>NW_026087521.1:49273047-50523047 GCF_022539395.1 Myiozetetes cayanensis | reverse complement strand
CAGAAAGGACTGATGCATTTTAAATGTGCTCTCCAGCCCTATGCCATAAATATGACAGTAGAGGGATTTTTACAACCTTTTCCTTTCAGCTGGCAGAAATGCTCCCTGAAACTCCTCTCATTGTCCTCTTTCTTCAGAAGTGCTGCAGCATTTCAGGAGCAAGCAGGCAGAACAAGCACCAAGCCTAGTACAACTGGGAGCATACAGGGATTTTGAGGTTACAAATAAGCACCTCTGTCCCCTTTGGAGGTGGCACTTACTGGCCTTTTTGGACATAAGCCAGCCTTCTTGGCTGAGCTGAAGGACATTATTAGTTTGCTGTGCAAATATGGGCTTGTACTTTTGGGCCTCAGAGGGATGAGATCTTCCAGTCAGTTGTTCTTGTTCGCTCTTTCACAGGGCTGTGGCATCACACAGGAACACTGACAGCCTCTTTTTTCACACACGTTTTTCTCATGATGCTTTCTCCATGCAAGAGCTGTGAAGAAATATTTCCACTTTGATGCTTTTCTAAGAGCAGCAGGTCTGCACTTGGAAGCAGTTCAGGCCAGATGCCAGAACCAGATGTAGGGAAGAAAGCTGCCTCCTATTTTTGATGGGTTGGTTTTGCCGATCTTTTTCTTGTCAAGTAATCATTGAGACTGGTTATCAAGGCTCATTAAAGTCTGATTTCCCTTTGCAAATGATACATAGGTAAACTGTGATGATAATAAGAAACTCCAAAGTGAAAATGACAGAGCTTATGAAACTGTCAGTCCTTAACTTTAATACTATACAGTCAATTAAGCGTCACATAAAATCCAATCACAGACTGTAGATCTTCTTAGCTGTGGAGTGGACATATGCAAATGTATGTGATGATTTTTTTTGTCTACTGAAAAATTCCTACTGGCATTGTATCTTTTACTTTTTATGGTGACTTTCTCATTATTAGCCCAGTGCCTTATACTATTGTTTGTTATGCCTGGCTAAATTTGCATAAGTGTGCTTATGTATTCTGTGCTTCTGTGATTCTGTGGTATTATAACTCTTGCAGGAACCAATTTATTAGTACTAAAACTTTCATGGCTCGCTTCTGCTAAAAATTTATGTGTGTCCCTTGCAATATATCCATCACAGCCCAGTAATTTTCAATCAGTTTACCAAAAAGCAATTTGATGTATATGTCTGAGAATTATGTGTACGTATGTATACATACACATTTGTAATTTAAAATTTCTTTGACTAACACCTTATTGTACTGTGCCTGTAATTACAGTTTCAGTTGAGTGTTGCTTCTTAGCAGGGCAAAGCTTACATTGTTCTCTTTGCATCTACGTGCCTTTACTGCTCAAAGAAAATGATCTGCACCCATCAAAACCCTGTACCTTAGCATACACATGGCCACTGGGAGTAGCCATGTGGGCTCCTCTGATCCTTTTGTTTTCTTTCCTCCGCCCTGCTTATTCACATTCTCCCTACCCTTAACTTTTTTTATTCCTCACCTTAATTCACATCCTTATTCACATCTCCATGATTTTTTCCCACTGGGCAGCTGGTTTGATGAGAGGATATCCCGCCATGAAGCAGAGAACCTTCTCATGAGCAAAGGAGTTGGCTCCTTTGTCGTCCGTGCCAGTCAGAATTCTCATGGTGACTTTTCCATCTCTGTCAGGTATGTGCTTCTCACAGCATATTCCTGCTTCTTCTTCTGTGTAATGGTGTCCCTAGTCTCCTCTTGACAGGATTCCTAATGCGACGTAGCCTCTTGGGAAGTTTGCATGCTGCCAGTCATTGGCAGTGCTGCTGTGTTGTGAATGAGAACAAATTAGGCTTCTGATTCCGAAATGTTTCTGCCTCTTTTCAAGGGACACAGTGAATGCCCCATTCCAAAGCTGCATCCCCTGGTGACCTGCTTCTCTGAAAGAGCTACAGCAAAGCAGAGTGGTACATAGAACGTCTCCCACAGTGCTTAACATGTCTTTCATTTGTTTTAATTCCCTGACAGCTCTGGTTACTGAATCCAAGAATTCAGCTACTACCTATTAAGAGATTACAATTACATTGTTAACTTATTTCCCACAGGTCACTAAACAGCCACTGGACAAGGAATGGTTTTCATTGCTTGCAGCCCAGTGGCATTTCAGCAACTTACTGTAGCCCAGTCCTTCTCAGAGCATATACTTCAAGGCAGTGCTCTTATATGATGTTTGGTTTCCCAGTTTTTAGTCTAACAACTGATAACCAGTTTTTAATTAGAGTCATGGTTAACAATGTCTTTTCCAAGCACTGTGTACTTTCTGATTCAAGGAGCTCAAAAAGTATGTGGGAGGAATCCAGGAAAACATTCTGGTTACATTTATACCAATAAACACCAACACCAGTAAGTACAGTCAGGCTCTTTCTTTGGCCTTGAAGTCAAGCAGTGTGGCAGAGCTCAGATCTGTATGGCTAAAACCTCTTCAACCACCAAACCAAACAGCTGTATTCAAGCAGCTCACTGTGAACAGGTCCTGGTCCATTCTGTCCCCCTTACCACGGCCCAGCACTATCTAAGGGAGAGAGCTTTTGCATTTAAATCGAAACCATGCTAACACTAACAGACTGTGTAAATGTAGCACTCCAGGACAGGATTCAGCATCTGAAAATTCCTTCTTTTTTTTTTTTTTTTTTTTCCTTTTGGGTAGGAAGAATTACCGGTAGTAATGATATTACACTAGACTTTATACAATTATAAAACTCAATGTGTGGCTTTACCTGACTGTGTCTGCATGCATTGGTGATGCCCATGGTGTATAAAGGTGTAATACATCTCTTATAGCTAATTCAGACTGGATGCTAACAGGACCTGCAGAGGCTGGTGTGTAGACTACAGCTGCACCTCTTCACCCTGGAAGCTCCTCTGGCCTTTATTTCAAAGGAAAGGCTTTAAAGCCCTATGCTTTGTTCTGATAGTGCTTTGTGACTGGGCAGCCCTGGGGCACTCTGTGCTTGTAAATTGATGAGTCTTTTGAAATACAGCCACATTTGGGTCCAGGATGCAAAAGGACTGGCAGTTGCTTGACTTTCCAGAAGTCTAGGTTTGGCCAAGCAAGAAGTTTTCTTACCCTTCTGGAAAGGACTTTTTCCAAAAAGGTAAAAGTGCAATCTGTTTGATGATCTCTTACTTTTCCAATTGGATCCAGGCATGAAGATGATGTGCAACACTTCAAAGTGATGAGGGATTCAAAGGGTAGCTATTACTTGTGGACAGAGAAATTCCACTCGCTAAACAAGCTGGTGGACTACTACAAGACAAATTCCATCTCCAGGCAGAAACAGATCTTCCTAAGGGACAACAGCCAAGAAGAGAAGGTAAACACAAACTATCCTTAGGAATTTCTCAGTAAGAAACCTTTTTGTGGAAGGAATTCATCCTATGAGAATGTCTTGGAAAGGGGGGAGGAGAGTCTGCCCTTGGAAACACATCCATGTCATTACACTAGTGAGCCCTGCAACACAGATTTTTAGTGTATTCAGTGGTATGTAGAATTATATAATTGAGCAGAATGTTCTGATTCTGCTTTGGGTAGCAATAGACAGTACTGTAAATCTGCATAGAGGTGCTTTGTTAAAGCTGTGCTAAGATCCCAGAGCTGAAATTCTAAGATGCCTTACACAGCCAAGAGAAGCAGAACTTACTTATTGAAATGCCTAGATTTCATAAGGGCAGGTACATAGCTGACTGGTAGTTGTGACTGAGAAGAATTTGAGTCTGGTTTCCTAAGTGTCCTTGAATGCACCCAGAGTGCAAATTACAATGGCAGGTTTGTCTGCTCAGAAGAATCTTCCATCTTCTGCTATCAAGCAAACACAGTAACAAGTGTGGAGGAACACAGGGCAGAACCCAGAGCAGTGGCTGGTAGGAACTGAAAAGTACTGCTGAGAACACAGCAGATATGGGAACAAGCTGTACCTTCAGGGAAGGTGTAGTAGGTGTTTGAGAAGGCAGAGAAATCCCAATCCAATGAATGCCTGGTTTTGTGCCAGGGGAACAAGCAAATGACACAGTAGAGACTGTACGCATTGCACTCACAGTACTGGGAGTGAACACGCCTGGTCACTGCAGTAACCAAAGTCCTGCTTTACTGGGAAACGGATTCTGGTATTAAATTACCAGGATGTGCATGTAGAGGCAAGGTGTTTGACTTGCTGACTGCAGCAATAAAGTTTTATAGGCTGCACGTGGGTCATTCTTGCTGGCTCCAAATGTGAGATGATACATTTTTCAGTCTGAAGAAGGGGCTTGGGTTGTTGTCTCCTTCTAGACCACTTACACAGAGCTTTAAAATGCATTAGTAAGGTATAAAATAGAGGCTATGAGACCTGTGAGAGAGATCACAGTGAAGAATTGTCTGGGGAAGGAGAAAGCAAGACTGTACACACGTATATCAGTAAAACAACCTGTTTGGGCTGACAGGAAGGGAAAGAGATGCATTTGCTCCAAGATGCAGACAGGCAAATGAAAGAACAGAAGTCAAGTTTGCTTTGGCAAACTCTGTACATTTGTTATGGTGATGGGCTCAGCAGGGTATGTTTAGTACTCATCAACAGTGGGGTTTCTGTTCACAATTCAAATTTCTAGATGCTACAGCCGTATGATAAAATACTCGTAATATATAGATTTCAGTGCAGAGACAGATGAAGTCCAAGGGCAGTATTTCAAAAAATAGCTTGATTTGTGTACTGGACCTCACACCAGCATTTTCAGCCCAGCACCTACCATTACTGCCCAGTCTTCAGATGGGGAATGACTAAGAGAAAGACCTAAAATATAGGATTCCTGATTTCTTGACCTGTTCAGAGAGGTGGAATCTTTTACTTGAAAGAGCCTGCAAAGTCAAGGATAGTGGTAGTGATCAGTGTGCAATGATTGCTGAGCTTTAGTCAAGGATGTGGTAGGTAGAAAAACCTGACCTCACTTTCATGATCCTGCTCCCATCAGGAGAGGCGTGGTGGGAGCCTGGAACGGATGGGCCGGGAAGGATTCCACCTCAGTGGAGCAGATGGAGAAGATCATTCTTCTATATCCAAGAGATATGCAGAGCATGCTATCCCCATACTGCAGCAGCAACAGGTACTACCACAAACGAGGGGATGTCGAGCCCAGGCACATGAAACATTGGCTTTAATTGCTTGGTAGGAAGTGAACAGTTGCTTTATCAAAAATCTGCCACCCTCAACCTGCTTTAGGAAGCAGAATCAGGTCTTTTTACAGGAATAGCAGCAGTGATGCTTTCAGCCTAGGGACGTTTTTTGATATGTAAAAAATATGTGGGCTTTTACTTAGCTCTGCGGTCTGTGACTGACTGACTGACAAAGCAGCAAAAAAAAAGAAGTCAGTGTACAGTGACCCTTTTACTGGAAACCTAGGAGTACTCTTCAGGTGGTTTTGGTACCCCATCCTAAAAACTGGAAAACAAGCAATGATGTCATATTCTTACTTTGCTTAGGAAAATGGCATGAAGTATCATCCAGCAAGAGGGCAGGAAAACGCTCACAAGTCTTGCACTGCACACACATGCGTAGTTTCAGGAACTTGTCTCTAGTCTATAGTACAAATGAAACCTTGCTGTCTGATTCTTTTTTCTGAGTTATGCTACTGACATTCAACACCACAAAACACATTACAGGGATGAGTTATTATTATAGTAATCCTAGGAGAGCTTGGTTTCCTCCAGAACATTCCTTCTCCTCCATATTCTGGGTCCTCTCTGCACTCTTTCATCATGTTGCTTCCCTGATGTGTGAGGTTTCTTTACTCTTTTGCTTGTATAGGAATGGAGAGAACAACAGCGGTACCTGGTGCTGTTTTCAAATTTCTTCCTGGTTAGATTTCAGGGAAATAATTTTCCTGGATTTGGCTCATTTCTCTAGCTAAAGACAGTGTAACATCATCCAAGTTGAGACCTTTTCTTGCTAAATGGAAGAAATCCAAAACCATGTCCCTAAAGGCATGAGAGCTCACACACAGCAAAGCCAGAGGCAATCATGAGACGGCTGTTCTCTCATCAGACAAGCAGTGTGGCCTGTTAAGGGACTGCTGGTGGAATAATACAGCTTCTGACAAAGCTGAGTGCCTGCACCCTTTGCAGCACAGTCTATTCATGAGTCACATCTTATATGGAGCAGAAACACTCATAGGAGTGAAACACCCATGTAGTAAGTCTTGTGGCTGCAAAGCCACATTGAGTTCACCCTCTTTCTGGCAGAGACAGGTGAGGTGCAAATTGTGCTCCAGTTTCAGGCAGCCTCAGCAACTTTTTAGGCTGACAAAGGCATGCGGGAAACCAAGGGAGTTTTTGGAGGAGTGATGTAGGAAAGGAAGCGGCAAGAAGGATAGGACAAAAGCTGTTTACAAGCAACAGCAAGCACAAGCTGTTGTTCTTCCTCCCCCCTGTTGACACAGCTGATCAGACCCTGTGTCACTGAAGCACAGTGACATTGCAATCTGAGCTAACATGATATAAGGTTCTGTCACACCCTTATCATGAAAACAAAAGCTTTGTGCCTGCACTAAGGGCCTAGGGGGATAAAGAGACTCAGCACCTCTCAGCTGTGCACACAAAAGAGAACTTGCTTCCTAGATGTTTTCCTACTTCCTCTCTCCATCTGTCTGGGTTGATTTGTGTTGATATGACTTCAGATGTGTGGTCATATGGCTGCTTTTCTTTGAACCTGATTTTGTCTCGTTCTTCTTTGATTAATTTGGCTACTGGATTCTCAGGCTTGCTTGTGGTTCTTTGCAGCATGGAGCAGCCCCAGAAAAAGTAAAGTGAGGCCTCAGGTACAGTCAGCTGCATCAGCATCACTGTCATCCCACCAGCATATAGGACAGAGGAAAAGCAAGGAGTGGGCAGGACTGGGTCATAATAACTCCAGATTGGCAAAAGTCCCCTTGGCAAGGGGGACTTTTCATCTGTGAGTTAAAACAACCTTAGTTTTTCTTCAGAAGTCTTAGAGACCAAAAAGGCCATTTTTCCCACCAGCTGTGATACACATCGAAGGACACTCAACTTTCAACTTCTAAAAAGTAAAATCCAAAATAGAACAGTCAAAGGTGACCTCTTCCATGAGGGTCACTGCTTGCAGAACTGGAGCACTGGGACAGTATTGGAAGCAGATAGCTAAAATTATTTACTTGAGGGCTGGGCCCTGGCACACTTCTCACTAATGACTCTTAAAGCCCCTCATTTATACATCTCAGCATATACATGTGTCGTAGTTTAATCCCAGTTGGCAACTAAGTACCATGTAGCCACTCACTCGGTCCTCCTCCCGCTGGTGCAAGTGGAACAGAATCAGGAAAAAGGTGAAACTCTCATGGGATGAGAAAAGAACAGATTAATAACTGAAATAAAGATGATAATAATAATAAAAGGAAATAGCAAAAAGAGAGAAAGGAATAAAACAACAAAAACAAGTGATGCACAATACAATTGCCCACCACCCACTGACTGATTTCCAGCCAGTCCTTGATCAGCAATTGGCCTCTTCTGGCCAACTACCCCAAGTTCATATACTGTCATAATTTTCTATGTTATTATGACCCAGTCCTGCCCACTCCTTGCTTTTCCTCTGTCCTATATGCTGGTGGGATGACAGTGATGCTGATGTAGCTGACTGTACCTGAGGCCTCACTTTACTTTTTCTGGGGCTGCTCCATGCTGCAAAAAACCACAGGCAAGCCTGAGAATAGCCAAATTAAGCAAATTAACCAAATATCCCTGTGGCCAGTTCAGGTTAGCTGTCCTGGCTGTGCTCCCTCACAGCTTCTTGTGCACCTGCTCGTTGGCAGAGCAGGGGAAACTGAAAAGCCCTTGATTTAGAGTGAGCCACTACTTAGCAACAACTGAAACATCAGTGTGTTATCAGCAGTATTTTCATATTAAATACAAAACACAGCACTGTACCAGCTACTAGGAAGAAAGTTAACTCTATGCTAGCCAAAACCAGGACAACACGACTTTTCTCTTGCTGTTTTCCTTCTAGGAAAGATATGGCGGGAGTCTGGACAGGAAAGATGTGCTGCATGGACTAAGGGATCATGGCCAAGGAAATGCAGGAGCTATGCAACGGAGACACACAGACCCACTGCACCAGCAGACACCGGTAGGTGACATACCCAGAATGTCCCATCTGCCAGAGTTCCTTAGCTATGGCAAAGCAGTCTGTGCAGTGTCACCTGCAAGGAGGTTGCATGAGGAGTAATGTATTAAGGACATATCTTAAAAGATGTTTCTGAGTCTCAAGACTCTGTCCCAGCCACTTGAATCTGCTTCTGGGGTACTCTGAGGATAGGACTACAGCGTTACATGAGCATAGTTCTAGGACTGCACTCAGGGTCAGAGCTTAACAGAGAGGATGTAGGCATGACCCAGCTATGTATCTGCAGACATCTCAGACCACTGCCCTACCTGGATCCATATATGGCAGTCGACCTTAAGTAACCACCTGCTCTGCAAATTCCCAGTATGTGAATGCCCACAAAGAATATGGTGTCTTTCTCTGCCTCAACCTGTAATCCAACTACCAACTCTAAAGTATTTCTCCATCAGCTCAGTGTGACCTAAGGAATGCTCCTCTTCCTTGAGGAAATGTACAGATTAGCCCACAACAACCAGAGAACTTAGATCCGAGGAGAGAAGGAAAGGACAGCAGACCTTTCTCGAGTGTGAGAGAAAGAGAACAGATTGCTTTAGGAAATATGGAACAAACTAAAAAATAGGGGCATGTCTTTCAGGGAGTTTAGAGGGGGTTGTTTGTTGCAAAATCCGCAAATCTTTATTATAATCCAGCTCAAAATACAATAGTTTTTATCCCTCAGAGGCTGTGGCAATCAATAACAACATGCCCTTGCCTGCCACATCTCATCAGTGATCTAGAAGCCAGAAATCCAATTATAGGAAGGTCTATAAGTCCAACCAAATAACTAAAAGCCAGGTCTAAGCAGGGCCCTGAACGGAAGATTTATCAAAACTTAGTTTGTCTTCAAACAGATCTCTCCATCTGTCCCCACAAAATATACCTCCCAAATTATCCATGCCCTGTGGTGTGGGCACCAACAATTTCCCAGAAAGAAGCTCGTGCTATGTCCTTTAAAATCTGATTTCTGGTCAAAATGGGAGGTTGACTGCAAAGTCTCTTATGATTAAGCTCTCATAAGAAAAAAAATCTAACCATAGTGCACATTAAAATGCAAACCCAAAATAAACTGATATACCCAAACAGATCCTAAATCCTTTTGATCTCAGGGGACTGACCTGGGCGAGAGTCCAAAGAAGGTTTAAGACCCTCCCCTATACCCCAGAAGTGCCTGAAAGAGCAAGTATCTTTTCCACAATGTTGACTAGACTCACCTGTGTGCTGGCTCTCATAGACCTTTGCTGGCCAAGGACACATTTTGATATCTGCACCAGCTCAGCTCCCCAGAGCCATTCACTTACAGTTACAGCCCTGCAGGACTCAGGCAGGAGCCCTTCTCTGAGCTCCCATAACTGGCTTCTGCCATGGCTGCCATGGCTGCCCTTGCAGGGCAGAGGTGACAGAGCCACGAGAACCCTATTTCCTAAGGACCTGCTCTCAGTCTGACTTTTCGCCTTATGGTGCAAACACCCACGAATACACTGAGGCTGCTGAGAAACCAAGCACCGTCCCTTGAGTGTCCCAGTAAATTGGTTCCTCCTTCCTGGCATCTTGGCCACTTCCTGGTTTAATTGCAAGTTGGTCTAAATTTCAGTACGCTCATCCTCTCGTAGTGAACATATGTACTGGGAGTTAAGAGGGGTGACAGGATGATGGCCTTTAAGAGTCCTGGCTCGTTGTTCCCTGCCTGTCTCTCTCTCCTTTCCAGCGAACGCTTTGGGTCCGTGCCTTGTACGACTTTGATGCTGTGGAGCATGATGAGCTGGGCTTCCGCAGTGGAGACATCTTAGAAGTCCTGGACAGCTCCAACCCTTCATGGTGGAAAGGACGTCTGCGTGGGGAACTGGGTCTCTTCCCTGCCAACTACGTCACACCGGTGCTCCTGTGAGGGCACAGTTTGCCCCAGAGGGCCCCGCCAGAGCTGCTCTTCTGACGTGACAAGGGACAGAGAAGGAGTGCATCTTCCCTGGCCACCAGGACATACATTGGTTTTGGTTTTGTCTTAATTTATTGGCAATTTATTTTTTTAAATGTTGGTATGAAAGGGAACCCTTTGAAAAAAATATTTTTTTTTCCTTTATTTTTCACCTTCATGAAGGGGAGGAGCAAAAATTCTGGACTGTTCATTGAGACCTTGCTGGATCCTCCCTGCCCTGTCACCTTTTTGGCTAACAGTTGATAACTTCCTGCAATTAGGTTTGTTCTGTGGAAATGCACCTCAGGCAAGTCAGACTTCAGGTTCAGTATTCAGATGGTCCTACCCCTTTCTTTTGGAATTCCCCCACGTGAATTAAATGATCATTGGTAATCACATTAATCCTTCAGGCAGGAAAGGAAAGTGAAGGGGCTTTAGGTTGAGGTGCAAGGCAATTTGTATTTTTCTAAATAGCTTCTGGCTTACCCATCTCCTACTGTGTGTATGGACTATATGGATATACCAGATGAAGCGAGAGGATCCTGTAAGCTTTTGTACAAACAAACCAGTGGTGAAGGTATGGGAGGGCAAGAACCTACTTTCTTTGATGCTTCTGATAGCCCTGCTCTTCTTTCTGCACCCCATAACAACTTATCCCATTTTCAAGCTGCTCTCTTTGGTACCTACACTTCTGCTAGATAGCCTGGTTAGAGCAGATCAGGCCATTCAGCTAAATTAGTATCCACTGGATTGGATAACAATTAACATCCCTCACTGGTTTGTTCTGTAAAACTGAATTGGGGAGGGTTGGAGGGAAGAGGTTTTACTGGTTTGGTGGCAGAAGTTCTTTCCCTGAGAACTTGGAGTGTTGAGGAGCACTGTGTACACAACTTTGCCTTACCAGTGGAATGTCTCATCCAACAGGTTAAGCTGTTACTTTGCCATATGCAGAGAATAAAGTTGTGGCCGTCAAACAGTCTGATTTATGTTCCAGTTTCTTTTGGATAAAATAAGATAAGTGAATAGGTTTTCAAATCATTGCTGAGTGAATGCCCAGATGTGATAGAAATATACTGCAAGTGCGCACTAAAAATAAACCAAGCTCTGTGAAGGAGACACTACTGCATAACTGCTGCTCAGGCAAGTTGATATTAAACATGCTGCCTGAATTTTTCACAACATGTGGAACCTCAGCAGTCAGCAAGGAAGTGATGATTAATCATTCTTGAAAAAGAAAGAGAAGGCAAGTGGAAAACTCTAAAAACAAATCAGATTCAGCAACAAAAAAAATGTTCTTATCTTTTTTTAGTCCCAGTGAGAGAAAAATAATCCAGGAAATAGGTTCTTGGTGAAGTCCAATTCAGTGTAGTTGGCCTGAACAAAGCTGCCAGCTAGATAGAGTATTAACAGAAAGAACCTATTTTGAGAGAACTTCACCAGAAGCAGGTTATTAATGGGTGAAGTAAAATGAGAATATTTAACAAAGCCTATAAGCTCTAAAGAGAATAGAAAACTTTGAAAGACACACTAAGAGCTTATCTCCACTGGCTACCAGGGCAGTCCAGGAAATAGAGAGACACCATGCCGGGGCTGGACTTGGCCCTGTTCTCTTGCAGGATCTCTGTTCTGGGCCTTTAGTGTCTTCTTTTGAAGGGAAGTCCGTGAGGCTTCTTTTGGAACGAGATACCTTATTATTGGTGTGAGGGTGTAACCTCAGTGATTGCATAGTTTGAAGAGTGTTTCGTTGTGATTTGCCCTATTTTAACCTTTCTGTTTGTTAGTTTGATTTTCGCTGAAGTAGTAACAAATTTGGAAGAAAGAGTGTTAACATCCAGTCATAGAGACCAGGGGGAAGATGGATGCAAAGAAACCAGAGACTAGGAAAGGCAGGAGAGGGATAAAAATGATGAATCTTTCATGTTCAGCTCTGACTGAAACAGAAGAAATGGTTTGTTCACAATTATTCCCGTCATGTCAAATCATCTTTCAATTAATTCCTTTTTTTTTTTTTTTTTTTAGTTATGTTTAAAATTAGAAGTAATGTCTCCTTTTCCTTTCCTCAGCACTCTAAAGACCTTCTTGGTAGTGAAGACATAGTTGCACAAAATTAATTGAAGATAATGCACTTAGCAGTTTGATAGCTCTTCACACATTTGAAACCCCTTTACAGAGATTAACTAATTAAGCAAGTCTAAGTAGTGCATTGTAAGTACCCCCGTGTTAACTCATGATTCATTTGAGGAAGAGGTAAATTTTCACGTGATTTCTTTTAATTGATGTGTAAGGAATTAATACTTAAGGTAATTAGTATTAAAGGTCTGCACACTAATTATGGACAACATACCAGAACCACAGTAAAATCATGATTTCTCATTATGAGCAGCACCTAATGACAGCAAAATTACTAGGAGGCGAAGGTGTCATGGCGTCTGTGATAACTACACTAGTGCCATGTTTTGTACCACCTTGTGCAAGCTTTGGTCTGCCATACCCAGTCTCTCTTGCCTCTGCTGCTGTCCTTGCTTGATCCCCAGCAAGAGCAGAAGCAGCGCTACCTGCATTTACTGCACATGCCAGTAGCTGGGAGGCACAGGGATCAGAAGGCAGTTTTGTACCCTCCCACAAAGTTGTTTTCCTCCCAGCAAAACAACAGCACAAAGAACCCTGGCTATTCCCAAGTCTGTGGAGACTCTGGATACAAGGGAAGGCAACGTGGGGAGTTTTGGGGGCATAGAAGGTTGGAGGATGGAGGTTGTTTTCCATACCCCATGCCATTTTGTGCCCATGAAATTCTCATAGATCGGGCCACTTAATAAGCAGAGAAGAGAGAGAGAGAGAGAGAGAGAGAAGTACTCTCCTCCTCCACCCATATGTCCTGCCAACCTTCCTGCTCCTTCTTCCAACAGGTTTTAATTGAAACACAATCCTTGTTAATATTGTGGTGATTCACCTACACCTGTGCTGTGAAAGACTCAGATTCTATTGCCCATGCAGAAGCATATGTTAGCAAACTAAGGCTGGAGCCTTAAGGTGACAGTGTGGTGCACTGAGTTCACCTGACATTTATCGATGTTTTGCAAACCTCTGGAAAATAGCCCAAGAAAGTCCACTGCAGAACAGAAACGTGAAGGATTAAAGAGGGAATTTTGTTTGTTACTTGTCTTAAGCAAGAAAGACAGTTCATGAGAAAAGAGATTGTAAACAGAGATAAAAGTAGGAAAAGTATGTGGGAAGGCAAACATTATTATAACAAATGAAACAGAGGAAGCTGGACTTGCCCATGGAAAAATAAGTTTGATGAGAACAGCTGAGCTGTGCTTTCTCCTGTATGAAGTAACTTTTTGCCTGTGTTCTGCTGCAGATCCATATTTTGTTTAGAAATGTCTCTGTGATTAATAAGGCTGAGCTAAAAACAGTAAATGGTAATCTCCTGTCATGCAGAAGATGTCCAGGCAGTTTTCTGTGCCACAAAAAGTCTCTCTGTCTTGGTGTACGTGCTAACAGCTGTGCTCATTGGAGCACACTGCTGAAACAACGGGATCTCGACTGGTTCCCATCTGACTGCTGACAGGGGAAGAGCAGCAGGGAGATGATCTTCAGGGCTGCCACAAAGTCAGCACCTAGTCAGACTGCTGGGCCAGTCTCCCCTACCAGGAAAACAACAAGTTTGTGGGTTGTTGTTATTTTTTTAATGGTAAGTACTTCTCAATTTCAGTGGGCTGTGCAGGAAATTTGAAGCTTTTCACAACAGCCATCTGTTCATCATTTTTTCTATTCAGCAGCACCTCTCATCCTTCCTCCCCAATGGGATTCTGATGCTGCAGGCTCTTGAAAGGCCATTTTGCCTTCAGTCCTTGCGGAGAGCAAGCAAGAACGTCAGAAGTGAAAGATTCAGCAGGCAGGACCACATGGTCAGGAGAAATCAGCCCTAAGCAATGTGGTGTCAGCTGGGACATGTTGCACCGCAGGAGCAGCGCCCCACCAGCTGTAGTCCAGCAGCAAGGTGAAGGGTGATCTCTCAGTAGGAAGCAGTAGGTCTTTAGCTACATCCGTATCACAGCACTGGGACAAGAAGGAAGTCTGGTGGGACAGAAACGTGGCCATCTGGGCTAGGGCTGTGCTGAGACACTTGCTCTGCTTCTGCAGCTCTTTGCCAAGGAGCCTGGGTTACACCAGACTAGGTGTGAGAAGTGTTTGGCAATGCAGCCCATCCCTGCCCAATGCAGCCCCAGAAGCCTACATGCACCTCCTTGCAGCTGCAGCCCATCACCTCACTGCCCCTACATGCACTAGAAAGCCCAGGGCCCAGCTTTTGCCTCTTTGCTGATAGAAAGTGCTCAGCAGACATCTCATTTCAAATACTTGTTCAAAGCAATTGGCTTAGGTGCTTTTAAATGAAACCCCACAGAGATCAGTTGAACCCATTAGTGTTCCCCAGATGATCCAGGCAGTAACATTTACTGCTTAAAACTAAAACGCTCCTGACACCCAGCCACTTCTTGCTGCTGAAAACTTTATATTTCAGTGGGAACCATGAACTGAGCACCTGATAAAGCCTTTAATAGCCCTGAGGAAGAGGGTAGAGCATTGCCATTTTCTCAATTTTTTAGAGGCAACTTTCATGTGACAGAACTCAGGAGCGTTAATTCGCATCAAACTCAAAAGAAGCTTCTTACATAAGCAGAACTGACAGTAGCAAACAGTCAGTGACTTATCTGTGAGCTACAGGACAGCAGGGCAACAGACAAGCGAATAAGGAAAGGTCACCGACCTTTGTGTGGAGAGAAAATCGAAAGCACATTGTCTACTGCCATTGTGCAAGTGAGAGGTGCTTGGCCGATGTGAGCTTGCCGACACGAAAATGCAAAATTCACAAATGGCAGGCATGCAGGGATCCTTGCAGACATGCAGAAATAAAATTAGCTCAGGCAACAAAGGGAGGAAGAAGAAACAAACAAATTTAAAGATCTCTAGATATCTTGCGGCTTCTCCCTGCTAGTCCAAGCAGGCTCATTTCCACCAGGGTGTATGAAAGATACAGCCATGGCGAATTTGTTTGTCACAAATAAAAATGAAAGCAAAGCAGTGGGGAAAAAAATGCAGTTTATGGTGTGATTGTGCACTTAAAGCTATAAAATGGTGACAATGTCCTGATATCATGACTGAAGTTCTATTCTCTGTAAAGTGGAGCTTCTGGGAAACCTTTCAGTGATGTCTATGATTCATGCACATATATGAATTCTATGATTCTATATCCAAACTCAGATAAGGGAAAGAAAAAAGAAAACCTACAAAAAAAAAAAAAAAAAAAAAAAAAAGAGGTACCTTCTCTACTGCTCTAGAGGTCATTTGCAATATATCTTTTATGTCTCTGCTGTACTAAATGTGTCATAACTTCCTTGTGATATTGACAGTCCCTCTCCCGTGTCAAATTCCAAGAAGGGTACAATTGCAGTGCCAACAGATAATAATAAACAGCAGGAGCCAGTCCTCGGTGACCCTTCTTGTGACTGAATGTTTTCTGTCAGGTGCAGCACAACGAAAGTTTGGTTGCAAAATGCTGAATTAGAAATAGATTGCACCAACAGTTTAATTTTTTTTTTTTGTCTCGTCAGAATTTATGGAGAAAAAAAAAATTCAACTGCAAGTTTGCTACCAGCGCCAAGAGATTAGGAAACTGCCCTCTACCCTGCCCCTTCTGGAGTCACTTTCTTCAGAGCTGAATGCATGTGTAGCTCGTTCTGAATTAGCAGCTTTTCACACTCACTTGAGAGAGCTGTGAATAAGAGGGATGTGTGGCAGCAAAGAATCAGCTTTCTGTAGTTGAGTATCTGTACATCTTGCCATTGTGATGGCAGCTATTTGCCTGTTATCGGAAGAAGATGATCTGCTAATAACAATGGCCGTGATTTCATCAGAGCCGGTGAGTCAACCAAACATCTCGCTGCCGCCCTGTAGAACACCATCCACTTGTTTTTTGCCGGGTTAATGAGTTGAGTCAGCTCACCGAAGGCAGCACAGGGAGGCCCAGAGCCAGCGCAGGGTGAGCAGTGGGAATGTACAGCCAGGAGGGGGAAAGGGTAAGACGGAACCTCCCGGTCCTGGCAGCAGGAGCTATTAGATCATCTCGTCTTAGGCTGTGGACTCAGCAGAATGAAAACTTACCTGGCACTGAGGTTGACATAAAGCCTTGACATGACCAGGTGATTTTTTTAAAGCTTGTTTGGGAGATCGGAGTGAGGGGCAGGAAAGGGGGAAAGAACTCAGTCTGCTACAGACAGTACATCTTCTCCATGGATGCCTACAGAAGCTCCAGTTAAGCATCAAAGCTGTAAGAGGATTTTTTGGGGGAAAGGTTGGACTGTAAATTAAAGCAGGGGAAAAAGTAATAATTCTTAACACGATCAAAAAAAAAAAAAAAAACAACCTCTCAGTCATTTAAACTATTATCAGCATTGACTCTGAGGAGAGTGGACCATACATGACAGTTTTCAGGAGAAATAAAAATAAGTGGGAAGAACCTTGCTGTCCTGTGAAACACCTAAATTAGTGCCACTTGTTGCTGATGCTTCTCTTTCGGGGTGGGGTGCAGCTATCAGTCATGTTTATCAGGTTGGAAAGCACACCAGTGCTTACTAGTTTAAAATCTTCAGCATCAGCTGACCAAAATGATAGCTGCATATTCTCATTTAAAATGTGCATGACTTGTAGAGCATAGACATTTCACAAACACTTACACAGCAGAATGCACTCTGGAACACCAGTCATAAACACCTTGAATTTAGGACTCCAAAAATAAGGGGTAAGGCTTCAGGACACACAAACGGATGGTTTGCACTGACTTTGGACAAATTCTGACTAAAAATAAAAAGTGCATATTTAAAAGAGAAGGTTTGTAGCCACTTGAACAACATAGCAAGCTTGCTGTGGTCTCCACCACAGGGTCTCCAGCTCAAGGCTGGCAAGAGGGCTGGGTACAAGGTTTACTGGATGAAATACTCTTGGTTATGGAAGCTGGAGACCATGGTCACAACTGTCCCTTTGGTCTTCTGAAGCCTTTGGCTCTGTCAGTGAATTGAAGGACAACCACAGTGATGAGAGATACCGTTACTAACAAAAGACTATTGGTGTTTACTGTCTTTACAATACATTTAAATATGAAGCCTATTTTTCTGAAGTGCTGCCTTCCCTGGGCCTGGAGAAGCTGTGTCTGAACAGCACCTTGTTTTAGCTGGAGTGTGCAGCTGTGGCACACGCAGGCTTGAGTGTGACTCTGGGAGGAGAGGGGCACCTGAGAAGACAACTGAGTAGGCAAGTGTGACTGAGTAAGTTGTGCTGTATGTTTTAAGTCCATGGAGCTATTCTGATTTTTGCCAGCTGTGGTCCTGCCTCGTTATTCCAGAAAGAGATCATACTTTAATCTGATAATATCTTCAAGTAGGGAGCCAAAGGGTGTGGGTAATGATTTACTCCTCTTTGAAATTATAATTACAATCTTTCATCTATTTAAAGAATCTTTATATTTACTTGTGTAAGACAGTCTAATATGGTCAAAGCCTTGTGGTTTTCTTTTCTCATGATTCAGACAAATCTGACCACAGCTCCAAAGCTCTTCTCAACAGACTCTTTATATTACACTTTATTGTTGCTACCTTCCTTATTTCTGCAGCCTCCAGCTTATTGAAAAAGCTGCTACGAAAGGTTGTGTATTGTTTGGTTGTTGGTTTGCTTTTTTTTTCCAACCCTGTCTATGCAGGAAATGTCATTTAGGAAAAAGAGCTGGTTAACTTAGGAGCTGGTTCAGCTTGGTAAATCACTCCAGCTGGTGACAGTGGCATGACTGTTTCACAATAAGTGGTCAAGCCCAGCACCCTGCATGGATGCACACCATCCACACAGCAGGAGTGGAGGATGGTGTATTGCATGGAGACCCAGCTGGTGTGGAATAACAGACCTCACCTGGGAGTCAGTGAAGCACAACCGTGTTGTAAATGTACAGAAATGACTTTCCCATGCAAAGAAGAGCTAGTATTTTGAGGAGTACAGTACCCAAGGAGGCTGAAGCCTAGCGTATACAAGACACATGTTGTGTTCAGAGACCATTAACCAAGACTGACAAACCCATTTTTAATGCAGCTGTCTCTTTTGTACATGAGAAATTCAAATTTATGTTGAGCATCCTGTTACTTCGAGTGTGGGTGCAAAACTCTCTAATAGCATGTGTACTGCTTGTATAGACAAGGCTTGACTGGCTCAGCACTGCAATCACATCAGCCTCCTATTTGCATCCTGCCAGTCTCCCTTTGCACTCCCACATTAGCTGGAAGCTCTTGTCTTCATCATCTAATATCTTCATCCTGCATCCACAGCTTTAAGGCTTTATTATGATCCTGGAATTCATTCTACAGTGTTCCTAAAGTTCATCATCCCCATCACCTTCTCTTTCAAGACTGTGTAGATTTGCTTTCAATTTCCTTACACCTATCATGGATATGAGTGTACTCTCTTGTAGTCTCTCTTCTTTTGTGTATGTGTGTTTTGTTTTACTTTTTAAGTTTTGAAGATGTTATTTTAGTATTTATTCTTACTATTCCCAGGTTGCCATGAGTGCTTGGGAATGCTAAATCCAGACCAAGACAAAGGTCTTTACTGCTGGCACTATGGCTGTGCCCCAGAGTTCTTGCAGCTTCCAGCAGTGATAAGAGGTGTACAGGCAAGCAGATAGGAATAGGGCAAGGAAGCAAAGAGGCAGGATAGGTCACTGTGATGGCCAAAGCAGCAGGAATTTTTTACTCATCTGGGCATCTCAGTGCATGTTATTTAAGTAAAGTATTTCCTTCTGACTTGATATCCCTTTTAAGATTTGTTGGTAGTAGGGGCACCACTGTAAGTCCCTCTGCTTCCTTCTCACAGCTTTGCTCCTAATGAAGCAGTGTGCTTTCCTCACATCCAGAGAATGGTGCAGGGAGGGAGCTGGACTGTTCCAGACATGCACAGACATGGGCAGCCAGGCCACGTGTCGTCAGTCCAGCATGGCTTTGCCCAGCACAGGTGCTCTGCTGGGGGGTCTTATCTTTTACCCCCAACTAAAGGGCACCAAGGAAAGAAGAGTCCTTAAAACATCATCTATGTAGGACCACAGTTCTTACCTGGAGCAATCATTTTGTCTCACCTTGTCAACTTGTAGCTTTTAAGACAGGGCTGGCCTCCCCTCACCCTCTGCAGAGCTCACAGATGCTCTCAGGTCATAAACTAGTCTGGAAGTTTGGGTTGCTGCTGTGGAATGAATGCCTGATTCCAATTAATCAGGGATGAAGCTGAGAGAACCCCTGTGATGTGGGAATCCAAGTCAGCAGCTTTGGCAGAACTCTGTGAAGTTTCAACCTTGGCGTCAATGTCAAAGTTTTAGGAAGCAGCAGCCAATGCTTGCTCAGTGGCAGAGTTCAGGCAGCAATTTGAAATTAAAAAGTAACATATGTCAACCAGGGAGGAAAAAAAGGGGGCCACAATTGTTCTAAAGCAGAAATTATGAAATGACACTGACTGACACAGGAAAATAAATACACCGAGGACATAACCCTGACTAGAAAACCTAAAAACAGTAAAGGATTTTTAAAAAAATTTGTGAAGAGAAATAACTTGAGCAATGATACAGGCTTAACAACATTTTAATTGATACAGTGAAGACATGGGGCCCTGAGTTAGTTTTTATGGAATAAACAATGTATGTTAATGTTTGCAAACACTGCCCTATAGCTTTGTCCCTAGTCACACCCAAAACATCAGGAATGAAAGGATGACAATATGGAAATCATTTACCTGGATATATCCATGCTGAGAAAGGCTGTAACATGTTCAGAAAATAGGACAGGAGGACTGACAAAGGGGGAAGAGGACAGTTTTCACTGAACCATGACTCCAAGTCCATGAGAGCCTCAGTGTTACACTGAATGGAGGGCAATGAAATGGAAAAGGGCCCAAATCCTTACAGAGGCCTTTACTTTCACATCCAATTTCATTACACTAATGGCATCTAATGCCCGTTGATGGGATCTAATGCTTGCTAGTTGCAGTGGAACTCCCTTCCATAAGTGGGAATTCAGTGTTCAATTGGACTTGAGGATCTGACCCTCTGACATGGACTCTGCCAGTGTCCCTGGAACCGCTGCTGTGTAAGGGCTGTTGTGAGTACCATGTGGGATGGGAACAGAGCATCCTGTCCTGTGGTGGAGGGGAGTTGCTGCACACAGGATACTTTGGTGTGGAATGCTGACATCCTGGACCAAAGTTAATTACTCATGTCTTCATTTTTGTTCTCTGACTTTCCCACTAATGTTTCTTCAATATTTCTATGGGTTTGTGTGTACAGCTGCCTGTGGTCCAGAAGGTCTATTATCTTCCCATCCTGACAACTTGATAGGCAGTAGAAGGAGTAGGATATAGCACTAAGAGGTAATTAACATTCAAATAGGTCAGGAGCTCACTTGAGGGTTGTGCATGACTGGGTTTTCCCAACTGCTTGTCAGAAACAAGTGTTGATAAGACCAAGGGCAGTCACCAGTGGTGAAACTGCAAACATGAAATCAAACCTTGGTGGTGCTTGGGGGCAAGGAGGAGTTCACCTTGCACATTTGCTCACCTGCAGGAAAGGGAGGTCATAAAATGCTGCACTGCAAATACTGAACATGCTGCAGGGAGCTCACAGTTTGCTTCCTGCACCTCTCCTCTGCTGTCCAGGGCAATCTCGTGGCCTGAGAAGTTTCCTTTTTGTTAGATGTAATGTGTCAAGCACCTCTCTTCTGTCCTACACTGATCTTATGGGCCCCTTATTTTCAATGTACACCAAACTGCACGTGTACTACTGTGTGTATGTGTGTGTCTATAAAGATACAGTTAGTACCTGCTTAGATTTGTGGGTATGTGTGCTTGTTAGGAATTTCATAATTTCTCCTGGAGTTTCCTTATGTGTAAAATGGAGATAATAACACGTAATTACCTACCTGGCAGGGCTGCTGTGAGGACAAATTAACCAATGCTTGTGTGGGTGTTTGCAGATGAAAAGCATGATATTAAGACTAAATATAATGATTGAATGTTACAGAAGAGAGTTTGTATTTATTATGATGACTGAATATGAGTCGAAAGCATTTTGTAGGTGTTTATTTCTTGTGCCGTAGCAAGTATTTGAGGAAGGTGGGAAACTGGTGGAGCCAAGTTTGGGGTAGGTGTCAAAGAAATGGTTAAAGTTCCTCTTTAACTTTTACAGCCTAGTGACTTTTTTCTTCTCTCAACTAAAGCTAATGCTGAACAAGAGAACAGAGGAATGAAATTGAGGCCAAGCTAGAGAGGAAGGGAATGAAAATAAAATACAATTGAAGGTCATTATTTCAAAGAACAAAAACATAAAAAATGAATGGAAAAATAAAGTCTAGGGGAAATGAGAACAGGGAGAGAAAAGAAACCTCAGGGACACATGGTACTACATTATCTCAGTACACAGAATTAAGAGAAAGTAAACACCAATTTAAAAGAGGCATCACAAACAATTGATGGAAAGCATATGCAGGGAAAGAAAAGGAGTGGAATGGGAAAGAAACAAGAGATGTGCTTAATTATTTTTTGTTTTCACTTTGTTAAATGTAATGGCACCATTCTTTTATTTCCTATATGTTGTTGAGAGGCACTTCTTCGCAAACCTAGAAGATGGTGTCAAGTATTTCAGATGCTTTTTCCATGTGTTCCGTGGGCAGGTCAGTAAGAGTTAAGGTGTGGATGCATTTGTCAGCCTGAGAATGGCCCTGTCTGGTTTCATTTGGCTTTCATGCTGTCTCTGGAGAATTAATGGAAGAAATTCATTTTCATCTACTTCAGTAAAGCTGCACCGTAAGTGAATCAGACCCATTCTCACTGCTAAATGTAGCTGTTGCCCTATGAAACCCTGATCAAAGTGTATTTCAAGTTAAACCTGGAATGTTTTGTGATTAAACCAAAATAATACAACAAAATTGTTATGATCTCTCAGTGAGTATGGTATGTTGGTGCATGAGCTGCCCAGAGGAGTGGCAAGGGGAGGTGGACCATGAGAAGACTAAGGAGTAAACGACCAGTACATTGCAGAGTTCAGGGAGTAGACTGCCTTTCTTTGCAAATTGTCCTGGGTTGGAATGGAAATCGTTAGCAAACACCCTTGCATGGTCCTGTGGCCTGTTTGCTCCTTCTTGTTCACCCTCTCTACTTCAACATCTCTCCAAATCCAGATGGCTCTAGTTCTTCACCTGGCCCTTGTCTCACAGATCTTCCTTGCACCCCAAAACTTATTTTGGCTGAATCATTCTTACCTCAACTCATTGGCCTAAATTAATTCTTTGTGTAACTCAACTGACTAAAATTGACGTAAATGGAATTACATCAGAGCTGAAATTAACCCAGTCTGACTAAAATAGCACCTGCCTTTTCTACCAAACCAATGCTTGTCTCTTCCCCATCTCCACCCACATATCATGATTTTAACATTTCTTTCTCCTCATTGCTCTTTCACTCATCCTGCTGCCATGAGTAAGCTATGTTCTCAGTGGTTGGTGTTCCCCTTTTCTCTCCAGCATCCTGTTCTTCTTCATCCCCACAGCATAGGCCGTTGGTTCCTGTTAACAGCCAAACCTTGCCTGTGTCCAACTCTATGCATAGAATCATAGAATTAACTGGGTTGGAAGAGACCTCCGAGATCATCAAGTCCAACCCTTGATCCAACCCCACTGTGATTACTAGATCATGGCACTCAGTGCCACATCCAGCCTCATCTTAAAAACCTCCAGGGACAGTGAATCCACCACCTCTCTGGGCAGGCCATTCCAATGCCTGATCACTCTCTGTAAAGAACTTCTTTCTAATATCCAACCTAAACCTCCCCCTGGCAGAGCTTAAGTCCGTGCCTTCTTGTCCTAAACAACAGCTTTTCATCTTCCTTTGGATTTTCCTGTTCTTCACCACAGAGATGCATCATCTGAATTCAGACCCTGTTGGCAGTGGGCACTTCCTACGCCTGTAGAAATTACAGTCCTACTCCAAAGGAAGTGCAAGTCAGATTGCCAAGACACACAAAGAGGAGGAGAGAAGTTAGATGAAGGTGAAGTGATTTGCCAAAGGTAGCCTAGCAGGATAATGGCAGAGTCATGGATGTCAGGCTCAAAGTTCCCCCTCTTTTTCCATGAATCCCTTTATGCCAGCATAGCATTTCTCATCACCTCTTTCTTTGGGCCCTTGTCTTTGGGCCCTCACTCTCACACAGTAGTTAAATATCTCCTTCACTTTCTTTGTCATCACCTCTGGCTCTGACTTCTTTCAGCTTGCCCTTGGAGCCTGCTCATGTTTTACTAGGCTTTCTTCTCTCCTCTTGAGAAAAGAAAAAACTGTGTGTTTGCAACCAAACATAAAGTACGGCTTCTCTCCTTGAGTAGTACGTTGTTTGGTAGCAGGCTCCACCACTCGCACCTGGGTATTTCTCTGGGGCAAGGATTTATTCCATAATTGCTCTGACTTATTTATTATCATGGCATATGTATCTGCAGTGTTATGCAAACTGCAAAGGTTTCTAACTCTAAAGGTCACCACGGGTGTACCACGTGTTTACCTTCCAAAATGCAGATGAGCGCAGAACAAAAGGGACTGGCAGGCCTCTGAGTAGGTGAAGGCAGGGAATCACCCTGATCTAACTAATTTGCCAGGGCAGTGTTCATAAAAGTAGGTTACCTTGTGCTGCAGACAAGCAACCCAATCCACACTCACCCTCTTTCAGATGACTGATTTAATTGCCCAGCATTGCTGTGTAGTCTCACAGGTAGCTGCAGGTGCTGGACACCCAGACCAGGAGCCCGTGTTTCTCACCTGTAAATGTCAGGCTACCCAGTGTCCCATGCTGAGACTTACATATGGAGCTTTTCGTCCCTCAGTGTTGTGTGCCAGCCAGAACTTCCTGGCTGTGGTGGACAGAGTTTGTTGCCTTGCCGTGGTAGATTTGTCCCCAAACTCAAAAGAGCCTGCTGCAGCTAATGCCCCTCAAAAGCTGGAAAGCTGCCATGCTACCTGGTGACCAAGGCCACCAGTACATCCCTCACACTGCTTGTCACAGTGCTACTCCAAGCATTGGCATGAGTGATAGCTGAGTTGTGATTTGCTATTCACATTGCTCTGCAGTGTTGAAAGAGGATCTCAAGGCAATTACCTTATGTGAGCACATGAAGTGACCCTGCTGCATCCTATAGGCAACTTGAATGAAGAGTGGAAGGATCAACTAAATGTTTGTGAGAAATGCAAAATGCTAAGCCATTAGTTGCAGTTGTTCCCAAGATCATCTGCTGTCTAATAGCATTTCCTGCCTTACTGTGACTTAGGTCAATTGTCCGCATGAGTGAAAAAAAAGTTAAGTTATTGCTTCCTCTACTAATTGACAGCCTCAACAAAGTGAAATTAAAGCCATGAATGCTGGACTCTCTCATTTTGCTTGTCAGAGCAGAGATACTCTGGTAGAGATGGGGATCTGCCACAGGCTGCTCTCTTCCCCAGGGTATGCAGCTGCTTCCCCAACAGAAGAAAATAAATACAGAAGGGTGGGGAAATAGATGTAGGGGTCTGGCAAGCAGAAACCTGTTCCTGAGCCAGCCTTGCTAGAAAGTAAAAGGAAAAATGCCCATGGTCACTCTCAAGGGAAGAATTTTAAAAGGTCTCACCAAAGGATAGCAGAGCAGAGAGAAAAGAGCAGGTGAGCAGGATAAGCTAAACACAAGGAGAGATTTAGGGATTCTTCATTGTCAGAAGAGGGAAAAAGGAACATGGACAAATTCAGAACCGTAGCTTATTTCTGCTGCAGCTTCTCCTCCCCCTCCCTTTCTTCTGTGTGCTTTGCATGAGCGTGCATCATTGTAACCTACTGCAGCCTCAAAATAAAGAGTACTGGGGGACAATCTGTCTGAAAAATACCCCTCTACTGAAAAGAATCTCTTAAATATGATGATCAAAGTGTTCAGATATTAACAGATGAGAATGGCTTATGAATCTGGATTAGCTCAGAATCCATTTGAGTATTTTTAAACCTCAAAGACTGAAAGCTATAAACCTTCCTAAGAGAAATGCCATTTATTTTAAAATGAGCAGCAAAATCTTGATTAATTGAGTTGCAAAAGAAATGGATCTAAAAACAGGCAAGGGAGGAACATAAGTGCATTATGCATTTGGGTTTGGCTTTTGGAAACCAGATCTTTCCACCAATGCTGATCTGAAAATATGGTGTTCTAAGCCTGCATTCAGGTGTCCATAGACCCAGGGAGGGGCAAACTGAGTCGCTGCTCCTGTGACACTACCTCAGGGCTAAGATCACCACCATGTCTCTGGATGGCTGCCTTAGAAGCCTTTCCCTACTGAAATTCAAGGTAGTAGCGTCTCCAGTGTCAAAATGTAGGCACTATGCTAGTTTCTCTTTGTGTGGCTTTGGGGTGCCCAGAGTGCACCCCTGCTTGGATTGACATCATAGCCTGGGATAAATGCTGCTGCACAGTGTCTTGGTCAAGCTGGAGGCTGATTTGCCCACAGAAAGAGCAGCTGGAACAGAGGCAGGGGCTGTCGCCTGCTACCTTTTTTATGGCCTTAGTTCTGCACTTACTAAACAAACAAAAAAATTAAACAGCAGATTTCAAGTGTAACTTCCTGTAAAGTTTTGCTTTCACACCTACAACACGTCTCTCTGGAAACAGCCTTTCCGGAGGGAGGTCTGGTCCGCTCCTTTTATTTGCTTTCTCTGACTCACGGGAATCACTTGCACCCACTCGATCTGCCTGCGCTGTGGCATTGCTGGCCAGAAGCACTGGCAAGTAAAAGGCAGGGAGATTCTGGAGCTAGCAATGCTTCTGATAAGGCCACGAGCAGCTGATTTCTCCTTTGCATTGCCTCTTTGGGTATTTTTAAGCTAAATGCACATCAGAGACCAATGTATGCTGATCAGCAAAGGGCATCTTCGAAAACAAATAAACACACTTCTACCGCATCTTTCTTTATGTTCATGAATCACACATCAACTTGTTCCATCTCTGGGTCTAAGCCTACGCTTCAGCCTTCTACATCTCCTCTCAGGAGGGTTCCCTTTTCTTTCCTATGCCGCTCCCTTTACACAGTTTTGCATTTCTTGTGGGGGACAAACTGCTTCCTACCTGTAAATTTTTGTATTTTTATGGCCAACTTTTAACTTCTCTCCCCCATAGTCAAGCCTCACAGCTATATTCTTTTCCCCTCCTTATAAAAAGCAGAGTTTCCTATTTTGCTGTGGCTTTTTTTAGCCATCTTACAGGATGGCTCTTCTTCCAACTCTACCTCCAACTACTTTCCTCCACTGATTACGCAGCTTCTGAAATGAATTTGCTCACTCTTTGGACGCACCATGTCTCTCTTGCATCCCTTCCACTGACTCCCTTTTACCCATCACTAAACATTGGAATATCTTGTCCTTGTCATCAACACATAACTCCATATACCACCACATCTTGCTGCACTGGCTAGTGATCTGCTCCACAATGTCAAGATTGTCCCATTAATTACTTTCTGCCAGTCTGCTCCTCCTCTCTTCAGCCTCTGCCTGGGACTGCTAGGCAGTCTTCCCTCTGCCCCAGACTTCCCTCTGCTGTTTACTCCTCTTCATGTTAGCTATCACCTGACCAGTTTCTCCAGAGAGTTGATAGCAATGCACACGGACAGGTGGCCAGTACACAAGTAACTACACAATGCTGTAGACTTGTTGCTACCTTAATTTTTCAGTGCCCCTATTCCTGGTGTTCCTTTGTCTATAAAGCACACTGTGATTTGAGAGCTACATAATTATAGCTGCAATTAAGCATTCTATTCAGAGACTGCATTGCTGATTCCTCACTGTTTTGTTTAGCAAGAGCTTCCATTCAGGGTTTGGCTCATGTGTAAATGGACTTTACAGTTGCTCTTTTTTTTATCCCTCCAATTCTTGCAGGAGAAATCAAAGTAAATGTAGGTGATGTTGGTTTGGGGTTTTATTTTTTAAGCTCTCCCCCAAGAGAGTCCTGTGAAGTAGAGTCGTTTTTTCTTCATTTTACAGAATGGGAACTGAAGCACAGCAGACAACTGGCCAAGGGCCCTCAGGGTATCTCAGCTGAATTGCAACCAGTTTTGAGTCCTTGTCTGTATGAGAGTTGAAAGATTAAGCAAGAGGCTGGGGTCAGCATTATTTTTTACAGGAAACTGCCTCAGACTGTGTGAATGGGAGCAGTCAGGGAAAATGGTTAAAGGTCTTTCTGTGCATGCTCAGTCAGCAAATACCTTGCTGCAAGACATGAGCCCGCGAACACAGTTGTTCCTTTCTGCTCTGTTCAGAGGACTCTTTTACCTATTTACTCTCACATGGAAACAACAGCTCAAAAACTGAGTAGGAGGCCAGAAGCCCTTGACTCATTTGCAGCAATTCTCCAATTCAGTGGCTAGGTCTTCTCCCCGAGGCAGTGTAATATGACAGAAAGGAAGCATCTGAAAGCATTTCTTCATCCTCCAGATTGCAGTCTGTCACTGCTGCTGCAGAAGTGACACACCTACCTTCCACTGCCTGCAGCTCTTTGGGTCGCTGGAGGGGGAATGGTGAAGGCAAGAGCTTTTTCCTCTCCACCCTGAAATCACCTTGTTTCAGGCTTTTTAGCTCTGCCAATACTTGGACATGACTAATGCACTCATTCCTGTGCTGGCTTGGCAGCCCTTGCAAATGAAATTTCATACTCTGGACAAGCAGAGCACAGCTCCCTGTGCACGTAGCAGTCTCCTCACAAACTCCTGGATCCTGCTGCAGAGAAGAGAGTCAAGAAGGTGCAATCTCCACCAAGTTTTTGTGAGTCTTGCTGTGGTGCCAGCCAGCACAGGGAAAGAGTATAGTGTTTAATAACAACCATGACACAGGCTCCTACTTATTTACTCTTCTATTTCAAGGCAGCAAAGCCCCATCACCTCAGGCTTACCTGCAGCTGGGACACAGAAATAGAAAACACTCTCTTATATCTTCCATTACATAAGCAATGAGATGTCTTTGCAAAACTAATTTTTAACTAGATGATGCTTTTTACGGAGAAAAAAACCAAACAAAAACCCAAACCAAATCAAAACAAAACAATCAAACAAAGCCAATCCAAAAGTTAGTATGTTTGAATCAAAGACATTTTAGAAAATCATGTTGTTTTGTTTTGGAGGATACCACCCCTCAGAAAAAAACTTCTCCTATACAGCTCTCAACCACTTTATCACAAAATTATACTTTTTTTTTTTTTTTAAATCTCTGCTCTTGTATTTACTCTTATTTTGCATGTAGATAGTGACTGCTCTTGGGAGAAATAAGATGGAGGTGAGGGGTAAAGCATCAGAATTTTATTCCTGAAGAGTTGAGCACCCAAACATTTATAACAAGGACTTGTAGCAGTTTATGTCACAAGAAAAACACTGCTGGGAAATTTATCAAAGAATGTATCGTAAGGTGGGCTATTTAGGAACTGAAATTACATAGGAAGGACTGGCAAGAGAGATGTATGCTCAGGACAAGTGCAGCTACAATTAATGCTAAATATAAGGTGTCATATCTTTATCTAATGCACAACCTGCACTGCCTCGCAAAGGAAAGTGAAGCAATTAGGCCCAAATAACCAGATTATACGTGGGAGGTGTTTGAAGGCAGAAGATTTAAAACACTGTAATGCGTTGGGGGAGGGTTACAACAAGAGGTAATATTTCCTGATAGGTTAGTTTACATCCTTAGGAAAACATTTTGGACTAGACCAGAAAAGTAAGCAAGACCTTAACCAGGACTTGGCAGGGATGACACCCAAACAAAGGCGAAAAGCAAAGAGGCCCCACCCTGCCTATGCATAGGAAGCCCCTCCAGCAAGTAATCCCCAGGAACAAAACAAATCTAAGAACTGATAGTGCAGTTCTGTGTGGATTTGCAGTTGCCTCAGCCCAATTCAAAAACAGCCTTCCCCCTCTTATTTCTCTTGAGCCAATGCTAAGGGCAGAGAGGAAAACCTGAGTTCAAATAATAATGACTCTCTTTTAGAGTGGAAACTGGAATTCACTCCTCAATCCCAGAGGGACAGGGCCAGACAGGAGTCTTTCTTTTCACCCTGCCTACCAAGTTTCTTTTTCTCCAGCCACAAAGGGTTAACTCTGTGACAGAGAGGGTAGTTTGTTTGCACAGCCCTTTTACCACCCTGTGAGGTGAGGCTGTCAGCCAGAGGGCCAGGGTTCATCAAAAGGAACTGAATCGTCAGACATTATAAAATCTCCGTATAAGAAATAGATTTTGTTGGAATGTATTGCTGTGGGAATGGGGAAGGGGGATGGGACAGGACACATGTTTGCACTGGGAAAGGGTCTCGCTCAGCTTTTGCAAAGATCCTTGCCCCTATTTATCATATCAACACACAGACAACACTTTGTCTTCCAGAGTGAGAGATTGGGGCCAAATATTTCATCACAATAAGCTGAAAAAAAATAATCTCTTGCTGCATTTACTTGGATGTGGAAAATGTTCTCATGCTTTTAAATATAAAACTATACGTACACTTGTGAACCTACTGTTGCTTTCATGTGGGAGCCTTAGTTGAACACAAACAATTGTACAGCTATGAATGAGTAGAGCACCTAGGATTAAAGAGATTTTATTTAGCCCCACATGAAATAGCAGAGCTGATGGCAGCCTCTGGTGCAAAAAGAACACAACCAACAAGTAGTTTAGTGAGCACTGCAACTAACGAAGCTGCATCTCCTGTGTGTTTGTACATTGTGGTTGATTGACTAGGGTATCTAAGATGGCATAAAATTAATTTGAAGCTCTTCCTACAGATCAGGTGCTTATTAGCATTCTCACTTCCATAGAATATCTGAAATATAATAAGACATGAACCCACATTGTAACTTTCACTGTTGGGGACTGTGATAGAGCCTTTATTTGCTATCAGGTCGGTTATTTTCACAAAATCTGTAGGGATGTAATTACTTCTGCTAAACTTGTTCAAAATCAGACAGTGGGCTCAAAATTATTACAGAAAAAAAGGACAGACAGACAGACAGATGCAGACACCGTGACCACGTAAGTCTCATTTCCATCAGAAATCAGGCTAAAAGAACCTATATGGAAATTAATTTCTAAAGGGGACTTGATAGGCAGAAGAGTAGACCTCTGCAAAGTGCAATTTCAAATTTTAAGTGAATTTCATGCTAGGAAAAGCTACTGATAACAGTCTGGAATACTAAAATTCTCCCTTTTACCTAAAGGAGAGGAACAGTACAGAAGGAGCTGAGGTGCCCCTATTTATCCTTGTTTTTTTAAACTAAGGCACTGAGGGCAGGTGATTGCTTGGGGAGAGGAGAAAAGAGCAGCTCCAGCAGCTCTGTCCCTACATTTTTTTGTGCATGTGAGCACTTAATACTAATCATACATGTAAAGCACTGCAAATGCCTCTGAATGTTTGTATTTCACCACTGCCTTTGCCTTTATCCTTGTTTCCTTGCTCATGCCCTGCCAGCTCCATCCCTGGGCTGCAGTGGGAAAGCACTGCTTTTTATCCATTGTGTATGTACTGCAAACCGCAGTGGGACCTGAATCTTGATTAGGGCCCTTAGCAACGATCACATACGTCGCAAAAATCATAATTTAACATTACAGCCCCTAGTCTCTCAGCTGGGATGCATGTGTGGAGCTAGGGGTATTTTTTCATGGACTCCCAGCCAGAGACTGGAAGTAAGGCTGTTTTATTCCAGGCTCTGACACCAGCCTGCTGGGCGGCCTCAGGCACATCGCTCTGTCATCTTCCCCTCTGTAAGCTGGGTACCCACACTGCCTGCTTTTCTGGAGTCACTGAGCTGCCAGTGGCTTTGGGGAGGGCCAGCTAGCAGCCCACTGCAGCCAGTGGGCCATGGCTTGCTCTGCCCATCTCCCCAGCCCCACTCACATCCCCCCCTTTCCTCATGAGCACCCCACAGGTGGCTGCCAAGTGTGAAAATGGGGGGGGGGGGAAATGGTCTTCAATAGACTTGCATTTGCACCTCAAAATACGCCCATGGTCCAGGCCGGGTTCTCCTCCAAGCACTGCAGTTGGGGACACCGGTGCTGGCCATGCCAGTGTGTTGTCCTAAATCTGTGTTCTTTCACCCAGTGTGGAAGCTGATCCACACGCAGAATAGAGATACTTACTTTTATTGCAAGTCTGAGCAGAGATGGGTGCTAAGTGGTAAATCTACAAAGCTAGCAAGTGTATTTATACATACATATACAATGTATACATATGTATACATATACAAGCATATTTATATAATTCTATTCTATTTGCATAATGAATCTACATCACTCTGTCTAAGCTGCTATTGCCTTCACTTTCCCTCCCCTCTGTTTAAAGGTACAGGGCATTCCAAATTCATGCATTCAGTGGGTGAGGGTCTTCCCTGGCAGGTGTGGTTTTCCCATTTTAATGCTCTAAGTTCGCTCATAGGATACAATTAGGATACATAGGACACAAATAGGATACACTCATAGGATACAATTTCTCAAGTTAGTTAAAGATTTCTAACCCACATCCCTCCAAAACTGGTGTGGGCTGACACGTAACCCGTCTCTTCCCTTTATCCCATTATTCCCCTTCATCGTATCCCTTAAGTCAAGTTGTTCTTCTTTTCCCAGAAACTGTTCTCTCCCCAGCTCGTGCTCCCCGTCCCCAGAGGCCGAGGCCACGTCGGGGTGTGGGAGAGGGGCAGGACGGCGGGGACAGCCGTGTCCCCAGGGCCCGGGGGAGCGGCCGCCCCACCCGTCGGGGCGGGCTCGGGCAGGCCAGGTGAGGCGGTCCCGGCCCTGCCTCTCCCTCCTGCCGCAGCCTCCTCGCTTCCCTCCCGGCCGGCCGGCGCTGCGCTGGGGGTGCCGGCGGCATGGCGGAGTCCCAGGTGCTCCTGTTGGACGAGCTGCACGTCAACGAGAAGGTGACGGAGGCCCAGGCCCGCTTCTACTACAGCGAGGAGCAGCGCCGAGCCCTGGAGGCGCTGGTGACCCGCGGCGAGGCGGCATATCGGGAGGCGCTGAGGAAGGAGCAGCTCCGCGACTTCCTCTCCAGCCGGGAGCTGCAGGACCTGCGGGGCGGATGGCGGGGATACGACGACCCCCGGGAGGGCGGCAAGGTGGCGCGGGGGCCCGGCGGCGAGACCCTCTCCCTGGCCTACTGGCCCGAGTGCTCCGACACGGAGGTGCCCCCATTGGACTTGGGATGGACCGACAAGACCTTCTACCGGGGCATCAGCCGGGTGTCCCTCTTCACGCACCCCCGCAAGGAGGAGAGCGCGCCGCACCTGAAGGAGGTGGTGCGGGAGATGATCCAGCAGGCGCAGAAGGTACGGCCCGGCCTCGACGAGCCACCTCTGCCCACCTTCACGCCTGGGCCGGGGGCAGGCGGGCGGAGGGCCTGGCTCGGGATGTGGGTTGGAAGGCAGGAGAGAGCCCGCCACGGCTCTCCATCCAAAGGAGGAGCGTGTTGGCCATCCAGTTGGTCGGCATCCTCCAGGCAGGGCTTTCCCTACGGCTTGTTGCCAGTCATGTTACGCTTTGCCAAAGCTGATGCTTGGGATGGAGTTAAACCCCTTCACACCGCACTCCGTTCCCCCGTAGTTGGGGTTCTCTACCTGTGTTTCGCCTTGTCCTGTACAGGTCTCATTCCCAGGTTCAGAGGAAGGCAGGTCGTGATTCTGTTCCAGCCACCCCTCCTGTGTGTGCAGGTATCCCTAGTTAAGCACAGGCCAGTGCGTTTGTTTATGGGGTGGTGTTTTTCGGGTTTATTTGTTGTGGTCTGGAGCCCCTGGTGGCCTAGGGGGTAAAGGCGCCGCGCTATCACCGCGGAGACCCGGGTTCGATTCCCGGTCAGGGCCACTCCCGGGTAGGTGGGGCTCGTTAGCCCTTAAAGGCAACCCACCTACGTCCTAAGGACCTCACTGCCACTGTCCAAGTTCGCTTGGCCCCGGCAGATGAACCTTAGGATTAAAGGGTGGGCTCAGTTCCGCGCACACTGTGTCTCACCTAAAAAATCCAATGCGCAGGCTGGAAGGTGGAAAGACCTTCCCCGGATCTTCGCTCGCGAAGACTGGCCATTAATATTAATTTATGTTGTGGTCTCAACACCATCCAGCCTGAACTGCAAGTAGCCAGAGTCCAGACAATACACTGCTGTTTCTCCTATTTATCTTTGTCTGGAAATGACTTGTTAGTGACAAGGACACCTCTGGCAAGAAAACAAGCCAGCCGTGATTCTACAGGAGCTTGCATTGAATAGGTGGAGGCAATGACGAGGTTTTTCGTCACCCACCCCGGATGTGGGTGAAGTTTCCAGGGAAGACCACCCAGGAAAAGATCCTACGAGCTGACACGCACCCTGTGGAAAGTGGTAAACGGTGTAAGAAACTTCATTCCTGCCCTTAGTTTTGCTGCTTTCTGGTTTTGTTGCATTCTAATTCAGCAGTTATTTCCTCCTCCACCTGCTCCCCTCCGCCAGCACACACTATACACACAACTTTTGCAGACTTGTTAAAACCGAATCTGCTGGGAAACACAGAAAACTTTCCATAGAGGCATTGCTCTGGTGTGTGATCTCCTCAGCTCCTTGCTCGAAAAAGTCGTACACACCCTGTAATCCTGTTCAGTGACTGGTGTGGTCAGTCAGACCCAGAAGCTGTAAAATCCTTTCACTCCGATTTAGTGCAACTTCACATCCTCTGTGCTGCTCAAATGCCTCTACAGACCATGCAAGAACTGGGAAAGTTTGGGGTTTTTTTCAATAGCTGTGCCTGGCACCTAGAAATAATTAATTCTTTTGTATATTTTTATTTTTTCACTGACTGGACAAACTGTGCCCCTCCCAGCCCAAAGCTGGTTTCATGTTTAACAGCCATTTGAGTGTTTAATGGTCCTTTTCACAGATAACTATGCCTATTGTGTTCAGCTGAGCTGGCCCTGGCAAAACCCCGGTTCCAGGTAGCAGCTTTTCAATCAGCAGATGAGAGTAGGGGTTTGTTGGATTTGTTTTTTTCCAAGGGGGTCTAAACAGATACTAGTAATATGTGGCACATGTCTGTGGGTGGCTTATCATCAGTGTTTTACAAACATATGTTAATTAAGGTACCTTGCTGCAATGAGATTGGCAAGTTAATGCTTGCCAATCTTTAAATTCCTGTAAGGAGCTAGGCACACCTATGGGCCCTACAGATTAAGTTTATTATCCATAGCATAGGTAGAGAAATGGGGAAAACCTCTTGCAGGGGTAGACACTCATGCTCTGACTTGTACTTGAGAACGTTCCTAGGTGATCTTGACAGATCACCAGCTGTGGCAGGGGTTTGAGAAAGTCAACATAACAACAGGCATCGCCCACAGCACATTTTGTTGGCTTGGAAGTCCCATCTGCAAAGCAGCTCATCTGTTTTTTGTACAGAACTGCTGTTTTCATGGTCCAGGTCTTGCAATGAAGCCTGAACTGACCCAGGGCCCCACAGCCTGGAAGGAACCATCACTTCATATTGCAAAGCCAGTATTAACAATTAGTGGTTTGTCCAGCATGTGGGGTAGGTTCTGCAGCCATTAGACTCACTGTAAATGGAGGGGACAGAAAGAAAACAAATTCACACTTTTGCTATCTGTTCTTGATCAATTCCCTCTGCAGATGTTCTTACTTCAAATGAATATGACCTGGCATACTTGTTCCTAAATAACTACATCTATACCACTGTGTGTGGATGGGAGAAGGAGCATAGCAGGCCTGAGATAACGCATGAACCGTTCATGCCTTTAATTATAATTTGCTTGTATATGAGTTGTTCAGGAATAAAGTGACACAAGTTCACGTTTTTTTGATTTTTAGAGGTTCTGGTAACATTCCCTGCATCTTGCTGGAAAGTGAGAACCAAGGCAGGACCGGGCATGCAGCTCTGCCTGTTAGAAGTTACTGAGGGACTTAGTATGATGTAGCTCCACCAGAGTTCACCGGTATCAGGAACTTATATGTTAATGATGAGCATAAACACAATGTCAGCTCTTTTTTTTTTTTTTCCTAAGGTAGAAAAGCTTGTGTAAGCACTGTTGACAGAAGGAGCCTGATGGAGCAGAAGTGTTGGTTGTTGTTGGCTGTACAAGCCGAGACTCAGGAAACACAGTGGGGGACATTTACTGTGGCATCACTTTCCAGAAGCCATTTGTTCAAGAACATTTTTCAAAGAAAAGAGGTTTCTGAGAGAATTATTCCCCCTTCCTTAGGGGGCTCCTGCTACTTGAGGTGGACCTCTTTCAACCATCAAGAGAAGAAAATCCTACTGTTTGGTCCAGTATTTAGCTCTATTCACACCTGTACATGCCATTTCCAGCACAGCTTGGCTTATTACTGTGACCCCCAGCACCTGGGAAATTAAAATTTACTCAACTCTATTCCCAGCATACTGTCAGCATGAGAGCTCTGAGCTGGCAACTTGATGTTTCACAGAGGGATTAGGGAAACAGTAGTTTCTTTCATTCCTAACCTTTCAAATGTTGGGAAGAATAACTCTTTCATGCAGAAAAATTAATTGGTATTTCTGATGGTATAAAAGATACAGAAAGGGAGACAAAACATGTAAGATCAGCATTAAAGTTGCTCATAACCCTCTTGGTTTTGTTGTTACTCATCTTATGAATGTTCAGGCTTGTCTCTCACGTCAGCTAGACCTTTTGTTTTACATAAAATCTATGCCCAGAAAGAGGGATGAGTTTTATACCAGAAAAACATCGCATGTGAAGAGAGGGAATGATCATTTTGCCTCCAAATCTTGAACACGCTCCAGTCTCTTCCTGAAAAATATGAGGTGTTTACGTTTGAAATCCATAAATCATTCCTTGGGAAGCCAGCCCTAAGAGCAGGTTTCTCACAGGGAATTGGGAGAAAAAAGGGAAATAGAATTCTTGTTGTCTGCCCTATGCACCAGGACTGAGGATTCAGGCCCTAATTCCTCTGCACATTCATTCTTCCATTACACACCTTCAGGTGAAGTGTTTCAGTTGTGTTTTCAGTTTTCTTTTTCGATCTATTTTCAGTGTTCTTCTTTGTTTAAGTGGATCCTTACAAAGGAAAAACTGGACATTTGGCTTTGGCATTCCTCAAGCTGCTGAAATAAGTAATTTTCCCCTAGAAGAAGGAGAACTCAATTTTATTAAGTTCCTTCCAAAGTGTGGCAGGAGGCAAGTGAGAAAAGTTTAAGATTATTGGTAGTGCTTGGACATGTACATCCCTGTACTTCCATCTACCCTATATCCTTCTCCTCTGTAATCTGAAATCAGTGCTTTCCTTTATTTTGCACCAGTGTGATGGGGCGCCTTCCTTTCAGTTCATAATATTTTATTTGGTTTTCTGTCTACTGTCTTTTTGTTTCCAGATTATTGCAGTGGTCATGGATGTATTCACAGACCGGGACATCTTCCGCGATATCGTTGATGCAGCATATAAGCGCTGGATCCCAGTCTATATAATCCTAGATGAGGAGAGTGTGAAGCTTTTCCTGGAAATGTGCAGATGTCTTGACCTCAGTGACTTGCAGATCCGGGTAAGATATTTAATACTGAACCATTATGTCCTGCAGGTCAGTGGCCTTTTTCAGTTGTAATGAACCTCGGAACTCACTTGGACAGGCAAACACATCTCTCCCTCCCTAAAGTCATATCACAGCTCTTAGATGGGGTTTGATGGAACATAGAGGGATAAGATCACCTAAGACAGGGATTTAGGTAGTTTCTTGGCTCTTGTGACCTAAAAATTCCTGTTTGGGAAGAAAATTGTTGGAGTGAATTCCTGTGGGTCTTCTGTGTGAGGATTTGAACTACAGCCCAGAGTTGCTCTTTGAGATGACTGCATGGATCCCAGTTATAGGACACATATCCTCTGTGAAATCAAGACTTTTCTATCCAGCAGTGATCATCTTCGAGTGAATGAGCTTGTAGCCCTCCTTTGCATGAGAACTTGAGGGACTGAGGGGCATAGCTGCTGCCCAGCCCCATATCAGAATATGCCTTCATACAGTGCAAGCAGCACAGCAGTGTAGTCAGTCTAGGCTGGCTGGTAGAAGGGATTTTACTCCTCTGAGGAATCTCACTCCATTACATACAGACTGAAATCCTTTGTGTGTTTCTAGTTAGTATTGTATTCCTTACTTTTTCCTATGTTTTTTTAGTCACTGTCACTACCACAGGCTTATTCCAAATATTGAAAAAGTTGCTAAGTTGGCAAAAAGCTCTGGGATGCCAGACTTGCCCCTCTTTGTGATCCAACTGTTCTCAGTATTTTAGGAGAACCATCTTAAATCTGGATGAACTGTGAACTACCACTCTAGTCTGAGTTTCATCAAAAAAGCCATCCAACCAACAAGCTTTCTCATCTTTCTCCAAATTGGAGATGGAAGTTTCTTTCCTCTGGTGTCTTTGAAAGCAAGACACAGACATCATTATAACAGACCTCTTTCAAGTGTCAGGCATATTCTGTGGCCTAGGCTTGAGTCTCTTCAGTACATAATTGAGAAATCTCAGCAGTAGTTCCATTGGCTCTGGTACCTCTTTCCCAGCACTTTTCTCATCATGTCATCATGTTCAGGAACGATGTCTTCAGCACTGCATATTTTAACTCCTGGATAGAGTGAGTGAAAAGATGCCCTGGCATTTTAGAAAAAGTTGTGATGCTATTGGAGAGGTGAGTTCCTTTTTGTCTGCCTTCTCAGTCTCTGAACAGTAAGTGATTGTCTTCTGCTCTTCCTCTTATGTCTTTCTCCATAGGTGTCTACATAGACTTTACACTCCTAAACCAATCATCAGTGACATGCTACAGCAGTGTCTGGCTCCTGCAGCACTCTAGTTCTATGATCCTTTCCAAAGAGATAGAGTTTGAAACTGATGCCATCAAAAGCAGAAAACTCTTCTGTGTCCCTTCTGTGGTTCCCTTCTCTCACAGCAGCCCTTGCTATGTTTTTTATTAGATTCTATCAGCTAAAAAAAAGTACAAATACAAACTGAGCTGAAGAAAGTCTACTGAGAAGAACTTTTTATGTCCTTTGACCTAGTTGTTCACTCTTCTGCAGAGCATCAGCACACAGAATGCTGCCCTTCAACTTTTCCCCCTCTTTTCCCAGCTATCTCATACTTTATCTTAAATTCCTCTTAAGATTGTTCTATTTCCTTTCCAGTACAGCTAAGGGTTTTGCTAATCTTGTTAAGGCCAGTGCAGCTAATTCCTGTATATGGTACTTTGGAAGGACTGAGAAGATTCTTCCTGGAAGGGGGAAACATGTCATTCGTCTCTCAAGGAACATGCGCTCTTGGAATCCTACCCACAGCTGCTTTGGATATATCTATATGCTGCTGCTTGGGTCAGGGTAGCAGAAACCATCGTATAGCGATTGACCTAACAATAGAGTTTAGATACCCAAGGAAGCTCAAGCAAGGTTAATGCTTCCCCTTGAGGACTGCCCCCAACCCTACCTCATTAATATAACATGCCAAATACTGAAGACCCAGATTTAAAGCAGGAAAGGGCCTCTGGTCTTCTTCAGGTAGAATCATTTTGTCCCATGTTATTCGCTCACAGAGGATGTTGGAATTGCTGAGGAAGAATGAGAACTGTAATGCAGTTAACTCTATCGTTCACCCATTTCTTATCTATGACATGTCTTTCTCCTGACAACTGCTTTGATGTGAGTTTCTTCTACAGGGAAAGCATTATCTCCTTACAGGGTCATTTTGTGTTACTGTTTTGTTTCCCTCTAGAAGATTTTCACCAGTGAAATACAGTTTGCCAGCAAAGGAATTGCATACTCTTCTTTCCTGCTGTTCTTCCCACCTTTCCTTTGGAATGCTTCTGCAAGATACAGAAGACGGCTTTTTTCTCAGAAAGTTGCAGCCATGTGGGATATAAATTTAAGGTTTAGAGGCAAGTTCTGATCCCAAGGGGAGAGATATGTCACACTGCCATGGGCTGCAGGGTCACAACGTTTTTATTCTGTCTTCTGTCACTACCAGATACTCATATTGTTCTGTGATTGCTGCTCTTTTGGTTCCATTGCCTGTTCATCCAATGCAAAGTGAATACTTCAATGGTTCTAATACAGGGAGATACAGTCTTAACATTGGATTTTGCCCTTTGTATATGTACATGAAATGCTGGGCATTTTCAAAAAATTCCTGGCTATTGTATTACTGTGAGATGGCAAGGTATCATGATGTGCTGACAGTCTCAAGGGAGGGAAACTGCTGTAGGAAGACAGTACCTGACTCTGCAAAGAGTAAAAGTTCTTTACCAACTCCAAGCATGAAATGAGAAAACCTCAATTTTTGTTTGAAGACCAGAGTTCACTAGAGGTGCATTTAAATTCAACCATCAGCACGTTCAGGGGTTGTTAGTAAGAGCGCTTCCTATGTGTATGAGTCATATCTCCTGAGCCTACAGGACATGATTTCTGTTACATTTGACACGAGAGGGTTCTGATCGGAGATCACCATGAATCAAAGTTCTCATACATACAAAATTCATAGCCCCTCAAAAATTCCTCTTTTTTTTTTAATTTTTTTGACCTGAGGGTTAATGTTCTCCCTAGTTTTTAGATAAGTGCTTTTTCTCCCTATGCTTCTGTTAACCAAGACCACAATAACAGACAGGGAGTTCTCCCAGAGTTCCAAGCAAGCCCAGGGGACTAGTTACTTGCAGGAAGTTCACCTGCGTGTTATTTTTTACATTCATTTTCCAAACAAGGAAGGAGTTCTCCCCTCACTCCAGGAAGTCTGAAAAGTTTCTGCCTAAGAAACTTTGAGAATTTCATATCAGTATTTCATGTCTTTCATCATCGATCCCTAGATCTGATGAGGGAGAAGCTGAATGTGATATGATGCAGCGTTGTTGGTTTTTTAATTATCTGTTAGAGAACTCTTCTAGTCTGCTTGTGACTTCCTGAAGATGGGAGCTTACCAGGCCTTCTTTTTGCCAAGACACAAATAAATAATACCCAGTAATGATTTTGGTAGGCCAGGTCCTAGCTAACCACGTTTCATCCTGTTCTACTTGAATACTTGCAAGGTGCTCTACTTTGTCAATAAGCATGCTTTTTCCAAAGCTGTTCAGGCCAAACACACCGAATAAATCCACAGTATTTCCTAGCACTGCTCGATGTATGCTTCCAGTTGTGGTTGCTTTTATGTCCCTGTGTAAGATGAATTGCTGCCATCCATCTCTCTGACCCAGAGGTCTGATCATTAGAAATTATATTCTTGCAGACCATAAATAAGAAAAAATCCTTTACTGCCATTTCTGTGGTCTTGTCCGTAGGAATCCCATCTCTCTCATTCCCCCTCCTTCTGTGGTACCTCCATCTAGGATTTAAAGGGAGAAATAATGGGCATCTGGTGACTCCCCTCAGTCCTGTGCTCAGGTGAAGCAGTAGGACACTCAGGTGAAACAAAGGACAGGAGGTACCCCAAGAGATTCTATTGACTGAAGGGATCTGAATTTCACAGGGACAGCAAAAAGGGTATCTCCACATTTTGAAAAACAGTCAATACGAGTTGAGTCACTATTATTCTCTCAGCTACTGCTTTTGTCTGTTGCCTCTCCTTAATATGTTTCACATCTTTCAGTTTGTAGGGGTCACTAGTGCCATCTATCCTAATTTGAAATAGAGATCCCCACCTGCTTTGCAACCTATATATCAGCAATTGTTCTAAGAGGGAAGGTATGCACAGGATTCCCTGGTGGAAGCACTTACAACACCTCACTACTCAGCCCAGTTTGTGAGCACTACTGCCCAGGTCTGTCAAGTGACAACTAAGTGTCAGTCACAGCATTACTGACTTTCTAAACTGGGTCTAATTTAGCTTTCTGTGGGTTCAGGGTGAGGTTTAAAAAAGTGTGTCACAATAAAGCAAGAAAGACCAATTCCTTCACTGTTTGTATTAGGATGCTCAGTCAGGCTTGACTGTTACCAGTCTGTATGAAGTTAGAGCCAGGGAGATGTTAGTCACTGCTTGTGATGAGGAGTGATGCAAGTCTGTGTAAAGGAAATGTGGAAATTTAATGCAGACTGAAGCTTCCATAAGCCAAAACAAACCTTAATCAGGCTTCTGCAAGAACAGAGATTTGGAGGGGTCACTTCTATCTGGTGAGCTAACTGGTTCTCTACCCAAAATATTTGTTACTGCTGTAACACTAGTGCCCCTCAAAAATGCCAGCAATCTCACCTCATTTATATTTGTCTTTCCTCTTTTATTATTGTGCAGCCTTTAGTGCATGAACCCAGGCTCGATCTTCCTCTGTTCAGCTGGATATCGCAGTCTACAAATGCTCCAAGATGCTTGAAGGCAGAAAACATTATACAAATAACCTGTTAAGTGACTTGATGTTTATATGACTTTGTGCTTGTTTTCTGCATTTCAAGATGTATTTATGCACTCCTGTACCTACTTTGTTCAAGGAGGTTTATGTATTCAGCTGTTCAGTTCCATCCCCTCTGTGCCTTTTTAAGTGTTATGTGCAGCTCAGTCACCACAGAAATTCAAGTGTACTCTCTTTCCACTGAAGGTGATAGAACACACAAACACAATAAAATCCACTCTTGTTACATGCTAAGAAACTTTCTGCTCATAGAGGCTTATAATTCTTGATTCACAAAGGTACATGCCATGTCAGAGCTGTTGACTGATTTTGAAGAACGAGGCCCTTCTTTTCACTTGCAGTTGATATTCCATGATTTGGCAAATCCAACATCTAACATTAATCAGCAAGGAGAAAAAATTATCTCAGGTGATCAGCCAGTCAACTGCAAATGTTATTTTAACTACTGGAAAGGGCATCCTTTCTCTTGTGCTCTACCCAACCTGCATTCAGCATCCCACACATATGACTCACTGCTAGGCCTTGGGCAAGTCACTTCATCTTTTTCTCTCTTAGGCTCCTCATCTTTAAAACAGGGTAATAATACTTTCAGCAGTGTTGGGAGCATTAATTAGCTAATGCCCACACAGGACTCCAGACAGATCAAGCAATAGATGAATGCAAAACAGTAGTATCATCAGTTACTGTTAGTCAGAATTTGTATTGCCACTGCTATATTTTAGTGGGGGAAATAGGAGCAGATTGAAAAGGTAAGAGCTATATTCGGAAAAATGGCTTTTGAAAGAAATCTGCATTCTTATAATCACTCATTCCTGCATGCTGATTTCTATGGCCTATCAATATTTAAGCTGTCAGTGAGGTTTATAATAATAGGACTTAGCTCTTTGTGGGATCTGAGGCTGTGCTAGCATTAGCCAAATCCTCCTGATTCTTCTGCTCTGCAGATGAGGGAAGAATGAGGCAAGGGTGAACTGACTTTCCCAGAATATCACAGGGAATAGTGTCAGAACTGCGATTACCCTGACTCCCAGCCCTGGATTTATGACTCCAGTTCACAGTACCTTTTGACTTTTCATTGTTAAAGAATCCTTACAGAAACAGATGGTGGAATGAGGAAAATTGTCTAGATTTGTGTATCAGAGTGACAAGATTATTTGCTCCAAACTTACACTGACAATTAATGCTTTGGGGTGGGGGGAAGGGAAGATGTTTCGTATTAGACACTTTGGCAACTCAGCCTCGCGCAGCCAGGGCCCATGAGCAGAGTAACACTCAGTCCAATGTGTTTCTATGTCCTTATAGTATGTTCAGGCACACATCTATTGTTGAAAATCATGTAACCTTAACTTTTGTGGTTTTCTGTGTTTGGTAGTGCTCTATTTTATTAACTGTAGTTTTGTTGTCCAAAGGGTATGAGACGTGAGGTTTGGGGAGAGGTATTCTTTTTCTGTCTACTTCCATTCATTTTATGAAAAGTTTTTCCTTCCTCTTCTTCAGAAATTCTTTTCTGCTGATCTATTCAGGACATTGGTAGAGACACTCATCCTACTCCTTTTGTTCAAAAAAATTTCTGTGTTTTTCACTCTCCGTTGAACAACAGGGGAGCTGGGTGAACACCATAACTATTTGGGGGATTTTAGCAAAATTATAAAGGTTCTCCTTTTGTTAGACAGGAAACATCTGTCTTTTAAGCAATGGAATTGTTTCCTCCTCTCTAATAATTAAATTGTCCGTTCTTCTAATTTGGTCAGTTTTGTCAAGCCATGTGTTGTTGGGAATCGGAATGCAAGCACAAAAATAACCTAATGCAGACCTGTCTCATGCATTACCTTCCAAGAAACTGTGGCCTTTGTACTGCACAGGTGTTGTGGAGTTCTTTGGTTTTGTGGTTCTGCTATCATAATCTGGAGAAGAGCTCATGAGTGCAGATGTAACTCAAGAGCTTTTTCTTAGTTCCCCTAAACTGGGCTGGGCCTTCCAAGCTACAGCACAAGACCGGGGATGGAGGATTACTTGATTTTGACAGCAATGTCTTGCCAGTGGGCTCAGATGAATAGCAGAAGACAGCAGGCTGGGTTACTAAGAGGCTGACCTGTTGGTCAGGGCTATAAACTGAGGGAGAGGAGTAACCTGCACAGACAGGGGATGACAGCAGGTCTTATGGCACAGTGCTTTCCTTTCTGCAGGCCTTCTGGTGGCTTATACAAAATAAGCTGTAGTCCCAAAAGTAGTGAAATAATGGGAGTGACGTGTTAAGACTTGGAGCTGGCAATTATCTGATTATCTGTCCTATTTTATTGTGACATTTTGTCTCTTCACCTCCCTGTTAGAATATCCGCGTACGTTCTGTGACAGGAGTTGGGTTCTACATGCCATCAGGGAAGATCAGAGGCACATTGGCATCCCGATTCTTAATGGTGGATGGTGAAAAGGTGGCCACTGGATCATACAGGTGGGTCACACTTGGTTAAGGCATTAAGGCATTTGTGTAAAGAATGGCTCGTGACTTTGCTTGAGAGTGTTTTTTTCATGTCATACTCTTTCATATCCCAGCTTCTGTAATCTGTGTGGCATCTGTAGAAACTGGAATGGGACGACAGAGAAGGTGCAATAGAGCCCAAGTTGCTTCTGAGTGGAACATACCCATGCTGGTAGACCATTTCGGTGGGCTAGAGAGAGTTCCACACTGCATCAGGTGGGAGTCTGCAAGGACTCCCCACCAGTCACTGTGCTCAGTTCTCTTCAGTGACATTTTCAGTCCGGAGGCTCCTGATGCAATGTTGCTTTTTTAAAAGCATAAACTGTCCTTCAGAGTTTTACAGCCTTGTCTTCCAGATCTGGTCTGCATGCCTAAAGAAGGACAATAATGTTGTTGTATCTGTTGTGACCCATCTTGCCAAGGATGTGGGATAATGGTACAATGATGCATGTTCCCATGTAGTGTCTTAGGTTTTGTTAGGAGAGCTGGGTCAAGTATGCACCCACAACTCTAACGCTGGTTCTGTTTCCTCCTCTTAGCTTCACGTGGACTTCATCCCACATCGACAGAAACATCCTGCTAGTCTTGACAGGACAGCATGTGGAAATGTTTGACGTTGAGTTTCGTGAGCTCTATGCCATCTCAGAGGAAGTTAATTTATACAAGGAACTGGGTATTGCTAATCCATTCCTTCTTGGAATTGGGAAGCCAGGCCTTCATTCCTCCACTGTGGCTCGGAAGTTCATCAACCCCAAGTATGGTTTAGTTGCAGGAGCAACCCGTGGTGATATGATGCTCTGGGCTTCACGCCACAGGCAAGATAATCAGGGAAACATGGAAAAGGAGGAAACAAGTGAGTCAAAGAAGCGGTTAAATCAGTTTCTAAATGACTTAGTCACATTGGAGCAAGTGTTCCCAGAAATAGATCCCCCTCTGGAGAACTTGAACAAGCTGAATCGGAGCCCTCAGAAACTGTTGTCCCGGCTCCACATGGACCTGAAAAATAAATCCAAATCCAGAGAATCTATTCGTGACGTGAAGAAAGAAGACGCACAGATCAATTCAAAGCAAGGAAAACGGTTTGCCAGTGGGCTTTTCAGTCGCAAGGCCAAACGGTCTCCAGGCTCAAGCATTGAGGCCAATTCTTTTGCCAGTGAAGGACACTCAGGAGAAGACCTTGGCAACATGAAACTGGAATATGAGCGGCTCAGCATTGGCCATGCTAGCGTTCGTAGCACTGGAGGCATCTCAGGTAAAACCTTTTACCAGCATACTCTGCTTTCTGCGTCCCTTGTTATGAGTTTGGCTGATTGATACAAAACATACCCGTGAGTAGATCCTGTTATTTCCTCTGTATCAAAATGAGCAAGATCAAAAAGTAGAAGCTGTATCAAATGATACAGGTAATTTAAATTGAAAGCAATTTAATGGCAGTCTAATTGTCAAGTTGGCAATTTTCATGTAGGTGTTTCTCATACTTCAAGTGGGTATGGGACAAAGAGAATGTTCACTATTGTAGTGGCTAGCAGGGCACAGACAGATTTCCAGTGTAATCCCTCCTCTCCTCATTAGAGGTTGGTTGGGTGTATTTACTGTGACAAGTTTTTGGTGGAGAAAAGAGAAAAATGTGTTTATATTGAGCTGAGGGGAAAAGGAGTGGAGGAAAGGGTTCAAAAGTCTTTTTAATTTGCTCCTTGATCACCTTCTGAAATGAGGGAGAAGGTCATGGAAACAGATACTACACAGTAGATCACTAGATCTCAACTTTTCTTTCTTTGATAACATAGGATTGATATTTTCATTAAGTCCTTCCAAGGCTTCAGTCAGTTGAAGATACAAATGATAAAGACTTTTACCAATTTGTGGTGTTCATAGCTAACTCCCCAACATATTTTGTGAGTTTGAAGTAAATCTTTGGACTATTCAGCTGGGTTGTCTTCCTCTCAGTGAGCTGTGTTGGGTGTCTACATCCTGTACCAGCAGGAAAATAAACTACTTGCAGGGAGAAAATTTCTCCTCAACTTGTCTGGCCAGAGACCATTCTGTGCTCTGATGAATGTGAAATGCAGGCATAGAGAGACTGAATTCCCTTGAAACTTACCATGATGTGAAATGGAAAGACATTCTCTTGAGACCAAAAAGAAAAGCAGGGTATTGGGAAGGTCAGCAACAGCGCTTGATTAGGTTCTTAGAAATATTTCTGGCTGAATGAAGCAGACTTCAAAATGCCAAATGAGCACAAGAGAGGAACGGTTAGAAGGCATGGATAATTTATTTAAGATTATAGTAGACCCATTTTAGAATGTGTGTTTGGCATTTGGGGTGGCAGAAGTAAACCTTGGTATAAAGAGGTCCTCTGTCCCAATGACAGTCTTGAGCACAGACAGTATGTGCTGGTGGACCCCATTACTCAGCCAGGAAAACCAAAATCGGTGAAGACCTATAGGGAGATGTATGGGCATTTCCTCTCGGAGGAATCGACCTGAGGGCTTGCACTACCCTCTAGTGACAGAAGAAGAGAATTGTGCAACCTCTGATTTGTCAGCACTTTATCAGAGATTCACTGCATTTCTCACCATCAGCTGTTTTAAAGTACACAGCCTGCCATTCCTGCAGTGCCATAATGAAATTAGGGCCAAGTTAAGGCATGAAAGAGATTGATGTCTCCAGCTGAACAGTGGGGCACTGCACCCTTCTGGGGCATTACACAGTCCGGGCAGCAGGAATGTCCCTGTTTCTTTTAACACAGAGTATCTGTGCCAGACAGTCTGATGCTTGGTCTAGACCATTTCCACAAAGACACTATCATGCTATTATGTTCAGGTTTTATTTATTGCCACCATTACTTCGTCTGGGCTGCCACCTCTATCAATAAAGGGGAAGGAAGGACTGAGAAGAGGTGCAGGGAGGGTGCTGAGGTCCAGCTCATCAGCCTTTCCCATCCCATATTTTTTCTGACCTGATAAATCTTTCCAGTGAGTCCTTGCTTGTATTTTTGGTTTATGCAAATTGAGAATGCCTGTTCATGGTGACAGCAGGAGACTCCACAGCTTTTGAAGTATGGTGTAAGTAGACTTCAGTCACGTGTTGTCATAAAAGGCTGGAGGAAGATCACTGCTTGGATGTTGCTTTTGAATTGAATCACTGTTCTTGAGAGAAAGCTTCTCAAGTCTAATGGTCCCAAAGTGGCATGTGAACAGGGATGGTAGAGGTCACATTAGCAAGATGGAGGCTTATGAGAAACAGAAAAAAATTGTGTCACTCAGAAGATCCTGTAGCTGCTTGATCAGTAGCACATATGTCATTAGCATTTGATAAAAAAATTCCTGCACATGGGCATGGAACAGAGTTCCAGCTTCAAAATAAAGATAGGAGGCGCTTTGTTCCTGGGTAACTGTAGGGCTGACTTAGTGTTAAAAGTTTAAATTGTCTTTGAGCAGGACTAGTAAAAACTGATGCTGTGATACTCTGGGTGACAGAAGGGAGGTAAGAAGTGGAAATACTTGGTATGCAGGTAGGTTAGGATGCAATTATTCAGAGCTTCACAGTTTGAAATAGCTGCCCTTACCTTTTGTAAAGATTAAACAGCACACTTAAGCCCCGTGGGCCTTCCTGTGCACACATCCTCCAAAGTCACTATTAATTCTGTAGTGCCATAGAGACACATCCCACCTTGCAAACGCAGAGAGAGACCAGATCCACACCTCAAGTAGCTCACAGAGCAATTGAAAGACATTATTCAAGCAGGCTAAAGGTCAGATTCAGTCTTGTAGGAGCAAATAGTGACCAAGAGAATCTGAACCAGGAAGGGAAGTGAGGAAAGTGTATGCTGTGATGGAGTCTAAAAATCTGATGCAGGATTTACATGCTAGAAAAGGATACCTGCAAGTCAGAATTGGGAGTCAGGAAAATACAAGGGTTACAGATAGTACTGTTCTAAACTAAGTATCTGAATCCACACCCTCAGGTGTTGTCCTAGCACACTGCATGGAGCCTGTGCTATGTCTTACAAGGCTTTCATAAACCACATCATCAAATTGACAGAACACTTGAATTTCACTCTTGCCGTCTTAGGAACCCAAGAGCAGCTCTGAACCTGACCAGAATCTTGTTAATTTTAAGCTGGTGCTGGGCAGACTGTGATCAGCCAAGACACTGGCATCTCTGTGCAGGTTCTGGGAAATACTGCAGAGGTTTGAAGGCTGTGTGCCTTGGGAAGGCACTGACTTTTTGCTTTGAGCTCTCTCTTGGAAATAGCAAAGCGGGCTCGTTCAGAAGAGACTGCTGTTCTGAGTTGCTTCGTACATCAACCTTCACTCCTCATGAGCGATGGTTGCAGAACACATATCCTTAATAGCAGGATTTTGTGTTTTACTTTGGGGTGCTTCTTGCAACAATAAATGGGATTTACACTGGCTACTGCAATACTACTGAAATAGCTGCATAGTTCTCCCCAGTGTTTTTCAGCCAAGGTAACATCACAGAGGGATGGATGGTAACTGAAAGAAAGAGGGGAACGTTGTTGGGTACATACAAGGAGGGTGTTTGCTCTTGGGATCTGTAGTGGGATCTGTAGGAAAAGGTTAGAAGACGAGTAGATAGTGAGAAGAATAAAGGAGTTGGGAATTAAAATTAAGCAGAAGAGCACAGACACCTTTGAAACTAAACTCAAAGGTCTTGGACGTGATACAGACAGGGAGGGGAAGAGGGGTAGTGAGGAGTAATGATAAACTTAGTAGTGACATGCAGGATGCGTCAGAGTGGGGACAGGTAGAAGGAAATGCTTGGGGGAGATGTGGGGAGGAGGCAGTAGCATACAGAGCAGCCACAGAAGGAAGGGCAGGTTGCAGTGCAACATCCCATGTGAATATCAAGAAAATGGAGTGTGGAAGAGAGTGGAGAGAAGGAGTTGGAGAGGAGAGAGCTCTCCTCTTCCCTATTACCTACAGGTAAGGACAAAATTGATCAAATACTGACAAGCAAGACAGTGACATTAAAAGTTATTCACATGAAGCCCAGTTCAGAAGTGGTGCTTGGGTTGAAAGCTCCCTAAACTTAGTAAGGCTGAGACCTCTCAGTGGCATGTCACCATGACCTATGGTAGTCTTCCCTCCCTATTCTCACTCAGAAATGGCATTTGGCTTTAACTGCTCGGGAGATGCACATACACCTTCCTTCTGTACAGATGCATGAGTGGGACCTGCCCTTGTTCAGAGTGATTGCAAGCCACATGGCATCACCTCTCAGTGCCTACTGCCCTGGTCATGTAAGCTTTGCTGAGCTCAGAGCACAGATGAGCTCCCTTACTTGTAAAAGCCTCAGAACACACTTTTGTACTTGAAAAAAATATGCTGGGGCATCTAGACCAACATCTGGCTGTAATGAAGGAGACCAGAGAGAAGTGCAAACGTGGAAAAGTACAGATATTGGGAGCAAAAGAAATTCACAGAGTAAGCTTTGAAAAAAACCTAAGATTATAAAAAACTGAGCCAGAAAACTGAGGCCTTGGGATTTGTCTTGCAAAAGTAGTGGTTGAAATAGTGGTACTTGAGATGTTTAAAATGAAATGTGAAAAAAAATTCTACTGAAAATGTGTGTGGGTATCAAATAGATGAGGTGACCTCACTTGTTTTGTGTGTGTGTGTGGTTTTTTTTTTTTTTCCTATACCTCATTCTTTGGAAAACCTACCACCCAAGGCATGGTCAGACTATTTTTCAATGCCAACTTGGACCTGAGAATACCACTGAGGCTAACCTGGGTACAAGCTAAAATCTGGAAATACTTCTCCAGTAGTTTTCTTCACAGTATACTCTACATTTGCTCTTACTTTAACGTCTCTTCATTACATTGCAGTAGGAAAAAAAGCCATGAGAGAGTGCAGAGTAATGTAGGTCTAACATAAGGTTTACAGTAAATAATGAGAGTGAACTGTGAGTCCAAACTTTATCCCCATCCTATTTACTTAACATTAACATTACTTTAACTTCTTTTCATTCCAGGTAACCTGAATCCAAACTCCACTATGAGTGATAAAAACAAACAATCTGCCTGTGTGTTATCTTGATTTGGAAGGACTGTCTGGAGAACTGAAGACTGAACAAGATGGAACAGTAACTTCTTAATTGATTTTGAACCTTCAGCCATATCCTCATGCTGGGGTCTGTAAAGCCACTGCACAGTCCTGGATGCATCTGGCACCCCCAGTTAAAGCACATTTACTGGGTGAAGCTTAGACTTTGGATGGTCGGTCCCTTAAATGAGGGTTAGTGATGAATGTGTTAGTCCATATGTCTGTGTGCACACATATTTTACATATAAAAACAACTGTGATGACTGGTCTCAGAGCTCGCTCTGTGTCCAGATAAATGCAGAAGATTTTCTGACTTACTTATGCTGCTACTTCAGTCTGTCTAGCTACAGACTAGGAATCACTGTGTTGCATTGTTTACTCTACTGCACTGCAAAAATGTATTGGTCTGACTGGCTGGGAGGCTAAATCCAATCGAAGTGGCAAATTCTGGGTGAAATAAGGATGTTTACAGACAATGTAGCAATCCTTTGTCCACTAGGATTCTTCCTGTAGATTCCTGTTGTCAATTACCGATGCAGAAATGAGTGGTCTGGATGAAGGGTTTACCTAACAAGAAGCCAACAGATTAGTATCTGTACTGTTTCATATCATAAATATAGCAGTCAAACAAAGTAATTTAGCAAGAATTTAGTAAATAGGAAAAATTGACTATAGGGGGATGTTCAAACTCCAGTTCAGACTGGGTTAGGAAAAGTACCTTATAAGGGGGACTAGGTAGAATCTGGGAGCAATAATGCAGACTTCAGTGGCTGTTAGAAAATCCTGTTTGTTCCTAATTCAGCAGTACTTTACCATTCATAGAAACTGAATGATTAAGGAGCACATCTTTGAGAGCTGAAAGAAGAAGAAGAGGAGGCATGCAAGCTTTCCAAATGGCCTTTTTTTTTTTTTTAAGTAAGTTAACCTTTCCAAACTCTAAATCATGCTAAAATTGAGAGCTTTGATCCATAAGAAGAATTGTGTGCAATCAGATCAAAGGCCATCTCATCTGCTATCCTGTCTCTGAGAATAGCCAGTAACAGGTGATCACAGAAGCATAAAATACAAAGGTTGTATACAGAGATCTTTCTCTGACACCATTCTAGCAGATTATGGACTTTCTGAACTGGTAGTTCCTTCTGGACCTGGCCTTAATGCACTCAGTCCCTTTCTAAAAATCCTTTTCTACTTTTGGCCTCCACAGTGATCTGCATCAAACAAACCCTGAGTTCATTACGTGGTACAAAAAGGAACTGTTGTCAGCCTGTTGTAATGGTTTTCTCAATGATTTCCTTCAGTGATCCAGTTCTCACAGTGTCAGACATGGTGATAACCAACCCTGTTCCTTGTCTCCTTGCCACTCATGATTTTACAGACCTATATCATATATGTCCTCAGTCATCACTTTTTCCAAGTTGCAAGCTCACAGTGCTTGTAGCTATTCATTATATGGGATCTGACTGACACCTCTGTCCTCTCGTTCACTAGCCCTTTTCCACTTCTACTCACGGAGTGGAGAAGCAGATTGTTTTTCATTTCTGCAGTGTGCAGATTGATGCTTCACTCTCCTTTCTTGCCACCCAAATTACATACTCTGCTGTCATAAATAAGCCCTCTTGCGATACATAAGAAAAATAGATCCCAATTGTAAGAAGATACCTGAAAGCTAACATACCTGCTAGCCAAAAAGATATTCAAGCATCAGAAAAACACAGGTTTAGTTTTTTTACTTTTTTGTTTAGAGAAACCATCTCATTGCACAACGAGTTCACGGCAAAGACAGTTGATACACTCCCCCAATACAGAACAAGCTGTTCTAAAGACTCTTCCAGGTGCTGGGTTGCAGTAGTGGTTGTTACACTCAAACAGCTGTCTGTGGTTGATGATAAAATGCAATTGATTGATTGACTAACTGACTGATTGATTAATTGCCTTCCCTCTAAGTGTATTTAGCTTGAACAGCAAGCAGGTCTGGTTTACTGTGATTATCCTGCGGAGTGTCTTGAGACCCTCAAATACCAAAGGTATTGTGCCCTCTGTTAAGCATACTCATCCTCACTCAGTGGATTAAATGCTTGCTGTCTATATAATATTCTATATAGCCTTCTGTGAACAAGTTGTAGTTTTACAGCTGGGTCTGTCAGCTCATATTATGAGCAGTGTTTTATAAAATTGTTCCTGGTAACGGGGAAAAAAAAGGTGTTGGAAATGACACCACCATTTGGATGTAGAAGTAACTTAATACCTGAGTTATCCTGTTGACTTCATGTGTGCGGCTCATGTGCCAAAAGCAACTTGTGTGGTTGTAGGACTGTTGAAAGTGGCTTGATTTTTGCTGTACTTTGGTTACTCTCCAAGCTTTTGGAGACTTCTTTTTTTCTCTCTTTGTATTTATTTCACATTGTTAGCAGAGATCAGAGATAAATTTATCAGGCCAATGTTGTTCCGCTTTTTGTTCCTATAAGAACATTTTCAACTGGTGCTTCCTTGTTCTCACAGGCTTTCAGAATATTTATTTTTTTAATTGTGCAATAGGTTAATTGACTAATTAGTACCACGTTGATATATATGGTCAGGTTTTCCAGGAAGTCCTCTGTCTCTTTGGGTTTATGTCTTTGTTGCTTCATCTTGGGGAAATGACTTCACAAATAGTCTGAGAGGCTGATTTCACTTCCTTCTGTGCTTGTGTATTAATGTGCTTTACTTTCTCTTTCCTATGAAAGATGTCAGAGCACTTTTCTTTAACCTTGTTAACTAACAGGATCTCCTTTCCAGAGAGTCTCTTGTCTGTTGGTCTTCTTCATTGCCACACCACTTCCTGAAAGGTAGTGTTCACTCGTTTTTAAATTCTTTCCATGGAAGTCAGTCTCATGCCTTGACTCCAGAGGCTAGTAGAATTCCTTAGGCTTATCACGCACTGCTTAATTACTTAATTTGAGAGAACAAACTTGCTTTTTTGCATGATATAAATCTGCTCCTTAAACTCATCATGACTCTGAGGATGCATGAAGCCTTGTTGATCCAGTGGATGTTTCAGGCTCTGGTGGAACTCGTTCCTCCCTGACGATAAGATCAGCTGAACTTGGACTATTTGGCTGCTCCTATGGCAACAGAAGTGAGTCTGGGTGAGGTGACCACATTTATTTTGACTAGTTTTGCTAATTGTGGTTCTTAATGAGCGCTAGAAACCTGAAGCTGTGACCTGTAAAATGAACCTCTCTCGCTCTCCAGATAAAATGTGGTTGGCGGTGCTGGGGGTCAGAGGGACAAAGAGCAGTGGTTAGGAATTCTGGTACAGCAGTCTTCGAATAAGCTGTCATTTGGTCCTTGCCTGAAAAAAAAAGAATCAGATTAACTGTCTTTGGCCTCTGTGTCCTGACCCTGTACAATCTCAAGAGCTTGCTCTTCATCTCTTTACTCCTTGGCTTGTTAGCCCAGGTTTGCTGATCTGTGGGGCCTTCAACTGCGGTCCTGGTTTTGGACAGAAAGTTACAAAGCTGGGGCTCATGGCTCTTTATTTCTGGCGTGAAATGGTGAGTGGTTCAGAGTGAGACTCCTGGCTGAATGTGTGCCCTCTGGGTTTCTTTTAGTATGTATTTGTATATTTAATGTATATGTGTCCAGTTAATTATGCCAGAGACCTTTTCTAAGTCAAACAAATAAACTGCTGTGTTACATTTAGATACTTTGTTCATTGGTGTCACTTGCAGTTTTCTGTGCTTAAGTACCTGGGTTTGGGGGATTTTTCTGGTTTATTTGTCAAGGACTTGTACTGTCTGGATTAGAGCAGGTTTCTGTGTAACAGGTGAACATCTTTGGCCAGTGTTTGGCAGTACTTGTTAAAAGAAATGGGGACAGCTGAATTCCCCACAAGTACAGTGTCCTGTGGCTTTGAGTAACTTGAGAGAGAATAATTCGTTCCAGCTTTCTCACTGCTGGAGGGGGCTGTAGCAGATGACCACTTCAGTTTTTCTTTATTTTTTTTACTACTTTTCAGCTGAACTGTATCTTGCTGCAGCTATAAATGCATCTGACAAAGTGCCACCTCGGTTTCCCTTTCCATCTTTCTTATACAATTTGTACCCCTCAGCCATGACATTTCATTTATGAAACTGAGCCCCTGTGCTACATTTCAGTTTTACCTGCTACGTTGTAATCCTTGACATGTAAGTAACTCACAAGCTCTTGTTTCCCATGCTCCCTTTGTTTGTGTGTACAAAAGCTTGTTTTAAAATTCCTGGCCATGTTTCAGAATAAATCCAGCCTCTATTTTACTTTTGGGCATTAAGGTACATAAAAAAGTATTTGCAGTAAACAAAATCTTCATCTTTCAGTGTTCTTAAATCCATGTAGCGATTGCATTTGTACTGTTTAGGAGTCTGTCTAATCCAAGCTTGTTTCACAGGGTATCTCTGTGCACTTGAGCTTCTTTCTTCATAGTATTAGCACCACCATAATTTTGTGTTTTTTCTTCTTCTGCACTTGTTTTAAGGAGGTTCTCCAAAAAAGAAAAAGTCATCCTTCCCCTCACTTCAGTGCTACTTAAATATTACACATTTATTTCTTGACGGTTTTGTCTGCATCTTGCAAAATCAAGGAGCAGTCCAGGAATGAATGACCTATTTGTCTCCCTAGACCTTATGTCCCCTGTCCTTAGCCTGCTGAAGAAATGCAAATCTGGGAATCCTCATTAATAAGCAAGGCTTAGGGAAAGCACACTTGTTTACTGCAGGAAACATCTTGGAGGCAAAATGTATGGATGTAGATGAAATGTAAAGCCTTTATGCATGTAGCAAGCTGGCAAATGTTTACCTAACTCTTTGCACAACGTGTATTTCTGATCTTTCTTGCAAGTCTGGGCATGTGTACTTGGGGAGTACAGGTTACAGAAAACCACAGCATAACATACAGAGCCCAGCATCCCAATGTGGGCAAATTTGCCGTGCTTTTCAGCAAGTTGGGTAAGTCAGAGAGTAGCTGAAAGTCTCTGCACAAGACCTTAGGGGCACAGTAGCCACTGTATCCTAAACTCACAATAGAACGTGTCAATGAGATGTTTCGTATTCTACTCCTTCTCCCTTTCCTGCCTGTCTGTCTGCAGTATTGACTTCTGCTTTTTCATCTGACTTGTTAGGTTTTATTTTCTTTTTCTAAAGCATTAGAAATGTCACTGGTAGGAGAACTGCAGGCATAAAACTTCCCTCCTGCCTGCCTCAGGTAGAAAACAGCAACTTCTAGATGACTGGGAGTGCTGAAAGCAATGATTCTGTAGACACCAGACAATTTTTTATAGGTGCTGAAATTTCACTGGCTGTGTGAAATTGCACATAACCAGGGAAACACAACCAAAAGAATTTGTGCAGAAAGCACAGAGGCAAACTACAACATTTGCATAATGAGGATTGCAGCTATTACAGAGAGCCTGAAACCTGGAACGTAAAAATGACAGCTGATTTTAATGCACTTACATACAGTAGCATAGGGAAGGATCAGGGAGGTCAGGTTAAGGATATGTTCCATTTGTGAGTATTGACTCCGTTCAGAGGATCCTTTGCCTTTTTACTTTATTTAAAGCAAAATAGCTTCTGAGTTGCAAATTGCCAATGTACAAGAAAGAAAAGTATGTTGCACCACTGGGCTGTGGAGTGATCAGCATGGGGCTGGGGGTGGATTTGGCACATGCCTGCTGTGGGTGAATGGACAGCCGTGTTTCTTCAGCTATTTGACTTACCAAACTGGAGTGGCGCTTATAGCACGACTAATGCTCTCTGCAGTCTGACCAATAGCCAATGGACTGCAAGATGCAGTGCTAATATTAAGATGCTCCAGCCTTTCTACTGTGGTACTTTTATTTAGAAGTGCCCAAAGAGGTACTTCCAGGCCAAGGCCTAAGACATACGAGCTAAATATACAGGAGAACATGGGGTGACAAGGGAGTAGGAACACTTCTGTGAGATCTGCCTCCTTGTGCCATGGCTGCTGGAACACACTGGTCTGTGATTCCCCTGAACTGGCTCCAGACTAATGGCAGCATGGAGGATGGGCAAAAAAGACTGAGCACACAAGAGAGCAAGCTGCTTACTCTGGAGCAGGATCCTGAACCAAGCATTAAAAACAAATGCTCTGTCTTGCACACCATCAGGGTGTGTGGAAAAGGAATGTCAGTTGTCTGTATCAGCCAAGCTGCAACAGCCCAGGTCTGGGATTTTACACACTTGAAATTGTGAGGAATATAAATGTTATATCTGAGGGTTTATGTAGGCAGACCCTTGTGTCTGAGGTTCCTCCTAGGACACAAGGAAAGGTAAGTGCTGCTGCTTGGTTATAAAGGGCAGAAATCATACTTGTCTGTTCTTGCATTGTTTGGTGGGTTTGTGCTTAAAAAATGCAGGGGTTATTTTATTTTCATTATGCTCTGGCTTTTCTGAAACTTCAGTACTAGAAGAAGTGATAAGGAACTTCCAGGTAGCTGGGATCCAACTTTTGTGGAGGGGATGCTTCCACAAAGGAAGATAATGAAAAGAAAAAGCTATTTCCCTGAGAAATTACAATATATTTGGTGAAACTGTGTGCGAAATCTCAAAGTGTAGGTGCTAGACAACCTTGGGAAAAGGGCATTTACCTCAATTGTTTGAAAAGAAAAGCTATTTAAACTTTGAAGGAGCTATTGGTTTTATTGTTGCAATATTTATGATCTGCTCTTTATAGGTCATGCAATCATTTCCTTAGTTATCCCTAATCTCCTACCAGAAAATCTTTCCCTTGGCTGACAGTCCCCTTGTGCCGAGCACTTGCACTACAGAAACAGAAAATAGCAAATCTAAACAAAGTGTGATCATTTATAGCTGCCTTGCTAAGTGCACAACACATCTGCGGAAGGATCAATTGCTCTGATTTAGCATGGTCATTAGTGACATTTTGCTACCACTGAAAGGCAGAAAATATCTCTGTTTAGTGTCTTGAGGTATAACTGCAGTAATCATAGACATTAGAAATGGAAAAGGCCACTAGGTCATCTAGTCTATTGCCTCAGTACGACGCTAGGCAATTCACCAATGTACCTCTTCTAGGACTTGGTAAATTATGCTACCACTTGTTTGAGATTCTCCTTCACAGTCTAGTAAACCTCATAGGAAGGAAGTTAAAAAATAATTTTTTTGAGAGCTACAGTAGGCAGATGTTCTGACAGGCATTGCGCTGAAATAATGACCTGTCTCCTAGTTGATCAAAGCATCTGCCATTGCCCTTTCACAATGAGGACACTGTAATATATTCACTTCCTTTGTTCTGTATTTATGACTGCAGCATTTAAATAAATCAAAATTTTTCTGGAAGGAAAAGTTGGGACGATCTCTACTGGTTTCTCACCAATTTCCAAACCATTTTTAAAGATACTGATTCAGCTACAGGGATAAAGTTACGCTTCTGCAAACCAAGATTAATTTCTCTGCACCCAGTGGGGTTACACTGGATTTAAACTGGAGTTACTGGCAGCCCAGTATGACCAACAGCTTCCTCTTTGCATCCAAGGAGACAGACTCACAAGAACAAAGAGAGAGACAGACAAGCACAGGCGCCAGCTTCAGATGCTGCACCCTGCAGCCAAAATGAGGGTGTTGTTCTAGGCAGGCTCCATCTTGTTTCAAAATCTTCCACGTAAGTAGAGCTTGGTATAAGTAATCGGGAATTCATCCATGCATGGCAGCATTGTTAACATAAGGACACCCTTGGAAAAAGCTGCAGGGTCTTTGCATAGATTATTGTTGCAAAAGCAATTGCTGCAACAGAAGGTCTTCTGGAGGAGCTGGGCTCTCTTGATAAAAACAGCCTCCCTGTCTTCTTGAACACAGCCCTGGTGTGGAATATCTTGGAAAACAGCTTCAGTGTGTATTTGCCTTGCTCTTTGTGCACTAGCACTACCCTGTGGAAGCAGGACCATAGGTTACAATAGATATCAGGAATGGATTACATCCTATAAAATCCTCAGTGACAGTAAGTAATCCAGCAGCAGAAATCAAGTGTGGTCCAAGCAGTGGAAGCAAACAGACTAGAACTGAGCTGCTGAGGGCTCTTGAGAGGAAACATGCTTTCTTTTTAGCAAGGTCCATGAATCCAGAACAGCAGTCATAAAAGAAAGAACATTTTGCTCTCTTTCAGAAACAAAAGAAAGCAATCCTCAACAAAATGTTGACTTTCCTCTAGCAATCCATGAGTCTCTTTAGGGCAGGACTAGGAGGAAAGCCCTGTGTTTTTCTGAAGTAAGGGAGAACCTGGTGTTTTTAGAGGGGCTTTGTGCATGATGAAATCCATTGGAATCTCAATCATCTTTCCTTCCTCATGCAAAAAGAAAAATAGCACAGTGGGCCAAATACTGTTGTAGCCCCTGAGCAAATGAGTCTTCTTTCTGCAGTGATGCCTGCACACAATTTATCAGTGTCTCCTAAGAGATTATCTCCCAGTACCAAGAGGTCTTATAATTGCTCCTTGGCGTCGGCCTCAGGGCTTTACCACACAGCCCCACCTTGAACTCCCAGCAACCAATCCGGTGGCAGCCACAGGGAAGCTGCTGGCAGATTTCCATTGAGGAGGTGACACAGAAAGCTGTGCTCACAAACCTGGGTTGACTTTGCTGCTAACTGTTGCAGAAGCAGAGCTGGGGCAGTGAGTGAGTCATGGGGTTTGCAAGTAATCAGGTTTGAGTAGTAAAGAGAAAAGAGCTTGGCTTACCCAGCGTGACTGTTCTTTGTTCCTGCAGCTGCTGGAGGCGAAGTCATGAGAACAGCTCCTGCTGCCTTCCTCAGGGTTCATGCCACCTCTCAGAGGGGAACCCTGAGCCATTTTCCTTCACAGGTCTTTCTCCTGGCGCTCACAGCCCACTGCTGTGGTAGGTCTCCCTTCTGCCTCTCCAGGCAGCTCTCTCTGCAGGGGCTTTGCCAAGGACGCCCTGCAGCTGATCAGGGATGATGCAAGTGCGAAGAGAAGGCTGCAACTGATGAGAGCTCTGTGTGAGGGACAAAACACGTCCTTCTGTGTGCAATGCTGGCCCTCGATCCAAGAAACCTCCCAAAGAGCTTCCCACTCCCTGGGACATAAGATCTTCCCCACATTTTTCCCACCATGGTCCTCATTCTGCCTTGAACTGAGATTTTCAGTAACCATATTTTTTTACAACTCACAGTTTTATGCTGTCTTCCAGCTGATCTTCTCATCCCCTCTTTCTTACTGATGATGCTCTCTTCCTGAATTATTCTTACTTTCTGTCCTTGGGTCCTGCCATGCTGGACTCTGGCCCCTCTGCAAGTGTCAGTGAGCTGTCCAGTGGAAACATGTATATGTGTTTGGGTTTTAGTGCTTGGTTGTTTTTTTGTTTGGTTTGGTTTTTATAAAAATGTAATTTCTATGCTTCTCCATCAAACACCAGTTTTGGAAACTTTGTGAAGGAAGCCTGTGAAGGGGGAATCATACAACCATGATCAGAGTGTATGAGAATATAAACAGTCATTTTGTATCTTTAAATCCCTAATCAAAACTGATAGCAACTTTTGTATTTTGGTGTTTGGTTTTTTTTTCTTTTTAACTGGACTGCCTGGAGGAGGCACGATTTTCCACACATTAGCAAAGGAAACTGTCTTTTTTTTTTCTCCTCAGATTTTCTGCTCTACATTCTGCACACTCCATTGCTCGACCCTACAGTAACTCTTCAGTCTATCCCCTGTTCTCCAGGTCCCACTCCTTGTTTTCTCATCTGTTTTTCTGGCAGAGCATTATTCCAGCTCACTAGACCAAAGAAAGGCAGACGCTTTGCCGATGGTATTGCTTTCAGTCCTGCTGACAAGTGCAGACAGCACTGTGCTTTTTTGCTACAGATAGTCTCACTTCCACAGACTAAGGAGAAATGGCAGCCATTCTGCTTGCTTTGATCTCATTAATAATAAAGGACAATGGGAGCCCTTTTGAATATGAGGAAAAAGCTTGAGTTAAAAAATTAAACAGCATACCCAATTAATTAGAACCACAGCAAAGCCTTGGAAAGCTGCCATCTTAAATTACTATATAGGTACAACTCCCAGAAAATAATAATAATTTAAGAAACAAAAAACAATCATATGCTCTTGCTGTCCTAATGAGAGTTCAGGATAGAAGGACAGGTGGGAGCTTTCCCCAGCATCAGTATTGATGGTACATGTGTGGTATTATCAGATGCAGATTCCTTATTTCCCTTTTGCAAGAGCAAGGGCATATACATATCACAGCTCCTGTGGCATAGGGAAGGAGCTGGCAGAAATCTGCCCCAACCTCTTCCTTCTTTGAAACCCAGGTCTTCTGTTGCGATGGAGTGGGGTGACAAAAATTGGTACATAAATGAATACTACACACGACATTGGCTAACTTGGGAGAAATAAAAACTTAGATCTGAACCTTGGAGAATGGAGATGAAAGTGCCTGCAGCAGTTACCCTACATCTAGTTGTAAAAAAATAATGCTGTCCTGGCGATGAAGGTGGATTTGCGACAGTAAAATGCTGTAATTGCTTTCACCCTCCTATACTTTAGTTTTCATTTAGTTTCCATCCAGCTAAAGGTGACTCAAAACAGTTTTGCACAAGCTGGTGTTGAGTATCATAGATCTAACCAAGTTGATGGAGTGGGTATGTTAAAAGTTAAAATTGTGTCTGAAGAGCTGCATGACCTCTAGCCTCAGCATAACTGCTAGCCAGTAACTCCTATATGCACACTGGTTCACTTTTGGGACTAAATAGAGTGGGAAAAAAAATGGGGAAAAAAAAAAGACTTTGGATAAAAGCATACAATATTTTTCAAAGCATTTTCCTAGTTGTCTTTTTTTCATTAAAAAAAGCCCACATGTTAACATTGTTTTGCTGAAAATGGCTATATTTAAAATAGCTTCAAATAATGTTAATGAAGCATTGTTTTAATTTTGCCTCCAGGAAAAACAAAACAGCATTATAAATTATTCTCCATTTAAAAACACTGCCATCATGTTAGTAATTTTTTCCCTTTGGCTGAGGGCTGACAACCTTCTCTTTCCCCCTTTTCCTTCCAACAATATTATGTGAGCATGACAGCACAACAAATTGAAACTTCTGCTAAGCATTGTGCCCAAGATATGTATAAACTGCTTGTGTTTCTATTGCAACTGCATGTCTTTCCTGGGTATGACACATAAAAATAGGTAATGTCAAAATAAGCCTGTTATTTTAAGAACAGTTATAGGTGTGGAGATGTCTGATTGGAACTTAAAGCTCAGGTTCTGAACAGTAAGAGTCATTAAAGATATTTGTACTTTTTTTTTTTTCCTTTGTAAAGCAGGAATATTAGCACAAATCACATGACCAACATACAAATTTGAAAATTACATCTGGTATTTCCCTAATTTCCTCCTGCTATTTAATTCTAGTATTCGTTACTTTTTTTTCCTTAAATGGCTCTTTTGTGTTTGTTCTTTGCTGTTATAGGTGGCTTAGAAAGGAAAAAAATCACTGTGTTGAAGTCTGCTCTTCTCTACTTTAAATACAAATTCCTTTTTCCTATCCTCATTTTCACAGTTCCCAGGCATATGAAGTATTACTTCCTGTCTTTGCTTGTTCCATGAAAAGTCCTGTGAAGGATACAGGAGAATGGCTGAGAAATCTTCTCTCCACTTGACTGAAGAAAATAGGAAATGCTGAATCCCTAACAGGTGTCTCTGCTGAAAGTAATTATTAAGATAAATACTTTTAAATAAGGATAATTGGTATTTTAAACAGATCAAAATCTTTGCAAATACTTGTTATATTCTCCTGGTACATTGATGCCATATGCCTGCTGAAAATTCCCTGAAGTCTTCTAGTGAAAGGATAGATTAAAAAGCAGCTTTCAGGGGAAAGATGTTCGTAAGAGAATAATCTAATCAGCCTATGTTTACAGATAACAAGAGAACATAAATTCTTTTATTACTTTTTTACGAATCATCTTTTATACAACATCAATCTTTTCAAGTGCCGCCTGCATTTTAGTCACAGATAAAGTACAGCATTACATCATCTGTTAAATGTCACATTTCATATCAAAATATTTAAACATAGGGCACCATAAAGAGCATCAGCTTTACTGTGACTTTTCAAAAAGTAACCCATCTCTTAATCACAACCCAGGTAAGTAACTGGCTTCTTTCTGTGTTCAATAGATAACTGCTGCTCAGAGTGTCTGAAGCAGAAGAAAGGCAGGGTTAGCAAAGACTTTTTAAAAAATATCATTAGTTTCTAGTCACTGTCTATGCAGAGTTCATTCAGGTACATTGATTTAAAAACCTAGCAAGCCTTTAAAAAATGCCATGGCACTTTTGGAAATAATAAGCCATTGTCAGATCTCAAAACCTCTGACTTTCAACTCTAAATATCAAAGCTTCCTGCGTTCAGAATTGTCCCAAGCTGGCAGCACTCCTTGTTTGTTTATAGAAGTCCCTTTATGCAGCCTTCTTCTGAATTGTATTCCTGTCAGATGCAGTATTATTTGTCTCACTGATGTAACAAGTAAACTTAATTTTAAAAACAAGAAGTAACGTATTTTCACAATGTAAGGAGGTGAGGTTGGAACAGTCAAAAGGAATTGACCCCAACAGTTAAGTCTGTCTGTCTCTCTGGCTAGTCCCTGTGAGGTTTGATACCGAAGATGTCTGCAGGCAGGGTCCCAGCCTGCACCTGCAGGAGCCAAAGGGCACGTTCATATTGCAGGGAGCCCATTCCATTCCCCCAGCCTGGGACGGTCTTTCACAGCACTTGTCCACCACAGAGGAGAGATCTTCGAAATGTCCTCATCCCAAAGAAATTCAACCTTTCCCAGCACCTGGAAAGGCACCACAGTGGTAGTGTAATACTGACATCCAGTGGATGAAAAAATTTCACTATCTAACTTGGTCTGAGAATTGGACAGAAGTCGCAGTGAAGGAGGTATGAAAAAAATAGGAAGAACTACTACGTTTATAAGCATTTTAGCTTTATGAGAACCAGAAACTAGTCTGGGAGCTGTGATTCCCCCAAATACTCAAGTAAACCTGAGTGAGAACTCCTGAGTTTCAGACAAACCAACAAAATCTGCTTGCTTTCTACAGTTCAAATTTGTTTTGTAGTGTGAAGATACAGGGACAATGGAGTGTGGTATATTTTGCTCCTCTGAAATGAAAATATTTGGTTCACTAGGTTTATCATACTGCTTCACTTTGCTTTCCATGTCCTGCTACAAGTGCACCAAAATCCTGAGCAAAACATAGGAAGGAAAATTTACAAAAGAACACCAATAAAGGAAAAGGGAATTCAAACAAAGAAGTGATTTTATTACTTTTTTTCTTATAGCATGGACAAGGTCAGCATCTTGGACATATCTTTCCCAAAGCATGCAACCTGTGCTCTCAGTGTGTTAGTGATTTCTGCTTACTCCAAGAAAAATACATGTAAATACAGACAGGATACAGACAGTTTGTATTCACTGAATAAACAATGAGGAAGAGAGGCAAAGTGCTTTCAAAATTTATACCACTAATTGATATTGATTTATGCACTGCCTTTTGTATTCCTTAGAGCACTACAATAACAAATATGTACGTACCCACTATAAAGTATTATATATATATATAATATATAAAGTTCATATTAATGGGGCTCTTTCCCCCAGCCATCAGTGTAAAAATCCATTACCGTTACTGAATGGAGAAGCCATCAAAAGATTCACTGCTCTTCCCTGATTTGTGTAGCCCGAGTTCACACGGGTCTTGTCTGCTGTCTGTGCCAGCAGCACACATTGCTTTGCTGTGCTGGCAGCTGCCCCTCCTGGTGGTGGCTAACCTGTGAAGGGCTCTGTGGCTTCTCCAGGATAGAGCATATTTTCACTGAACAGCCACAGACCTGTTCACTAACGTGACAGGCACACCACATCTCTATGGTTGTCTCTTCACCACCAAAACGGTATTTTCAGCTGCTGCACTGTTCTGCTGATCAGGTTGTAACAGGATTCTCCGGAGGAGATCAAATGGAAACAGTGTGCTGGCATGCAGCCCTGGGTGAGGTCAGGAAGTGACACTCATTAATATAACAACAGTCTTCAAAAATAGTGGAGAATAAGGAAAATTAGAACAATCATAGAAATTTGGTACAAGCAAGGATAATCTCTCTCTCCACGTGTTTCTGTTATTCCATGTATTCCCCTCAGTGCTTTCTCTGTCAGTTTTGGAGACTTGCTGCTCCCACGGCCACGCTCTTCTGCTCTGCTAATCCTAAACCCTTTGTCGCGTGCAGGTCCTGCTTATACATCTTCTATTTTTTTTTCCTTCCCTGAGATCTGGCACTGCTGCCCCAGACCTGCTCTCCAGCCCCGGGGTTAACACTCGCTGCAGCTCATCCCCGGCTTCACATCACCTCCCAGGAGAGCGTCCCTCGGCCAGACCCTTGCCTTAGTTTCCCGCTGCCCGTAGAAACACATAGCCCGTTTCTCAGGCGCTATCCCTCTATACTCCGCGGATAATGAAAATCCTAGTAAATGCAGTTTATTTGTTTTACGAGCGGCCGCCGCAAAGAGCCCCTTCCCGCGGGTTCCCCTCACGGATCGCCCCCGTCACGTGCGCAGCTCCTCGGGCCGCGTGGGGCGCGCGGCGGGGACGCACCATCCCCGTGCTCCGCAGAGATTGACAGCGACACCACCCAATCAAAGGCACGTCCTTCCTTCCCCCCGCTCCCAGCTCCACCCCCCAAGCCTACGGTTGCTGTGTCATCCGGCGGGTGACAGCGGGGGGCGGCCGCCAGTTGGCTGCGGGGGGGGGTGGGCTCCCAGCCAATGGGCTTCGCGATCTGTCCGACTGACACCCCCCCCGCCCAATAGCTGTCTCACGTGCCCCCAAGGGGGCGGGGCGAAGTGCAAATGTCGCCGGGGCGGGCGGGCGGTTGTGGCGTCGGTGCCGTGTCGCGGCGCCGTGTCGCGGTGCCGCTGAGCGGCCACGGCCGCGGTCACACACGCTAATCGCGCGTGCCCGTCACGGCGCCCCGCCCTTGGGGCCGGCAAATGAGCGCACACACTGACGTAGCCTCGCCTCTCGCCTCGGCTGACAAGGGCCCCAGCGGCCGCTGAGGAGCGGGGCTCGGTGGGCGGGTCTCCGCGCTGTTATGGCTTAACGGGCACATCCCTTTTCCAGTGGTGTCCGAGCTTGCGACCCTCAGGCCAATCCGTAGGGCGGGAAGGCGGGGCAAGTAGAGGCGGGCGAGCGAGTGCCCCATTTAAGGGGCAAATCTCGCAGCCAACTGGCAGAGAGGAAGGAGGGGCGGGAGCCTGTGAGGGGTGCGAAGGGGACAACGTTAACTGGTGACAGCCAGCAAATGCAGCCAATCAGAGAGGGCGTAGTGACGCGGCGGCCCAATCGGAAGGGCTGGGGCGGGCACTCCGCTGTGATTGACGTGGGCCATGGCTAATGGGCGGAGAGATCACCGAGACTCTTCCCAATGGGCAGCGTGTAGGGGCGGAAAGGGGAGCGGACGGACAAGACGAGCAGGCGGAGCGCCCAATCAGCTCGGGGATTGGCGGAGCGCCGTCCAATGGGCGGCGCGAGGGGCGGTGCGGGGGCGTGTCCCGGTGTGTTTGGGTTCGTGCTCCTCGGGGGAGGGAGAGACGGCGGCTAGGAAAGTTTGGGTTTGTTTTTTTTTTTTTTTTTTTTTTTTCCCCGGTGGCGTTTTTTCGGCGGGGCCGTTGGGGGGAGGGGGCGTTTTTCCGCAGTTCCTTCGCCTTTTGCTTCCTCGGGTTCGTGTTTCCCGGGCGGGCGGAGCCGCCCCCGGCACCGAGAAGAAGGGGGCTCAGCGCACCGCGGCGGCGCCTCGGCGGTGAGTGCGGGACGGGCCCCCCCGCCCCCCCCTCCTCCTTATTCCTTATCTCCGCTCCGCGCTCCGGCCGCGGGGCTCCCTCAGAGCCCTTCCCGCCCTGCGGACCCTCGCGCCGCCTCCGAGGGGCCTCTGGCGCCGGGCCGCGGTGCCGCGGGGCGGGGGAGGGCCGGGGGCCGGGCTGGCGGGAGGGCCCCGAGCGGCGGCGGCTCAAGGGCGCTGCCCCGGCGGCGGCGGCGCGGCCGCTGCTCCGGCCCGACCCCGGTGAGCGCCTGTCCCGGGGCACAGCCGGGCGAGCGCCGCCCCCGCCCCGCCTCACGTGCGGCCGCGGCTGCGCCCCGAGCCCCCGCCGGGTCTCCCCGCAGGGCCCCGGACCACCCAGGCCAGGCAAAGCATAGAGCGGCGGAGAGACCCCGAGGAGTCCTGGTGTGACTGAGGAAAAAAAACCCAACAAACAGTGCTGTAGCGCGAGGACAGAGCCGAGGTCGCGCTGGTAGCACTGTAAACCGCGCTCGCTGTATGAGTGGAACGTGATGCTGGTTAAAATGTGTGTATGCGGTGGGTGGGTGGGTGGGAGGAGGGACCGTGCTCAGAGGTGTGTCCTGGGCGGAAAAAAAAAAAAAAAAAAAGTTTCCCCAGCTGTTTGTAGCAAAATGAGGGAATGTTTGTTTCTGGAGACGCTTCGCTGGCTGTGTATAATCGCTGCTTGCAGCGTGGTATCTTGCAGGCTCAGATCTGCTTTATGAGAGTGCATGTAGGAGTATCTACTACAGCATAGGGCTGAGTATCAACAAAAGTGTTTTCCTAACTAAAGTGGACGTGCTTACTGCTGTAAACGCTACTTCCTTTTTCCATGCTAACATTTCACTACCCTTAAGAACATTCGTTAAGATACCTCTTCATAAAGTTAACTTTTTGGGATTTTTAAAATTCATAATAACTGTTTTTTAATCATGATTTGTTAAGGTTCAGTGTTGTATTTACATCCTCTACAGAAGCTGTGAATCTTGCTGCGAAATAGTGAGTAGGTCTTGGGGATTGGTATAGCTCCGGATTTGAAGGGTCTGATTACATAGTGTTTTCCAGTAATATCACTATCCATGTGTATTGGATTGTAGTTTCTGCTACAAGTGTGGTAGAGCTAGTAGCCTAGATTTGTAGCATTAATAAATACGTATGCAGGTTCAAGCAGCTTTTTAGTTAGTTTACCCACACTGAAGTTGCTCAGCAATTTCCTCCTCTCATGTGGTGACTCTCTCTAATGGTACAGATTCCTTGGAAGGAGTGCTGTTGAGACGCTGAGTGAGCGCTCTCATCTGCTGCATTACCCAAGGTCCCGAATTTAAAGATAAGGTCCAGCTTTTCCACCACGGTTAGTGCAGGGTCTGCCATGTAGACGAACCTCAGGGGAGGGTTTTGTAAGGGTGAATTTTCACCTGAGTTTAACTGAGTTGCAAGTATAACTGGACAGTTCTGCAGCGAAGAAATGTCCCTGCGAAAGGTTGAGGCCGGGGATGGGGGAAGGGAGTCCAGAGCGGTATTAAGTGTGTTGGCTTTTCTGCTCTGAAGTTCTGGGTCAGTAAGGCGCAGGCACATCTTCCTTTGTAGAGGGTAGGTGAGGTGATCATTCAACTTCTTACTTTCTTCTTGGTTAGCTATATTGCATGTCGGTGTTTTGCAAATTCACTATTTTATGTAAAACTGTTCGTATGTAGAGAATTAACTCAGAAGTTTCAGTGCTAATTGGTAAAATTCTGATGTGCATACTTCCCTTGTGAACTTGATCTTGGTTATGTTATTGGGATGCTCAAAGGGAATCATTTTAATCCTGTAATGTAGAAGTCCTGGAAAAAATTTAATGATAAACCAGTCAGTGTTTTTTAATCACACAGGCTTTGAACTGATGCATTACTGCACTTTCTGTATAGTGCAAATTTTAGCTAGAAATCTGCAGTTTCATTTAAACAATAAGTTCAAATGTTTGAAACTAAAAATCTTAGTAACTGAGAATCAAAAAAAAAAAAAAAAAAAAAGAAAAAACATAATCTACCAGAGTTTGTGTGAATGAATAATCCAACAGAACATCTAGGTGGAATGTGTGTCATGGCTTTGCTTGGTGATGCCTATCTGATCATCAAAACTTGATGTTGGAGGTGTTAAGAGGAGAGAGCTTCAGGAGGGAATTTTGCATAGTTCTGAGGTAGTGTATTTTACGTTAGATCTGCCTCTGTAGGAAGTAGGAACTGAGAAATTAATTTTTTTTGGCAGAAGTAGTACAAAATAAAAGTCATACAGAGATAGCTGCATCTGGAACAATGGGATGAATAGCTGCATCTAGAATGATGGAAAGAATTAAAGGACTGGTATAGAATTAAAAATTTGAAAATATGTTCAAATGGGGTTTGTTCTCTTGGAGGTTTGAGTGGTTTTTTTCTTTTCTTTTTTTTCCCCCCCCTCCAGTAAAGCTGGTGTATTTCTGCTTGCAGAAAAGATTGGATTTACAATTAAGCAGTATGAACTGGAGATCATAGAATAAGTCTAAGGAGCTTAGTTATTGACTTGAATGGGTTTATTAATAGTCTGCTTAATGGTTCGGTTACTTTATTCTCCATTTTCTGCAGAATGCTTGGATGCAAAGTCTCTTCTAGTCACATTATTGAGTTTATTTTCTTGGAATGTCTTTTTATACGTAGATATTGTCTGCTTTGTGCAGTAATAACAATTAGCAGTCATTTTCCAGCTTCTTTGCAATGGCTTTCCTCAGTAACTGCTCTCTAGTGCTGCTATTAGATTCACAAACTCTGTCTAAACTGAAAATTTACAAATTCTGCAATACTTCTACTTAAAATGTACCTCTCAGCTTACAGCTATTCAGTTCTTTTATCGCTGGGTTTTACTTTTCACTCAGCATTTTTCTGTGTGTAATTTCTGGATCAGTAGATGTGCCTTTTGTGAAGAACTGGCATTGTTTGTCTTCACAGGATAAATTAAGCATGTTTAGCACATAAATAAGACAGGGAAGTACCTGATACTAGTACATATATACTAGTGGCTTTCTTTAAAGTTAAAACTTCTCTGTCACCTCAGTGCTTATAAAATGTGTTTGCCCTGGAATTGCTTTCAATGATCTGTTTCTTGCCTTTTCATAATTTTGCTTGTGAAATATTACCCTTTCTTAGGGAAGCACTAGCAAGGTGATGTCAGTCTTCAGTTCTAATAGCAAGAACTTAGTGCAGAGATGTTCAGCAAACAGCAACATATATTTCTAACTGTTTGGTCAAGTGTAGTACAATAAGCCACGTATTCCTGCTGACGGTCTTCCGTAGCTCAACATTTGCTGTCTTCCTCCATTTTTTAGATAAAATGTATATGCTAAGGTTGCCTGTTCTTTCAGCAAACAGCGTGTGGAATATGGAGTGAAGAATTCGTTTTAATTTCTTGTGAATCCAAGCTAAGCTTTCTGCTCCTATCTGCTAATAAAAATAGGGGCACTTTTTGGTACTTGAGCCAGCTGTCACTGTCAGACAAGTAGTTGCCTGTTGGTATTTCTGCTTGTGAGGTGACTGGGGTAATGGTAATGAGGATACTCCGATTGCTCTTCCCTGTCCCTTTCAGCAGGTAGTAAAAACTCTTATACTTCCTTACATTTCTCTGCTGTTCATCCCTTCACGTTGCACTTCTACTCATTATCTTTTATTTCTTCAGGGATGTAAACATGCTTTGCTGCGAGGCGTCGGTGTATTTTTTTCTCCTTTAGAAGCAGTAGGCAGTGAGTACGTTAAATTTATTTTTTCCCTTTGCCTTCTTATAGTGGTAAGAAGGAGAGGGTGTTTTTGCACTTATTATGGTTTGCATCATGTTGTAGGGGAATGTTCTGAGGTTTCTGGGTTTTCATGGGTGTACGGGTTGTGGTTGGAGTTTGGATGTTCTCTGTGTTTACCATGTAGTGAGCTATGGAGATGACCTTTTCCAGTTTCAGCTAGTCAGTACGGATTGCATTTCTGGGCCTTGCCAGCTTTAGTAGTTCTGAAATTGGATATCATGCATGTATTTCCTGATTTAATGTCTGTGTATTAGAAAAAACACAATAGTTCCTCTGTGGAAAAAAATCTAGGAAGCAAGTTGATGTTCTGTCCGAGACTTGCACTGTTTAAAATTTTTAAAATATCTATTTAAAAGAGTAAAATGGATCTCAGAGCAGCTCTTGCCCAGTTAAGCTTTTGAGTCTGGAGAAAAATACTGCCTCTTAGGAGAAACAGGAGGTACGATAAGGCAGCAGTCATGCTGTGTGCTGCAGTACACCGGTCAGAATAAATGTAAAATATAAACTGGTAATCAATATATTTTGACGCCGTCAGGCAGAAGACAGGAGGCTGAAAAGCTGATTAGCGGATGAAAGGATAAGAAGCAAAGTTGCAAAACAAAGAGTTGATAATTTTAGATAACCTGACAGAGGATTAGTCAAAAGGTGATACAATAATATCATGTTGCTTGTGTGAGGAGAAGCCTTCTAATCCATCTAAATGAGTGGTGAAGTAAAAGTCATTGATATTTTTGTTTGCATTTAATTTTCATAATTTAATCATGACTCTTTACAGATTTTTGAAAAGTATTTTAGTGATAAACAGTTTTTCAGTAATGTATTCAATTTTTTGGAATGAAGTCTGTTCTGTTATAAGAGAAATTTAAGCCCTTGGATTTAGTAGCAGTCTACAAAGAACATAATTTTTATGAATACTGTTAACTTTCTTCTGTTAGATTTGAAGATTTTCATATGCTAGCCTCTCTTTTGCTACTTGAAAATGCTTCCTCCTGTTCCTCTGATTATTTTGAATCCTAAGGTTGTAGGGGTTTTTTCCTACTCAAAATTCTTTTTTTTTTTTTTTTTTTTACAGCAACCACTGGGTTGTACCTTGAAGTTCTCTACTGTGTTCCTCATATGGCAAAAGTAGACTTTGTGAGAAGGTTTCACAAGTTAATTTAAAAGCATGACTTAAAATCAAGCAGCAAAGTGTTTGGAAAGCTGTTTGCCAGCCTTCTTGTTTTGAGACTGTTCTATTAAGTCTCTGCGTGATCAGAACTGAGGAACGCCCGGGCTGCTCCAAGGCAGTCCTTACTGACTTTTCTGGCCCTGTGTCCTCTCTGCATAAATCTTATGACAGTATCACATGAGTGGTAGGAAAGGGGTTCACTTCCAGGGGGTAGAAGGAACTCTTCAGGGATTTGCTGGTCTACTGAGGACTAAATATATTTTGGCCCTAGGGTGATCCAATGGGAATAGGCCCTCTTGTCTTGCAGCTTCTTACAGCCAAGAGATACAAATTACTCAGCAGCCCCATACCAGTATCCTCTAGTTGTAAACTTTGTCTTATGAGCGGAAGAGACACAGGTTGAGGTTGTCCAGCTCTTCCCCTGTAAGTCTGAGAATCTTTTCACTCTCTCCTGGGACATTTGGGCATCCTTAGAAATAATCTGATGACTCTTTCTGCAGAAGATGGAAATGCCAGAGAGTACATTTTATTTTCTTCCTACAGCTGAGAGGAGAATCTGATTTTTATACAGCAGTACCATTGCTTTGTGATTTCAAAGCTAGATTTATTGAAACACTGACTTAAAAAGTTATACTTTGTAGGAGATTAAATCACAGTATTTCTGAGGTTTCTGTTGCTTGGACACCGTGACATGAGAAACCATAAATTAATAGTATTAGTGGGTGCAACTAGCATGAGGAACAATGAGAAACTTGGAGAAAGCATTAGTATAATGTTTTGATTAAAAAATTTTGTCTCTAAGATAGAGGAAGGGAATGTGTCCCACACTCTAAAATGAATTAGGATTCATCCTTGATTTGAAGCAGCTGAAAATCTCTTAAAGAAAGAAGGACATAATACATGTTGCATGAAATAGGTGCTTTAAAACATTGTCAGCTACTTTTGTGGGTTTTAGTATATTTCTTTGTGATCCTCTTTAGGATTTTTATGCGTTGAGATTTTTCTCAGATATGTTGGTGTTATTATAATGTTCTTATATTGCTGTAAATACATCAATTTAACTTCGTTGGGAATATGCTTATTCTGAAAACTGTATTTGGGTTTTCTATTTTGTTGGTTTTTTGGTTTTTTTTTGTGTTGTTTTTTTTTTTTTTAATTTCACATAACTACTTCTAAGTAAGAAGCTAAAAAAAAAGAACACTTTGGCACAAATGTGCATCCACAAAGGAAGTTTTTACTGTTACAGCCATGGTAACTTAAATTCACATCCTTCCGAATGTATTTGCGTTCTGAAAAAAATTTCTTTCAAATTCAATTTCTAACTTTTTGTCAAATGGCCGAGATTCTGCCTTGTAGGATTTGAGTTGTGTTGTATCAGGTGTCTGTTCTTGCAGAGTAAAAAAGCTGACGAATCTTGTTTTGATGAGAACAAGAATAAGAAAGAATCAAGCCACAGTGCTTGTTTGGGACTGTTCATTAAGCTTCAGACCGTTTCTCACTGACCTTGCAAAAAATATAATAAAATATTAATTTAATCAATTTAATATATTCTCACATTTAAAATTAATCCTGTCTTTATACTAGTATTCCCCTGTTCTCGTAGTAAGTATCTTTTGTTTTGTGGTGATTTCACACAGGCTCAGCTCAGGTACTTCCTAGCCCTTCAAAGTAAAGTGGGATACTAAAGCTAAAATTGAGTTTTTATTAATATGGCTGTGCTTTTTGCTTGGATAAATGTTTGGGTGCTTCAGGATCCACTCATCTACTTCCTGCAGGTGATGTGGTGGCAGCATGAAGAATAGGGTTAGGTTAGCTGGTTTTCAGTATTTCTATTATATTTAATAAAAAGTTAGAGGAAACATACCCACATTTCTGATGGCACTGACTTTACTGAATGGTATTTGAAAGGGGAAAAATGTCTTTTTTTTTTTTTTTGGCACAGCTAGGCTTTTCCACACTCTTTTTTTTAACTCCTTAGGTGCAGTAAATTAGCTGTCTATAATTTTCTTTTCATGGCCATTTTAATTTTCAGAGTACTCAGAGAAGCAACCAAAACTGGTTGATAATATTCTCATTTGTTGGAAGTTATCTTCTCTGGTTCTTTCATATTCAACTTTCATATTCAAATCCAACTTTCTTTTCCCTGACCCTGGCAATTCATGGATTCAAACTGAGAAAGACTTCCTGTTGATTGAAAAGTAAATTAGCTTGTGGAGAAGTGTCGGAGGGGGAGAAAAAAGGTAGAAATCCCATTGTATCAAATACTTTTAACATTGGCTAATAAGCCATGGAAAACGCTCCTGATGGTGTTAGATACTGATGGCCTCAGGGCAAGAATACAGTGACATAATTGGTCTGCTCTGTCTCCAGCTCTAAACCTGTATTTAACCAATGCTGGATAATGTTGCTTTCACCAGTTTAGGTAACTAGATAAACTGGTACTGCCTTGTGTATGGGTAGTCTGTATCAACTTAACGAGCCTCAGCTGGGTATGTAAATAAACTAAAGGTAACTTTAGTTTTACAAAGTGTTAACAAAAAATAACTGGTAATTTTTATTACTGCATTTTCAGATTTTAGAAAGGACGAACATCAAATCTAGGAGCAAATTTCAAGAGTTAGGTTTTTAAATATGGTGGAAGAGCTTGACTGTGAACATGAGTTGTCGTGGAGGTGTTAAACTCTTCTTGCAAGTAGTTTATTCAGTGGCTTATCAAAGATTGCAGTGTTGAAGGTTGTATTGGTAATAAGTTTCACTGTGGTTTTAAATTTAAAAGAAAATAGGCATAAAAATGAGCGTGTTGCCTCATTTCATTGAAGAAGATTGAAAAACGTTGTTGGATGTAAACCAGATTTTTGAAAATTTGCTTCCTGTTCCTTTCTTAGGTGCAGAAATAGCTGAAAAGTACAATTCAGACTGATGTCAAGCTATAAATATTGATGAAGCTCTACTTGGCAGCTGGTTATGTTGAAAGTTGGTGTTTGCAATTATAGTTTAGAATTATTTGCTTAACAACTCAGCATTTGTTTTCTTTGAGAATAATAGTGCTAAGATCTTGGACTTCTCTGCATGTATAATCATGTTAGCGGGAAGTCAAAGTCTTTGTATGAAACAACTCCCTCTGTTATTAATTGTTAAAACTGTGATAAGTATGGAACATTACACCCTGAAATTTTCCAAATTAAACTTATAGAAGACTGAAGTTTAAAACAAAACGAAACAACAACAAAAAAACCCACAAAAAACCCAAACAAAACAAAAAAAACCCACCAAATTTGCGATTTAAACTTCCCTCTCCGTTACACCACATTGGCCTTCCTCCTGGCTTTGTCCTGGCTCATTGTGGCTATAATTGTCTACCCGAAGCTGCATTACAGGGTCCAGTGCCGGGATCCAGAGCTCTCTGGACAGCAGGGAATGCCTCTCTGCCTCTGTGACTGCTGGAGGACTTAGCACCAGTACTGCCTCACTGGTGTGAATTCCTTATCAATGCAACTCTTACTGTAAAAGCAAAGCAAAAGCATAGTTTAACAGAGGATACTTTGATACTCTTCTCATTAAATAAAGGAAGATTGTAAGAACTGAAGAGTTTAAAACGCACAGTATCTCCCAATCCTGTCTTGCCTGTGAATGATTTTTAACGGTGCTGTCTTTAATTCTCATAATTGCTGCTGCTGTCAGTGAGTAAACCACCCTTCCCCTTTCCTGTGCACGTCTGCTTACTACTTTATCAGTTTTAATTTAGTTACTACCACTGGCTTTGATAAACGTGCTGCTACATAGGACTTGGATGACTGTTACTTGTGGTTCAAAAGGAAACCCTCGATCCTGAGATGACTTTCGTGGTATGAATAATCTGATGGGATGATTCTGTTGGGATTATCAGCAGTAAAGGAGTTATTTATAGCTTTCAGGTTTAAAGTTGAGCTGTTGAGAAGTAGGCCTCTCTTTCATCACAACATTTTGCTTAAGATGGAGAAAAATGCTTCAGCTCTTTGGTCCAGTGTAACATCCACTCACCTTCTCTTCATCTGTCCTCTAGAAAACGCTGGGTTTCTGTATTCTGAAGACTTTCTGTCATTTTGCATGTGTCCTGAAATAAAGGCTTGCTACCATTGCACTGGTGTTGCTGCAGCAGTGGTGAATCATTAGGAATTCTAGTATACATGGATTGCTGGCATTTTGAGTATGTTGATTGCCTCCCATTTTTGCCACTGGGGCACCATCAAATAACGTGATAGTTGTAATACTTATGGTAATGACTGCTTTTGTACCATTGGGATTCCAAGCATTGTTACCATTATCAAGTAGAAGCAGCATTAGCAGTGTGAAGTAGCACTTTTTTGTGCCTGAAAACCGATATATTGCAAGACCTGATAGAACCACAGATAAACAATTTCCAAGAGCGGAGGAGGGGAGTTTTATAGTGGTAATATGTTTCCAACTTTGCTGAAAAAATCTCTTGGCTGGATAGAACTTTTGATATGGAGTGGCAGAAACAGCCAGTGTTCTCAACGCACTGTGTTTTAATTCCTTGGTGCTCCAGTCCTGATCGCCATAACTCTTACTGTGGTGCTGACTGTCAAGAAGACATTGTTAGTCAGTTAAGATAAAGGGTACTCCCAACAACCTCTGTTTCCACAGTTATAGTTTCCATAACCGTTGTGATAGACTGTTGAAGACCGTGAAGAAAAGGAAAAAAACCACCAGAAATAATTTTGAGGATGTTCTGTTACATATAAATGTATGTTTGCACATTATATGTATATATACTTCAGTCTCAACGAAGAGACAGAGGGGGACAAAGCACAAAGGACTTAAAAAAACCTTAACCAGTTGGCAGCCTTGGGCTGATTCTAGTTGGGATAGAACCTTGATCACAGTCGAGAAGTGATGTGTTGTCTATGTAGTGTGCAACAGGCTGCTGCTGCTGCAAAATAGAGGTGAATACCTTTTATTTTCACTGTAACCTTTAATGGTTCCTGTAGTATGAGCAGGAAAGAAGTGGATTTTTGTGCTGCTTTGTGTAGTAGAAAGTGGCACAAAGGTGCAAGCAAAACATTCTTAAAAATAGACTTTTCAATTTGCTTTTCCTTTAGTGGGAAGAGGAACATTTAGCACCTTAAATGTTGTTTATGTAAATGTTTTGGAACATTGGGAAGGTGGCAATGCAATATTCTGTCTCCAGTTTATGTTTCAAAATTGTCTTTGGACTCAAAGGCTAGAAACAGGATTTTCTAAATAAAAAGTCTGATTTTGGACCATTTGAGAAGCATCCTTTTGCATGTTTCTCATCTCCTCCTGAGTTAAAAATGGAGACATTCTTTAAAGATAAAAAAACCCAAACTCACTAATGATTGGTTTTTCTTGAGCAGATGATGTTGTTTCATTGTCTATTTAGAAAAAAAAACCCTGACATCTTCAGGAATGTTCTATTTTATAAAAGTGGTTTGCTAATTTATATTTGAGCTGTTGATGTAAAAAGACTTAGGTGCTGTGAAGTGGGACTTGTGTTTTGTCTTTAATTTCTGTATAGTCCTTCTATTCTCATGTTGCCTTAGCAGAGCAGCACAGACTAATGTATATGATACGTATTCCAAGTTACAGTTATTTATCTTGCTAAAACTGGCTGTGTTATATCTGCATTAACACTGAACCATTTTACATGTATTACCAAAAACATCACTGCAGAGAATGAATACTGAACAAAATCTGAAGTTGTGCAGCTAACACTGAATTAAACATAATGGACGTTTTTTCCCATGTCATGTTTTGCTGTAGAACACCATAGTGGTTTTGTGGAGTATGTGACTGCCATTCCTCAATGCCATTCTCTGACTTTTTTGTTTTGGTTTGGTTTTTTTAATAAGAGATTGAGGATTTCTGCCTTTTCCAATTCTTCCTGGCTGCTTTGTTTAGAGTGATATCTTTAGTTCATTTTTCCTTCAAGTACTAATACTTCCTGGATTTCCTTCCACCTAAGTAATGCAAAGAGATTGTTCTAAACCATGTGAAATAAAGAGGTTGTAAATCCTCTCTGAAGCACCAGTAGCATGTCTCCTTCTACCACATTATTTCTAATTGATTATGAGTTATGTATCCCTCTTCAAAAGTTTTGAAAAGTGAAGTAAAGCAGAAAAGAACTACCACAGTGAGAGATGGGTTGTCCTGAATAATTTTTATAATAAATCATGAGAGTTAGACTGCCAGTGTGCTGTACAAGGAAAAACATGAAATATTTCTGTATTTTTTTAAAGTTGCGAGTGATTTTAGGCCAAATTCCCAATATCCTAATTGGGTATGTGATGTTTTTGTGTAGTTGTGTCAGCAGCTGGTTTGTTTTTAGACAGCTTGAGGTCTCTTGAGCAGAGTGTGCTCTTGGTTGCTTTATCAGAATCATCCCACAGATAAGTCAGAAATAAGTTTAATTTTAAAGTTTGCTTCTGTAAAGCATCTACCCACTTAAAAAAGGGACAGTTAAACCACAGTGGGAGCAAAAACTTCCTTTTAACACAAAATGTACTGTTTTTAGTCAAAGCTTGTTTGAATGGAAATCAGTCCCAGAAAGCTCTTAGTTAATGCTAGAAGATCAGGAGAAAAATACTCAGTTTATGTCAGCTACTCCAAAGACAGGAACAGTTTGTCAGTGCTGTACATCAAGCATGAGTAGTAGCCAAGAAGATGATGCAGCGGATTTAGAGAAACGCCACCTGTTCATTACCTTCACAACAAATCTTTTCTCTTATAGTGCCTGAATAATGGCAACTGGACGTTTAGGTTTTAGTGATGTTAACTTGGATGTATAGTGGTAAGCCAGTAGTTCTGGACCTCTTTTCATTCCTGGAAGTTGGTTATGTTTTACAAAACCAAAATTGAAGTATTTAATGATAGCTGTGGTTAAGACAGACTATGAATGCTTTGAAATGGGCTTGAGTGTTAGCCAGTGCAGTGCTGCTGCTGTTATTCTTTCAAAATGGGATTAAATACCCAACTTTTGGTAGGTAATGAAATTCATTTTTACACACAATATTCAATATTCAGGAATTATTGTAGGATTACATAATCACTTTCCTTGAATGCACTTGTGCGTGTTCTCTCAGTTCTCATACAAGAAACCAGTTTTACCCCATGTTTTTTCCCAGTTGTGAATAGAAATGATGTTTTTAGAGCCTCCTACTGTTCTGTTGTATCTCATAGTCAGTAGGAGAGTCTGTCACACATGCTACCAGTGTTTACTGTTTTTCCAGATTTGGATGGGAGGTTGAAGGGAGAATTTTAAGAAAGTATTTTCCTTGTAACAGCCTGTTTCTGTTCTGTGCACCTGGGGTGTCTTGATCTTCCTACAGAGGCAGTGTATGTGAGAGGTGACCAGAAACGGGGTATTTGCTGTAGGTGAACAACTTGGTGAGCAAGTGTGAAATACTGTGCAGCACTGTAAAAAATACTTGACAGGGAAAAAAAGGTAATTTGTGAGTCCTGATTCTGTATAGGATATTCTGCTGTTTCATAGATTCCATAACCTGGCTAAGTAAATTGATGCACTTGACTGTATTGGAACCAGAAATACATACACAGTATTTGGGGTGACACACTGTCAGTGCATACAGTCCTAGCCTGTCAGGGCAGGACTTTATGTAAACCAGAATGAATTGTTTCTGTTATTGGAAGGTAACAGAGACCAAGTCAGATCTCTGCCAACCTGAGTACCTGAACTCATAAGGAAGTGTTGTACTTAGTTGATAAATACTTGGTTGGGAACTGTCACAGTTCTTGGAGGAAGAGGGGGTGGTCCCCTGCTTTGTTCTCTCAGAGGAATGGTGCATAAATTGTGGGTGGGTGGGTTATTTCTTGTTTGTTTTTCCTTTTCCTCTCCTCTGGCTACCTAATCGAAGTGTATCTGCTTTCCTGGCAAAAAGTTTTCCTTTGCAGCTCAGGCAAGAAGCAGGTTGATGCACCCTGAAGCCCTTGCTGCTGACTGTAGATTTTACTCAGAGGATGTGAATTAGGGGGAGATGTATGCATGATATTTAAATTTTGTTCTGACCTGGCAGACACTGAGATTCTCCTTGCTGTAACACCATAGTAGTCCTGCTCAGTTACAGGTAGTGTCCTGTCTTCAGTTCAAATTGTTCTCACTGGATTCTACTCTCCTGTGCCTCTCTGACTTTGCTAATTAACATCGTTATTGTATTGTTAGGCCTAAATTTGTTGAAGTAACGGGAGAAGGGTGATCGGTCTTTTCTTGTCTTATATTTATTAAAAGTTATATAGATACTGGCACATGGCTTTTTTCTGTTAGGAATAGGAATCCATAATCTAACTGTAGCTCTTTCCCCCATCTCCCCAGTACTGCATAAATTACAGGATGGAGAGGGGACTATTTGCTTCTTTTACGCTTCAAATTTTTGTTTATCCTACTTGATTTTACTGAGATGAATATGGCTTTTTCTAAAAGCTTTGGGAGTAACATTTGCTGAGCTTTGGAAACAATTGACTTTTGTTTTTATATTTTTTTTTATCTACTAATGCCCACAGTTGGTTGATGTCTTAAATTTTTTTTTTTATCTCCTTTTAGGGTTTCGTTTTTGCACTGAATGTAGCCAGGACGGATCCTTGTGGGCTTTGGCAGCCCTTGGAAACTGTCAAAGGTAAAAATCAACCAAAGTTCAATATTGCAGTCTTGAAAGTTGGAGGTGAGAAGAACAGCAGCCTGTACTAGTTCTTAACCAACTATAGGATATATTGCTGTTTTCTTATACTTTCTAGTGTGTTATTTCCTGTGGGTTTAGGTGTGAATTTTTTTATTTCACCATGTGATGTGATTTGATTTTTTTCAGCTAAAGTTGATATGTATGTTGCATAATCTTTGAAAATTACTTGATTTACATTGAGATTTTTGAAGTCACTGAAATTGGTGATTATTTCCTGTAAGTAATGAAGTTACATTCAAGTTCTTTTTTCTTCTGGATACTCTTGCTTTCATCTCAACTTACATTTAAAGTTGAGATGAAAAAAATGTTGTTTTTCTCTATGTTAAAGTTCGTGTTGCTTTTGTACATTCTCAACAGACTCAGTGTAATATAAATCTTAGCAATGCGATATAATATGGCTGGATCATCTGTTAAAAATGAGCACTTTGTTGCCTATGTACCCAGAGGCTGGTGATAGCAATGGTGTATCGATACAGTTCTGTCAAATGAGCACTGTCTCATTTAGGGCACAGTTGAGTAAAATACGGTCTTGTTCCAACTGCTCTCCTTTTAGGTGTGCTGTGTATACTAGATCATCGCCTTGGAAGAGCACTTGTGTGCCTGTTTTGCTTTGTGCTCTTGTTTGGGACCTACCTTCAATTTCTGCTTAATGTCTGTAATGGTGATAGTTTGCGCAGCTTTACTGTCCATCAGGGCATTTTCCAGTGGACCGTATCCAACTCAGACTTGAGAATTCACGGGAATAACAGTGGATTTTACATTAACAAATGCTTCTCTTGCAGCTGCACTCTTCAGAAGCTTGAAACAGTTTTTTCTTCTTTACCAAACGAAGAACAGTTTTTCTCTTTAGTCCATATTGGATTGTTGCTGGCAATCCGTAAAAGAAAGTGTCGTTGCGTGTGAGACCCTTGTATTAGTTAAGGTGGTTAGTCCCAGCAATGCCTGCTTGATGAAAACAAATTTGAAGACATTTGAATTCCAGCTCTCTCTTGCTAATGAGGACCTTGTGTTTTTCAATTATGGACCTTTCTGTGTGGGGAAAATTAGGCCTAGAGGAAATACCTTGTTCACTGGTATTGATTTCAGTGGTAGGGATTTATAAGTGTGTGGAAGTTTGGCTCAGGTTTTACTTGACAGAGTGCAGTAGTGAAGAGATAGTATCTGTAAGGTGGTCTGCACTGTTTGGCTTACACTGAGTTTGTGTCTGGTACCACTGAACAAAATGTGTCCATCCTTGCTGCAGAAGGAGACAGAACATAAATAGGACTAAATATTAGACTGGATTGTCCCAAAACCATATTAGTTTATGACAGGACAGTAGTGTAGTAGGCAATAAAGTTCACAAGAAATCCAGCTAGTTCATATTAAGGTATCTTTTGAGAGTAGATTCTCATCACTGTATTATAGTTTAAAGAGTTAAATAAAAGCTATTCCTAAGTTTAGACATGCATTTGCTCTGTTGTATGCAGACATACCTGTGCATTGCTGTTTGTCAGACATTCCTGGGCATTCTCACTCAAGTGGAAGTTGGTTAATTTTTGTGAAAGATATCAAGTGAATAAAAAGATTGGGGGATTTCAGTAACATCTGAAGTAGTTTTGATGGCTGTAAGCAAAAGTGGAAGAAGAGAATTATCTTACTTTTGACCTTTTACGGGAGTGACTTTGTTGATAAGTGTTGAATCTCAGAATCTAAATGGGCATCTATAACCTTTTTTTTTTTTATCACCTGGGAACCTGGCATAACACATAAGCATTGAAAACGAGTGAATAAATGCCTTTAGGCTTTTGACATTTTCCCAATTCTGTAGGACACTAGTTCTTACTTACTGTCTATCCTCCACATATAAAATAAATTACCCTATGTGTGACCTTCAGCCCTCTGGTCAGAAGCTAGTGGACTGAAGAGGTGGTGTCAACAACTAGAATAATGATGTTATTTCTTCGCATGCTGTCATGCAGGCAGTTGCTCTGTTGGCTGAGAAATCACCCTGGGTTGTAAATGACTACTATGAAAGTCTGCTATGGAGATAGTTTCCCATTGATTCAGGAATGTTGAAGTGTTTGCTTTTGGCAATAAATAAACTTGCAATGCAGCACTCTTGTGCCAGTGACTGAGGGAATCTGTGATTCACATATGCAAAAAGAACAGAAAAATTATTGTATTGAATTGGGCTCATAGTTTATTGCCTGATGTTTTGTCCCCTGAAAGAGCCCAGAAACAAATGCAATAATAAACAAACCAAAAACCCAAATCCAATAAAACAATAGTGTTCAGCAAAGCTTCCTCTTGCAACACCTCTTGTAGTCCGTGGCTTAGGGTTTTCCTACAGCAGCTACAAAATTTTTTTTATGGACTTTTTTTTCCCCTTGCCAAGTTTTCTGGTAAATTACTAAGCTTATTAAAGGTTCTATCTTCTTACCCTCTTGTGTGAGTTCACTCTGAGCATTGTATGAAATAATATGGTATGTATTTTAAACATTAAAGCTGATAAAACATTAATTATGGGACAAATGAAGAGTGGATAAACTCTTTTCCTTCTCTATTGCATTTTCTTTTTTATATATTTTGTTTTTCTATTTCCTTCTCTTATCTCTGAGCTATGGATAGTTCCAGTCTATTTAATGTGACCACAGTGGAAGAGCTTGTTTAATTTTGTTGGTTTAACCTGGGAACCTGGCATAACACATAAGCATTGAAAACGAGTGAATAAATGCCTTTAGGCTTTTGACATTTTCCCAATTCTGTAGGACACTAGTTCTTACTTACTGTCTATCCTCCACATATAAAATAAATTACCCTATGTGTGACCTTCAGCCCTCTGGTCAGAAGCTAGTGGACTGAAGAGGTGGTGTCAACAACTAGAATAATGATGTTATTTCTTCGCATGCTGTCATGCAGGCAGTTGCTCTGTTGGCTGAGAAATCACCCTGGGTTGTAAATGACTACTATGAAAGTCTGCTATGGAGATAGTTTCCCATTGATTCAGGAATGTTGAAGTGTTTGCTTTTGGCAATAAATAAACTTGCAATGCAGCACTCTTGTGCCAGTGACTGAGGGAATCTGTGATTCACATATGCAAAAAGAACAGAAAAATTATTGTATTGAATTGGGCTCGTAGTTTATTGCCTGATGTTTTGTCCCCCGAAAGAGCCCAGAAACAAATGCAATAATAAACAAACTGAAAACCCAAATCCAATAAAACAATAGTGTTCAGCAAAGCTTCCTCTTGCAACACCTCTTGTAGTCCGTGGCTTAGGGTTTTCCTGCAGCAGCTACAAAATTTTTTTTATGGACTTTTTTTTCCCCTTGCCAAGTTTTCTGGTAAATTACTAAGCTTATTAAAGGTTCTATCTTCTTACCCTCTTGTGTGAGTTCACTCTGAGCATTGTATGAAATAATATGGTATGTATTTTAAACATTAAAGCTGATAAAACATTAATTATGGTACAAATGAAGAGTAGATAAACTCTTTTCCTTCTCTATTGCATTTTCTTTTTTATATATTTTGTTTTTCTATTTCCTTCTCTTATCTCTGAGCTATGGATAGTTCCAGTCTATTTAATGTGACCACAGTGGAAGAGCTTGTTTAATTTTGTTGGTTTAGTTTGGTTTGGTTTTTTTTTTTTTTTTTAATTTCCTAGTTCTACTGACAATTTTTTTTCCTCCTTTGAGGTGTAGTTTTTTGTCTTTTCCCAGGAGTAGTATATAAAAATTGGTTTCAAATACTGCCAGTTCCTCTGATAGTGAGTGATATCTCAGAAGATAAACATGGCGGTTTTTCAGAGATTCGTGTTTGAGTTTTTCCAGCACTCTGAATGAAAACTCACTTCTCCTTGCAGTGCTCTTGGCCTGACCTGAGTGGTCTTGTTTTATTTATAAGCTTTTTTTGATGCTTCTGTAGGTCAAACTCAGTCTTGCTCGTATTTCTGATTCTGAGGCCAGTTCAGTGCCACAGCAGTCCTTCTGGCCAAAGCTGTTTTGGCCATTAGACATCAAACTATCTGTGTAACATTCTATGGAGATTACCAATTACTTGACTCTGATACTGAAAAATCATGCTCCAAAACTCCCAGCTCTAGAATTTCCAGAGTGGGGTTTCAGAAACCTGTTGTGGTGAAGAAGTACCATGGACAGAGACTGCCTGGCCCAGCCTCCTCCACTGCGGGTGCAGAACAGAAAGATTTCTCAGAGGCAGGAGGATCTTGGTGTAGAAGTCATGTTCAGCACTTGATACCTCTGATTTTTGATTATATGCTGCAGGCAGAATATTTAGTGAGGATTAGGGTGAAAGTCTTTATCCTCATTCTTCCTTTCCCAGAAAAGGAAAATTACTGTACTGTAAGTCTTTACAGCTGCCATGCTTTGCATGAGAATGTACGATATTCCTGTACATAACAGTTTGTTGTTTATAAGATTTAATGACTTGTATGTAACATTTTGCAGTTTGAGGCCCTTTATATAGAATGTGTTCTTTGTTCCTTGAGTCAATTAATGGCCATGACAGATATTGTCCACCTGTCTGCAACATACAGAAGAGGTTGGCAGTGCAGGCAGCCTTACCCCATGAACAGGCTTTAACACTGAAATGAAGGAGGTGTAGCTAGATGATGCACCAAGCTTTCTCTTTTTGGCTTCACTGCTGTTTGCACTCCCAAAGTTGTCAGTTTCCAGGGTTAGAATTGCCACTGTGAAGGTGACAGTCAGCAGCTCTGTAGCTGAGGTGCAGAAATGGAGAGACTTGAAATGAATTTTAAGTGCTGGTGCAGTTGAGGAGTTACATCATCTTCAGAGGGACGGCTGTTAAAGGCCAACAGCTCAGTGTGAGCCCTTATGTTCAACATACCTGGAACGTTACAGATCTGCTCATGGCTTACATTTGCATTTTGTGAGTAAGAGATTCCAGCTGAATTTATGCTGGTGCATTTGATCTCCTGAGTTGACTAATTTGATCCATTACTTCTGAAAGATGGCTTATCCTCTGGAGTAAAGACATTCTAATCTTAGTAACCCAAATCTCCCTAACTATATTGTGTTCTTCCATAAGTTACTTTGCAATTCAAAGAATGGAGTTCAAGGTGTGGATTTTGTTCAGTTGGAACTGCACTGATACCGTCAAACAAATTTAAAAATAAGTTACCAGGTGGTGTTGAATATTGGGAACACCTGGGAGCTTTTGACCTGGGTTAGATTGGAAACGTTGACCTGAAGATGAATGACTTTATCAGTTCCCTGAACCATGTAGATTCTAGAATGTATTTATTTTTAAAATGAAGTCAGGGGAAAAATTCTCTAAGTAAGACTTCAGAAGTACTGTAGCATCACTGGAAGTCTGACAGTTTTTCAAACTAATAACCTTTAGATTGTCTGTAAACTGAATACGTGAAGCTTATATTTGCACAAAAACTATCTCCTACTAAGTGCCAGGATTGCTCAGCTTTAGTCTGTATGATCTTTCCTTACTGACTGTGGCTTGAATGAGTAAAAACAGTGACTATGTTGAATACTCAGCAATGACACTTAAAGTATATTCCTGTTTGCTGTTTGGGGTTTTTTTTCTTTTATATAAGTAGTTACATCTTATCCTGAATAACAATTGTCTTACTTCTTTGTGTACAACATATAATTTCAGTGAATATGGGAAGAATGGCAACATTAAAGATCATAGGCTAGAATGCTATTTATGTGCACTGCAATCTCACATAATACTGATAAAGGCAGAAAAATCATTGTTTTTAAAATATATTTTCCTTTTTTTATCTTGTAGGCAGTATTTTGCATTTCTGCAGAGCTTTGCACAGATCCTGTTCCCATGCAAACTGATGAGGGAGAAATACTGGAGGAAGGCAGTCCCAAGGTTAGTGAGGTAAATGCCACTGTGTTCTGGAGGAACAAGAGCTTGCTTGCCTGAAATGGGGGATACAGGGGAGTGAACATGGATTTGTGGTGGTATTTTTAATGAACACCTGCATGTATATATTTATTATGTATTAGCATGGAGATACTTATGAAAATAAACTTTTTAAGAGCCTTTTGAAAGACATTGTTTTTTGCCATCCACTAAGGATTGGAACTTTTGTTTTTGGGCACTCCAAAGAAGGAAAGAGGAAACACTTGTACAAAAATAGTAACCTTGATTGCATTTAATTTGTTAGAACTGGAAGGGCTTGTCAAGCCTTCTGTCCTACCCACCCACCCTCTCAACTAACTTAAAGAATTAGACATGTGGGCCCTTAGATGCAGGTGTCAGTGTTTGTGGATTACTGACTGACCTATATTGAAGGTGTTCCGCTTCTTGTTTCCTTGTACTTGCCAGCGTGTGCTTTGCTGTGAGACTGGTCTGTACGTTGCTTTTAAAGGTACCTCTTGACTCTCAGCATATCTTGTTGCAACGGGAGGGTATAAAGTGTGCTGTTGAATCTAGTGTTGGTTGTGTACTGCTCTTTGCTTACTTCCTGAAGAAGCAGATGTTGAGACATAAATTACTTTGGTTTGCATAATGACATAGCCATTGTCATATTCTTCAGTAGGTTTATAAATATAGTTTGTAGTCTTGGCTATCTCAGTGAGTTAGTGTTAACACTGCATCTGATCTGTGTTTAAAACATGGCTCTGAAATTTCAGGAAAATCTGAATCATTGTTAGCCTGCTTGTAGTTTTGTGTTAAAGACAGGCTGACAAAGCAAAAAAACTATAGGATTAAATTGGAAATCTGTTTTTTAGGTGGACCTTTGGGAAATGTTTTAGTTGTTTTAGAGTCTAAGAAAACAAAACATTTTTTAAGCTGTATGCACCAAGTTACGAGGTAATTATTAGAGAGAGGATTTGGCAATTGTGCTGCATGTACTTTAGGAGTTGTGTTTATTTTAAACAGCTTTGAAGGAAGGTTGGCTCTAGATTAGGAGCTGACAAATGAGAACTTATCAGTGGATGTACTTGCAGCCATCTAGGATATTGAATCCATCTTTCAACAAGGATGTGATTACAGGTTTCAGTGGCAAATAGACATGTGAGAGGAGACATCATGGTGCAATTAATTATTGGTTTTTAGCATGGTTACTGGTGCTTACTTTTCATCACACAGAGAGGATCTGTGTGTGTGTACATGTTTATGTATAGACAAACAAGTGTCTGTGTGTATATTTATGGATACTTGTCCGTGTGGCCTGAAGTAGATTGAAGTAACTGTCTTGCAACTTCCTTAACTTACTCTTTCCCTTCAGTGAACTGTATGCTTTTCTTTGGCAAACTTAGTTCTGGGTGTAATGGCAAATATTTTATCTCTACTCCAGCATTAGGTGCTCAAAAAGTCGAGTGAGCTTAAATTAAAAAAAAAATATATATATATATATGTATATATATATACTGACTTTGAATATACCTAAATGTGTGTTCAATATTGTTTTGAAAGAATGGTCATTTAGAGAATGACAGTTCTCTACTTAGAGAATGTGGGAGGCTGGGAATCATGCACCTGGTATTCAGTGTTATTAATAAAGAGCTGGATAGGATCAGTATATATTAAGCAAAAAAGAGTAATGACTACATCTAGTCTTTCTCCCTATCCTGTGATGTACACTGAAGTCTATTTTTTAGTATTTCTTTAGTCTGTAAATGATTATCCTCTCTTCCCTTGTCCCTGGAGAGTTTTATAGCTATAACAATTGAAGGATTTGTTGTAGAAGAGTTTAGGCAAAATATATTCCATTGTATTGTCTAGTACCATTAACATTATTCCCTTGATTTACAAATGTTTACATGATTTAGTGACCCATTTTCATAAAGATATATTTTTCTAAGAAATATCTTTTCAAAGTCTTCAGTAATGTATTTAATTTTTTTTCTTTTTGTTAGGGCATCCCTCCCTCCCTCCCTCCCACCCATCCCAACTCTTCCAGGCAGGAGACATGAGGTTTTTTCCAAGAAGTTAGTTTTGTGCTTTGAAGACAGTAATATAACTACTTATTCATATTTTATTTGGATTTTTCATTTCTCTCCTTTTACTCCTTCCAAAAAGCACTCATCTGTAACTAAAAGTGAATTATTATATGGTTATTATAATGGTTATTGTTCAGATAGGTGGATCTTTTCTTCTGTGTTTTTCAGGTGTTGTTTTTTGCACCCATATTTAAGTACCAGCAGTACTTTTGGACTTCACTGAGTTTACGCTCTCTTCTCAAAAATCCCGTGGTTTAAACGTTCTTTTGCCTTCACTAGAAATACTTGTTGAGCTATAAACATTATCTTCCATCATTTTATTTCCTATGAATGGTCAGCGTTCCAAGTGTTCCAAGGACTTGGAACACTTCATATGTTAGCAGCTCCCTTGAAGCTCTTCTTAACGTTGTAGAAGTTGAGTCTGCAGTGCATAGATCTTACAGGATTAATAAATGCTGAGTAAGCTCATTCCAGCTACTTCAGTGATGATAAGTTTGATTATATCGTATATGAGGTCAGATTAATTTCCTGTTCTTAGCCTCTGCTCATAATAATTAATTTCTACCCAAAAATGTATCTCTACATGCAAAACAAAGAATGAAATTACTGTTTAGGGTGTGTTATTGGCTGCCTCAGAATAATTATTAATCAAAGTGGGCAAACTTTCTGTCTTGAAGTTACTTCTTCAAGTCTTATAGGACTTCAACACCAGTATTAAAGCTATTGTTGCAAAAGGTGGAAAGATTGTGGAAAATGTAGTTGTATACTTTCTTTGTTTGTATTTTAAGACACAAACATAAAATGCAAGTCAAAAACCCCTTTGTGATCAAAAGACAAAAGCCTAGGCCTACATGCTGGAATGCCTTTATGTCAGCTGCACTTGAAGCATTTCTGTTGAGTATTTTATGTCCTTGCTGTGATTGGGTTTGATACTTTAGTTGTTTTTTTTTCTTTTCAGAATGCAAGATGCTCAGGGGTCTGGTAGGTGCTTCCCCATGGTTCAGGATTTCCCTTATTCAGTTTGAGTCTTGACTAGAAGTGGGAAACCTGCATTTGGTCCTCTTGCAGAATGTTCTTGTTACCACTTCAATTTAAATTGAAAAGCACTTAAAACAGGCAAGAAAATTATCTTTAGACTATGTAGCCAAATCCTTTCCACACTGTTATATTTTACCAAGAAGACTCTTAGCCAAAGTGTCACCTAACAGTTGCTTCTGATGCTGTCATTAGCTGATCTCAAGTCGAAAATCCATGTGCCTTATTTTCCATATGTGTGCATTAAACTTGTAGGAAAGAAAGTAAATATGCTAGCTTCTAGACATATCTTTGTTATATTGATATCAAGGTGTTCTGCCTTTATTTAGTGCCATGGAAAGTCATGCTTGTAACTTATCTTTTTAAAGAGCAAGTCTCACTACATGAAGTTGTCTGTCTCAGGGTGTTAATAACTGACTCTTCTGACTCTGCAAAATGACAAAGCAAGAGGGGTTCCTGTTAGTAACAAGTTGCTGGAAAAGCAGTGTTTAGAGTAATAATCTCAGTTACCTGAGACTGCAGATCCTGTGACCAGTTATCAGTATTTGTTTCCAGAATCTTCAGTTAAAAGAAAATTTAATTAATAGATTTGCTTTTTATGTTCTTGCCCAGTAGCATGGACAAAGACAGTATGTTAACACTGTCAGCAGTCCTAACCACTAAGAAGCCTTGGTACTTTTCTTCTGGAATCACAAGGGCATAACTTGAGGAACCAAATTTATTGTATGTTGAAGCATACTTGAATGAAGTGTTCTGGGGTGCCAGAGATGACATCAGAATCACCTTTCACAGAGATACCAAGAATATCGGGATATAAAGATTTGGATACTGCAAGAATTAATTTTTTTGTAGTGCCAGTCGAAAAATAACCTAAAATGTTATCCATGAAGATTCTGTCTTATAGTGGAAAACAAATTATTATTTATGCCTTGTGAACTGGTTTCATTCTATAACTGTTTCAGATTTTCTGGCATCCTAGACTATATAGCATCCTGAAGCATTAAGAACAAGCATTGAAGATAAAAGGAGATTTCCTCTGGTTTTGAAAAAGGAAAAAAAAAATCATGCCTCATATAGAGCCGAGCAAGTCACTTTAAAGACTTAATAGTTATGTCCTTCAAACTAATTAACAATATGGAAGATATGATTAGAAAATCTAATCCCTGCAGTCAGACATCATGAAGACTGATATTCCTGCTTGACTCCTAGCAACTTGACAACATGGTTACAGAGTTAGCTTTCGTGCTTGCCTTTGCCACTCTTGAAATGAATAGCAGAAACTGAGAGGCAACTTCTTGGTAATTAAACCTAAGGAAAGTTACTGATGGATGCAGTCCTCACTTCAGTGTTTGTTTCTACCACTGTCATTAATGCATACACTTTAATTTTGTAATTTAATTTTTTTTTTTAATATTTTGGTTGTTGAGGTGTGCTTGTATTCTCTCACTTTTGTATATTTGGGGAAATTTCTAGAATTCTGCCCTTTAGTTTTTTGACAACATATCCTCTTGTCATTCTTCGGATTGCTTTCCAGCAGAGAGTGAGTTTTCCCCTTCTCCCCACTAGCTGTTTTTGGAGAAACTTACTGTCTTGGTAGTTTTGTGGCTGGGGCTTTTCATATGAACTCATTCCATTGTTTGATCTCACAGTTGTTTTTAGACTAACAGAAAATATTCTTTCTGTTAAAATGGCATCAACATGGTAAAGACAGCTGGCACCTGTCAATAGCATGCTTTTGATTCCAGTAATTATCTACTAGTACCACAAAGGGGGAAAGCAACTGTGCAGAAATAAGCTTTTCCAAATGAGCATAGAGTTTTAAAAAATGTAGTTAGCTTTGGCAGATACTACTACTTGGTAGTAGTATTTGGTCTGTTTTATCCATATGATCTGCTAGTGAATATCATACAGTGAAGTATCCTTTCACAAAAAAAGGAATCACAGAATCATTAAGGTTGGAAAAGATCTCCAAGATCATTGAGCCCAACCTTTTACTGAACACCACCATGAGGTGCTAAAGGCCCACCAGTACAGTACAGTCCAAGGAATTCTGTAGGACTGATTTCTTCAGAGCTGGGAATGCGAGCAAGACCCCCACAGTGTTCTCCCCAGTGGTGTTCACTGGAGGAGGCAGGAAGCACTCAGTCATTCTGATTCCATGATAGCAATGTGAAATCTGCTACTTGTCCATCATACTGAGTGGAGAAGAAAACAGTATTTCTACTTGGAACCCCCCACCCTTTACTGTTATTTGGATTATTATTTTATTTTTAATTATATTTTGTGGTCGTTAATTTGCCACTAATGATTGCTAGGCTTTTTCCATTAACAACCTTGGTACTCTGAAAATATTAACAAGCACTGAGGTTTTTGTTTGTGACTGATTCCTTTTAGCTGTTATCATCCATCTGTTTGGAATTACTGCACAGACAACACTAAAACTTGGTTTCTCAGTTGTTCCTTTGCTGCAGAATATTGCAGGAGGAAGCTAAAATTTTGTGCCTTATTTGAAGTATTTTTAGATTTCTTTCAATGTTGCCAGGAGTTTGAGCTTATGTAGCAACCTTATTTATCAGAAAATGCAATTAAAATTCTCATGTTAAATGTAGAATATCCCCCTTGCCTCCTAGATGTTCCTTCATCTCTCAAAGTAAAAACCTATGAATTCAGAGGGAGGGATTTTGACTAAGGTAATTTATAGAAAGGTGTTTATCAGTTGTGGTTTTGATTCAGTATTATAGAAGGGAAAGGAGGAAAACCAGCTAGTTCCACCCTTTTAATGCTAGGTATGCTAAAAATCTAGGTACACAAAATTTTGATAAAAAATGCGACTGCACAGGATTTGTAATAATGCTCAACTCCTAATAAGTACAGGAAAAGGGAAAAGCATCTGTATTGTGTGGTGTTGGGTAAGTGTATTTTTATTCAAAGTTTTTAGTAGTATTTATAGAAACCATTATTGAACTGAATAGGTAGACTAGGAATTAGGCTACTTTTCCATACTCTGGTTTTTTCAGAACCAGTGACACAAACATTGAGCCTTGTCCTGTTGTTCAGTCTCACCGTCCAGTGAGACTTACTGAGCTGTCTTGAGGTCATCTGTTAATCCTTGTTTTATTTCAAGTTGCTGCCCTGTTCTTATCTGTCAACACGAATCTTTACCTTACATTATTACCTACCTGTTCTCATCCTGGTTAATTCTTACTTTTCTTGCCTCTTGGTGTCCAGTTGTGAGCTAGCACTTGCCTTCTCTTTGAACCACTCTTCAGAACTCTCTTGGCGCTGGCTGTGTTTTGTTGTGGTGTTCTTGTGTTTTGGTTTGATTCCTTTTTGTCCTGAGCCATTCACGCAGAGATGATGAAAAGGTTAAACAGTTTATGTCTTACTTGAGTATCTAAGGTCTTGCTTTTACTTCCTATATGTTGAGAATAAAGAAACATGAGCCTGTCTTAATAGTATATGTATTTGATCTGTTAAGCTACATGGTTTTATATTTTTAAACAGAATCTTAAAATTCCTCAGAAGGAAGTGTTGTTAGGAGGGAGTCTTACCAATCAGGAGGTATCTTTTCTAAAAGCATGAATGTTCCTCTAACTGCATTTAAGTGTAAATTATGCTCAGTTTCTGATGTGGATGTTGCCTAAAGATGACAATAGTGCAAAAGTTAGGCTGGTGCTTTCATTTTGTGCGATTTAGAATTAATATGGTGCAAAGAAAATCATAGTTGAGTCATTAAACTTGCAGCATCCAAAACCTTGATGCCTGTACCTCTGGGGCTTATAATCCTACTTAGTGATACAGAAGTGGGTTTCTATTCATATGGCACTAAATAATTTAAAACATTCAGCGTGAAGGCCTAGACAGTAATGAAATTACCAGACTGCTTTGTGACTGTAGTTCTATAAAAGCTGTTTTCCAGTCTAGCACTGATCCAGTACCCGGTGCTTTCAGACGATGGTTCCTCTGCAGTATGAATCCCTGCTACACTTGGAAAATACTGGCTTGTACAAGAGTACAAGCTTTCAACCTCAGTGTTATTTTCTTGTGAATACCTGGCAAGTCAGAGTAGGTTTCAGTTTACTCATGTGGCTGTTGCCTCTCCACTGGGTTCAGGAAAGTAGGCTTTGGGGTTTTATTTCTTTAGTTTAGTCATTTCTAATGTCCGCTGGGGGGTTACTTGTGGAGCTTCCAGCATTTCTGTGCCCTGATGGACAGGATGTGTTTCCATCGTTTTTCTGGAACATGAGTTGTAGGAGCAGCTAGTCTTTCTGACTTGCTGACTTGCAACTGTACTAAGTTCATGGAGTCTTTGTATGAAGTATATCGTAAAGTCTTTTAAAAGTAGAAAGGTATTCTACCTAACAAGACAACTAATGCTTCTCCCAAAAGGTAGCAGCTTAAGAACTAGTCTTAGCACAAAGATAATTTTTCACAACACAAACTGAAGCTATCTTCATCATGCTCTGCTAGCTTAATTTTTTAGAACTGAAAATGCTACAGCTCTTTAGGAGAGTAATATGAGAACTAAAATCTTTACATACCATTCATTAAAAAAAAAAAAATCCATTAAACTCTCAGTAAAGAGTGAAATTACTTTAAATCTTAAGTTAATAAAGCCTTCCCTTTTAATGACATGTTATTAAAGCTTGTAAAAGCATTATGACATAGTCCTTTTAAATATAAATTAATACAGTCCATCAAGGAGAGCAGAAATTTGGGGTTAATTTTTGTTTTCAACTTTAACATTGTGGCCAGCAAAAGAACCGCAAGCACTTTCCTACAGAACACTACACAGTTGGACTTTTCTACATGGGGAGAAAAATCCCAGGCAAACCTGCTTGTGAGTTTATAACTTGGAATTTCAAAATTTCAAGGCATTCTAACAAAGAGCTATAATTATGATATGGGGTTTAACCCTAGTCAGCAACTAACTGCTCACCCACTCCCTGCTCCCCTAGTGAGAGAGAGGGAGAATTGTAAGGATAAAAGTGAGGAAACACGGGTTGACATAAAGACAGTGTAATAATTTATGGGGGGGGCAGGGGGATGGAAAGAACCGAACCCCTTCCCCCCAAAAAAACCAAACAAACAAAAAACAAAGAGTGATGAAAATAAACCCCACAACATAACAAATTATGCAAAAGGAAAACAATTGCTTACTGCCAAGTAACTGATGCCCAACCAGTCTCTGAGCAATGGCAGCCCCTGCCAACCTCCACATACACCCTCACCCATGTCCTGACTTCGGTTTTAATGCTGAGCATGATGCCTTATGGTATGGAATATCCCTTTGGACAGTTGGGGTCAGCTGTCCTGGCTGTGTCCCCTCCCAGCTTCTCGTGCACCCCTGGCCTGCTCACCGGTGGTATGGTGTGAAAAAACAGAAAAGGCCTTGATGCTGTGGGAACAGTGCTCAGCAGTAACTAAAACATCCCTGTGTTATCAACACTGTTTCCAGCATGAACCCAAAACATAGTCCTCTACCATCTACTGCCTAGAAATTTAACTTTGTCCCAGGCAAAACCAGTATAGTATGTTATCAGGGTCTACTGGCTTTATAAAACAGCAGTTATAAATAAGGTAAAATTGTTGAGGACTTTGCAAAAAGAACATGGAGTTAAACAGGTAGTGCTACTCAAACTATTTTAAAGGAATGCTGTTGATTGCTTAGCTGCTTGGACATTTTGCAAAGAAATTCAGGACCAAGAGCTAGATTTTGCCAGCTGGGTGTGCAGTTTTCTAGAGAGGGAAGATGAATTGCTCATTTGAAACCTACTTATCCATAGTGAAGACTGCTAAAATATAGATACCAAACTGAAAGATGATTCTGTTTTCTGATCTCAGAATAACCTGAAGTGCTTTTGAATCACAAAAGAGAAGGTTAACACAATGATGTATTTTCTTTCTCCTGGAAAATACCATCGTCTGCCAAATTGACTTTGAGATCTGTAAGAACGGTCACCATACGGTCCTTTGATCCAGCCTGTTCAGATGAACAGTTCATGTAGAGGCAGTGTAATAGCTTGGAATGTCATTGCAATGAATAGGTGTGTGTCTCTTGATTTCTCAAGGAAAAAAACACTTCAGTCTTAAGGCAAATATTTGCTTAAAAAACTGAAAAAGCAGTTCTGCATTTGAGAGCAGAATAGTATAGTCCCACTACAGAATGGTATAGTCCCACTGTGATGTTGGAGACAGTTGGGGACATTGCTTTGTGACTTTATTTACAAAGTCTCTCTACTCATGCAGGTGTACTCTTGGCACACAATTTGAGGGGTTTCTGCCTTTTCAAAATATTGCCTTTTGATCTCTTTCCATTTGGTATTGGCTTTACAGAATTGTTGGCAGTGGTTGTAGTCCATGTGAATGTGACAGTTCTATATAATCAACCGCTTAAAATCTTACAGATGTGAAAGTGTTGATGAATGTTTTCAGACTTACTGTTTTATGGCAGACTTGAGGTGATAGGTATTTGGGGAGAAATTTAAACCATGGGCAGTAAAAGCTTACTCTACCCTACTTTAAAAATTTTAGATTTACTCTAAAAACCATTTGTAGTCTGTTTAGTTTGACTGAGCAATTGAAAGATGTAAAACTGACTTGTTGACCTCATACATTTGCAAACCTTCATATGTTTGCATGACCCTGCAAGGACAATTTCCTTGTCATTTTGTGAACTAGATTGGTATGAATTTGTTTCAGTTCCTCAAAATTTTTTGTTCATTCGTTGGGTGTGGAAGAAGTGGATGTGAGGTTTGATGAGAAGACCGTGTTCTTTTACTTATAACACTAAAAATAGTACCTATGGTCTTCATCGTTGCAGTACGTGAAAAGGTGACTGGACAACTAAGGACGCTTGAACTCTGCAAAAACGCAGTCTTGGTTCCCCAGTAAAAGCAACAGGTAAAAGCAACATTAAAAGCATGTGAACATTTCTTGTCACTTGTTTAAGATCACTGAAACTTTTGAGTAGTAGATTAGAGAGGGTATTACAAGAGGGGAGAAGGCAATAGGTGTCTACAGATGCAGTAAGCCTGTGTGGAATTAGGTTGTTGATAAATGTTGCAGAAGTACCCTGAAATCATATTCATTGGTTTCAACAGATACAGGGTTTCTGTGTGCAATTCCTAGGGAATTAAGTTATTCCCATGGCATTTTAAGTTTTTTTGTTTGAGGAAAGTGGTAGGAAAGTTGTATCTGTTCCAAGATAAGTGGGTGTTTTAAGGCTTGGTGGTCTATCAGATATCTAATAACTTTTAATAATCTTGCTAAATTTTGGAAGATCATACAAGCAAGCAGCAGCATGAGTTTGGATTTGTATTCTAATAACTGGAGAAACTGGAAAGTAGTCATACGCTAGCGAGTGTGCATAGCCTGTGTGCCTTCTCCTTCTGGACAGTGGTGAAATGTGGATGCCTAGGACAGGCTCAAAGCTTATCACAGAATTGTTCTCAGGCTCCAGTTGTTTGTTGCTCAGGAGCTTTCTGGGCCACTGGGAGTTTCTATGAGTTTAGAAACCACATAATAAATTTCTCTTCTGTGAACACAGAAAAGAAAGCTACTTCCTCTTTCTCTTCGTTGCCTACGCGGTCAGATCTCTTAAGGCAGAATAACTTTGGCACCTCTTTGTGTGTGCCTGGTTTATGTCACTTTCAGTCACTCCTAAGCAGCATTTGTGGCAGCGAGGGTGATTAAATGTGTAGTGCAAAAGTGTAATTTAGTTTTCCGTAATTCTGATTATCATCTCCTTCCTTGAGACTTTGAAAATCCTTTCTACTGTTTGTGCCTGTTGTCCTTCTGTGGCAATGCATCATCTAGATTTCCAAATCAAAGTGGGAGAAAGCAGTTAATATGTTTTCTCCCTTCTCTGTCAGAGTGGTTAACAATGTGTATATCAAAATATCAGCCACTTACAGATGTCAGTTCAAACTGCTATAACTCGTTTACGTGTGTCTGCACCATAAATAGTAAATTGACTGTAAAATGAGTTGGCTAAATAAAATCACCAGGTTGCATACGAGTGGCTGCTCAAAGCAGTGGTGGGGATGAACTCTTCAAGGGCTTTCGGGTCAGATTTTTCCCTGAAATGGAAAAAGATTTGATATGAAAGTGTAGAAGGCTTTTTTCAGAGTTGCTGAATTTAGCAAGAATTCATGGCTTGTGAAATGCTCATGGTCTTTAGCTGAAGAATAATACAAAGAAGTTAATTAAATAATACGGGAATTTTTTGTGTCTTAGTAAATTCACATTTTTTGGGGGGATCCATCCATACTATGTATGTGCAAAACACACTGAAAAATGGATGGAGTGCATGGATGGAACACTAAAAAATGGATCATCAACTGTGGTACAGGAGAAGGAGAGTACTTTTGCTTAAATTCAGAACACTTTATGCATTTTTTTGTCTAAGATTGCTGAGCTATTATTCAAAGCTGCCTTGGCAGCTTCAGAGTTGAAGTTTTCAGATGGTATTTCTAGATATCCTGTCATACCACGACTTAAATGACTTAAACATCTTTGGTGGTTGAAGTGTTATTGACAAAACAGTATCTTGCTGCAGAACTAGGTGGTTTAAATTGCTTCAGAGCAAGATTTAGATGAATTGTTACGTATATATTATATATATTTATATTTTTAATATATTATATGATATTTGAAATACTTTGTAGCTAAGTAATGTGTTAAAAAGTTTTTAGTTAAGTAAAGTTCCTTATCTGTGCAATATGAAATGTGTTTGGGATCACAGTCTTTTTATGATTTCGAAAGTGTGACTGTTGTTTTCATGATATTCATAAAATTGTTTGATTTAAGCTTACCAGGGAATTCATGTTAAGCTGCTGGCTATTTCACAGAATATTAATAACAAACATTTTAAATATTACATAGAAAGTGGGCCATAGGTTATTTCTGCAGTTGCATGTGATTAATTAGTGACAGCTGAAACTAAAGGCAAAACTTCTAGTTTTTAACCACTGCTGCAGGCTTTGTGCTTATTTAGGTGTGTAACATAAATCATGTATTCTGAGTTACATAGCTTCTGTAGTCCTAATGATTAATTGAGCTCCATTGATAATCTGCCCTGCTGCTCTACGAGGATGATGCATGTTTTAATGATGGTATATGTTATCATGTTGGTATTTCTTCCAGTTGATGTTGTAATGTTTCAGTGAGCCAGGAATTAAAATACCATTATGCTGCATAATGAGCATTGGTATCAGATTAGTAATTTTTAAAGGTAATTATATGTGCTTTAAGTGTGTTAGCATTCAAAACGATTAGCAGGGAGCACTGAATGTGATATGTGACTTAGAAGCAGGAAAATGTTAGTGAATGTTTGCTTCTCTTTTCACTAACAGGAAAACCAGATAGAACCGTGTATGGTAATAACATTGAAATACTCAATGTAGATGCTGCTGAGGAGCTTCAAGAAAATAGTGAATGGGCCAGGAAATGGTCCACAAATTTTGTTGGTGTTTTTTTATATATCAAGACTATGCTTTGGCAATATTAAGAGGAAAAAAAGGGTAGAAATAGGTTCAAGTGAAAATTCAGTGATATTGCAATGCTGTACAATACAACAAAATCCTGCAACTGACCAAAAATTTAGGTAATTTTTCATGCATACCTTGTCTCTAAGACTTTACTCTGTGTGGTTCAGAAAAATACTTCACGCTTTGTTATTTTAGGAACTGTGTTTTCTGTTATTTTCTTTCTTTTAAGTTTAAATTACTAATCCTAAAGTGGTTTTTTAGTGCTTTCATTTGTGCACTGAAAGTAAGATTCAATCTAAAAAGTATATTTTGGGACTAATTTTGCTAACCAATTTGTGCTGTCCCATGCATATTTTGAGATGTTAGCTTAACGCTTATTTATTCCTAAAAAATTATTAAAGTGTTAGCAGCTAATTTGCGTTTTTATTAAAAGAAGTTAAATTAAAATTTAATTAATTTGTTTCTAATGAGTAAAATTTTCAGCAATGCAGTTTGTCCAAAGTACTTAAAATAAAACCAGGCAGAGAGGTGACTCAGCTTTCCTTTCGTTTGTAGTAGTGATTACATTTCTGTTAGACCTCAAATGGTCCCTGAAATTTCTTTTATAGAACAGGGCTTCCACCACTGTTAGCAGTGCTGACTAGTGACTAATTGCTCGGATTTCAATAATTAGGTTGTGCAGTTCTCCTTAAAACAACTATTAGTGAGACAAAATAAGTGCTGGTGGCCCGTTTACGGTAGCACTGTCGCTGGTGAGGATTGGGAAGGCGCACTGGGGTTTAAAGCAATAGTTGTGACAAAACACCAGATTTATCAGTCTTAAGCTGGGCCTGCAGTAGGCTGTGTTAAAATTATCACTTAATGTGAAGCATTGTCAGAAAGCAGCTTTTGACCTTGGCTGATCCTAACTGGAGTGTAGTTGTACACAAGATAAGGTTTTTGGTTTGTGTCTGCTTGAGATGCTAGCAAATGAAAAGCCTTAGAAGAGTCTTTCCTGGTTGGTTGTAGTTTGGGGTTGTTTGTTTGTTTGTTTTTGTTTTTTAAATAAAATAGAAAAGAAAAAAACACAGCTTTGAAAGGAAAGTATGAAATGAGTGAGAAAAGGTGTTGCTAGAGCTCTGTGATGAAGCTGCATTAGTATATTTCTTTATATATATTTCTTTATAGGCAAAAAGACAAAATACTGTTTAAAATTAATAGCTTTTCGTAGTAAGCACAGGATTTCTTACAAGCATCTCTCTTTCTTCCTGAGAAAACATTCGGTTTCTCTTATGCTCAGTTCAGCTTTGGTGGGCTAGGATAGCTAATGAAAGTGTTGAATCTTGTTAGGAAAATGTGATATCTGACACCAGGATTCAGGAAAGATGAGGCTTTTGCCCTTGAAACTTTCTGGCCCTTCAGGGTGTTGCTGACTTTATCTAGGAATTCCAGATTAAGTTTACTTATTAACCAAATCCATCAGGGTCTTATTGAAGATATTTTTAGAAAGAGTAGTGTGAAACTGTAGTAACAGGTGTTGCACTTCTGGACCAAAAAAAATGTAATAGTTTATTACGTCTAAGATCTTGGTATATTTAATTTCCTGAAATATAAGTGTTGAATGTCTAATATTTTAGATAGAACAAGTTGTCTTTTATTATTTAGCACACTCAATGTATAAATTTTTGTCAAAATTTGGATATTCACAGGTGCCTGGATTTTTAAGGAAACAAAACTTTTAAAATAATAAAATACGGAGTTCAGCAATTTGCAGTTCCCTTTTTTTAGAAACCTGAGTTTTCTATTGAATTTCCCCCCCTGCTGTTTCAAGGTCTATTTCTGGTTCCTGCTTCCAGCTGCCAGAATCTTGAAGCCTTCTCCATCCCTTGCCAGGAGAAACAGGTGTAGAGTGCTCTTCCTTTCATTCCTGCTCTTGGAATCAATGGCTCCCTCTGCAGTCCTTCTAAGAGAAGCTGAAGTGCTTTGAGTCCTCTGCCATATTCCACCTTTTATTCTTCCCTTGGGAGGAAGACAAGATGTAAGAGTTCTGTCTTGCCTCCACCTTCCATTCTTTTTCTACATATTCAGGACAGCTGCATTTCCTGTGTAAGCTGTGAGTCAAGAGAGACTAAAGACTTATAATGTGCTTTTTCAGAACGCCTGCAGTTCACCAGATCTGTTGAGGTTGCTGCATGCTGTGTGTAGTTGAAACTTGGTGAGAACCTCAGGCTTCAGTGTTCTTAAGAAAAAAAAAAAAAAAAAGGATGAAAAGAGTACCAAACATGATATGGTGATGATAAGAGTGAAGGGAAACTAAGAGACTTGTGGGGAAGGAATGTGCATAGGAATTGTAGAAGAATTGTGGGTGGAGGAGAAAAAGAGGAGTATTTTCAGCTATAATAACTCTGACTATTATGTGCTGTTCCTCTCTACAATTCATCCTCAGTCACGTAATCACAAACTTAAAATACCATATTCTCATCCTTTCTGCAATTTGATGTCATGACTGTAATTGGGAAAATAGGGCCTAAATATTTTAATTTTTGAGTTTTTTAATCTCAAAAAATTAATGAATAGATAGCTGGGCCTAAGAAAAAAAATTATGAAAGTGTAAACAATGCCTTTGAAGTTTTACTGGGGCAGTTTGCTCAATTGTTTTCAGAAGGCTCTTTGTCAGATATATCTCTTTGAATTAAGAACTACCCAATAAAGTGACTTTTACTTTTAAATGTCACAGAAAGATATTCATGGAAAGATATCTGTGGAAATGGATATTACTTAATAAGCTTATTCTAGACTTTTTAGAATGCTGAATAAACTGTGTAGCATTTTCTAGCAAAAATTTTAAAACTGCAGATTTCCAAGTGAAAAATACAGGTTACTGATCAAAATTGTTCAATGTATGGAGGTAAGCAAAAGAAAGTTAAAATCAAGGTTCTGCAAAAAGAGGAATGCAGAAATTGCTGCACTGGATCAGGCCTGTAGAATGATCTTACATATATAACTTCCCCTTTCACTTTGTAAAAATTATGTCATCGCCAGAAATGGAAAAGCTTGTGCTGCTATTGTTTTCTAATCCTCTAATACACAAATAAATCTTTGTACCTATAGGTACATAAACCATAAAATCCTCAAGGACTTGTGAAATTCAGTGTTGCAACATGTTTGTTCAATTAATTTTTTGTCTGTTAATAATATGCTTTCCTTCTGTTATCCTCTTACAGGTTTGGGGTTTTTTGTGTGTTTGTTGTTGTTGTTTTGGTTTTTGTTTTGGGAGTGAGTTGGATTTTATTTATATTGTGGTAGCAAAGGGATGATGTTTGTTACAATACTGTCAAACTGCCTTTTTGTGTGTGTGTGTGTGTGTCTGTGCCTCAGTCCTGTGTTATCTTGCATTGTGGGAGATTTGCAGGCCAAATGTTAGATTTTATTCTTGTGAAATCTTCTCTCTGCCTACACCTTTCTTTGTTCTGAGATCTCATATTTTTAGTGTTGTGGAAGGGTTTTGACCCTTCTTTGTCTATACTCGTAGACAGTATTCTAAAAGAGGACGGCATAGTATGGATCTGTTACAGTAATTTCACCATTTCTTTCTTCAGAATAGCTTAGTTTTTCCTGGTGGTTATTTTATTTTTGGGGCTTTTGTTGATTAGGCAATTTTCTAAGATTTTTTCTTAGACCTTTTTAGAATGAAGTGCAGATTCTTGCTGGGTTGGGAATTCAGTAGGTTTTTTTATCATGTATATTACCTCTCAATATTAAACTGAATCTGTTCCTGTGTTTACAGGATGGCTGGGAAATTCAGGTTGGAAGGGACCTTGCAAGGTCTTTAGTCCAACCTCCTGTTGAAAGCAGGATCACCTATGAGATCAGAGCAGGTTGTGAGGGACTTTGTCCAATCTGGCCTTGAAAAACTTGAACTAAGGAGAGTACAAAACTTTTCCAGGTGATCTGTTTCAGTCCTTGACTGTCCTCATGGTGAAAATAAGACATCTTGTATCCAATCTAGACTTTCCTTGTTTCAACTTATTCTCATGGCTTTTTGTCCTGTCACAGTGTACCCTGTGGTGAGCGTGACTCCCGGCTGAGCTCCTTGTAGATACAGACAGGCTGCTGTTAAGGTGCTCTCAAAGCCATGTCTTCTCCAGGCTGAATAAGCCCAGCTCTCTGCCTTTCCTCACAGGACAAGCACTCTGGCTCCCTGAGCATCGTGGTGGTTTACTGTGTCCACATTATGGATGTAGTTCTTGTACTGTGGGGCCCAAAATGGGGTGAGTTAGAACATAGCTGGAATAATAAACACTGAGTACAGGTGATAATCAGTTCCTTCATCTACTGGCAAGGCTCTTAATAAAGCCTGGGATGCTGTTGACCTTTCCTGACAAGGCACACTGCTGGCTCATGATCAGCTTGCTGGATGCCAAGACATTTTCCACAGAACAGCCTGAATCATTGCCAGGGCCTCTCAGGTGCAGTGTTTTGTGTTTATTCTGTCTGAATTGACACAGCTCCTGTTGAGTCCATTTCTCCAGCCTGTCTCGGTCCATCTGAATGGCAGGCCTGCCTTTGGATGTGGTCAGTGAACCTCTTCACCCCACTTCTCTTTGGAGTGGTGACTTTGGTAGATAAGCCGGCTGGAACAGTGATGTCATTAGTATTCTTTATATAAAAATCATAATAAAGCAACAGCTTTATTTGCATTACTTCAGCAATTACCTTGTACTGGTGGTGGTCTACTAGATGTTCCAGGTCTTATTCAGATTTCTTGATTATGATCTACTTGGTAATTTCCCATTTCTAAGTGTTTGTTGTTTTTATACTTCGTTTTTTATACCTCATCTTCTATAGCTTCATTAAATCAAAATTCTGTTTTATATGGGAGTCTTGTTAGTTTAGCACTATATATGCTACATGTAGTGCTTCTTTACTCCCAAAGTCAGCATTTCATCTTTCCTCTGAGTACTGGCCATGAACTGTTCCATGCTTACCATTCATTGGAACTGTACTTGTCCTAAACCATCAACAGGGGAAAATCCTTCTGTGTAACAGTAACTCGCCATGCTGCTATGTGATGTGGTCACAAATCTGTAGCTATTTTGCCATTTGACACACTTGCATTTTAGCATTTTCAACAACAGAATTAGTGGAATGGGTATCTTTTTCTTCAGCTAGGCAGTTTTGAGTCCAGCTCTTAGAGCTCTCGTGAATCAGATATGGACTGAGGCAGCTACAGGTTTCAGTGAGTGATATAGTGGGAATACGTGGATAAAAGTCCAAGTTATTTACAAAGCTGCAAATCAAAATTTTCTTGCTTTCAAACCTGGCTTTTACATGAAAATACTGTTTTGACCGTGGGTCTTTTGAATCCATGTTTACAAATGTAAAATTACCCTACCCAGATTTAATTGACTGTTTGTCTTCTGGATGTCATTAGCACCTTGTAGTTCATCAGTTTGTCAGTTCATTTGTGGCTTTGCTTAAGGCCGTCTGTGCAGTGAAATAACAGAATTTCTGGTATCCTTGTTGGATGTCACTATGCAGATTATGGATTTTGTCAGTATTTTTGACCTGTCAACAGGATCAAGGTACAAATGAGGAAACTTGACCATTTTGGAGGGAGGGTAGGGGCACAATGGGAAGTGGCTGCTGGATTTTGATTTGGTTTGGACTTTTTTGCTCCTTCAAAGACTCACTAAACTGTTATCTTGACTGACTGAACAGTGGCTCTCTCCTCTTTCCAGTTAAATGTAGTGGATCATGGATTTGTGCATGATTATGATTCAGTTGCTTTGTTGTATGGTTTGAGTGTTGCAGTGTGACCTGTTTGCTGGCATCACATGAAGTAGAGCATTGCTAACTGTGTATCTGGATGTTTATTTAAAATACTAGTTGCATGTGCAGAATTTTTATATAAAGAGAAAAATATTTTGCTACTTGTGCGAGAAATTCTGACTGAATTAAGTCATTAAATGAAGAGCGTGTAATTAATTAACAATCAAATATAATGCAATTCTTCTTTCTGGCCAAAGAAATTACTGAAAGCGTATGTTAAAACTGACATTTTAAAAGCAAACAATTAAACATAAAACTTCCTTACTGCCCTTGGAATCTTCTAACAAGTGAGCCAAAGGAAATGCCTACCTTATGTTGTCATTGGAACAGCATCTATTTGAGGTTTCCTTAGGCCTCTTTTTTACCCTGCTAACTAAGCTCTGTGTGTGCAGTGAGTCTCTTTTTCGTAGAAAAGTTATTTTTTTCCCAAGAAGTGCTCTGCTTTTGCAGCAGTTTCTGTCTGTGCCTAATATGTTTCTTCTAAAATTCTGATTTTTCTCCAGAGATGTTGATAGACCTAACTTTTTTTAATTCCTGCTTTATACATAAGGAAGAAGCGGTAGAAAATAATACTTAGAATGACCGAGGAAGTCCTTAACAGAGCAAAACTTAGACCCCAGATACCCTAACTGATAGCCATTAAATCATTTAAATCATTCTTTTTCCCTTGTAAGATTTTCTGAAATCTGTGCTATGAAACGATACCATAGCAATGGGGTTGGAGATGTACATATGTTGCTAAGAAACTAAATGATCTGTTCTGGACCAGCCACTGTGATAAAGTGGCTGCCTTAAGTTGCTGCATATGGAAAAGAGCCACTTTAGGTGATGTGCATTTTGCTCCACCGATTTCTGACCTGCAATGCTTGCCTTTGCAGATGGAACATGAGGATTTTGTAATGGAGGGGCATGGCAAGACTCCACCTCCTGGTGAAGAAAACAAACAGTGAGTCACACATTTATTTAAAAAGGGCCTTACCGTAGTAAATGGTGTGAAGCACTCTGGTTTAAATGTGCTGGGAGCATTGATTGGTTGTTTGGTGCTCACCCTTTTGGTTCTTTAAATATCCATATGTAATAGTGGATGGTGGCTGAAAAAAAAGACACAGGATGTTGATTTGCCTTAAATGTAAAAACATAGAAATATGCATCGCAGTTTCAGAATGTTAATCAGAAATGGTTGTAAAAGGGATAACATTCTGGAAGCTTCGCACTGAGGTGGTGAGTTTGTACGTGAAGTTTTTATACAGCTGCTCTTCACTGAAATAATATGAAATATGATAGAACCAGTGCCTTCCTTTTGGTGTGCATGTGGTAGATTGGTCCTCTTTGAAACATGAGCTTTGTTTCTTTAGAATGCATTTTAATAAAGGATCTGAAATTATAAACAAAACACTCAAGGATGAACAATTTAAAATGCTGGTATGCAGTGCTTTAGGGAAAGCAGCTTAATCAGAAAAGAAAAGGACGGATTTTTGTTAGGAAAAGGCTTTTTCATATGACTTCAAACTGAAATCCAGTAAGGATTGGATTTTTCCCTGAGAGTTTGTTTGGATAGGAAGAACAGAGCCTTGTCCTAGAAGTATTGCAGTAATGGTTGTATTCCATGTTCTTTTCATTAGTTAATGTAATGGTGATGCATTTTTGATGCCATAATTAATTTTTTTTCTGACCTGCCTTTTGGAGCAAGCAGTAAGATGATCTTTGAGAAATCCACATCACAGAATTCTTTTCTTCCTTTGCCTAATTTGATGTCTCCTCACAGAAGGAGAAGTTCTTGTTGGTCTGTACTACACTTGTTTGACTTGGGGTAAAGGTCTTCCTTGCCTTCTAGACAAGCTAGCAACTGGAAGTCCTCTGCATCTGTGATAATTAGAAGCCATTTCTGAGGAAGACAAGTTGAGTTCAGCAGAGTTCTAGTGCTGAACATGCACATTCTTTGCATCAGGGAAGCGAGCCAAACTTCTCAAAGTAATTGTTGATATTTCTTTCTATTCAGACTGGGCAACTTACTGTGGTACCAAGAGATACAAAGCTTGTTGAAATAGAAACTTTCAGGAAGTTGCAGAAGAAAAATCAGTGCAGAAATAAAAAATATGAGTTAGAGTCGTGCTCTTCTGAATTGTTTCTTGAGATATGTAGTAGTATAGTGAAATACAGTACTGTAGTGAGTAATATGGGAAATGTTATATTGGATTTGTCATAGCTTTGTGTTTGCTGTCTTACTTCAGGTACAAGTGGATCTAGAATTACTTTACAGTTGACCTGATTTCTAATTAGAGCTTTCCAAGTGGCTTACAACATTATCTCTCTTCCCCAAAACTGTGGTTATTAAAAAGAGAATATGAGATTAGTGATAGGCAGGATTTTAATTTTTTTTAACTAATAAAGTTGTTTTCAGGTGGCATCCGGAATTTTGTCATACGAATCCTGCCATAGGAGTATCATTTCCAATAATGTTTTTAATAATATTTTGATAGAAGTCTAAAGGTGCAATTTTAGTAATGTAACAAAGAGTCGAAGATATGCAACTTGTGGAATAATACTAGCAAAATTCTATTCTATCACTTGAAACTTTTTCTACCCACAGTCTCAAATTTTCAAGTAACAAAATTGTCTGCCTTGATAGAGTTTACCTCTAGGTATAAGAAAAGGAAAATCTGAAGTAACCGCTTTGTATTAGCACTTGCTTGCATTAGGGATTAGGTTGGATATCCTGGACTGGGTCTTGCAAAGAACAGCAGAGAGGAACTGGAGCATCTTGCAGAGGAGAAGCTGAGAAAGCTGTGACTGTTCAGCCTTGTGATGAGAAGACTTGGGGGAGAATCTTATTATCCATTTGTAGAGATATCTGATGAGAGGACTAGGGAAGACAGATGAATTCTTTACTGTGGTGCCTGGTGGAGAGGCAAGAGGCAATTGGCATGAACTGAAATACAGGAAACTCCACTCAAACATAAGGAAAAAATACTCTTTTTTTAGACCTCTGGAACAGGTTACTCAGAAAAGTTGTACTTTCATAATCCTTTAAGATACTCAAAACTCAGGTGGACACAACCCCAATCCTGCTTCAAGCCTGCTCTAGTTAACCATGCTTTGAACAAAGGGGTGGGATTCATGATCTCAGTGATCCCTTCCATCTGCAATGATTCTGTGGTTTGGTGTACCTGGGTCTACTGTTGTCCTCCTAGTTAGTTTGAAATAAAACTGGAGCTTGTTAGTAAAAAGTAGATTCTAAGTTTGAATGTAGTCAGATGTTCTTAACAGAAATAGCTGCAGTGCTGAAGATGCTTCCTTCCCTTTCCAGCTGTCATTACACTTCCTAGAATTTACTGCCTCTACAGCTATGCAGATGGAATTTTTTTTTGACTGCTTCTAGTTTACTTTCCTGAAAAGTTGGCCATGTTAATTTAATTGCCTTTCATTAAGCAGCCTGATCTGGGTAACTTTGTAGGGATAGTTGACGAAGGAAGTGTTCTGAAGATACAGTTTCAGCAACTGACCTGCAAGAGCAGTCTGTAAGTGTTAACCTCCTAGGAAAGCCCTGCAAATGTCTTGATATTTATCTGCATTCCAAAGGACTCAAAGTTTGAATGGACAATGAAAGAACAGAAGTAAAAAGATACTTCGGAGAGACTTTCAATGGATGCAACAGTTTTTAGCTAGCACCAGTTTCATGTGAAATCTCTTTTACTGGAGTACAGCTTCATAATGGAATACAAGGAACCAGCATCCACAGATGGCTTCTGACACTTTATGCAGTAGTTTATTTCAACTAAGTTTCAATCAGGGATGAAAGCTTGGCATGTCAAGAGTGCCTTCTAGTAATAAAAACACACACACACACACAAACACACGCACAGACTACCCCCCTGAAACAACAAACAACCCTCCTTCAATCTTCTGAGCATTTCTTTTGCTGTACCGAACAGTTGTTTTGGACAGACTTACTGTACTAAAGTTACAGTGTTTTAAGATTTTTGAGCTGTAGGTGATACCTGAGAACTGCCATCTGCTGCTGTCTGCTTTGTGGGAAGGAATTACCTGGTTAGACTGTATACAAGGTTTTCAGAAATCTTCAATAGATCATTTAAAACATAAATATAATTTATTTCAGTTGAAGCTAATTATGAAGAAGTTACCCATGCAAAATCCTTAGTACAGGTGAGTTACTGAATGGGCACACTCATCTCAAGTCCTGTGAAAGATTTGCAGTTTATGCACAGTGCCCATGTCACAAAGCTGTCAGAGTTGTGCAGCAGCAATGGCTGCCTCTTACTCTAAAACCTGCACTTCAAGAGAAGTGAGTCTGCCTGGACTGCTGGAGCTGATCGTGGCCATCTCAGACCATGCTTCTTCTCCAGCAGAGGGCCAGTGGGCTCCTTGAGAAATTGTTACTTCTCATTTTGTAAGTACTCTGTTAACTTCTCCCTCCTTCTCGCTCTCTGGCCTGGGATATGTTTGTTACACTTGGTCACGTTATTTTGTTGTGTGGCTACTGTGGTTTGGTAAGAAACCCCTTTCCCTTCCTCCCAAAGCAAAGTTTGGAGAAAGATCAGTACGCTTAATTACAGGTGAACATTTTGTTGGAGGTGTTCTCTCATATTTTCATCCATTATGAGGAGGTTGAGCTGAATTGGCACACTTGAGAAGTAAACATTATCTCTCCCCCCCAATACTTATATTTTACATGGCAGTAGCTTACTGCGCCCTTATCAGCGTCATAGGGGTTTTACTTTTTCACTGCTGGAGCAAAGATTAGGAGGCAAATTTGATCCAGAAACATCTTTTTTTCAAAACAGTCAAACTTCTGTTGATGAGCGCAGAGCAGCTTTTCTTTGTACCTTTTTGGGGGCAGGAAAAAGAATTCTGCTCAAGTCCTTAAATTGGGGGTGGGCTCCTAGCTCTAGGAGTATTAATTAGCAACTCTGCCTGTGCTAATAAATTATCGCCTCCTGTCACAACCAGAAATTTATGCACCCTAATCTGTGAGTGAAAGGGATTGGGTAATGAAAAACTACTCCTTTTTTATAAGAAAAATGTAAATGTTTTACTATTCCTGACTGGAATAGAGAGGTCTGTTCCACAGTAGCTATTCAGACAAAAAGTGAGCCAAGTTCATACTCGGGTTTAGTAGCAAGATAAGCCAAGCTGTTACTGCTGTCTGAAGTAACTGAGCTGGCTATTCCCCACCTGCTGTTTTGCAGTCATGGGAGAGAAAAGTCTTCAACTATCTTGGCAATTTGTGCATCTGGAAGTGATTCATGTTGTAAGAAAAATAGCAACACAAGATAATTTTTGTAATTTAGAAAGTGTCATTGGGTAGGCTTTTCCCTAGCTTGATAGTTTAATGTAGAGATTTTGAGGCAAGATATTTTAATGAGACCCTCAAAAATTTCAGTAACACCAGGATGAGATTGGAACCAGTGAGCATCCCAAAATCATTTTAAATTTGGTAATAGTATCTTACATTTTATGTTGACATTTCAGCAGGAACATTCAATGTCTTCCTGAATTTGTGTGACACTACAGTTGAAAGAAATTAGTATCTAAAATAGCTTAAGCTGGACAACAAAGTTATTTAAAATAATTTAAAATGGAAAGGACCTCTGAAAGTCATCTTGTCCAATCCCATGTGCAAAGAAGGGCCAGATTTGAAGGTTAGATCTAACAGGCTTCTCAGAATTATTCTAGAGCCTTTCTGGACAATCTATTGCAATGTTGATCACCCTCACAGTGAACAAAATTTCCTAATATTCAGTAAGAATTTATGTCCATTGCCTACCATGCATGTGCATTTGAAAGTCTGGCTCAGTCTTCATTAAAACTTACTTCTATATCTGCTTACACAGCAGAATAACTCCCTCCTCTCCCTGGTTTAATTGTGTCATGTTAAAATTAAGCAAAATCAAGAAGCCAGTTAACAGGCCAGTCTTTATTTTCAGCAGCCTGCTGATACAGGGTGCACATGTAACATCACTGCCACAGTGGCATAAAGGGACCAGTCTTGTTCTTTCGTAGTGTTTCTGAAAACTGTAAAAAGGCTGCAGTGGTATATCCTGAAGTTGTCTGATTTGGTTGGTGAGAATGAGGGACATTGTTACAAAGTACTGCAGTCTCCAAATCCTAATTCAGGTTATCAACTCAGATTTGAGCACCTAAATTTGGGTATCACCCCAAATTCTACTGAACTCGTGGCAAGTTATTTCTTGAGTTATGTTCAAGAATGATATCAAGGCACAGCTATTTTTTCATTGCTTCAAAGTGTGTGTAGAATAAGTAGCCCATTAGAGATATGTTCCAAACATTTAAGTCCTCTGCCCAACATCCTAACGAGCCACCACAGAGACACGGGCTGTGTGTCTGTAGTGTCCATGCCAGACGCTTCTGTCACAGGGTGTTGCAGGTCTGTTAGCTGGCAGAATGTGCTTCAGACCCAGTGATAGGCTCAGGCACTGGCACGTGAGTAGAAGACTTGTAGCTTTGAAGCTGTATTTTTCTGTTATGCCCTTCGAGATTTGATAGGATATTTAAGGGTGCAAGATCATTAGACTAACGTTTAAGATGAAAACTGGTCCAACTAAGGATTAAGGAGTGTTTTCATCACTGTCATAGTGTGCAGGTATTTTCATTCCATACAGTGCAGTGAGCAGCAGGACAAGTTTGCATTTGAAGGGAAGTCTACCTGTGTGTTTTAAGGGGGCCCTGAGGGAATAGAGAAAAGAATTGCCCTTTGTTGTGCAACTGAGTGGGTAGAAATGGATGAGACAGCAGTGAAATCTATCTGTAGAGGCACCTGTGTTTTAGCCATGAGTGGTAAGTCAATAATGTTGTTAAAGCTAACTTGCACCCTTACACTGAAGTACTTCTGATCAATATGCAGAATTTACACTTGAGCACTTTAAAATGCCAAAAGTTCCATCAGTTGTCTTCTATGTTTTACCAGTTCAACGTTATACTTAAATATTTTGAAATTTTTGTACTTAAAATTACAACTATTACCCACAGGAAAGCTCTCTTCTGAGTATTTTAAGCAAAAATATTTTAAAATTCGAAAGTTCACTTCTGCAAGTTAGTCTTGAAAATGTTTGTTTTCAATTGTCAATTCCTGAGTTTTAGGATTCCCCATTTCAGGTCCTCAGTGATTATCCCACTTACTATCACAATGTGTTTAGCCTACACTGCTGCTGAACATTGTGAGAGGAAAATATTTTGGACACTGTACATTCTAAGCGTGAATACTTTGGCACTTCTATTCCTTAAGATTTTACACTGCTCTCTTCCAGATGTCCTGTGGTAAGAACAGGCTAGTTTGTTTGGGTTCCCCTCGCCCCACCAGGATCTGTATTTGTCCTGCATAGGACATGCACAGAGATTGCTTCTGAATTTGCAGTCTCATCTGATCAAGAGACTGCTTTCCATGTCTTGCAAAGCAAGAGAAAATACATTTTCCATCCCAGCTCGCTTGATTTATAAATACGATACTGCAGAATACCCAGAGTAGGCAGTAGGCACATACTATCCTTGATACCATCACTTTCTGTAGTTATTACAGTTAGTAGTAATTCTGATTGCTAGTAGAACAGAGAGTATCTTGATTTACCACTCTGGTAGTTTACTGTATTTTGAAGGGGAGAGCATTTGCATACTGATCAAGTACCTGAAATCCCAGAGCCCCTGTATCTTAGGCACCCCTCCACCCCTGTCCTCCAGTCCCTTTCCAGGAAGTAAACTATTTACTGGACACTCCATTGACATCTCAGGTTCATTGTCCAATAAGACTTTTTTTTTTTTTTTTTTTTTTTAAGGTTTGATTGATTGATTAGTAGCTATTCCTTTTTTCTCTCTCCCAAAGTTGCCAACTTCCTCAGGACATGCCTGAGGTAACTGCCCTTTGATGTATTATTCATATGGATGGCTGAACATTACGCTCTTTTCAGCATTTCATTGCTATTTAGATGGCAGCTCTTAGACACACATCTATCGTGGGAGAGAGATAACAGACTTGAAGAACAGCAAGCATAATTGTTTAAGGTAGTGTTGGACTTGGCAGTGCTGGGTTTATGGTTGGACTTGATGGTCTTGAAGGTCTTTTCCAACCTAAAACAATTCTGTGATTCTGTAAGGGCTGTTAAGAATTTTGAGCCCTATCTAAATTAACATTTTGTCTATGTTCTTAATGTAAAAATGTATTTTAATTTAGACAAATTTCTGTGGTATCTACACCAAGTTAGTGCCACATCTTGATTTGAAAGAATTTACATTTTGGATTGTTAGCACAAGTCAGTGGCATCATAAATGTGTACAAATTACAGTCCTAAACCTTTTCTTTTTCCTTTTGTATCCAATTTGAGATGCTCAGTGCTTTTTTCTCTGCTTCATTCTCTCCAAAGAATAAACACATTAATCAAGTATTTGGTATTTTTTGTATGTACACCCAGATCAATAGTTAAATCTTCCTTTCGAGGAGATGAAGGAGGGAAAGAAAAAAAAACAACTCCAGTGATTTTATATTAGAGTTTGTGCTCTTTTTGTTTCCTTTTTGCAGAAGATAGAAATTTTGATGAACATCCGCTATGGCTTAGATGTACCAGAGGTTAAAGGATAGAAAGGTCTTGGTTCTAAGATGCAGATCCTATTTAGACCCTTCATGGAGTGACCAGTGTTGGTTAAAGGGGGGGGGGGGAAGGAAAAACAGCAAACTTTTTATTTCATGCAGAAGATATGACTTACTTTGTATGACTAAAAATACTATACTCTGTGGTTGACATGGTATGAATTAAAAACTTGTTTACAGAGATATTCTGGAGCTCTTAAGCTGCGTTGCTCCCCTGGTCTGCTGTGATCTGGAGAGCTGGCATGGTTTCTTTTACTCCTACCTAAATAGATGGAATTTGCTGAACTCTTTGCCCTTTGTTAAAGTTGTTCATATTTGGGAGCTGTACTGTTTTTAGGTTACTGCATGCATTTGAATATTTGTGACAGCTACAGCTTGTAGAATTTTCTGCCTGGATAGCCAGCTGTTCCTTTCCTGACATTTCAAACTTAAGGACTTGTACATGAAGGCAAATTACTCAGGGAAGATGTTCTAGTCACTTGGAAAGATCAAATTACAGATTTTTGCAGCAGTAAATAATGCTTTTACTAGAAAAATGAGTTAAATTAGGGAAATCTCCTACAGTAATCCACTGAATATGCATTCTTTTTGTATTCTACTTTTACTTTGTGTTTTTTTGTTTGCTTTGGGCTGGCTTGCTTTTATTATTATTATTTAACTTAGCATATTATGGTTCCTTTAATGAGAACAAAGGAAAATGGGTTGGTGCCAGCTCCAACCAAGATGCCAGAAATTCCTTTGCTCAAGAGGTTTCCGGCCCAGTGATTGAACTCCCTATGCTAAAACTAAAGACCAGAAAAATTTATAAAGAGGTACTGGGCTATGTCACCATAAATAAATTAAAATATAAAACTTTAAAAAAATCTTAAGTGCAGTATAGCTTCCTTTTAGGTATGTATGTGTGTCAAGACTGAACTAGAATAAGATTTTTGGTCCAAAAATCTTCCTTGTCTGTTGTGAGACCTCCCAAAAGTATTTGTAAGAAATCTGGTTGGAGTAGAGTATGCTGACTTTCAGCAGAAGCATGTCTCCACGCACCATATAAAGAAGGGGTCCTGTTTTAGTAAAATGAAAGATAAGTTTCTTGTTAAATAGTCTAACCTGATCAGATGAAAAAGCTGGCTGCTATTGTAAAATATTTAAAGCTCCAAGGTTTAAACAGGGGGAAGGAAGGATTTGACCAGTGAAATGATTACTCTTTTTGAAATTCATAGTAACAGCTATGGTTGATGGAAAGTCAGTTGAATCGATCATGTAACTTGTATGGTAATTATTATGCTGTAAATAATAATTAGAAAGCAACCACTTGCTGTATTTATAGGTAGAATCACATACTATACCATTTCCCTGAACATCTATTTGTTTGAAAGATGCCTGCAAGTGTTCAAGGCCAGGCTGGATGGGGCTTTGAGCAAGCAGGTCTAGTGGAAGGTGTGCCTGCCTGTGGCAGGGGGTTTGGAATAAGACAATCTCTAAAGGTCCCTCCCAGCCCAAACGATTCTGTGATTCTTTTTTCATTGTCATAGAATTGCATAAAATGGATAAATGTCTCCCATTTCATTGATATTTTGGCAGTTTATAGGATTTTAGGAACTGAAGAGGAAGCCCTGTTAGGATAGGATTATAGCCTTCAAAATCAGGATGCTTCTGAGATGATAGTAAGGAGCAGGTTAAAGAAATTCCAAGAATAAATTCCCTTAAGCATGTTATGTTACTGGACAGTACTTGTTTAATTTCCAAGAATATGGATATAAAAACTCAGCATTTAGATGTGGACTTGATTGAATGGGAGATGATGTTTGGGGTCAGTTCTTCAGTTCTGAGAGTAGTTAAGTCTCATGCAATGGCTTTTCATGTCTGTATCTTTCCCAAATAAGTTTGGAGTCTCTTGTCCAGTTTTGGTCAAGTGAGGCAGAGAAGTAAGAAACTATAATATAGTTATAATTACCAATATAATAAATTTCAATAACTGCCTGGAGGAAAGACCAACGTTAATTTCCCCACTAATGGGACAAAACAAATTATTATCTGTTCTGGTTATGTCTTTTAACAGCTAATCATCATGTGTTTTGGGATTAGCTACAGCATATGCTAGGTTTTTGCCCAGTCTGGAAGAGGTGAAAAAAAGTTATGGGAAGAGATCTGCATAGGGCTCAATATACTGTTAGAACCTTGGCATGAAAGGAGAACTCGCTGTGCAGGAAGCTGGGATTAGTGTGGAAAGTAGAGGTTCAGTGATGTGTGATAGAGATTCGTAGGAAATGAGCTTTCAGTTCTGTTGTTCACTGAACAACTTTGTTAAAAGGCAGCTTGAAAGCTTGCTTTCTCCAGTTTGGAAAGGGCATTTGGGGAATTGAAGAAGTGGAGGGAGGCATAGGGAAAGACTATTTATAGGCTGAACAGTGAGGGGAAAAGTATTGTGGCAGATTGAAAAAAAAATTAGGTGGAAAGATAGGTGTTTGCAAAGCTTGTTGAATGAAGTTTTCCTTCTAACTCTTTATCTTCGTCCGAGCTGTTCATTAATGTATAGTGTCAGAATTTTGACTTGGCCTTGAAATCATGTATCATTCTGAAACTTCATATGCTGTTAAAAGTTTTCAGGCCTTGAACTCTTTCTTTTGTCCTTGGAAAACTATGAATGAGGTCTGAGCTTTAGTATGGCTACAAAGCAGTGTTGCAATATAAGTTTTGAATAACAGTAATAATAATAATAATAATTCCTGAAATGTGTTGATAGGTGCCTTTGTGTAGGGATGCAAAAGCTGTTGTAACCTTTTCAGAAACCAAGCAGGCTTTTCTTTTGTCAGATGCTTTTCGTCATGATATTTTTCCCTGAAGAAAAATTATACTTTTGGTTGCTATAGTTAAAAACTCCTGCCAGCTCTGTTTTCAAAATTCTGCAGCATAACATCTTACTCTTCACTAAGTGTAAATGAGAAGGACCTCAAAACAAACCCTGTTTTTCCTTAGGAGTGAGTATTTTGTCCTTGAGAAATGTTTGAACACTTGAAGGTTTTGCACTCCTACAGAAAGAGAGGTCATTGCTATTGTACAATGGGTTATGTGAAATTGCTGTGAAGACTTGAAAAAAGTAGTATGTTGGTACAGCCAGATTTAGCTATCATCTTCAATTTTCAGAAGTGCTGGGCATTCTGCATCTGTCTGTTCAGAGAAAATAGCTTAAAAGTGATTTCAACTATCCATTATCCAGGACCAAGACACCTGGATCAAGTTCTGAGCTGTTACCAAGTGTAGGAAGCAAGATGCTTTGACCTCCTGGTTTTAACCGTAATGGTTTTTAATTGTTTCATGATAAATCATACGGCAGTTTTTAGAGCACACATGGAATATTGAAGACTTTATTCTCTGCCTTAATTTAAGGAGTTTTCTGCTGCTGCTTTACTATTGGAAATCGTGCAACTATGCAGTGTAGTTCTTGTATACATGTCCCTACCCTGAGTTATGCTTTTAGCTTGAGCTCAGAAAAGACAGGCGCTTTTCTTATCCCTCTTAACTTGAAGACATATGCTCGGTAGGGTTGTAGTTCAGGTCAGTTGGACTACTGGTGACTCGTTGGGGAAGTGGGGAGTGTTCTGCCTCTAACTATCCTGGATCTGTTACTGCACTTCACTTCTGGGGTTGGGAGACGGAGATCTAGGGAAATCTAACTGATGAACTGCAGTAGGATAGAGGGCGTGTAGGCTTCAGTTCGCTTTGGCAATAAAATCTGCCTTTTTTCCTCTAATACTCCAGGAAGCAAATTCTTCTCCATCAGGAGAAAGGACAGTTGGTGACAAGGCATTTATTCTATGAGACACTTGTTGATATTTGAGGTTTCTGCTGAAGAGTTGTGTTAGGAGGAGATGAACTGACTTTTCAATTTCATAGTATCAGCTATGAAGAACTTTCTAAGGGGGAAAATAAGTCTTAAATTTATTGACATATATGTATAGGCAATGTAGAAAGCCAAGTGGGTTGAGTCCAGTGTTGGGATGATGAGCTTTCAAAGTAAGTAAAATACAGCATCAAACTGTAGGACTTTGAGCCCAAACAAAAGGCCAGCTCATGAGACAGGGAGTTTTCCATATGGACTGGATGAACTCAAATCCTTTTAAAACTGAGCAAAGATCTACTGATCAGACAGACAGGGCCTCCTTTTTGAGATGACAGCTGGAGAGTAGCATTGATAACTGTCCTAGTGGACAGTGGAACATGCCTGTGTATATAATGTTCAAGCCTAATTGCTTGATTCGTATCAAAAGGTCATTGGAAAGGATGAACTGTCATTAGAACCACAGTGCAGCTTAATATGAATTAAAAAACCCCACTCCTCTCCTGTCTCAGTTGAGATACCAGCACAGGGAATCCATGATTGTAAGCATCTCTTCTAATGTGCACGTGTATGTCTGCTCATACTGGATACTGTCCTCATAGGAGCACTGTGAAGCTTCATTAAAGATTTTTAAAGTGTTTTATGATCCTCAGGTGGAAGGAGCTTAGCAATGAAGTGTTTGTAATCAGATAAGTTAGGAGCACATAACAGGGATATAACCTGTTAACACCAGCTATTACAGTGCTGTTAGCCTCAGAATGCTTAATGGTTAGGTTTTTGAAATCCAATTGCGCTCTGAGAAGGGATGTGTAGATTTTGTATATGCCGTGTATTTTTATGCTCTAGTTCATTGTTTTCTTAACTACTGTGCTGCATTACAAACAGAAAAACAAAACCAAAACCCAACCAAACGAAACCTAACAACCCTCCCCTAATCAAAATTAAAAAAAAAAAAAAAAAAAATTCCTTTGCCATCTTAATCAGTAGGCCAACAAGAATGGGTAAAGAATGGATAACTCAGTTGTTAGCTTAGTTGACAAAAATCAATTAAAGCTACAGTTATTTAAGAATTACCATACTGGCCCCTTAATACATTTTGTTCACTGATTATTTGCTTGTTTTCTGATTAAAAAAGCTTTGTCAGTAGAACATTGACAGGGTGAAATTTTATAGCAGCAATTTACACTTGGGTACACAGCAACTTGAGTGCTTTTTTTTCTGAAAGTCATCACAGTATTATCAACTCCTTGAAGTAAAAGCTTCCAAGACTTCAGAATGGAGACTTGGCAAGCTCTGATGAAGTTAAGAGGATTTATAAGTCTCAGTAAAACAATTTGGCTTTTGAGAGAGAATAAAATTATCTGTAGCTTAGTGCACACTGTCATATTTGGTGAACATGTATAGAACATGTAGCTGGAAGAAAGTGTATTTTTTTCAGAAAGGAGATAGCTGTTTCATAGATATGCATATAAATTTGCTTTTATGAAATTTTGTGTCAATCATATGCCTAGCAGTTGGTTTGGATTTTGTCATTAGGGATTCAGAGCAATTGTGGTGTTCTCTTTGGGTCTTGCCACAAGTAAGATGTGCCCTGTGTTTTCACCATGTCTTAAATTGCTGTGTTTGGATTAGCCCAACCACAAAACACTCCCAATCTGCTACATCCAGCGGGCCAATTCTTTGCTCTGGTTTAGACAGGGCAACCTGAGTAGTTAGCACCCAGCTGCTTTTATGTCATTAATTACCCGTAAATGCTATTGCCAGTTTGGTGAGCCTGCAGAGAGATAGATGTTTACAGTGCATGCTGTAGTCCTGTTGAAGAAATCTCCTCTTTGGGAGAATCCCCATTTGAGTTTCTGTACCTTAACGTGAGGAGGGTACTAGGAGCAAAACGTGTCAAAACCTCAGCCATATTAGCCTTTCATGGCCTCCCGATGAGTTTTTGTAATGTTTAGCCAATGGCTTACGTAGTGTAATATATACTAATGATTTTTAATCTCTTTCATAAGATGTGCAGCGTCTGCTCCCCTCAAGTTAATTCCTATGGAGCACCTTACCATGACTTTACAAGTTAGTTTCGTTCCATGGTGGTGTCACAAAGGAATGATTTAGTTTGCTTAAAGAATTGCTGTCAAAGATATTGGCAAAAGCACCAGACCTGACAGAGCTTATGAAATGTTTGGACAATGCTCTCGGGCACATGGTGGTATGATTCTTGGGGCTGTCTTGTGCAGGCAGGGCCAGGAGCTGGACTTTGATGATCCTTGTGGGTCCCTTCCATCTTGGAACATTCTGTTGTTCTATAATTATTGGTTAAAGCAGGTTTTCATATAAATTTGTGAAGGCACAATTTAGCGGAGTTTGATGACGAGGTTCCTTCTATTGCTTACTACATGAATGAAGCATACAAAGGGAAATCAGATCATAATCAATTTGAAGAACTTTGTGCAGAGACAGGATATGAAAAGATAAGAGTGCAAAAGGTGAGGGAGACCTTCCTGTTAAATCACGAGGTTGAGAGTAGACCAGCTTTCCAAACTTAACCTCACACTTGATCAGTGGTTTTATGTCTAAAGGATTTCAGAGCACTTAGTTATTGACTAATTTTACACTTACAGAATGATTCAGTAGAAGTTAGTATAAGCCAGCAGCAATGTAACTATAGATTTGAGATGGCAGTATTCATACTACACTTCCTGTAGGGTATTTAAAGCAATTACATCTGCCCCCCCGTGTACAAAGGTGTACCTATTAAAAATTCCTCTCAAGTTGAGGTGGGTTTGGGCTTTTTTATTTTCTACATAGTTACATTGCAAAACTACATTGCAAAACTGTACAGAATTAAAAACTTGTATATTTTAAGGGTTTGATCATGAGGGTGCTCCTGAGATCTTCCCGAGCAAGCTGCTGTCAATTCTCTCACCTGGCATAGTTCCATTACACAGTCAGCTCCAGCAATTCTTACCTGTGTGGCACTGACTCAGGAGCAAGTCTCCTCACGGCAGGATCATACCTGCATCACCATATACTGTTTCTGCACTGTGTTCCTTACTGTTTCTGCACAATCAAAGTAACGTCTGGAAACATCCTTCGGATTTGTGTTATGTTACGAGGTGCTGGGATTCTCTGTTTCAACTGTTGGAGCGTTTATCTGTGGAAATTGTGGGAAGAGGCTGTGGCGGTGCCTGCCTAATGGCCGAGTTGCAGCCTGAGACTTGAAGCAGCCAAGGCAGCAGCAGAGCCCCAGTTTGCTCTGCTGTCCTGCCAGTGTTCTGTCTCTGCACCTGGATCTCAGGTTTATGTGTGCACATCCTGCAGGCACAGTCCGGTTACAGCCTGGATTAACTCTGGTCTGAGGAGGAACCTCTTGTCCTTGAGTGAGGATGGGGTGATGCTTAAAATGGGGGTTCCTCTCCAGGAAGGCGCTGGAGTCTGTGTTCCCGATGGGACTTAATATTCACCATTCACCGTTTGTGGGCTCCGTAGCCCTAATGTGGAATTAGTAAAACTGGCTGCTGGCTTTTTTAGCCGGTTCTAAAGAGAGAAGCTCCAGCTGGGCTGCTCTCCATACTGTCACGGCTCACCCACTGCACCCGGTCTGTGCAGGGCCCTTGCCCGGTGAGGGCGGGGAGCCGGGATCCCGCCAGGGCGGGCGGCTCGGCGCGGGGAGCGGTGCCTTTAAGGCGGGCAGTGGGCCGGGCCCGGGCCGTGAGTGACAGCCCGCCCCGAGTCACATGAGCCGCCTCTATTTGAAGGTCACAAAAAGCTGCTTCCTTTAGAGAGAGCAAGAGGGAGCGAGAGGGAGGGAGCGAGAGGAGAGAGCGAGGGAGTTCAAGCCAAAATGGCCGACAGAGTCTCTGCTGGTTTCTGAACGTTTGAAATAGAAAGAGAAAAAAATAACAAAAAAAAACCCACAAAAAAAAAGCAAACCCATTTTTGGATCTTTTTTTTTCATTTCCATTTCTACCTTGTATGCCTCAACTCGCTGGATTTAAGCACTGCTGCACTTTATGAGGTTAGTGGTACGTTTATATTTTATTGTTTTTACCTATCGGTAGATTTTTTTAAGAGCCTGAGCTGACCGTTTCCATCCGTGGTTTTGCAGGGTTGCCTTTTCTAGCACAAAGACTTGGTTCAGGTGTTGTCTGCTTGTACGTGTACGGCACTTTTAGTGGATTTTTGGGGCTTTTTAGAAGGAGCTCTCTGTAGAAGTGTGGTGTGGATTTGGAAGATATTTGTAATTTAAAACGCCTAGGCAAATTACGGAAGATTGATTGTATTTTCCAAGCCGGTGAAGTACAAGATAGTGCTGAAAATCTTGTTTTATTTAAATAGAGGCTTTTTAAGCAGCGATTCCTTCCCCACAGCACCCGGAGCTCTTAAATCTGCTGCAAAAATTTGCATGCATAAAACCGGGCTCGCATTCTTTCTGCTGCTGGGGACGGGCTGAGGGAGCGCTCCCGCCGGGCCGTCCTTCCCCGGGCGAAGGGAGCCGACAGCCCGGCCCCACCTCCAGCCCCCGGGGAGCGGGCCGGGGGTCCCGGGGCGGCGGGGCCCCTGCGCGGGCCCGGCGGGGGCTGCCGACCCATCCACGGTGCGGGCAGGTATTCAGGAATGTGCGCCTGCCAGTGCGGGATGCTGGGCGCTACCCGTGTTTTGTGTTCTCCGCAAAACGAGCGTTCGCCTGCATGTTAGTAAATGTCGGTAAAAAAGCTGTGTTTTCTCGCCTCCCCCCCTCTCCCCTCCCCCCCCTCACCCTTCTGTGTTACTAAAAATTTAAATCCAAGTTATTTTTGCAACTCCCTCCAGAACCAAGCAGAAAATTAAAGGGAAATAGCTGGAGCTTGCTTTCTGAGAACAGGCCCCTCCTCCTGCATTGTAAGAGTGTGATGTAATGCTCCTTTCTGTGAGGTTAAATGAAAAAATTTCTGTGGTGTTATACACGGTTCTTCACCCCTTCCTCACAGAAGTTGTAGTGTGATATTTTTTGTAGCTGGATATTTTAGCAACAGATAGTTATGCAGATAATCGTGTGAATGTATTTCACATTGCAGTGTATTAGTGCAGCGATTGTAGGTAGCAGGTCAACTTTGTAAACCTACAAGATGGCTCAGTTTTATATTTCTTTGTGGCCTCACATCCATATAGTTAAAAACAAATGGAGGAGACAAATTTGGATAAGCTTATTGAAAATGTATCTGTCTGTCCTCATTTTAGTCTTGTGTATATCGTGACTTTTTTTTTTTCTCCACTGGCTAGCAAATATTAGAAATAATTCTTCACTATATTAAGATTTTCCTGGAAATTAAAGCTATGGGGCTTTTATTTTAAATTAGAGGAGGCCAATAAAAAACAACTCTGCTCAAATTTTACATTGTGTATTTTGTTCATAATTTTGGTCCTTAAACATTTAGCAGTAATGGATAACCCAGTTCATATATGAAGTAATACATTCTCCTGTTAAAGGTTAAGGAACCTATTAGATTCCACCTTCATAGTAGTGGCATGTACCTGTGTGAGGAAATGCTGCAAAAAACGTTCTGTGCTTGTCAGATGCACCCTTACGGCTTTTGTTATTCAAATCCTTCTTGGGTGGAGATCCTCATGTAGCCAGAATATATTGAATCTACCTGTTGGTTAGCAAACAATAATTAGACATTAGAACTGATGTCAAATGCAGTATAAATTAGGAGTATTCTCAGATTTGGTACTTACTAGACCGAAACATCAATTGTGTATTTTGTGGTAATTGCTGTAGTGTGGGATGGCTGAACTGAGGAAGTAAAAAAAACTAAATTGTGTCCTGATTTGGCAGTAGTGTAGGACAAATGCTTCGCAGAATCTGCACTTCAGAAGAGTATTCACCTTTTCTGTGTCTTTTTGCCTTCACATGTTACTGCCTGTGTTACACGCTTCCAGGTTGTGTAAATGTTAGTATATACAGCTTGATCGTTGAGATGGTGGGATACAGGGTGTTTTCTAATAACTGCAATTGCTCACGGCTTCAGAAGCTGTCATGGGTCAGACGGAAAGCACCTATTGAGAATAATAAAAATCATCCCAGTAAGGAGGTTTAACATTTAAGCAGCTCTGTGAGAGAGTACACGTTGAACAGGAAGGACACATTAAAATAATTCCTCTTATAAATGTGCTTTTGATCCCTGAAATCTTAGTGCAAGGTGTGCAGCCTGTGAAACCATAGAATTTTAAGTGTGAATCTGGGCAATTTTCAGTACTATTTCTCTTCAGTATGTTCCTGCAGTACCAAGGAGACAAAATACTTAATTTTGAGAGGTCAGATTTGAGTTGCAAGTTGTAGATCAGTTTGAGGCTTACAGAAGCATTGGGGCAGGAGAACCTTTTTTGCTTCATTCAGTTTACAGCAATGACACTGAGTTGAGAAACTTTATTTATTTTTGTTTGCATATGCATGTCAGTTGTTATTGGTATCTACAGGAATCAGACTTTCCAAAGCAGACTGTTTTAGTAAGTTGAAAGCTGCAGTGAAGTCAGCGGAGCTCCTGGAGTTTTTTGCACTACATTTAAGAGATTCTTGAGAAATAATTGACGAGAAAAGCCTTATTAACATTAAGCTTCAATATACAGGAGTCTGCAATTCTAATGGCAAAAAATTCAAGGAAAACAAATGACTGAAAGATCAGTATGCTTAGTTTCAGCTGCTTTTCTTTTAGCCTCTTTCTTTCCTGCTGGGAAGGAAAAAAAAAGAAACTTTGTAAGATTGTACAGTCCTTGCTGGCTGATTTCAGCTAAACCTAATCTTTTCAGACTTTCATTTCTCACTTATTAGTAGATGACTGAGTAGAGGATAAAGCATCCAAATTTATAATAAAGAAAAAATTTATAGAACTAGAGTATTGCTGAAGAGAATTTTTATCCATAGCTTTCCTAGTACCCCTTCAGAAACTTGTCTTGCATCTTGAAGCAGAATTCTTTAATTCTGGTCATTATGGGTCTGCAGTCCTTTTGAACCAGGATGGAAGGTGAGAAGTTTAATTTAGAGTTTGTTTTGAACAGTATTTGTTGGAATCTGCACCTTTGATACTCTGTTCAGCTGGCAGTTGTTTATAACTGAAGAGTTTCACGGCGTTTTTACTTTATTGATTAGGAAACCACATACTGCCTTCCTAAGAGCTTTTTCAGCTTGTTGAACGTTGGTTTGCTGTCTAAACAGCTCAAGATTTGAGGCAAGAAAATAAGGTACATAAGATGTCTAGCTCTAAGGAGCTGTATTTCACGTTCCGTCAAGGAAATCAGGTATGGGTATCTGGGTTTTTTGTGTTGTTACCTTAGATTTCAAGTAGATACACTTATTGAAATATTAGACTAATGTTATTGCTGCAGAATTAATTTGATAAACAGATGTAAATTCCAGGTTAGGTGAATACAAAGATTTATTGCTTACAAAAGGTTTAGTTGCTAATGTAGCATTAGCAGTGTTACATGGTATGATTACATGTGCTGTATTTCGAGTATTGATCAAACAAGTTTTCTGAAGTTGGGTGTCAAGATAACCCTTTTTGACCATTTCAGCCTTGAGGGCAAATATGGAGGCATCATGGAGATAGAAATATTTTCAATATATAGTATTTTTTATTTTGTTTTAGTGATGGTGCCATAACTGTTTTGCAGGCCACAAAAGAAATGGTGCCTCTATATATTTGTGATTGGTTCCATCTCCAGAGCTGTATATTTAGCACTTGTTACTGCTTAAATTTTCCTTTCACATAGGCTTCCTATTCAAGAACACAACAGTGTTTGGGTTTTGGGGGGAGTTTTTTGTTTGTTTGTTTTGTTTTGTTGTTTGACAAGAGTTTTTTTAAGAAACAGAACATATATTCTGGGAGCAACATGAATATATGCAGACCCTGATTTTTTTGATTTTTTTTTTATACATAGTGTCATCAACACACTTCTGAAAGGAGTTCCTAAGGTTTTACGGATGTTGTCACTTTAAAGGCTGTTTTCCTATCTGTTTACAGTATGCTGGCGTTATACTTCAGGGTTGAAATGCACTGGTGCTACTAGAATTGTATATTTATAATCATTTTGGAAAAGTCATGTTTTAAGAACCGGTTGATGTGATATTTGGGTGTTACAGTATGGGCAAATGGAAAGAAACCTCGACTCTCTTGCAGAATGTTGTACTTGGAGGACTGCTTTAATTAACCTGTTTAGTCATGTGGGAAAACAACACAAGATACAAAACCTGGAGTTTTTTCGGGTACTTGAGAGAAGATATGTTAATAAAACATGAGGTGAACTTTAAAGGCAGAACAAATCAAACCAGGGGTTAAACACCATGGAAAAATGTGTGCTAATACACTTGGAGAGAAACTAGTGAGGGGAGTTTTGTTGAAAACCCCTCTTAGTTAAATATGAAAGTTGCCTACTGCTCCTTTCAGTGCTACACTTTGTCTGAACTCAATTAAATGGAAGTTTCTGTGTGTTAGGCAGAGAAAATTATCTAAAAGTACCTTGATAGCTGGAAAAATGCTTAAAAGTATAAAGCAGTATATTGATACAAATTTGGGCTATATTGAGAATTTTAGAAGTGAAATGTAGCCTTGGAATTTACTACAAGAGAAACAAAACAAAGCATCAAGATAAAACTGTGTTTCATTTCATGCCAGCAGGGGAGTGCTTCTCTTTTTAAGATGGGACATGTGAGGCGACATTTAAACGGTAGGGGAGATCAACAAATTTTGAGGTAGCTCAAATAGGAGCAGCAAAACATATTAGAGGGAGGTAGCCATTGAAAAACCACTTCAGCTTGTTGTTGTTGTTGTTTATTTTTATAGATAGATACATTCTCTGCAAACAAATAAGCAGTTGTCTTAATCTGTGTTGGAAGAGCATCACTTTGACATGGAGTTCCATCGTAGTTGGATGTACTTGGAACAGCATAATTACTTCAGCAACTAAAAAAACCACTGTGCGAGCCTAAGTTATGAAATAAGGGGAGCATGCTCATCTTTCCCAGCGTTCGTAGTAGGTGCAGAGTTGGGGCTTCCTGAAGTACAGATATGGCTATAACAGCGGAAGGGATTTGAAATTAGGCAGAACGTCGTCTTAATTTCTGAATCAGAGAAGAAGTATTTCTTTGGAAAATAAAACAATGGGAAAATTACTGCTGGTATTCTCAGTGGATTTTTTTGTGTTCTTTTTTTTTCTTTTTTAAGCACGCCATTTGCTGAACAGCACAATCATAAGCTGCCGTCTGTCTGTAAACTCAATGGCTGTTGGGCACAGCCTCCATGTACACGGCAAAACTTAAGCTGCAGTGACACTGCCGGAATTTGAGTTTTTTGAAGCACATACACACCACAGGTTTTCTGGATTTTGAGCTTTTTGAGCTAGTTGAGCTGTGTAAAACCAGGAAAGGTTAAATATATATTCTGTTAATGCCACTTTACCATTAATTAGAGTTGAGCTTGATTGTCCGATTTAACATGTGCTGTGTGGCAAATATACACAAATATGTTGTCATTGTGGTTCATTGTATGTCTGTGAACTTGGTTGTGCCTCAGCCATCCAGTTCTCCAGGATGCGGTGTCCGGTGTCACTTAAACCTACCTAAAATAAGTCTTCAGTGTTTCTTTCACATTTTTCCCCCGGTTTAAATTTTACTGTTTGTAGTAGAAGACACTGCAACTTAATATTAGAGTACTAATGGAGCAGCGTTCATGTTCTTGTTGCAGCTTCTGTCAATTAGCATTTATATTTTTAATTGTATATAATTTTGCTTAAGCAGTCATGCCAGATTCAAGGTCTGATTTAAAGCACATAGTTCTAATTCTGTGTTGGTACTCTAGATATATTTGACTACAAAACAGCTTTCTTTGGCAAGGGGTTGACTAGTACTGAGAACTTCATCAACTAAAGTGAAATTGATATATTCTGATATGACACGTTGCCAACGTTGCAGCTAAATATACAGTGTGTTTATGCTCAGCCTTTTGCTGAACAATTCATAGTGAGGATGATTTGATCACAGCATACAAGTCAATTTTAGTATTTTAATACTTGGAAATCCTAATCTGGTAGCTCTTGCTGGAGTTTTTTTCAGGCTATTTTGCCTCTTACTGGAGAGAGTTTGAGGACAGTAAAAATGAAAATGAATACCTTCTATACGCAGGGAGCTGAGGGCAGAAGGTACCAAAACTTTTTCTCTGCAAACATTTTTTCCTGGCTTATTCATAGGTGCATCGAAAATCAGTTGCCCTGTGAAACAGAAAGTAGTAATTAGATAGTAATTCTCATGTGAATTTTAAAAATTGAAGTCTTCTATATCCTAGTTAGGACTATATAAATAAACTTTTCCTATTTTGTCAGGTTTTCCTTGGGTACTGTTAGTGTTATAACCCCCTGTTTTATTCAAAGAAGCTTGTATGGTGAATACTGGGGGGGAGGGAAAAACCACCCAGATGGTTAAAAAATATGGAAGTAGAAGATATCCTATTGAGGTTATATATGTCATTCTATATCTAGCTCTGTTTTCCTTTGTGGATGTCATTACAAGTTCATGTGTGCTGGTTGGAATCTAAATGTTGACTAGGTTCAAATTGCCTGTAAAAATACTTGGTTAACCTGAAGTAAAACCCCAAAAGCTTTTTTGAACCTAATGTAAAAGCACCAGCTGGTGCTACAGAAGTCAGTTATAGCAATATTAATGGGAAATTTAAATTAAATAGCCTTGTGTTACAGAATTATATAAATTTTCTGTTCCTTTGCAGGTAATGTTCAGATGATTTGTTTGATACGTATCAACCAGACCAAGCAATGCTTAGAAAGTGGACTAGGCATGAGGGTTGTTTCTGTTTTATTTTTGTCTTTGCCTGTGTCCTGTAATTCTATTCAGAGCAGATCTAGATTACCCTGGCAGGAACGCTTGGTAACCAGTACACTGGCCTGTATTGGTGTATTCATGACTGCTTCATCTGATGGAAACACACTGATGGTGGTGTGATGTTGAAAACTATAAACAAAATCTCGTTTGTGTGGAGATCTAGTCTTCCTAATAAGTTTGGTTAGATGTACTTCTTCATTAAGGTATTTCTCCTAACTTTTAAAGGTTTAATCAGAAATTATGTTTTCAAAACAATTTCTTGTGCAAAAGCTATCTGAATTTGCATTTAATCATCTCATCTTTGCGTGGTAGCTATTCTGGAATGGTGGCTTCTGATTAAGTTCTTGAGTGACTATTTTTATCCCAAAATAACACATTATTCCAAATTAATTTACTCTGCTGTGTTGATAATTAGGAGACAGTTGTGCTCTACATTTGCCACTTACTATAAAATATATGTCCTGATACAGAAAAACTGTAGGAAGTGTGTTTTTGCCAGATTTTAGATAAAACAAGATGAAAAATGTGAAAGCAGGTGGAGGCTAAACTTTGAGAGTATAGAATTTACCTTGGCAGCTTCACATACCTTAAAATACAGTTGCTAAGTTCCTTAAGATAGCTTGCTGTGGTTAGACCATGAGAAACTAAACAGGTTAATTTTTGGAAAGCCAGCTTGTCTTGATAAAGTTTTGGGGACAAGGTTTTTTTTTCCTCAGAGGTGGATTTAAAAGCAGCATATATGCTGTTTTAAAGGTGATGAGCTCTATCTGCGTGGTTTCAGAAAAAGCTGAGGTTAGCTAGTGTCAGTCTCTGTTACATTCTGCTTCCGTCTAGATAATGTGAACTACCATAGATTTGCAAGTAGGGAGCTTAAGTTTATGTAACTCTCCTTAAACCTTTTCGTAAGAAAACTTTACCTTTTAAATGATGTTCAATTAATATTAAATAACTTGGTTAAGCTTAAATCATTTTTTCCTTTCACGTTCCTAGGCCACTTTTCTATTGTTAATGTAGTACTCTAAATATTAGTTGTTATAATCATTTTAGCTTTGAGCATTGCGTGCCATGTGCATTTAATGTTAAGCTGTTAAAAACTTCCTCACTGGCTCAGTGGGTTAATAAGAACGAGGTTACAGGTTGTTCTGCATTGTGAGTTTAATTACGGCATGCAACTCAGTTTCATTTTTTCCACTGTGTTTGTTAACAAACTTTGCAATAATTATCTATTTTCCTACTCTACTGCATCTTTTTATGTATGTGTGTACGATATGGGTATGTATAAGCATGTGTGTAATGCATGCACGTTGGCAGTTACTGCAGTTAAAAACTACCAGGTATCAACTGACGTGTAGAGACTTCTTGGTAGGCCTCAGACATTTAAGACATAGTAAAAATTGCTCTCAAAGTCAGTTCAAGTTTTGTGTTTGGGAAAAGCCTGCAGAAACAAAGCAGGTGCCTTTCTTTAAGGTAAGTGTACAGATGTAAGAGGAGCAGCAAAGAAATTCGGAGGGTTTTTGAAGGCCACACAGAAAGTCAATGGCAGAGCCAGACTTGAACTCAGAAGTTCCTGGCCTGTGGCCTGGGGCTGAAGCCAGTCATACACAGCTGTACTGAATTGTGAATAGAATGATGCTTTCTTTTCCCTTTATGGATTTTTGGCAACAAAGCTGATTTAACTGAGATTGTAATGGAGGTAAAAAGATGGAATTGTTTAATTCACCTGTCTCAAAATTTCAAATGCTAAAACTTTGTTTTTAACACTTGGTTTAGCAGCTGAGGGTTTCCACTTGCCAAAGAGCATAGTTAATGTAGCTGGGTCATAGATCGTGGCAAATTCTATTGTGTCTTGAGGTCAGACTAAGGGCTTTTTCTGAGTGTGGAGGAATTCAGTGCTTAAAAGCTGCTCTGCATGCTACCTTGAGTAATACTAAAGTTATATAAAAAATTTCTCTGGTAGTTTTCTTTGATGTTTTAAAATAGAAGTGAAAACCTAGTTCAGAGACAGTCTACCTAAAATTGACTTTTTATTAAAGTGAAATTCAGATTTCATATTGAACACTCGTCGATTTTTTAATGAGGCTTTAAATATTGTTATCCTTCAGTGCAGTATGAAAGAAGAGAAAGTCTGGGGTAGATTTGCTGCCTGGTGTTTTCTTCCTTCCTGAGGTAAAATCTTAGCTTTGAATAGCTTTTACTGAATGTATGGACAGTTTTGGTTATTTGAGGAGTTCCCCTTAGGGAAAGAGGTTTTGATCTTAAAATACTGTTATAGAATGAGCATCACCATTATGAATTATTTTTCTGTAATGTTGAAAGTCTTGGTGGGGATTGGTGAGTCCCTTTCACAATAAAAGGAACTTTCTTTTTCAGGCAAAATGTATTTATTACCAAGCTCTAGCAGCAAAGTAGAGTTTGTTTGTTTTTTCCCAGGGATACCTTTATCTGTGTGTACTGTTTCTTGCTGAGGCCCTATGCAAATGTATAGTAAGGTTATTTTCCTAAATTATTAAAATGGGACCTAGCTAGAGAATACAAACTGAAAAAACCAAACAAAACACTGGGGTGGTTTTTGTTTGTTTACCAGGAAGTAATTTTCATTTTGTGTGTTAAAAATAACAAAAATGTTAAATAGTTCTAAAAAGAAATACAAGTATTGAAAGCTAAACAAGAAATTATTTCACTTCTCAGGGCTTGAAGCACTTGAGCCCTCAGTGTCTCCTGGTGTGTGCAGTGTGACTGTCTCTCTTTGGAAAGAATTGTCACTGAGTGGTGTGCACTTTGAAGATACATCTAAAAATTTCACTGGTATTTAATGAAAATCAGAATAATTTCAGCGTTATAGTGGTCTGCTTTTTCATTTGCCCTCCTTTTTTTATGCAGTGTCGTGGTTTAAGTCTAGCCAGCAGCCAAGCACGGCGCAGTCTCTTGCTCCAGACCATCGGGCTGATCAAGCCAGATGGAAAATGCTTCCTGAGTTTCCCTTTCAGTTTCAGCTCTTTGAGTGTTTACAAGTCCCGATTCAGCCTGGCTGTGGCTTCAGAGGGCATTTAAACTGGGTATCTGTCAGGCTTGTTGCATAAGCTGGGACCACTTTAGAGATTGACATTCTGGTGTCCGTCCTTGCTTTATTCACCTATTACAGTAATTAAATTGTATAGTTCTTCCCAGCAGGTCTTCCAGAAATACTGTAACCGTATAGTGCTGAGGAGCTGGGTTTGGAGTTGCTACCCGGTCACCACCAGTAACGGTGTTTTGGGCTTGATTCTTGCCATGGTGAGTGGGAGACTGAGCTGAGCTTGTTTCACAAGCCATGTTGCCCCCTAATTTGAGTAGGTAGCAGTGGCTTCAGTGGCTGAATAAAGTTTTCCCAACTCTCTTGTTAAAAGAATGTGTTAAGAGCACATCACATGTGTTAAGCTTACCAAAGGCTGGTTTAACTAAGGATATTGTTTCCAGTGAAGCCCAATGCATTTTTTTTTCTTTTATACTCTTTCTAAAAGGGAGCATAAAAATAAGTTGGTGACTCTTACTTGGTGCACTTCCCCATTTAAGTCAGTCAAGTGTAAATCACACTTACTGATGATTGTAAGTGCAGCTGGCACTTCCAGCTTAGCAGATAGATTTGATTAAAGCTAAAGGTCTGGTCCTTCACCTGAAAGTTGGAATTTTAAGTGCTTATGTGGGTGATTGAATTCTGTATTGCTTTTTCTATAAGGTCACGCTTAACCTTTTTACTAGGTACCATTGACCGTTTTTCCAAAACAGTGGCTTCATGGAAAGATAGATGCTTTGCACTGGCAGTATGCATGGAAGCATCAATAAGCTGACAAATTAGATTTGAAGTTCTGGTGTTTAAAGGGCTTTTCTTTCAGCAGGAAATAGTCTCCCACATCAGCTTACGTATTTTAACCTTCAACTTTATATAGCAGCAAAGAGTTGACCTGTCTTTATGCAGAGCTACCTTTCTTAAAGAGGATAGAGAGAAGATTTAACTGAATACATTACAAGTGCAGTTTTTTGTGGAACAGTGAATATCTTACCTTCCTGTCATGTATCATACGCTGGTTTTGCATAGTGTCCAAAAAACCCCAAACTGCTGTGTTCCACGCTTTGCAGATTTATTGGTGGTAAATAGGAAGACGTAGCTGGTAATTAAAGATAGGAGAAGTCTTCAGATCTACTGTCAGCAGAGGTCAACATTATTTTTGTCTCTGGAAATACACAGAACTTACATGGATCTATGTGCTGAAAGCTTTAAACGGTTCTGACCTGGCTGTTTCTGTTAGGACTGATGCTCGAAAAGAGTGCATATTTTTAGCCACTCAGAAGTAGAAGATGTCCATTACTCTTTAAAGATTATAGTCTGCAAGTTTTATGCATTTCTTTGTGTCTCATGACATCATCTCTGAACATGAGAAATGTGTGGTTCTGACTGAAAACGAGCTGGTAATCTTGTGTAATGCAACAAGGCAAAAGTTACCTACCTGAAAGCAGCAAACACTACTTGGATTGAGAATTTAACAAGACAAATTATCTAGTACTTTAGAAGCATGTTCAGTGATACCTTTCACTTATATCAATATGATTTCCACCTCACTTTTTCTCTTGTGACTTAACATTTTTATTTTCTGTGTACCATTGTAGTGGTGCTCTTTTCTTAATCTCTTAGATGGCAGTTCAGTGGCTTCCTCATTTTGGATCCTTTTCTAGATTACATCTTGCTTTACAATTCGTTTTGCTCTTCTGTAGCAGAAAAAGAGAGTGCTGCATGTGTGGAAGATTAGCCATAGCCGTGTTGTATGTGGTTTGCAAGTTCCTGTCATCTTAAAATTTTTGTATGTTGAAGCATCTTTCTGATGCAGATTTCCATGATGTAAAGGAATGCAAGCTTTCTGGAATATAGATATTGTAGAGCTGACTTAGTTTACTAGAGAAATTTCTTCTTTGATGGCAATGTATAGTTAATTTTAAAATACTTTCGTCTTGCTTCTTGAGTATGAACGGAACTAGATTTTCCAAACGAGATACATATTCAGTCCTCAACCTGATTATTTACTAATTTAAAAAAATTTTAAGTTATCTTCAGCTACTGCATTCAAAAGCAAGAGCTATTTAAATAGACTGAAGTTAGAAATTGATCTGGTACTGTATCTGTCAATGACATGAGCAGCAAGTAAAATTCATCACTTCAGCTGTAAATTACAATTCCTGGAAAGAGACAAGGAATGATAACCCTCAATCAAGATTTCAGAAATCTTGTCTACTGCACTCGATACAAATAGGAAAAGCTCTCAGATGACTTGACTGCTGAGATTGGGCAGACACCAATTTCACAGGAATAGCAGCACTGTTAAAGGAAATTCTTTCCCTGGTGGGAGATTGTCCTTAGTTTAGACAAATGCCTGAGGATACAGTGAACACGTTTCACTGAAATGTTCTAATGTCTTTGCTTAAGAAATAAGGAAATGATTGTTTACTTAGCAATTAGTAAGAGTTTTATGTCTAGACTATGTGGTTTCATCTATGCTTTATTTCCAGAAGGCATGAAATAAAGTTAACTTCTTAAAAATGGAGCTAGGGAATAGTACACAGTATCAGGACTATGAAAACCAAGTATCTCTTATGAGATTATTGACCATGAGAGGTGACAATCAGCTCTGCCTATTAATGGACTGTTTTCTAGAGCTTCTTTTGTTTCTACCTCCTAAGTATTGTGGCTAGTTAATTTTGAATAGGCAGTTAAGCAAGTATCATTATATGGCCTGCAGAATGCAATTTTCCACCCTTTTCCGTTCCTTTTGGAATGAAAAAGAGACATTTCCACATTTTTTCAAGTTACCACTATGTGGGTGTCTCAGGTCACGTGCAGAGATTACAGGTAAGGTAGCACTATTGTGTTAAGCAAGGGCTGGAGTTTTCCCATTTAAATCAGGAAGGGATGTAATTTAAGGTGACTGTACTTTATTGTAATGCAGTGGCTGCAACTTGTGATGGTTTTTGTTCCATGGTTTCCAAAACCTTTCTGGTTTAGGTCCTAGTTTGAGAAAAACCATGTGAATAAACAGTAGTATTTCTAGTGTTAAACACGGTGTTAACTTGATTTATCCTCAGAGCAGTCTCCTTTTAAAAATGTTTATTATTATATAGTTGCAGTTTGCTGTGACCTTACAAAACTCTTGAGTGAACTTCTAATATCCTTCCTGTAATGCTTCCTATGGAGAACTGACAGCTGTCTTACCTTTCCAAACGTAGCTTGCCAAAAACAGGAAGAGAAGTTACAGATTAAAGGGTATGAGATGGTGAGGCACTTCTGTATTTCTGTACAAGCATCATATATCAATACATTGTGCTTATATACATGAGAAAAGGGGGTAGGGTTTTTTCTTTCCTAAATGTGGCAACTGATGTTTGTTAGCTCTTCTTGAGTTATATTGTACAAGTTTTCCTATGAGATTACTAAAACATAAGATGTTTTCCTTGATACATATTCAGTCATATCATAAAATGTAGACATATGATGTAATATGCTTAGAAATTTGACATTGGCTCTTAGAATTTTGGTTAAAGAATTTGTTCATCATGAGGAAAGAAGGATGCACAGCTTATGTCAAATCCAGTGTTCTTCAAAAACGCAGCAGCAATTTTAAGTCTTTGAAATTTAGGAAAGCGTGCAGCAATGCAACTTTGACTCACTTTTATGTTTTAGTTATCTGTCTCTTTCTTCCACTGTTTTTTACACTATCCTGTGCAAATAGCAAACCCCTAGATTACAAAGAACTTTGGTATGATATTTTTAACTCAGAACAGTGATCAGCATTCCACGTGAATGACGAATTCACAGTTGCAGATTGACAAAAATAAGGTTCTAGGTAATGAGTGCAAGTGGTGTATGTAGATGCTGCATGCCTTGATGAGGGTATCTGGTTATTTGTGCTTTTATGAGATCACAGGTAATCATTTTCTTAGAATGCCAGATCAAAATCATCACGTCGTTATGTCCTCAAAACTCAAGTGATTATATGAGGAGGCAAGTTTGGAGAGGCTTTGAACTTTTTGGCTGCTTAAGTGGCTTAATAAGGAAGGACTTTTAGTTTCTTAGAGTTCAAAACAAGTCATGTCTTGCACTTGTGCTGTGGTGTTGTTTTTGTTTTTCCTGTTTCTTTACACTTTTCTAGTTTTCATTCTGTGTGCCAGTGAATAATTTCAGATTACATCTTAATTAGTCACGAGTCATGGCATGAAGTATTGAGTTGTGTTGTTTTGAATAATAATTTATCTATCTAATTTCTGAATGAAAAAACAACTAATGAAAAGGATGGCCAGCTGGGTGCAGTAAGCTCGTATCTGGCAAATAAATGCATCTGGACCAGGCTCTGCAAAGGATCTGTGTGCTTAGCAATTTGGAGGTTCCCTAAGAGTCAAACACAGTTGTTCTTCAATGCCCCTGAGGTCTTGCTGCATTAGGAGTAGATATCAAGTCTAGCATATCTCTTTATTTTGATCTGACTTCCTAGAATAGAGTTGTTTTCTTTTTTGATTGAGGATGTTTCAAATTCCATAGTGAAACCCGCTCCTATCGTTTATTCACTCACGTTCTAGGACTAAGTCTCATGTTTTGGCCTTCAGAAAGTGTGTAGCAATGCAGCAAGGAGAGAACTTTAATTCCCTTGTGATTTACCTAGTTTCTTGAGCAGAGTCTGCAGTCTATCATCCTTATTGAGGATTTAATGAGACCTGATCCCTGCCTGTCTGCCTTAACAGCAGGTGCAAGCCTCAGAACAAGAGGGTACGATCCGTTAGCAAGATTGCTCACTTTGGTGTCATGTATACACCTTAAAAAACATCACTCCTTGGTATGAATGTAGAAACCATTTAAAGGACACAGTTTATATGATTTAATTTATCCAGGTAACTTCTATCAGTTTTTAAATCTTCATATGAAAGTAGGGAGGGAGGAAGTTTGTATTTGCATATTGTAAAGAAATCTTGAAATGCAGGCCAGAGTAGATGTATGACAGGACAGTGTTTTAATTACACACTTGGAGTGGTAATGTATATAAGTTTTTTTGTTGTCGCTGTTGTGAAACGCCTGGTTTAAAATTTAGCATAGCTGTTTCATCAGATTTTAGTTTTTCATCACCTGCAGTTACCTACAGACAAGAAATATTGAATAGTAGCTTTATAAAGTAAGATGGCTTAGTGATACAGTAAATACTGTATCTCTTTACTACTGGCATGCTGAGTCCTGACTTTATTGCCCTCTGCAGTGGAATCTTGCTGACCTTAAGTAGAACCACGGTCTGGAACAGTACAGTTGTAAGTCCTTTCTTTGTACAACACATGCAGCCCCTCCAGCACTTACGGAGTGTCCCATAAAAGTATGAGAGTATGCTGCAGTACAGTTAGATGGTTTGCATGGGGTATCCATTATACATAATACTAGATAAAAGCTAGGGATCAGCAGCTTTGTGAATATAAAGAACCTCTTCTGAGTACTGGCTAAGATCACATATCTGTGCTTTTCCAGACCTGGGGAGTTACATGCCTGATAGTTATGTCTGTATTAGGCCTGTGTGTCTGGAGGGCACATTGTAAATGTAAAGCTTCTGTTGCTGCAGACTCCCTCTTTGGTTCCAAATACATTAAGAGACATCTCAGCAGTATTTGATCTTGAACTTGGTCCTACTTATGAGTTCCAGTGAGTTGATTAGGATCTTCGAGATCTTTTTGTTGAAGGTTGAGTGACTAGTTTCATCCAGGAAAACTCAGCAACTTTTGGCTGTGATTTCCGCAAAGTTACTGGGGGTGGAACACCTTTTATTAAAGCATGGCTGTTAAATCTAATCAGTCCTCTGTTGAAGGCATAATGCTTAATGATAACGTAAACTATGTTAACTAGCTGTTGTCCTGTGTAAGAAGGAAGAAAAATTGCTTCATCTGATGAAAGTCATGTACCAAATAGAATATTAAATTGTTCTCTCGTTTTGCACTCCTAAGAGAACTTGATATAAAATTATAATGGTGATACACACCTTCATTGCCCAGAGAGTAAGTTTCTGCTGCCAGATTATGTCCTTTAGAAAGGGTGAAAAAAATCCAAACCACAATGTCCAGGCATTCATTCCACAGTCAGAAGAAAAACATACTTTGTACTGTAAAAGACTAAACAAAAACCTGTTTTTCATTCAGTTAACTCCTTATCAGCCTTGTTATTTTGGTGAAAATTAAAATTGGTCCTTGAACTGTTAAGAAAATTTTAAAAAATAATTAGTGAAAAACCTGAATGACTGATGGGTTGAAATATGAATTACACAATCTTTCATTTAATTTCTTTATTAACATTGCAGTAACAAAGTCCCCTTTTTTTAACACAAGGTTCACTGTAAAGAGAATCTACAAATGTTTTTAGTGCAACTTGGTTTGTTTTGTCTTCTGCAGAAAACAGTGGTCTTTCTCCAAAGCAAAAGTATTTTTTGCGGTCATGTTAATGTCAGATTCAGGAGTCTTTGCAGGAGTTCAGAGCTGGTCCCCTTTGGGGTCTTTTTGGCAGGTTAACAGCAATTTTAAGAAATACGAAAATTAATCTCACTCCTGTCATTAAAGTCTGCGAATGTAGCAGCACATAGAAGCAAATTACCTTCACTATGTTTTAGCATGGTTGACTTTCACACTAAAACTGTCAGTGTTACAGATTGATGGTAGTTACAGTCTTTGGAAAGAGGAAACAACTGTAAAAGAGTAATGTTTGTAGCAAGTCAAGTGTGGAGGTGTTATCTCAAGTTCTAAGATCACTGAAGTACTCAATTAGGAGATGACTACAATATAGCTTGTGGAAAAGATTAATTTTGGACTTGTGGTTGTTTCTTTTGAGAATGGATATTGAGTTCTTAAAAGAAATGGGTATTGTGTTTCCTTGATTATGGAGTACATGATTCATTGTTGAGACCTAGCTTACTTTCACTTGTGAGGTCTGAATTCATATTTGAGTATTGTCACAGCTTAGTATTACTTGTTAATTTTGTAAAAGTACCAAAGAACATTGAATTCATACCTATCTTTGCCAAGGAAAGTTATCAAACAGAATTTTAGAAATCTCTCATGAGGACTGTTTTCTGGTTTTGGAGGAAGACAAACTTAAGTGTCTTCATGAGAATACTGCCTGAAATTTAGTGTGGTGTTTGCACGATTGCCCATGAACAGGGCTTTATAGTAGTGTATTGGTGATCAAGGGCTCTTCACATCACATTTGGAGTGTTAATTATGTCCTTGTTTGTAATGGAGTGCTCCTTAATGGCAAGAACCATTTCTCTCCATAATGTTGACTTGTCCTGTGGCTTTGAACATAGGTTATTTATTCTTTGCTGGGGTTTACTCATGTGCAGAATTAAGTTTTACATACTTCTTAGTGTTGTTGCAATGCTTAATTAATATTTATAAAGACCTTTGACATCCTGTGATGAAAGGAGCTCTGCAAGTGTTCAGTGGTGGTATTATTTTAATAGTGAAAATACAGGAGGAGTCAGGAGGATACCAGTTTTTAATTCAGAGTGAGCAATGGAGTCATTCTGTAACCTTGAGCAGGTCATGCAGTCTCTTCTTTTGTAACATATCCTGGGAAAGCTGTGTTGTACAGCATGTGTTATTAAATGTCATCCTTCCCTCTCCCAGGTTAATTCTAAGAGGTGGGGGGAATTAAATAAAAGCACACAACTTTAGTGAGCTGCTAAACATAGCAGTATTTGTTAAGGAAATAAATCATTAGAGGTGGCAGAGGTGAGAAGGCAGTGGATGTTGCATTGGCAACATCGAAGGCAATGGCAGTTGCATTTCGGAGCCAACACCAGAACCTGAAGATATGTTACCTAGTCATAGACCAGACTCAGTTTTGTCTGTTACAGATCACTCAGGTGGGTTCAGTATATACTGTGCTTAACTGCAGTTTCACTGAAGGGTCTCCATATAATCTTTATTGCATTCTAAGAACTCACTAATCCATGGTATTTAGCTGATAAAAAAGTTCTTTCTTCAGGCTGTATTTGAATTTTTGTGATTGCTAAGATTGATAATCAGCTCTTGTAGCATCTTGTATTTGGTTATTGCATAGTAATATAAATATCAACCCCTTGTGTGGTTTTCCTCTCAACTGACAGAGGAAGGTTATGATTATATACTGTCATTAAAATTGCAAGATACTGAGGAGCTTTTGAAAAGTACACATCTGTTTAAACTTAGCCAGCTAGCCATTTGTCTAATTATATAAAGCACAGTAACATCAAATGGAACTCTTTGCTCCATGTATGCAAATACAGGGTTTCAGTTTTTTGCTTCATGCAAGATGCTACATCTGCATTTTACTCACTGCACAGAACACGTAAGTATGGCTTAAAACAAGGGGCTTCAAAACTGGTATTTAAAGTACTTCAGGATGGTAAAAGACTTGTCCAGTGAATTGTGAGGCATAGTTGAATATAAGTGCTGGCTTGTGCATGTGCAGTAAGGTGGATTCAAATTGAAAGCAACTGGATATTTGTCCTGCTTTATTGCAGTCTGGTTGTACAGCTTGTTCCTGAGGGCTTTTTACTTGCCTTTAGTCCTGCTTCAGCTCTCAGCTCAGCTGGCATAAGGATGAAGAGGAATACTGTGTCTCTACTGAAGATAAGCAGTGGTTTTTAGTCTCCAAGAACAGCAATTAAAAAAAAACCTCCATTCTTCATACAACCCTAGTTATAAGCCTTAATTTATGGAGCATGCTTCGCAGTAATGGAACATTAAGAATTTACCTGTCCAACTCCAGCTGAATATACAGAACCTATACAGGTAGATTTGTTTGAAGATACCGTAATTTGACAAGATGGATACAGCATTTCCCAGACCTGCAAAATATGTTACTTGCTTTTCCTTCTGCCCTTAATTTGGATTTCCTGATATGGATCATGACAGTCCTGAAACGGAATATTTGCAGGAAGTAACTGAATGAATTTTCTTACATGTTAAAAATAAATATTGCCTCAGGTAATAACTGGAGTGGAAAATACAAACCTTAAATACCTTTACCAAGAAAAGTACAGAGTTGTTTGAACTTCTCATACATTTAAAAAACAACCTTAGCTTGCTGGTTCTTTCACCTTGACCTACAACCAGTGAATAATAACTTTGTGTGCCAAACCTTGTTCTTAACTTCCCACTGATAAAATTAAATACATTCTTCCTTTAGTAGTTTGATTTAGTATAATTAAAATAATGACTTAAAGTTTGATAAATGTTATTTTCATTGCTACAGTGCCCTGAAGCACTGTATGTGGAAAATTTTACAATATTACACAGATCTGGAGGTATGTAATATACTTGTCAGGCTGTTAAATTGCATGAAGTATTTTGGTTTTTATAACATATAAATTTAGAGTGTTTCTTTGGAAACTGGTAAGAGTAAACAATTAGATTTCTTCTAAAATGAAATATAAATTATACCACTATGAATCTGTGATGGTATCCATATAATATCCCCAGGCAAGTAGAATTCAAGCACTTCATCATTCAGTAGAAGCTGCCTGTAAGGAGCATTACTCTGTCTGGGCTTGGTTTGTTGTTTTGGGTTTTTTGATTTTTTTGTTTTGTTTTGATTTCCCCATGCTGTAATTTAACTTTCACTAAGTAGCTTCACTTATATTTGAGTTTTTTTCTTGATCCCTTCCAAAATGCCATACCTTGAAAGTTAAGAAAACCTCTAATATTTTATAGTATGTTTAAAAACTACAGCAAATAACACTGTTAGGTGGTATTTTCTTTATTTTCAGCTTCCCCTAAAATTCTGTCTGTTATCTGTAGATAATTTGAATCTTTACCAGGATGGCTTTTAAGTCTGGGTTTTTTATGACTGAGAATCACAAATACATAAAAGTGGGATTATATTATATAATATATATATTATATATATAATATATATTATATATAATATATATATATATATAATATATTGTGGGATCCACAAAATATTAAGATTTATTTTAAACTTAACTACTTCTGTTGTCACAGTTTTTGTTTAATCTGGTTTCTTACTGTCTGTATGGCCTGTGCTGGTGCCACAAATTATGGTCTGCCAGAAAATGTTCCATGTGATGAAACTGTATTATGCCTTTTCACTGTTTTTCCTGAAATGTCACATTCTGACATTAAAACAAGTATCATAATTGTTTTGTGTACTGTGGCATAGTTACCATAGCAAACAAATTCGTTTTGTGGGACTTTTTTTAGTGTTAAAAAATAATTCTATTTTTGGCATTTAAGACAGAAGTTTGTAATCTAAGAAAATACAGAGCTGCTTTTGTTAATTTTAAGTTTGCACCGTAGTCAGGAGTTAGCCTTTGCTTCTTAACTGCAGCCAGAAGATTAATAGTAAATATTTTTTAATAGCACTTCTCATAGATACCTACAAGAATGCATTATTAAGGTGACAGTAATACTCACCAACTTCACTTGTATCACAGTTTGTAACCTGTTCACAGCTGCAGTGAGGCATTGGCAGAGCTGCCTGTAGAGATTTGAACTTGACTTGTGGAATTGATCTGGGCTGCAGAGTGCAGTGATGTACTGATCCAGACCTCAAGTGGAGGGTAGCTCACTTAAGGGTTCCTGTTGCAGTTCTTCTGCAGAGGACATACTGTAATTAGTTTCCTGCTTGCTGGACCACTGTGTACAGAAATGTGTTGGTTCTGCTCTAAGGTAATACATTTTTTTGGAAAAAAAAATTAAAATAATAAAAAATCCGAGACTGCGTTGCCAGTCAGTGGTACAGAGTTGGTTCTTCCCCAGTGCAAAGTCCGCTGTCAACTGGGCAGTGTGGTGCCCTAGGGAAGTCAGTGCTGAGCTGATGATGTTCAACATCTGTATTAATGACCTGCTCAGTTGGGATGGGATGTACCCTGAGGACATTTACGGATCCTACTAAACTGGTCTGAGTGGTCACTGGAGGGTAAGTTTGCTGACCAGGGGGAACACAGTAGGCTGGAGAAAATGGTCTCTTGAAAGTTTACAATTGTAAGTGGAAAGTACTACACCTGTGTCAGAATAACCCAGTGCTATAGCATAGGTTAGGCATCCACTGATTAGGAAGTGGCTCTGCAGAAAAAGACCTTAAGGTCTGAGAAAGAAAAAGTAGAATGTGAGTCAGCAGAGTCTCCTTGCTGTTAAGAAACCAACCATGTGCTGTATTAGCAAGGCTGTAGCCAGTGGGTCAAGAGAAGGGATTCAACACTTAAAAGTCCATTTTTGACATAGTGTATCCAGTTTTGGCTCTCATAAAGGAAAGACACTGACATATTAAATGACCACTAAGATGATTACTGTTCTGGAGCACATCTTGTACAAGGAGAGGCTGAGGGAATTGGATTTGTTCAACCTCCGAAGTAGAAGGCTATGGGGGTAATATAACTACTGACTTCAACTACCTAATGTTTCTCTATGCACAGTGTGGTAGGTAAAATGTTCTTTTTGAATGGTGTAGTGAAAAGGTGTCTCATATGCAAAGGAAAGTTCAACTGCAACTCCCTCAGAGTGGTCATCTCTCCAGAGCTTTGATTTCTCACACACACACAAGTGCAGAAATGAAAGGACTTCACTTAATGGAAGACAGAAGTATTTTGCCAGGTTGTCTGTCATCTACTGAAATTATGGTGTTACTGAGAATTAGGGTTTGAAAGAGTACATATGACCAGGATAGATCATTTGTAGTGGAACAGAGATCTCAACTGTACTTCTCAAGGATTACCAGCCAACTCTTCCCCTGTCAAAAAAAAATGGACTTGTGCCTGTAAGGGAGACAGGTTCTTCCTTGATTTTTATTGTGGTAGGTGTTACCGTTTTGCTGGTCCCTGTTGTTTGTCATGCATTCGTTTCTCTACATAGTTTTTGTGGCTTTCAGGATGGCAAAGATACTTTTCTTGGTAAACAGTTGTAGATAGTGGAGCTTTCTACCTGTGAGTAGTTTTTAGAGGAAAGGAGGAGTTTTTGATAATCACATAAAACCTTGAAGTCCTGAATAGAGCTGTGTCTTGCTGAAGGAATGTTCTGATATGATACATTACTGGACATCTTAATTACAGGTGGATTTCTAACCTGTTTTGCCATTCTTGGGCTATTTTTACCACATTTCACAGTTGTCTAAACACACTTTATCTGTGTCTTTGGTACACATGAGTGTGCATGCTATGAAATAATAATTACTGGTCTGCAACAGCTCTGAAGTGTTTGAAGACAAGTAGAGGGGAAAACTTGCTCAGTTCTTAGCATTCTAGGACTTCGACTATAGCTCTGCATATTAAAAGTTTCCTTCTTACCAAATGGCTAACATTTAGGAATTTCAGATTGTACCTGCAAGTCAGTTTTTAAAGTATATAAATGATATAGCTGGAAAGAGTCATAATATAAAGGAACACAAGCAAGAAATACAGAATATTAAAAACATTTCAATTCTATCTTTTTAACACATTCCAAGGATTTCTTATGAACAGGAGACTCTTAGAACTGAAATTTTTGACACTTTCCCCCTTCAGTTGCTGACGAGTTGAGAGCAAACCTCCTTTATGAGCATTTGTTAATGTATTGTATGGCTTATACCATCCAGTTCTTTAAAGTAAGCAGCCCTTTATGGTCAGAGTTGGTTTCTTTCTATTAGGTAATCCATTATACACACACACACACACACATATGTGTGTGTACATATATATATACATAAAATACTCCACAAAGAATTAATCCTACTCTGTTAACAAGTGTAATAACAACCTATAGGGAATATTTCTTTGCAAAAGTGTACTTCTAGCAAAGTGGGTTTGCTGATGTTTTAAAGCTGGTTGTTTTCTACAGCAGCGTCAAATTACTGATGTTTTGCTGCGATAAAACCATATCGGTTGTGCCAGATATGCTATTTAAAGTACGCAAATTCTTGCTGTGACGCTGTTCTGGTTTTCAGCCAAAGAGAAGAAAAAGCAACTTACTCTAACTCCTTGAAGAGGAGTAATCTTTTTGTCTTTTGAAAATGCTGCTTTACAGAGCACTTCTGCGAATACTTTCTAAAGTCTGTCTATTTAATACGTGGTGAGTGCATATTATGGTGTATGAAATCCACAGCTTGCCTTGGGAGAGAGAGATATGACACACTTTGGTCTTACACTTACACGTGTGTTGAAAATATGGAAGTCTTAATTTCATACTCTACTGAAGGGCTGAGTTCTGATATCTTGATTTCACTTACATTCAGAAAGTGTGGGACAATCATCCTTTCACTAAGTGGTCAATTTTAGCTGCCTAGTGTACCCCTTACATCAGTACTCAGTTGTTTTTCCTTATAAACATCAGGAGTCATTTGGCCTAAAGTAATTTCATATTCCATTATTTTTTTCCGTTCAACCTAAAGACTGACTTTCTAAATGGCTATCTCCTCTGTAACCAGGTTTTGTATGGCTTATGACTGTCTAGTCTTTGCATGCAAGTATTGTTTAACAAGAACGGTGACTGTGATGTTGAGCATTTTAACATTTTTTTATAAAATGAATTAATCCCATTTTGACTCTTTTGATCAGCAGGATCGTAACTCTTTATGTGACTTAGTCTAGTGGAAGTAATTTTACCTTTAGGAATTTAGGGTCTGTCAGCCCTGGGATTTATTCCATGCTGTGTTACATCTTGCTTCTGTTTGATGTTGTCTTTAAATGTGCTGGAGCACCCTTGCGTGTTTGGACATGCTGTACTCTTCTCATGCTGTTGAAATAATGGAGCATGTCTGCTAAGTGGGATATGTTAAATGAAAGTGAAGTGGTAAGGATTTCTATGCTCCAGTAGCAGTGCATTTAATTTTACTTCATTTTTAGTCTCTGACATGCAGCTTCTAGATATAATTTAAAAGCTTTCATCCATCTGGAGCATCTCAACCTGCAGATTGCCAGTGTTTGGTGCTGCAGCAAGAGGGGTTTGTGGCTCAAAGAACTCGTTTGAGAGTTGTAGTATGCTGTTTGTTCATTGCTCACAGCCCTTAGTTCTAATCAGCTTATGCTTTTTAATGCATTTATATATGATTACTCTTATGCTGCAGGGTAGTACTAATAAAACCTGTGTTACAGTTAGGAGAGTTACTCAGGTGCAGGTGACAATGCTCAGGTAACATATGCAGAGTATGGCATAAAGGAAAGGACTAAATCCAGTCCAAAGGAAATATTCTCCTTAATATATTAGAACATCATAGGAGTCTGTTTCAAAAGCAAATACTCTGCTTTTTGCTAGTAGATCCTTCGATGATACAGTTTTCCCTGGGTGCTCTGTGGAGAGATGTTGCAATATAGTAAGATGCAGTTGCATTCAACTGCAACCAGTCGAGCATGTTACTTGGAAAGGAGAAGGTTCCTTGATGCCTGTGCACGCTACTTGTGGTGGTTATCTGATAATACTCTAGGCCAGTTCCATTTACAAAACAGAGTTGAGTGCAGGGCTCGGTATGGTCCAGGTTAGTATTTGTGGGTTCAATTTGCTTCCCATATGATAAACTGAGTTGCAGAGAAGGCTCAAGCAAGAGAAGGTCAGGGACAGAGCCTGATGAAGAGAAATGAAGTGGAAGAAAAGGAAAAAAAAATATTTGTCAGTGGCAGCAGCAAGCTGTTCACGAAATAGCAGTGTTGAAGACATTTTACTTTTCTCAAAGAGTTTTTGTCCCTGTATCGATTGAGAGGAGCTTCTGTCTTGGAAGTTGCATCTGACCTTGAGCTTGCTATAGAGGTGTTTTGCAACACATCTGACACACCAGTGTGTGATACCAAATTCTGCTGATATGCAGGCTGTATAATTTATCAAAATACTGTGGAAACTTTCAGAAATGCTGAGAAGCTAGGTGCTTGTAGTTAGAGTTCACCAGAAATAGTTCTTACTTCAGATCTTGACCAAAGTTGGATACCTTACTGTAGATTAAATTTCTGGTTTAGTTCCTCAAGTTTTGAGTCCTTTTGTCCATTTCTGAAAGATTGGTCTGATATCTTGGATCACTAGAGGCCTGTCTGTAAGAAAAAGTATGTGAATAGCTCAAGTGTTGCCTCTTAAGTGAGACTGGTCTGTGCAGGCAAATCATTCTCTCCATATGATAATGGCCTTTTACTCTGGCTAGTTATGGCTAAAGCCTTTAGGGAGGATGTAACAGTTATTAACATGACCTTGTAGCTATATAGATAAAACCTGTTTTGTTAAAAGTGCTACTGATGCTACAAGTGTAGTTTCAGAATTCTGTATGTTCTGAATGAAGATGCACAAGTTGACTCACAATTTGGAAGCACATTTGTAAGTCACTCAATGCTTGTTATGCTGTGGAGAACAGAGTGCATCTACAGAAGTTTTACTGTCTCTCCTGTGCTGTGTTATAGTATAGCTAAACCAAGTTTACTGTAGTGAAATTAAGTGTAAAGTATGAGGTCAGGAGGAGGGAAGATGACTCACAGTACTTGTATCTGCTCCACACCTTCACCTCTGAGGAACTTTCAGACTCTCACACTGTTCTGTAGATCTGAGGAAGGAAATGGAAGTTGCGTGCACTAAAGTGCCATGCTTGAGTTTCTAGGAATTTTCTTTTCTTACATTTTGCTTATAGCTTTTGTGCAGTTTTAGTTTGAGGGTAACTTTATAGGGTTGTGTTTACAGACTGATGGCTCTGTGTGATGCTTTATCTCTACCTATCGAAGTGTGTTGGCAGCAGATAGTGTGTAATATGTAGCACGTCATCTCGCCTCACAGTTCAGTCTGTGATAGCAAGAACTTTGAAGACAACTTCTGTCCTTTCCCCGTGCCTCAAGCCCATAATGTTGCCAGAACAACTCTTTTTAAAATGGAATTTTTTGGAAAACTGAATATTAGAATTTTGCAGGAAATTAACAATTTCCAAAGCTGGTAAATTGTTTTGGGGATGGGCACTTTTCTTGAATGTCTGGTTTTTCTTCTTTCTCCCGCCCCCCCTTTCCCTCCCCCCAATGAATGCTTTGATAACATGGACTTCACAAGTGTTGTCTGTTTTGTCTCTAGTTAACCAGCTGAAAAAACTTCTTTTCTCTGAACTGATTTCTTTTGACTTAGCCAGAAGAGGTTATTATAAGAACTTAAATAAGGTATTGAGTGTAATGCGTCATAGCTACTGGGTTTGTTAGGGTTTTTTTATGAATAAAATAACACTTTGGATTACAACTTTCTTGTAATTTGTAAGATGTTAATATACCTTACTTTTAAATACTTAAAATTAAAATCTGTATCACGCTTCTTAAATATTTTTCCGTAATGTTGATTCTAAGATTTTAGCAATTAGGTCATATTTTTAAGACCAAACCATGCTTTCTTGAAGAAAGCTGAAGTAAAAAGCTGACTGCTGATTGCTATTTAGCAAACTTCCTCTTCAGGGTTGTGCTGTGTCTCTGTTCCCATTACTGTGTGCTGGTAACAAAAACCGGAACCACACCCCATTGTATTACTCTAAATTCACTCAGTTTGGAGTTGATGGGTTTTCTGCCCTTGTTCATCTTCTCAGTGTAAGCAACTGGTTGCTGGGATGTACATGATGGACCCCCCGGTTTTCTTGACCAGGCCAGGAAGAATTATCCTTTGGCTAATGAGAGATGGTTAATAGGCAGCTGCAAGTTAAACTTGCTTCTTGCATAGAACTGAAAAAGGAAATAATTGACCATAAAACAAATAGTAGTGAAATGTGTCAAAGGGTAGAATCGGGAAGATGGCAAGTGTGATACCCCAAACTAGTAATAAGCTATTTACCCACTAATACAGTGGTACTTTTTAAACGTGTCTGTAGTATCCATTCTTGCTCTGCCCTTTGGGGAGTATATCTTCATACTTCCTACTTGTTTGTGAGGTTTCACTTGGCGCTTTGTCAGAAACTTGATGGTCTCGTGCATTTGATGTGGCCCAAGTGTTTGGATAGATCCCTTCCACCTCAGTAGAACTTACATGAATTGAAGCCTAAATACAGTTTTGGTAAATAAAGTAGCCTGAGTATTGGTTGCTGCTGTATTATGGTTGTTGTTGACATGCCCAATGGAATATTAAATGTGCGTCTCTACTAAAAGCAGAAGGGGAGGTTGTCATGCAAAACAAAGGACTTCTTAGCAGCCTTAATCCGTATAGATTGGAAAACAAGGCAGCAACTGTGGCAATCTCTATGTCCTAAATTTACCACAAAGGCAGACCATAACTAGGTGATTACTTCCAGCTATGGATCTTTTGTCCTTGACTCTTTGTAGTGCTGCCTGTCATTGTAAGTCATAGGTTCAGCTCTGACTTTTTTTTTTCTCATTCTTCTCCATTCCTGCTTTTCTGATCACAAAACTAAAGAAAGTTCTTTTAAGTAGAAGGTTGCATGTGTGCCAAGCAGTTACTGGAAGTCATTTTGTATTTTGATCCTATCGTTTTTCAGCACCTCTTTCAACACAGTTCTTTAAACTTTTGCCTGCTGCAAGAAAATTTTTTGGAAATAGTGTTCTTGTAACTGGCACTGCAGCCCAAAAGGTATACGGAACTCGACAGTGCAAAAGTAGTAAACGTAATTTGAGGTTACAGTAACTTTGAAAGATGAGCGTGTCACAAGAGAGCCTTTTCATGTTGCTTAAAATCTGTGACTCAAAGGAAACAAAAAATTCTGTCTCTGTGCTATGACAGACAATTCAGAGTACACTAACCTCCCCAGTCCTTCAGTGAAAAATCTGCAAGGCTTTTCCTTGTCAGAGTTTAGGACTGGGAAGTGTGCTTTGACCTTTTACTGGGAACAGAAAAAGCAAGGACAAATGTGGCTTAAGCAATACCAGACAGAGTGCATAAAGCACTGTTCCATATGATGTGGAACACTTGCCTGAAACTTTGCTAAAAGCAGAGTGAACTTGCCATTGTGTAGTAGTTGCATTTGGTGGTAACCTCGGGATGTTGTTACTAAGGGCTCATCTTGCCCTTATCAATTTTATCAATGCATGAAGAGAGAAAGCCTAACTTTAGGAAACCAGGAAGACTATTACTCTCCATAGAACCCTTTGTCATTAAGAGAGTTCTTTGAAGACCTCAGTCAGGAAGCTATTAATACATAGTATCTCAAAATATTTTTGTAGAAATCGATTAGCTGTGTAAATGACACTTTGTACACTGGCTTGGCAGTGTCTAGAGAAAATGAAAACAGAAGTATTACCTGTCCCATATAAATGCAATAGAAGGAAAAGTCTGAGTGATGTAACAGCAAAGCCAACTCAAGTCTAAGCTTTTTAAACTGGTCAGAAAAGAGCTTTGGTTTATGCATAAATACAAGAAACAGTTCAGTACTGTTATAACGTGCAGTGTTGTTTGTAATGCTGTTCTGTTTTTTGTAAAATTTTCCTCTGAAAGATTGTGGGTTATCCTCGTTAGTTGTCTCCCATTTGTAGGGTCTCTGATCCTGTCCCTTATCTGTCAGATCATCTTTTTATATTAATTGTCTTTTTCTTACTCTGTCCCTATAAAAGGAAATTACTCCAAGTAAGCTGGAAACTTGGCCTTAAATTTATTTTTAAGAAGGTGGAGAGAATTGGTTAACAAAAATGTGATTCACCATAGAAACAGCTCAGCCAGTAGCATGTATGCAGTAAATTAACTATTTCATGGTACTTTCATATTTGATACAGAACATAGCAACAAGATGATAGCTTGACAACAATAGCAGCTGCAGTTTTTTTCTTTTTTAAAGAATGTTCTTGTGTAAAAAATAGATTCCCCGGAAACTAATTTATATTACAAGTTTCATCACAAAAATTCAGTGGGTGGGTACAATAGCCTAGAAATTAAATTAGAGATTTGTATAATAAATGATGGGCTTGATTTGATGTGACACTTCTAGTCTCTTACAAGTGACATAGCTGCAGGCAATAGAATAATCTCTTCCCCTTGTGAAGATAAATGTTGTATCAGACCAAACCATCTTATACTAAATTACAACTTTCCATTTATTTTTTTTTTAACCATATGAAAAGATTCATGAGAATCTTCGTTAAATAATAGCACAACCCAATTATAAGGGTACTTTAGCCAAAACCTCTTGAATATATTTTCTACTATCAGGCATGTAGTTAATTTATATAGGGAGCTGCCATAAGAGATCTGATCTGATTAAAGGAATTTTCCTTTGTGCAGCATGTGGTGTGATTTTGGCCATACTGAGAATGAAGGTGCGTTTCTTATCACAATTAGACTGAAACCCTCAAATGGAAATAAGTATGATAAGAGGAATATAGTTGCTTGGCTGCTTTTCTTGGGAGTGAAGAGGCATACAGTACCTGTGACTCTTACACAGCTTGACTGGGCTCATATCATTGTTTTTCGTGTTTTGGCAGAGAGAAGGAGCAAGAAAGGGAAGAACAGTTAATGGAAGACAAGAAAAGGAAGAAAGAGGATAAGAAAAAGAAGGACTCTGCTCAGAAGGTATGTTTTGATATTTGAATTCTTCTATCCAGCTAAAATGTAAATAGTATTGGTAGTATTAAGATGCCAAATTGTTTGTATTAGAGCTTAAAAAATTGATTGCTTAGAGTGATGCTTCAAGAAAGAGTATTTTTGCATCATTTTTCTGGAACTAAAGTGTTTAACTTGGACATTTCTTCTCCTTAGGGTGTTATTGAAGTAAAAGAAGTTTTTTCATATAAACTATTTAAGTTACTTAATATGGGCTCTTTTGATCTCTCTATGCAACTCCTGCTGGTTTGAGGTGTTTGGGGATGGAAATACTGCTGGGCCTTTGCAATTCTTGCAGTAAAATTGACTAAATATTTTCTAGAGCAAGAACTTTTTTTTTTTTTGGTCTTTTTCAACCCTTAAGGAAGTTTACATGAAGGAGGTTCCCTTTATTGCTTCCATTTTACATTTTCTGTAGCTAATAGCACCATTACTGAAGTGTATCGGTCCAAGTCTGAGCCATGGAGAATCGATAAGTCACCGAAAATTGGTTTTGCTCAGAAAATGGGTTTGAAACTTGGTGTATTAGGTCTCTATTTTGCAGACAAGCTAGTAGGTTGTTCTAGGAGTTGACATATGAACAGCTTTATCCATGCTTTTTACTGGGAAAATCCTTTCTGTCTAGTTCAGATGCAACTCTCCTGGAGTGAGTCCAGCAGAAGACCCCTAAGGTGATTAAGGGACTGGAGTATCTACAAATGAGGATGGGCTGAGAGTATTGGGACTGGTCAGTGTGGAGGAAGGAAGGCTTGGGGGATCGTACCAACCTCTGTAAATACTTTGTGGAAGAGAGTAAAAACATGGAGGCAGACTCTTCTCTGTGGTGGCCAGTGACAAGGCACAAGACATCATGCACATATTGACATTCTACTTAATCGTAAAAGGGCTTCTTTTTTTGTGCGTGTATGTGACTGGGCAACCACTGGAACAGGTTTCCCAAAGAGGCTGTGGTGCCTCTGTCTTTGGAGATGCTGAAAAATATGTTGGATATGACCCTCTGCAGTCTAGTTTTGATGACTTTGCAGAGTTGAGAAGACTCTTGGGGCCAGGTGGGGAACAGCAGTGGGAACTGTGGACTAGATTTCCAGAGGCTGTCCTTTCCAACCTCAGTGATTATGTGAAGTTAAGAGCAGAAGGCTTTACTTTCTTTCTGTAGTCTGTTTCTCAGTTGCTTCAGTAAGAATAGATCCTACAAAAGGTCATATTCTATAGCTTTCTGCTGAGGACAGTACCAGCTTCAGTTAAGATTTGGCTTACAGAGGGTGGTTTTTAATCTGTCTTTTTCACCATTTTGACTCTATCAGTTTAAATTAGAGGCAGATAAACTGCTATGTTTCTGTGGTCTTTATCCAGTCATTGTGTTGATACATTCTCAGTAATAGTGCAGAAGATCAGTAGCTACAGAATAAGGTCTCTTCAGCATCTTTTTGCCTCAGTGTTGCTGCTGTTTAATGTTCAGATAAAAACATATATGTAGGAACCAGGAGGAGGCAGACCTTGATGAATAGAGAGTAGTGACTTGAGGATTATGTGCTCATGTTCAGTGTTAAAAGGGAAAACTTCAAAAGGTTGTACTGATCATCTTGATAACAGTGCTGTGCTTACTGAGCAATTGGTGCTTTGAATACAAGATTTGCCAGCTTTCCTGTGTGGTCTCTCTCCTACTGAGTTATTCAGTGTTATTGGATGTTATGGTATTCTGCCAAACTCTTGGGAAGGGTGAAGATGAAGTAAGTTAATCTCCTAGAGGCTAAACTTAAGAGTAATACTTGGATATACCTAAGAATAGCAAAATCAGGCAACTGAATGGACAGAACATAAATGTGTGTGTTTTTCGTAGTGACTGTGGAGATGTTCACCAAATAAGCAGCAACGATTTGGGGGTGCCTTTTTCAAACAGAATTTGTATAACATGAAACAGTTGTTTATGTCTGGATCATTGGAAATTTTAAAAATAAAATAAAATAAGAAAACTGCTCTGAGAGGGATTGTGCAGTCAAATTCACAGCCTAAATTCCTGTGGTTGGTGTCCAGGGGGCTGTTTGGTAGCTTGTCAGAAGGCTGAGCTTGACTCCACCTTCTCATTCACTGTAGCTGCTCCTGACCTGCTGATGCTCATAGGTTGCCCTCAGAGAGATGACAGCTGTAATTCTGAGACAGTGACACATTTTTTCAGCTTTTGAATTTTAGACAAAACCAGATCATTTTGACTAGGACAGAGATGCAGTATAGGCAGAAGTAGTTTGGGGCTTTTTTTCCCTAAACCAAACTGTGGTTTTCATCTAGAATTCTTCAAAGATTTGGTAATATGGGGGTTTTCCAAGTAGACAGGTTACTAATTTACTACTTACTGTTGGCTGTAGTAAGCCTATCAGCATTACCAGAGTGTATTACTGAATAAACTTTTCCCTTTTCCTTTAGTAGTGGAGCATCAGAGTCAATTAAATGCTTAGCAGAATTTTTAACTGTGTCACAGAGGATGTACACATGATATATATATGGATTTTTCATAAGTGAAGTTGAAAATGAATGGCTTGCTACAGATGCCGTTTTGGTACAGGTGCATTTTTATGATCTTGGAGACTTTTGGATTATGTAATTCTGTGAAGTTACAATGCTTAAGATTCTTTATTACAGTGAACGTTCTACTTCACATGTTGCAGTTTTCATCTTTGTAAAGTAAATGATGCCATAGCAATTCAGTGCAGTTTGTCCTTTTATTCTTTACCATACAAAGGAGTTCTGGCTTCATTGATTTCAACAGTAAACTGCTTTCTACTTGTGCTTTCATTATGCTATACTGTCACTGTGTGCTTTCCAGAATTATGGACTAGTTCAGCAATTTCTTTTAAGAATAGGTGTCATAGAACCTGACACATGATGATCTTTAGGGTTTTTTCATTATTGTGCAGTGGAACTCCTGATGGACAGGTTCAAAACATGCTACAATACACATGATTCCAGAGAATATACCAGTGGTGTGTTTGTCTCTACAAGCTTGAAATCCTCTATGCCGAAACAATGTAGAAGTACAGCAAAACCCATAATGGGTATGTTGGCCAGTGTGAATGCTCATTTCACTAATTAACTTCTTGTTGCATTCAGTAGATTTCCTTTATAGGTGTTGTTGGTACTTTCTGTAGTTGTGGCAATGAATTCAGTAAGGTTTAGGATTTCTTCTTGGAAAAGATTTAAAGGGAAAGGTGAAATGGGAAGATGGCAGAGAGACAGGCTGCTTATTCTGGTTATTCTTGCTAGCCCCAGCAGTTCTCTGCGAGGATGGATACTCTCATAGAAGGAAGGTGTTGTTACATTTTAGCTACAATACTTCATCTCCAGAACCGGAAAGAGCTGTAGTGCTGTAGCACATGTTTATTTGTGCTTTGGAAGTCCATGTTTGGGCTGAGGAAGGGCACATGAATACTTAAAATCATCATAAGTGAAGTAATTACTGTTTCTGCATTGGGCAAAGGAATTACAGGAGTTGTAGCACTTTGGAAAACTTATGTGTGTATAACGACAACTACTGTTTAGACTTGTAGTTCGTCAGCTGCCTTATATTCATTCAACAACAAATGTTGTTCTTGTGCTAATATAATAAGGTTGTGATTTAGCACAGCCTGTTCAGTGTTTGTTTTGAGGTTCTGAAAACTCTATTTACATTCTTGCTCTTAATTTGCAGGTCACAGATCAAAAAACCAAAGGTAAGAATCTTTGATTCTAAGGAGTATTTTTATTGACCTGAGCTAAGATTCAGACCTTGATCAAAACTGTTGGAAAAGGAAGGGAAATTACGAGTCAAAATGAAATACTGAAGATGAGTATTCAGAAGAAATGAAAGTTACGGTGATTAAAATAGAGAACCTGAAACTGTTCTGCTCATATGTTGTCAGCATGAAAATACTTGAAGAAGGAATGAGGATTGTGGATAAGATAGGTTAGCTGAAATGCTTAGTTCTGCAAAGGTGCTAGGCAAGTAACCGAAGCTGAAACTGCCTGTACAAATTGAAAGAAAGACCAGGAAAGTACTACTTCTGGTGAGGTACCAGAAAGGGTAAACATTACTTTTTTCAGAAAACTCAAGTTCAAGCACATAGAAGTCCAACAGATAAGGCAGGACTGATGCGTGAACATCCTGAAAGTTAAGCTAAACAATTTAGCTGATGTAAAAATATATTTAATCTTGTTTTGTATATCAATTTTCTGCAAATTGTGAGGGAAAACTACCATTATTGACAGAAAAGGACTAAGGTAATAACTTGATTTTACAGCTAACAATACCTTTTTGGCGTTCAGGCAATGAAGCCTTTATAGAGAAATCAGAAAAGCCTTATACCAGTAAAATGTGGATAATAATGCATTCATGTTGACAAAGAGAGGCTCACTTGTGTTGATCTCGACAGTTTTAAGAGTAAAAGTTTTACTGATTATTCTTACTTTGCTGGGGAATGGTTTCTGGACAACACTTTCTTATATTAATCTTCCACAAAGGCTGGAGTAGGTGTATTAAATTTTCCTTGCCTTTGGAGTCTGATGTCTGAACACCTTCTAGGTGACTGGCTAAACATTTTTTACTGTGTTTCAAAAAAGCACATGGACAGTGTAAGGGGTTATGAGTCTAGAGTCTCTAAGAGACTCAAATTTTGGGTGGTGCTAGCACCTCAAGGATTTGTTTGTGTTTTCCTTCTTCTCCAATACATAATAGCCCTCAGAAGGAGCTTGTCCTTGCTTATAGGGGCACCTGGTGACCCACTGGGAAACTTTAAGCGAGCCCAGTACAGTCACTGTATGTACGAGTGCCTTGGGGGGTGAGAGTCATTTATTACTGCCTTATTTAAGAGCAGTACAGAGAACTCAAAATTGTTAACTGAATCCAGGAGGAGGTGGGTTATTTCCCCTCTTTTTGTTTGTTTAAGCAATAGCTGTGTAGTCCAGTAAGTGATGCATAATAATCCAAAATACAGCTGAAGACAAGGGAACAGGGAGGGGATGCGGGACGAGTTACATTTGACTGCTTGTATTTTAAAATGACTCATTGTATAGGGTGGTATTCTTTGCCAACTTTACATTTGCAAGAAATTTTAGACTTAGAGTGAAATGCTTGCTGAGGGCACAGTTTCATCCTTGACTACAGAGTTGCACATGGAAGCTGAAGTCTGCTGCTACTGCTTATTCCTGCTTCTTTAATTAAATTGTTCTTGGTTGTTGATAAGACTGAAGCTGCACCATATTTCAGAGAGGAATTAAATAATGAAAGAGTCACAGTGAGTTCTTGTAGCTAACACAGGTTTAAGTGGAAAACCTTCTGATTTTCATTCTCCCTGTTTTTCAGTGCCCGAAGTGACGAAACCAAGTTTAAGCCAACCAGTGGCTGCCAGCCCAATTGGCAACTCTCCATCGCCACCAGTCAATGGTGGCAACAATGCCAAAAGGGTGGCAGTGCCGAACGGACAACCGCCAAGCGCCGCCCGCTACATGCCTCGGGAGGTGCCGCCGCGATTCCGTTGCCAGCAGGACCACAAAGTGTTACTGAAACGTGGGCAGCCCCCTCCGCCATCCTGTATGCTCCTTGGGGGTGGAGCAGGGCCTCCCCCCCCAACAGCACCAGGAGCAAACCCAAACAACGCACAACCAGTGACAGGAGCACTGCTGCAGAGCGACGGTGGGACTGCAACAGGCAAGTAACAGGAAGAGTATTAAGTGAGCAAGTGTTAGTGCGTGGCAGGAGAGGGATGACTAAAATTGTGCACAGGCATATCATTATATAATGAAACTCCTCCAGTTGCTTTTGGAGAGCAAGCTTCTGCTATTTTAGCACACAGACTTCTCTTGCTGTTGGCAGCAGTTGGTAAAATTTTTACTACTAGATTGAACAAGAAAAAGAGTAATTTTTTTCAAGTATGTTTTGTGTGGTTTTAATGGGTGGCAGAAATGATCCCCAACCAGGTAAACGCACTGCGTGAATAAATAGTTTTATGGTTGTCACTGAGTAGTTCTTAATAGTTCTTTAGGTTTCTTTACATGAATTTCCTATCTTGACATGTCTTTGTATCTTCTGTGTAGATGGTATAACAGATGTGTAGATGCCAGGTCTGTGAAGGGCAGATGTCTGTCACTTCTCATCTGGATGAAACAGAAGGATGGTCCTTTTCCTCCTGACTTTTTTTTTTTAAGTATTAATCTTGTTTTTTCTAATTATATAAGCCTTTTTATACAAATGGTGACTGTCCTGCTTTTACTTTTCCATTCACTTTGAATTTCAAAAAATTTATTGATTTTAAGGATTGTTTTATGAGCATGGGGAAGTTATGACTGCTCCTCAGTTTTTTATATCATTGGGGAATTGCAGTAGCTGTAATATTTCTTCTTAAATTATAATAGTAGAACAAACAAAATTCCACTCAAGATATCTACCTGTTAAAGGAGAGACTTAGGTGACCTGAAAAGTCAAAGACAACTTCAATTCTAATAATAAGAGTGTTTAAAAAAGAAATAATAAATACTTAAAAGTCAAAAGGAAGAAAATAACAATACCAGTATGTCTGAGTTTGCCTTTGAAAATCGTGCCAGATCAATGGGATGGTGATTTTTTTACCACAGTCTTGGGGAGCATAAACTTCTTATAGTTCTCTGTGGCTGAGAATTAAAAACAGAGGTAACGTGTAACTCTGTAATCAAGTACACTAGATGGGATGGTTGTCCTTATTAAGAAGGATTATAGGAAAATTAATAATGCTATTTGTTTTGTGGTTTCAGTATTTGAATTCCTTTGTAGCAAATCTCTACTTGACAGATTATTTATCTTGTCTTTGTTCACTATTTAATAACGGTCAGAGTGAATGTCAAACTGTAATGGCAAAGTTTTAACTAATCAATTTAAAAAGACATGTCTTAGTGATAACTGATTTTGATAAATCACCTGAAAAATTAAGGGGGGGGGAACCCCACCCTAATGTCTTTCCTTCATATATAAAGTCCTAGCATTGGTATACCTTCTGTATGCCTTGGTATACAGTGATTGTAGTAGACTGACTAAGGAGAAGTTGTGGTAGTGAAGCATTCTAAAAGTTTTCAAGATTTCTCATGAACAGCATTTTTTTTCGCTCTTAGGTGTACTATATGAGGGCCATTTTGGAGTTCTGTGTGATTATTTGACACCTGATTTGTTTTTTTCCTGAGGCTGAAATTTGATATTATGAACTCTCATATTTTTATATTTAGGTTGATAATACATTAACAACTAAGATGTTATATGGTTGTATTAGCCAGTGAGTGGTTAGTTGCTTTATCCTGATGTAAGTCAGGAGTGCCAAGAAAGGTACGGGTCCTTCAGACCTGCCTCACCCCATCCATATTTCTGCACTGTAATGCAGTTAACTGGGCTGGGGAGCTGACTTGTATTAAAATTATTCAGATTGTTCTTTAAACCTAATTTCAATCTGAGTGATTGTTACTAATTTGCCTGAGTATCAGTGGGAACATACATGCTAGCATGTGAGAGTAGGTGTGCCAGAGGAGTGGGAATGAGCAACTGGGCAAGAAAAAGGCCAGGCTGTCACTTAGGATGCTCCCTCAAAGTGCTTATGGCAGTATAGTATTGCTATCTGTCTTGCACATCATTTATCCCCAGATCCTGCCTGTTAATAAACTGAATTTGAGTTTGGACCCAATTCAATCAGGCATATATGCACTGATACTGTGATTAATTCATCCCACCTGAAAAAACAGGTTCCCAAAGGGGAAGATAGTGCAGATTACATATTCCTTTGTGTTCTTATATTCGCCAGATGGCCACAGATGGAGTTGGTGAGGCTTTAATATAAAAAGTCAACACATAATCCTTCTTTACATCCATTTTTTTTGACTAGTATTGAAATCCTGTAAGATGGCAAAACTAGTGCCCTGAAAGACGACACCAAGGTTACTATTGTCTCATACCAATACAGGGGATGAGGTGACAGGTGTTCTATGTAGTTCTTCTAATATCAGTAATGCAGGACATGCAAGACAGTTTGGGACAATAAAGCAAATACTTTATTGGTGAAAGTCTTTCAATAATCACAACATTCCTCTTAAGGTCCACCACACTCTCTCACAGCAAAATTGCCACTTGATTTCAGGACTTCTTAAAAGCGGTCATTTGCTAGTATCTTTTTGCATTTTAGTCAGATCAGAAGCTTCATTTTCAACATGTTTGTTATTAAGGAAGAGTCCATTTAAGAACCAAGATTCCTTGCCCGTTATTTTTAAGCAAAACCAGAGTGCCAAAATTTTGATGCCACTGTCAAATATAGCAAGGGGATGCTGGTTTTATAAAACAATCCATTAAATTGTGTCCTAGCACACTTATGTTAGCAAGCATCCCAATCTTAATACTTTTTAGAACATTTTCATAGAAATTAAATGCTCTGTTAAAGTTACTGATTTGAAGGTCCTGCTAAGTGCGTACCTGCTTGTGCATCATTCAGTTGCTGAATAATTTGTAAGTTCAAAAGACAGTGGACAGCAAGCAACCTTGCAGTCTTTTGAGCTTGTCTTCATCTGCCCTTCTTAAGCTCTTCCTGTGATCAGTCTAATCAGAAGGGTTTTTTTAACTGGAAGGAGAAAAAAGGGTTACTCTGTGCTAAATGATAGATATAAATACCAGTAGAGTCATACTTCCTTGCTATTGTTAAGTTTGCATTTGAGGTTAAGGCAACAGAAGGAACAGAGTGTACTTGGGAACTTCTTGGTCTTTTTGGATCATGGTGACTGAGGTTTAATGGGTGAAGACAAACTACTATTCATCAATATTCAGAGCTTATGAGGGAGTTCTGACCTTGCGGTAAAGTCTGGATCTTTACTGGTGGCTCTCAGTGAAGGAGGATCTGGAAGGCATTCAGTGGATGTTGATTGTTTAAGCTAATGAACCGAAAGCTTCAGACAGACACTGAAAGCTGCTGTTATCTTCTACTGAAAGTATTTGCAATCAGAAATTGTCAGTTTTTGATATATAATGTAGGAATCAAGGCAGGGAGGCACAGGTTTTTAAGCTGTTTGCCTTACTTGCATGGAAACTGTCATATGGTAGTTACAGTATATATTCGGGTATGAATGCTGCTGCAGCTGTTACTGTGGAGTTTATGCTCTGCAAAATAAGTGGGATAACTGAATAAGACTAATATTTTATGGTTCTGCATGTGGTTTTGTCCAAGGGAGAGTTCTATCACTGGGAACTTGTGAGGGTAGTTCAAGATCCCTTGGATTAAAAATACAGAGGAAATATGAGTGGAACCCTATATAGAGAACAACACTGAGATTCTAATGGAGTTAAATTATTTAGAGGATCAGGTAACAATGTGGATGGCAAGGGAATCTTGGCTGATGTTTTAAACTAATGATGATAATGTGTCAGCATACATGTAGACATCATGCTATCAACACTGACATATGCTTCATCTGTTGTGGCACTGTGTTAATTTATGTCTACTTTGAAACTATACAGATGTCTTGTGCATGTGATGTCATACCACGTAGGACATAATAATAGTTCACTACAAATGAAAGAAGGGGGCTCTGTATGTTTTTGTTCATTCTGTTGATTTCCTTATAGTGAATTTGAATAATTGAAATTGCAGGTTACCTCATATGGTGTGCTAAGCCAGCAAAAACTTAATGTATCAACAAGTGGACAGTTTTGCGTTAGGTTAGAGAATGCAGTTGACTTAGTTAAATGACTTGACTGCCGTCACAAATAAGAGGTGAAACTTGGGGAATTGAGAGCTACTGAAAGAGAAAAGTGAGATCTCTTACTAACCTCCATCCAGTGGCAGAGAGATGAGCTTAGCTGCTCACAAAACCACATACTGTGGTTTCTAAGGTAAATAAAGCAGTGACAAAATGTGGGGCAGTTACATACTGAATACAGCTTGGGTGTTTACACTACATAGAAATTGTAACTTGCATAGTTTTGGACTCTTGACTCTACAGTAGCTTTTGGAACTAATTTTATTTGTTTTGCGAACGGTTGAAACTAAGTCCCAGTAGCAAAATTGATTTGAAAAAGGTATATGAAGCTGAAGGACAAACTTCTTCAGCTTTATATATTCATTAGTGCTTTCTGTCTTCAATCTTTTAGCATTTGATCTGTAATAAATTGTAGTTGCTTTGAGTCAGTTGAGGAGCAAACCAACAGCTGTGTGTACACATGCCTACGACTAGGTATACATGGTCTTGTTCTGTATAGTGTATAATTTTAAATGGGTATTTGAAAAGGCTACGACTAGTATCAAAAGTGTTCATTAGCTGCTGAACTTAAAGCTGGACTGTTGGCAGAAGTAGTGAGTCAGTGGTGATTTCAAATGCCTGCAAAAAACTTCTGGGGAGTTTGTTGTAATTTTTTATCAGTATTTTCAGTGATGTTTCCCAGCCTGGTTTTCTTCCAGAGCAACTTTGTTACACATTTGAGGGAAGGGTTCTTGTTAATGAAAACATTAGTGGTGATGTTTCATGCTTGTAAATAAAATAATACTGATTATTAATGATTTTCTTGGGTGTTATTTTGTTGTTTTGTTCTGTTTTTCTTTTAGATTCAGCAATTGGAGGTGCTGCTGCTTCAAATTATGCAAATTCCACTTGGGGTCCTGGAGCCTCCTCCAACAGCGGCACCAACGCCAACCCAACTCACATCTGGGACAAGGTGATTGTAGACGGGTCTGACATGGAAGAGTGGCCTTGTATTGCCAGCAAAGATGCTGAGTCTTCTTCCGAAAACACCACCGATAACAACAGTGCCTCGAACCCTGGCTTGGAGAAGAACACTCTGCCAGGAAGCACCACTAATAACAAAGGAAAAGGAAGCCAGTGCCAGTCTGGAAGCACTGGAAACGAATGTAATCTTGGGGCCTGGAAATCTGATCCCAAGGCTAAATCTGTTCAATCTTCCAACCCTGCTGCCGAGAGTAACAATGGACTAGGTAATTGGAGGAACTTGAGTGGACAAGATAGAATCAGTCCCAGTTCTGGCTTCAGCAACTTTAACCCAAATAGCAACCCATCTGCTTGGCCGGCACTGGTTCAAGAGGGCAATTCTAGGAAAGGAACTCTGGAATCTGATAGTGGTAGCTCCAATGCACAGATTAGCACAGTAGGTCAGACCTCTAGGGAACAGCAGTCAAAGATGGAAAATGCGGGTGTTAACTTTGTCTCTGGCAGAGAACAGGCTCAAATTCATAACACTGATGGACCAAAAAATGGAAACACTAACTCCTTGAACTTAAGTTCACCAAACCCTATGGAGAATAAGGGAATGCCCTTTGAAATGGGCTTGGGGAACCCTTCCAGGAGCACTGACACCCCTTCACAAAGCACTGGAGAAAGAAAGACTGGGAGTGTTGGATCTTGGGGTACAGCTAGGGCGTCTTCTGGAACTGACACAGTCTCTGGGCAGAGCAATTCTGGAAACCACGGGAACAATGGAAAGGATAGAGAGGACTCCTGGAAAGGAGCTTCTGTTCAAAAATCTAATGGGTCAAGAAGTGATTCTTGGGATAACAATAACCGGTCTACGGGTGGTGGGTCTTGGAACTTTGGCCCTCAGCATGCAAATGAAAGCAAGTGGGGTGAAGGGAACAAATTAACATCTGGGGTCTCTCAGGGAGAATGGAAACAGCTGTCTGGGTCTGATGAACTGAAGATTGGAGAGTGGAGTGGTCCAAACCAACCAAATTCTAGCACTGGAGCATGGGACAATCAAAAAGGCCACCCTCTTCCTGAAAACCAAGGCAATTCCCAGGCTCCCTGTTGGGGAAGATCTTCCAGCTCTGCAGGAAGTGAGGTTGGAGGTCAAAGCACTGGAAGCAACCACAAAGCAGGAAGTAGTGACAGTCACAATTCTGGACGCCGATCATACAGGCCTACGCATCCTGATTGCCAGGCAGTCCTGCAGACTTTGCTGAGCAGGACTGATTTGGACCCCCGAGTGCTTTCGAACACTGGCTGGGGCCAGACTCAAATTAAGCAAGATACAGTGTGGGATATTGAAGAGATGCCACGGCCCGAGGGGAAGTCTGATAAAGGAACTGAGGGGTGGGAGAGCTCTGCCACACAGACAAAGAACTCAGGGGGCTGGGGCGATGTACCCAGCCAAAGCAATCAAAACAAGTCTGGATGGGGTGAGCTCTCAACCCCAACGGAGTGGAAGGACCCCAAAAATACTGGAGGATGGAATGACTATAAGAACTCCAATTCTTCTAATTGGGGAGGAGGAAGGCAAGAAGAAAAGTCATCTTCCTCTTGGAACGATAGCTCTAGTAAGGATCAGGGGTGGGGTGGACGGCAGCCTAATCAAGGATGGTCTTCTGGAAAGAACGGTTGGGGAGAGGAAGTTGACCAAACAAAAAACAGCAACTGGGAAAGTGCAGGAAACAAGCCAGTGTCTGGGTGGGGTGAAGGTGGGCAAAATGAGATTGGAACTTGGGGTAATGGTGCAAATACAAGCGCTGCTTCAAAGGGTGGATGGGATGATTGTAAAAGAACTTCAACGTGGAACGAGACGGGTCGACAGTCCAACTCCTGGAACAAGCAGCAGCAACAGCACCAGCAGCAACAGCAGGAGTCTTCTGGTTCCTGGGGTCCACCGCCCCAAACTCCAAGTAATGGGCGATCTCCAAACCCAAACTGGAACAGCGGACCACAGCCAGCTGCCCCCAAAGAGGAGGAGCCTAGTGGCTGGGAAGAACCTTCTCCACAGTCAATCAGTCGAAAAATGGATATCGATGATGGCACTTCAGCATGGGGAGATCCTAGCAGTTATAACTACAAGAATGTGAATCTGTGGGACAAGAACTCACAAGGAGGACAGGCCCCACGGGAGCAGAGCCTGCCTACTCCAATGACTAGCAAATCACAAGCATCAGGTACTAGTCTTGTTTCTTTCTTCAGTAAACTCCTATATATGAATGTAAACTTAATGCTTAAGAGATACACTTGTAGCCTCCAATTCCTTATAGTTTTATTCTATAGAGAAAACCGATTTCTTATTTAAATATTTGGTTCTGTATTTAAAGTTTCTTTAGAATTTGAATCAGTCAGTCCTCTGCTGCTTGTGCCTCAATAACTGTGATCTGAGTACTGGTCAGCTTGCCAGTAAAAAAGATGTTTGTTAGCTGACAAATCTGCATCTTCAATCTGAACTCTGAAAAACAGAATCAAATTGAATTACAGAATCAAAAAACTTTTGAGTCCAACCATAAATTTCTTAAACCCAGCACTGCCCAGTCTGCCAGTAAATCATATCCCTAAGTACCTCATCTGCAGGTATTTCAAATACCTTCAGGGATGGTGACTCAACCGCTTCCCTGGGCAGCCTTTTCCAATGCTTTTGGTGAAAATTTTTTCCTAATATTCAGGCTAAACCTGCCGCGGTACAACTTGAGACAGTTTCTTCTTGTCCTATTTCTTGTTGCCTGGGAAGAGAGACCAACCCCCACATGGCTACAGCCTCCTTTCAGGTAGTTGTAGAGGGGGGTAAGGTCTCCTCCGAGTCTCCTTTTCTCTGGACTAAATCACATTTTTTATATTTAATTACTAGAGAAATGGGGAGAAATTCTTAATTTTTAATCAAAAACCTTTTGCTCTGAAACAGTTAACACTTGAAATTGAGCCAGTCTGTGATTCAGTCTTTTAGTTAAGTTCAGTTTGGCTTTGCTGTATGATAAAGAATACTCAGCCAAATATTTTCTTCTTAAGAATAAGGACAAGAAAATTTACATAGCCTAGAAATATATTAAGATGTTATTGTTATGTAATCTTTTCCTCTGACTCAAAGACACTTTAAAGAATGCTATCTTGGTTTCATATGTACTTCAAATATGTCCTTTCTCTTTATTCAGTATATAGAAGCCCTGAGTTAGATGCTTATAATTAGTCACAGAAGTTCACAGATAGGAGGACAGCATTAGATGTGGGGTTCATGTTTAACCTGGGGGAAGAGTATTACTCACCATAGCATGGTCTTCCTTTTTATCCCTGGAGGTCAGTGCCCACTCTAAACTTGATGTGAATGATTGTCAGTTCTGTTGCACCCACACTACTGGGAATCTCAACAAAAAGAAGGAAGCAGTAGATTAATGACGTGGTGCTGTGCTGCAGTACATAGTTTGTTGTCTAAATGGTCTGTAATGAAACCTCTTTCTCCTTTGTGCAGTCTGGAGCAAAAGCACTCCACCTGCTCCAGATAATGGTACGTCTGCCTGGGGTGAGCCAAATGAAACCAGTCCCGGGTGGGGTGAAGTAGATGATACAGGAGCATCGACAACAGGCTGGGGGAATGCACCTTCCAACGCCCCGAATGCCATGAAATCTAGTGAGTATAGGCCAGATACCAGTTTCTTTGCGATGGACCTGCAGATTTTTAGTGTTTAGCCTTTTGATGTAGGTCACCTCTGGAGGAGTTGTTTTCTGAGGCCTAGAAGCGATGTTGAATGTCTTTGTAAGGTTTTGATGGATGAATGATTAAGTGCTTACAAATGACTGAAACTTTGTCTTTTATGATAGTAAAAAATTTCTTTACTAAGCAATGTAGTGGGCAGCTCTGATTCTGGAAGTGCTGAAAGCACGCTGAGTGAGGAAATGTGTATTTTTCTCTTTTTTTTCTGGCTACCCACTTGTTACTTGACCTATAAACTTATTACATGATAGGTCACTTTTTCCGATCATATTAGGAGAAGGAATGCACAGTACTGACAGATATCACTGTGGAGGCCATTACAATATATAAAGCAAATCTATGCTTTGATAATGCAGTTAATTGTATAAGTGTGAAAAATTGTAACTATTAAATACTGAAATTTATAGTTGAACCTAGATGCCTACAACAGAGTTCTTCGTGAAGGAGATGTTGAAATCTCTTGAAAATTTACTTCAAAGTTAAAATTTTACTGTATTGAGAGTTTTATTTTTGTGGATATTATTCTTCATGATGTAAGCTGTTTGTACAGCTTTTATTTAAGTCTTTTTAAGGAAAGAATGACAAACAAAAGCAGTGTTACTGCCAGAGTCAATAACATTGGGATGTGAAGTTTCCTGTAGGAACTACTGATGATGCCCACTGTAAAAAGTTGCTCTTGCAACATGTAATTGTTTGAAATGAAGTGCTCTGTAGATTATATGCTATTGGGTCATTCTCCCTTCCTCCCACCCCAGCTAAATAATTTGGCCATTTATGAAACAAAACTGGGCAAAAAAGCTTTGCTTCTTTAGTGTTACCATTATAACAGGCTTTTGGGGATGGCTGTAGCACTTCCTATGCCTGCCACACAAACTTGGCTCCTCTGAGAATGCGGAGCTGTTTTTAGATGGATGCCTTTTACCTGTAAAAAGGTACCTAAATATGAACAAAATAAGGGCTTCTGAAATGCTGGTGATCCATTGAAAATTCTGTTCATTTGTTAATGCTTAATATAGTCTTTTAAGACTATACACGATCACTTTCTTATCCGTGACTGATGTGCACGTGTGCCATAACCAAAGAGCTGCAACAGGCGTGTGCTGTTGTTGTACGTAAGCTGTCCCCAGCTCTAGTGGAGCAAAATACAGGACATTTTTTCTGATGGCTGTTCCAGTTTGGGCTATGGTATGCTATCACAGCAGTGTTAAGAGCAGAGGTCTTCATTCTCTTGTGTTATGTGACTGCTCTCTCAGCTCCTTTCTAACTGGCACCCAGAAGGAGTGAAGAAAAAAGCTATGTTATTCAGTGGGGTAAGGGGCTGTATTTAATGTCTTGGATAAATTAAAAGAAGAAGTTGGGACAAAGAGCCTGCAAAGGCATGATTTCTGGTTGGAGGTAAGGACAGGATACCAAAACTAGCAGTGATTAGAAAAGAAGGAATTTAGAGCCAAAGAAAGGAAGCATAGATCATTATCCATCTGTTTAAAAAAGCAGATTTACATAGTTCTGTCAACACTGCATAGGAATTCCCCAGCAGAAGTGGGAATAAGTTCAGTTTTCTGTAATATCATTATTTTATTATCTTGAAAGTTTCATTTGGTTGCTGTAGCTGTTGGTACCTCCTCACTCAACAAATGCAAAAAAATAAGTAGGTGTTATGAATACAAGTATGAATACAAGTCCTTTTTTACACCACTGTCCTCTGGATTCATGTTTAAGAATCTTAAACCTGAGAGTTGTCAGTGCAGAAAAATAATTTATGGTCATGTAGGTAAAGTCAGGATCATAGTGTATATTTAAATACTATCACCAGAAATAAATTAAAACTGCAGGGACTACCCCATATAACATGTCTGGATTGTGTTCTTGCCTGCCGTCATAATCCTTAAATGTAGCCTTTTCTGTATAAGTAACATGACTAAAAGGTCAAGAGGTAGATTTTTTGCAGTTGGACCAATAATTTTCATAAGCAGCCCTCAGTTTTGGTACATAAATGAATCTGCTTTAAAAAGCTATGTTTCCTCTGAAGTATCTGGGGATGTATTTAGGATGCATTTTAAGATAGCTCTAAAACCACCATGAAACGCTGCTGTACTTATTATTTTCAGCGTGATCAAGGTAGAGATCCCCCTGATAGAATAATTACAATTCCCGACTTTTACGTGCAGATTTTCTGCTATATATGTTAACGTTCTTATTCCTGATTTCCACACTCAAGCCCCAGTCAATTGAAGAATGAGTTATTACAAAGATAATGATGATGGAAATCTTTTTTAAAGGAGATAAATGCTAACAGAATAAATATGCAGAATGAAGAGTTACAGCAGGAAGAACGGTTGGACAGTGGACAAAATGAGGAATTGGGCTCTTGTTGGTTTGTTAGTAGAGGTCAGAATTCTAAATTGCTTGACAAAACTAGAGAGTACCAGCAAGAAAAGATAGCCAACAGGGAAAAGCCTGAACTGATACAGTGAAATGGTTGTAGCTTTCTGGTATACTTGAACAGTGTAAGTCCTTTTAGTGACATTTTTAAGAACAGAAATTCAAGTACAGGTTTGTTGGGTTTTTTTAATTGACATTAAACTACTTTTGGTATTACATATAACTGAGTCAGGTCCTCTCCTTCAGATTTTGATTAGTTGTTGTTCCTAAAGGTTCCTTGTTTCTGTTACTTTGTGAGAGAGTCCAGTGCAAAGGAAGTATTGAGGTTTTGACAGAAGAAACGTAATAATTGATAAATCAACTGAACCAGAGTCTTCAGCACTGTTGGTTTTTAAGTGTACTTGAAGGCTTTCATTTACACTTGAAAATAAAAGATTTCCTTTTAAATGCAGCTGTGTCTGTATAAGAGGTCTCTAGTGTTATTACATCTTTGAAGGTTTGACATTTCTTTAAAAATAGTTGCAAAACATGACATGCGAACACACCACCAAATCTCTTGGGTTTTGGGATTCATGCATAAGTTTTTACAGCTGTTAGTGAAGACACTTTCTTGACTTTTCTTTTTCATTCCTTTGGGATTCTGATGATTCAGCTGATCTTGCAGTGTCACATCACCAGCTGCATGGAATTGTAGACTGCTTTTGAACTCTTTTTTCTTTTTCTAAAGGTTCTAAATCTATGCAAGATGGCTGGGGAGAGAATGATGGGCCAGTGACAGGAACACGTCATTCCAGCTGGGAAGAGGAGGAGGAGGGAGGAGTCTGGAACACAGCAGGCTCTCAGGGAAGCAGTTCCTCCCACAACTCAACAAGCTGGGGGCAAGGAGGAAAGAAAACACAAATGAAGGTAAAGTGCTTGAATGATCCGTAACTACTGTGTTGTCTGAAAACAGTCTGACTGATATGTTACAGCATTATAATAGTTATTTTTTTAAAGAGGTTTTACAGAAAGATGCCTGTTACAGCACTGTAAAAAAATGTGAGGTTTCTGGATTTGCTTGAATGTATTACACCTGTTGTGACTAATAAATCTGCCAGTAGGTGTCAATCTTTTTGGTGTGTATGCTGCAGAGCCATTACTAAATGAAAATAAGTATCCCAAGGCTATTTCTCTTCTCTTGCTGACACATCTTTCTGTGTTAGGCTGCTGCTGTTGTTCTTGCATAGCCTGCTGAAGTTTGGATTCCACAGTCCCTTTGGCACATGGGCTTCTTATTTCTACTAACTGTTGGATTTATGTCTTGTGTTTGTTGTTATTGACATTTGACCTCAAACAGGAGCAGGAGCTTGGCTGTAGTCCTGAGTAAATTTTTCTAAGCCTTGTTTGCATTAAAGTTCTCTAGTACAGTAACAGTTGTTACTGTATGAATATTAAAAGGACTATGCTTTGTCTACTTTAACTCAAATAGGTAGGGCAGACTCAAAAGACAAGGGCAGAACAGTTTCCTAGGATGTGGAAATACTGTTGTGACACAGTAGGGAGTTTTGCAGTTCCTATTTTGCAGAAATTATTCTTAGGGAGTTTTTTCCTCACTTGAAGCTTTTTTATTTTAACCACCAAAGCAACTGTCCAGAAAAACTTCTCCACTGTTGAACTATGCTAGTTTTGGTTTTGATAATCCCTAAATTACATTAAGGCTAAATAGAGAGCCTGGTCAGCACAGTGCCCCTGCAAGAGGCACCATACTATAAAGGGAAGAAAGCCAAGGAGGAAATCTACCTCTGTGTGCAGTGGATTAAAGAATGTATTAAACTGTAACAGAGGAAAAATAAACAACATTCACAAAGCATTCCAGATGAAACTGAAGGTATGATAAACTTTCTGCAGGGCAAACACTCGTCCTGTTTGCTTATACCGAACGGTGAGCAGTTGTATGAGGCAGAATATTTGGTAAATGTTTCCAAACATACGAACACCTAAAATAATTTTTTCAGGAGGTTAATCTGATAGCAGGATTTTCATTTTACACTTGTGCATCTCAAGGATAAAACAGAATTTAAGAAATCAAGAAACTTCTTAAAAATATGTCTTTATTTTTTTTTTCAGTGCGCATTGAAAGGAGGAAATAGTGATTCATGGATGAACCCTTTATCCAAACAGTTTTCAAATATGGGCTTGCTAGTAAGTAAATTTTGTTAAACAGAGAGTCCAACTTTGGGGAAAAAAAAGCATAAACTTTAAATGAGTCAAAAGATCAGCTGTTTCACAGTTATTTATCTGCATTTTCTATGCTGATGTGTTGATTATAATACCTGTAACAGCTGGCTCAGAATGGCTTCTCATAAAAACCCAAAATCTACTTCGATTGTTTAAATTACTTTATGACAGCTCTTGTTCTGAGGTTGCAGTTTCCTTGCAAGTATTGGGTTCAGGGCTGGAAGAAAGGGTTTCTTGTGGTTTTGGGGGTTGGCGGTTTTCTGGGTTTTTGCAGGGAGGTTGGAGTTTTTTGTTTGGGTTTGGTTGGTTGGGTTTTTTGGGGGGTTGTTTTTTGGTTGGTTGGTTTGGTGGTTGTTGTTGTTTTGTAGTAGGTTGGTGTTTTTTGTATTTTAATTTTCATAGCATGCTGTTCAGAGCACTACAGGTAGAGACCTCGTGTCCTGGCTGTAGAGTCAGACATCTGTGGTTAGTCCAAGGCTACTCATTCTGAATCTCAGCCACCTATTGGAAGAGGAGGTTTTCAGCCCTATGTTTGTCATGACTACTTATATTTTAAATATTGTGCAGCAGGGTCTTTTTAGAACAAAAAGGACTTGTTAGGAATCCATATGTAAAGATTGTTTGGGAAATTGAATAAATAAACCACACCATAGAGAAAAAGACAGAGCTGCAGAGAAGTACTTCAAAAACAGCAACTTCTGGCAAGCTAATTTGTAAAATATGCAGAATATTGTGCCAATTGTCATCCTGTGAAGCAGGAATAATATATGGTGCTAGGGAAAGATAATAATGCAGAGGTTCTGTGAGAAGTCTAGGGCTGCACAAGCTGTCACTGACACGTTTAGGATTAGTTTGTAATGTCTTTTGGCTCCCAAGATCAAATTCAGTTTGCTAGACTGTACATGATTCTGAAAGCTATGGGAACACCCTGTCCCCTACTGCCAACTGAAGAATCACTTGGCAGCACACTCAAGACTTGATGGCGTGACAGGTCATGAGGATGAGCTGTCATTTCGACCACTATTTTCAGTGTTTTGTCACCCGACCACTGGAACATGAGGACAGAGGTTCATTTCATAGAGGAGCTCTGTGTCCATCTTGCTTTGTTGCAGTCATGGGTAAACATGCCTCACACAGCTTTACAGGGTTGAGGCAAGGTGTGTCCAGGGTGATATCAGGAATCCTTGTGTTCAGTTTTAGTTTAAAGTAAAACTCTCATAGGCACAAGCATGTCCTCGCTGCATTCCACCTTTCTGAAATATTTCTCATCATTGCATAGAAGTCAGAACTGAATTGTTTGATTTTTATTTATTTTTTTTCTTTTTTCTCTCCAGAGTCAAACTGACGACATTCCAGGCAGTAAGATGGATTTGTCTGTAGGTGCGTATATTTTAATTCAAATACATTTGAAATATGAGATCACATGTAGTATTTTTATGAGGATGACATGCTGTACTTCAGAAGGGTTTGATCCTTACTTTTAGCACTGCTTGTAATAGGACAGAGTAAAAGCACCCTCTTTCTTGTCTCTAAGCACTGAATAGTTACACAACTGATTCTTATATGCAAGATTGGGATGTATACCTGTCCAGAACAGAACTATAACTTGTGGAAGGGACATCTTTTAAGACTGTTTTTCATCTATGTAGTTTGTATTCATCGTTACTGTTCCAAAAAAGTGAAAATTCTTTTTCATTTAGTGGAAGAGGACTGTTTTAGCTCTTGGCAGTAGGACATCCCATTTGCCACAGCTTCCTGGAGATGATGTGAGAAAAAAGAATAACTTCTGTCATTGCTTTCTTCAGTTGCTTGCCCCAGGCTATTACAAATCACTGCTCAGTAGAACTAGATATTTCACTCTTGATGGCCTCACTGCAAATGCTACACAGCTTAAGCTGATGGGCTCTGTGGGGAACACTATCCTAAATGAGAGTTGGAATTGACCACTTCAGTTAATTTCATTTAGTCACCTTTGAATTTGTTACGACTTTCTTTGGCAAAGTTCTTTTGACCCTCTTGCCACCAACCTTAGCACATCCTCATCTGCCAGTGTTGTAACATTCTGTGTGATGCTGTAATCGGGATTTTTCTCACCAAAATCTTATTTTATTGGGAACATCCAGTAATATTTATTGGTACCAAAGGTAGAGCTGTGGTAATCAAGATTTACCTGCATCTAATACCATCTTCAGATTTGGTATTCTCATGCAATCCAGATAGATATCGTACCGATCAACTTAGAATCCATTACATTCTTAAAATGTCTGCCACATTTCATAGGGGATTCAGTAGTTCATTTTTCCCAAAATTGTTGTGTTCCTCTGAAATAGTTAAGGACCTCAGTAAGGTGTGTATTTATATAGTACAGCACAGTTTTGGGGGAGGTAACAGCATTTTGCGATCTCACCACTTAAGCCTTGTACAGCCTCTCTTGAATTCAGGCTCTGATTGTATCATGCTTCTCTAAAGATCATCTAGGTGGACATCAGTTGTCTTCATGAATGTTCAGTTTTCATCTGCCTTCAGGTGCTACTAGTAAACAGTAGATCTAAGAATATACAAATGAAGAGGATGGTATTCTGGATTATGATGATTAGTTCTTTGTTTCCAAATTAAGGATTCTTTTGAACTTTCTGTTGTCAAGGTCCTTAAAACCATCAGAGCTTCTGGGAAGGTGGCTGATGCTCAGAATATCCTGTGAAAGGATACAGAAAGGCTGCATCCTTTATCTTCATATGTTGCACTTCTTTAAGTTTAGTGTGCCCATTAAGGGTAGCATCCCTTGATCTAAGGTAGAACCACTTTATAGTTTGTATTCTGTTTCAAAGACTGAGAATGTAACAGATCTTCAAGGGGCTTTTTTGTTACTTCTCCTCTTAGCAGTTTTGTTCTTGTTGCTTATGGCAGTTGCTTGAGGAAAACTTTAAGCTGTTTTACTCAGCGTATTTCTACTTTTAATCTTTAAAAGTTGAACTTACTCATGAGATAGGCTTGTTCTTCAACTGGTTTTCAGTCAAGGTTACAACATACCAGGTTTTTCTGCCAGCATCATATTTTCCTGGTTTATGGATAAACGCGCAGTTAAATCTGTGCTTGGAGATCACATACGTCCAAGAAAACTTTGGCTTTGATATGCTTGGAACACTTTTTGGCTCTGATCGTCAGGTATTGTCAGTAAGTAATTCTTGCTGCATTGGTCTCAGTCTCCTTGCTGGAAGAATGTACTCCTTATATTGCAAGGGTGCTGGAGGTATACTTTTATTTAATGACCAAACCAGAAAAGAGATGGATCAATAACATGCCTGAGGCATATCTACTTCATCTTTTTTTTTCTATTAAATCTCTTTAATGGGTAGCTTGTCTGATTTTAAAATAGGATATGGCATTTTTTTTTCCATTGAGATATCTCCTGGTCTGTATGTTCTGAGGCATGAAGCTTGCTACAATAAAGTAACTTGTCAGAACCACTTAATATTTTGTATTTTCCTTTCCTCTATTTGACAATCACCTTTATCTCTTTTTTTTTTAATGTATTACTTAAAACTTCTGCAGATCACTGAATTCTCAAATCACCTGTAAGGACTGGAAAATCAATTTGAAATTTCTACTGATTCAGGTTTAATTTATGAAACTGTCTGTTGTAAATATATTACAAAACCATAAATCGATGCAGTATTTAGGTGGAACACCTTGATAGCTAAGTACATGTGCTTGCTCAGTAGGCATGGATGATGTAAATTTAAGACAAAGGTATAAACCCAGTTTCTTGAAAATGTTTTTGTTTTCATTGTCAAGCAGAAAATATTTCAAATGAGTTTTCTCTGTTTGGGTTACTCCACTGGTTGTAGGTATTTTCACCATGTTGAGTCTCTATTTGGCAAATGTTTCAGGTAAATAACTTTACTCAGCAGCAGTTTCTGACTTCTGTTTTCCAGTGCAGGATCATATTATATAATTTTGTATGGAATTCAGATTTTCTTTTAAGCTGCGTGCATGTGATGGGGACGTGTTCTTAATAGGGTTCTTTTCCTCGCTTAGGAGTGAATGTCATCTTCCAGGCCCTTGTTTGATTTTGCTTTTTTCACGGTGTTTCTCATAACTCTTAATAGTGATAAAAATCCAAGAACTGATAGTCTTCTATTATGAAGATGATTGGATTTTTACCCTGTTCTATGTTTCTGCATGTAGAGAATTGCACAAGTGTTTTTACCTACTGCAGAGCATAAAATTCAAACTTACCAGATTTTAATTGTTGTCTTGTACTTAAGATAGTGCTGTGCTTTAGCCACTTGCATTATCTATAGCTTTAGCTGGCAAGTGCAAAAGACGGACTGACATGACAGGTTTTAAGGTTGCAGTAGAATTTTCTGTGAATGGGATAAGTGAATGCTACCATTTCTCTTAGCAAGGCCCTGTTTATACTGAAGTTTAAGCAGCTGCCTCAGCACTAAGTGACATGCATACCTGTGCTTGAAGACTTTAAAGGTGCTCTTTAATGCTCTGTGAACGAGGCATCATTCAGTAATGTTTGAGGAGTTGATTGGATCATCAGGATAACTGGAGACACAGAAGGGTGTTTGTGTGGCTTAGTCATCTTGTGTTGGCATTGACCCAGTTTCATTTCAGATAGTGATGCAACTCTGTCTCATCAGTTTCAGTTTCTTTTCAAGCAACTAAGGGACAGGGCTTCTGGTGTGGAGTTAAAGCACGTGAGCCTTTTGGTGGTACGTGGCTGGTATTGTGTGTGGTGGTTTGATGTAGGCACTGACAGCATTGAGCTGTGCATGGCAGTGTGTGACTGCTTTGGCAGAGCCAGTTCTGGCTTTTTAGGGTGTGTTAGAAAGGGATCATGGAATCACGAACTCATCCGGGTCAGTATGACTCCAGTTACAAGCCAAAATATGTAGGTGATATGTCAACTAATTTTGTAATATATCATGTTGAAGGTGAATGAGAGGATGAAGCTGATGAACTTTGGAAGCTGAGCCAGTAGGAAAACCCCATGTAATTAGTAGTCAGTTTCTTAGCTTTTTGGCAGTAGCATAACTATGAATCTTAATAGATAGTGATTGGACATTAAGAAGGGATGCTGGATTTGAGAAGCTTTTTCAAGGATCAGTGTTTTGAAGGTATTAGAGTGATTAGCTCTCTGATCTGTTTGATAAAAGCTTATTAGTGTTTTGTCAGTGATAGGGTAGGATATCATCAACTTCCATTGGAAAAGTCATAGATTTGCTTGTTAATTGTGGTGACATGTTTTTTAAACTGTTCTTGGAAAAACCATCTGTGCTACTAACTAAACCATATTCGTTAAAACTAAAAATACCCTTAAAGCTCAATTCTGTCGTGTCCATATTTTAAAATGAAGATGTTTTCCATCTACTTCAGCATAACAATATGCATCGATACCTTACAGGTGCCACACACGACCAAAAACAATTGTTCCTTGGCAGCAGTTCAGTGTATAAGGTAGAAAACTTCCTTCAGTCAGCACTTGCTTATGATAAACTTAGAGAGAAAGTTGATCTCCTGTTCACTGTGTATGCTACAGTTTGATCATCTCTTACTGACACCTCTTCCTCATGCTCCATCAGATTACTCACTAAACAATGTCAGACTTTAGGGGGCGTTTGAGAAGTGTCACTGTTACTACTTCTGTTATCATTGAGTACAGACTGAGGAAGATTGGTTGTCTGTCTGGAAGTTAGGACATACCGGTTGATTTCTTGTGTTCAAGCATTAAGTTCACATGACAGTAGGAGAGTTTTGATCTAATTATGTGCATGTGACCAAATTTTCTCAAAGAATCTCAAGGAATTTCTCAATGTTGGACCCAGTAAAGTCTTAAGTAAATTACGTGGAGAACTTAAATAGTACTGTCTTTCTAGATACTGAATACCAATGAATAACAGTGCAAGTTTTAGAAGAGTTGAAGAACTATGTATAAATTAATATAATTACTTGAAATGCATATGTTTATATCTGTACATAAATTGTGAGAAATACTTCACATTAAACTCTAAAGTGAATCGACTTGTTCAGTCTTAAAAGTGAAACTTCCTACATTAATTTTTCAACACTTTTAATAACAACTGTAGCTGTACTAAATTATGAGACAGATATAATTTAAACCCTCATCTTAAAGGTAGTCTCTTTGGCTGTGAACCTGCTGTCATGAAACATAGTAGAGATTATTTGCACTAATTTCATCTTTTCTTACAGGTGGTCTCCCAGATAAGAAGTTTGAGGTAGATAAACGAACCATGAATCTCGGGGATTTTAATGACATGATGAGGAAGGATCGATCTGGGTTCCGTCCACCTAATTCCAAAGACATGGGAACCACAGATAGTGGGCCTTATTTTGAGAAGGTGAGAGAAATATCTTTGGATGAATCAATGTCAACCTTCATGTTCAAGTTTTACCCTACCAGTTTTTACCCTACTTCTCTGAAAGTACTAAAAGTTTGAGAACCTTGTATGAACTCATTAATAAAAGGTGTGGGGGAGTTATGTTTGTAGAATGAATGTGTGTATAAAACAGGTGTCAGGTGTGCATAGACAAACTAAATTGGGGAGAACGAGGCTTTTTATTCTAGAATAGACTGCTATTGATGTAGACAGAAAGAAATTACCTTTTTAGCTCTAAGTAAATATAAGTAATCACAGTGTTCCAGATATTTTTCTTCTTTCATGTCTGACCTTTATTGGAAACACCCTTTCTAAATTCCACAACACCTTATGCTGTATGTCCGTGTACTGTAAGCTTCTGTATGACATCTGTTTCTCTGTGACATCTGTTGTATGTTATGGTAGCATTTCTTTCATATTCTTGCCGATTTTAAACAGAAGCTTTCACCGTTGTTATCAAATATTAATTGCTTCACATTATGAATTGGAGAGTGTCCAATAGATTCAGAATGCTCTAGGGTTTGGTTTTTTTTTTTTAAATACAGCTTATCACATGTGAAATGGAAAAGAAATTTGGTTTAAAAATTCTGAAGGCGTGTTAACTGTCAAGGAATTTTTTAACTCCTCCATTTTGGTATAACAGGCCAAAAAGCAGTTTTGTCAACTCCCTCTGGTGGCCTAATTAATAAATAGCACTAGCAGAGCTAATGTGTTTCCTAACAAATTATGTCTGTAGGTGTGTGCTAATATTAGGAATTCATTCAAGATTTGTTTGTTTCTATAGCAGTAATAGCCACTATCCGAAATCAATTTCACGAGAGTTCAAAATGTGTTTGTAAAAAGAAACCTTTAGGAATTTATTGATTATCTCCTTGGACCAGAATGGTAATTGTCAAGTGGTCATTTGAGTCAGAAGTTTTGTCCTTGTAGCTTCTATTACAAAGTAATTTTGCTTCTTCCTAGTCACTCACCGTCCCTCTTTCTCTCCTCTTACATTCTGTTGCTTCACTAACCAACTCCTGCTGTTGGCTAACTGCTGCTTCAGCTGACTTTGCCTTTCTCCAATCAAGATGGGTGCCTTGGGGATGAGGCTCCCTGCTCTCCCTTCTCCCCTTCTCCCAGCTACAAGCTGTCTCCCTCTGGTTCCACACTATCCAACGTCGGCCTTGGGGCAATCGGCTCAGGGCTCAGTCCCCAAAACTTCGCTGCTAGACAAGTAAGCAGGCCACCTTATAAGATGCATTGTTATAAGGCTGCAACCTGGGCTTAATCCTGGTTAGTTGGTTGCTTGCATTTGTTTTTCTGCTAAATAAATATATATTGTTAATGGAAATCTGAGCTGTATCAGGCCATTGAGAATCAGTCCACTTTGGTTTCTAACATCAAAACGTATCCTACCTGGTTTTGTTGGCCTCTTACTTCCTGAATAACAGTGCAACAGCAGGTTGATGTGCTTTTCAGAAGTCATGAAGTTAGTGGCATCCTTTATTTTAATTGCTGGTTTAAAATCCAGTTGGAGGCTGTTGATTTGCCCCATCACCCCCCATACTGAATTTTTCCAGACTCCACCCAATGACCTTGTATGTAGAAATGGCCCTGTAAAAATTTGCAGTGGTTTTAGCATTGTACCTGTTCCCTTCTCCCTTCCCCACAGCCCAAACTAAGGAATGATTTAATAGCCTTTAAAAACTCTTGAGGTAGCAGTATTTTTGTTCTGTGTACAGAGGAATGGTGCGGAAGGAATGAAGTGACTAACTGCAGTTTGGAAGGATTTCTGGCTATTATGTTTTACATTATGCTAGAAGAAAATGTTACAGGAATACCAGGAAATGAAAGAATAGTATCTAATTATTGCAAGTGGTCTAGCTTATGTAGTCACATGCCTAACATGATGGTGTTTCTTTGTGTTGTCTTTCTGTTTCTATGTGATGCAGTGTTGAACATCAGGTTAAGTCCAAAATTCGCAGGCATGTTCTTGGTCTCAGCGTGCAGAACTCTGTGCAGAGTTATGAAGAGGGCTGAAAGTGTAACTGCAGCTTCAAGATTTCTCAAAAATTTTCATGTGTAGTTGACCCCAGCCAGAATAAAAACTCTCATCTCTTGGGTGTTCTGTTTATCCTCCTGTGTGCTTAGCGTGACATCTTGAGTGAATTCTGAAGGAGAAGACACATTAAGTGGAGGGTGATGCAGGTGAATGAGGCAATCCATAGTGCTGCCAGTATAGAAGCAGAATGAGAGACTTCTGTTTGAGCAAAAGAATAGCAGAGGATGTGCAGTGTTATGGAAGGCAGAGGAAGGCAGAGTTTATGAAATCCTGGTATATAAGTGAAGGAAAGGTTTTGGTGGAGGCCTGCACAGTCTGTTTGGAAGAATGATGGATTTGTTGGATACAGCAGTGGTACAGCTCAAGTTTGCTGGCATGCAGAGGGAGAACAGGGAATGATGGCTGAGGAGTGGAAAATGTGCTCTTTAGAACCCCAGGTATGTGAGGATCACAGACATCCTGATATACTTCAGGAGATGGGAAGTTCAGAGGGTCTTGAAACTGAAAGACAAAATCATGACACATAAGGGTGCTTTGGAATATGAGCTTCAACTTTCAGAAGCAAGAGTGTGACTGTTAGTGTAGGAGACTGTTCATAACATTTCTTGTCTCTCTTTTGGAAAGATGTTACAAGAAAAGACAGTCTACTCAGAGGCTGAAATTAAGAAACATACTGAATTTTCTTTGGTCTTTTTCATACAGTAGGTTTTATCACATGAGTTGCTTATAAAACAGTAAATACTTCTCATTAAAATAACTCAAACAGCAAGTATTTTAGTATTAGAAAATAAATCACTGGAAAAAAAAAAAACACACAATTTTTTTTTTCTCACTTGAAAATTTTCTTCCAATTTATTGGGGGGCAAAAGGAAAAGAAAAATTCCCCAGTCCAGAATTTTCACAGGAGAGGGAAAATGTATAATAAAATTTTAGAATTCAAATTTCAGTTAATGAAATGCCTGCAGAGGAAATAATAGCCTCATGAGTGGTATCTTAACAACCCTACTCAAAAAAAGTACCTGTCTTCTCTAAAATGCTGGCCCAGAATTCTTGATGCAGTTAATAAGTCTTGCCGTACTTTCAAGCCAGTGGAATGGGGTTTTTTGAGTGTATTGTTTGTACTCCAAGTTTCCATTTCCCAACATGTAAAGGGCAAAATATTAAAAAATTAGTGTTGTTGTGTGCTTTGAAATAAGCAGATAAACATGACCCTTCAGTGTTAGAGAAGAAAGAAGCTGCGTCTCAGAAATACAGTACAAAAGTTTTAACCCAGGCAGAATATTACTGATTGAAAGCAAACATCTCTGTAATTCTAAGGGAATTCTGTTTAAGTCAGTACTTGCCTCATTGTTATTGATGTGTAGCTACTAGCGTAGAAGTCCATTATCCTCAAAGATTCATCTTCTCATTACTGCTTTAATTTTGTAGGGTGGCAATCATGGTTTGTTTGGAAACAGCACAGCACAATCGAGGGGCATGCACACACCAGTGCAGCCACTAAATCCTTCCCCCAATATCCGGGCGCAAGTGCCTCCCCAATTCCTTTCTCCCCAGGTAAGGAATTTATAGCAACTGATTACTTGTAAAAGTAGAGCTACAACCTTCAGAGCACATCACTGAGGTTACTTATGGAGCTATCTTAGTCTTGACTTGATGTTAAGAAATGGAAAAATTAGATAAGATAAAAAATTAAAACTCATAGTTGAAAATACTGAAAACTCAATGCCAAAGGATTAGCATTCTTTCTTATTCCAAGGCAGTTAATGGTAAATGCTCGCTTACCAGTATTTTTAAACCTCAAAGTGGATTTGGGAATTCTATGTCTTACAGAGGCTTTTGCAAAATCTTTTCCAAAGAAAAAAAACAAAACAAAACAAAAACAAAACAAAACAAAAATTTGAAAAAAACCCACAAAAAACGTGAAAGCTTAAAGTTTTTCTTAAGTGTGACAGGTTGCTTAATTTTTTAAGCAGTCTTGTCCTGTGCTTCCTGTCCCCCACAAAGAAGAGGTTTGATGAAGGGCTACATGTTGCATTTACATTTCAGACCTTAGTCTTAAGACCTCAGGGTCTCCAAATGTACAATTTTACCTTTTGTTTTGGACTTGGTGAACACTTCTTGAGATTCTGTTAAATTCTACTTGTGTAACTCTCAAATAATGCAGGGAGAAATGGTGGGAATCTTCTTCACCTACTCCTGTCTTTTACTATAGCTTATTCAGTGTACAAAGAGATTAACTCTTCCTGTGAGGCACTGTTTCTTTGCTCCAGGGACTGCCTGAATGCCTTTCTTTTCCCTTGTCAAGCAGTACATTTTTAATGTGACAATGCAGTACTGTGATTACTAGTTAGCTGCATATATATCAGCATTTTAATTTAGTGCAGTCTCTAGCATCTGATTGGTTGGGGGAGGAACCTTTGTGTGTGTGTCTGCATCTGCACATGTAATACTGTATATTGTCAATCAAGTGAGGTATTCACTCTGCCCAAGTCATAGACTGTGCATGTTTAAATGTGATGTGTTAATAAATCTGTAATGTCTTTCCCAGAACATCATTGAAGATTGGTGTCATACTTGTTCCTTTATAGAAATAGTTCATCATCTTTTCTCATAGCAGTGCATTTCTTCAGGATATGTAACTGGTTTCCAATGCAGGTTTCGGCCTCCATGCTCAAACAGTTTCCCAACAGTGGCTTGAATCCTGGTCTTTTCAATATGGGCCCCCAGCTTTCTCCACAACAGATTGCCATGCTGAGCCAGCTTCCACAGATTCCCCAGTTTCAATTAGTAAGTAACTAGTAATCTTGTGAGACAAGACTGTTTACAGATTTTCTGCCGAAAAGATTTTATTTTTGTCTGTTCTGTTTTGTTCTACTGATGTTGAGTTATTTTTGTACAAGTATTCCCTGTCTGCTGTATGGGATAATGAAGCCCTGCTAGAGGGCAGCAGATAAACCAAACAGACCTGTGTAATGATTGAGGATGTTGCAGAGGGTTAGTAACGATTCTAAGCAATGTCTTTGTACAGAAGGCAGTTGTTTGTTAATTTTTAATGAAGTTTTCTTCATCTTTGTAGTCAGAGTGATAGTAACAAAGCTGGTACTAGTAATTCTGTTGCATGATGTTTAATGAGAAACAGGTGAAGGATATAGTATTCTTCTAAGCGTTCATTGTCATTTTATTTGAGTGAGTGGAATGAGAAACAGTTTACCTAAGTTCTGAGCAAGGCATTTTGTAGTGAATAGCTCCTGGCAAGTACATTTCCCTTGATGAGCTCTATATTTTCACTCTTTCCACCCCCTTCTTATCTTGTAGGCATGTCAACTCCTCCTTCAGCAGCAGCAGCAGCAACAGCTGTTACAGAGCCAGAGAAAGTTATCTCAAGCTGTGCGACAGCAGCAGGAGCAACAGGTGTGGCACTGGTTTTGTCCATTGTACAGAGTATAAAGTGCACTGGGAAAATGCACTCTTCAGTGAAGAAAGACAGTGCTGGATTTAGTAATGTCATCTGCAGTCTTCATACTGCACTTTCCAGAGAGCAGGGTCTTTCAGACCTCCTCTAAGTCACTGGTTTTTTATGTTTACTGGAATTCTGTGTTACAGTATAGCATATGTGAACTCCGTGTTTTTTCTTCCATTTACAGCTTGCTCGTATGGTGAGTGCCCTCCAGCAGCAACAGCAGCAGCAGAGGCAGCCTGGCATGAAGCATTCACCATCCCACCCTGTTGGGCCTAAGCCACATTTAGACAGCATGGTACCCAATCCTTTGAATGTGGGTCTCTCAGATTTACAGACCAAAGGGCAAATACCTGGATACGGTTCAGGTAAGTGCTCTGTGTGTTGCCTGTACTTATCATATTAATATGGTAATTGTGTTAAGTCAGTTATGTCTGGATCCAGAAATAAGTAATTTATGCATAAGCATTAGAGCGAAGGTTATGACAAGTGTCAACTTTGAATCAAATTGCATTATTTTTCATTATGTGGGAAGAAGACAAACCTAAGAAGAAAGCCTATCTTAGCATACTGACCTAACCCACTTACTTGGAAGATGCCCCTCAAACATATACCCCTTGCTGTTGTTGGTTTTTTTACCTTTCTTATGATCACGATGACTCCCTGTTTGAAGTTACTTAAAGCAGCAAATGACAATGGAGTTTTGTTTGTTTATTTCACAGGCTTTGGCTCAAGTGGCATGGATTATGGCATGGTGGGAGGGAAAGAGGCTGGAACAGAATCCCGCTTTAAGCAGTGGACTATGATGGAAGGGCTGCCCTCTGTGGCTTCACAAGATGCCAATATGCACAAAAATGGTGAGAAAGGGGACTGGCAATTTTGGGAAAACCCTTGTAGTATCATGTTGCGAGAGGTGAAATAGCTTGGGTGAAACTGTCCCTCCTTACCAACATGCATCTTAAGTATTTTTTGCTTTAGATTACCATACTCCTAAAGATCCCAACCTTTCCTGAGTGTAAATACATGTTTTTAATGCTTCAGGTGCAATAGTGCCCCCCGGAAAGGCTCGTGGAGGATCGCCCTACAACCAGTTTGACATAATTCAGGGCGACCCACTCGGCGGCCATGCAGGCCCTGCTGGTGATAGTTGGTTACCTGCCAAATCTCCACCAACGAACAAGATCGGAAGTAAATCCAGCAATGCCAGCTGGCCTCCAGGTATTATATGGGGTTATGTCCTAACTTTAGAGTGAATGTGCTGGGACCTTCCCTCATCATACTTAAATAACCATTGCAAAGAAAATAGTTGCTCAGCTTGGCCCATCTTGTTTTGTGAATTTCTTCCACATTAAATTGGAACACAGATGTTGAATTTCCAGAAAAAAATGTCAGTGCTAAATATGAACTAACTGCTGAATTTGCTGAATAGTGTTTGGTTTTTGTTAGATCAGCTCCTATGTTCTGTAGTTTAGTGACTTAGCATATACAGAAATTTTTGTGAAAACACGTGTTCATAGAATGCACAACATCAACTCCCTCCTCTCGTACTGATTCCTTATTTTTGTGGTGTTAGGCTGACATGGGATGCAAAAATTCTGATAGGTAGCATGGAATCAGAAAGCTAAAAAGGGGAAAGTGAAGTTTGTTTGGTGATGGAACAGGATTTTCTTGAACTTCTGTTTTTTTGTGTAGCATGAACTCTTCTTCTGGCAACAGTTTACAAATCTAGTCCATGGTGGACTGCCAGAATTACTAGTACACTATGTATATGGGGTGTGTGCCACACTTTTGCAGTTGACCTTAGCTCATGGGTTGCATAAAGGGTAGAAGAACATTGTAATGCTCAGCAATCCTGTGGACTGGGTAGAAGTTTTTTGCTTTTGGGATCGCAGGCCATAGCACACTTTTTAAGTTTTCTAGTTTCACTGGCAAAATTTTATGTTTCTGTTAGAAATCGCAAGTATCTAGGAAAAATACATATGAATTTGAATAGGCACATAATTTTCTGTATAGAACATTCATTTAAACAGAGTGGTGTCCTGGAAGTTGCACAGATTAGTCACTGGTGCTGTTCAGGAAATACTGAATTCCGTGATTTTTTTTCTTGTCTGGAAGACACATTCCAGGAAAACATTACTAACTGCAAACCCTCTGCTGTGTGTCCCCTCAAGCACAAAAAAGCAAAATCCAGGTACATCTCTCGGGTAAACCAGTAGCACAGACCTTGCATCAGAAAGCCTAAGAATCTGTGTGACAGATACACTGCAGGAAACCTAGAAAAAGTCGTTAAGGCCTTTTATGTGGGAACTCCTCGTTTTCTTGCCAGAATTAGACACTGTTTTGTGATGAGCTGACAGTTACAGAATTAGTTATCTCAAAAACATCTGCACACCCACAATTTTTCACGCTGTTCACTGCCTTCTGTACAGGTGTATTTGTGTTACATTTCTGTCAGCCTGGTTGTTAAGTACGGAGCTTCTTGAACTGGAGTTACTGTTTATAATGCCAGAAACTCCCAAAATTTAATCTTTTACAAGACCTCTCTCACAGACTCATTGCTGAGCTTGTTTCTTTAGTCACCATTCCCTTGTGTGATAATGAGAAACACAGTACTGCTTGGACTGTTACAAGACATGTGAGGATCAGCTCTGCTGTGTTTCCAAGCTTCAACAGGATTCTTGGTACCGAAAGGCTGTTAACAGAGGTTAACAGAAGTTGGATGGCTACTCTTTTCCCCTCGTTGGCATATCATAGAGCTTCTTTAGTGATACCTGCAGTCCCACTGTCATTGATAGTACGATTTTTTGTTGCTGAGTGCCTCATGATTCTGAGGGGATAAGTGAAGTTCACAAATCCTGAACATTAACTTTTACTGAGATCATCAGTACAGTCCCTAATTTCTTGTGCAAATGAGTAGCCCAAGACTATGATTGCAGGTTTCACGTAACAGATTCTGGGTTTTGGCATAAAGCATTTGTGCAATTATTCCTATATTGCCATCCCACTCTTAGGAGGTCAATAGACTGGGACAAGTTACTGTTGTGTAACTGTCAACCAGTTGAGCTGTCTCATAGTCAGTCTACCTTATGGGCTTCCTTGACCAGGAAAACTTAGCTGACAACATGATCTACCTTATCAACACCCTTGATGAAGAATGAAGACCTAAAATGACTTTACACTCTAGGTTCTTCTTCTTGACAAGCTTGTAGATGAGGCCCACTGTCAGTCCCTGGCATGGAGACAGAATTTTTCCTCCCAGTGTTGGAAAATAAGTTGTTAACAAAAATGAGTTTACAAGAGAAAACCTCTTGAAATAGGTGCATTTTTCCTTTGAATGAATACAGTGGTAACTCAGCTTTCACCCTGACAACACCTTTCGCGTTTTCCTCCTAAATGCCATCTGCTGCAGAAATTCTGCCGTTCAAGAGAACAGTATTGTTCAACACAAAGATAAATGAAGTGGTGCCCAATCAAAATGATATCACAGCTGGAGGTGAAAGCAAGTTTTGCTGCATTGGTGAGAACTATGTCTTTCGGTTATGTCGCACAGACTTGCATACCTAGGTAATACTAGACTGTAACTGTCCCATTCAGGATCCATTCAGTCATACGCTCCAGGCAAACTGGCTTGGATGTGTCTGACATGGTTCTCACAATAATCTTATGTTTGAAGAACCTTTCAAATATCAGTGGAGAAATGCATTTCATATTTTCTTTACTGTCTGGAAATAAAACAGCATGTCTGCAGACAGAGTTGGTGAATGTGCATGAGAATAACTGTCAGCCCTAAAGGACAGTCTGGAAATTTGTCAGTATGCCAAAGTTCAAGGAAAACTCTTCTCCAGACCAGGGTTATTTTGATGAGTGAATGTGTTCATAAGCAATAATATGCCTGATCCTTGGAGCCTTGTTTGTATATTTATTAACCTTTTGATTAGAGCTTACTATGCATTTAATTTTCAGTCTCACCAATTCTGCAGAAATCTTTACAAATACAAGACGTGGAATTTTTTTTTCTTTTTTAAGCAAGTTCTGATTTCGAGGTTCTAACCTGTGTTCATGGATTTTTGTCACAGAACAGAGAAGATATTTTGACTAGACCCAAGAGCTGCATTGCTTCTTCCTTAAGCATATGGTGGTCCTGTTTGTCAGGGGATTGCAGTAGTTTGGCAGTAGCTGAGCAGATTGCTTCCTTGATGCAGTGCTGATTGCTCATAGTATTAGAGGCATGGATACCTGGTCCTCCTGGATTTTGTTAAATTGCTAAAGATTGGGAGATGTAACTGATGTTTACAAAATCATGAAGTCAGTGAACGAGATAAATGCAGAATTGTAATTCTGTGAATCCTGTGATGGTAGGACCATGGTAAATGCTGTACTTCAGAGGATATAAATTTTAAATAGGTGAGAAATTTTTTTTTTTCTGTCAGGAGTGGTGAACTTCTGGATTGTATTGCTTTTAGAGCTTCTTGGGACAGATGGTACTAGCCAGGTGAAATAGTGATTGGATAAAATGATGGAAAAACATTTGATAGTTCTACCATCCTAAATAGGAGGATTGTGGGTACTGGGAGAGTGTGAGGGCAGTAGTCTTCAGATAGTGGCCAGGTTTGTGTTCTGTCCCTAAATGGTATCTCTCCTACTACTGTTAGCAAAATACTGGACTGGATGGACCACAGTTCTGACCCAGTAGGGCATTTCTTATGTCTTCTCTGAGATTCTTCTGCCAGTGCATTATCACAGTCTAACATTGTCCCTGCTGTCAATTGTTTGAACCCGTAGTATCACATTTTCTTCTGTATTTGTCTGTGAAAGTCAGTCTTGACTATACTTCTTCATTAAAAAGGTGACTGAAACGAACCCTTCCATGCCAGATTAATCCTACATGGTTTCATTCTAGACAGCACAGTCTGGATGCCACTTTTAATAATGGATTTTTTAATTACACTCAAGTAAACTAACAGTAATTATTTCAAAACTTCAGGTTGGGAATAAAGGTACCATTCCATATCCTGGACTTGTATCTGCAAGGGATGAATCTGCCACCTTGGCACTCTTCTCGTGCTTACCCAAATTGTCACATAGTATATGAAGCTTCTTTACTTGTTTTCATGTTTGGCAGTTTTACTTTCTTACCACTGCTTCCAAAGTTGACCACAGCACTTTATTCACTGAAGGAACCAGGTTACTGATCTTTCTTACAGTAACTGGAGTTTTTGTATGTTCATATTTAATATAATTCATCCTCTTGTCTTAAAATTCTGGCATGCCTGGAGCTATAGTTGAAACTAAAGCATGATAAACATATCCCATCTCATTGTGAAGCATGAAAAATGTTGATTGAATATATACATTGCTTTTCCACAAGGCATCTCACTTTAGCATTACCTCCGTGTTGAGAGGTAATGTATAAAGTGTGTGTGTGTACCTACAGTGTGAAGTGTCAAATGTGTTTACAAACTCTTAAGGTAGGTAGCCTTTCCTTGGGAAAGGCTTCTGCACACACACAAAATATGTGTGCGGAATCTAATCTTATAATATATAATCTGATCTTATATATGATGTATTAAAACTTTTGAAACCTCATCTAAACGTAGTAAAGCAGTAGTAGTTAAAGGGCTACTGGATACACTTGCGCCAATTTTTTGTGTGTAGTATAGATAGACTTGTATTCAGACACTAGAGCTAGTGCTGTGGGAAGAAATGTGAAGTAGATCTTAATACAAAAAAGTAGTAATCTTTTTTTCCTGAGGAACAGCGTAGAAGACAATTGTTTACCCTCCTAAAATATCTTCAACAATTACTTCTAGTAAAAGGACATTTCTCTGATTGCATCTAATTCCTTTTTCCCTCCTATCCCAGAGTTCCAACCAGGAGTGCCATGGAAAGGTATACAAAACATTGACCCTGAATCTGACCCCTATGTGACCCCTGGAAGTGTGCTGGGGGGGACAGCCACATCTCCCATTGTAGATACTGACCACCAACTTCTGCGGGACAACACCACAGGTAAAACAGTGAACAACTTATTATGTGATTATCTGAGTCACCCTGATACTCCAGATGATTCCGATGTTCTGGTCATGGCAGACAAACGGTCTGTTGCATTTGACTCAGAAGGGGGTGCCTTTGTGCCATCACTGCGTGTCATGTAAAAGCTTGGCATTGGTACTGTCGTGGCTCTCTTGAGGTTTAATGGTATTACCAGAATATCCTTGAAATTGGCCTACTCTCTCCTTTTCTCTTTGATAGGGTCTAATTCTTCCCTCAACACCTCGCTGCCTTCACCTGGTGCCTGGCCCTACAGTGCCTCTGACAATTCCTTCACCAACGTTCATAGCACTTCAGGTATGCAGGCTCCAGAACTTACCCACACAAACCATTTTCTGATTACTCATTCATTATTGTTCCACTTGGAATACTTAGTCCATCAGGTCTAACAGTGATTTGGGAAGACAGACACCAAAACTCCAAACATATCCCCCTTCTTTCTTCCCCCAGCTTTATATGCTGAACATGACTCCATATGGTATGGAATATCCCTTTGGACACTTGGGGTCAGCTCTCCCAGCTGTGTACTCTCCCAACTTCTTTTGTACCCTCATCCTTCTTGCTGCTGGGGGGGAATGTGAGAAACAGAAAAGACCTTGATGCTGTGTGAACACTGCTCAGCAGTAACTAAACTGTCTGTATTATCAACACTGTTTCCAGCTCAAATCCAAAACACAGCCCCATACCAGCTCATATGAAGAAAATTTACTCTACTCCAGCCAAAGTCAGCACATCTTGCAAGTTAAAAAATAGGGTAACAGTAAGCGGCAGATGCAAAAAAAAAAAAAAAACCAAAACCAAAAAACAAAACAAATCAAATAAGATGGCATTGTCTTGACAACTACTTAAAAATTAAGAACTGGGTGTAAATAGCAGAGGTTGCAAGCAGAGCTGAGCGCTTCATCTGGCCCATAACTTTGTTTCTTTCATCTTACTGAATAAAAGCTGTGTTCAAATGTAACCTCAGCATCTTCACTAAATGTGTTGAAAATACTCTTTAGCCCTCAAGAAAAACTCTGCTCCTTCTGCCAGTTTGTGTGCTGACTTTGGTGTGAAGCACTGTTTGTGTATGCAGCATTCCAGTGGCATAAAAGATTTCTCTTTCATAACCTGGGCAAAGGAGTGGCATGTGTCAGCTTCTTGCCTTTGCTTAAAATTTTGTCTAGCACGTAAGAAAGACCCAAGAGATAAAAAAATTACTGAAGTAAAAACTGAATTGAGAAAACTGGACCACTACCACATACCATCTTCTGTTCCGTCCTGTTAAACTACGCACAGTCAGAAAGCAGGTCATCTGAACCGAGGATTTAGAATTCACCTATCTCTAAAACAAAGCCTAGTGAAAGCAGGTTTTTAAGCACTTCCATGTACTGTCATGGGTTAGTGCTCGAAACCTGCTTGCTACTGACTGTTACTATGTCATGGAAATATAGTGATTCAGCTGTAAATTGAAACACACTTCTATTTCTGAAAGCTTTACAGTCTTGATTTCCAAATATATTCTTTTGTGATGCTCTGGCACACTGTAAATCTGAATTTTTACACTTTATTTCAAATAAGTAATTTATCACCTTTTATTAGTGAATAAAGTTAAATGCATATGTTCACACACATGATCACATGTTATGATTAAGATAATTCATGATCAAGATCATTCCTGACACAACTTTTTCCTCCAAATTGCTGTGTTTGTGTTTGCTGGTTCCCATTGCAGAACAAGTTAAAAAAAAATTACTCAAGGCATTTTGGCTTTTCAAATGTCACTTGGTGTCAGAAGGTGTGGAAGAATTTGCAGTCTGCCTTCCTAAAGAAAACTGGTTTAGGAAGAGCTCCCAAATATTCATGGTGAATAGTGACATTTTGGAGAGTCTTTTAATTTTTTCTCCTTTATTGAACTCCTGTATAAAGTGTTCTTGAAATCTGGTAGGGATATCCACTATTGGTCTTCTAACAGTCCTCTAGTAATGTTTCTAGTAAAAGAAATGGGCTAGTCCAGCTGTCACGCAGCTAAATGGCCACCTTTATGTGTTACTGTTGTAACTACTGTCAACATTGTGTGAGATCTGTGATTCACAAGAAAGCTTTGATCTTTAGGACAAAATGACACCTCCACCAGGTCTTAGCAGGCCAAGAATGGTAAATATTCATTTTAGTTCTCTGTAGGATTTGTACCTGAAGAGGGTTCAGTTTCATTAAAGGTCAGTATTGCCCAATTTTGTAAGAAATTCTCAGGTTCTCAGGTGAAATGTTGTGTGGATATAAAGGTTGCTGTTCATCTTATTAGTGATGGAACATACTGCAGTCTTCTGCATTATCATATGTATCTAGGTATATTAATTTCTTTTTGCCAGGTTATATAAAATAATCAAAGATTGACTTACTTGTAGCATGTGGTTTTTCGGTATGGTAAATTACTTGCTGTATGGTTCTGTGCTTCATGCTTGTCTCCAATACAGATGTGGTCAAAAGGTTTACTGTGATAGGACAGTTATTTAATCTCAGAAGTTTCTCTAATACATACAATTTCTTTAATCTTCTAGCAAAATTCAGTGATTACAAATCAACATGGTCCCCAGATCCCATAGGACACAATCCCACTCATCTCTCCAACAAGATGTGGAAAAACCATATTTCCTCAAGGAACACTACAGGGCTGCCCCGCCCACCTCCTGGCCTGACCAACCCCAAACCATCATCTCCATGGAACAGCACAGCACCCCGATCGGTCAGGGGCTGGGGGGCACAGGACTCAAGGCTTGGCTCTGGTGAGAAGAATCAATTGATCAGCACCATTAATCAGACCTGAGGAGTGTATGTTTCACAGCACTAATGATTTGGAGGAAAGAAAGTTGCAGTTGTCTGATAAAAGGAAGAAAGTTCCTTCTTGAAATGAAAATTACTCTCAGTAACTGGGATGGGTGGGAGGTAGAATCTCAGGTCCTGCTGCAGGGAGTGAGTGAAGAGAGCTGAGAGCTGCTAGGAGAGAATACATGGGGTCTTTCAAGACTGGATATTTGCTGTGGATGGGAAGCTCCTCAAAGTAACTCTAGCAAAATGAATCGATGTCAGATGTGAGGAACGGTGTAGTTTTGTTTTCAGGACTGAAGATTGGGCTTTCATGTGTTAACAGGGCTGATAATGCTGAATTTTTATGAGACTGAAAGACCTAACTGTAAAGAAAGATGGTTTTTCTTTGTATCAAATCTGTCTTGATTGCTCTGTCTTATAATTTGCAGCATCTACTTGGAGTGATGGTGGCTCAGTTCGTCCTAGCTACTGGCTGGTTCTTCACAATCTCACTCCACAGGTATTTTCTGTGGTTGTTTCTGGAAACCTGTTTGCTTTACCAAGGATTTGTGCATTTTTTAGTGTTTTCTCTTTGAATAAAATCTGGCAAAATCAGATTTGCCAGGATATGTAACGTGTTTTTACTATTGTAATCCCTTCATCTAACTTTAGGACGTTCGGGTTTTGCTACGTGACTGTTAAAACGTTTCTTTACTTAAGAGTCACAAAAAATTATTGGAACAGAAAGTTTTTTTTCTTAAAGTGAGCGTAAGTTGCGTGACTGTAATGTGGAATGGTTTATAGCTGTTCTTTGGGATGTTGTCAGTACGAAAGTTGGTGTAACTGCCAGTTTTCACTTTAGTGTTTCCATAGTGAAACCACAGAATTTTTCCAACACTCCTGCCAAAACCAGTCTAGTTAGGTTATTTCTGCAAGTATTCTCAGAGTTGCTTCCATTCAGAATGAATTCTGTGGAGATCCTGGTTTCAGCATTCCCAATTCAAGGGCTGGGAAAAGCCTATATGATTATCAGGAGAACCCCAAGGTCTAGAAAGAGTCCTCTGTTCAGCAGGATAATTTATTGTGCTTCTACAGTCTTAAGAAAACAATAATGTGATTGAAAGACTAAAATCTCCTTCAGATCACCCAAAATGGTGAACTGTGTTCCTTTCATAGAAAAGACTGTTTTCCTTTATGTGAAGGAAACAGGAGGCACAGTTCTAAGTCTGGCTTGTGCAAGATAGTTTAATACTGCTTTAGGAATTATTTAATGGATGAAGAATATGTTTTGGAGGCATTTAAATTAGTAGGAAAGAGACAGAAGCAGATTATAATTGTCTCTTTCATAACAGATTCTTTATTCATTGTAGGTCAACTAGAGAGGAGGAAGTGTAAGGTTAAGGTGGATTCATTGACTCGTGGAATGGTTAGGTTTGGAAGGAACTGTATTGTCATTTCAAGGTTCTCTATTTTAACTTTGACCATATTTGTACCCACACACAACTTCCTTTTCCCTCATTTGAAGTTGTATTATATAATAGGGGGGGAAAAGAGAAGAAAAAAATTAGCACTTCCTTAAGTATTTGCATATACAGATCCCATTCCTGTGTGCATATTACTGTGGCATACCAGGAATGGAATCTGTCTGTACAGAACACCTGGGAGAGCAGCTGTTACTGGAGGAAAGTAACAAGTCGCTGCTGCAGAAGGAATGTAGGCAACAACTGCTCTGAAAACATTAGTTCAGGAGGAATGAACATTCGTGGGTTTGGCAGGATTATTACTGTTTCTATCACTTACTGTTTCATAACCTGCAAAGACAAAGAAGCACTATCATAAATTTAAAAAAAATTCATGGTAGAGATATTTCCAGTTTTTCAAAAACCTTTCAAATACTTGTTTATCTAAATTCTTCTGAAATCAGAGGCCTGGAGACTAAGACACTCTGGTTCCTTTGGTAAAATTCTGATGGCTGAAGGTGGTGAGAAGTACAAGTTGTGTATAATTACCGGAAAAGTTGTCAACGTAAGGATAGCGACTGTGTAAGAAACTCAATGAGAGGGTAACACTGGACTCAAGTTACAAGTGAATGGGAGTAAGTCAGATTATTCCCTAAAACAAACTCCATCTAATCATGAGAAGTTAAGGCATACCAGTTCCTGTTTGAAAATAAACTTCCATCACCTTTGCTTACTTCCCACCGCTTTTGTCTGTTTTCCTTTCTGAGAGCAGAATATCTTTTAATTACTGGGACTAGGATTGAAGTACGTTTGGAGAAAGAGTTTCAAATATCTGTTTTATTTTGGCTGTTCTTCTTCAGATTGATGGGTCAACCTTGAGGACGATCTGCATGCAGCATGGCCCACTGCTGACATTCCATCTGAACCTGACCCAGGGCACCGCCCTCATCCGATATAACACCAAACAGGAGGCGGCCAAGGCCCAGACTGCACTGCACATGTAAGCAAGGATTTGGGACAAAAATCTTAGGGTGGGTAGTAAGGGAGGTGTGGTTTAAGCCCCTAAGCTCAGTGAAAACTTTTGAACTGTACTAATATCCTGCACTTAAAACCTGTTCTTCCTCTGTTCTGTTTGAAAGTTGACATGTATGTGTTAACCATTTTGCCTGCACTGTATGGGCATTTACATTGTTCCTGGTGTTAACCTTAGTTGAAATTTAGAAAGAATTTGTTGCAGGCATAACTGAGTGTTGGGCTGGGGAGTCGGGTTTTTTTCCCCTTGTAAAATGGGGAGTTCTTGTGTTTAGAGTCAGTGTCACTGTCAAGAACAGCTGAAGTTTTCCATGTTCATTCCATTATAGCAATGTAGCTGATAATTTCCTTTGTTTTGGGCACCTAATAGTACTGTTCGTGTGCTTCTGAATCCCTTACCCTTAGCTTCTGGTTCTAATTTTTTTACTTGCATATATCTTGTCTTGCTAGGTGTGTGTTGGGAAACACTACCATCCTGGCTGAGTTTGCCACCGATGAAGAGGTTAGTCGCTTTCTGGCACAAGCTCAGCCCCCTACACCTGCAGCAACTCCGAGCGCACCTGCAGCAGGCTGGCAATCCCTGGAGACAGGACAGAACCAGACAGATCCAGTTGGACCTGCTTTGAATCTCTTTGGTGGGTCAACAGGGCTTGGGCAGTGGAGCAGTGGTGGCGGCGGCGGCAGCAGTGGGGGTGATCTCACTGGCGCTTCACTGTGGGGGCCCCCAAACTATTCTTCAAGCTTGTGGGGGGTCCCAAGCGTAGAGGATCCACACAGAATGGGCAGCCCTGCTCCCTTACTACCTGGAGACCTTCTGGGAGGAGGGTCGGATTCAATCTGAACTTAGAACTTTCAACTCTGACCTCGTGACCTTTTTTGGAACAGCAGCAGCACTAACTTGACCTTTTCGTTTTTTTCAACTTGCAATAAATACATTTATAAAAGGAAAAAAGAAAATGGAGAAAGAAAAAAAGGTGGGTCATTGACAGACTGTCTGAGCACATAGTTGCCTCCCTTATATAACTTCAGTTTTTTCGTTTGGAATATGAATCCAAAAAAGAGAACATATCACTCTTGAAATACTTGAATCGTGAACGCCAACGTAGAAAGACAATGTGAAGCAAGTACACATACCATTTAAATTTAAACAGAAAAAATTAAAAAAATTAGTTTCTAGTTTTTCACTTTTTCATGTTATACGGAAGTTGTTGCTAAGAAACATATATACTGAAAAAATAGCTTTTTAACTTTGTTTGCACTGGGTGTGTTTCCGTCCTTAGGTCTACCATGTTGGGTTGGGGAAGGGGAGGGGTTCAAAAGAGAAATGGGGGGGGAGGGAAAGACTTGACGGAGCCTCACTTTAAAAACAAAAAAAACTAAAAAAAAACCTAAAAAAATTTAAAAATTTTAAAAAACCCACCAAAAAAAAAAAAAAAGAGGAAAAAAAAGAAAAAACAAACAAACAAAACAGAAAAACCAACACTTTGTGATTGGCTGGTTGATACGTACCAGTGTGTTCTGGCACATGTAACTGCCCACGTGTGCTTGTTTCTGTGTGAGTGCGTGTGCACATGTTTGTGTGTGTGCATTTTTTTCTCTCTCTATATATAATCTTGAATCGCTGCATTGCTGATGGTCTACGGGCTGGCTGGCCATCTGCATGTCTTGATTCTGAAAACAAGACAGGCATGGTGGAGTCCCTGTGGCTGAAGCAGAATCCAGTTGGGCTGGATTAAAATTTGTCAGTAGGTTTTTCTAAATTCATTTTAGCAGGGTGCTATCTCAAGTCTGCAGATCATACAGAGTGGATAGTTGCTTCCTAGCCCTTGTTCTAACCCTGTGGTAGAGCAGAACACTGCCATATCCAAAGGATTTGGTGAGAGGGGAGAGACAATGTTGTCTTATGAGTAGCAGTGTCTTTATTTATGTCTGCATGTGGGGTTTTTGTACTGAATGAACCCTAGAATGTTTGTTATATAATGCAAGCCATTTATTTCTTCCAACAAGGGGAAAAGAGGAGGAAAGAAGACATTGCCGTTTTTTGTGCAGCTAAGACAAATGTTCTTACTCAGTCTGTTGCAAGCTTCAGTACCTTTAAAAACGAGTGTTTCTTTTCTCCCCCAAACCTGAATAAGCACCCATATTCATTCTAGAGGAATCCATCAAAAGCTTGAAAGTCCAGCCCAACCAAATTAACCTTTTAATTGATTTACTGCTTGTATTAAAACTGACAGAAAACTAAATCGTGTCAGCAGACTGCTGGCCGGCCTGCCTCATCTCCTGAAAGCACATGCAGCCGACTCCTTCCTGCGTCCTTCATGGTGAGCGTTACCTGTGCCAGGCCTCGGTGTCATTACAGCGCCAGACCATCACTGACAGAAACGTTTACTTACGAATGTTCTTAAACCAGTGTGTACTTCAAAGGTTTCCTTTTGTTTCTCTGTGTTGTGTTTTTTCCTGTGTATGTGGTTTCGCTTAGGGAGGTATATAACTAGCAAAGACTTTTTTTTTTTAAAAAGTATTGCACCTTTTTGTTTTTTTTGTTTTTACTTTTTCTGTACTGTTGCTTTTTAATTTCTGTATTTAAGGAAAGGTTTGGGGTTTTTTAGCATCAGTGTAAGTAGTACTCTGGGCAGGATAGGGGTGACCTATAATCCACAGTGATAGCCAGTGTGTGTGTGCGTGTGTGCGCTGGGAACAAAACTTTTTAAGACCTGTTGTTGTGAAAAGAGTTGTAGCAGACTTGAAGGCACATCCCTTGACATGAAGCAGGAAGTCTTTTATGGGAGTGGGGCCAGGAGAAGAGGGAAGAGAGATGCCGGTACTTTTTCCATAAGTGCTAGGACTTCCATGTGGCATTGTCTGGCCGTTATACTGTCTAACAAAGTGCCGACATTCTGTACCAGCATATACCTGTCCATTCCAGCTCTCAGAGGTAGCAGTGCTCGGGCTTTATTACCTGGTGGAGCAGGGAGGATAGGGGAGTCTGTTTCTTAAGCATTTTCATTGAAGGATCCAACCGTGTCTGAAACATTTAACTCTACATGTGGGTTTGGTGGGGAGAAGGCAAAGCAGATGCAAGCAATGGGGTGGGGATGTGTGTGTGTGTGTGTGCGCGCGCCTGTGTGCTGGGTGGGGGGAGGGAAGGGCTAGGGAATTACGTGGCTGTTTTAATTCGCCCTTTCTATGTAAACCCAATGTCACAAGGAAGACTGACTGAGGGAAATGCTGCATATACACATGCCTGTAGATTTGTATGCAAAGTGTTACATGGTAAAAAAGTACGAGTAGGTTTGTATTTGTGTAGTAAACTGGAGTGTGCAGCATACTCTGGCCCCTTTGGAATATACTTTCCTATCACATCTCCTCCTTCATCTCTCCCACCATGCACAAAGAAACAAAGTGCTCTCTTTCAACTCCTGCTATCTAGCTAGTGGCCCTTGCGTGCAGACATCCATAAAGCTTTGTTTCTAGTCTCTGCTCGAAGACCAGCCGCTCTCGGACACGCAGAGCAGGTTCTTAAAAGTCCTGTGCCAGCAGTACTTCCTAGTGAAGCACCTTTGGCCTGAGCAAGCCAGTATCTGTTCTGTCACATGATTTTGCTATACATGCTGGTTCATTGCTGTGTTTCACCCTCACTTCTCTCTCCCAACCTGCCCTAAGGTCCCTTTTCCTGCACTTTGGGCTAGTTGAGTTCATTGCGATACTACGGTGAAAGCCGGGTGCTAGAGCCCCTCTTGTTTACAAGACGTAATGAGGGATTTGAAATATTTAAAAAGAAAAGCTAAATTGTTCTTCCATTGTAAGCTTAAAGGGAAAAAAATTAAAACATACAAAAAAAAAAAAAAAAAGACCAAAAAGTGCATATATATATTTTAGATGAAGACTAACTCTGGGAGCATTTAACAGTGTTTTTGTTTTTATTTTAACATTTTATTTTCCTGCTTTAAATTTGCAAGCATTCTCAGGAATTCTAGGGTAGGAAGCCAGTTTTTTGAAGATGGTTTATTTAACCTTATCCTAGATAGATGGCTGTTTCTTGTTGATAAACTTTTACAAGTTCCTGAATCTTCAAAATGTTTGAAAGTTTTTACTTTAAAAGAAAAATGCTAAAAAAAAAAATAAAAAGAAAAAAAAAGAAAAGAAAAATCTCCAAATGTTACTGTCAAGCGAGGGATCAAGAATTTTAGACTTTCTAAATTAAAGTACATTAAGAAAACTTCTCAATATCAGCAACAGGAATTCATTGCAATCTTAAACAAGTTGTGGGAGAAGAAGGGTTATCATTTATAGTGCTTTATTACTCATGCAGACATGTGTGCAGTTGCATGGAGAAGTGTGTGAATGGAAATCTATTGTTCCCTCTTGATTGAAACTAAATGAAATACTCTTCAAGCACCTTTTTTAAAAGCAAAGTGAATCTATAAACCTTATTAAAATGCAGTATAGTTTAACTGAAAGAGTCCTCAGTTAGGAGGACCAGCAGGAAATACATGATGGTGCTTCTTCGAACCACTTCTAAGTAGTGCTAAAGAAAACCAGTGCTGACAGAATACTCAGTAATGAAGTAGGTTTATTATCCTGCCTTTTTCAGTACAGAAAAAAAAAAGAATATGAAAAACTCCATTAAAATGTACATTGGAAATTAACTTTGCTGTTTTCAGCTATTTGGTCAGTTTTATTCCACACTTGGAGACCTGCTGCTCGCTTTTCTTCACTCACCCCTCCTCCCAGTCTTTGTTTTATTTTATATGAGGGAAATATCTGTTAAACTCCTCTGTTCACCCTGTTGCTGCTGGCTGTGAGGGCTTACACTCTTGAACTTCAGAGTTCAGCGTTGGGATGGCCAACTTCTGTCTCCCAGCTCTAAGGGTCAGGGGCTTACTGCGCCTGAAACGGCCAGGCTCAAACCACAAAAACCGCGCTAGTGCCTTTTTACATGCACCCACATGCCCTACAGTGGGGGAAGGGAGGGAAGACGAGGCAAAGTGAGGCAGTATAGCCACTTCATGGAAATAGATGTACCCCTTCTTAAGGAAGAAGAGCATGCTGCATAAGCATGTTGTGCAATGAGTTACTTAATAGTAATTGAGATTTTATTAGTAAAGAAATCAGATGCCAAATTCTGTCTTTTTCATAGCAGTTGCCCAGTGTTTTCATGTTGTGCTGCGTGTGCATGTTAGTCTATTGAAAATAATGCATCAGTAGTAATAATAATGTGCTTTAAAATGGGCCAGTAGAAGGAGGGTTTACTTAGGAGCTTTGGGATTTTATTTTTTAGTTTGTTTTATGGAGAGAATTTGAGTGCTTTGCCAGAAGCTGTGTTTTATCGAATCAGCAGTGTCCTGAAAGAGAAGAAACCATAGCATTTAATAAAAAAAAGTCAACAGACTTGACATTCACTTGGAAGTGGGTTGTGACTGAGCGCTGAAGGGTTGACAGTCTGGAGTTTCAGCAGTCTCCTGGGTCCAAATCTATTGTAGTACAACAGTCTGCTCCTCCTTTCCTAAATGTACAGTCCTGTAAGCGCTAGTGACTGTCTCCTCAGTGACAGTTTCCCTAAATTGTTAAAGTAACGTTAATCTTGCTGGTTTTCAGCTACAGTTGACAGATATGTATGGCTTAGTCATGGCACTCCTAACCGTGCTACTACAACTGCACTCTGAGCATTCTGCTAACCAGACTCATCTACTGGGGACAACCATTGCTTAATGTTATAAAAATTCTGCTACCATTTGAGCTCATAACAGCAAAAAGTCAGCAGGAATTGATGTTAGTGTACTTTTGGGTTTTTACAAAACTGCTCCAGGGAAGGAATCAGTGGCAGTGTCTTTTTTAAATGTATTGGGAAGGTAGGGAAAAGAGGCTGGCGAGAGGACAGGTTGGAATAGACTATGGGTATTTCCATCCAGATACAAATCCAGCCACTTTGCTTACCCTACTCTTCAGTGTCTATCAAACTGAGAGTTTTTAAATGTTTGATAATTTTTTGCTCCATTTGAGGATTTAATTTTAGCAGTGACAACTAAGTCTAGCAAGGGGCTTTGGAAGAATTGCCATCTTTTCACAGTGTTTTTATGTTTCTGCCTGGACACTTGCCCAGCAGTCGTGAGAGTGGGGGTTTTGTTGGTTTGGTTTTTTTATAATCACAGGGTGTCAGGTTTTTCTTAGAGGTCTTTTTTATTGTGCTTCACATTAAGTGGCTTGTGTAATGAACAAAAATGTTAAGCCAACTGTGTTTTTACCTCTACAATATAAACAAGATATTTTCAACGAATTGGGTGGTATAACCACCTTAAAGATTAAATAACAATTAAACATTTATATTAAGTTGACTTTTTTTTAATAATGAAATTTCTAAGCATTTATTCCTTAAAACATTTGCCCTATTTTTTCTCCTAAAAATGTTGCCACAGATTGCATTTTGTCTAAACGTGTATCCAAATAGTACCACAGAGGTTTTTTCTTGGTTTGGTTGTATTTTTGATTCATTCTTTATGATGTTTAACTCTTAGGTTTCTGATTCTGTTTGCACACGTTGTTTTCCTGTTGACTTTAAGAGGAGCACTGTTTGTGTATCTGAGGCACCCAAATTTGGCCAGGTCTGGTCCAGGAAATCAGGAGTGATCTTTGCATGAATTAGTCCTACTGACCTTAAATGCATTACTACTCGACTAAGGGCTCTTTGTATAAATAAACCTTAGCTGGATCAGGGCCAAGGTAGCAGATGAGGACCTTTTGTATTTCCGATGCAGCAAACATCTGTGTTGCATATATCACATTGTCAGTAAATCACGTGACTTTAGTAGCCAGGTTTCTCCAGTGGATTGAAATGTAGTTTTTGTGGAGGATGGTTAGCATCTCAGGGTACGAGTCCTGACTGAGTGAAACGTAACTTTTTCTTTCTAAAGATGTAAGGTTCCCTTAACAGAAGCAGCTTTCTTAATTGTAAATATGCATGCATGCTTTGTGGGCAGGAAAGTAATACCAAGAAAACTATGTTAAAATTAATTCTTAAAAAAAAAACAAAAACAACAACAAACAAATGCTGTTGAAGTGCAACTTTGGTCCTGAATGTGAAGCAACATACAGAGAATCTGTTGGTTTGTCTAAATTGATTTTGCACAAAATATCATTTCAGTTCTGTAGTTCATTTGCCGCTATTTTGCAGTTGTAGGAACTGACACTGTTAGATCATATCAATCATTCCCACTGTGATGAAAAGACAGATATCTAAAACCCACACTCTTTCTTTCCCTTCACCTCCAGTACTAGGCTTCCACCTGTGGCAGAAGGACGTTAACAGTAATGGGAAGAAGTATGTGAAGTTTCCCAGTGTACACAGAACTGATTTTCTCTGTTGTCCTGAATTCACATCCAAACTTAAACCACAAAGCAACAATTATGCTGTAGCTGAGCTGTTGATTGGACTATACAACAGGAGCTGAACTGGAGACTTTTAGCAGCCTTGCTAGTTCATGTCCTTCACAACATTTTGCCTAAGTGTCCCATCACTGTAAATACCAGTGTTGCTGAATTCTACCAAAGTTCCCCTGCAGTAGTAGATAATAGGAAGCAGGTCCACTTTGTGATGACTCACGAAGCAGAGCTTTACCTGCTTCAAGAGTCTGTCTACATTGCTGTTAAAACTGAGTCAGGGTCCTGTTTAAAATATAGCTCTCTATTCTGTGACGTTAGTAACTTTAAACTTTGTGATGTAGTAAATATAGCTTCTAATCCTTATATGAAAAGTGATTTAAGGTTTCATTTGTGCTACAGAAAGCATCACAGCTCCTGGTGGTTTGGAGCCTGTTTTTAAAACTTATCAGGCCACAATAGATGCCGTTTCATCTGTGGCACGCAGCAGACAACATCCGTTTGCATCCACGGTTTGCTTGCGTGTTGCTTTTCATCAATCTATGCAGGAAAGGTTTTCTCTAGAAGTCTCCCAGAGTCCTGTGCTATATAAGCAAGCTTCTAGCAAATCAAGTGCCCTCTACGAAAGAGCCATTTTTGCCCTGTATGTGTGACAGTTGGGACTGGTGACATTCAGCAGTGTTAGGGTTCCTGTTAACTTTGTAGCAAGAAAGGGAGTTTTTTGACTTGACTCTGACAGCCTTTCTGTAAATTAATACAGAGCACTCCAGGGAAAAAGAAAAAGAAAAAAAAAAAAGGGAAGAATGCATTGTGCCAGCCAGCGTTAAGTATTTAAGTATTTTTGCAGCAGACATTCTTGACTGTGGTGGATGGAGGGGAAGAGACTGGAGAATTTTGCATGAACGCGCAATACAAGGAGGCACTGCTTGGCAAGAAATGCCTCTTCTTGGGTATTGGTGTGTGGTTTTACATTCACAGAACTAACTTACTTGGGTTTTTTAAGTTTTGGGGTTTTTTAAATAGAGAGAAAATGGAAGCTCCTCCTGTTTCAGATGAAACACAACCAACCAGAAGTGAACATTTTTTTCATCATTTGCTGTTGAGCAGGTTGCACAGCTTGTTAGAATAGCTATTTTAGTGACATGGTTATGATATTATGTGCTTTCTTTCCCCTCCCTCTCCCTGCCGGATATGGCTTACCCTTTCTGTATAAGGCGCTGTGTGGGTTTTTTTGTTTTGTTTGGGGAACGTGTGGAGAAGAAGCAAAATGAAGTGAAAATGCAAGCCAAGGTAGAACAGCCTTACTTTAGGGGGTAGCCTTACAACAGAGCTTTATAGTGAGTGTGCTGTATTCCAAAATATGTAAGCCAAAAACAAAAAAGCATTCATTTATGCAAAAAAAAAATAAAATTAAAAGAGGTGTTGGAAGAGTTCTTTATTATGTACCTTCTAAAGGTGGAGTAAGGTCTCACCAAGTGATACGTTATTGTGATACTTCTTGCTGGGTCAGTAGGAATGGGTCGGGGTATAAGCGCTTAACATTTTCCTCCTATGTTTTTACAAGCAGTAAGTTAAATGTGGTATTTATGAATGTGCCTTTGTGAGTATAGTGACTGTCTAATTGAGGAGACCACTTGGGCTGGAGGGGAGACAATGGTCAATTTATTCTTTCAAGAGGTCAGACATTGAGATTACAGCCCACTGGTCCCTTTTGACAAGCATCATCTTTGGGCTGGTCTCTACACTGCACAATACGTATTCATATGTGGTAGAGATTGGGGTGGGGGGTGCAAAGGGATGTCATGTGATGCACAGAAGCTGTTGATAGTTTTAGGGTAGTCTGCCGTTGCAGGTTGAGTTTCTATATGTATTATGTGGCTTCTCTTTATGTTTGTGTGCATGAGTGTGAGTGTGTGTAGCTTTGTTTTTTTGTAAGCACTGGAGAATTGAAACACAGTGATGTTTGAGACAAATTTATACATGTAGAGAAGATGATGTTTTGTAGCTTCTGTTAAATAGTGGGTGCAGGCACACTTTTACCCTCTCTGCCCGAGTCCTGATAAGCAAAACAGGAAAAGGTTTTTTTTCAACCCTTCAACTTCCAGCACACTTAACGTTGCCATTTAAATGAACAGGGTATTACACAAGAAGAAAAAAAAAAGAGTTTTTTGAAATGGTGAGGTAGAAGTGTTTAAAAGGAAAAAAAATCTGAAGTAATTTTTTGTTTCTTCAAAGCTGTTTGTAGCTAAACATGGGAATCTGCAGTGTCTCCTTCCATTTGTTTTTTTCTCTAATAATTCACCTCTTCGTCCCACCCAAAAATACGAGGTGTACAAGATCAAGAGCTGTTGTTGTAGCCCTTCCTAATTCCCACCCTGAAAAAAAACTCCAGTGGGATCCCTCAGCTCTATTCAGGAAGACAAAGAGAGGAGAGACTCTGCAGTTTTCTTTGCTTCGCTCTCATTCCTCTCTAATGGCCTTGAAATGTATTATTATGCAAATGTGAATTTTGATACTGAACTTAAGAAGAGGTTGTTTGTTCTTTTTTCAAAAAAAAAAAAGGTCCCATATGTGGTCAGCATTGCTTCTTTATTTTGTAAGTGAATTGTAAACTATGCATTCTGCAAAGGGGGCGTAGGGGACAAAGATACTTTGCTAAACTGTTCGGGAGTTTCTGTGTCCATGGTCTATCCATTATAGTTTGGGGAAGTGGGGAGGTGATGACTTTGAAATAAGAAGGAATTGATAAGAACCTCTCTTTGTCAGACATTGGCCAATAGGTAACTGAGCAGAGATTTGAAAAACTAATGTTGAGTGCAAAACAAAATCAGCTCTCAGCCTTGCACAGGGATGTGAATTCTTGCCATGCAGTGTTAACCCAGGGCCGAAAGGGTGAGTGGGACACCAGCTCTACCTGGGGAACTATCTACCGCCTCCTGTGTTCTGGCCCTTGCTAAGCTCAGGAAACATGGTGCCATAGGCACTGTCTTTTTTTCAATTTACTACTAGTTTTCCATCACAGCAGTCCTTGTGCTCTTCCACGAGAATTGGAACATAGCTGGTCCTTGGTATCTACACTTCCTTCTCCCTAAAGTTTCCTTTGCTGCTGTTTCTGGCACAGCTCGTACAGTGACGGCACAGCTGTGGACAAGATGTTGGAGATGGTACTTACTTTCAAGTGCTGATCAAAGCCCGACTATGAGGACTGCATTTTTTCAACATCAGTAGCCATCAGTGCTTTGTTGTCTGGTGTTACTGCTAGTGACTTAGCATTAATGTTGGCAGTGTGTGAAATTCTAGGAAAGTAGATTGACACGTAGGCCAGGTCCTCTCTATTTAGAAGAAGTTATCCTATTTTTACTGAGAGGTGATGTCATAATGGTCATAAAAAAAGTATTTACCTCCTCATATCTCCAAAATGCACTCATTGTGGATTATGTATGTTCCTTGAAGCTTGCTAAGTTTCCAGGAGCAGTCTCCTCAGAAAAATATAGATCTCATTGCCCTCTCTGTTATTGTAATAGGGACCTTTTGACTTGACTTTTTCCTTTGTCCATGGTGAACCATGGTACCTGCATTATCCTTGGCATTATCGTAGGTGTAATATCAGAAACAGATTATCCTGCCTGTATTCAGTGTTTTCATGCAGCAATTTTGTTTTTGTTGACATTCACAGTACTGTAATAAGTAATAGACTTGATGATCCCTCTCGCATCTGTGCCTGCCTTGCAGATGCGATCTTATCAGGGTTCCACTCTGTCAGATTGCCTTTAAAAAAAATTACAAAAGGAAAAAAAAAAATCTGAAGTTTAAACTCACTCACTAAAATACCTCGTGGTACACTTCCCCTTCTAATGTAACCTTTTTAATCTTTTCTTCTATACTTGTTGGAATTCTATTTCCATCTGTTATCTCCTTTCTAAAAAGATGTTTGAACTTGTGATTTAGAGCACAAGCCTGGAACTCCTGAATTCTAACATTGGCCATTACTCTTCCCTTGCCTTGGGCAAATCATTTAACTACTTTGCCTTTGTTTTTTCATCTGTAAAGCGGGGTTGTTAATAATACTTACCTACCTCACAGGGGTTTTGTGAGGATCAACTAGTAATGTTTGTAAAGTGCTTTAAAGAAAAAAGCATAATAGAAGTATTATGAGGTTTTCAGAGCAAGTTCGCTCGTTCTTTTCACATTGTTTGCTTATGTGGAGGGAGATAACCCTTTTTTCTTTTAATTATTAAAGCCATCAAACACTCAGATCCTAAATTATAGAAGTTGATGGAGATTCAGTTACTCAAACTCCTTCTTTATGCCTGTTATCTTCTCCTGCTCTTTTTTATATAGTTGTGCCAGTGTTGCTAGAGGTCACACACGTCTATAAGCTTCAAAATTGAAGTACTTTAAGCTTGCTGCTTCTTTCACCAGATCACCAAATCAGAATAAGTTTGTGTACTCTTCCCTGCCATTGAATAGCATTTTTGGTAATGTCATCTTTCAAGTAGACACATCTTTTCCTGCCATCATGAAGGGGGAGGTGGTGGTGTGTAGTTTCAGAGAGGGGACTGTAAGATGAAGAACCTTGCTCCTTTATGCTGCTGCTCCAGGGATAAAGGGCAGAGTAGCTTTCTGTTTCCTTCCCTGAGTTAATTTCAGTGTGTTACCAGTAACACTTCAAATGCAGTGTATCTTCTTGTCCACAATATACAGAAGCCATCACCTGCCAATAAAACGTAGGAACAGAGGGAATGATAGCAGATGCTGCTTGTGTATATGCCTTACAGCTCTCTCAGAATGTCTCTGGGAGGGTGGTGGGGGAAGAGGTCTTCATTGGGTAAATCCCACAGCTGTCAGGGAACCTCTGCTACTTTCTCCCCTCTCAGTCATGTGGTCGCTGCTTCTTCTTTCTTGGATGTGCGTCTCAGGGATGTGCATATGAGCCCATGCCTTTTGGAATTTGGCATTTGAAATACCAAGAACACGGTTTCTATACCTGAAACCTTTCTGTTTGACACTCCCTGGTCCTCTCTGTCCTGCATTGCTCCCCATGGCCTTAGGAACATCTCTCCGTTGTTGCCCTGTGCCACCCTCTCCATTTCTGCCAGTAATCAAGATGAAGTGTAAACAGTGATTCTAGAGAGAAAGAAGCTGAAATGATGCATGTGCATCTTTGGGATTTACACACATCTGTATCTTAGATTTTTGCCACATCTGCTCTAAAACACTCAGAACCTGATGCACAGTACTTTTTTTTTTCTCATCTAGAAAGCAGAACAAACATCAGTATGACCCTGATGGTAATTCTGTAATGTTTACTTCAAATGAAATGCTAAGTGTTTTCCCCAAAGAACCAAAAAACCCCCACCTTCTAACAAAAGTAACCAAATCTAATCTTTCTGGGGACGGGGGAGGGAGGGGGAGGAGGAAAAGCAGTGACAGGGGAGCGTTCTGATCTATTTTTGTCTCCGCCACTTGGCTGGAGATAAGAGATGCTGCTTTGAGTTCCACAAACATAAGGGATTATGTTTACAAAGGTAAATGCCTTCTACCTGTTCAGGAAACTGGCTACTGGTGGGCATCAGGAGTTTAGAGAGTTTCTCTTCATTGCAAACAACTAATGGGAGAAGGGTGTGTCTGGAGGAAAATGGAGAAATAGATTCATTTCATCTAGTCTTCTTGGTAAAATAATGCCACCTTCTTCTCTCCTTACTAATTGGGAGGAATGAAGTGGCAGAACAGAAAATCGATGATGTCCAATATGGCTGGATTAGAAAAGGCAGCTTTTCTACTTTGCACACAAATAGGTAACAGGAAGGTACAGCTAAAGTCCTCTTGCCTGAAACACTGTCCCCCAGAAGCAGACATTGTAATAATAAAGATAGTGGCTGTGTGTATATTGATGCTATTTGCAAGTTACCTGTAAGTGTTTATTTTTTTTCCTTATACTTGAAATGGCTTTCTTTACTAATCTCACCTTAATTCTGGTTTCTCCCCTCCTTCTATAGTGTGCAGTAAAATTGCAGGACAAATGGGGAGAATGTAGAGGAGATGACACAATGTCTTGCATATCCAGGTTTCATCTTAATTTCCATCCCATATTCTCAAGAGATATTTAAACTTTCTAAAGGTTTTCCATGGACACAGAAACTCAGCACTTTAGAAGGTGCTCTTGTATGGCTGGCTGCCCCCCTTTTCCTCCTTTTCTATATTTTTATTTTACTTTTAGTATAGTGGTACTTAAGATCACTGGTTCACTTAAAAAGAAAAAAACCAATAAGATGTTTAAACTCTACTAATGTACAAATAAGCTGAAATGTTGCATTTTTTGTGTATTTTTGCCATAGCAGGTACTGTATTTCTCATGCTGGATTTAGGAAAAAAAAAAAAAAAAAAAAAAAAAAAAGGGTGATGTTTTATTGGAGTGTGACAAGTTAAGAGTAATAAGGAATTAAGTCGTCGTCATTTCATTGAAACTGAGAGATGGTGTAATACTTATATAAGTTTTCTGAAGGTTTTTTTTTTTTGGGCTTTTAAACAGCTTTTTTCGTTTTTATTTTATTTTTAATTTTTTTTGAAAGATATGATTGTATTATGTGCAACTCAGTTGCTTACATTATAACTACAAACTATTTTTGGGTTCCTGGAAAAAAAAAAAAAAAGACTAATAAATGTGTTTGGCTGCTAAGCATTTAAAGCTCGTATTTTCTGCCCGTTTTGTGTACCCCGCGCGTCTCCCTCAGCCGCCGCCATCTCGGGGCCCCTCAGGGCGCGGCGGCCTCCGAGCGCCAGGGGGCGCCGAGGGCCCGAGCCGGGCCCACCATGGCGGCGGGGGCGGGGTCGCCTGAGGGCCGCGGGGCGGGGCCGCCGCCCGCCCTTATCCCCCGCTGCCCGCGGGCTCTGCCCGGTGCCGGTGATCGCCCTGCCCCGCAAGCGCTGCCATGGCGGCCCCCGGAGAGGAGGAGGACGTGATGGCGCGGTACCGCTCCCCGCTGGTGTCGCGGTACGCCAGCGCCGAGATGGGCTACAACTTCAGCGAGAGGAAGAAGTTCGGCACTTGGCGCCGCCTCTGGCTCTACCTCGCCCAGGCTGAGAAGGTAACGGTGGGACGGGGCGCTGAGGGCAGAGCGGCCCGGGGAGGGGGGAGTGTGGTGTCGAGGCTTCCCCGCGTCCCGTTTCCCTTCAGGGCCCTGGGAGAGGAGGGCCGGGAACCGTGCCTTCCTGGAGCTGCCTTCGGGAAGACCGACCAGAACAACCTGCAGGAACCCCTTCGCGTGTTTCGGGGGGCAGAGGGGAGGCAGGGGGTGGGAGGTCAGGGTTACCCATCCCTCTGTACACAATTCTCCACATACCTGTCGCCCCTCAGCAAATCGCCTCTTCTCGTCTCCTACACTCCCCCTTGCACTTTTCCCTTCTTTGTGAAATTAGTTTCGTAAAAGCTCTGCTAAGCAGTTTTTGGTGAGGGGTTGCCTCTGAGCAAACATCACTGTCCTTCTGAAGCGCTCGGCTGTTTGCTTTTCAGGAGGTGTGACGGGTGAGGTCCTCTCTCCCGTTCAATCCCATGGCTGTCAGTCCATGCCAACCGGACCACCCCCTGCATCTGCAGCCAGTTGTTTTTACATAGCACTTAATTCCGAGAGAAGTTTACTTTTGACCAAAGAGGGCCGAACGGTTACTGCAGAAGTGCTTGTGATGTTTCTTATAGGCCAAGTACCACAAAAAAAAAAAAATACCACAAAAGACTAGATATTGTGCATTAATTCAACTACTAGGTAGCAGCAGCTGAGAGTATGTCCATATGATTGCAAGCTGTTGTGTTAGTAGAGTCTATGAAGTTAACGTTTTTAAAATGTAGTTTAAGCTAAACCTTTTTACTTGGACTTTGATCCTAATTAGCGATATGTGTTCAGCAATTATTAAGTCTTGGTTGAGACACAATCAGTTTTGAGGATCCGCTAACTTGATTCCTTGTGACTGGGAGGGAGATTCTTACCAGTGAAAAAGCTGTAATGCGTTCCCCAAAAGAACCCAAAGAAAAACCACACAAACCCACCCCACCTTCTGACAGAATGGCTTTACCTTTCAGACTCAAGAGTTGCCCATTTGTTTTGTGCGTAGTCCAGTTTCTGTTTTCGAAGTACTGGGATTGTTAGGAAGCAATCCGAGCGCTAGGTCTGGCTGTTACTATTAGTGTAAGGGCAGAAAAGCACCTTGCTGAAGAATGAACAACAGTGCCATTAACATGTTTCTTCTCCATTCAAGGATCATACTGCTACAGCAGCCTCGTCAATAGTATGCTGCACCAAATGTGATGGTTTTTTTAGAAGCTGAAGATGTAATTATACAGCTGTGCTAAATAGGAGTCACCTTCTGAAGTACCACACGCTTGATTTTCTCATAGTTCATATACTGGAGCGAGCAGGCAAATCGATGCAAATCTCATGTAGGACAGGAAATCCCAATACCATGAAAACATGCTTAAGGAGCTTTGCATGCTGCAGCATGGCAATTTAAACATAGTTATATCAATTCTAGCACTACCATTCAAGAACAAAATATGCAAGTTGCCCAATAGGAGAAAGTGATCTGCTTGAAAGAGCCAGTGTGAGACTTCTAGGTTTCCACTCCCAAGCCCTGAACTGATGCCTCCCTTGTCTCTTGACCCTTGCTTTCCTTCTCATTGCCTCCCTAGAGTTTTGTCCCCAGAAAGTAGAGAAAAGTCTTGAGACTTCTTCTCTCTTTTCGTTGTGGGCAGAGGGAGACTGCTATTTTTATCTGCCTCTTCATTCCAGACTAGTTTGTCATCAAATGTCAGCCTTGGACTAAAGGAGGAAGAGCCAGCACCTGTTAGCTCTGTCAGTGATCTGCTAGTTATAGATACAAACAGTTTCTTTTGAAGAAACTTCTTATAGAAGATGCACTGTATTTCTATGGGAAAAAAATGAACCCAAGACAAACAATAAATGAACTAGGGCTGCACTATTTACTGCAGTACTTACCTGATTTCAAGATATGCATATGTGGCTTCTTTGGTTATCCTTACTGAAGATACATAGCATTTCTTTTTGGATACATTGGAAAACAAAAAGTAATGAATGAACCCTGGGCAATAGTTACTCTTGTCTTACAGTAAATCAGAATTAGGAAGATCTAACCATAGGTTTTCTCAAAGTTGCAGAGAAGTAGTAAAAGAGGACATGCTGTTTAGTGATAAAATTTTAGGTAAAGCATGGGACCAGGCAAATGGTTTCAGTATTCACCCTACTTAATAGAAGAAATTTTCACTTGAAATCAGTGAAATAAGAACTGAAAAAATATTTCATTGGAAACTGAATTAGACAGAAAGTCTATAGAGTGTTTTGTTCCTTTCAGGAGACAATACCAGGAGTTTGAAAGAGGAAATTTGGCTAAGTATGTGATTAGTAAGAGAAGCTAATCTTTTCCCAACTGACAGTAGTCAAAGTTTGGGTTAAGAGCTGAAGCATGTGAGTTTATACCCATCCCAAAACTCTAGTTTATTTTTTTTGCATTAATTCATTTGTATTATAATACTTCTGTTAGCACTTTTTTAAATCTTGAATTCTTGACCTTAACAATGTTATTTGAAAGTCAAGTACAAATTTCGTGTTGATCTCCCTTCTCATAGAAATAGCTTTGACATCTTGCAGCATCAAACTGAGTTACGGTATGTTTTGCACATGTAAAAGACAAATGTCTTCTCTCTTTTAAGAGCCTACGGTAGCCTCTGTCAATTTTGTTGTCCAATTTACATTTCATTATTTTTCTGTCACGTGTTCTTTATTAGATGAGCAACCCAGTGTTCTCAGTCTGTTTGCAGGAGCTGTTCTGCCTGCTCTGCTCTTCTCTTTAGGGATAGTGATGAACAGTCATAGCTTTCATAGTGGCACATCAGAATATTGGAACGATCTCAGAGGAATGACACCTTACAAGCTCAGTCCAGAGAGCACTGTGGTGCTTTGGGGAAAACCTCGTGTTCTCTCTCATGTAGTTTTCTTACTTAGTTTTCTTGAGTACACAGGTTTGAAGGACATTCGATTGTTTTCTTCCTGAGGTACTGCCAATATCAGCAAAAGCTCATAGGAAAGAGGCCTCACGTGCTGTTTGTGGACAGATGGGGACATAATTTGTCTTGGCACTACCCTGTCTTGCAGGTATTCCTGTGACCAGTAGTCCCCTTTTTTTTTTAGGTCATTTCTTCTTTGTACGACTGCATACTGTGGTCAACTTTTCCCAGTGAATCATGGATGTCTGAACAAGGCATGAAGTTTTAATCTGGGCACAGGAGTGTGTTGCCTGCTGAGTTGCCTGTGTGCTTTCAGGCAGTTGCAGTTTGTATCAGTGCACATCAAAGGCAGAAGTCTGGGGCCAGGTGCTTTTCGTCATTTATCTGGACAGTCATGGTCATGTATACACTTGCAACATTGTAAGTTTAGGTACGGATTATCTGATGAGGACCTCGAGGACACCTCTGCTTCACTTGCTGTCATCTTTAGTTCCAGGTTTCACTGCAAAACATTTTTTCAGTCAGTTTGATTCTGAGCAGAATCAGCTTTTAAAAGACATTGAATCCTAGAAGCTTCCCGGTCAGTGACTTCTCATTACTAATGCACAGAACAATAGCGTTTTGGTTTGGAAAAGGCAGTAATGCCAAGTTCATTGTGAGACTTTTAAATTCTCAGTATCGGGAAAGGACATTTTTCCTCAGTTAGCTTGTGACTGGTTTTCTCGTCTTAGCTTGTGCGAGAGTTATACCAGTGTATAATTCTGTGGTTTGCTATCTTTGTTTTTAAGTCTTGTTATTTTTGTTTTTAAACTTGCTAAAAAGCTCTAGCAATCATTTTGTGACATGAACTAGGAGCATTCATCTCCTGCTTCCAGATCAAATAACTGATTTCACAAGGTTTCAGATTCAGAACTTCAGGACTTTTGGAAAGGTACAAACATATGTACCTTGCTCTGTGTTCTAAGCCAGCTGTTTACAGTTGTATAGGTCTAGATGTGGTCCAAAGAGTTCTTCCTGACACAAGCTGTTTAGTCACACGGTAGCTGGATTTTTCTTTACCCAAAGGGTAAACTTCATTATACTCATTATATCATTCTATATCAGTTTTTCCCATGTGCCTTACTTTCTGTAGTTGTGACAAGAATGTTACCTGCCTGAGGAAAGTATGAAGCCCAAGAGGAACATCTAAGAATGAACACTGTCCTATCCTCTTGGAAAAGGTTGGAAGGTTGGAGAGCCCTAGAATAGGAGCATTTGCACTTAAAACTCTTGATTATGCCAGATTGCCATGCCTCTGTGAGATGCCATATGGGAGTAAATGATCTAAATATCTTCTGTCTCAATTTCATTGACAAAGAGAAAAAGCAATAGAAAGTTCTTTTCCCTTTGCAGTCACTTGGGCTTCCTATCACAGATGAGCAGATACAGGAGATGGAAGCAAATCTGGACAACATTGACTTCAAGATGGCAGCAGAGGAAGAGAAGAAGCTGCGTCACGATGTGATGGCCCACGTTCACACCTTTGCCCACTGCTGTCCAAAAGCTGCAGCCATCATTCACCTTGGAGCAACTTCCTGTTACGTAGGGGATAACACGGTAACATAGTATTTTCAGTTTCCTGCATGCAGAGCTGAGCAAAACAAAGCTACAACTGCTTATTTGATAGCTCTTTATAAACTTTTCTTTATAAAATATTAAATAGATTTTCAGATATTTTATTAATTTTACTGTTGAAGTTAATTCCCCTTTGATCTAGCTACCCTAGGAAGGAAAGCTCCTCTTGCCTTCTTTCTTTTGATGTGAAGCAAGATCTGTTTGGGACCTGATTGTTCCCTAAGCTCTGCTTGCATGTTAAATATTCAAGGAGATAAGAGATGCGAGTTGCAAACACAGGCAGAAACATGTGAACTCTGTGAATTGTCAGTTACACCACCAGGACAGGAGTTACTGACTTATGAAACAAGGCCCATAAGGTTCCAATTGCTGCTTGGAATCCCTGCTTTTGTTCAGGGTAAAACAAGCTTTTCAGGCCAAGGGAATGGACAAGTGTGTTAAGTGAAAAAGGAAATACCACCATTCTACAGAACCATAAAACATCTGTGAAAAAGCTGTCCAAAACTTAGTACAAACTGAAGCCTAATTTCTCAGTGTATGTTGCTGTCCAAGCTATTACAACTTCACAACTGCTTTTGCTGTATGAGAAGCTGCTGTGTGATTATTTTTTATCTACCCTTTTGCAAGCCCGTTTGGCTTTTATGTAATATCACCTTCCTTGTGACACTTGGATCTAACTGTACCAAGAAGGAGTAAAGATGACTGGTACCACAGCAGTCCCTGTACTCTACTGCTGCCTTTAACTTACAGTGCCTGTATTTTCCACTTGGGACTGTATGATTTAGTCTGTCATGCCATGGGCATCCTGAGTAACTCAAAATAATTATTGATAGGCAGTTGGTGGAAACAGATCTCCTACCACTCATTATGACTTTCTGTGGATAGTATAAAAGGAGCAGTGATGGATCCAGTCATGTGCAAGTTCTGTTACAAGAAGGAAAGCAAAGAATTTGTTTTAAGAAGAGACTTTTGATTCAGCGAAGCATATTTTAATTATATGTATCATGTCTGAGATAAACATTATTTCTGGCCTTTTAGACATGGCCCAAAGTTCCTTTCTTTGCTTCTTTCAGGATCTGATCGTCCTCCGTGATGGGTTTAACCTGCTGCTACCCAAGGTGAGAAAGCAGTTGTGCACAGTATCTCAGAACTGAGAAGCACTCATGTCCTGTTAATAGCCTGTGTTTAACTTGGAATTTCCTAAGCCTTTCTGGGAAGCTAGGAGGAACTGTCTGTCTGGGTTATTCTTAAGAATGTGAACAGTTACCTTTCTTTCCTTTCTCAAGTCTTTCCCCAAAATTTCTTTGCTCACAGTGGGAATTATAAGCAGCTCCTTGTTTATCTGTGCCACAGGTAACAGTTTCAGAAAGCAACTGTATTGCTTTTGTGGTCAACTTAGGCTTCCCCTTAACTATATTCCTGGGAGTGTGTCAGCATTCAAGAAACTATATAATACAATTTCCTGATATCAGGCATAGAGGGAGTGTAGTGCAGTGTTGTCTGTCTGAGCTGAATGTCTTGGCACCCAGTTTGCCCTGAGCTGTGTGTGTGTCAATTGTGCCGAAATCAACTTTATTTCTGACTGTTTCCAGGAATAAAGGAAATACCCAAGGATGAACCAACTGCAGGATTGGGCTGGGCATGAGAATGAGACTAATTTGAGCTGAAGTCCAACAACTTGTGTTATGTCTCGCTTGAGTTTTGTGGCAAGCAGAAATTGCGTGCCCTGAAAAAATGAAATGTGCCATATTCTACAACTAGAGGGGGCTATTCAAAAACTGCACAGTTGTTTCCCTCCGCTGTTTCTAACAATGTTGTCCTTTGCTAGCTGCTGCTGTGTTGTTTGGGTTGGTTTTTTTCTCTCTCATTCCACCTCTTGTGTATCCTTCCTGCTTCCACCAGCTCGCAAGGGTAATCAGCCGGCTGGCCGACTTTGCTGAGAAGTATGCTGACATGCCTACTTTGGGCTTCACTCACTACCAGTAAGTAGCCATCAGCCTTTGCTTTCATTGTGTGGTCTGTGCTTTGGTTAAATTGGCCTGCCACTGCTTGCTTTCATCCTTTGTCCCATCTCTGGCCAGAGGCAGTTGGTATTGCTGGACATCATTAAGGTGTTGGTAGTTCAGAAAAAGAGTATGTGCCTGGGTCCAGGCTTGTCTCAGGAAATTGGACTGTTGCTTTGACTAGCTGTCAGCAGTTGCTTTAATACAACTTCATCAAGAATGACTTCCAGGCAAACACAAATGTGCATATTCTGGTCTGTTTCAAAAGAGTGTGACTGGGAATTGCAGTAATCCTGTCTTCCAGTTACAGTTTCTTTGTTTTTCCCTAAGTTATTTCCAACTGCAACTTAGGAAGTCTTTTAATGGCTGCCTGTTACTACAGCTACTAAGTCAAAGGACAACGAGATGTGAGTTGTTCTGTTGTTGGGGTACTTTAATCTGCTTCATGAAGACTGTTTTCAGATGCAATAAACTACACCATGACGTAAGCCCCAGTGATGTGGAACACCAGAGGCAGGGAAATTAAGCACAGGTCATGTCAGGCTCTGTGTCTGGCACTTAAAAATTTCTCTCAAAGGAGAGTGAAAGCATCAGGTCAGGTCTGTGATTGTCTTGCTGTATATGGCACGTCAGTTCCATCAGCTCTAGTCTGAGGGCCATCTTCAGCTACAACTTGGAGCAGTATTCTCTGTGCTTACTTTTATTTTGGCTTTTGGAAAGAGGACAAAGGAGTATTCAAGAAGTGTATGCCAGGTGAAATCATAAAAACTAAGGTGAAGGTGGCGTTGATGCCTCAACCTTTTCAGTGTCCTTTGTCATCAGGGTCTTTCCTGCATTTACAGTCAGGTCCGTGTTTTCTCTCACCTTCCCCTTTTCCTGCTTATGTACTTGCAGAGGCCTGTCTTTTTGCCTTTCACACCCCACACTAAATTCATCCAGGTGGGTTTTGATGTTCCTTGCCCCATCCCTGCAGTGTTCAATAGCTTCTTTGTATTCATCCTGGATCACCTGTCCCTGCTTCCTTTTTATGTCTGAGCCTTGTTCATGTGCATATGCTTTTTTTGGAAGTAGTGTAGAGGTTGGTTTTGGAGTTCATGTCAATAATTTGAAATATTTCAGCTTCTGAGTTCTGCATAACACTCCTTTTTTCACCTCAGAGCATTGGCAGGGTGTCAGTGTAGTTGAAGTGACCAGGTGGAGGTCTTACAAGAAGGGCTGGCTGACAGCATCATTAATGCATGTTTGCCCAGGAGCTGAGGAACGCAGCTTCATAAATAAAAAAAACCAAAACAGTCCCTGAGAGGAATACTTTAAAATCACAACGTGAAGACAGATGTTTCTATGCTGAGAATTTCACACCAGTGCTCTAAGTCAGTCAGGATGCCCCCCTTGCTCTGGGCGAGCGGAATTGGGGTGGGGCACAGATGCAGCCCCCGTTTGTCACAGCCCCCTGCAGGCCGGCAGAGAGCGCCCTCCTGGCACACATGGACATGATGATTGCTGTTTTCTCGTAGTGGAATTACATCGAATTCCTGAAAGGAATGACTGTATCTTCAGTACCATTTACTGGGGATATACATGTATTAGTACATCTTCCAGCATAAGCCAAACCTTGTTAATTTCTGCTCAGATGAGTCAGAGAATTAACCTGCAAAGACATCTTAACGGCAGACTCGGAGCAAAGTGTGGTCCTTGTGGAGTTACTGGGCATGGTCCTTAATGAGTCACATTCTGTTCCTTGTTTTCAGACCTGCCCAGCTCACCACTGTGGGGAAACGCTGCTGTTTGTGGATTCAGGACTTGTGCATGGACCTGCAGAGCCTGGAGCGGGCTCGGGATGATCTGCGCTTTCGGGGTGTAAAAGGCACCACTGGCACTCAAGCCAGCTTCTTGCAGCTCTTTGAGGGAGACCATAATAAAGTACGTCAGACAGCCCAGGGCATAGACTTTGCAGTCTTGGCAATTTTCCATTCTAGAATGCTGTTTTCTCTTTGAGGGAACACGGAAATTCTGGCTTCAAATTCACGAGGGCATTGCAATCCTTCTGGGGCTCGCTGACAAGGCTCTGTGCAAAAGTGAGCAGAATTCGGGGGCAGGGCAATGCTTTGCAGAAAGTAAACCGTGTTTTGACAGTAAACTAAGAAAAGCATAGGATCGGTTTTGCTCTTGCTGACCTTACTGAGTTGTTGTATTTTGAGCTGTTTTATTTTTTTCTTCATCCCAAGGTCGAAGAACTGGACAGATTAGTGACTGCAAAGGCAGGATTTAAGCGGTATGTAACAAGCAACATACTTAGTCACCTATATTTGGTGTTAGCAAAGTGTGACTCCTGCTGGTGGTGCTGGCCCAGATTCCCCAAGCTGCCAAACTGACATCTGTGCTGATGTTCTCTTATCCCTCCTTGCCATCTTCCATTCCCAGTTGCAGCTTCTCGCGTGAAATTTCACCTCCTAAATAGGCCACTTCTACTTGTCTCTCTGTCAAAGCACAGCTGTCCATTTTTCCTCTCTTTTCCTCTCTCCCATCTGCATGCAGCCCCAAGAAATTGACAGCCTGAATCCAAAGTTATTCCCATCAGGGCAGAGTGACAACCCTCCGCTTTGAGCCATCTCCTTGCTCCAAGTCTTGCAGCGCTCTTGTGTTTGTCTGGAACAACACTCAAATTCTGTGCTTATTTCTAGGGCTTACATGGTCACAGGGCAGACCTACAGTCGCAAGGTGGATATTGGAGTCCTGTCTGTGCTGGCCAGTCTGGGGGCATCTATACACAAGGTGAGCTCCCTACTTGGATACATGGGAAGAGTAGGAAACATTTTAGATCTTGAAGAGAAAGTGCTCATAGTGCAGAACGCTCTTCTCAAGAAATATTGGTGCTCCTTGTTCAGCTGTCTTCTTTGTGATCATGTAAATTCACCGCTGGTTACATGCCTAGTGCTCAAATCTCAAAGATCTTCAGACAAGTGATAAATAAAGCAGATCTGCTGAACGGATTTTAAGGTGGATTAACAAATTCCACACCAGACAGTAGTCTAATCTATGAAAAACTGATCCAATTAGAGTAAATGTCCTTCCTAGTGGTGTATGAATTTTTAAATTTCACCATTTGCTCCTAATTAATTGCTTCTATGATAATGGTGTCCTTATGGATTGTTTTCACTGACTTGTCTCTGTTCCCTCCCTTCTCTTCCTCCTCTTGGGCTAAAGTGATCTATGGTATTTTCTTTTGTTTTAGTTTTTTCCTGATTCAGTGAGCACACATTATCTGCATTTGCAAATCACTGTGTAATTTTGTTATGCATTTTCTGTGTTCTCCCCTGGTCCATCTTCCATTCTGTGCACGTTTGCCTTCCTTGGAGTCCTGTTCTAATGCAGTGGCTGTTTTCTTAATGTTTTCTTGGCTGACATTTTTAGGCCAGGAACTATGATTGCAGTGTCAGTTTTTTGCCAAATTTTTCATTGCCTGCAGTTTACTTCTTAGACACAGATGCAAACCCTTCTCCAAAGTGCGATAATACGAGTATATATTGGTGGATGTTATTGTGGTTCTGTTTGTTAATTTGTGCTTTCTTTCTAGATTTGCACTGACATTCGTCTTTTGGCCAACCTCAAGGAGATAGAAGAGCCTTTTGAGAAAGACCAGATTGGTAAGAGATGAGAGACCCTTCCTGGATTGGTGTATGTGTCTTTTCATTTATGTTGGTGCTGCTGTTTAAACAAACTTAGAAATGTCACTGGCAGAAGTTGCTTTAAATTAGCTGGGGTTGACCTTGTTAGTATTTTGAGTCCTTTTAAAATAAAAAGGGGGGAAGAAGGAAGAAAAATCACCTTACCTAAAGGTTTCTGGATATTAAGTAATTAAAATCAGATTTGTATTTGCACACTTCCAGTGTCTGGGGGGAGAGCAGATGTAGCCATGCATGTCTCATTGCCTGGAGAGGAAGGCTTGGGTCTGAGGACTACTTAGTGTTTTCCATTCCTCATGAAGCTGACTGGAACTGTAGATTTTCAGCTTGACTCAGCATTTTGATCTTTGTAAGCAGACAAATTTGGAACAATGAAACGAGGCTGGACCCTTGCCGGAAGAATGCTGATTATGTGATTTCTGACATTGGTAGAAAGGGAGGAGGAAATGTAGAGTTTTGGCTCTCAGCTGAAAGTAAGTTCAGGTCCTCTAAATAGTTGTACAGGATTGAATCTGCAAATTAAACTTTAGTCCTGTCTGTTACTTCTGCCATTCTGCATTCTTTGGATGGTTCACTCACTAGAGCAACAGGCAGCAGTTTAAGTATCTGACTTTGAAGGACAGTGTTACTAAGCAGATGGAGCCTTGAACACTGCCAAGGATGCCATGGGTAGCCTAGAGAGATCGTTGCTAAATACTACATTAAAAACTAAGACTATTTCCTTGTTTTATGGGGTAGTATTTCTGTTTTGCAGAATTGCAAAAATGTTTTCTCACTTTTTCTCTCCCCACATTTTGATGTTTCGGATCTGAAGGGGATGGTGGTGGTGTCATTTTCTTTGTTCCATATTGTCCTTAGAAAACCATTGTGTTTTGAGGCTTTAGTCAAAACCGCAGGAGCCCCTGGTGGTCTAGTGGTAAGGGCGCGGCACTGTCACCGCCGAGGCCCGGGTTCGATTCCCGGTCAGGGCCACTCCCGGGCAGGTGGGGCTCGTTAGCCCTTAAAAAGGCAACCCACCTACGTCCTAAGGACCTCGCTGCCACCGTCCAAGCTCGCTTGGCCCCGGCAGATGAACCTTAGGATTAAAGGGTGGGCTCAGTTCCGCGCACACTGTGTCTCACCTAAAAAATCCAATGCGCAGGCTGGAAGGTGTAAAGACCTTCCCCGGATCTTCGCTCGCGAAGACTGGCCATTACAAAACCGCAATTCCTGACACCCTTTTCTTATTTGGGGGAGGACCTTCATCTCTTCTTCCTGAATGCACTGCTTCTGCTGCACCGTTTCCATCCCTCTTTCTCCTCTCGCAGGTTCAAGTGCCATGCCTTACAAGAGGAATCCAATGCGCTCAGAGCGCTGCTGCAGCCTCGCTCGACACCTGATGACCCTGGTGATGGACCCCCTCCAAACAGCCTCCGTGCAGTGGTTTGAGCGGACGTTGGACGACAGTGCCAACAGGTTTGTTTAGACTGTGCAATGCTGCAATTTCAGAGAGTCTTGTTCAGGAAGGTCCTTTGATCTATTTAGAAAATGCTATTTTTAAACTAAAACCACAAGCTACCGCCTTGACAATAAGCAGTCTCAGTAGGACCTAGAGACTAAAAACTGGTTTCCTCTGTAAGAACAGATAAAAACAGTTAGGTTTTTTTGATGCCAAGATCTTCTTCAATGTAAATTTGCCAAGAGAGGGAGGGATATAGAAGCCATGGTAATACACTACTCTTATAATCTTCCTGTTTCAACAGTGTATTATAACTACTCACACGTCTCAAATTCTTCTCCCTATCTATTTTGAATGTGTTTTTTGACCCCGATCTTTTTAACTTCTTAAAGAATAATCCATCATTTTATCAGTAATACCTTAACCCTCCAAATAATCTGAAGAAACTTATTTTAATCTATTTGTAAAATGCTCTTTACAAGAAGTAATTCAGATCCTAGAGAAAGAGCACAACTACTTATCTTTTTTAAATAATGTTTCATGAAAATCTGTGCATCTCTTTCGGACATTGCACAGCAAACTTTGCTATATTTGATGATTATTCATTATGACTGTTTTGAACTGAGCAAAGGTTATCTGTAATTATTATCAGGTAAATTAAAGCAATTAAATTCAATGCTTCCATCTTTTGGTTAGTACTAAATGTTGTTTTTAAAATGTCTCCACAAACATAATGTCTGCATAAAATTTCACGCAAGCATACAAGATCTTTTCCCAAAAGGACTTTACTCTACAGCTGCTAGTCTCATTAAGAGCTGCATAGGAAGCAGAAAACAATGTAAATTTAAGAAATTGGATACTGATTGATACAGTGTGTTTATTTCCGAATAGCTACCAAGTGTTGAGAGATGTACTGGAATGTTTCAAATTTTATTTTCATCTCATCTGATAGAAAGGCATTTGTCCACTTCATAAAGCAGTTATAGAAATCTGTGCCTTGGAATTTTTTGTTTTTGTTAAAGCTATAGTGTTTTGGAAGGCAGAGCAAGCCAGACAAAATTCAATCAATCTACAAACCAGCAAAATTGCTTTTAAGAGAGTGTGGTAGAGTTGGAGGGCTTAGGTGTAGCACAAGTACTAGGATATTTTAAAAGATCACAGTTTAGAATGGGCCAGGCCCTGCTGTCACAGATGGATGGTGCTGTGTTTGCTGCACTGTGACACAGAGCCTTTTGCCTGATACAGCTCAGTTGCCACTGCTCCTTTCCCTCCTTTGCTTTTTGTCAGGACCCTCCTTTGTGACCAGGAACTGGTTTCTTGGAGGAAGCCCCCACCAAATGCATGGATCACTTTGGAAGTTACCCACTGAGCGCAGCCAGGCACAGCATAAGTGTGCAGGATGTCTTACTCCTGGAGGGTAGGATCAGTAGACAGTTCAACATAGAACACGAAGGGGAAGATACTGTAAATTGCTGCCCTCTTTCCTACCTGTGTAATCACTGAATTATCTTGGAGCTTTCTATGTGTGCCTTCACTCTTTCTCTTTTCCCTCTGTCTCTACTGACCAAAAAGAAAAAGAACAGTTCCAGCCTTAGGGCCACAGTAATGCTATTTACAGAATGATTTGCAGAAACTAAAGGATCTGAGGTAGACTGGAACATGGCCTGTGTTGCTAACTGGGCTCTGGGTGCGTGTGCTTTGCAGGCGCGTGTGTCTGGCTGAAGCTTTCCTGACAGCTGACATCATCCTGAGCACTCTGCAGAATATCTCCGAGGGACTCGTGGTGTATCCAAAGGTAAAGCAGGAGATAATATGTGTCCTTGGTAATGCTGCAGCTATGCCAAAGTGTGTGAAAATCTTCCCACTCAAAGGATTACATTTTCATCTGCTAGTTCAAATGGTTTTTTTGAATTTTGCTCTCTGTTCTTGCCATATTCTCACTGTTTGTGGGACATATGTGAAGGGGTAACTTGTTGAAGCCAAAAGAGAGTAAATTCAAAATTTCTCACAAAGGGTATTTTTCCCCAAACTACAGAATGGATCTGTAGAAATTAGCAGCAAAAGATACTGTCAAGACAGATCTCATACAATCCTGTAACTTAACACAGGTTAGAAAAAAATCATTGTACATTTTTTCCACAGTAATGTCCCTCACAAGATACAGCTTCTAAGTATTATCAGCTTTAATACCTGAATTTCCAGAGCTAAGTTCAAAAGGAGAAATTGTCTTTGCATCATGGGGACAAACCATTTAGCAGAGCCTATTACAGTAGGACAAGGGGTAATGGTTTAAACTGATGGAGGGATGATTTAGGTGATGTAGGAAAGAAGTTTTTACAGTGAGGGTGATGAAACACTCTCAGTGAGGGTGGTGGTTGTCCAGAGAGCTGGTAGATGCCCCATCCGTGAAAACATTCAAGGTCAAGTTGGATGCAGCTCTGAGCAACCTGATCATGTTGAAAACGTCCCTGCTCTTTGTAGGGGGATTGGAGTCGGTGGCCTTTAGAGGTCCCTTCTAACCCAAACTGTTTTATGATTCAGTGATCATTGTCCAGTCCTGGAGATTCAAAGGGAGTGGAAAAACTTCATTGGTAGTCACAGTTGCCTGCAGAATTTCTATAATGCTGTTTCTTTTTTCTGTTTGTTTTGTTTAAGGTGATTGAGAGGAGGATCCGGCAGGAGCTGCCATTCATGGCCACAGAGAATATAATCATGGCGATGGTGAAAGCAGGGGGCAATCGTCAGGTACAACTGCAGTGTCTGAAATACCTTTGTTCCCTGCTTGGTGTTTGTCTCCTGAGAAACAAAAGTATCTGGGCTCTTGTCCTATCTCACCTTTCTTTGCTCTTCACCTGCTCCCACAGAGTTGTTAATATTACACTGGTGCTGCAAAGCCCGACTCTGCCCTCTGAGGGGAGAGCAGTTGTGGAGATCCGTATTTTTGTTAGGTACACTGTGTTAGAACTCATCTGACTGCCTGCTGGAGAAGAGGGAGAAGTATTTTTGTATTAAATGCTAGTAGGCGTTTTCCTTTTGTAAGTGCTTGAAGGAACTTGAAGCACAGGCCGGGTTTCTTTAAATGGAGCATGTTGGCAGTTGGCTACCTTATAAATTATAAGAGAATGAATCAGTCCTTTAACAAAAAAGCAAGTAAGACCATTCTGAACCATTCATTCATGTGTCATTCTTCCCTAATTCGGTATAGTATATTAACAGCTTTGTTTACAGTACTTCATTCACTTTTCTGTATTCAAGCAAACTGAAATTAAATATTTTCTTTAGCAAATAAATACAGACACAATTAGATTATATTGCCATATCATTTAATTTCATTATTCAGATCAAAATTGATAATCAAATTTACATCTTAATAAAATAGCTTATTTTCACTTACCTTTTAGATAGTAATTTTTAATTCTATGATTATTTCCACATCAGGGACAGAAGTTAAACTTGCAAGATAGTAATTAGCAGAAGGGTTTTGATAGAAGCTTTGAGCAGAATATATGTGGTTCTGGTTTTCTGAAACACTTGTGGCAACTCAGCCATGCTGTTAATCAGAAAACATCCTTTTCCCTATTTTTTTCCCTTTGTCTCTTATATTTGTCACTGGGTCAGTGACTAAGCTTCCTAACTAAATGTTTTAAGGGGTCACATCATGTGAATAAGTTTCTTTATCTTTACAGCTGGCTCTGTTTCTAAAGTATCCTGTTCTTAAACAGTCTTCTCTACTTCTATTATAATGAAGAATGTGATTCTGCAATTCATTTGTATCTGTTATTGGCCTGGCTTCTTTCTGGTGCTGTTTCATCACACACCTATAGAGATGTACATGTATAAAAGGTGTTCATATGTTCTGTTTTCCTATACTGGGAACTTTGGGGAGGACATTTTCTAGGCTTTCCCCACCTCCCACTCAACTCATTTCCTTTCCGCACTATTAAACAGCTCCCTCCTCCAAACACTGAGAGGACAGATCTGTTCAGCTGAGGCAGGTCAGTGCTGGAGCAAAATGATACTTGGCTGGAGGGAACAGGGAGATGAGGAGAAGGTTCTTCCATGGCTGTAAATGGAACTACATGAGTGTACTTTAGGTGCTGTATGGCAGCATCTGATTTTGCAGGCGGTCACTGACTATAATTGTGTTCCTTTGTTCTTACAGATTGATTTCACAGTAAGTCAGGGGATAAGAAGTCTTTTAGAAAAATTGTTACAAGTGTTTTGGCAGTCTTAGTGTCATGTGAGGGTTATTTGGGACAGAATGTCCCAAGGCTCTCAGGTTTGTAAGGTGGTTTTTTTTTTCCTCAGTCTGTTCCTTATGTAAGCCATGGTTTCCATAGTCTTACTGCTTGTTAGGTTGGACAGATTCTTTTCTTTTCCTTTTTCCGAATCTGTAGATGTTTTACATTGTTTGCAACTGAAAAAAAAATCCTAAAGAGACATCTAAAAGTATTTGGGAAATTTGAAGAAATATAAAGGATTCTAGTGTCATAAGTTTGTGGTATAATTCAACATGGAATGTGTGTGACATTCAGACTATTTTAACTTCAAAGGGCAGATGTGGAAAGATGAAAAAATCTTGCTTTAATGTAGGGGTGTATGAGACACTGCAGTCCAAACTGTGTCTCACTGGTGTGCTGTCCGGGGCCATACACTTGGATATTTCCCCCTCCTGCACAAGCTGGCACGATAAGCATGTGCTGTCAGTAGCACTGGAATGACTTTTTTCTTTTCCTATCTTCTTCCTCCTGTAACTACAGGATTGCCATGAGAAGATTCGTGTTCTCTCCCAGCAAGCAGCCGCTGTTGTGAAACAGGAAGGGGGTGATAATGACTTCATTGCCCGTGTCCGTGCTGATCCTTACTTCAACCCTATCCATAAAAAACTTGAAAGCCTCTTGGATCCCTCGTCCTTCACTGGACGTGCTCCTCAACAGGTAAAGCAGTGGAAAGAGGCCGTGGGTGCTATGCATTGTAACGCAATCCGTTGTTTAATCCTGCATCCTTTTGTATGCCAGAGAGTGGACATACTGTGTAACTCTGCCCATGTTACAAAGGCAGGCACATTTCTCTCGTTTGATTCCCTTGGCTTTCTTGTCTTTCTTCCCTGTGGGCTTTACACTTTTGACCTAGGATGTATCAGAGTGTTGGGTGTCTTTGTGGAAGAGAGACCCCAGTGAGACAAGCAGGTCTGAATGGGGAGGAGAAGGCAAGCCCTTTTCCAAATTTTGTTTCTCATCTTTCTTGAACAGGTGGCAAAATTCCTGAAGGAGGAGGTTCGGCCAGCGATGATTCCATACCAAGGCAAGATGGGTGGGAAAATTGACCTGGCACTTTAGGTATAGTCTGCAAAGGTGTGTGGGTACAAGAAGATAATAAAAGCCTTATTGACCCAGATCTGTTTACTGTGTCATGTTATTTTGGTTCTCTGTTGTGCATTTAACCCCCAGAGTTTACAGCCACCTTGATTCCAGATGGGCTTTTCATTCTTTGTCTGCTGTTTAGTCAAGCCTCCATTTGCTGAGTTATTGAGAAACACTTGATTGTGACAAGGTAACTTTATCACAGCACTTTTCATTGGCCCTTAAGAGCACTGCCAGCTGTCAAAGAGCAATGCCAGGTGCTGCCTGACATGCATGTAGGACTGACTTGTTGAAGAGCGGGATAAAGGGAACTGAGCCCACTCCCATTTCCATCTTATTTATCTGCTCTGAAACTTTCTCCACAGGTATCTCAAAAGTTGATAAAAGTTTGTCCTGGTTTTCAGTGTCCTGTGATTTGGGGAGCAAATAGGCCAAAACAGTAGAAATGATGAAAGGGAGAGGCCATGGAACTTGGCTGATCAAACTGGTCGTCCTTTAGTGCTCCCTTCCTAGTTTAATAGTGCACTTCTGGCTCTGTAGCTTCTGAAAATAATATTTGGAGGTTTGGATGAAAATAATATTTGCAGGTTTGGATTAGGAACCAGCCATTGTGATTTGGCTGTGATTGTGGTCCTTGGCCACAATCCTTGTGGTCCTTGATCACCTTGTAGGTGATTGATACTTAATGGTAGGTGGAATCAGACATGTGAAAGTTGATCTCTACTACAAGTAATTTTTTTCTGATAAGGAAAGAAAAACTATGCTGGGATTCACTGGGTGCCAGAAAAATTCAAGAGCTTTGATTTTATTTCTGACATAAAAGTTCTGATTTGTAACGTCTGTGCCTTACTGGCCATTCAGTATTGGACCAAACTCTTCTCCCTTTGACTTAAACTGGAATGGTTCCCTTACCTCTTCTTCCAGTGTTACTGTATCACAGACCACTTCTTTTGTGTCAGTGCAATAAAAAGCTCCCTCTTGCTTCTCATTTATTCATATTCTCAGAGATGAAATGACTGGGATTACTGAATGATTTTTGAAGTGTGGTTGCTGGAAAGAATTAAGAAAAGCAGAACAAATTTAAAGGAGCTACCTGCTGTCTTTGAGGCCATCGCTGTTTAAAGAGGATTTCAAAATACGGTTTTAATGAGGCTTGTCTATATTAAGTAGAGCAGTGGGAAGCTTCAGGCCATGATTTCCCTTCATTGAGATTGCTCTGGTTTTACCTTGCCCCTAGATTATGGCATTCAAAATGTCTCAAACATTTCTGAGTTTTATGGTGTTTAAAACATTTTGCCTGCTTGTGCTATTAACATTTAATTAGCCATCTGTTTGGAAAGGATAACTAATTGAATGCTGGTAATTTTCAGACTATTACTCAAATGGATAGCCAAGAAAGAAAACAGACATATGCAGAAGTCTTCCTATTTTGGTCCTCTTTCCTCCTTAAAAAAAAAAACAACAAAACAAAAAACCAACAATGAAATTGCAGGGAAGAGGATCAGTTAATGCACCTTTTCTCATCATCTGGAAATAAATCTTTGTTCTAAGCAGAGGCTGCCAGCTGTAAACTGTTGGAACTGGTTTTCCTGGAAAGTTTTAAACAAATAACAGTGGCGCAGAGGAAATGTCACCCTCCTAGAAAACTGGCATGATACACAGATCCTTTAAGAGACTTCCACTCCTTAGTTTATGACCTGTTTTCTTTCTGGCATCGTTGGCAGTGACACCAGCCAAAGATGTAGTTCTCCCCTCTCCTTGACTGGTGGGAGCAGGTCACCAAGCAGTGCTCAGGAGCAGCTCTTGACTGTACAGGTCTCGATTCTCCTCCTGTACTCAGCACTGGTGAGGCCACACCTTGAGTGCTATGTCCAGTTCTAGACCTCTAAATTCAGGAAGGACATTGAGGTGCTGGAGTGGGTCCAGAGAAGCTGGTGAAGGGTCTGGAGCACAAGTCTGAGCGGCTGAGGGAGCTGGGGTTGTTTAGTCTGAAGAAAAGGAAGCTCAGGGGAGATCTTATTGCTTTCTACAACTACCTGAAATGAGGTTGTAGCCAGGTGAGTATTGGGCTCTTCTCCCAGGCAACTAGGGACAGGATGAGAGGACATGGTCTTAAGTTGCACCAGGGGAGGTTTAGGTTGGACCTTAGGATGAATTTCTTCACAGAAAGGGTAATTAGACACTAGAATTGCCTGCCCGGAGAGGTGGTGAATCACCCTCTCTGGAGGTGTTTAAGGAAAGGCTGGACGTAGCACTGAGTGGCATGGTGGCGTTCGGTCATAGGCTGGACTCGATGATCTCAGAGGTCTTTTCCAGCCTAATTGATTTTGTGACTAATCCCACTTCTGGATGATTCTGCCCCGTGTCCCTGCAGCCCGTGTCTGTGACACTGCCGCTCTACTGGCGTCGCCTGGGTCTGTGCGCTGTTTGGAGGGGCGATTGCCCCGGCCCCGAGCGAGGGGCGAGCACCAGCATCCCGGCTTCCCACGCCTTCCCGGCCTACAGCCCCCAGCGCGCCCCGCGCCTCCGCCCCGATCCCGCGCATGCGCCTGCGGAGCGGCGTGCGGGGCCGCCGGGTCGGGGCCGGCGCCCGCCCTGAGGGGAGCGCGGCGGCAGCAGGTGGGTGCGGGGCCGGGGCCAGCAGGTGGGTGCGGGGCCGGGGCCGGCAGGTGGGTGCGGGGCCGGGGCCGGCAGGTGGGTGCGGGGCCGGGGCCGGCAGGTGGGTGCGGGGCCGGGGCCAGCAGGTGGGTGCGGGGCCGGGGCCAGCAGGTGGGGTGCGGGGCCGGGGCCGGGGCCGGCGCTGCGCAGGGAGGGGGCTCTGCCCACGGGTCGCCCCTCGCCCTGCGGGGCTGCCAGCCCTGCGCCTGCCCCCGCGCCGGGGCTCCTGGAGCCGTCGAGCCGCCTTGTGAGGCCCCTCGCGCACACCTCTCCCCCGGCACCGGCTCCCCGCCCGGGCAGCCCCGCCGCCGGGCCGTGTGTGGGGCAGGGGCTGCGCGGCAGCGGCTCCGCTCGGCGGGCCGGGGCCGGGGCCGGGGCCGGGGCGGGGGAAGGGAGGGACCCCCATCCCGGGGAGGCTCCCGCGCACCTGCTGCGCTGACGCAGGGTCTGGCTCCGGCGGTGACTCATGCTGTGCACGGCTCCTCGCCGGGCTGCTGGGGCACCTTCTCCCTGCGCTGCCGGCGTCCCCTTCTCCCGGCTGGGCTCTCCCCTGCTCCCCGGGACGTGCCTCTCCCCTAACCCGCCTCTCCTGCCTGTGGCTGCGACTCCCGGTGGTCTCGTCCCTTCTGCTCTGCCGTACTCATTTGCTCTCCACGCTTGCACCTTTTCAGAGGTGCCCCGGAGGAGAGACAGTCGGTCTCCTGTCTGGCTGGGGGGAAGGAACGGTCACGAAACAGATGGAAATATGGCAGTATCCTCTAGGCAGTGGGCACAAATAGACGTGCTACAGGCTCTGTGATTGTCAGCTGTAATAAATGTCAGGAAGGCAGGAGACAGATGTAATTCCTCTTACCTGGTGATGCAAATTCAAGGGAGCAAAGAACCGCTGTCACACGGACTTAAATCTCGTTGCAGGCAGTGGCTGTGGGCTCCAGGACGGCTGTCGGTGTCTCTTCACAGATCTGGTAAGGCTGGGACAGGAAAAATTTCCTCCCTGTGTCTACTTTGCTTCCTTACTAATTTTTTGAAGCATGTCTGAATTTAAGCAGGTACTTTCCTTCTAAACAAGTAGATTCCAGAGCTGGGGGGGAGGGGGGAATTTATGTGATGTCATAGCTTCCTACTTCATGATGTCTCAGCCCTACTCTTCATAGCTTGCTGTGATTTTTTTTTGGGGGGGGGGGAAGGATAAAGTAGTAACAGTGCCTTCAGGAAATGAGAGATCCGTTTGTGCAAATAGACGAGAGAGAGAAGCAGTCTTGCTGGAAGTATGATCAGTGTTTTTTCAGTAGTGCAAGACTGGATCGTGAAATCACTCAAGAAGGAACTGCCAGCCTAGCAGGAGTGGGGCACTGCTGTGCTTTTGCTGAGCTATTGATCAGAATACAGTTGCCTGCTGGATAATCTGAATTCTAGATTAGTTTTTTAGCTGCTACAGTGTCTGGAGTGGTGGCCTAAGAAGAAACAGCCACTGGAACAAAAATCAATTTCATTACGTATTTCTGGATCTGCACGCTGTGCGTGTAGCTTTCCCTACGCAGAAACAAAGGTTGGATTCCTACTCTGGAGAATTCACAAAGTAAAAGGGAAGGAAGGGTGTGGGAAGAGGCATGACATGTAATTTAAAGAGGTCAGGGTGGGGACTGGTTGTGTCGTGTTACTACAAAGCCATGTTAATTCTGTATTTAACAGATTAAAATGACAAGTACTTCCTTTCTCAATGCCTGTTTACGATGATGTTTTGATAACGTGGCTTGGTATTCTCAGGGAGATGTCATTCATAGTGACTCTTCCTCTGAAGAAGGGTGAAGGGAATCTATGAGGGGCAGCAGAGAGGAGGGGCGTATTTCTGGAGGAATTGCACTGGTCAGGGCAGGAGAGAGTCGAGGTGAGGAAAGTACTGCACACCTGCTCAGGACTGAAATAATTCTCTGATTTTTGGGTCCCTGCTAATGTAATTTAGATTCTTCTTCTTTGCTGTGCTTTTAACCTGTCACTTGCTTTCCTGCAAGATGAGATCTTTTGCTAATCTCAGTGTTCTAAAGGACCTCGACAGTCTTAAAAGACGAGCAGTAATCAAAATGTTTAGCCTTTAAAAATCAATGTCTCTTACCTGAGGTGTCATGGTAACTGTAGAGATTATTGATTAAGGGATCTGTGTGAAATGGGCTGTCAGTCTCAGTCCCATTCTTAGTGAATTTGTTTGCATGTTGCTGAATTGTTTCCCATGTTTGGTATTTGGGATGCTTTAACAAAGGAGTCGATGAGTTCATCCCTCCTGAGCGATACCACATTCGAGGTAGTAACTGTTTTGGAAATGGTTGGGATGATGTCTCTTCCTGACTGTCGATTGCAAACTTCTCACCAACACATAAGAAGTGAAGAAAACTTTAAAAAAATAAAACCTAAGAAGTATTGCAACGTTATCTGCAGTGATAAAGATAAGGCGCCTTATATTTTGGTGTATGTGGTTCTACAGCTCTTCTGGCTAAATCAACAGTGATCCTAGTTGGTGGTCTGTATCACAGTGGGTGTCCTGGATCCCATCCTAGCTCAAATGGATAGGATACAGAGATTTTGCAACTGTCAGGTAGGATGAGGTAAACAAATGGCTTCATTCTGTGTTGTGAATGCATTGTCCCGAGTGTTCCTCAAGAGTTGGAGAGGTGTTGGCACGTCAATTTTGTGTCCTCAGCCACACAAAGACTTGCTTAAACTTCTTTCTGTACCACCTTTCATCACAGGGTCTAGGTTTTAAATACATAAACCTTACACAGGGTAAGTATGTGGGAGCACTGGGGAAAATCTCACTTGTCAGCTGTGTTACTGTTGATACCAGGTAGGAAAGAGGAGGATGTTGTCCTGCCACATTTGTTTTGTCTCTGAGGAAGCCCCAGCTTTTTTTAAACTGGAATGCAACAAGGTATATTGGTAACAGAGTAATTTTGTTTCTGCCTTGAGAAAATCACCCTAGGAGAGATGACAACAGGTTTTTTTATGAGATAGGTAAAAAGAAGATAGTATATCGGTATAAGTATGACTACAAAAACTGTTTTACTGCCCAGACAGTGCAGTATTTCTTGACTGGGAAGTATTTGATGATTCAGAAATGTCTGTAACCTGACAGCCCTTCTTTTCTGGAGAAGTCTTCCTTGGTCCCCAGAATCAGGAAATATCAGAGGTGTTCTCTTGTTTTGTTACAAATGTTAACAGTCATTGTATATTTTGCCTTTTTTCCCTCTTAAGTTATCTGTGCATATAAATTTCTGCAGGAGCAAGATCTAAGTAGTCAAACATGACATGCTAGATAAGGGCTTTGCAAACAGTCCTGAGAGGTGTTTTGAATGTTACTAACCTCTTCAGAAAGTTAAGTTCTGTAAAGACAGAACCCTGAAGGAGAAAAGTTTCAAATGCTGTGGGATACGCTTTTCTTAAAAGCACATTTTCTGAAACCAAATGAATCGAGACCTGCTTAGAGTCCTAGGAGGTTAATCTGACCTTTTTTGTGAATATTGGAGGAAATAGTAATGCAACAGAGGTACAGGGGAGTGACCTGGATCGAGTCTTTCTGATGCCTCACCAAGGTGTCAGCAAACCCTGACAGCTAAACCTCTGCAAATCCATCTGAGGCTGTGTCAACGAAGAGACACTCTTCAGGCTCTTGCTCCTTTGTCACTGGGAACAGTGGGATGAGGCCAGCTTGAGAATCAAACTTTCACCTGGGATGAACCAACAGGGCTGGTGATGGAGAGAGCCTCGGATGGCACTGCTTGTCACCACTCGGGGTAGGAGTGTCATATAACAGACTTCTCAATACCTGATTTTAAATCACTGTCACAAGCGTCTTTCAAGCTTTCTTTGACTGCTGCAACTCTGCATCTCTAGCAGAAATATTTTCTTTCAAACTTCTGTATTGAAATGAAATTGGACAGTTGCAATTACTTTCCACAGACATCTTATAAATAGTTTGCAGCCTTGCAGAAGTTCATGGGCCAGAAGGTGAAAACCATTTCTGGAGAGTTTTGGAGAAAACAAGTTTCTGTAGAGTTCTGCAGAAGTACCCTGGTCCTGCACTGTGTTTATTTAGGTGAAAGTGTCCATTTATTGTGCAGTACCTGACTGTGATGGAAGGTGTGTTTGGGGCCTCCTTAGACACTAATCAGAAACCTTTGGTTTATATTTGCCTCGTGGTGTTTAATGTGGAATTGCCTTTACCCTAAGCCTTGGAGACTAGGGTGGTTGCCGTTTTTGGCACATATGGGTTTTCTCGCCTCTGTGTTGGAAGCAGGAAGAATTTTAATGTGCAACAAGAGTAAATGCCATGCTAGTTGGTATCCTGGCCTTTTTTTTCTAACCTCATTCAATGCAGATAGAAAACCCCAACAACCGTTGTTTTAGTACTCAATTGTAATCCTGTGTGAGATGCAAGGAGCACTCTATATTCCCATCTTTTCACCAGTCATGCAATGGCAGCACTGTGAAAGAGGAAACTGCTCCTCCTCCTCTGACCCCAAGGGTCTTGGCTAACGAGAGTTTCTCCATGGTAGTGCAGTTCATGTTTAGCTGGCATGCTGTTTGCTTTGGAACCAGGCAAATAAATGCAGTTCTGCTCTGAAAATAAGATCTCTGTTGATATGTAGGATATCTGCATTCTACATAAGCAGGTGCAGTGTAGAGCTTTTTCAGAGACAAGCTTGACACATTGAACTGTGATCAGGAAGTCCATCTGTGTCTGTCTGTCCAATGCGTAAACAGTAGGAAGCAGGATTCTGCTTTTTCACATCCTTATTTTCAAAATGAGATGAAATGGATACAAAACTGAAAGTTCCTTGTTCTGTTCCTTTTGTATAAACAGACAATGGTTCAGCACCTCCAGCTCCAGTGGGACTCTGTCATTGCAGCAAGCAAACTTGCTGGACACCAACAGGGTACAGAACTGTTGCATGGAATTACATTTCCAATGAGGCCAGGAATTTACAAGGTGCTTTATGGCAGGAGACACAGAGTTCCAGTTTACTTTTTGTTGCCTCTGTTAAGTCTTGCTCTAACTTCCCTGAGGCAACTGGGAGGCACTTTGCCCCACCACATTCCTGCAGTCACTGTGTAATCCCAGTTGATGACTGGGCAGCACTGGAGTCCTGTGTGGAGCTTCTGCAGTCAGTGCATAACACTTGTCTGCAGTTTGCCATCCTGCCTGCCTGCCCACCGGGCTCTGCAAGGCTGTCACAGCCTCCCCCTTGCTGCTCTCCTGGTCTCGCATCCCCCTTTCAAGGCCCGCTCAAGGTTTTTGGTGTATCTCTGTTTTACTCTCACTCTACCAGAAAGCAGGCTGAGGGCAGTAAAGTCCTTCAGCTCTTCATTCCCAGTCCCGTAGTAGAAAGGAAGCACGAAGGCTCCCTCAGCACCTCCCACCTGCATTTGTGGTGTGTTGCTCAACACCCAAAGCAATGTGAGGTTGGTCATGGTTTGTAAGCCTTGAGCAGATAGTTCCTGGAATGACCCAGGTTCACCAACACCGAAACACAGCTGCTGTGTGTCAGTGTCTGCATGGGATTCTACATTTTTAAAAAAGCTAGGGTGTCAGGGTGGGAGGGACAGAAGTTACCTGTATCTTTTGCACCCCTTGGTCAGGTATGTGTCTGTGCTTTGCTCACTTCTGTACTTGTTTGTGAAGCTGGAGTTTTCTTCTGACTCTTCGTGCAAAGTAAATATTGACTCATGGACTAATGGCATTTGCAGCTCCAGGATATGCCTTTGCCTGACCTGAGGGAGACACTGATGGGGGAAGGGAAGGAAGGCCAAGGGCTTCCTGCTGAGAGTTCCTCTTGGACATTTCATTGAACAAGTCAGATTATAATTCAGAAAACAAAAGTTTTCTGGGTGTGAGAAGACAGAATTGAACTGCCTGATTCGGTGCAGAATTTTTGTCTGATTTCTGAGAGAGGGAGATGTTAAATTGGATGCAATCTACTTGGGATTTCAAAAGCTGAACTGGAAGAGGCTTCTAGAACTACACCTTAAGTGCATGGCCTCCTGATGGGTACTGTGATTTTGCAGTCACTTTTCTCTCTTCCAAGCATTTTGGTTTTTAATAAAGCAAGAGAATAGAGAGCAGTGGAAACCAGCTGAGGGTCCAGAGGTGGCAGTGAGATTTACTGCATTCACTGTGGCTTCACATTCATTAAACGTAAAGGAAAACAGTTTTTCCAATGCTAGCTTACTGTCAGAAGAGGTATTGTATATGCTGTTCTTATGACAGTGGATGAAAATTATTCTAGAAGGAATTGTTGTGCTTGTTCTGGTTCTTCTGATGATGTTTACTGGTGGCTCCTTTGTAACTGTAAAGTTTTCAGCATACAAAAACATTGCTTTGTGAAGTGTTTGTCTTCTGCACTGTCTTTCTGCTAGAGGTGTGTTGCTTTTTTTTTTTTTTTTTGTGATTTCTTATGCTTTTTTGTTGCTAAAATCAGCAGGGGAATAACACTCCTGAAGGACTTTCTGTCCCATAATAAAGATCCTACTGAAAGGCTCCAGAAGCATCATTTCATGCTTAGCACATCCAGGCACTACTGCCAGAGGCTTATATGGAGATCACGTGGCAAAAGAAGCCAAGCAAGTAAAACATTGGCAGCAGGAGATTGCTATCTGGTGTTTGCCAGAAACCAGGTAATTGAAATCTCTCATACCACAGCTGTGTGGAAGAGCCAGCATGTCCAGAGGAGGCACAGTATTGCCAAGTGGAAGTAAATTTGCAGGTCTCCTTTGTAAACATCCATTTCTAAAGGACACCTACACTGGAAAAGAAACTAACTATAATCTTGCATGGTGTGTATTTGCAACTCCAGCAAAGGCCTTGCAGGTGGAGAGCTTCAAATGGCTGTACCTGATGCTGACTGCATGCTTCCCTTGCAGCCTTCTTTTTCAGGTGCACACACTCACCATAGCTGTCTTCTCGCAGGCTGGAACCAATGTGCTGTGATTTGTTTTAGAGTCTGAACACAAAAAGTATATCTGCAAATAACAGGTACCATTAACATTTTAACAAAAAGTATGTATCTTTCAAAATGTGAGGACTGCCTGTTATGTGGCCAAGATTGCTTCATACAGGAAACTTAAATGGCCTTTAAACATGGGAGATGCTTCTTAATGTGTGTGAGGTTTTAGTTTTGGAGTTCTGAGGGTTTGGGAGTTACCATTAATATTTGTTCCATCTGATGTGTTTTTTCCTCTGTATTTCTTACTGTTCCGTGTTTTCAGAAGTGTGCACTGTGCAAATAACCCAGCTAAGAGCTGTAGAAATTTCACACGTGTGGTTTCACAGGCTTTGTGGGAGCCCCTTTTGTTCTAGGAGAGTTCGAGAGTTGCTTTAGGTTTATATACCTCAGTCAAAGGAAAGAACTCACTATATACCAGGTATCCTCCTCTGCCTCCTGTCTTGCCCTGGGTGTGCCTGGCTGTGCCAGGGAACTTTCTTCCTGGTTCCTGTGATGCTGGAACGGCTGGTGCAGTGGCCTCAGCGCCTTCTCTTGGAGACGTTTGGCTCCGTGGGCAGTCCCTGGCGCTCTGCCTCCATGTGCCGTAGCAGGAGCCTTCTCTTGGTGTGATTCCCTGCCCTCCTGCACAGCCGTGCCAGGAGCAAGGTGAGCCTCACACTGTTCCTGGGCTCTGTCCCAGATCCGTGCTTGCAGGAACGTTTCTATAGGAACCGGGGGCTGGAAAAACCTGCCCACCAAGTTCAGTGCTCTAATGTCAGGGACAGGAGAGCGAGCAGGCAGCAGGCAGGGGAGTGATCCCCAGCAAGGCAGAGGCCAGCGTGTGATGACGTGGACAAAGAAGGTGTTCCCTCTGCTACACCTGCTTTGGGATGAGGAAAAACCCACTCAGCACTCTCCTACTCTTCCAAACACTGGCCTGGCTCCTCCATCGCAGGTTGGTGCAGCAGCGATTGTGCACACGATGAAGGTTAATGATGGCCGAGGGGGATCCCTGCTCACAGGCTTGAGGCTCTGAGGCAATGAGAAGCGATGAGAAGCATGGCAGATGTACCACATGGTGACTGCACTCCTAGTAAAAGTCGTTGGGAACAGGGTTAACTGGGCTGAGAGAACGCAGCGTAGAAGGACACTTTGCAGGCTCAGGAGCAGAGCAGTCATGGTTGCAAGGCAGTGATAAGCCTGAAAAACATCAAAATACATTCACAGTGATGTTGAAATAGGTATTGTCAACCAGTTTACCTGCTTGGTGGGCATACTGTGTGCATTCCCATGTAATATGAGCATGCAGATGCTCATTTTGTAATTGTTGTTATGTCTTCAACTACTGAGAGAAGAGCTGGTGCTAAGGGAGCAAATAGGACTAGAGTGATGGGGAGATAGACAAACGTTTACAGAATTGGTGTGTAAGCAAGTGACCATCCTGTGGACAGCATTCCTTCTCAGAAATAAAAGCTGGGGGTTTTTTTTGGTGGGGGTTTTTTGTTTTGTTGTTGTTTGTTGGTTTGTGGGGGTTTTTTTGTAGTTTCTTTGTTATTCTTTTTGCCCTAAGAGTTGGTGTCAGAAAATCAGAGCATCTGTTGATCCATGCCAGCCTTTCTCAGGCAATAGAACTGGGAGGAGGAAGCCTTATCATTTGTGTTTCCAAACACAAATGTTTTTTATGCTTTTGCAGTGTCGTACAACTGCTTATCTTGGAGTGCTGTAACAAGTCGCTTCCAGGCTACAAGTGCTCTCTGGAAAGCTCACTGAGATGCAAAGGCAGTATAACCTTGTACTGTTCAGCACTGTAAACCAACTTGGACAGGGCCTGCTGGATGAATCCCTGGGGTTCCTACTTTTAGCAGTTTACAGTCACAAGTAGCTTTACTAGAAAGGAGAAGCTGGAAAAGCCATCCCAGATGTGTCAGTGTTAGCTTCTCCGAGGTTCTTTCCCAAGGAAGTGCGAGTGACTGATATATCCCAGCACTGGCTTTATCTGCTTGTTAGAGGTGGCTCTTGCTGTCTCCCACACATAAGTTGTAAGGCTGATCCTAAAGTCCAGAATCTGTCTCTCTCTGATTACTGAACTATTCCATTGTTTTCCTGGAAATCCCCATAAAAAACCCCATAAAAATCTGCTGTTAACTAGTGCCAGGAAAGCAAGGAGGGGAGCTACATGGGCTGTTCCATCATCTGAGCTCTATTGCCGGCTTTAGTTCAGAGGAGCCTGGTTCCTGGCTCATTGCAGGGTTACTTGATAGCATGTTATCCACATCCACATCCTTCAGAGAGCTGTGTTTCCACACCCCTACACACTTTACTCCTGTCCTGCTACTACTAAAATCTCTTTTAGGCTTATTGGATCTAATGATACCCCCTTAAACCCTTTTCACTGTCCCTTCTCCATGCTCAGTGTCTTCAGAGACTGATGATGTATGGTGTGTTTTATTAGTATTCATAATTAAATATAGGACTCGAAATATGGGATGGAAAAGGTGATAGAATTTGGCTTGGTTTTTGACATTCTTTTGATCAGCAATGCTGGTACTATCACAATGAATTTAGTAAATGGCAGTGTGCTCTTTTTAGCTGGTCAGTAGGTAAACCAAGCGGAAATTCCAGTCTCTGGAATTTATTTTTTGTGGGGGCAGAACTTAAATGCTAAGGGATTTAATTTTTGTTTGGGAAAGTTGTGAGTGAGGGGTCTCTCTGTCTCCCACCATGTTCTTAGATGCTAATTGAATTCTCTCCTTGCCCTTTTTTTCTAACAGGATAGTAACCTCTGACCTCTGTGAACAGCACTTCTGGACCTGCTGACAGCCTCTGCTACTAGCCTTACCTAGTGCAATGTCAGGTGAGCAGACAAAAATGGACTCAGTACCTGCTTGTTTGTTTGGTTGCTTGCTTTTTCTTCAGCAGAAACTTCATAAAAGAAAGTTCCTGGTTCCAAGAGCCATTCTTTACATTAACATAGTATCTGGTCAAATTGGGAGCAAGGAAACCACCCCAGTCTTTGTGACCCAGCTGCCTTCTCCCTCAGGGTGAACTCAGTTCCTTCTTTTACCCCAAAGAAGCTTTTTCAGCCATTGAACACAGAAGAAGAAGAACATTGAAATGTAATCTTCTTTCCCTATTTTTCATAAGATTTGCTTGGTTCTGTTCTCCTCCCAAGATTTGCCCCAAAGTTGGTGGCTCACTTAGTGATTGTGAGAGATTTTTGCTGTACAATGGTCACTGCAGGGCAGGCAGAAGGCTGAAGAATAACTTGAGTTCAACTGTGGACTATTGAGATATAAACTTTACTAAAACTAGGTCTTCTCTGTCTTGTATTGGCCAACTCTCCCACCCCATACTTTTGTCTAAACCTTCCTTCCTGGTCCAGCTGATTATTTCAGGGCGTATAACCCTGAGGGAGACTGTACTTCAAAGCCAAGTAAACCTTTGCTTTGGTGATATGAACAATAGAAGACCTGGGACATGTTAATCTGCTTTAATGGCAAAACTTGATGTATGCTTGTATTCCAAGGGAGGCTGTGGAGTGGCACTCCACCTGATATTGGAAGGATGCTTATCTTGAGCACAAAAGACCAAGATAATAGGCATACTTTCACTGCTGCAGCTCTCTGGTCTGACAATATCCCAACCTTTTTAGAAAAAGTTGCAGTTGAGCATCTTGCTGAAGGCTCTGATTTTCCATTGTGGTGTCTGAGTGACAGAGTAAGCTCTGGATTGCTGCTGGTGCTGGGGTTGGTGCCTCTGTCGGAGACATTTACTTCTCCATAATAATATTATTTTGGTGTCAATTCCTCTGGCTTAGCACTGATTGCACAGCTTTTCCAAGCAGATGAGTGATCATATGATACCATAGAACTATTTATCTTTCCTGAAAATCCCTTTCTTAGAGGGAACTCTGTTTGGCCTTTCTGCCTCTTTTACTCAGTAATAAGGAACAAAACCATCTGAAATTACTGGCTCCCTTGGTGAAGTAGGAGCTGTCTCCCTGTCTAGAGTAGCAGTCACGAGAAACTGCTGAATGAGTCCTTCCCTTGCTGAAACAGTCTGTATTAAGTGTGTCTTCCCAAGGATGTTCTTCCAGGTTTTCACTGCTATGTGTTGATCTCTTTCTGTTTAGGCCATCACACTCCCTCTGCTGGGGGTCCCTTCTCAGCACTCACTCCCAGCATTTGGCCCCAGGACATCCTGGCAAAGTACACACAGGTATAGTGTGGGGCAGGGAGGGGGTGTTCTCTGGCTCTGCAAAAGTAAAGGGACCCTGGTGGTTTCTGGTGGTCTCTGAAAGCCACAGGGAAAAGGAGGGAGAGGCACACTTTTCCTCCAGTGCTTTGGTGGTGGACACTTGTTTACTGCTTGAACTTCATGTGTTTTGTGGCTGCATCCTGGCTTTTGCAAGAGGATCTTGCGGAGTACAAAGAAACTTGTGTGAATTATTGCTTTGCTGTTTTGCAACTATTGCTCCACTGTAAAAATGTTGACACTGTCAGGGAGTCTCTGTCATCATCGAGCTACTCTGGATGGCTTGTGTATGGCAGGAAATGCTAGCCTCAAGACATGTTAGGTGGACAGAGGAGGAAGGAAGGAAACAGCTGTGGAATTTCATAACTTAGCCACAGTTTGCTGAAGGCATTTGAACCCAATGAGGCAGATTAAAACTTATTGTGGAGCTATGTAAGAAGCACACTTCTGGGGTGCTGCCTTTGTTCAGTACTTCCAAGAGTCCCCACAGGAGGAGCAGATGGGCTTGCAGGAAAAGAGAGGTGTCCATAGGTTTTCACTCCTAAAAGAAGCCTATTTGTAACCTCCAGTGTGTATCCCCCAAGGCCAACCATGAGCACAGATCAGGAAGGTTGAGGTTTGGGTCATGGGTCTTAATTTCCTTTGGTGCAAATCCCAGTTTTGCCTGGTGTCTTTCAGAGAAAATCTGAGAGCAACAGGCAGGAGATGGCACAGTGCAGGGAGCTGAATTTGCAGTGTGTGCACAGAGTTAACAGGAAGGACTGCTGTGTGCTAGCAGTGCAGAGACCACTTTAGCTCGTGTGTGTGTATTCCTCAGTTCATGCCCCTCCAGCTGGGGAGTTCTGATCTTGATATGAGGCTGAGTTCAAGTCCTGCTGGGAAAAGGATTGCTAGGAAAATCTGTACGGGTTTGATGGTAGGGCTTCTCAACTTCATGGAGAAGTCAAAATGCGAATGGTATGCAATATCTGCTCAGCTTGGAATTGTGGTAGGAGGCATTGAAAATTAAAGGGCAAGGGGTCTAGTTGCTCAAAGGGCACAATGCGGACAGTGGTGGGATGGGGCAATATCCACATGTCTCTGTTCAGTTATTCAGTGCTAAAGTGGTGAAATTGTCTGCTTTCCTTCCTCGCATCTCACAGAAAGAAGAATCCGTCGAGCAGCCAGAGTTTCGCTACGATGAATTCGGTTTCCGAGTTGACAAGGAAGGTAAAGCCAATCCTATCCCTCCCACTTCCATTGTGTGCAGCCCTTCCTGTGCTTCCAAGTGTGGCGGGGTGACTTTGGAACCATTCTGTGCTAGGTCTTGTCTACCCTCCTGTCATCATCTTTCTGTATCCTACCTTTGTAATAAAGTGAATTAGACCTGCTTGCCTTATGGGAGTCTGGGGCATAGACTATGCAAAAGTCATTTCCATCCCATTATGCTTGTGCCATGGGTAAAAGAGAGAAAAATTAGGGGAGGTTACCATTTCCATTAGCAACTGCATGCTGGAGAAGGGCAACTTTCCCTGTTTGCAGTTCTGTGTTCAGTAGCATTGTAAGCACTCACAGCAGGCACAGTGAAACATTGTCTGTTGAAAAACTCATGGCCAAGATGAGTGGCAACACTTATGCGTTCTGCCCATCCCAGCATCTCAGCAAAGTGTAGGACAAATTGTACAGGCAAACCCCACATCCTAAATTTTCTGTAAGATATGGAGGCAACCAAATAGGAGGAGATGGGGAGAGCTATTGCAGCTGAGCATTGAACTGCAACAGCTGGCTTTTGCAAAGAGGAAGAGAAAGGAGATGTAGGAATTGCTTTATGTGCTCTGGAGGATGTTTCCAGCGCTCAGGCTGTACAGTGCAAGGGCAGAAGTTGTTCGCATGTGTGCCATGAGTCACCTTAAGTCATAGAGGATCCTCTTTGAAGCCATGACCTGGAGATGAGGACAGGACACAGTGATTTCTTTTTTTTTTCAGCCAGAAAATTTCACAGACTTGTGCATTATAAAATCAGCAGAAAGACTTGGACCGCATTGTTGGAATGTATTATATGATGAAGGACAAGAGCACCTTACGTCAAACCTGTACTTGTGCTAAAGTGCCATTTTAGAAAGCCAGCCTCAGGTTAAGGGGCTCTCTCATTGTGAATTTGGAGGTGTCCTTGCTAAAGCTTTTTTGATGATTAAATATCGCCAAAGTTAACATTTTGCACCTCATTACTTCCGTGAGCACATAGCTTCTGCTTTTCACCTCTGAGGCTTGCTATGCTTTTGTCAGCCTGATTTACAGATTCTTATAAAACCCAGCAGGATGGCTGCTGCTGGGATCTTGTTTAATTCCAGCAGCACTGTGCTCTAAATCATGAGTAAGTAGAGCCTAGAAGCCTGCCAACAGCTTCTTAGTTCTCAAGGTCCCAGTGCTTTTTGTTTATGGCCATTAAATTTGCTGCATGGAAAAGGCAGTGAGAAACCAAGCTTTGCCTTTCCATGCTCTGACTGGAAGACGTGAATGTTTTTAAGGTGCTTTTTCCAGATGGCAATCCTATTTCCCACCCTGCCTTGTGTTTGTTCCCTCTCCCGTTCTCTGTCTCACTTGTCTCCATTCCTTTCCTTTGCTGAAGCAGATGGTGCTGAGCCAAACTCCAGCAAGCTTCTGGGGGTCCCACTGACGGAGGAGCCACAGCAGAGGCTCAAGTGGCAGGCTCATCTGGAATTCACACACAACCATGACGTGGGCGACCTCACCTGGGACAAAATTGAGGTCACCCTACCCCATTCAGACAAACTGCGCTCCCTGGTGCTGGCTGGCATCCCACATAGCATGAGGCCACAGGTGAGAGTGCTGCTTGTTCTGGGCAGGCACTCCTGCCTGGAGTAAGAGATAGTGGAGTGAGATCTCTTGGTTAGAGGCTGCCAGCTCATGGCTTTCTGTGTTTGTCTGAGTGACTGCTCCTGTTTCTGTTCACCCTGTCCCCCCAGCTGTGGATGCGCCTTTCAGGGGCTTTGCAGAAGAAGAGGAACTCAGAGATGTCATATCGGGATATTGTGAAAAACAGCTCTAACGATGAAACCATTGCCGCCAAACAGGTGGGAGATACTTCCTAATGCTGAGTGGGGAGAAGGGCAAGAGTAGCTGTGTGAGAAGGAAGGGGTGTCTGCCTGACACCTGCAGCAGGGACAGTTGAGAGGATGTGTGTTTGAATCCTGCTAAACCTTAATCCCGTGAGGCACGTTTCTCCTTTGTTTTGTTGGAGTAGCAACTATGCAGCTTCCTATGACAGCAGGGAAGGGGTTTGGCCTGTGCTACTTACAGGCTAGAAAACAGTGCTGCAGTTGTATCTCAACAAACATCCTGATATTCATTGAGGGAAATGAAGGGTGAAAAGCTGACAGATGCACCCCTGTTGAGGTTGTAGTGGCTATTCCAGGGCCTGTCTTTGTTCCCCCAAACACAAAGTCTCTGAACAATAATGAGACTGTTACAGGTCTCCTCAGGGTGTTTTCCTTTCATCTCTCCGTGTTGTGGGAGGGGGGAATGGCAAAAGAAACTGAGATCTCCACATGTTCACCTCCCACCCAGAAGGGTCAAAATGGTTGGAAGGAGAAACAACACTGCTCAGAAGAGATCTATGGGTTCTTCACCTCTAAGTCCTCTTTCACAGATGTGGCCAGGTTGTTCATTTTTCTCTGGAATAGTTTTTTGGGAAGCCTTGCTTGAAATCCAAGCAGATGAAATTCCCAACTAGTGTTCTTACTATTGTCAGTGGTGAAACTAGGGGCTGAGTTTAGAAAAGTATTTCTTGGGAATCAGCAAGTTACTGTCTGCACTGGCGTTTTCCCCCATGTCAGTGAGGGTTGTTAAACTGACTCAGGTACTCGGACAGGGACATCTTCTTTGGTGCCTGAGGACTTACAGATGGGTGTGGGGAGGCAGAGTTCCCTTGAAGCAGGGGGCCATGGGGAAGTGCAGGTAGCAGAAGGCAGTTGTTCAGGTGCTGCAAGCTGACTCTGTCCTTGTTTATGGCTGACAGATTGAAAAGGACTTGTTACGCACAATGCCCAGCAATGCCTGCTTCTCCAACATGAACAGTATCGGAGTGCCAAGGCTACGCAGGATACTACGGGGACTTGCCTGGCTCTACCCAGAGATTGGATATTGCCAAGGCACTGGCATGGTAACCTGCTTTCAGAGTGTCTTTGTGATAGGGATCATTGTGTCTGTGGTCACAACAGCGGAGCAAATGATTTGAGGTAGTGCTGCCAGATACTGTGGTCTCCATGTGAGCTGAAGAGAAATCCCTTCCACATGGAATACGTCTCCTAGGGAAGGGAGAGCAGAGTAGCACCACGTATCCAAAGATATGGAAGAATTCAGTCCATCTGTTGGGAAGGGTGCAGGCAGTACACTGAGGAGAAATCCCTTCAGTGGAGACTGCAGGAATGGTCCTGCAGAAGGAAGATTTTTGTCACCTAGTTACTGGTCCATCTGTCCACGTGAAAAAGTGGGGAAAGAGTTTACTCCTCTTAGGACATGCAGTTTTTCTTCCTTCAAAATCCTAGGTGGCTGCTTCTCTGCTACTCTTCTTGGAGGAGGAAGATGCCTTCTGGATGATGTGTGCTATCATCGAGGAATTGGTTCCTGCCTCCTACTTCAGTACCACTCTCATGGGTGTGCAGACAGACCAGCGTGTCCTGCGGCAGCTCATCGTGCAGTACTTGCCTCGCCTGGACAAGCTGCTTCAGGAGCATGACATTGGTAAAAATGTGCCCTAGAAACCATAGCTTTTCTTGCCAGGGTGGCATGCAGACAAAGACTGTTGTTCTTCCTTCAAAAAGGAGAGCAGTAGGGAGAGGAGCAAGCCTTCTGACCCCAGAGGCAGTGCTTGGAGAACAGCCCTTAGAAGAGTCCATCTTCACTGGTTGACTGAATTCTTCTGTTGTGATTATTTTCCATGTTTTTATTCACAGAACTCTCCTTGATCACCTTGCACTGGTTCCTCACCTCTTTTGCTAGTGTTGTCCACATCAAGCTGCTGCTGCGTATTTGGGACCTCTTCTTCTACGAGGGCTCTCTGGTGCTGTTCCAAGTCACTTTGGGCATGCTAAGTATGAAGGTGATTCCCCATTTCTCTTCCTTCTTTATAGTACTTCAATATTTAATTCTGAGATTTAGGGGCAAGAAGGTTTTGTATCCATTTGCTGTATGTGGTTTGGGAGTGTGCTAGGGAAGACGACTTCCTACTGGAGGCTGTGAGAAACTTCTAAGGCACTTCGCAGAAATTAGGAATTGCTGTTTCCTGTGCATACATCGTTTGTTGCCCCATTATTAAACCCCAACAGCTGCCCCTCTCTATTCAGTCTAGATCCCAACCTGAGGGTGCATGTTACCTAAACCAAGATACCCCTTGATTTTGCACAATCTGTGAGGAGAGAGAGAAAGCCAAATTTGTGATCATCTGAGAAGCTTTGAATGGCAGTATTGAATACTCTAAGAGATGAGCATTATCCTGACTACATTTGATTTGACTGGTCTATATTTAACTGCTTGATCTTTTCATTTTTATGTGGGAAACAATTTTATGTTCAGTTTTCTGTGTAAAGGGCAAGGGAGATCCTGCTGGGAGTAAGGGAAAGGTGGAGCACAGTTTGATGTGGTAGGTGCTCTGTAGTGTGTGAGACTGAGCAGTTTCCGTTCTTTTATCTCTAGCAAGATCCCTGCGGTGCCCAGTCCTAGTGGTTGGTGCAGAATGGGTTTGGTTTTGTTTTTCCTTGCTGATTTGATTTAATTTCAAGAATGAATGCTGTGATTCAAAAAAATGCCAGCTATAATTCTGGGAGGAGGTGCAATAGAGCAGTAAAAGATGCTGTCCCCCTCTCAGAAGTATCTTGGACTTTTCCTGGTGAAGTTGTTTTTATGAAATTGTCCAGTTGTACCTGCCCAAGGTGTGCACTGGATGTAAAAGTGCATCTAGCAGCCTCAAGAGCCCAGCTGTCATGTTCACTGCTCAGTGTGGCAAAAAATCACTGTGTTGTTGCAGGAGGACGAGCTAATCCAGTCAGAGAACTCCGCCTCCATCTTCAACACGTTGTCAGACATCCCAAGTCAGATTGAAGACGCAGACGTGTTGCTGCGGGAGGCCATGCGCGTGGCTGGCTCGCTGACAGATGTGGCGGTGGAGACCCAGCGCCGCAAACACTTGGCCTACCTCATTGCTGAGCAAGGGCAGCTGCTCAACTCCAGCACCACCGTCAACAACTTATCCAAAGTGAGTGCACAGGGTCCCACCTGCCTCTGCTGCTCTGCTTTTACCATTCCCTTACATAGTCCCACACTATTTCTGTTTGCAAGCAAGGGGTCCTCCTGTTTGAGAGGATTTTTGGCTCCAGGATAATTGTCATCTGGTGGAGAAAAGGTATTGGGAAGTTGGAGGACAGTCTATACTAATGAAATGCTGCCAGATCTGTCCTGGTTGATAAATCCTCAGATGAAAGAGGTATTGGCATTGATTGTAATTATCATTAATGAGAGTTATGATGAAATGTAACACATTTCATGAATGGAAACTAAAAGAAACAACATATGCTTTTGGCAGAACTTGCTTGAAGCACACAGAGAGTAGGAACTGGATTTAATCCATTAGTAAGAAACTGGTACAGTAAAATAACCTTGGCATGTAGAGTCAGAAAACAGCAGCAACTGCCTTTGAGAAGCTGAATAAAAAATGCAACTGTATTTAATCTTGGACTAAAATCTACAGTTGCAGACAAGACACTCCTGCAATTCTAAAATGTAATAGTCATCCACTTAGAAATTTATGTACAATTACATGTGTAGCTGCTTTTGGCAACAAATAAAATTATTCAAGTGAGTTGTGGTTGATTCTTGAACTTCAATTATGCTTTCATAATAATTAAGCTATAAATAACCTGTTGCACGTGGGACAGATCAAGCAGTGGAGCTGATTCATTGTGTTAAGAGTAGAACAACTCCTGTTTAAAATTGCCAGTTGACTTGCCTGCCCCTTCTAATGCTAGCTGTCAGGACGCCTTACCCAGAGCTGACTGGTGTGGAGGGTTGGTTTATTTAATTTCTGAAATCCCTCCTAACGTGTACACTTTCTTCTCTCTCTTCCGTTCCCTCAGATCGTGCGGCGCAGGACTCAGCGCAGGAAATCTGGCATCACCTCTCTGCTTTTCGGTAAGAACAACCCTGTGCCCTTCACGTGCTGCTGATGGCTATTGCAGCCCAGGAGGGAGGGAAGTGTGCAAAGCAGGGAAACACTGGGACTGAGGAGTTGGAGAGAAGGGAGACAGAACTGAAGGATGAGAGGGAAGAAGTGCAGTTTACTACTTGATTGCTTTGATCTGAGCTCAGAAAGTAAATTTTAGGTTAGACTGTTAGTCCATGAATGGTGACCAACAGCAGGTGCAGCTCAGCCCAGCTGTAGTGTCCTTGCACTGACTAACAGGGCAGACACATTTTCTGGCAGACCATATGCGGTCCACAGGCTGGATGTTGTACTCTCCTGATGTTACTCTGCTCAGTTCAAGAACATCTCTGAAGATCTGAGACAGGGCAGGATGTCCAGTGTGCCACCCATCAGAATTTATAAATGCAAACATCATTATGTTTCCCCTTACTTACTCTGAGAGTTCAGTGCTGTGAACACTTTTGAGTCTTCATTTTCTTCACTCATGAGCTAAGCCAAAATATGTCCATAAAGCACACAGCCAGAATAGATTTTGCATGGGTTTAACACTAACTTATTTCTTTGACTCCTTTAGAGTCCCTTCTACTGTAAGCCTTATTGTCATCACCATCCTTGCAACTGGTTAGCTTTCTTGAAGTTGCCACATGTCACCACAGGAATTTTTTTTTCTGGAGGAAGACAACATACTGAATTTACAGGGTTCCAACAGTGTTCCTGTTGTGGTTGAAATAGCCTGAATAAATCTAAACTTGTGTTTTACTGGTCTTTCCAGAGAACAGGTTTTCTGATGTTCTCCAGGAAGGTGATATATTGTCACAGGCTTCCTCTGTGCTTCCACATAGAGCATTACGTATAAAAATTCTGGTAGGATCCCAATGAAGCTGTAAAGTCAAGCATGCAGAAGTGAGGAAATGCAGAGAAGTTGCTTTTGAGCAACCTACACTCAGAGCCCTTGTATGTAATGTTATCATACAGTCAGTACAGACTGAACTGGTAGGGAACTTGGCTGCCACATACATCTTTCTTGTGTCTCAGACAGTCTCCTTTACCATGCTTGAGTAGTTTTATGATGGTGATAGTGAGTTATACACATGCACAAAGATAAAGTTTAAATTCAAGCTCCAAAATATATCAGTGGTAGAACTGAGATGATTGATCGTGTTTTCTCATTTTAGTGGGGTTTCTGTACAAGAACCGTCATGTTTTTTACCCAACATTATTCTTAGTATTTGAAATGTTGGTTCAAAACAAGAAGTTGACCAGAATAGAGAACTTCAGCCCAAGTGAGAAGAAGGAAAGCTTGGATGTGATAAATTCACCTTATATTGGGAACTGACAACCAAGCAATGGAAAGTCTTCTGCTTGTGATAGTTACTGTATAGCACTGGTACATATCCCTCATCTGGGGGGGAATAAGAACTTACCCAGAGCTTAATTCTTCTTCCTTAGAGTGAATTCAGATGTAGTAGTAACTTGGACAGGAGTCACAGAAGCACAGGAACTCTGTTTAGAAGAGACCTCTTGCTGTCTGTGTTCCAGCCTCTCCTGCTCAAAGCCAGACTCTTGCTCATGTTAGGTCAGGTCAGCCAAGGCTTTCTCTAGTTGAGATTCAGGGAGTTGAACCAGATTTCCAATGAAGGAATAGAAAGAAACAATGGAAAGTAATTTGGTGGAGAGCAAGATGTGCATGTTGCTCTTTACCCGTTGGATGGACACTGCAACAAGGGTATGCAGGAGAGCTAGTCCTCCTCTGCACAGCTGTGCAGCTAGTCAGTCTTTGCGGGCTCAAAGTAGAGCTTCCTCATATGTGGCTGATCACGCACTGGTTTCCTGTTTGGAAATGTAGGTGCAGTCATGTTGAGTGCAGTGAGGTGAATCTGGTGGAAACACCAGTTGCTTTCCTCTGTACAGTCTACCTTCTAAGGTGGGAGAGTGCTTCCCGTGTCTTCTGCTTGCATTTTGGTGGGATTGATCCGAATGCAGAGGGAAGAGCATGGTATTTTGGCCAGATGGGACTGAATAATGACAGAAAGAATCAGTGATCTATGTAAATGAGGGCAGCCCACAGAGCTAGTGCGGCTGTGGCTGGGTTTCTTCTTTAGTCACATTCTATTTTAATAACACGAATTTTCTGGGAATCCCCTATGTCTACGTGATAACCTATCTATTTACAATCTTTGTGTCTCTGAATCTTTAGTGAGAGTTCATGCATACTCTGTTTCCTGTCCCTGGCCACAGAGGAGATTTTGTTAGTTCTTTTTATTGATTAGACTGGGAGTAACTGTGGCCTACAGTTTTTTTAGTCTAGAAGCGAGGTTCAGTGTTCTCTTAAGATTTGTGTGTCTGATTCTCCAATCATTGAATTTAGCAAACAGAAAACAATTACAAAAATAATTTTAAATCTATTTTTGTGCTTCTTTTTACGTTTCTAAAGGTTGGGTCTTTTTAATTAGGATCACATGATTAAAAGATATTGTTAGTCACTTTTCAATAAGCAGAAGCTTGACATGTTAAGCTGTTGCAGTAGCTGTACAGTTCAGATCACGCTTTATTTGTATTGTTTTCTGCAATGCTGTTAAATTATAAGCAGAGTACTAATTTGCTAGCCGATTGGGTCCTGAATAAAAGCTGTGTTTTTAAAGATTGGAGTTCAGTGAAAAATTCATTGGTTTAAATGTTGGTTTTGCTAATCAAGCTATCGTATCTTCAATATATAATAGAGAGAGCAAAAATGTATGAAAAAGATGTATGAAAATATATTTTGAATTTAAAACAAACTGATTTTTTTTTTTTTTAGAAAAATAAGCAAATGGTTCATTGTTCCCAAACATCATGTACCCAGTATTTACACCGTTCAGATACAATAACTGTCTAAGGAATCCATACCAATAGACACCTTTCTGCATAAAGTAAAAGAGATAGGCTGTAAAAACTCCCGGAGGAATTAGTAACTTTTACTTTGTGCTTATAACTGTTTCTATACACCCCAAACCTTTGAAATCTGGCTCTTAGGAAAGCTGAGGTCTTAAGCAGGTGGCAGCTTTTCTCTTGTGGCTCTGACTTCTGGACTGGCACAGGAAAATGGGCTGTCATGGTTTTTCAAATCTCTTTCCAGACTCAGTGAAGAATACGCTCTCAGCCTGTGAGTTATACAAATATCAGAAGTAGTTCAACCAACAGGTGATTCAGTTTCAAGTGACTTTCCGTTGGAGAGAATTATTGCAAGTTCCCCAGTTTTGTGTCCCATTATTCAGCCAACTATATATCGTAGACACTTCTCTAAAGTAATACCTTGGTATACTGAGTTTCCCAGGCAGATCAAAGATGACATCTTTGAGTTCCATATGTGGTTTGAAATACCATGTCCTTAAAATTTGATCCAGTCAATTTGGTATTTGCTATTTACATTATTGAATAGATTGGCAGTGTCTGCCTTAGCGTAGGCACTTTTTGACTTCTGCAGAACCAATGATTTCTAATGTTAACAAAAAATAAACACCTTGTACCTGTTTTCCTTTCCTCACCTTCTCTCTTGCTGCATGGGCTCCACCAGGGGATGATGATCTAGAGGCACTGAAAGCCAAGAACATCAAGCAGACGGAGCTGGTGGCTGACCTACGTGAGGCCATCCTCCAGGTGGCACGGCACTTCCAGTGTGTGGATCCCAAGAACTGCAGCATTGTGAGTGGAAACAGCTGGATCGGCACCGCTGTGTGATCCAGGCATGAGTGTTGAGTGTCTACCCCAGGACAGGGCTGTTCAAATTCTTCCGAAATGTGGGCTTGAGAAGGAACATGCCAGGTGTAATGGGTGAAGGGTGAGACTTGCTTAACCCATCCCTGGTGGAGGAAGGCTGTGCTGGGATGTTGTCTGCTGGCTAGGAGCAGGAAAAGGTTTGGGAACAGGGGCATGCAAGCTTTGGTAGATCAGCTGGGAGTCACCTGTTCCTATTCATTCCTTTCTGCTGCCATCTACATGCGTGTTAGGATCTGACTCCAGACTACAGCATGGAGAGCCACCAGCGGGACCATGAGAACTACGTGGCCTGTTCCCGCAACCGCCGCCGGCGAGCCAAGGCCCTGCTGGACTTCGAGCGCCACGATGACGACGAGCTGGGCTTCCGCAAGAACGACATCATCACGGTGCGTCAGCCTGTGAGACAGGGACCGGGGCAGGACCACGCAGACCCTGCTTGTTTGGGACACTGCATGACCTCTTCTGCAGGGAAAGAAGGGAGGAGATAAGCTCAGAGCCCAGTTAGGAGCCCAAGAGAAGCAGCTGGTGGTGTGGGGGCTGCCTGGGGGTGAGGCAGTGTGTTCCTGTGAGTGTTATCTTGTGGGTCATTCCCACTGCAACCACAAAGTCCCTTTCCTGGCTATCATACAGCTGTGCAAAAGGTGGATTTGATCCAGCCTGAGTCCTGGTTTAACACTGTGCACTGAGCTGTGGTAAGACTGTAAAAGCATCCATTTGCATTTTAGCTGTGGGAATCCCATCTGAAATTGGGGAGAACAGGGGTAACGTTGTGTTTGCAGTAGCTTTGTGCCCTTGAAGGCCCCAGGCCACATGAGAAGAGAACATTGAAAAAACATTTGAGAAGAAGGCAGTTCGTCATTGTGGACACACAGCTGGGCAGCTGTAGCCCTCCTGCCACTGCACTCCCTTCAACTGGTGATTTCCTCTCCCTGTTTTTCAGATCATTTCCCAGAAGGATGAGCACTGTTGGGTGGGAGAGCTGAATGGACTGAGAGGTGAGAACAGGATGGGTTGCACTGGGGAGAGTGGGGCTCAGATGGAGAGCATCCATTCATCCATGGCAACTGCTCTCATACATTTGCAGCAAAGGGTCTGCCAGGTACCCAAAGTATCTGCCAGGGACAAAAGAAATGCTAAAGCAGGGTATGAGAGCAGTGACCTGGTTACTTCTTGCAAACAGCAAGTTTAGGCTCCATTCTTCTGGAATAGGCTGGTTGGATGCATGTCATCACTGCTGCATGTGGGCAGTGTCCTGTAATTGGTTTCCTCATGCTGTTGCCTTAATTATTGTGATTTTGAGGCTGCTCGCTTCCTTCTTTGGGGTTGAGCCCTGTGAACTCTGATTTATTCTCAGCTCCCACTGCGCTCTCTGTAGGGATTTCTCAGTGTCTTTGTCAGGCTTATCTCCTTGTCCTCTCTTTGTAGGTTGGTTTCCTGCAAAATTTGTGGAGATCTTGGATGAGCGGAGTAAAGAGGTAATTAAAAAAACCCACAGCTACAAAAAGCTCCCCACACTAAAATAAAGAGTTATGTCATAACTGAAAAAACACAGATGAAAGGAGCCATGTGTTTCCCTCCTTCAGTGTGTTTGCTCTTTCTGGCTATTGAGCTCTTTGTAGTGTGGTGGGGCAGGTTATTTTCCTAAGCCTGTTTGCTCAACTTCCTCATGCTGACCAAGCGGAGAACGAGGGCCCCAGAGGGTGCCAGGGCAGCCTGTATGGGATGCCTGGGGTTGCAAAGACCCTAGAGATGAACCTCAAGAAAGCTGAGAAAGCAGCAGGCAGGTAGGCAGGAGGATTCTGGGGGTAGTGTTTCTGTCTTCTGCCCGTGTTCTTTTCTTCCTTTGAAGTTGTGCCTGTGGATCCTGCTCTTGCTTTGTGGCCATGACAGTGAATTCTCCCCAGACAACTGTGTCCAAGGGGGCATTCTGTCTCAGTTCCTCTCACAGCTGGCAAGGGTGAGATACCACCTATCTAGAAGATACCTCAGTATGTCCCCAAGGCTGAGGTAATGAGTAGGAGACAAACATCATCAGCTGTTGACTTAAGCAATTTTCAGGGGAAGTGGAGAAGGCCCTGTTCTCCCTCTTCTTCTCAGCCTTTGGAATGTGAAGAAGAGCTCAAAGGCTGACCCGAGGCCCCACTTGCTTCCTCCCTCCCTTCAGGGCTGGTTCTTTAGATGCAGATCACCTCTCTGTGTATAAACATGCCCTGTACTGCTGAGCGTTCCTCCTCCTAACTGTGGAAACAGAGAGGATCCCACTCATGGGATTGTTAACAGAGTATCCCCCCTGACCTGGAAATTCCTATCTGTCCCTATTTGTCTTGACATTTAGCAGCTTAGAGAGTCCCAGAGACCTTCAGTGCAAGTCCCTCTCCGTACATGAGCTCAGTCAGTGTCACACCAAACCGCAGCAGTTCCTAAGTGCTGAACACTGACACGATGGTGCTGTGTCACCTGTGTGATCTCCTGGGGACCACCAAAGCACAAATGTCCTGGTGTCCCAGCAGATCCCTGGGCAGCAGCTCAGAACATGGTGCCTTATGCAAGCACATAAGGGGTAAAGGAGGTGGGGGCTGGCTGGCACTTGGGAGTGGAATTGATCTGTGCAGAGAAGGTGTAGGTGAGTGGACCACCTCCATGCTCCACCCCCTCACCAGTATACTGAGAGCTGGCTCTTCATGTTCCTCAGTATTCCATTGCTGGAGATGACTCAGTCACAGAAGGGGTGACGGACTTGGTGCGAGGAACGCTCTGTCCAGCCTTGAAGTCCATATTTGAACATGGATTGAAGAAGCCGTCTCTGCTGGGAGGGCCCTGCCACCCTTGGCTGTTCATTGAAGAGGTGAGGTGTCCCAGTTTCCTTCATGGGGCAGTTGCCAAAGGGCTGGGGTGAGGGGGTTGTAGGGCAGAGTGTGCTGACTGTCCCTCTGCTCCTCTAGGCTGCAAGCCGGGAAGTGGAACGGGACTTTGACTCTGTGTATTCTCGCCTTGTACTCTGCAAGACTTACAGGTAAGGCCACTTCAGTCACACCAAGCGGATAGGTCTGTGCCCTGCCCCTGCCTGCTCATCAGACTGATGCTGCTCTGCACCTTGGGAAGGGCCATGGTCTGCCTCATCTTCATGCAGTTGTGGTTGTGCCCGTGCTGACTTGGGGCCAGCAGTGGCTCTTGTTCCCTTCCCTGAGCTCCTGTGTTTGCATCTGGGTCTGATCTCGCTCCCTCATGGCTGCAGGGACCCTGTGGGCTCAGCAGTAGCAAGAGAGCTGTTGTGATATGAAGCAGCAAAGGCCTGTGTGTGCCCAAAGTGGCTCTGGGGTTAGCTAAGTCTCTGCTGTGGTCTTTACAGGCTTGATGAAGATGGCAAAGTCCTCACTCCAGAGGAGCTGCTTTACCGGGTGAGTGCTACCCTGAGCCCACTCAGCCCAATTCCTACTTTCAGGAAATTTTCTGTGGAGGCTGATGGAGGGAGATGCTCAAGAGTCTCACAGACCTTCCCTTAGCGCCTCTGGTGCTATCAGGTGGCACTGGTGAGGGTGGGAGCTCCGGGGAGGGCAGTGTATGGCTGTGTTGCTGAAATGGCTGCCCAGTGGTAACCACATCTTCCCTCTCTGCAGGCAGTTCAGGCTGTGAACATGACACACGATGCTGCACATGCACAGATGGACGTGAAGCTTCGTTCTCTCATCTGTGTTGGACTCAAGTGAGTCATCTGGCCATTGTGGGTGCAGGGAGCTTGGGAAGGGACAGAATGGGCTTAAGGGCAGCAGTGGTTTTAATCTACCTTAGGCCACAGTGTCTTTTTCCCCTCTCACTGTAGCCACTGAGTGGGACTTGCTCCTTGTTGATTGTGCTGGCCTGAATCCTAGCTGGAAGAAGTAGCTCCTTTTGCACGGAGTGGCTCACACAAGTTTACTGGGTTATCCTGTTCCCACCTGGGACAGGACTGGGATCAAGGCTTGAGCTGAAAATAGACAATCCCAGAGGGATGGGGGTTCTTTCCCTGGTTTCAGCTGAGTAACATGCCTTTACCCCACTGCTGCAGTGAGCAGGTGCTGCATTTGTGGCTGGAGGTGCTGTGCTCAAGCCTGCAGACCGTGGAGAAGTGGTTCCATCCCTGGTCATTCCTGCGCAGTCCCGGCTGGGTGCAGATCAAATGTGAGCTGAGGTAAGTGTCCTCGTGAGCAGGGTCTGGAATGGATTTCCTCCTCCTCTGCAGGAGGTGGCCGTCGCTGTGGCTGGATTTGGGCCCTCTCCAGTGTGTCATAGCACTGGCTGCCCAGAGATTTCCGTCTGTGTGCTGCGGCAGCAGCAGCTCTCTAGATGGTTTAATGCAAGGCACTGTGCCTGCCTGATCCAAGAGCAGAGCTTGGCTCCTTGGGGACCTGTTGTGACAAGCAGGTAGCCTTTGCCTGGCAGTAACATCCTGCTGTGTCCTGCATCTACTCTGATGAGAGACTGCCTTTTCCACCCGATGTCCTCTGCCAACCACCCTAAGTCCAGGCAGGGAACAGAGAATGTGGTAGGGAGATAGTTGGACTGTCATTTGCTGGTTAAGCAAGGGAGTGATGTCAGGGGCTGGAAGCTGCTTTCCTGCCTGAGCTCACACAAGGCACGTCGCTTGGAGCCCAGGGCACACATCCATGGCTTGCACTCTGCAAAGCCAGGTGAGGTCCTGTGGAGCTGGAGGGCAAATCCCCTGCCATCACCACTGTTCCAGCCTGGTTGCTGCTGCCATTCTGTGAGAACTGGCTTTTGTTTGCACCAACAAATTGCCTCTGGCCCCAGTGAGAGCATCTGTATCCAGAGCAGGCCTGTGTGCACATACCACAGGGTGCTCTGTTCTCCTGCGCTGCTGCTGCATGGGAGGGGGCTCTGTCCACCTCTGTGCTGTGTGTCCTGTGGCTGCTCTCTCACAGCATGGGGGCAGTGCCAGTCCAGCACAGCCAAAGGGCCGAGTGGGACTGGTTCATGTCTTATGTCGTACTTCACCAAGCCAGCAAGGGAGCTCCCTGGGCCAACTCCTTGCAGCACTTTCTGCATGGGAGTCAGGACGCTTCTCGTACTTCAGGGAGAGAGAGGAAGGGCTGCAGAAACTCTGAGGTGCTGCTGGCAGGGATCTGCTTTCTGGAGAGTGAACCTGCAACCCCCATTGCCAGCTGTGTGCAGCCCTTAGCCAGGCATGTCTGCAGTGCCCCAGAGCCCAGGGCTGCCCCGCCTCCCTGTGCTGCTGTACCAGGCTCTGTAGGGGCTGCACTTGAGTCACATCTTCAGGCTTCTCTTCCCAGCCTGGGCCTGGCAAGATGTGAATCCCAGCGATGGGGAAACAGGGAATGAGTGACTGCTACTGTCTTTTCAACACTATCCAAGAAGGAATTTCACCCTTGTAAGCTTAGTGGCATGCCGGAACAAGCTGAGGAGACAGTGCATTGGTGTGCCTGGGGCAGCAGTCGTGGGCACAGGCTGGGAGTGTGATCAGGGTACATTTTACCATCGCTCTCTTCCAATTCCATTGCAGGGTCCTCTGCAAATTTGCCTTCAGCCTCTCTCAGGACTGGGAGCTGCCAATAAAGAGGGAGGTAAGTAGGTGGCATCTCTCATTCTCTCACGCAGCCGGGGGCTTTGCTTACTCCCTCCCTCTCCCAGCTTTGTGCTCCAGCCCATCCTCTGCCTCCTCTTGAGCCAGTACCAGAGACTGGGGGCTGCTTTCCCTGCCAGGGCAGGGTGTGCAACAGGAGCTGTGTGGTAGTGCTGGCAGAGGGGGCTGCCTGCCACTGCCCAGCTGGGGCAGAGGGAAATGGCAGGCTCCCCCTTCCCTGGTGCTCTCCAAACCGCAGGGCCTCCCCCTGTTTCAGCTGTGCAGAGGTGGGAAGTGCAAAGGCTGCTCTGTCTGGTTGCTGGAGACCTCTGTGTGCTTGGGCTCTGCCTGCAGACACAGCCTTCCCTTTTCTGGGTGTGGTGCACTGACCCAGGCCTCTGTTGTCCTGCAGGAGAAGGAGAAGAAGCCACTGAAGGAAGGGGTGCAGGACATGCTTGTGAAGCACCATCTCTTCAGCTGGGACATAGATGGGTGACCCCCACCCTGCCCCATCCTGGGAAACCTCGATTGCACACACTCCTCTCCCCCACCCCCGTCATGTCTCACCCCCTGCCCTCCCCCACCCCACCCACTTGTATCTGTGACAAAATCCCCCTCGGGGGGTGCTGCCAGGCCACCTGGGACAGATGGCAGCAGCACCAAGAGGCCAAGCTGCCAGCTCAAGGGAGGTGATGGTCAAGGGTGGTGCTGCAAAAAGGGACAAGTCTGTTCTGGCTACCAAGTGCCCCCTCCCAGCTTTCCACATTTCTGCCATCCCCTTCTTCTGCTTGCCTCAGCCCTGCCTCCTCACCAGAGCCTGAGGGAGCAGCCTGGCCGGAGCACCTCGTGCCCCATGGACCAGCACCTGCGAGGGTGTGTGAGCGTGGCTGTGGCTGTGGCTGTGGGGACAGCCCTTGCGGGATGGCTTTGATCTGTGAAAGCTGGAGCTGTTGGCACTTGGCACTGCAGATGCATGAGGAGTTGGGTTGGTGAGAGACTCATTGCTGTAGAGGAGCAGGGAGAGCACATCCCCTCCCCATGCCAGCCAAGGGCTCCCCTCTGTGGGGGGACACTTGGAAAAGTTCCTTTGCCCTGGAGCCGGGACTGAGAAGGGGGAACTGGCATCAGCATCATCCCACCTCCCTGGCACTGCTGCGTGGGGTGTTGACAAGAATTGCCCAAGTTTACCAGCCTGTTACCATTGTAACAGCCTTAGGGGATGGTCCTTGTCTCCTCTGGGAGCAGACAAAAACCACCTCTCCCCTAAACAAGTGTTTCATGTTGTCATTTTAGTCTCTAGATGATTTCTACTGTTAACCAAAAAGCTGTAAATTTACTCCAAGAACGTGTATATTTTGGCACTGTTGTAGCTCAGGACAAGGTTTAGGTTGGAGCTGGCTCAGGGAGACTTAACTCATCCTCCTCGCCCTGCAGTGGCAGCGGGGACATGGGTCAGGAGTGGAGAATTGCTGCTTTGTGGTGGTGGCTCTGGTTATAGAGTCTGTGACTTTCTACTGAAAGCGCTTGTCTGCGAGCACAAACTACTCATGGGATGACACTAGATTCTTACTTTCCTTTATTTGGTGGGTTTGTAAATAAAAACTGCATCTTGGGAGAGTGCTGGGCTTTGCCTTGTTTTTTGACAGGGCCGGGACTCAGTTTTTAATTTCTGCCATTTGACAATGGCGACCCCATTTCTGTGCTGGCTCCTGCCAGCATCAAGCTGAGGTCTCTGCTCAACCTGTGCCGGCACTGAGGGAGCTCTTTGCGTCAGAGCAGCCCACGAGGTCAGGCAGCACCCAGGGCAGAGACAGTTCTGCTGCCAGCAGTGGCAGCCCCGCCTTGCGTCTGCACCAGGAGCCCTCCCTGAAGTGCAGCTCCGCAGCAGAGCCCCAGAAAAGCAAGACAGACTGAAAACTAGGTGTTGTAGGGACACTGCAGGAGGAGGGCCCTTAGGAAAGGGAGTGGGGCTGGCAGAAAGCAGGGCTGGGGAGGGGAGACAGCAGTGTTGTCTGTACAGGTGTCTCCAGAAAAAGTAGATGAAGTCTTATCTGCAAAGTAGGACAGTAACAGGGCACAGGCCCTTGGGAGAACCGTGTTGAGAAGTCCAAGCTTTTGGGAGGGTGGAAGTTGCAGAGTCTGTACTGAGTCAAAGTGAGTCTTGGCATTTGGCGTGTGGCTGCGGTCACCACCAGCTGGGGTCCAGACCAGCCTGCTGGGCTGGGAGAGACTGTAAAAGCTGCTCCTGTTCTGGCGTAAGACCTACTTCTGCTTGCAGGGTAGGTAATTTCCATACACTGAGGGAATCTCCCTGCAGCTGAGAAGGATGAGGCACCACCACATAAGCTGCTTTATTCAGGTTTGAGAAAGACCCAGAGGGATAATCCACCCTTAGCTGGAAAAGGCAGAGTGGCCCCAAGCCCTCCCACCAGCATAGCAGAGAAGTTTTTGAGCACATGGCTGTTTGGAATTTTTTTAATAAAATGGATTTTTTTTTTCAAATATTTGTAACTGAAAAAATAATTCAATTTAAAGATCGATTCTCTCCCCCATTAACTTGTCACTTTTATCCTTTTCCAGTTGAAAACTCGCTCTGGATCTGATGCCCCAACACCATCCAGTTCTGATGGTGCTGATCACCCCTCGCCGTTTGCTGCATAGTGGAAGAGGGAGAGTGCGTGCTAGTCAAATACACATTACAAACAAGTAGTGGTTACAGCAGAAAGATTCAGGATTACATTCAAGGTAGAGGCAGAACATCAGACTTCGTTTTTCCCAGTGGGTGCAAAAATGTATGTCCAGGGGAATACCTCTTCCGACAAAGAACTATTGAACTATTATTCAAACAAATAATAGTAAGAAAGCAGAGAACTGGGCAAGCCTGCTCTGGGCACTGCTTGGGGGAAAAGACTTTCTAACATTTCCTGGGCTGAGGCACCATCTTCCTCGCTCTGCTGGCAGAAGCCCCTTGTGCGGAGGGGCTCTGGCAGGTCAGCTGGGTTCCTCCAGAGATGGTTCTGTATCCAGGTCGTGGTTCTGTCTGGGCTCCTTGAGGTTCTTCAGCCCATTGGCCAATCCAAGTGTGTTGGGCAAAGTCAGGGTCACTAAATTCCTACAGTTTCAGACTTGTAGGACAGCTGGACAGGTAAAGGTGAAAGGGAGCACCTGTATGCTCAGTCTTTCACCAGCAGCCCCAGGGAAGAGGTAAATTGGTAACGAGGCATTGGCATCTCTCTGCCAAGGAGTGGGGGTACCTAGCCCAGGGCAAGGAACCAAGGCTGGGTTAGGCCAGGACTGCAGCTGGAGCGCTCCTACCTTCCTCTAGGAGCTCATTGCACTTTGATAATTTCATTCTTTATTTACTGGTTGCAGCTTTGTAACTATCTGTACAAAGGAAATCACACAGCTGTTTTTTGTGAGGGCTACTGCCACTGGGGGTTAAAAGAACCTGATTTTGCTTGAGAGTTTGACAAACAGGCAGCCTCACTTTTTCCCCTTAGCATTTCAGAGGTCCTCCCATACTTTCCTCCTAAGAAACCCCTTGCCTTCTGCACCCACCTGGTCCCACAGCTGGGCAGCAACCCTCGGGGGGAGCTGGTGGGAGCTCTGCAAGGCGATTGCTAACGTACTCACTGCTCCCAGCCAGCACCAGGGCTGCACCAGGAGAAAATTTAGGGAGGGCTCAGGGGAATGAGGGGAGTGCCCAGTCTCTGTTATTCTGACTTTCAGAACGTGATGCTGTAGCTTGAGCAACAGAAAGCTTAGGGGGAAGGGGGGCAGTGTCCTCCCCAGCCCAGACACTGAGGGAGGCAGATAAGAGGCTGTGACTTGCTTACAACTCGGGAGGGGGGAGAGGAGAGAGAAAGGGGCAGAAAGGAAGGAAGCTGCCAGCAGGCTCCCCCTGCAAATGATTAAGAAAGTGGCTCCCCATGCAGTTAACAAGCAAATAGGGCTCAGGAAAGCAGGAGTTTCTCCCAGCTCCAACAGGCAAGACTACAGCCAGCTGCCAGTTTAGTGGCTGAGGGAGAGCACGTTGTAGGGCTGGCATTCACCTGCTCCACCGTGGAGCAGAGGTACCAACACTCCTGTGGCCCAGTCCTCCCCTGAGAAGAGGCCCAGGTACCAAAAGTGCAGGGGAGCAGCACGTGGCTGCTCACAGCTACCCCTCCCCAGCAGGAAGCACTGCAGCCCAGTGCAAGGGAAAGATGGGGACAGCATCCTCAAGGAGATATTGAGGATGGTGGTTGATTCTTTCACTGCCTGAGCAGGGTCAGTACCTCTGTAGGATTTCAGGAGCCACAGCTTCCCCCACCTCACTGAGCCAGAGCAGCCTGGACCCAGCTTAGTGCCAAAGCCAGGACAGCCATGCAGCGAGGTGGCTGCACGGGCCCACCTAAGCCATGTCCCACCTGCTCAGGATGGCCCTGAGCTACTACTAACACAGGAATTTAAAGTCACAGGAGTAACAGCACAAGAGCAAGCCACAGGCCTGGGTTTCCAACACAGAACCCTGCACAAGGAATAGCTTCGTCATGGCCCTGGAGGGCTTGGAGGGCTTGTCCACCCACTCCTCATTCAGCAGTTACCCTGAGGCACCAGCCCAGGGCCCTGCAGGGACACAGGGCATCAACTCACACTAAGCAGCCATTTACTTTTACCTTTTACCCCACGGGACAGGAGGGAAGAGCAGAGATCAGCTGTCCAGCACTTGCTTTTAGGCCTGCACTTCTCCCCAGAAAGGGGCCCTCACAGTTGCACTGCTGAGCCAAGACCCGTGCCATGCCATACAACACCCTTTTTGCAGTGCCACTTCCCCTTTCTCACCTACTGGGTCTGACATCCATCCCCAGCTGCTTCTTTCCCCTGGGGCACGTGGTACAGTGAGGCACCAACACAGCAAAGGCAGGAGAACAGATTGCACATGGCCCCCAGTGATATGTTGCTTATTGCCAGCTGTGCCCCTCACCAGCTCCCCAGGGCACAGGCGCTTCTTGTCCCTACCCCTGCCACAGGCTGACTGCCCTGCTCACCTGGGGATGTCACAAGTGCCGTGGAAGCTGGGGGCAATGGGGTGTGACTGACAGCAGTTTTAACATATAAGGACCTGATTTTAGCACCTTAAAAATCTGTTTTGCAGCCCAAGGTGAGTGAAGCAAGCAGGCAGGCAGGCCTCTGCAAAGCTCAGCAATATTTGGGAAACCAGCTTAGACATTACCAGGTTGGTGGGGAACCCTGGTTCCCTTTGGCTACATTTAGAAAAGGTGCCTGTTCTGCCCAGCTCCTCACAGCCCTGCGGCAGATCAGACCCTCCCCTGACAGATGGCAGGTGGTGCAGGGGGCAGCCACTCCAGACCCCCAGCCAGCCCTCCTGCTTTTGTGTCCTGCTCCAGAGGTAGAATCCCCTTCCACAACCGTTAAGACCAACCGTGCTGGGGCAGCGCAACCCCCTTTATCTGCCAATCCCAGGAAGGCGCAGAGTGTTGCTTCTGGAAACAACTCAGGCCCAGCTCTGTCCCACGTAAGGGAACTAATTCCTGCCTGCAATGCACTGCCATCACTGCTCCTGCCTGGAGGAAGAGGGGCTGCCAGCTCTGCTCTCACCTGGGCTGGGTCAGGCTCCATGGAGTGGGCAGGAGGCCGCCAGCCCCACAGCTCCTGCAGCTTCTTCCCCCCGCAGCAGCAGTTCTCCCTGCCCTGGCCTGGCCCACTGCCGGCTTCGTGCAGGAAGGACACTGTTAGGGGAGGAGTACAAATACTGGGAGCTCATTTCTGTTTTCTTTTTTTTGGTTGACTGGCCTCTTCCCCCTGCATGCCTGTGCCCTCCCATTCCCATTCCCTTCAGTCTCTGCTCACAGAATTACAAGCAAGAATCCCAGTGCAGCTGCAGATCGTGTCCATCAAGGAAGTCTGTGGAAAAGAGGCTGGGAGCTGCGGTGCTCAGGGGAGCCAGGCTCATGACAGGCCCCCCTGGCAGCTCCAGCCAGTCCATGCTGTCCAAGTTAGCCTCAGCCAGATCCAGGGTTATGCTCCCAGATGGCTCGTGAGCAAAGTGCAATTCCGAGGTGTCCATAGGTGAAGGCGGGTGGTCCAGAATGGCCGAGCTGCTCAGCATCTCACTGTGGAGGTCATCGATCAGGGACAGGGGCTCCGGCCCATCATGGCCTGCTGTCAGCAGTGGGAGGCCGGTGCTGCTCTCCAGGAAGTCCTCCAGCCGGCCCACGGGCACCGGCTGCCCCAAGGACACTGGCACCGCCAGCTCTGAGGAATGGTGGCTGCTGGGCGGTGGGGAGCAGGCCGGGGCCACGGGTGGTTCTTTCCCAGCTGGGGATGACTGATCCTTGAAGTCAGCAGAAATCTCTGTACAGGAAACAACCAGGCAGGCCAGGTGAGGAAAAGCCTGGCTGAACATCAGAAGGATCCCTCTCACCCACCAGGGCCACAGGAGCTCCCTGAGACTGAGCCATCTCTGACCACCAGCAGGATAAGAAAACTCATCTTGCGTTTGCCTTGCTATGGACAGTTTTCAGCCCACCTCTGAGGAATTCAATCTCTGACCAGTATCTCAGAAGCCATGTGCCCAGGTCTGATGCAGCAGAGCCACTGAGAATCACAGAATCACACCAACGTCTGACTGGCATCTCCCTCGGTGCCTTAACGACTACTGCCCATGCTATAAAGGCACTGCAAGGGACAGTGGAGAAAAGAGTGGGGCCATCACAGACTCTCCCCTCAGTGCTCTACAATTCCTACACTCAGACCCAGAGACTATGGGAAGTGCTGGCTTTGTCTCCTTACCTCCACTTTCGATGAGGATATCAAACAGATCGTCCATCTGCTGGCTGGAACAGCCGTTCTCCTGGGGAGAGCGAGTGCAGAATTAACTTCCTATTTACCAGGTGAGCTTCCACCTCCAGCAACACCCTTGGCTGCTGGCTCTCCTCCCTCACTCCAGAAATGGGGCTGTTATTTACCAAGAATGAGCACACAGAGCATGGCACCAGAGTTTCCATAACCCCAGGCCGTTACTGGCTGGGAAAGTACGATCAGCAATTGGCAGCAAGCAGCTTGGGATTTTTACCTGCAGTTTAGAGTCTGCCCTAAACCCTCCAGAAGGAATTTTAACTAGGAAGGTGCAGTTACATCTCCATTCCCTATCCCTGGAAACTACGCAGATTTACAATGGCAGCTTTTCATCTGCTCTCCAAGGAAACCAGGGAGAACAACGGATCTCACCTGGGCCTTTGGCTGTTGTTTCACAGCCTCTTCATAGCCTGATGGTGGCTCTTTCACTGGGACCGAGGGAACAGGAAGAGCAGGTGAAGGAGTTCCAAAAAGCGGCGTGTGCTGTTGCTGCTCCAGGTCCATCTGGGATGGGGAAGGGGCAGCAGGAGAGCTGGGCTGTGATGAGGGCTGTTTAGAATGAAGGCAGAAGGGGTGATCAGGGAAAAGTCCACATCGACTCCTATCTCACAGCTGCTTTGAGAGACTATCATCATCACCCCTCCCTCTGCGAGTGCTGCACAGAGGTCTGCACGGCTCTACTCTCAGCAGTCTGCCTTCTTCCCTGGACTCTGTATGCCCTGGCTGTAGGGGTGGAAGACAGATTTCCCCTCCAACTCACAGCTGGAAATCTTTTGCTGATTTTTCTAATGCTAAAGCTGCCACACCACAAACCACCACCTCGCTGCTCCTGGATGGGGAGAGCCTCATCTGTCCGAGTGGGGAAGTCCTCTACCACTTCAGAGACAGAGGGCACTTCCCTTGTGTGTTCTGCCTACTCTGTGCAATATATCCAGGGCCTGTCTTTTACCCACATCCCCCTGCAGTGCCTGCTTTGGGGACACAAGCCAGCCTCACTAGGCAGCAAGTTTCACAGCCCCGATGGTGGGCGGAGAGCACCAGAGCACTCAGCAGCACCAGAGCTCCAAAGGAAACCCCAAGGGCTGCAGGAAGCGGTGCTTGTGACTCAGCTTTACCAGATGAATCAGCACCTAACTGCCCATAAGAAAAGTTCAAACAAGGATCAGGCTTTTGCCTCTACAGCAGCTATGCATGACCCACACTGAAACTTCCACCCCTGGAGCAGTGATCCCTGGGTAGCTGCTGAATGCCCCTTCCAGCATTTGTAAGTGTTGATGCCCTTCCCCATCCTGTTTTCCCGGGAAAATTGTTCATCTGTTCTGTGACCCACAGGTAGAGGAGCGACACCAGGCCCCAGCCGGCAGAGCTGGTCTAGGGTCCACTCTCTTCCTGAGTGGGGTTGGAAACCATCACTGTGACACAGGCCATGGGGACGTGCTGGGAAGGTACCTTTTTTGACACAGCAGGTGGGCTGGTTTTGCCAAAAGCACCAATTTTTATGGACTGTTTGTGGAAACCATCGGATAAGAAAGGCTGCAGGTTTGGAGGTGCCAAGAAAGAAAACACGGTGTGGGGCAGCTGCCCCATAACCACCTGCAAACCTGGCTTCTGACCTTGCAGAGAGGCAAAAGGATTGTGAGAGTCCCACAGATGCCTCTGCAGCACACGGGCTAAGGGACTCTGAGGAAAACAAGTGCCTTCATTTACCTTCTGCACTTTCTTAAAGGTCTCAAAGCAAACGAAGGCACTGACCCCTTGCAAAGTAGATATCTCACTCTGACTACACTAGAAATGACTCCTGTCTTCAAGTCCTTTCCAGGAACCGAGTCAGAAGTGATCCTCCAAGCTCTAAAAACTCTTCATAATCTTTCTGTATCTTATCCTAATTACATGTCAGGGAGACAGCTAAGCAGGCTAGAAAGGGAGGAGGTGCACAGCAGATCCTCTTTACAGCTATCACCTGAAGAAGGGGTAAAGTCTGAGGTGCTCTCTTTCCTGAAGCAGCATTGCACTTCACAGAGAAGTAATTAACAGGCACGCTCAAGGTACGAGAATGGAAATCACAGCACGCTCAGCAGTATCAGAAGGTAAAAGGGATGTGAGCTCATACAGCACCTTCAGCAGCAGACACACTGCCCACATCACCCTCTCTCCATGCAGCAGCCACCTTTTCAGTTCAGCTGCGCTCTTTCAGGAGTAAGGGACATCTCTGTAAACCAAGGCTGCCCACCCTGGCCTCTCCTTGTTTTTAATCCACTAACGATGCTTGTTTAAAACACCCACTGGTATCTGCCCTTGTGTTACAAATCCTGGCAGCAGGCAAACACAAACAAGGAAAAAAGTGAGCAGACAGCAAACTACCTTGGATTGGTTTAGTCCTCTGGGCTGCTGCTGCTGCTGCTGGGGGCTGCTGGGGGGTGCTTGCAGGTGGCTGACACTGCGCTTGGCTGGGAGTTTTAGCAGGCGATGATTGTACTCTCTGAAAAGGAAAGTGTATCCATAACAAGTTATTCCCCAGGCCCGTCAGGGAGCAGGGCTTTTGTTTCTTAAAGGATTTATAAAGTTTGTTTTTCCCCACTCTTTATTCTTTAGGAAATTCAGTCAATCGTTGTTTCACGGAGCAGAGAAATCAGACTGGGGTGTGATTCAGGCTCCTAAAAGAGGAGGTAGTACCAGTCTAAATCCCTGGGCTACCCATGATGTGCCTTCAGGGCTGACAGACCTGACACAAGACCTGTGCCCTTCTGGAGCAGCAGCTGGAGTTCAGGTGAGATATTCTGGGGTGTCAAGGGTGACAATGGATGCTGGTATTTAGACAGCTGCCTGGCATCTCACCTGCTACACAGCAAACATAGCCTGCTCAGGGCCCATCCCTGATGGCACACACTGCTATTTGCTCTGCAGAAAGTGCAAGAAATGTACCAGCAAAGAATGAAAATCTCCTCTGATGTCATGGAAGATGTCGGGGTTTGACTTATGCTATAAAACCTGGGCATATTTATCCCTTCCTGGAAGAAACGCTTGGAACACTTCTGTTAAGTGGTGAGCTCATGCCAGCAGGGGAACAGTAAATCATCTCTGATGAAAGACTCTGTTAACACCGAAATACTGACACGCATTAAAAGAAAAAGCAGCCAAAAGGCAAACTGTCTGCTTCCAGGGTCTGATTTCGGCTCTTGGTAGATAAGGTGACCCATCTATCACTCCAACTACGATCTCTACAGTAAAGGACAAGAGGTGAAATACACTCTGCTTCTTTTACTACCATGGGCGTAGTTGTTCTTTCAAAAAGTAGTGAACTGTGGCAGCAAACCCTGTCATCCAAGCCCGAGATCCTGCCTGACAAAAGGCAGAACCATGTGTTTGGAAGAATGCTGAACAGCCTGTGATGCACATAGCCAATCGTGCATTGCTGTACACAGCTCATTGTCAAATTCCACTCTTTTTTGCTGAAGATCTGCTTACACTGCTCTGTTTTACAAAGCCACTATCTACTGGCCACCATAGCAAGCAACTCAGCCCTTTCAGTATTTACTGCAATGAATTTCCACCCCGTTAAGTCATCCTACGGTAACCTCAGCCACAGGAGTGGGAAGAGGAGAGAGGAATCCAGCTGCCCACAGGAGTGATGGGATCTGACCCTTGCGTACCTGCAAGGCCGGGCAGCTGCTCCCTGCCTTCCCGTGGGGCGAGAGGCCCTGCCTCTCGGCGCTCTGCTTGGTCACGGTGAGGACGATGTGGGTCCCTGTGGAGTCAGTGATGAGGGTGGGGGGAGGGGTGCCCTTGATGAGGTCGCTCAGGGCGCTCCCTTGCTGGCCAAGGAAAAGCCGCGGGCTGTGGGACTGGCACGACGGCTCTGCTTCCGCGGCTGGCACCTCCTGCTTCACCGTCACGGCTTTCTTTGGCACTGGGCTTGGATTCGAAGTGTCCATTTGGCTAGCGGGTGGTGCAGGGCTGAATTGGTCTGTTTGGCCACTGGATTGCTTCGCAGACTGGCAACTCAGGAAACCGTTTTCACTCTTGACCTGGATGCCAAATGCTCCCGGGTTGGAGGCGAGGGCTGTTCCTTCTCCCGCAGCCGTTGGGGCCAGTTGTGACTGCTGAGAGCGCTTCTCCTGCTCCAGCTGTAGCCTAAGCATCTCAACCAACTGCTGCTTCTGTTTCAGCATGCGGGTGAGTTCCTCGATTTGCTTGTCCTTCTCCTGCAGCATCTGGTCTTTGTCCCTAACTTCTGCATCTCTGCCGTTACCAGTGCTACACCGCTCCGACCTGGGTGCTGCATTTATGCTGCAGGAGGCAGACTTGGTGCTTTCTTCCTTCACCAGGAACTGCACTGGAGATGTCTGCAAGGTGAGCTGGGTCAGGGGTGAGGTCACCATCTCTCCAAAGGTATCTCCAGTGCCCGAGTTCTCATCCCCTGTGCTCATTTGTGAGCGCTCAGAAGGAGTTGGAGAAACAGGAGGAGTCGAGCCTGTGCTGCCAAACTTCATCACGCTGCCACCTGTGACTGTGGCCACAACTACTTCTGCTGGTGCGATGCCAGTGGTGACAAGGGCTGGCCCTGTGCTCAGCCTGGCAGCTGGGAAGGCTACCACCACTTCGGCAGCTTTTGTGAGGACAGCTGCTGTGCTGGATTTGGGAGCGGAGGTTGTTTGGCTGGCTGTACCGTTCTGCTCTTGGTAAGCTCTGAGACGCTCAATCAGGTCCGTCTTTGTGCCTGAGACAGGCAAGGCCCTCAACTTCAGCTCTTGCTTCAGCTCTGCTACCTGATGCGGGGGGACAAAGAGTGCAACGTTAAGAGAACACACACTCCTAACCTAACAACCATCAGCAGCTACCAGAGCCATGAGACAAAGGACTAAACTGATCCTCCTGGAGACCACCAAACCTGCACCTCGGGTACAGGCTGCAGGGTAGCAATCTCAGCCGCTCTCACTAACACCTGTCAGTCCACCTCAGCCTGCTCTGGAGCAGCAACATCATTCAGTACTCCCTGCTGACAGTGGCAAAAAAGGGGCTGTGCAGCTTCACAGGGTATTTACCTTCATCTCATCCAGGTTGGCAGGGAGAGGGCCAGGCTTGCCCACCGCAGCATTACTGTTTTGTCTCATCAACCCACTGGAACCAGAGGACCCTGAAGATGCATTGCTGACTGTGGCAGAGAGATTGCGCACAGCAGGGGCACTGGCACCGCTCTGCTGCTCCCCTGGAGGCCTACAGGAAAATAAAAGACACGGACATCAAAACCAAGGTGGAAAGGCACTGGAGGCCCTCAGTGTCAGCAATCATATACGTTCAGAAACATCTGGGTCACTAGTGCAGCCCTAGACATTAAAGCACACTGAAGCCTTCACCTATATCCATGCTCCTTCCTGTGCCAACCAATTCACTTCAACTACTTTTGTCCGATTCATGTGGCACTTGCCCTTTTTGAGGCCCACTGTAACCTACAAGACTGAGTGTGTTACACCCGGTGGCCGCAGCTCACACCCAAAACATCACATTTCTGGCAACAGTACTGGGGAACCAAGTCCTTCCTAAGGGAGCTGCCACTGCGGACCCGTACTTTGGTGGGGCTGGCAGGATCGTCTGATAGTTGTAGTGCTGCTGCTGCTGGTTGAGGATCTGAAGCTGGAGAAAGAGCTGCTGCTGCTGCAGTATTTTGGCATAGGATGAATCCATGGGAGGAGCTCCCTTGTCCTGCTTTTGGTCCGGGGGAATATACTGATGATATTTAAGCTTCTTGACTTTCGGCTTCAACTCCTTGGCTTTTTTACTGCGCTGAGACTTCTCACTAGCAGACTTGGGCTGGCTTTGCTATTTAGAAGAAAAGGAGGAAGCAAGTAAGCGTGGAAACACTGATATAACATAACACCCCATGTAAACCAGAACACACACTGGGATTTTCATTTTGAAATTCTCCAGTTTGTTGGCCTGAGGGTCTTTCCATACTTCTCTAACTCAGGCAACATTGTAGACACAGCACTGGCAGCAGCTTACACTGCACCGTAACGCAGATCACCTTTCCCAGCACACCAGATCATCTGCTCATCCAGTGCAGACTCACTGACTCTAATTAGGGATAATACAGACTGATTCAAAACATTTTGCATTCAGCACCCATTTTATAGAAGATGAATACATCACGGAGCAGAAAACCTTATTAAATATGTTACAACTAGCGTCAGAGGAATACACTAGTGAGAAGTAAGTTTCCTTCCTTTGCATCTGTTAATCCAGTACTTCCAACTCCAAACCTGCTTCAGAGTAACCACCTTATCTTCCTTTAGACTACAACAATGAAGAAATCAGCCAAAATAGTACCTTAATGAGTGTTGGTGGGGGCTTGGCAGCAGTAAGAGCCACTCCATTGGTAAGACTAGGGGGCAGAAGAGGTGGAGGTGGCAGAGGCGGGGGTGGCTGCTCAGGTAGAAAAAGAGTTTCACTGGAGTCTGCACTAATCTGCAACTGGGATGAACCCTGCAGGGACAGAAAAAGGCATAATGAGTACACTTATGAGGAGGGAAATAGATTAACAGAGTTCAGGAAGTGTCCACTTAGAGGGAAGGAGCACAGGCTTCAGATCATTAATCAGACTCCTTTAACCCACTGCTTCAGTTGTCCCTGAGAAGCAGCACAACTTCCTAGGTCAGAAAAGGAACCAAAATCCCACACCTGTATCTCCCAGTTTTGCCTGCCAGAATCAGTTGCAGAGTGGCTGTATCACCAAGCAATGACTGTCCCCTTCTCCACCTGACACCATGACAATGAATAGGCAGAGCATGTCACTAACACCACAGGGAGCCAAGACCCCATGTGAAATCTCACAGACTATACCTTTTAAGGATCCCTCAGTCTCACTTTTTAGGATCCTCAGCAGTGAAGCTCCAGGGCACTGGAGGAGGCCTCCACATTCTCACCTGAGCTAGTGATGTGCCAGTGGTGCTAGGGAGAGGCTCACAAATCCGAGAGTCCATCGGTGATGGGACAGACCCTTGGGACTCATGGCTGGCTGGCTGTTCTGGGGAGAGGGCATCACTGCTGTCCTCATCAAAGGAGGAATTGTCTGCAACCTTTGGGTAGTTCACCTGTCCAACTGAAAACACAAACATCAACATGTCTGTAAAGCAGAACAAGAAATTACTTCACTTGACACTAGATGTTTCACAAAGACAGTGATGTGATGGAGAGAGCTGTGCCTAAAGCACCAACTGAACACAAGAGAACAGAGCCCAAACTGGATCAGGTTTAAGTGTTTACATTCACCTCTGCTACCAGTAGAATAAAATGATGCAGAGACTGGGGGGAACCACTTCCCTTGCTTCTTAGCCAGACAAGATCACTAAGTATAAGAAGAGACACTTAACTCTGCCCAAACCCAGCTCTGTGGCATGGCTTATTTCATTATCAACTGGCACCAAAGAAGAAGACGGTCAGACAGTGTAAGGTTGAGTTATGGTTTCTCTGGTGTTCATCCTGTGTGGGGGAAGGTATAATCTCTCTTGGATTCTTCTGTCTTGGAAGACAGAATCCCCAGTTGTCCTCTAGTCTTACAAGTAAAAAGGGCTATGGATTAAGCGGTGATGTTCCTGACTGCTATTAACATTTCTGTCTATCTACATGCCCAGTAGATAAATTCACATGAGTGTACATGTGTAATGTACCAATGTTTTTTAGACTACATTTTCTCAAATTAATCCTGTTAAGAAGGAAAATACTGTCATTTGCACCTTGTTTAAAAGCAACAGAAATCCAGAGATGTACTTTGCTTAGACAGAAGGAAGCCACATCTCCTATTATCCAGTTCACAAGCTCACCCTCCCTCAACTACTTCTTATTCAATAGTGAAGCCATGCTCTCCCACAACACTGCCCTCTTCCTTTTTTATGAAAAGTATTCCGTCTTGCTCACAGTTGTGTCCCATTTGTCTTTAAAGTAGCTGTGCATGTTTGAGGGAATGAATAACCACAGACACACAGACTGCTCAGTCTGGGGAGACGGGAAAGAGCACTGCTGAGGCAGTGGGAAGGCTATTCCTCAGCATTCCTTTCAGCCCTTGGAATGGCACTGGCATGATTTACATCTGTTCTGGTTTATTTTTAAAGGGTTTGAATCCTCTGAAGTTTTTAAGTTCACAGACATCTTTTGTTTCATCACACCTGTTTATATCCTGTCTCCTCTCGCTGATCTGAGTAAGTCATCGGGTTCTCCCTGACCAAGGTTGTTGGCATGTTACAGGGAGAGAGATTTTTAAGGAGAGAATCTAGAGAATTCAATCTTCAACATTCTTTCAGGTCTTTAGGGTATACAGTTCCTTTGACATTATTCCGGGACGTCCACACTCCCTATAATTTAATGTTTCTGTAGCACTATCTGGGCCAGAGGGAGTTCTGCTTTTCAGAATCCTTGGGGCTGAAAGCCCATGATTCTGAGACAGGAAAACAAGACCAGCCATGGGATTGCACTCTCTTAGACAGGCAGGTGAACTGACAGTTAATCACAGCCACCTGTGGGAAATGCCCTCAACGCAGATCCTCCTCTCGCCTTACCAATAATAGCTTCCTTCAGGCTCGATTCCACAGGCAAGATGTTCTTCTCCACCAGCTCCATGGGGCCTGGCCTCTGCGCTATCTTCTCATTAAGGTCATCTGCCAGTCTGGCTCTCTTCAGCTTCAGCTGCTTAGCCTGCAAGGAGGGTTCAGCTGAGGTCTCTGTTTGGGGGAAAGTAAATAAAATGGCATAAATCCAGCAACGGTCAACCCATGCCCTTCAGCAGTATTTTAATTCTATTCAGAAAGGTAACTGTAGATAACAGTAGGTAACTGTACAGAAAAACAGTTGCAGATAACAATGGATAACTATGCACTATAAAGACACACTAGATACTATGTATATTTAAGTTATGAGGATTACTACAGTAGCCCTTGTGACTCTAAAATAAGACAACTTTACTGTTCTCAAAGTGATGCCACCCAATTCTCGTTCATCTTTTCCTTTCTGTTTGTGTCCAAAGCTGTGGTGCTCAGCAGCAGCACAGCACTCCCTCTCTTCCTAAATAAATCAAATCTGCCTCACTTCCTCCTGGATGTTTTACAGAATGTTTTAGCTTAGTAGAAGAGCAATCCATGGTCATTCTATTTCATTGTTGCTCAGCTACACAAAACTGCACAATTTGAATTCACATCCTGATTCTTCTCAGAATAATCTCCAAGCAAGCAGAGTTGAATCCCTCCCAAGGAATCATGCAACAGGCATGATCTTCTTGCCCGCTCCCAAGTGAAAGGAAGACTTGGGAGTCACAATAGAAAAGCTGTTAAAAAAGTAATTATGATGAAGTTTATTGTCCATGTTTTCATGTCCAGCACGTGCCGTACCTTCCAGAATGTGCATCCTCACCAGCTCTGATCTCTCTGGCCGGGACCGGATTTTTCGTTTCAGATAGTCCTCTGTCTGTAGCAAAAACAGACAAGCAAGAACCAATTTCAGTTGATCAGACACAGGAATGAGGTAATCATGAACGGCACAAAGAGAGAAACAACCACCTTTAGTTGTTACTGAGATCTAAATAAACACAGAACAGAGAAGGGGCCTATCTCCTGTGCCAGAGCACTGAGACAATGAGCTTCTTCTATAGATGACCCTCTACTGTAATCACCTCAGTCTAACTGCACAACACTGCTCCACAGAACAGAAACTGGAAAGGACTTCCTCAAGAGCTGGAGTCCTCTTTCCCCCTTTTATGCACCACCACTGACTTGTGTCAGGGTGAAATTCATGACATTTCTTTTACATTAAAGATAAATCCATTGGTTCCATTGTTCACAGCAAACTCTTTCATGTACTGCTGGCATTCAGGACTGGCTTGTGGTTTGGTCACACTCTTCAGTTGTTTAAAGATATGTTATTTGTTAAGCTCAAGACCCCATGCAGCCCCTTGGTGGGCAGAACCTAAATACTATGACAAGATGCATTTCACTTCCAGAGCTGCCTTTAGGTCTGTCTTTGGAGCATGAACTACAGAGCAATGTACAGAGATGACCCTGATGGGCTGAACATGTTACCCTTTACACAGCCCAGGGATGGGAAGCTGGAGGCAGTGGGTAACAGACTGGGAAGTACTGGCCATCAGGATGGGCCTTCAGAGAAAATAAATATTAAAGTCAGTCAGAAAACTGCACCACAATCGGTCAACTGCCCACACCAAGATACTGACTTAATAAGAATGTTTCAGGAAAAAAGAGGAGAAATAAGCAAAAGCCTTTGGGTGACTGGTCTTAATGCAAAGTCCCCTGTTCTAATCCTTCCACTGTTTAAAGGGCTAATACTCCCTTACAGGTCTTAATCGCAGCTGTTCTTTTTTTTAATTATGTTGCTTTCACTTTTAAAACAAAACTTAGCCTTGTAGTCATAACAGGTTTCATTCTGCTGGAGGCTAATCAGAAAAAAAAATATCCCCAGAGGCCTTTTGAGGAACAGAAATCATCAAGAAACCCCCTAGTTAGCAAAGGTGCTGTATGAAGTGTGTTGCCTGGCTTCCTCTTTCTGTAGAGCCAGAAATCTCTGTAATTTCAGCGTCACAAGATTTTGGAGGGATCCTCTCTGTTAAATTTTCAATTTCTAATGTCCCAGATACACAACTGCATGTGCAGGTAACAGAAAAGGTTTCCTCCAAGGTAGAATTGAGCTCAACATGGTAAGAGCACTTAAGGGCAAAACAGATACCATAAAATCAGAAATGTAAAGTGTACGGACAGTGGGGAAGAAGAATATCAGTGACTTCCAGAAAGAAAACTCCAGGGAAAATCCAGGCATCGTATTCAATTGGTTTTAGGCACAACCAGTTCACTGAGGATTAACCACCACCACATGTAAGCCACAGAATATCCCATCCAGTACCTCTGACTATGTAGTGCTGTGTTACATCCACAATATGAACAATTCCCTTCTGCATCTCATTAACAGCTACTGGATGCCCAAAACACGAGACATACTATTCCTGACTTGCCCAAAACATTGAAGATTATATTGCCTCTTACCCTGGCCCGCTCCAAACTCCTTCTTTGTTCATGAAATGCAGCTGGACTTTTCAGAGCTGTTGAGAGGGAAAACATTTGGAGAATGAATTAGAATGATGGAAGTTCTCTCACTTCACAACCCTTCAGGCAAAGTAAGTTAACAAATACACCACAGCAACTGCCTCCTGCATCTTCCAACACACCGGACCAGATGTCCAGCTGGTATAAAGCAATGTCAATTGACATCCTCCGTTTGACAGCACAAGAGATACAGGAACTGACCTGAAGATTCTGTGGGCTGCTGGAGAGTCTAATACAGGCACACTTCTAATCGAACAAACCATTGTTCACAAAGTTGGGTCCAAGAACATGAGTCAAAACCAGCCCCTCAACAAAAGTCTTTTACAAGCTTCAACAGAGAGTAAGAGATCCAGGACCCTTAAGAGGGTCCTTAAGAGAATGGTTCTGAAACACTGAAGAGATACATGAAATGGTTGGAAGGGTGGAGTACGATCCTAATGAACTGTAAATCCTCTTTGCTATCTTTTGATGTCAAAGGAAGCTCCAAGTCTTCCTTAAGCTGCACCTGTGTTTTGCATACATGGAAGGGCTGGCTGCAAATTCTGCAGGTCCACAGGACATATATATTGCTCCATGTAAGAGAAACTATTGTTGAGAACAGGAATGCTTGGACAGGAAAGCACATCTGTCTGCTGACAGAAAGCCACAACTTGAAGAATTAACAGCAGCTCTCCATATAACAGACCTTCTCGCCCCCTCGGGCCCTGTATAAAACCAGAGCCAAAATGGATCATGTTTTAAGAAACTGATCCTCTGCTGTCCAGGACCGCACTAACCCTGGAGGAATCTCTCACTCTGCCTGGCTCCTCTGGAGCACACAAACCTCACGTCCCACAGTAAGACCAGAGAAAGACGGTGACAACAGTAAGTGTCACTAGCTCCTCACAGTTTCCCTGAAGCTGCAAGTAGCTTGGGTTGTTTTAAACAATCACCTTGTGGCTTGTATGGAGAAGTAGCTGAAAGGGGCATAATAATTTCTTTTCCTATTTCCAAAATATATTTTAAACTGCTGGAATTACCATCAAGCTAAACTGAAAAGTCAAAGACCTTTAGCTTTAAAGATAAGTTGCAAGTCTTCTGAAGACAGAAAACTAAACTCATGCAGTTAGTAACTCCGAAGTATTGTGTCTAGGTCCTATGAAATATAATTTGCTCATGTTATTTTTAACTTAACACCAATGATTAAATATTTCTCAAACGTAACTTCATAATGAAATCTCAAAAGACTATTCAAAAATAAAAGCCCTTGCATAAATGAAAGGTAAGAAAATACTTCTAATGCAAGTGTAGCCTTCCCAATTCTTTCCTACAGAATGAAATGGAGTAGCCACAGACAAGGTGTTAGGACACACATTCCGTGAAATACAGACAGAGTCCCTCTAGTTCACATAAATGGGCTAAAAAGTAGAATTTGGTCCAAAAGGCAGGAATTCTGAACACACCACAGCATCATAGATGGAATTCAGACTACAGAAGTGAATGAAGAATAATCTGTAGAATAAATTAACAACAACTGAAAGCTAACTATAGTAAGTATACAGACTCCTACAACAACGGGGCAAATAGTTCCTGTTCAGATTAGTTTCACACAATCTGGTTATGGATAGAAGTAAGCAGAGTACGTTGCACAAGCTGTGAAATGCACTTTGAGATAAACCAAAGAGATATGGTAGGGATATGGTTTCGCAGTAACTACAAAAATAATGCAAAAAACTTCACTGGCTTGCTGAGGCATCAACTAGGCTTCAGGCACAGCTGATGCAGGCAATGAGGCTTCCTGGGCAGTCTGGCCATCGCCCTTCAGCGAAGAGCAAGAAACAAATAATACTCTTTTCAAGTCGCATGAACTGCTTGTGAATATGCACAAGTGCTTGACCTTAAACACACTTTTCTTGCATTGTATGCATATCACAGAAGAGTGAAATAAAAGCTCAGGTACACTTGGGCAAATATTGCATGCAGTATATAAATCTGCATAAACATCGACCCTGGAGACAAGTGAAGCAGGGCTCATCTCGAGTCTTCAGGAGCTCTCTACCACCAGAATGTGCAGGCACGGCAGTAATTCTTTGCTCTGCTGGCAGTATGAGACAGCAGATGAACTTTAAGTGACATTTCCCTGACCACAGCTAATGGTCAGAAAAGTCAACTGCAGGAGTTCAGCTGGTGTCACAGGTAGTCCAGGAAAATTCTTGCAATACAAAAGAACAAAGGGAGCGAAGAATCCCTGAGCAGTAAAAAAGAAAAACCCTCCCCCAAAATACATGCACATTAAATAGTAAGTAATGCAGAGCTGCTACAGGAATAATCTTGTTAAAAAAAATTTCAGTCTGTCATGACTAGTCCTCTGGAAACGTGCACTGAGATGTAGCTCTCTGGACTGGCAACATGACAGGGGACTTCATATTCGAACTCTGAAAATGTCAAGAGGGCACAAATCCTTCACTGCTTCCCTCAGCAATCTAGGATAGGGCAGATATGTCAGAAGAGGGTGTCTACTGTAAAATCATACTCCATTTGAAGTGAACTAAGCCTTGCACATTTTTCTGGCTTTGAAATGACTGAGCAGCCCAGAGCTGTGGAGCAACTCAGTTAACTCTACTACAGCAAATGAAAGGAAAAATATAATCCATTGAAGAACTCAGAAGCAGTAAAGCTCTGGGTAAGCTCCAGAGTGCAGATATGCCCCTTTTCCAGCTCCTACCACTGCCCTTCCTGGCCATTTAGCACTGATTCCTGCAAAACTATTCCTGTCCCCCATAACTTGTCTGACTTGCTCACCAGAGTGCTGCTTTATCCATTCTACCCAAAATTACCCATTAAAGCCATATCAGCTATTCTGGCTCATTCTGACAGCGCACATAAATGAGTGGCTGAGCTGGTGGAGCAGAAGCTTTGCTAACCAGGTGGGCACGGGGCAGCATTTTATCACTGAGACAGGATACATGTCGATAGCCCTTGGTACCTGAAGGAGCAGATACAACCACAGATGGTTAGGGAGGACGAAACTCCAGTCACCTGGTGCTTTCTGACTGCTCAGGCTGGATAAAATATCCTAAACTATTCCTTACAGTAGTTTGTCTAACCTGTTCCTGGGAGACCTCTCACGAAAAATGCAATATTATTGCAGAGAATTATGCTGGTGCATAGATGTCCTTACTATTTAAAAACCTTCTGAATGTCTAACTTGCATTTCCCTTCCTACCGTTTATTCTCTGCCTTACCCACAATCGTTACAGAGAACAATTTATTATTTTCCTCCTTGCATCTATCCCTAGATATCTGAAAACTTTGGTTCTCCTACAATCTTCCATTATATAAAATTACCAAAGCCAGTTGATTCAGCCTTCCCTTACAGATAACACTATCGAGACCTTTGCTTGTTTACTCTCTTTTGGACTTCCATTTGATCTGCATTTTTTTTGAAGTATAGTGTCCAGAACTGGGTGAGTATTCCAGCCTAGACTTTATCAGCTTTTATAGAGTTAAATGATTATTAAATAACACTTCTCAGTTATATGTCCCAGCCAGTTTGCCTTTTGTTTGGATACATAAAATGCATAACGTTCACTTGTGCTTCTTTCACAAACTGTGAAAGGTCTCCAATTCTATTCTGCAGAGCTGCTACCTAGTGAGCCATTCTCCATCCTCAATTCATGCCACTGACTAAGGATCACAAAATGTAGACAGTCTGCCCTTTTCTTTGGTTTCATCCCATATCCATTCTTGGCTTCTCCAAATACTGTGAGTCCCAATCCTGTCTTCCTCCCACCCTACTAACCTGCAAGCTTAATAAACACGCAGACTGTTCCCTCATTTGCGTCAAATTACTGAAAATCTTGAATCATGTCAAACACTGATCTTCTCCCTTCCCACCCCACCCAAAAGCCCAGCACAGCACACCCACCCACTCTGACACCAAGCCTTTATTCCAGTACTGTTCCCTCACCAGTTGCATAGGCAGCTTCAAGTAGTCCCAGGTTGCTTCCAAGAACATCAGGCAAGCCTGTCTCAAGCACCTTACTAAATCCAAGAAGTGCAAAAACATATTTAACACCCTGACTTCCCTGGGAGGCAGTTCAACAAATATTTAGTCTGCTGGCAGGTCCAGCTTAAGTAATGATCTATTTTTCTCCCCTTTCCCACGTTCCACATGTTTCTGCCTTGCCTTTGATGCTCCAACTGTACTTGTACTGCACAGGGAGCTCTACTACGGAACTACTGCCATAAAGTAACTCCAGTACCTCCTCATGGCACTTGCCCCTCCCTGGAATTACCTTGGTTTGAATCCTTGATCCAACTAACTAGCTAACTTCGAGTGAGCCCCTGATGAGAACAGAGTGCTGCCAGCGGACTCGATGATCTCTGAGGTCTTTTCCAACATAGTTGATTCTGTCAAAAAACCCACCAAACTTGTCAAACTACAACTGTAGTATTAGCTGTTGAGGTTTTGTTTCCCATTCTATGCAGAAAAGAAATAGTTGAGAATGCAGAAGTAGCTTCTGCAATGCCCAATTTCAGTCAGGTGTACCTCCTGTCTGCCTTTCTGGTTTTGTTTCTACATGATATGTACGCGGTGTTTTAATCAGTAGCAAACTGCAGTTACACTTCTGCCCTCGTTCCTGTACCTAGGTCTGGGACAAAGCACGTTAGCCCTCGGTTATGCTGACAAAACCGTTTGTGGACTCAGATCACAGTTGTTTTGAAAGAGTTATTTTAACCTGGACTGGTATGCTGGTGTACAGCACGGCTCCACAAATAATAGTGTCAGCAAAGCTGGGCACAACTGCCCTGCCAGACCAAGTCAGAAATGAGAGGCTGGGTTTAAGGCCAGCACTGCAGCAGGAGCCCCCACGCTGCTGAACCACAGCCCCTACGTCTTCAAATCGTCCCACCTTCCACAGGAGAACAGCCTGGTTTTACAGATGGCCGAACAAGCACTGAAACTGGCTCAGTGACAGCAGGGACAGTAGCATCACCAACGGGGTTTGGGACAGCACAGTCCAGCGGGTGCCCTTCACTGAGTTGTACATACCTTTGTCCCACTTGGACAACTGTCTGGCAGTTTGCAACATCTGCTGTCAGGAGGATGAGCTTTATCCCTCACCTTTAGATGATTGACAGCAGGACATGATTTTCCTACTACAGACAGGCTAGCTAGCAAGAATCTCCTGAAATTCCAACCACATACAGCCTATTTTTTTAGTCTCTCTGCTGCTTGTTGTGGAGCATTTTGATGTTGCATCTCTAGAATTCCTGAAGCATTAGTATCTTTGTGGTCACACCCTTAGCTACCACGAGAAATCTCTCTGCAGATCAATGATGCAACTGTTTTGTGCCTCCACCCTGCTTCAAAAATGTTGCAGCTATACATTGCAACAACTGCCCTTCCATCTGACACCCCCCAAAGCTAAGCACAGCACACAAGACCATCTACACTGACGCCCACCTTTCCATACAAAGCGCAGAGACGGAAGTTGCTGATCTTTGCTTCAAAGCAATGTATCAATTCCTACGAAACTGGGTCCAAAACTGCAATGCACGATTTCAGTGTTCCCTCAGTCCAAGCCACATTTTGAAGATGGCAAAGTGTGAATGAAACACAGAATCATAAAATGGTTTGGGTTGGAAGGGACCTGCCTTAGAGGTCACCTCGTTCAACCCCCTGCCATGGGCAGAGATACCTTCCACTAGACCAGGTTGCTCAGAGCCCCATCCAGCCTGGCCTTGAGATACTGCTGCAAAGCACCAAACTGGTGCTGTTATAAACAGACTGAATCAAGGCCCAGGAATCAAACCCGAATCTCCAGTATAACAGCAGAGACAAAAACCTGGGCAAAATGGATCAAAACATTACTGTTCAGGATTTACTCTGCAGTGTACAAAAGCAGATTTTAGCTCTGCAAAGCTTTCAAACATATTCATATGCAGATCTTTGAGTTCCTGTTACCTAGTGTGAGAAATAAGTGGAATCAGAACTAGATCAAGACACTGAGAATGAAACAAAGCAGGGGAAGGGGAAGGCCGAGCTGCTGAGAAGAAGAGGTCAAAATATCCATACACCCTGCATTTACTTATGTAGCTGACAGAAGACATTGAGGTTTGAAAGGAACCAAATACAGGGAAGAAAGAAAGGCAAAAGGATCTACACAGATCCTCACAGCTCAAGTGTCTTGGGGGGAAAAGAGGCTGCAAAGCCTTCTGCAATCAGTAAGATCACTGCTCAAGGCTGTCAGATTTGTGGACTGACAGAGGAGAGGCAGCACGTGAGCTTTCCTTGGCCATAGTATCTAGCTCTTCATAGACAAGGAGGTGATATTTGAACTGCAAATCAGTTGGTAAGAAAACATGCAATGTTTGTAAAAAGGCTACAGCTAAATTCAGAATACTGAGCCAAATACTTTGCTCATCCGTTAGATCCATTCCTAAGGAAAAGGAAAAACCTTCCCTTGCTATGACAAAAGAGAAGCTTGTGTCACATCCAAACCCAACCTCAGACATGCTGATTTAATTCAGAATGGCAGAAGGCCTTCTGCTGCAGTTACTCACCCCTGCTCTCAACCAAATTCTGGTTTATCTCTCTTGTTTACTACGCTTTCGTAAAAAGATGAAATAAAGTGCTGCAAATAGGCTCGATGACTTCCTCTGTCGGTTCAGGGTGGGGCTCCCAACCCATAGCATTTGGTAAGAGACACAAACCTTGAACCACAGAGCAAGGCAGTTAGCACTTTCTTCCTCCCTTCACCTTCACCCCACCTCCAAAAAGCATTTCTCATAGCATGGAAGAAAAAGGTATTAAAAAACCAGGTCATGTACACAGAAGGGACTGTCATCTTGCTAGTGGGGCAGTAACAAAGAGCAGAATGCTGCAGAAATGTGAAAAGGGGCTGGGGAATACACAGCTGAGAGAAAAGAGATCTCCATCAGCATCCTTTTCTCCATTAGCAGCTCCAGAGAGTTTGACATCCAGTACACACATCTGATCATACTTGAGAATTCTTGCTGATATCATACCCCGACATTGGTAAGTGACCTTGGATTAAGGCTAAACTATGAGTATCAAGTTAAAAGATAGGAAAAGAAGCCACAACTGGTAAATTGTGATTATTCAAAATCCCAAAATACATAAACCCAGAAAATTAAAAATTAAGATTAACCTAAAAAAGCCAATCCAAATATATTTATGAAGGTAAGAAGCACATCTCTGGCACACAAACAAATGCAGCGTTGCCCTTCAGTGAACACCCTTCAATAACAATGTTACACTGATCAAAGAATTATGAGTGTTCCTAGTCCCAAACAGAAGAAATACTGGAGAAAGGTCCTTTCCCACGTTGTTACTGTTGCCAGCACTGCCAAAGCATGGTATTACAGCTATAGTGCTACAGCTTCACCAAGTCTTCCCTACTACTGAGCTACTCCAATTAACATACATAGAGACCTGGGCTGTTTTGGAACCAGAGTTGAAATCCTGCCTCCCTGACACCCTACATCATAGAGCCACCCCTTCTCGTGGATCAACACTCATGAGCCTGCAAAGTGTTCTGCCTCATGGAGCTGTTCTTCCCCAAAAAAGCCATTTTCCAGGTCCCTGAATTGGGCTCGCCCTGGCTGCACAAGCACATGCACAGGTGGAACTGTGGTACCCTGCCTCTGCCCAGCCTGCCATGGAAACACCAATGGCTGAGCTGCTCCCAACACCTGGAACAGACACCACTCCAGAGCCCACATCCAGCAAAACTGTCAGTAACTGTGTTAAGCAGTGTCTCCCTTATGATGCAGTTTAAGATTTTCATTAACTGTGTGAAAAGCCTGAAGTACAGTTTTGTCACAGTAAACATGAAATTATTGACAAAAAGGACTAAGATTTTTCAAGGCCCAACACTAAGTTATTTTAAAATCTAACAGATATGTGCAATTTCTCAGAAAGTTCATCCCCTTTAGGAGCAAGATGGAAATTGTCGCCCATGGTAACAGTTACCAGATCTGTGGGTGACTATGGCTACGGCTTTGTGTCAAAAAACATTTACAGCAATTACAGATAATGTATAACCTGCTTCGTCCATTGCCAGTAACTCCTGGCATTCAAAAGACATTCTAAAACACTGCAATGAAAAATAAAAAAGGTAAAAAGCTTCATTACAATTAGGATTATAACACGTCCAAACTGAAGAAGAAAAGGGAGACAAGGAACATCTACCAGAAAGCCTTTGATCAGTTTTCATGCCTGTTTCTTGGATGGATAATCAGCCTTTGCAAACCCTTCCGACAACTTTCTGGAGTGTTCAGGGTAAGGAAAGTGTGAGGCCACAAAAGGAGAGACCATTTCCAGCCAAAAAGTAAGAATTAATCTAAGATGACTGTGGGAATATGAAAGGAAAAAAACTGTACTACATATAAGACTTACTCCCCTGGATTATGATGTTTCTCTTGCAATTGGCAGAGTTAAATCTTTTATCAAGGCAGAGATCAAGGACTAAATGCAGCCTATCAAACACCTGAGCATGGCCTTTTCTTTCCACAGTTTCAGAAAGGGCAAACTGCACATTTTCATTACTGACACAATGAACTTTATTACTCTGATCATGTCTTATTAATCACAGATGATGTCAACACATGGAAAACACACACAGACAGATATCTAAAAATACAAACAAACTAGGTGAAGTTATTAGGCCTCAGACAATAAGACTCTCGAGCTTAAATGTACAGACACCTTCTACACACAAAGCCTGAAGGCTTTGAAATTGTGTTTCAAGAAAAGAGATCAAAGTCAAATAACCAGCAAATAATTCCTGGGAGAGAAGTTATAGGCAGATGATCAAACTAAAATAAAACCAGTTACAGATTTCTGTGTAACATGCCAGAAACAGAAATACAGCAGTTAAGTGTCCTCTAAGCCTTTTTTTTGTTTCACAATACCTGCTTAGTGTTCCAGTCTTACTTTCAGAGCATGTCACTGATTATATTAAAAGTCTAGCTGCAGCTCCCATATTTGAGGTCCTGTGCTATGTCCTATACCACTGTAAATCAGGAAACAGCAGAGATTCGGAGATTAAACAGAGTATTAAAATATGTTGTTATTATTTTTAGATCTTAAAGACTTTACAAGTTTGGACATTTTATTAAACAACTCTGGGAGTAATAATATTTACAGTCCATGTATTTGTTTTTAACTCCTTATCCTAAATGAAAGTACAGCTTATAAGTATGAAAGTGAAGCAGTTGTCAATGGGCAGAACAGCAGACACTAGATGGCAGGGAAGTAAAAATTTGTATTTTTTGCTTTGTTACTATAAATAAGATTCCATAAAACTATAAGGAATGTCACTACAAAGACCTGATATGTAAAGCAGTGAGAGAATGACGGGGACACATTGCGTAGCAGGAAGAGCTATTTCAGGGTGTTTAAGCAATTGCTTGAGCTGCAGTTCAAATATAACACACAGCAACCTTGAAATGTCGACTGTGTACCCACACTGTAACAGTGAGGAACCAGTAAAAGTCCTCACAGGCATAGCAGTTCATCTATCCTAGTCTTTATGTGGAAGTCAAAATATAGCTGAGGCATTAAGAATTGTACCTGAAGTCATCAGCAGGACGACAGAACAGTCTGTGCCATGAAAAACACTACACATTAGATAAGAGCTTACTGCTTCTCCTTTCTTTGGCATACATTAAAAGATGCTCCTCCTTCACAATTAACAGTTAAACAATTTATAAAACTAGTTTTCTTCTTTTGTTTGGTTTCTGACATTTAATTTGTTCTATTGTAGGTATTGTGTGTAACAGGAGCCAATTGACAGGTCTCCTTCGATTACAGCACATACACTAAATTGACCAGCTCCATAATGAGAGGTAAGAATAAATAAGAAAATACGACCATAAATATTAAATATGGAGCCATACAATTAAGTTGGAGGCGCATAATTTTCATCAAGCATTTAAAGAACAATTTTTTTTAAAGGTGAGAAGTGGTCATACTATCAGGTAAAGGCTAAAGCAGAAATAGCATTTTTACTACACAAACACAAGTGCGTATGTGTAGCCAAATTTTGGGGTTGAGATGTTAAAGTCTAAAGGTATGGTTCAACTTCAGAAACTCCCAGGTGGCAAGCATTTTGCTTCCTGAAATCAGTACCTCAAAGATCCTTGTTTTTTTGTCATGGTAGCTGTGCTGGAGGTAGAAGACCAAATACAGGCTTTGTCAAGATGATGAACCACGCTGATGTGCCATAGCATAACCTATGTTCTGTACCCTTAAATCACCACGTGACCCCAGTAAGTGGTAATTCCTGCAGAATTTGTCCTCAGCGACATCTCAAAGACACCAAAAAAAGCAAATACTGCATTTTAGTTTTATAACAAATGTTACATTTTCTCTAACAACCTCAAGGCCACAAAAAATGCAGCTAGTGATATGAGAGATCTAATGAGATTATAATCATTAGACTGCCTGCTGTATTACCATCATTTCTAATCATATGACACGTTGCAACTGAACCACGGCACGCTCCCTTCGTGTAGTCTGAAGATAAAATACACTCTGCTCAGGAGAGTCTGAAACACAGCAGCACAAGATTCACAAATCCTCTGAAATACACTCAAACATCTACCAGGCTGCACATCCAAGCGGAAAAACGCACTGGAGTGTTGTTAACAGACCTATGGCATGGAAACACCTCAGACCTGTAAAAGCAGTCACAGCAGAAAAACAGCACAAACTCCATCCTTTTGGGATCTACATACAGTCATGCACTCTGTAGATACTGCCTCCCAGGACATAAACACACAGTCAGAGGAGTTGGATGTGGGCACAAAAACTGGCAAACATCAGATACACTGAAGTGAAAAAGGAGCTCCTGGAAATTCTCAGCCTGTACAGAAGCCACCTTCCCTCTAGCTCTCAGTCCAGACAGTGCCCTTTCCAAAGGTTGCCTGTGTCATCTTTCAGATACTCACAAAGCAACACAAGGCACGTTCCCAGAAATTATCTACTTCTGCTTCATCTGCTTAGATAAATCTGATGGTCAAAACAGCTTTCCTGCAGGATTGTGCCACATGACAACCTTGCATGCTTGCCTACATTTTGTGTTTGCAGCCAGAAGCCAAAGATCACAATCCTGATGGATAAAACAAAGGGCATGTGGAGCTTTAAATCTTGCAAAAGAGAAAAAGAGGCACATATTTTGCATAGCAGTGTATTGCTACATTTGCCAAATGTCTTTCCCCTAAAAATTTCTGCTGTTTTAGTTGAAGATATTTTCCACGTATCTTTCTACTCAGATGTACGTTAGCTACTGTTTTCAGCATTCTTTTCAAGGGTGGAAAATGGGTTGTTTAATACTCCACAAAAAAACCTTACAATACCTGTAACCTTTAAATTCAACACTGTAAAAAATGACAGCATCTGAGTTCTCCTACAGCATGAGAGAGTTCAAAGAGTTGAGCACAGACAGCAGATTTTGTTTAACTTGCATTTCGTGAGGACAAGAAGATGAAAATCTCTGCATAGCTACAAAAAAATGCAAATAGCAAAAAAGCTTGTCTATTTGCACTGTCAGAAAATAGGCCAAAACCTGAATAAACATGAAAACTCAGCTCTCCTTTTTTCAAAATACAGTCGTTCTAGCTCTAATCACAGCTATGTAAGATGCAGGTGAAGACTTGCTTCCCACCTCTTTTCTATGGGCAATTGAGAATTTTAATCTTCAACTAATGAATCCTGCTGCTAGTGAAAGGTTACACAAAGTGGTAACAGAAAAGCAAGAAGAATTAATGAAGCATAAAACCAAATTATTTTGAATCCTCTGTCACTGCCTGTAAATGTTTTATTTCTTAGTACAAGACACTAATCTTTCAGTGAAGCATAGCTCTACTGTAGGTGGTTGGTAGGTTGGGAAGGTTATTCAAGCGAGATTAAGTGTACTTGGTAAAAAAATGTTGAAACATTTGCCTTTCCACTGTATCATATAAACAAAATTCCACCAAGTAATTCCCAGTTCTGTTATGAACAAGCAAAGCAGGAATAGCATGACTCTCACACTCATTTTAAGGCGACACAAATGTGTCTTCTCCCACTCCTTACATTTACACTGTCCAAAAACCCTGTGTTGATGGAAGCCTGAAAGGAAATGTCTCTTTTTGGGCACCAAGTTGAATCTAAACAGCATGTAAGATCTACACTGCACTCAGGAGAACCAAAGGTGCCAAAGTGAGTTCGAATCCTAGATAGCTTTTAATGTGTCACAAAACCTTTTACTTCTCCCGTTCTTGGCTCATGGATTTTTCCACATCTGTTTGCCTCAAGATACAGGAACTGGTCTGTATTAAAGGCTAATCTAAATGAACATGTAGGGTAGCATAGTAAGACCAAATGTAAACAGAAACAAGGTCGATGCTGAGGAACTGACATCCACAGTCTATGTGAACGTGAAATAGAGGTGTGGTGCCAGACAAGTTGTAGTCTAGTCCCATGGACTGAATGCATATTAGTCTAGGCAGAATATTTTCCACTGTACTTTCATTCCAATTTAATCCAACACTCAAACTTCATTTCATGGTGCAAAGCAAGGTACAGAAGGCAGGTGCAATCAGGAGCTTCACTTCAAAAGCACATTCCTGACATAAGCTGTAATGTAGATAGAACCACAACCATCACAATTCTTTCAAGAGTGTTAAGACTCTCCAAATGGAAAATAAAGGCCAGAAGCCAACCAGCATTTGACATGGAAAGAGTGCTCCAGCTCATTTAGCTCAGCACCAAACCACGCTCTGGATTCCAACTTTGATTATTTTTGTTGAGTCATCATAAAGGGCTGTGTGGGGCCTGGTTCTTGACTAAGGAACTCAAGAGTAGTCTGGTATAGCCATGTTCAGCAGTAGATGACAGGGGAACCAGATTAAGTACCTAAATGTTTTCACAGACAAGGGTGCAGGCCAGAGAGATGAAAGAAATCAGGATGCTTGCACATTCCCAGCAGTAATAAAAATACCTATTCTGGACTCAAGAAAGTAGAAGCAAAGCTGTCATGCCTCTGAGATGCTTTCAGGAGGAACACGGTCCCTAGTCATCCTCTGTACTTCTAAGGTTAAAAATGAGACTTTTGCTTTAAGTATCACAATTTATCTCACATCTGATCTTCTCATTAAAAATGGCTCAGGGAACTATGCGTGGTTATTTCCAGTTGGCAGGTATGGGTAAATGATACCATTACTTGGGAGGAACTAATTTCAAATCATGTTTAGAACAGATGTGCTAAAGTCATTTTTCTCCATTGCAGAAAGGACCTTTTCATGTGTCGCCAGTATTTTCACAATTATTTTTCACTGAACATTCTTCTTCGGTCCATCACAAAACTCACATGTAAGAGATATAAATGAAGTAATGAAGGGCATAAATTTGCAAAGACTAGTAATTTAGGCTATATTTTAAGCAAATTTAAGACTCACTAATTATTCAGGATGCCTGACTTGAATTACTTGCAAGGGCCTCATTTTCAAAAGGTCTATAAAACAGACCCCTCTCAGGAATCACAAGTTTGGCCAGCCACACTTTGAAGAAAGCCAGTACTGAACGTAAGTTAATACACTATTTGCATACATATCCACCTAAAGCAGGAGACCACAAAGAAGTCAGGCACATTTTCTTCTGAGAAGTATTAGCAAAAAGGCACAATTAACTGGGACACTGGTCTTTCATCCAAAAATAAGTGTATTCTGTAGAAGCATGTATATAAGCTCTCCAAGTAAAAATAAGACAACAGGCATGAAGTACTACACCCAGACAGGACAATCTTTCCTTTCTGCTTTGGTAACATAATTTTAAGTAGGGGTGCCAGAAACATCTTGAGAACATCACTGCCTTCCAGCAAGCCACTCCAGCCAACAGAGTGCTATGACAGGTTCTCTTCATTCAGAGAGAGCGCTGACAGTCTAACCTTGTGCCTTCAGCAAAGTCTAAGGCACACCACTGTGTCATATTACACTGTGCACCCCAAAAATAGAAGGAATGAGAAACTCCCCATTACTACACTGTCTTCAAGTAAAGCTTATGAAACAGGGACTGCAGGAAAGGTTTTCAAAGAAGAAAAGACATACCTGATCCATTACCTTTTACTAAAGGTGATGAGTGAAACTGAAAGGACCTCAAAAATAAAACATTTGTTTTTTGGTCTTGCTTCAAGTTGTTAAGTATAAGTCATCTAGTTCAGAGGGACCAAAGGATGACAAAACTATTTGTCAGATACCTTTTTGCATTTTGGGGGGGAAGAAGGGGAACAAAAATGTGTTCTCTAACATTAACCTCACAGTGAATTTATTAAAGCTTCTGTTCACCCAGAAATGTTCTCTGGCTCCACAGATTTTGCCTTCCCCTGCATGAAGGGGAATGGCCCATATGGCTCTTTCTAGCCACGTTTTCTAGCTGCAAACATAAAACAGGGTCCCTTGTTGGTTAACGTCTTGTACACACTGCCTGTTTTCAGTCAGTTTATGGAATATGTACACACAAAGTTACAACTGCCTCAGAGGTCTGGGGAGCTGACAAACTGCAAGAACAGAAACTGCAGAGGCAGGAAGCCTGTTAAAAGAGTGATTACCGGCATGTGTCAAGTATGCAAGGCACTTCTAACATAGCATGTTCTCCTGTAAGATGTGCAGCGTGATCAAACGCAAGCGTTGTTCTGGAGGACAGTTACACTTGCAGTCATTACTCTCTTCCTCAGTATGGGAGGTGGCCCCGCACCAGCACATCAACACCTCAGAAGGACCAAGCTGGGTGGGACAGGGTGGGGCTCTTGTATATGATGGTGTTCATGCAGAAGCAGGGAATCTGATCTTTCAAATCATTCGGGAAACCATTCTCCGCTAAAAAAGCATGCACAAAAACACCAGGACAAAGAATTCCAGTGGTACTTACGCGGCATGATCCCTTGGCTCACCAGCTCCTCCCGTGTGCGTCGCTGCTGGAGCTTCAACTGCAGCACTGCACGACAGCAAGGAGAGAGGAGAGAAGGAAACCCATCAGTGCAAGAAACAACCAAGGAGACATTTTCAAATGCATCCTATCTTCTTCTTTGGGTGGCAAGGCACTAGTGAGCAGCAGAAGGAAAAGACCCCGCTCCCACCCAGCTCCCCTGCCCTGCTGCAATTGCAGAAGTGGCCTCCAGCAGTCAGGTTTCCGTATGCTGCTGCGGGCAGAGGGAGAGGAAGTTGCGCAGGGTCTTGGCAGGGTGATAAAATCCACAAACCCAGGCCTGTTTCTCAATTCTTTCTAGAGCACCAACTGCTTTCCAAACCATTAATATTGAAAAACAAACAAAGAGAAACACGGGCTGACAGTCCTCCAATAGACACAGAGTGACACCCCAGCTGCTAATGACTCCTGAAAACTCTAATTACCATGTGCAGATTAAACAATATGACAAAATTGTTGGTCGTTACTCTAAATTACAAGGCTGATTTCCTTCCTCAGCTCAGAAATTTGCCTTCAGAAACAACTCGTGAAATACTATGGATATGTCTGGAAGTGTCCTTATGCCACTGCAGAAGAAATCCCTTCTCACTAGAATTTTTCCTATTTATTTTAGCATAACAGAACATATTCATGACCTGTGTGAAATGCAATTAGCTGTGTTTTTTCTAATGCCAATCTCCGGAATAGTCATAATTTCAACATTTTGTTTATAACAGCAGTTTCCCTTTAACCTACACAATCAAAGCAACATTATAGATTGTTCTTACAGTCAAAGACATCTTCCATATGAAAGTAACTTTTCAAAACTGAAGAAAAAATTTACATGCATGTGTAGAAGCACACATTTCAAATTAGGACAACATGAGTATGAATAGATATTGAATCCCATTTGCAATCAAGCCCAAACTCCTAAGTATACTCAACATAAAATATTATAAAATGAATGGTAAGGAATCTCCCCAGTTTTAATTTTAATTTCTCTGTCAAGCTCATGTCTGTTGTATAGTCCACATAAGAAAAGTCCACACAAATGTAGTGAAACCACTAGAGAGCTAAAATGCTCTACATTCTAACTATGCAATCTCATTACAACCCCTATGCTTCCTTTTTTAAGTACTTTTTGTCCAGTACATTCATTTAATATATTATATCCAAATTTGTCTTGTAAACTCCCTAAGGTAGGGATCAAAAAATTTAAGAAGATGCCCCTACGTCTAATTACACACATTATCACATTTTACCTGTTTCTTTCAACCTCCTATTTGCAGTTTGCATTTGACTAAGATACATCTTCCAATAAGGGTTCTGGTCTTCATATGTATTAAACAAGAGATCCATCTCTTCCTTGGTTGTTTGCACAGCAGCCAATCACCCTTTCTTAAATGCACACCCAATTTTCTTCTTGGATTTGTCTAGCTTCCACTTCCACTGACTCTTGATGTACCTTCCTCTGAAAGGTTTATGACAGTGAGAGGAGTACCTCCTACCTGTGGAGGTACCTCTGTGTGCACAGTGTGCAAACTAGTTACCTCTCTTCTGTTTCTTAAGACAAACTACGATTTCTTAATATATGCATCCTTGGCAGGAAATTACTTTCTTTAGTACGTGGAAGTGAGAAAGGGAGGGAGGGCGTACAGAGCACCATGGTAATTCTGTGTGGGATCAGCCAAGAGCCAGAATGAGGAGGAGGGAACACAGAGGGGAAGGAACAGGCCCTTCGTTTGGCTGTGAAACTGCAAACAGAAGTGGTAGTTCCAGACTCTTCCTCCTACCCAGCATGAGATCGCACTCCTACTTCTGTGCTAGTGAGGGCTAACGCAGCCTCACGGCTGGCCTTCCTCTCAGAGCTCTGCATTTGCTGGACTCATCTTGAGGTTATTAAAACCCACATCCACATGAGCACTTCATCCAACAGCTTGTTGTCGCAGTGTCAAAGCTCCCACTGCCCCCATCATCTCTCATGTTCCCCTGACTGGTGGCTGGACCCACTCACACGACACGGACCACAGCCCACCCAAAACAGGGAGTAGTTTTCTCATTAGTGAGTTGAAGAGGGTGACCATACAGTTGGGAGTTATGGTTTAGCAAACAGGATACCAGGTATTTGCCAGCACTGCCATAAGGTGTTAGCGTAAGGGTTAGACTTCCTACTTCCAACAGCAGATTGCTACTAAGTGATTTCTGCCCCATTAGGTAGCGGTCCATTAAATCTCTCACTGCATGGCATTATTTCCACTAGTGAGCCATTTCAGGGACTCATATCCATACCCTAAATTAGCACATTTTACTAAACATACACAGACAAGGTGCAGACCTACAGACCTATAGCATCAGGTTCATCTCCCCAGCTTTAAGTGCAGATAATCTTACTATTACTCATGTCTTCCCACTTACACATCTAGCAATATATGTTAGCCCTTTTTGGCAATTGCTACGACCACCTACTTTCCTTTGCATTTCTAACTACACCTACTCTTTACCTTTCACCTCACAGAGTCAGGGATTTTCAGCAAAAAGCTCCCACACACAGGTGTGGCTGACGTTTTTTGCTCCTTGGTGCACACTCTGCCCTCACGTCTACTGATGCACACTTTGCTCAACCCTCTCAGTTTGCCTAAATGATCTAAACCATTTTTTAATGTAATCATTTATGCCACCAGTAGTACTTGTTCTGTCCACACTGTTACCCATCTTGCATTTGTTTCCAGATTGCGCAGGGTTGATCCCAACCAAAAACGTTTTTCTGCTTTCTATGATTACAGTCAGTTGTTAATCCAACTAAGCAGTACTTCATTAAATTCAAATATACTTTTTAAAGCCAAAATATACCCCACTACTAAGTTAAAGATGTTATAAAAGTCTATTACAAACAGACAAAACCTCTAGCAACCAAATTTCACATATCCAAACAACAAAGCAACATCTGAGTAGAGCTGTTTTCACAAACTGAAAAGCTGAGCAGAGTGATTATATTGTTCTTGTACCATCTAAATTCTTTATCAAATTTTCCACAGTTTTCTTCCTGGAAATGCTAGCAGATGAGCCACTCTTTACTCACTCATCCTCCTTCTGCAGTGAGGCAAAATGCTACTGCTCTTTCGCTCTTCTGAAGTCTCCCTGCTGTTCCCAGATTTATTAGAATCAGTCTCTGCCAGACAGCTACAGACTTCATCAAATGACTTAAAATTCCCTTTGTGACTTCAGCTTCCCTTATGTATTTCCTAAATATATCTTATTTCTTTATCAGTTACCATCTACTACCCTTTTTCTCTACTCATGATACACCTTTTATTTTTAAACCCTACGTCCCTTCACAGTAAGAAACTAGCAACTATCAAGAGAACTAAACTGGAGAATAAAAATAAAAAGGTCATTTTCAGAATACTTTTAATAAGCACTAAGTAATTCCTTGGACTTACGAATGTATATACATATATACTAAGCACAAGTTGTAATCAGCATATAAAGTACTTTTTTCCCCAGGACAGCTTACTTTTGTGGTAGGGAGGAAGGCAAAAAGGATTATTTCAGTTCACTTCTAATTACATTTTGGCTTAAATAAGTACTTGGAGTTCCCAATGCCATTTCATATATTTAGGAGATCACCTGTTTACATGTGCAAGTGTGTGAATCCTATATATAGATTAACAGATGTCCCAAGCACCAATCCAAGGCTGTTGTACATGGAGCTCAGCCAAAGGTCTAGAATGACCAGAGAAATTCAAAGTTACTCTAAGACAGATTGAAGTGTAAGTCTTTCAATCACAAATAAACAATCTCCTGTTTCCTTTATCCCTGCACTTAACCTTTAAATTAATTTTCAAATTAGGAATAAATCAGGTCACACAAAAGGGAGTATGTAACTGCTGGCCAGAAAACAAGTTCCAAACTGGCACCCTTCCACTCACCTTTTCATTCAACTTGTGACACAGTCTGTGCAACATTCTGTGGGCTTTGTATGCTTGTCTGATTTTCCCACTTGAAACTGGGCATAACTGAATTATTTCACCCATCCGGACACTTTCAGGACACAGCTGCAGTCGTAGCACAGGGGTGCATTAGTAGCAAGGAGAAGCAAAACCAAATATCTACGATGAGCCAAGTTGTTTTTTGCAGCTCGTTGTCTAAATCTGCAGCAGCGTGCCTACCCTTACACATTCATGTCTGAAAGTTCTTCTATTTCTAAACCACACTTTGTATTTAGTAGTGTGACTAGAACTACTACAGAGACTAGACTGCAGATCCTGCCTCTCAGCTGAAAATTTCAATGCTGAAAAAAAATAAAAATCTCATTTTAAAGACTATGTCACATACCAGGACAGGTTTGTGACAACATACTAAACAAATATTCTGCATTTCCTGTTTTTTGAAAACTAGTGAAGGGAAACACACGGCTTGTGAACTGCAGCTTGTGGTGAGGCTTCACGTATGTCATACTGAATACAGACTTACTGCCAAAAGGAGTCTGTGTTCACACTGCTACAAAACCTTTTCTTCTAAGGAATCCCAAGTGATGCTCAAGGTTGCCCAACCAAGGTAATGATTAATCCACATAGGGTGGATTACAAACAGAGGCAGCTCGAGCAGTAGTGCAGAACAGGAAGGAAGGAAGGTTGCTATGGATAAATGAAACCCTACAGAGGGGTTGAGGGAGGCAGAACTCCCTGGAATTCAGGCTGGGATACCCATACAGAATGGGAGAGTGCAAGACATAAACTTCATATTAATGAAGTTCATGAAGGCTGAGTGCTCATGGATGTGCTTTATCAATTTCATAAATTCAGTGAAAGCAGTCTGCCTGATAGAAAAATTCATCCTTGCAACCCAACCAATAAACCATGTGATTAGGAAGAGAAACCACCGAAGAACAAGTGAAATTAGCCTAACTTCATTATCTAAGCTGAGGAAAGTGCAAGCGTAAGTAAAAGCAGTAAAAATCAATTTAATGCTCATAAGTGCTCACGGTCATTTATTTGTATGCTGTTCACACCCCATTTGGAACGCACTGTGCTACAGCATCCTCTTAACTCACAAGACAGCATTAAATCAGCATGAGCTGGGATGGAAACTTGCCAGTTAGTTCAACACCTCTACCTTTCTGTAGCAACAAAGGTATTTTAGGAGAATTTTCACTGAGTAGGTCTGTCTGTGTTTACTTTGTGAGGGTCAGAGAACCCAGCCCAAGGAAACGTGGCACTAAGCCCACACGTACTTTCTAATCTTTTAGTCCAATGTGTTTAACACCATTAGATTAAGCCAACAGCCTGTATGCAACCAACTTAATTATAATATGCAACAATAAAAGACAGCTTTGACAACATGGGATATTGGCTGAACAAAACTTTCACAGTTGTTTGTGCAGAAGTGGGGTCCCTAACTCGGACATCACAGTGCTGTGTAACTACTGCTTTGAAGGATGAAGCCACCTTTCCACTTACCACTCGGTCAGCAGCCCTTCTAATTACATTGAGAAGAGAACTTTTTTCTTAGTTTCTGATGAAATAGTCATATTTCACCAGTAGCCAATGCCCAGTTCAGCTTTTGAATATGCAGTGCACCAGCTGTTGTTTTCGGTGGAGGCAGTATCCTACATTTCTGACTGAATTCAGTCCCTTAGAAACATGGTAAGAAAATCCTTCCCTCACACCGAAAAATGGTCTCTGAGCATTTTTCAGCTGTGCCACCTTACAAAACAAATGTTGACTTGTGTTAGCCTTTTCCCGCTTCAACGGGAAGCCAGATTAGATTCTTGTTCAAACACCAGCAAGGGCAGTTTAATTCCAGCTGCAACACCTTTCTGTACAGAAGCAGCTAAGGGAGGTTAGTGAACCAAAGTTTTTGTAGTGTTCACAAGAAGCTGTGAGAAAAATTCAACTCTGATAGTTTGTGATCAATGAGTGAGAATACAATGGTCAAAATTAATTTTGAACAACTTAAATTGCTGAGGTGGATTACTTTGTTTTAGAGCTGCATTTTTCTGATGTGGTCGACAACACACCCCACACCACACAGAATGTGCTAGAATGGGGGTTACCAACAAAGAAAAGCTAACTTTTGGGGCCTTTTTTAAAGGCAATTTTCTGAGCCTAACAGCATTTTAATCCACTAACTGCTGATGGGGAATACATGCTGGCTTTGCATTTAAGCAGACTGTGCAGTTAACAGAGAAGCATTTAAGTGAAGCAGACTGTAAATGACACCCAAACTGCAGGGATTATATGACACTTTGCTACCCTGGGAAGGGGATGCCAGAAACTCATGTCCCTCGGTGGGGTGAAGGAGAAGCAGCAGATACACTGTTGATCCTCACAATTTGCAAACATCCACTGTTGGGAATAGCAGCCATAGGGTTCTGTTCATCTCAATGCATTTTAAAGAATAGCTTGGAGCAAGCCTGGGCAAAGGGACAGTTAAGCAGAAGTTTATTTCTTTACTATTTGAGACTATTTCTCATTCCACTATCCCCTTTCTCTACTGAGGCAACAATGGCTGCTATTAAAATGCAGGCAGCTTCCTCAGCTCTTCCTCAGCAACCCTGCTATGGAGAAAATGGAGTTGGGGAGGGCAAAGATTAGAAAGAAAATTTGTTTTGGTCTCTTCAACTGTTATAAGAACCTTTCACACTGAAGGCAAAAGCCACTTATTTATATTCATGCTGTGAATATAAATATTCATTTTGTGAGAAACAGGATTGGGATCACTCTCCCTTACACCCAAAAAGGAGGTTTGTGAAGCAGATCCTGAACAGAAAACAAAACCAGGATCAGGAGTGGTTCCCTACTGCAGGTCATATGAATGACAAAAGCAGATTTCTCAGTAGCACTGCAGAAATCAGCACGTCCTGCTGCAAAGTGCTGAGATGGAGAGGTGTCTCGTGCCAAGTTGGGGAACATTGATAAACTCCTTACCCAGCTGTGCTTGTCCAACAGACGACTGCAGGAACAAAGTGAAAGAGGAGGTTTAATCAAGAAAGCCACAGAGCTGCCTCAAAGGCATCTAGTATAGAGCACTTGAAACTTTTTGTCATGATCACCTTCTCTCTTATCCTCTTAGGAAGTTTATGAGAATATTAAAAATTTGTACAGATGAGAACAGGAATACAATTCTGCCTGATGTAGACCTAAACACTCCATCAAGTGATTCTTGAAAAACAGAACACATCCTTCACCTCCAAAGCAACAATTTTCAAAATATTTCACAGTAGATGTGCTAGTAATAATCCAAGGATGTAATGTGGGTCACATAACACTAGAGTTGGCTTTTTCCATCCAGCACCTCTAAAAGCCTCCAGGCTCTGAAATGGCCAGAAGCTCTTAAAAGCAGCTGAAAAGTACAGAAAAAGGAGTGACTGGTCAATTAAGAACATAAAAAGAGAAGGAAGAGAGAAAATTAACTGACTCTCACCCTAGGATAAGAAGGGCTCGTTTCCTGATAAAATCATGCTCTTCAAAGCTTCTGCAGCCCAAAACGTTCTTGGGTCATATAAAAATATTGACATGAGATGTAGTTTACACATGCCTGCTGATATATTAGATGCCTTGTTTATATGACCATGTTTTCCAGAAGGCTAGTTTTGGCTACTAGAAACAAAAAAACGCAGGTACAGAGCAATAGTCCCTTTTTGCTGGGAGGATGCTACTGGAGAAATATGAAATAGGAAACATTAAAAAATATTTTCAAAGGATGATGGAACATATGCATGTATTATCTTTTAATGAGTCAATTTTATGAGGCATTAAATAGCTCTCTTAGTGGAGACAGATAAATACAGATTCTTTGATACAGTTAATTTATCAGAATCAAAAATCCCAACCTACAGAGCAAAGTGGTCCCCAAAGAATGTGGAATCAGAAGCACATACACAGTAAAAAGTAAAAGGGTCTCCTTCCATCCTCACATATTACCACAAGGTAGCCAGCTCACCTTGAGAGCACAGAACAACAAGCTACCTCAGCAGGTAATTTTTCAGGCTTCATACCAAATTTGACACACGTGGAGATCAGAGTTAATTAAAACCTGTATCTAGAAGATAAAACTACAGTTTACATAAATTTTGTTAGGACACAGCGTTCCATAACAAAATGAGTAGCACCATCCAAGGACCAAGACATAAACATGATTTAAGATCCAGACAGGACAGAATGGTTACTCCTGTTAGTGGTTCTCAAAGGCTCAAGCCAGCACTGGTAAAACGTGCAGATATCAAAGGATGAAGCAGTTCACAGCCTTAGAAGTTTACAGCCTCAGTCCTCAACACTGCACACAATTGAACATGCTTATTTCACAGGTGCTGCTCATGTAACACGACTCTAAATATTTGCAAACTTGATTATTACTACAAAAGTTATGCTGAATTTTACAGGCAGTGCATTTTACGGCATTTACCTTTACATCCTTTCTTCATGACTTAACTCCTGCCATTTCCATTAAACACATAAGACTTAGGGAGACTTAATGCTGTTTTAATCACTGCTACTTTTTAATGTAATGACAGCTTTGTCTTCTTTGATACTAAAATTCCACAATCAGATAAATTTAGTACTATTAGTACATAAGTCTTTCTATTGAACACACAGAAGCCCACTCTTAACCACAAAATCTTGGTAAGCCTAATAGTCTATATCAGCACTTGCTGAAACTGTTAAAATACAACTTTAAGAAAGTACCCTGAAATACACGTAATGTGGTATATTTAGTAAGATATGCAACATGTAAAAATGTGCAACAAGCTTGTCAACAGGAAAAGTTGGTTTGCTTTTTGTACAGTGTACTGATCCTTATAAAACTCTGTTTCAGTAATACTGGTTAGGTGAAAACTAACTAGGCACATATCCATATCTGTGGAATGTGGCTACCATGCATGATCCAACAAGATGACCTGTAACAAAATACCTAGATGGAAAGGTCTACCTAAAACTGACCCACTGGTATCATAATACAGTAAATATTATCTGCAATTAGTTCTTGTTGTATCTGTAATCAGTGCTTCTTGATGCCATCTATACATCCACTGTTACTATCTATACCTGAAAGAGAAGTCTTGGGGGGAAAAACAGAGAGAATTTCCCAACTCCCTGTGTAAACGTGAGTCACAGTCTGTAGTGATTTGTATATTCCAATGAAACAATGAACAAAGAGGAACTAACATTGCCCTTAACCACCTTGCAAAGACGACCCTAGAAAGAACTTCTCCCGGATAATTTAATATGACATGGCAGATGGGGACAAATGAAGAAAAAAGAAGGAATGGGTGGATATATCCTGACAATTAGATTTACAGCTGTCTACTAATGTGACAGTACAAAAGGCAAGCTACACAAGGGAAAAACAAGTTTGAACCCTTTTCATTTTTTCTCTTGCAAAGATACAGGTATGTCTGCCTATAAGAAGAAAGAGCTCCAATTTTTTTGCTCTCCATAAGGATGGGACATAAGAGTTGTTTATATTTTTTTCTAAAAAATTATACAGAAGAAAAAAGAAAAAACATGTTTGGAGGTACAGCAGAATCCGAACAATTTTTCACTGTATCTAAAACTCTGGGCTCACGGGATGTGTTTTTGTGAGTTTCTAACAAGCAGAAAAAAAATCAAGTATTGAGGCAGTGCCAAGACACATCCATAAAACACATGATTGATTAGACACGTTCGTAACACTAAAATTGATGATGAGAGCATCAAGAGACATGGTCTAATATTTTTCCTTCATAGTTCACCTCCCAGACTTCAATTTCTGCTACAGCTGAGTGCTCCAGTGTACTAACAGCCTCACAGATCAAGGTCGAAAACTTCCTCAAACAATTCTGAGAGACTCTGTTGTTGGCCCAGTTATTCAGCCTTCCTTCTGCCACAGGGCACCCTCTACAGATAGAGGTTGAAAGTTCCCAGGAAGCATCTAATAGTCAAGATACCGCAGATCTCCTGTGGCAACAGCTGGGACACCACGACATATGACCTGTGTTTTGGGGTTTTCCACTAAAACGTGGAATAATTCTGTATTTCCAAGACCACTCAGATTCTTAAACCACCTAAAGATGTTTGGTTGACTGAAACCAAATGCAAATGAGAGCAAATGTGTTTTTCTACAAGTAGTAGAAAAAAAGACTTAGAAGTATGCAAATTTAAATACAAACCCAGCAGTTCTTTAGAAAAGTAATTAACTGGTTACACAGGGAACTCAGAAAGCTGGCCCTTATAACTCTAAATTAACTAGCTTGAGCATCTCCCAGCTTCAGACCGTTCATTGTGCTGACAGTTATTTCATGGGACACGAAACAAAAGTGGTTTTGTCCAATGTGCATATTACATGCAAAATAAAGACTCAGAGCATTCCCTATCTAGTTAGCATTCCTGTCACCAGTTTCTGTTCAAGCCCTAGCATCCTCTCTTAGCAAGAATTTCAGGTGGATACTACAAGGAATTACCATATTTCTCCAATTCACGGTAGTGAGAAACATCCTTGCTGTTTTCTCAAAGACTGCAAAGAACACGTGCCACAACCATGTCATTTGTGGTTCAAATTAAGATCTTGGTCTCTGTACTGCTACAGTTTGACACCTTCTTTACAGTTTAAATACAAATTCTCATAGAATTCTGTTGCTACTTGTAAAAAAGTTACAAGATTCAGCTTTCAACATCATTCACTCTGCATTAGACATCAGTTCCTCAACAGTAGCCCAATATGGAAGCTGATCCCCAGAATTTGCATTACACATAAAAAACCACATCCAAGTCCCTCAAAATCTTTGAACTGAACACACATCTATCTACTGCATTCTACTTCCTTTCTCTTTGGATATTTACTTTCTTTCAAAGCTCTGGACTACAGATCTCCAGGACAGACTTTCCTGGGTTTTTCCATGAGGGAAGATCCACAGCACTGAAAACAAATCCGGCTATGAGGCTTAATGTGGTTCTCAAGTGCTATCATAGCTATAAATATTTAAATAATATAATTCTGTGTAACAGGTCAACCAGCAACCTAAAAAAACCCAGCAGTCCAGAATGGCCTGCGTGACCACTGACTTCAGACTGGTGGACAAATTCTGTAGATGTTTAAAATGCTCCTGCTGGCTCAGTCCGCTGCTGAAGGGCACAGAGGGCACTGCCGGCAGCAGCAGGTACTCCCACACTGATTACACACGCTGCCAGATTCTCTCCAACTGCTGAAAGAGATGGGCTTTCACTAATATACTGACCAAAAGCAAGTGAAGGGCAGACACGTTTCCTTTCTGCTGCTCCCTCCAGCAGAGAGGCAGGAGATGGCTACGTGGGGACAGCGTTTGCAGCCGCCGTACTTAGATCAACTGTCACATGTCAGCCCTGAAGATACAATCCTTGCTCTAAACTGCTTGCAGTCAGCGTGACAGATATTATTAGCAGCAGTAAAACAGTCTCTCAGAGAGACACAAAGGTACTGTTAGTTTAGCATCTCCTTCTAAAATGCTGTCTTCCACTTGTGAAAAGGGAGAATTTGACATCGGAGCACAGAAAAGGCGGTGAGCTGGAAGCAGGCTTAGAAGGACCTACCCACGGAAGTGTGACACAAAGAGGCATGAAAGCCGAGGAAAGTGAAAGTAATGAAAAAGCACATCAGAAGAGCATCCACCAAAATAAATAATGAAACCCACACTGTTTTCAGGGACAGGTTATACGCTGCTTGTAATACTGACCAAATTATGCAGAGGGAATTTGTACATTCTGCCTTCCAGCACTGCTGTGAAATCTGCAGAGGTGAGTAAGCAAAGAACATGGCTACAGCAAATTCAATTCCTACAATAAACACAGCTATAGTCTCCATGCACTGATTACTAGAGAAACATGGAGCAGCATGAAGCTAGGGAAACTCCACACAGAGGAAATCAAAAGTGGATCTCTCCAGAGAGATGTCACCCAGAGAGCATCAGCCAGTTCTGTCCTTAGAAATCCAGCTGTGCCCTGACAAGTGTTTCAGTAAGGAAGGTTACCAAAAAGATGTTAAATGTGTCAGCTGGTAGGGTGCAACACAGTCCTTATGGGAAATACCCTCAGAATGGTGACAGGTCCATGAGCTGCCTCGGGGGATGGAGACCACAGAATGAGATCTTTACAAGCATGACTGCAACAGATGATACCTGTCCCTATCATGGACCAAAAAAACATCATAGGCTTCCACTGAAAACTTTCAAAAAGCTACTTTTTCTTACGCAAAATTTGCTTTACAGCGGTTTATTTCTGAAAGCCAGTGTTAAAATGAGACTGTCCAGAAAGCTTGCATTTCACCATATTGCAATGTATTTCAGCTACTGCAGGTTTGCTCTTAGTTTGGAGAGATTCCAGGTTAGTACATTTTACATAATGCAAGGGAAAAACATGGTATCTGCTTTAACTAGCCCAAGTAAAAGAAAGAAAACCATGAACTCTGCTCCATGATAATGCCCTTGAGCAGATCATACATCCACTCACAGGCCTCCTGCAAGAAAAAGGAACACATTTTGCCCCACAAGCTCACTACATGCTTTAATCTGGTAAACTTAAGCTACATCAGGAGTCATATCCCATTTTCTACCAAAGGCTGCAGAGGTTCTTGCCAAGAAATGTGCTGCTTTTACATTTTGGATTAAAATTTATTGATGCAGCAGGTGACAAAATCAGTAATTCAATGCTCAGAAAAGACTGGAGATATGGGAGTTGAGGCACGAAATGAAAGATCTAAGCAGGTACTTATTTTTGGTATAGATATTCACTAAGTTGTTGATCAATGACTTGCAGGTGTGACAGCATGATGAAAAATCTGAGGTGACAGATCTTAGAGATGATAAAAGTCGTGAGATAAGATTTACACAGGCAGCCTGAGGTGGATCCAAAACTAGAAGGAAACACTACAAGTGTCACTGACTCTCATCTTTGGGCAAGAGAGTCACAGTCACATCTGCCTGGCAAGGACTCTGAACAAGCATGTTTACTGCAGAAGTTGTTTCTGGATGAAAAGCAAGCAACTTGAGTTTAAAAATCATAGTTTTGTTTCAAAAAAGCATCTGCTTTTCAGCAGCTCCCAGGAAGTCTAAGTATCACCTGTTTGCTGTTTAAAAGCATAAATACAGATACTTTCTTCAAAAAAGAAACAACAGATAATTATTAGAAAATCAGTAATTTGAAAGTCACATGAGTTTTTTCAAACTTTATTAACACGTTTTTCAATTGCTGGCATTATCAGTACCTCAACACCACTGCCACTGAACATGAAGCTCAGTTAAACTGTGAAGAAACTTCAGTTGACAGGGCAGGAAAAGTACTCACTGTAAATTTTACTTGGTACCATTACTAGTTCAAAGCATTGTCTGCATAAATGCTACTGACAGCTGTACTCATCACACCACACCCAGTTTCTATTATTTTTTGCTTTCTGCATGCATTGAGTCCTTACACCTCCTTGCTCTTGCAGGTCCAAATCTGCAACTCTTTCCTTTTAGTATTACTTTGCACTAAAGAAAGCACTATAGTAGCCTTTTTTTGACAAATTAAGTATATCACAGTGTGGTAAACAAGTTAGCCTCTGTCCCTCTCCTCCTCCTCTTCCTATTCCCAGCTTGAAAATAGCTAGCGCTAAAGCAACAGCTGGGGATCATTACACTGACAGGAATAGTTCAGTAAACTGCAAGAGGGGAAAACATGTCACATCCAAAAAAACCAAAAACACAATTAGGGCATCAGGACCAAAAAAAATATGTGAATTCAACTCCAGGGATAATACTATGACTCTCCTTCCACTGATAACAACTGACTTATAAAAACCCTGGTCACTCAGTGTTAACTCTTTCCCTGAGCTTCCCACTCATGTCATACATGTTAACAAACACCCTGAAACACCTCTAGTCCTAGAAGTCAAACAAGGCACACTGGCAATTAAGAAAAAATGAATTTAAGTTGCCAGCCAACTTCAAGCCACTTCACATAAATACACTATTATCTTAACTTCACTGCATCTCTTTAAGCGTAGTCACACTCTATGGTTGCAACAAGAGGCTACAGGGAGTACATCTGGTGTGCCTCTGGATTTGCCACACGAAATGCCAGCAGATGAGCTCCCTGTATGTTCAACACATTTGCTATGTTTTACTGTGTCAGAGTAGTAATTGCATAAATAATTCTGAACTGTGGATGCATTAAGCCATAATTCAGAAAGGTGTCTGTGTGTTTTGTGATTGGTTTCTGACACTGCTTACCCCTGCATTTGCATGAGGCATTACTTTACATCTACCCCAACATCTTCAGGTCCACTCTGAAGCAGGAAGACACAGATCACCCTTTACAGAAAAATGTCACCCTGCATTCCTGTGAAATGCCTCAGGCACGGGGGCTGCCCTATTGCTGGGGATCTCCTTGGGATTGAGAGCTTCCAAGTCTACACGTGCAGGTTCTTCTGAGCCCTTCTGGGTGAGGCACAGCCACAGGCCAGCTGGACCTTCAAGTGTCCGCAGGTGTAATGACAATGAGCTCTAGATCACTCCTGAAGAAAGCCGTATGTTAACAAGCACTTGCATGACTCCTGATCTCTTCAAAGTACTGAACAGATATTAATAGTTTAATCAAAGGCTAAGCTAACTCAAATTACCTCCCATTTGCTGCAGACCAAGAATGTGCTCACAGTAAGTGCAGATCAGATGGCATGCAGGAACTTGTTCCTGTGTCTGGGCCCTGAGATACAAATCTTGGAAAAAGACAGGTGAGTTTCACTGTCAGCCCCCGAGTCACACTGAACATTTTTGAAGGGAGGACTTGCCAAAAAAAAGTGCTTAGTTTAAGAGCAATGAATTAAAGAGGTAGCACAGACGTGGAAAAGTTGGAATTTAGTTTTGGAAGTACTTAATTCTAAGCTAGACTCACATGAACACTAACTGGGTTTTGAGCAGCTTTCTGCAACTCCCTCTTCATATCTTTCATGAGGGGCTACCATACTGCTGTGTTAACTGGTCTAGGAACTGCAAACTGCATTCAGTTATTTGAAAACTAAATCATTCCAAGGCATTCTTGAATAGAAATCATGTTTATGGATTCCTGAATTCTAGGAATTTTAAAAATAACTGCCCTAACACATATTTCCAAAAATGCAAAGCATAAGTTCTTTGACTTCCCCATGTGTGGAAAGGATCACCAGTTCCCAAACTTCAATGTCAAGTACTAATTCCAAAAAAAAAAGAAATAAATCAGATTTAGGCGTCCATTTGTTTTCCAGGGGCAAGGAAGCAAGATGTAGTCTATTCCAGATATCCACTTGTCATGAGGATCCTTAAGAGAATAGGTATGAGTACTGTGAGCATTAATACAGACAGCCCTTATTTGCCCAGTTTTATTAGGAGGTAGTAAAAGTGAGGAAAGAAATGCATGAATTTTCTCTTCTGGGTGACAACAAAACTAAGCCATCCCATTTTTAGAGGGACCAAATAGTAAGGTACTACAGTCATTACAGTTTCAGCTCAATGCTAGTTATGGACTTCCAGAGCTTCCATAAGAGTTTACATGTGGGGGCATCTGTTTCTCTGCTACTAGTAAGATTTGGCTCTGTAAAATACAGTGCAGGCTACAGCATAAATACAACAGGTATCCCCAGACCGCAGGAGACTTGAATGGAGCAGCAGCAAAGCTGAAGGGTTATTATTTTCCTCATCTGACATGAAAGAAGCTGGCAGCATCTATCTATCTTTGTTTGGTAGCCGGTGGAAAGCAACTACCTCCTCATCACATATGATAGCAAGAATCAAGAACTAGCAGTGGGGTAGGCTGATGTTTTAATAGACTTTGCAGAGTCAACACAGCTTTTTCAACAACCAGAATTATACAAGATTCCAATGGCCTTAATTAACTTCAACTTGAGACAGTGACAAACCTTTTTATATTGTTCAAATTAAGACAGAATTGCTTTTTCCACATTCTGCATTTTATCCCGCTGTACAGCTCATGATATTCAGTGACTGGATGAAAGATGTACCCTGACACATCCAAGTGCAGAGTGTTCACCTTCTGCAAAAATCAATGCCATGCAAATACGGGACAGATGCAAGTTCTGGCTTTTTAAAATGTGGGATTGTTTTTTTCCCTCACAAGATTGATGTGCTGCAGCTCTTTGCTTCCAGAGCAGATAAAGCAATCTGGGAACGCTGCCTATACTAATGGATTTATAACTCCTGAACTTGAATCTGAGGACTGTGACTTCAGTTTTCTTTTTCTTTTCCATATTTTTTCAACAAGGAATATTCCAACGAAAACATGCAACAAAAAAAACAGCAATATTTTTAAAAGCTAATAACAAGCTAACTCTTGATAGATGATAAAGTGGTTTGGTAGGGGCAGTGACAGTTGGGGGCAGAAACTTAGCAGTTTTATTTAGCAGCCTCAGCAGGCCTAGATCCACAAATAAGAGAAAAATCCTCTAACTGCAACTGCTAAAATCCTCTTCTACACGCTGGCCATCTTTATGCAGCAAGCATAGCCTTATTCTATTTGGATTCTTGTCCTCAACTCCTACCCCCTTTACTTAACCTTGTTCTCCAAAATGTCACTGAAAGTTATTTTCCCCTCCTCTCAGATGACATTACTCGCTCCTGAAATCAGTCACCACCTTATTTCTGAGGCCACTGTACTCCAGATCATTGTTCACTTCTGCAAGTTCCCGCTAAAATTTCACTTGTAGCCAGACGGATCCAATATTTCTGACAAAACACAAATATTGCTATGTTTGCTATTGGCATATTGTGATGTTCTGCCATTCTTCCCTGTAATCTTTTCCCAGTTCCTGTTTGTTGCTATTTATTATGCTGTGCACTCTGAATGGATTACTGCCTGCTTTCATCTTCTCAATCTTATTCGATCCCTCCAGATCCTCTTCTTTCCTTCTAGGTATCACTCCCTGAAACCTGACCTCTACCTGTTTACACACTCTTTCAGAATTGTCAAACTGTCATTAAAAAAATCACACGTCTTTGCAGAACACCACTATCTAAAAATCACATTTAGATATACACACCACACTCCTTGCACACTCTCGGAACAACAACATACAGAAACTTAAAACATGATACTCCAGAACAAGCCTTTGCACCTTTACCGAAACAGCCTTAAAACATTGCTCACAAGAGCCCTACAGATGCAGGGGAGAGAAAGAAATTTAAAGTTTGAAATTAAAAACTTCTAAATGCAAGTGAAAACTGTCTCAAAGTCCAACACTGCAAGTCACTACATACAGTGTTCCAGGATTGTCCAGTGACATGCTTGAGCGCCCTCAGGGACAACAGGTCACAGGAGTCAGTGGGAAACCCAAAATCTGGACTACTGCCCGGAAAAGAAAAAGCAAGCAGATTCAATATGCAAGGGGGGGAAAGTGGGGGGAAAGCCCAACAAAAACCAAAACCAAAACAAAACCACAAATTAATTATACCGTGCCTACAATAAAGAAAGCAGAGCCTGCTAACCTTCTCGTAAGCTGTGGTATGAATCCTGATATGTGCCTGAACAGCTCTTCCCTTGCTTTGACACACTCTCTGCAAGCGGCACAATCCCAACATAGGCAGGCTGGAGTGTCTTGGCTTTATCCAACATATTAGAGGAAATCCCTGGACCTGAAGGCAGATTCTGTAACACAGGAGGCGTCCCAGGAGAGTGGAAGGGGTGCTTAAATCCTCACAAGAGACCCAACGGCAATCCCTCTCTACCAGGGTTCAGGTCAGTGCACCGAGAGGTAGAGTGGAAAAAAAAATCAGTTTACTGCTCGATTCCAAGGCTGTGCTTGCAGAGGAACAGAGAGGTTCTGGAGGCACCGACAAATCCTGACAGCCAACATCTAAAGCTTAAAATCAGCAAGTCTCTTGGCAAAATTTTTCTTCCTACTATCTCAGATTTGAGACAGAATCTTCGCTGTTTCAGCAAGCAGCTACAAGCATTCAGGATCCCAGTATGCAGAGAACTGCTTATCAACAGATGCATGGACTTTTCGTGGGGCCACTTGCAGTAACAGCCAACCTCATTCACCCAAAATAGTGAACAGTTGGTTTCTCTACTCACACTACAGACACCTGCCAGACAGGCAATATCATGTGATTGAGCAGCACCCTCTCTCCCCCTGCACCTCCCCACTGTAAGCACACTGTGCACACAGCCAGAACACCACTGCTCTGAGCACAGAAACCACATGCCTTTTCTTTCGTCTTGCTTAAATTCTTGGAGTTTTTGTTGTGCAGAAAGATGAACTGATAATCCAGGAAACAGTTTTCTTACGCATTTGCTCTGAGACCACATACAGATAACAGCAGGCTGCTTCTGTACAAGCACATATTCTTATCTCTTCTTCTTTAAATCCTTTCTCCCAACCTAGTAGAAACACCCGTCTGAAGACAATCTGCAGCCCCAAATCAATAACCCTCTTCTGCAAGCACTAGAACTTCAGAATTTGTGCCTGTATGGACGCAGTCACCTCATCTGGCGCTTGTTTCATGTGCATCGCAAACAGATGCCGTATGATTGACAAACTTTGGTTATACATACTGCCCACCATGGAACTGGAATTGGAAGTGGCCAGGAAAAAATACATTCCATCCAATCAACAGCCAGGAGGTATGTTGGGGTAGAAAAATTTGTGATGCCTAAAAACACTACATAGACACAGAGGTGCTCTCACCAGTACAGCTGGTGGCCTTGTTGGGTTTTAACCTCGCTAAAAATCAATCACAAAAGGTGCAATAAAGTCTGAGGCGAAAAAACAAGCAAACAAAAACAGAACCAAAAAAAAATATAGTTGTCCAATGATTACACATACCTAAAAAAGGTATTCTTTTCTCTCCAGGAAAGAAAAGATAATCAGTGTCATTCTACTAGCCTGAAGCAAAGACAACGACATGGACATTATAAAAATAAAGAGGTGAATACTCTAAACTCTATAGGAACAGTCTCCAATTCATATTGTGCTTCCATCTCAATCAAGAAAAAAATTTCTCATCTCCAAATAGTTTGAGAGGCATTCAAGCCATTTTATAAAGCCAGGCTGGAATTATAATCATAAGGAAAAAAATTTCTCTAATAATGAAGCTAATATCTAAGAAAGTGGTGTTCAATCAAATGCTGGATGGCATCAGTGAAACTTCTGAGTACTTTCGACATTACTGTTCTTATTCTAAAATGTTCAACCTTCACCCAGGAAAAAACCAAACTCTAATGTTCCTATGGGTTAAAAAATACCTTCAGTGATTATATAAAGCCCTGTAATTGCATTACTCCTAAATTACCAACATGTACTTAAAAGAAATTTTCATCTTAAATTCAGGATTTGTAAAAGTCAGAGAAAGGTTCGATTTCACAGTGAACTTTAGCCATTAAGGTCAAATTACTGCATAAATGGATGAGCCTGCTTTTGGGTAAGCATTAGCAGTGATGACAGTGTGGAGAGCTGACTTGGGAAACTGAGCTGGCTCACCACAAGAGTGCTAAAGCCAGGATGAAGAAGAAGATAAAAAAACACATTGTCCAGATCCTCCCTTTCAGCAGCAACACAAAACTGCACATTGAGTCAAGCCTGACACTGCCAGCAGAGAGGTCCAATAATTACTGCAACAACTAAAGAACAACTGTCCTGTGCCAGACCAAGTTCTACTTTTTCTGACATGTAATATGCCACCTGGATGGTAAAAATCACAAGATTCAGCTGCAGAGGTCAGAACCTGCTATTATTTTGCCAACCAGGGCCTCTGAGTTAGCAGGTCACTTCAGCATATGAAACCTGGGAAATGTGAGCCAATTGCTCTGTCCAGCAAACTTGCCAGAGCCAGGTATTGCCAACACAGCTCTAAGATGTTGTCCAAGTTCTGATGAAGAAACCCATGAAGATCGGATCCTCTCAATGTATTACTGCAGAGCTGCAGACAGGTACACAGACATACTTTTCTTTCCTCCTTTGTAGAGAAAACAGCTGGGAAAGAAAAACACGTGACTGGCCCAATGGTAGCTAGATAGATCTTTGATTTCCTGAGCAAGGTATTCTAAAATTCTGTCTTACGGCATCAAATTTGTCGTACAGTATTATTCAGTGTTCTGAAAGAAGAAGCAATTATCCAAATTATCTGGGCCATAGCACTCCAAAAAGGACTTGGATAATGTCCTCCAAACAGTAAGAAGACAAACTCCAAATGGCCCAGGCTGGAGGACATCATCAACACAGGAGCAAGCACTTGTGGAGTACCTGCTTGCAAAACATGGACTCTGACAGATATGTAAAGACCAAGACCAAGCTGTGTTGCATGAAACACTGACGCTGCTTTCACATTTATGAGTGTGAAAAAGTTAAACAAAAGTTTAATTTGTTTTATTGGATCCTGATGTACTCATAAAAGATCTAAAGTCTGATCAATGATCACATGGACAGAAATATCAACGCACTGTTAGACAAGTAAAGCCTGATGAGTAGTTCTGGCAGTTCCTTTGGAAATCAGCAGAGCAGATAGGCAAGTCCATTTCACAGCAAAGGTAGGATTTCCAGCAACAGTTTCAGTTGCCTAACTAGTACAGAAAAGTAGGATCCGCCCTCACTAATGCACATCCAACATTCAGCATCTTGCTCTACCTTTCCCCTGCTATTGGCAGAACAATCACCTTTACCAAGGGGACCTACGTATTTGCTACAGATTTCTCACTGGAAAAACATCGGGCCCACTTTTCATCATCCATCCATGAGACATCAGTTGAGCCTTATATCCTTTGACTTTCAAGTGTGAAATGAGATACACAGTGTGGGAATGTATTGTTCTTCAAGATGCTGCATCAGGTGTACACACGGCTTGCACAGATACTGCTGCTCCTTCTGAGGCCTGGTGGGCAAGGAAAGCAACGCTTGTATGTGAATGTCAGGTATCGCTACCTACTCGGTACTCTGAACGAATTTTAATGAATTCATCAACTTTATCTTTTTTCATTTTTCTATCCTCAAAAGCCAAGGGAAGGGAGAAAGGGGCCACAGCAATCCTGACATGGGGTAGACCTTGGATGAACTCAGCTATTACCCAAAACTGCATCACTAGGTTCCCCCTCCCCACCAAAATAATGGATTCTTTAATTCAAATTAATAATCAGACAGAAAATGTGCTTACAATCCCCACCATTATCTTAAACTGTGCATTTTTTTCCTCCTTTCACCTCCAGTCCTCCCTGCAGCTAAATGCAGGTTTCTCTGTCTTTCTTCTCCCATTAATAATGTTCTCAGACAAAACAATGCCTGCAATGGTCTGCATGCACACAACTTAGTGATGAAATATAAACAATGTACTGCTAAAAACTGGCAGAGAGCTGTAAAAAATGCTCACTCAGGCAATGTGAGAAAGATCTCAGTCGAGGTCTAAACCAGGTGAAACCTCAGAAAGAAGTGTGAAGCCCACTATATTTGAAGATCTATCTCTGACATTTCTAGCAAGCAGACAAAAGCTGGAAAATTAATAGAATGCTGCACCTATATCACTGTAAAGCTTTGATGTCCTTGATGTCTTATGATTCAATTCATTTTCTACTTCAAAATAAATACAGACTTCACACTGACCCTTATGTTGCTTTACTTCTTTTCAGCTAGGGATCACATTTATGTAATGTGAGTTCACTGTGGATATTCCCAGGATCCCGCCTCCTACCAACAGTGACCTTTAGGAAGAGGAAGAAAAGCCAGGCTGGGAGCACTGTACATTTTTGCTTCTCCAGTTCTCAAGATAGGCCTGAAGTTTATGTACTTCTATCTTTCAAACTAGCTGGCGACAGCTAGTGCTGCCAGTCAGCATTCAGAAAACTCCTAGATGTGACAGGTAGCCAAAGGTAAACCCACCATGCAGATGTAAAAAAAAAGGCCGCAGCAGCAGGAACCATGCCTGGGAACCTGGACCTTTGTCGTAGCATTCAGCTCCCCAGCCCACTCTGGGATATACCAACACCCCTGCTTTTGGCAAGTCGGCTGTCATTGAGCTGTAATTACTGTGAATTGAAAGCATAAAAATAGCTGCTGCACAGGGTGGAAAACCTATCAGATGATGTCAAGGCGAGCTTTGAGCCCTCCCTCCCCCCTACTCCCCCTCCCCACTTCCTTTCCTATGTCACTTTCTCATTACCTCACTGTCTCTAATTCTGAAAGTGCTTCTCTCTGCATCTTTCAGCTGTCAAAGTGAACTTTACACAGCAGCTAGAGCCAAGTCAACCCCCAGCACATATATAAACTCTGCCACCCACCCCATTCCCTGGGATTCATCCAAGATGTCAGTTTGTCTTTCCCTGAAAACATGCACATGAAATCCATGATCCCTATCTGCAAAACACTGGACTGAGAAGAATCAGTTCAGCCCAAGGAATGCAGCCGCTGATCTGTATTTGATTAACTCAGTAGATAAGCAGTTTCCAACCAGCAAGGCAAGTCAACATGGTAAGTGAGGTGTGGAAAGACAGCAGCAGCGATCCCATCCCCCTCTGCTAACACTGAGTCCCTCAGCCCTGCCTCTCTCCCAGGCTCTGCAGACCTCAGGAGCAAAGAGAGACAAAATAAAGCCAAAACTTTTGATTTTCCCACCTCGCTCCTCCCCAAACCAAGAAATCAGTTGGTATTGCTGACCAAAGTTCATCTGCAAAGAGATTATGGCAATATTGTTAAAAGGGCTGAAAAGAGGGGAAGGAGAGAGAGGAAGGGAAGCAGAGATGTTGGTTCACTTATTGCCCATGCCAGTCCTTCCTTCCTCCCTCCAGGACCTGTTGTAATCAGGAAGCTGGGAGTGGTAAAGAGAAGGAAATGGTCCAGAAGTCTGTCCTACTCCAGATCATGCCCAAAGAAAAGCATTTTACAGCACATGCTCCTGATACTACTACACGGGAGTGTTACACCTGCTCAGAGAATGTCACCTTCACAGCCAATAAAAAGGGTGCAACTTTTAAAGACAAGTTGATTAAATTTACTTTGTTGTTGTTGTTGTTGTATTTTCTTTAGAAAACCACTGGCAGTAGTTCTGTCAATCCTGTGCTCTAGAAAGCTGCATATACACTCCTCGACTACAAAAAGGTGTTGCCCATTTAGGGGTTTCTAGCCAAGAGAAGAAATGCAACTACCAGGTGGATTTCTCTGACTAAAGCAGTGGAAGGATTCTATCCTCTACAGAAAACTTCACAGTAGAGGGTAGGAGGAAAGCAAAGGGATTAAGAGAAGGGAGTTTTATAACTAGTTCCCAAACAACTGCAGCCCACTGTGCATATAAGCCCAACAAAAACAAGCAAGCAAATTAAAAACACACATCCAAACACATTTTATTTGTTATTTTTACCATTTTGGTTGATAAATTCTGGTTAGATGCACACACTGTTGCATATCTCTTTACAGTTCAAAGTTACTAGTCCTTCTTCAAGTTACCACCCCTTGGTGAGCCCCCAGAACTGGTTGTATGAATGCTCTCACTCTGTTCCAGTGCAAAGTTAGAAAGATTAGCTCAAATTACCTTGGCTAAGCCAACAAGCCTCACAGTGAGAGCTCACACATCAAGTACCACATCTCAAATGTGGGGTGGGTATCTCCAAGGGAGGGGCTTAACCGAGAGCTACTCCAGCTGGAATCGCAACAAAATTCCCATATATTCCTTTAGTTCAGCTATTCTTAAAGTAATTACTTAGACTAAAGGAAGTAAGAGTTATAGTTCCCTGCTTGTACCTAGGAGCAATGATATACTTGTTGTAAAAGAATCAGAGGTTTCAAGGCACAGTGTCACTCGAGGTTCAAGTTTAAATAGTTCTTACCAGCCTTCCAGCCTGCAGTTAGTCTGTTAATTTATCCACATGCACCCCAAATAACTTTAACCTCTTCAGGGGTAGGCAGATGTGCCCACACACATGCGGATGTGCATTTTCTCCCACCACTGCACACAGGCAGGAATATCCAGAGGTTGCAGGCATCACAAACACAGAATCACAAAAAAATATTCTGAGTTGGAAGGGTCCCACAAGGATCATCGAGTCCAACTCTTAAGTGAATGGCTCTGACATGTGAGTATATACTGTGCCCAGTGAAGAACACTGAGCACAAGACTTTTCAAAACATTTCAAAACATTTCCTCTTACAGATATTCCAGGCTTTAATTTAAACCACTATGAACGAGTGAAAACAGCAAAGCCCAAAACATTTGGTTTTGCTCTCAAGAGCAGAAAAAAGAGGAAGTTCTGGCTGCCAGACCAAGGGGGTTAGCGAGAAGGATAGAGCGGAAAAGGAGGCAATTTGAATTTGTCTTAAAACAGCATTTTCTTTTCAGGAGGGAGTAACTGGGAAAGGACAGGAGAAAGAAAGACACCCTTCCTCTCATGTTAAGGCATGTCTAAGAGTTTGAGAAGTTATGTCACTAATTTCTGTGGTTGTTGAGCAACACATATTCTGCACTTCTCCCTCCCACATCCTTTCAGCTTCTGGCAATAAAAGGTTTCTTCTCTATCAAACCCTCCTGCTGCACAAAGGAGTCACCTGCAAACACTTGGAAAATGTAGTCTATTTTTAAACTACCTAAGCAAGAGAGGAAACTGCCAGGCTGCACTCGATGTTCACGCACTGCTTGTGAAAGGATTAGCAAATCCTTCATTTACTTCTCAATTTATACCAGCAGAATTGCTGCTAGGCAAACCCTCACTACAGGATGGTGACTTTTGTCCAGAAAGCTACTGTTCCTTCTCTAAACACATCAGCTACATGGGCAGTAATAACATTGTTGAGGCTTAATGATAATTATCATTGGTTAATCTGATACAGAACTGCAATCCCAGAATCTAGATTTTTATTAAAATATCTACCCTTTATGGTTGCAGAGGACCTCTGCACAACTTGAAAAAACTATGCACTAAGGGAGGTATAATTCTAAAAAGAACATAAACCATCCCATTCATTTAATAATTTAGTAGCCAATGCTAATAATCTTAGATGTGGGGGTTTTTTGACTGCTAACTTTTTCTCTAAAAGTGGTTCAAGTATCACAATCAGACAGTAGTGAAGGATTAGTTGAGGTAAAGTAGGAAAGGAAGTTTTATGATACTTCTAAGCCAATTCAGTGGTTAGCTGCCACTATAAGTGATCTCCTTTTCCATTGCCATGGATGCTCATCTCACCCCACAGTAAAAAATAGCTATTGTAAGGATTATTTGAGATAGGAAATAAATTTCTTTTTATAATGTAAAATTCAGTTCTTGCATTGCCAAAGATCTATAAATCACCTCCAATGTCAACTGCTCAAACTTCTCCTTTATTGGTGAAATTCAGCTATTTTCTGGAGAGATGCCAATCTCAAGCTGTCAGGGTGGCTTCAACAGCTGAATTCCTGTTTGCAATATAAAAATATATAGCATGTTTGAGTTTCAATCTACAGCTACAACAAAAAATAGGCCTGAGACAATGTCAAGGCACACAACCATTTAAACTCATATGGACACGCTGATTCTGGAAAGAACTTCCAGGATCTTGTATGGATTCAGCCCTTCTCCACACATGCAGACATTTCAGACCTTAAGTACAACATAAAGCATGAACCTCAAGAGGGAGAGAATTTGAGACTGGATTCGGGATAGTTTTTACCTGTATGCCACTAAATTATTTCAGCCTTTGATTAGCAGGAAAAATAATCTGGTTATGCTATGGTGGAAGTCCTTTAATGCCTTCAGGGTATTCAGTTGCATCATGGCACGCACTTGCCCATCACTTCAGGAAGATGCAGCTTTGACAGTACTACCTTTCACTCTCCATAGACTACATTTTTAAATGAATTGTACTCAGCATTAACCAAACCAAAGGTTTACTCTCCTTTATCTAAAGCTGTTCAAGGCTATAAAAGAAGACAGACTTTTGGTATGAAATGTTTAACTTCTCCCAGTTCATACATCATTTGTGCCTCTCCCCAGTGATTTGATCACAATACTCACAGGTACCAGACCAAAATGTAGTATTTCCCCCAAACAACCTCAATTGACCTAAAACGTTCATGCAGTTCACAATAAATCTTATTTTCCAGGCATTTGAGAAGAATCATGTCTGGATGGAAAAAAAAGCTCAGTAAAATCCAGGCTCAAGCAAGAAGCAGTAATTTTGCACAGACAAGACCTCCCTGCAGTGAAAACCAGGGTGAGCTACTTTGCTTTTACTGCTTTGGTACCTCAGTGTAAGTTCACATGTACTGGAATTGCCACAAAAACTGACACTGTAGCTTTATATTTTAAACTTAGCCTGCACGTATCCATGTTCCAAATCTCTGCCCCAAAGACTTTTTCACACTGTGTTTAAGTGCCCATGATATTAAAATCACTGGCAAAATTTGAAGGCAGAAAATTTAGAGAGGTAAGGAAAGCACAACATACTGCACGTGGTTTGACCTGACCTATGTGGTTACCCAAAAGAAAGGGGGCAGGGGGCAAAGACACAGCCCTCCTTTGCAAGGAGCATGCTTACTTTAAAAACAAATTTTATCTCATATCCAAGAGTTCTGGTAGTCCCAGCCACGAAAGCAAAATAAAAAAGGTAAGTAAAAAAAACCCTGCCAAACCTTAGGAGTTTTAATCTCAACTGGCTTAAAAAGCATTGGAAGGCCTGTAGCCTAAGTGGTTGTAACTGTAAAGCTAAGTGTGCTTGGAACGTTACGTTCCAATTCAGACATCAGCTCTGTGTTCTGCTTGCCTCCTCCTAAATCTGTGAGCTCCCCTGAAACAATATGCAGAGAAGTCTCTTTGGTCACTATTTTTCAGCAGCTCCCTGACGCTCCTTTAAGGTTTTCCTGATATAAGTTACCAGAACCTGTCAGGTAGAATCTTGCACTTATGGATTCTATGCAATTCAATTCCATTAAAAAACTGTTTAGTTGGATAAACTGGGTTAAAACAAGTAGAAATATTTACACATAACACAGAGTCCGTGTGTCATAACTGGAATTAGAAATCCTTGCATCCTTCATTGACTACTGAATCTATTTTACAAATCCAGACACAAGAGAAGGACCATTAAAGTGGGACCCCATAAAAGCAAACAGGTTGACAACCTAACTGAATAGACAAACATGCAAAGGGAAAAGACATGGTTTTTAAATGGCTGCCACTTCTTATGATCTGACAGAACTTGGCTGCTCACTCCCAATACATCTAACAGCCAGTAACAGAAGTCACTCACGAACTAACTCTTTAGAACAAAACCAGTTTTAACAGCACAAACATTGCCATATGCTTACTTTTTAGCTACTATGCTACAGTACGTCTAGAATTGACTACAAACTCACAATTTTCTCCTATCAGAAAATATTTCTGCCTGAGCATGACAGCTGTCGGGCAAAACCATCTTTAGGTTTCAGCTACAGTGTGGAGAGACAGATCTGGTGTAAAAGAGGAGAGCAGTGGATATTGTCTATCCTGACTTAGTGAGGTTTCTGACACTGCCTCCTGTAAGATCCTCATAGAAAAGCTGATGGAAGTATGAGTCAGATGAGGAGACAGTGAGATGGATTGGAAACTGAATGAAGGGTCAGACCCAAAGGGTGCATCAGCACATGCTGTGGGCTGAGGGGCTGGAAAGCAGTTTGGCAGGAAAGGGCCTGGGGATCCTGCTGGACACCAGTTGAACATGACACAGCAATGTGCCCCTGGGACAAAGAAGGCTAAGGAAGCTATCCTCAGCTGCACTAGGAAGAATGTTCCCAGAAGATCAAGGGAGGTGGTCCTTCTCCTCTACTCAGCACTGATGAGGCCACAACTGGAATGCTGGCTTGAGCTCCAAGATTCCCAGTACAGGAGAGTCATGGGCATACTGGAGATCTTATTTGGGGGATCTTACCCATAAGCACAAAAACCTGAAGGGAAGGTACAAACAAGGCAGAGTCAGGCTCTTCTCAGTGGTGCCCAATGACAGGACCAGAGTCAATGGGCACAAACTAAAACACAAGAGGTTCCCTCTAACATCAGGAAACACTTATTTTACTGAGCACTGGCACGGATTGCCCAGAGTGGTTGTGGAGTTTCCATCCTTGGGATATTTAAAAGACATCTGAATACAGTCCTGGGCAACTAGCTCTAGGTAGCTCTGCTTGAGCAGGGGGGTTGGGGAAGATGACCTCCGGAGTTTCAGTCCAACCTCAACCATTATGTGACAGATGTGCAAACACCCTTTTTCCAGTGACTTGCCTGTCCATTCATAGATATGTAGCAACCTCAGAGTAAAAACAGAGTACATTCTAACATGACAAACCTCATACTGGGGAAATGCATGCATTTTTAATATTCTCCTAAAAAAAATCACTCATTTCTAATTTAACACATTTCTTAATTATTTGAGTCTATCATGTACTGCATATTCTTCTTCGCTGCCTGATCTTTTCTGTCTCCTAGACTTACTGCCCAACCACTGCCACCATTTACTGGTTCCATGATCTAGATTTCAGCTGTTTTCTCATCCTACTGATGACTCAGAGTTGAAATTGTTTATCTCCTTCCTCAGTTTCACTATTCAGTACACAGTTTCAGTGATGTTACCAAGCCAGATGAAATAATCTAGCACTTTGTTCCACTTCTCACCATTCCTTCTTTTTGATGGCTCTCAGTTTCATCAGAAAGTTCAGTGAGTTAATTCAGCTCACTGATCCACCAGAAAAGTGGGGCTCTTTTAATGGCTTTGTTTTCAAAAGTGAATTAGACTTCTCACAAAAAAAGTCCAATTGCCCAAGCTAGCTGGGGCTAAGCAGCAGGTGCACCGAGCTGCTGCTGCTGAAAAACAGGAGTGAAGGAAAGTACAACCCCTTCCCACGCCTTCCATTGGTCATGACAAATCACTGGGTCAGTTAAAACTGTTTCCTGTTACTTCACCCTTGAGTCAAGCTTCTTCATTTTAGTTTCAATCTCTTTACCATAAACAGATTGGCCCTGAGAGACAGAGCTGCCACATTTCTGTTCTGAGTATCTTGAAGATAAACATATAAACATGTGCTGTATAGATTGCCAGATCATGTGAAATAAATTCCCCACTCCGAGAGCACGTCAGGATTACTCTTTGTACTACAAGCACACTATATACTTAACAGCAAAAGCACAACATTTTCATGATATGTCAGATTTATTATGGTTATGTTGCAGAAATGCCTGGGATTTCTGAATGTCTTCTTTCCTCTCAGTTAATGGAGTGTAGTTCCAGCAGGGAAACCAGACATCTGGAAATTCTGCACAAGAGTTAGAAGAACCCCCATGGTCCAGATGGGGGAGGACGGGAAGTTAAAACGTGGACAGTCTGGGAAAATCAGACATATATGAGAAGCAGCATCTGTTATTAGATCAAAGTTCTGGAAATAAGATTCCCATCACAATTTAGGCCCCTGTCTCTCAACAACCAACTCGCACTTCAAGTTTAAGTCTGAAAATGCCCTCTCCACGATGCTTTTTCAGGATGTTTTTCTGCTATCAGCATCTTGAAAACACCATGTTATAGGAATAAAATTATGCACAGCCAGCCTCCTTACATGAATTAGAAAGAACTATTTAAGTATTTGACAACGCCAGAATTGTGATCTTAGGACAGTTTTCCCCACACAGTCCTCCCACACTTTTCCGTTTTCTGCCCCCAACTCTTCTCTCCCCCTCCCTAAATCAGTTACTCACCCTTCTTCACTAAAGAAATTATTTCCCCCCCCTGCTAACTCTCCAAATTACTTGCTACTCAAAATTCTAAATCAAGCTCTGCAATCTCCTGTCCCAATTAAATCAAAGGAAAGAGTAGTTCACGTAAATAACATTTTTAAGATCTAGTTTTAGCTTGTAGATTTTGCAGCAAAGTTTCCAGTCCTGCTTCAGGGCCACAAGGTTAAACATTTCTCAATGACGCAGGCTCCTTTAGCAAGAGAGCGATGAGGAAGGGGTCCAAAAAAACCTCATTCTTCCCAGGCACTAAATCAACAACCACAGCAAACAGTGAGTGCCTCTCTCCAAGGAAAACTGGGAGGAGTGGAGCAGTCTCTTATTATAAAGCAACCACTTAGCCTGAGACCATAATGCAAAAGCCCCGTACAAGGAGGAGAAGAAAACAAAGCATCACAAAAGAACTACAGAAATAATAATAAAAAACGAAAACCCCAAAATAATTGAGACTGTGTATTGTATACTTAAAGTTATATGGAAATCAAAATAAATTAAAAAACTAACTTCAAATTCTGTGGAATACTGCATGTCTCTGCTTAAATCTGCTTTTTCTGGTCCGTTAAAGGTCAACAGCAACTTTCCAGCTTAAACTTAAAGATGTTTTGACTTTTAAATGGGCTGAAATTTTCCTGCCTGAGAGACCACTTTTCATACTCCAGCCATTCACGTTAGTCTCTGGTTTTTCAAGGTAAGATCAGTAATAGAGGTTTTTCCATAAGGAGCCTACTAATCTGGATCTTGTTCTTGCTTAGTTAACGGTAGCATGAAGTCAGCAAAGGTGGACTGCAAAGTGTTTTCTGTTTAGTTCAGCTTTTAGTGAAAGAACATTGAAAGTTTTATGTTTTGGGAGTGTTTTGCAGTAAGACAAGCTCAAGGTACTTTCTGAACCAAAAGTTTTGGGAGTTGCAATTTTTAATTGGTGGTACCTCTGTGTCAGATAGTAACTTTAGTAAATCAAAACCGTTTCTTTTTAAAAGGCACATGTTTAATTTGAGTTGGCATCAGTGAGCACAAAATCCAAATCTCAAACATAAAGAGCACAGACAAGAAACAGCAGCTTTAGAGTATCTCCAGCAGAACTAAAAAAAAAAAAAAGAACAAAGGCAAAAAATCTCATCAAGGTCACTTATCATTACAGGCTGATCAAGCCCACTTGTGCTGCACTGGAAGCTGCAACTTCTTTATTCAGGATACACTCATTTTTGAGGAAAAACAATCAGGGCAAAGAAAATGGAAGACTGCAAAGAACCATAAATACATTTCTCAACCTACTTTTCACATTGGATAATTAAATAGGTTCCTAATCTGTCGGGAATCCAATGCTGTGCATAATGCTTGGGAAGCATCACGAATATTACTTAGAGGATGTTTTAAAATAAGCATCACTACAGAAAGATACAAAAAAGCATTGAGCAGGTCATATTAGCAGATACTATTTTAGCATTTGCTTACTTAAGGATCTTGTAAGTACATGAAGCTTCTTCTAGTGAAAACATTTCGCCTGCTTTAAAGGTTTGCATCAGTTTAACTACAAGAAGTTATTTGCACTGAAAGCCACTGGCACACATGCTCATTTAATATTGAAAATGAGAAGATTTTTAACCGAAGAGAGAAATTCTAGGACAGCTTTCCAGTATGAGTGAGAAATCTAACACTTTTTAAAATGGTGCTTGATATAATTATGAAGGGGAGTATATGACCTGATTACTTGCAGCAGCAGGGGAGTGGGCTCTGCGACCCTGAAGAGTGATTCCAGTTGTTTCCTTATGACTCTCTACCTATTTATCCTATTGCTAAATTATACAACATTCTTAAACCATGCTAAGGTTAATCACAAAAGGGAGCTGTGCCAATGTAACTAAACTACTTTCCTATATTGATTCTGTTAGTAAAATTCTCTTGACTAAGAAATTTATGGATGAGGGGGGCAATATTTCTTCCATTAAGATAAAAATTCTAGTTTCACCTCCATAAAGCAGGGCTTGTGTTTCCTTAGTCACAAATGAAAAACCAGACCACCTCGAGATAACCAGCTGAGGTTTCTCCATTTGAAAAGGCAATTTGGAACAAGTGCCAGTCTCTCCTTGGAAGAACCCTAAGGTCAGAACAGCAGAGGGTGCTGTAAGTCTGAACTGAGGTGCAGCACCTCAGCAGCAAGGAGAGTCCAAATGCAACACAAAGCCGTAGATTACTTCAGATTTTGGGGGTTGAGTTTTCATGGGGGTTTTTCTTCGGTTTTGGGGTGGGGTTTTTTGTGCTGCCAGTCATTTGAGACTGGTAAAATCAGACAAAACAGTTAGATATTAAAATTTATTTATATTAGCTTCCACATGACATCAAACAATAACATCAGAGACATTCCCAAAACATCAACAGTTACCTATAATCTCCATCACTGATTCATAAAGCTCTGGGCACACATTAGAGCATTAGAGACTGACTCACACAGATGCTCAGACATAAAAAAATTGTATTTTAATGCCTACAACCATAATGTAGACTGGGCACGAATCCCATTATTAAAAAAATATTAAAAAAATAATAATCCTGATTCTAAACGCTCATGTACATTTCTGCTATCACACAGGAATGGAAACTTGAGCACTTCATTAAACATTAGTCATCTCTTAAATCTGGCAAACACTGGATAGCAAGGAGTTACCAGGTAACTGGAAGGCAGAATGGATGCGTGTCTGTGCTGTATCCCTTTAGGCAAAGTATGCCTGGTGTAATCATCATACCAGTTTAGAGAAAGTCAGCACAGCACACATTCAGTTATTAATCCAGAACCTAAATCAGTGACAGGCCACAAAGGTGACTCTGATCCACCTGAGCCACAAAGATCAGTCTGAGCCTACAGACATAATCATTAAGTCATTTCTATGCAATTGTGCTAAAGACCCCAAAGAAGAACCTGATCTAAGTAATTCTTTTTTATTTCATTTTTCTCATACACTTGAACTATGTTCCTAAAGAAAGGTTGATTCATATTCATCATGTAACTGAGTAGGTAACTTACAGAGTACAAAGACAAAAATTAAACTGGGCCCATTACACATAATGCATTAACTGCACAGCAAGGAAGACTCTGCTTTGATTACAGTTACAATAAAACCTGACACGACTTCACATGCATTTTAAACTTTCATTTTTCACAGCAATTGGTGAATGATACAAAAAATGCTGGATGATGATGAAAATCTTACTATGTACACTGGAAACTGGTTAACATGCACATACATACACGCATGCACAGAGCTAAAAGTAGCATCCTGAAGTTATTTCTCAGTAGGTACATGTTAAAGTAAGCTTGAGCTATAAGAAGAGTTAGGAAACAAAGACGTGTCTACCACATCTCCATTGTTTTAGAACAAGTGCAGCTTGTGTGTGCCCCCTTACAAGTTCCTCCTAGTTCACGGAATGGGTGAGGACAAAAAGCTGCCTGAATGGGGTTTTTTCCTACTCCCTCCTTCTCAACCTACAGTGTAATGCTCACTGGATAAAATGAATAAACAGAATATTTTCAAAGCAGATGGAGGGAAAAATATTATTTTTAAAAGGTGATTTAACACTTCCACTAATACTTACTCCCAGTTTTAATAGATTTCCAGGAGTTTCTTATTTAAATTTAATATTGTCCACAGAAATAGGTACTGCTGAAATAAGTGATTCTAAGAGTAGTCTTTATTGTAGGCTGTCATTCTTGGGGAGGAAGGGAAAAAAAAAAGAAAGAAAAGCATCCTTTATATATTTAGTTTCAGTACAACCCTTTAACTCTCTTTCGGCTAACACAACAACATAGTGATTTGCTTACTCAATAGTTAATCACAGGGATAAAAGGTAGTAAAAGGTTATGTTCAAATCTTTCATGAATGGAATAACTCAGTAGTGTGCAGCTTACAGTCGTACACTCCTCACTCCATGTCTTGTAACAGCCAACCCAGAACTTCGTGCAGTTAGTAGGTCTGGCATAAAAATTTCCATATTTAAATCTGACTTCAGGAACATCCCATTTGCTGCTTCGGAAAGAATTCCCGCTGCATGACGACGATGAAGCTCACATAACTTTGTTCAGTCTTTGAATCACATGCAGGATTCTGGTTAAAAGCCAGTGAAGAGTCATTTTATCACTACTCAGAATATACACACTCAGGGAACTGTACCAGCAACCAGGGAACTCTTTACACTCCCCAGGAACTTGCTACCTAGATACAAAAGGTTACATTTCCAAATGCCATAGATTCCAAACTGAAATCAAAAGTTCTATTTTTAAAGCAGTGATGATGCAAACTCTAAAGCTAGGAATGTTTTCCCCTCAGCTCCACCCTTCATCCAAATCAAAATCCCAATTGTGTCGATTCAAGAACTCATTGCAATCCTGAAATTCCAAATGGAGGGGGGGGAGAAGAGGGGCGAAGAGGAAGGGAAAGAAAATACCCATTTTTTTTCCTTATAAAGTTCTACTATTCAAACAAAATGAAATGCAAAAACACTAGAAAAATCTCTCACTTGGAAATGAAAACAACAATAATGAAACAAATCCTAGTAACAGGTACTTGAAAAAGACAAGATGAAGTTAAAAGGCATTTTACTGCACAAATGAGAGGTCATTCTTTGAGAACCAAAAGCCAATACTGAATTTAAGCTTTATTTAAAACAGGAAAAAGAGAAAACCAACCACACAAACTCCAGCTCTGATATTTGTCACTCCTGAAAGAGCTGGGGGACATCTCCTTTCTATGAATATACAGATAAGCTGTCTGTTCCCTTTAAGACCAGTTGGATGCAAAGCAAATTAGACCACAGAAGTCAAGTTTTATCCACTATAGGGAACTCAATTATTTCTATGCTCATTTACAGTGCTGACTCCAAAACATCTCCTTCTTTTGTTCTACAAGTATGCATGGAAAAAATACTCATGTTGATCTAAACTGGCCTTCTGACAGTTTAGAACAACCTGCTTCTGGTTTGCATACCTGCCTTGATCTGTAATAGGTTCTAAGATATTTTTTCAGCGGGTCAATAAAACAAGCATATCAAAACACAAATATGGTATCTGATAAATCACTCTATGTTGAACCATCTTAATTTTTTTTTTCAGTGTGCTCACAGAAAGAAATTAAGATTAAGCAGAGACAAGTATTAATGTGTAACATATACCAAGAAAGGCAAACAAACTAATGCTACCCAGAGCAGTAAACAAAGATTTTATCTAGAGCAAAATTATAAGGAAATAGAATTCATTAACAGAAGTGGCCATTTGGCCAAGTGCTAACATCCATTAATTCTGGCAATGCACTATTAGACTCTACATGACCCTAAGCGGCCATAACTCTTAACAATCCATGCAAAACTTCTGAAAGAAATGATCTGAAATGCAGGGTTCATCTCTCTCGCTGATTGCACCTCTGTATGTGTACTAGACATACATTCCTGCCCAGCCACTCGACAGAAGTCATAAAAGAAATTTCTGACAAAACCAACTAAAATAAAAAAGAAGGTGAAATTACCTTTGAAAGTTTGTATTTGCCATTTAAGCACAAAATTTGCACATAGAGGCCAGCAGCACATCCAAGACTCCTGAGATTTCCTCAATTAAATGAGTCTCTCATATGGCTGTTCAAAAACATTTTTAAGTGTTACTGAATTGTAGATTGTGTCAAAAAAGTATGCTTCCAACACTCTTGCCTCCTTATTAGGAAAAAAAAAAAAAAAAAAGAAAAAGAAAAAGAAAACATGACTCATTCTTTCAGTGGTCAAACAGTCTGTTACAAAGACAGGTCATATCAAAAACTATTCGGTCCCTGTCCTGACTGACCAGTGACCAACAGCAAAAGAAGTTGCAAAATCTCTATATAGATTATTTAGATAGTGACATGAAAAACAAAAAGGCTTCAGGGGAACAAAAAAAGATGCTACTAATCTCGGTTGAAGTAGATAATGGGAAGGAAACAACCAGCTTTTAATAAATATAAAGAAAACAAATGAGTCAGATGCTGAGACAGTCAAGGCAGCAAATATGACCAAGTAACTCTTGGAGAAATGCACTAATGATGGTGCTGCCACTGCTAAGAGCTTGGTACAGATTCTACACATTCTTCACTTTCAACAGAATGAAAACACACAAAATGGCACCGGGCTGTTTCCAAAACTATATTATTGAAATGTAGAACTTTGCCTCAGTGTGTATGACCACTTTCTGGATGACTGGATCAGTAATACCACAGTTCTTCAAGTAATTCAGTAGTCCAATGAGAGGTCAAATAGAGCAGCTAAGCTTTTGTTCTCATTTTTGCAAATTTTTCCTGAGTGTACTGCCTTTTTGGAATGTCTTTTCAGCTTGCTTTTCACTTTTACTTTTTCCTTCCTCCACTGTTATCACTTGTATTGATTTTTTTACTACTCCTTTGTTTAGTTTGACAGGTGTGTTTGATTTTTTTCTGGTTAATACAACACGCACCTCTCACTACTCATATTGTTCTTGCTTCAGTTATCTTTTGTTCTGAAGAAACAGTCCCTCCCTGCTTAAGCTATTCTGCTCCCAGAATAGTAAAGTTGCAATCTCCCTCTCAGTTCCTTCTCCAGAACATTAAGAATGTTTTCTCATTTTTAGTATCAAAGGTGTTGCTTTTTATTTGCCCACCAACATGGAATACAAACACTATGTCCTAGGCCAACTATGGCTTCAGATACTGTTACTTCTTCAGTGGATTCCCATTATACCCAAGCATTAAATAAGCACAGCCTCACGACCTGCAGGCTCCAAGAACATTTGGTCTATGGAGTACAAGCTGTGTAGAGCCTACCAGGATGATTTATTTACCCAGCTTAGACACTGATTCTCCTATTTCTTCAACAGCTGTTCAGAAACTCTGATGAGCTGACTGGGACAAGTGTTTCAGGCTTCCATCTTTCCAGTAGGGCTTCTGGAGATAAACATCAGGACCAAGAAGATTTGAGAAGTCAAGTCTTTCCTCAATTAAGTCATTTCCCTCATTTCATCATTATAGTTCTCAAGAGAAAGGAGATTCAATTTCAGTCTCCAAATTCTCATGTAGTTTGTCCAACAGACAACTACCTCACTAAGCCAAATAAGAGTAGCCACCAAGAGCAGCTGGTCTCTAAATATTGTAACTGAACAATTTGGTCTCATCATCAAGTAGCCATTTTCCTTATCTAGAAGCTTGTCATACACTTCCATTGTTCAAGACTGATCCTGTTGTCACACTTAATTTCCCCACCAATTTTGTGAATCCATTTACGTAAACATTTGCCCCCTTCTTGCTTAATATTTTTCCAGCAGCGGTTGATCCATGAGAAAAGAGAGCAGCCACTGAAGGAAGAGGTGCAATAAATCTGTATCCTTCATTGTGGGAGCTAAGCTTGCCAGGAAATTGCCTCAACACTGCAGAACGCCACTGCATAATCCAGGACTAGGGTTAGCTGACTTAAGCGAAAGCTCCATACAAGTACTCTGTAGTGGGAGAAACTCTCACCCTAGGAATTAAATTTGAGCCTCAAGAGTTCCCATAATTTGAAAAAAATAAACAAACAGCCACAAAAAAACTTCTGAGAAAAAGTAATACTAACATGAAGGTTGTTTCCCTAATTTTAACAAGTATTACTTTATTACGTGAATTTCCAGAGAATATATAATGCACAAATTCAGTTAAAAGAACCTGAAATGTAAATTCCATGGTTCTTCCTTGTTTGGAGGAAAAAAAAAGTTTAAAAACTTATTAGAAACAAAGTGCATTAAGGTAAACATATTTTTTTCAAGTCTTGAGATAACAGCTTTCCTTACAACAAAGACAGATTAGATACTGTCCCGCCATATGCATCCTGTTCAATACCAAACACCTTGTGAGTGTCTACATCCTACCTCCAAAATTCACAGACTACGAGAATACAACTGAAGGAATGAAGTATTGTGTCCAAACATCACTCTGAATTGAGACAAACGCTACATATTCCATGTAAGATGTAGGGCTGTCTTTCCTATCTACAGGTACAAAAATAACCACCATACTATGGTTCTCTAAACAACAAAGAATATAATCATGTGTCAAGACTATAAAATAAAGATCATACAGGATCTTTATAGACATACAAAATCTTCACAGAAATTTTACAAAACATAAGATTAAGTTAAGGAAATTAACACCACAAATACAGAAAAAAACCCTACACTAAACTATGAAGTTATTGTTTTACTTGTCTCTTTCCAAGTCACTACTTAAGGAAAAGAAAAAGCATTTAACTTTCAGAAACAACAAACTTGTTCTTGCTCTTGACACTTCTGGCATGTGCTGCTTTTCAGGCAATGCTGCACAAGAGATTAGGAGCACACAAATGCAAACCCAGACTCCCAGGCTACTACTAGTCTGTAGTCAAATCTAACCAAGGTTACAGTACCTGTTCCCATCCACAGAGAAAAGGTCATTTATATCTACATATATTTGTTAAGTTTCATGACTACATAATGTCCCAAAGCCTCAGACAAAAACACCCTACAGAAGTACGTCATACTGCCATTAACAGATAATTCTCCTCCAGCATGTCTTAGTGACAGAATTGCAACGCTAACAGGTAAGCACAGCATCACAAAGAGGCCACAGTATTTATGCCAAAATCGTGTAAACAAAATACTAGTGCCATTCCCAAGGAAACGGTCTTTCAGGATGTAAAACAAGTATTGGGAATTATCAAAGGAGAAGGGTTTTTCCCAAAATATGCAATTTAAAAGCTCTCCAAAGTACATGAATATGAGAATATGTTTCATCAGAGAGTAATTAACAGTGAAATCACATAAATCAGTCAAAAGCTAAATGGAGGAAATGCCTTTAGAAAAAGAACTAGCCTTGACTGGGATTTTCTAATACTTCATAAACCACTTAAATTTAACACAGGGACCAACAAATGAAGAACAGAAAGATAACTTTATCTCTGACGAAGCTCTAACATGAACAGTATTTAACATCCAGCCTCATCTGCAACCTGCACATGAAGTCACCACAGCCCTCTAATTTGCCTTTACTCAGTCCAGCCTCCTGGCACTTCCTATATAGTTCAGCGACTATGATTCACTAGCAAAATTTACCCATGGGATATGTTTGGGGTGATACCTGATTGGAGTGCTGTCATCTGCATTTCTGGTTCCAGCAGTGTCATGTCGATCCTTTTCTCAACAGTTAAAAGTCCTTAAAGACTTCTCTTTTTATAGAGATAGACATAGATATGTTAAAAAAAAAAAAAAATCCAAGAGGACCTCTCAACTTTAATCTTGTTCAAAACTTGCAAGAATTCTCATCATATATAGTATGAAAACTGTGCCTAGTGAGAAACCTCAAGTCTTTCAACATGCAGTTCTCTGCTTATTCACTACAGGCAAGTTGCAACAGCCCAGAATCAAATTACTGCTAGAAGAAAAATGAATACTCAAAGGAGAATGCAAGATGTGTAGTTTGCAGAAGTAAGGTCCGCCCCCTGATGCTCTGTAAGTAAAAGGGAGGAGGGAGGAAGGGGTCAGAGACACTAGAACTGGCAGTTTTTCCCCCTTTTATAAGAGGAGGATGACGTCTTGGGCAGACTCTCAATCCCCTAAGGGGTTCTGCTGATGAGGCAATTTCGCTCCAAGGACAAGGAGACCCAGTGTTAACATAAACATGCAGACATCCTCAGCTTTGAAACAACACTGCGGAAAACATACACATCCTGCTGACAGATCAGTCACTTTTCTTCAGTCTTTACCCGTCCTTTTTCTTAAACTACTCCCCTAATCAACTGCCCTTGCTGATCACTAAAGCTGAGCTACTCTAACAGATGATAGTGTCTGTTTCTTAAAAACAACAAAAAAACCCACCCTCTCTCATTCAGACTTTTAGCCCTGTGGATCACACCCTCCATCCAACCGGTTTAGAGGTTAAAAAAAAAATTAAGTCATGTTTCCCACATCCAGATAAACAGTTTAAAATTATTTGGGATAGTGGATAAAACTTTTATAGATAGATATTTCTTGAGTAAAATATAAAAACAGAATTAAGTCTTTCCTCACTAGAGGATTCTACCTCCCAACAGAAAGGAATTCAATTTTGGTCTCTAAAGAGTCTCAAGTAATTTGTCCAACAGATAATTTAATTATCTTCACAAACTAATTCCAATGCTTCTGTCCCCAGAGCAGCTTTCCCTTATTCCCCACCTTTCCACAAAGCTCATCATCATTTCTCATTAGGTCATCTAAGTAAGTAACTGCATGTATTTGTACCAAGCCCAAAAATACATTGAGCTGTTCATCTAAGTTACACACCAAATTTTAGATTCTAAATCCCTTTGTAGCAAGTCCAAACCCCTCTCCTGCCATATTAGTATTCATAAAAGTGAGTAAGCGGTGTGCAAATCTGCTTCAGCACTGGGTTTTGACCCCTCCAATCTTAAATAACTCCAGGGCTTCCCTAGCACTCAGATGCAAGAACTCCCCAACAGCTGCATGGCTGCTGAGAGAAGAGCATGGCAGGTTTTAGAAACATTATCTGCCTTCCCACACAGAAACGCCTCTGGGGCTTAAAAAGAGGTAGCAAAACTCATTTATCAGCTTTAAACAATGCAGGAAAATCCCTTACAGTAATGATGTTGTAGTATTTATCTGATTTCCCCACTCATTCCTACATCAGTAGTGTGTTGTAAAAGGACAAGAATGAGCTCATTTGGGATTCTCTCATACTCAAATACCATGCAGTTCTAAATTTGCAGCCAGAGTAGGCAAATATTGCAGGCCTAAATGTTCATTCTCGCAGGGCAAACCTTCAAAAAGGAACTGCAGGGGTGCACTGTATCCCAAGAATTTAGAGACACTAGAGACAGAAATGAGGCGCTCTATCACCTACCCTGAATATCTATATTCACAATAAATAAAGGAAAGCATCAATTTTCAGTAGAATGCACACTTATTTTTGTGGTAGTACATGGAAATATACAAGGAAGCGGTATGAGTGAAGTGGAAAGGAAATCTTTCCACAGTGTCCAGGAACATCACTGAAGTACCCTGAAGTGCGTATGGGTGCACTGCCAGTGACCATGAACAGACATGAAATTTAAAGCATTAACCGGGATGGTGCTTATTTGACCAGCAAGGAAGATGAAGATTGCACTACCAAATGTCTTCGGACAGATTGCTTCATTATCCTTCAAGGCAATGTATCGATCGAGGGGAGAGTCACAGCTGCAGAAGTGGCTGATAGCATCCCAATAAAAATGAATTACAGAAACCTTGACAGTTTCGTAAGGAAAGCCACACGTTACAGAAGCAGCACACATCCCAAAGCTAGGATTTAGTTTAAGTACTAGCAGCAATTGACTATTGTGAAATAGTGCAATCTTTCTTGCGCGAAGCAGTCACTCTCTGTTTAAGTAGAACAGATTGAGAATCCTGCTGAATGGCATTCTCCCTTTAAAGGGCCAGATTTCCTTTCTCCATTCCTACCATTAATAGCTAAAACAGCAAAACCAGCAACAGAAGTCCTTGCGCAGACATAACAGCTGCCCAGATTTGGGCCCGACTTGTTTAGTAAGCAGTTTAAATTCATGAAAAAGGAATGTTTTTTAAACAGCTATCAAATCATGTCTGATGTCCATCCACCTCTGAACCTTGAAACCTCAAAGGTAAACTGAAAAAAGAGAGAAACTGGAAAGGAAAAACAGGAGGGAGAGGAATATTACAAGTCAGTAACTGGAGAAGGGCATTAGTCTTGTTAGCTCGATCGGGAACAAACAAAAACTTTATTGAGAGCCAACTTGTTAAAGCCACCACATTAAAGCTGCCTTTGGCATTACCCTTTCCAGCTCAATTATTCCCCCATCACTATTTAAAAGTTTGTTTTAAATATTTCAAGGAGATTACCACTTCTCAGCTGTTTGGTAGGTCCCATCAGTAACAGGCCAGTCATTTCTATCACGCTCTGAATCTCACAGCTCCATCAGAAACTTTCAGACAGCATGCTAAATTTATAGTCTCCAGGGACAAGAAGTCTCTTAACACAAATCTATCCAAGACAGACTGGTTGTTTTTATTCTAACAATCATTCCCCTTACTCTCACACAAGAGTAAACAACAAGCCTCATTGGAATGTATGTGAAGGACAGATCAGAGAAAGCTATATATTTCCTGTCTTGGTCTTTTTCTTGCAATACAGACTTAATCTTCTTCACATGTAAGTTCTGGATGAGGCAGTTACCACTGCTTGGTAATTAAATGTAACTCTGACTTACATTACTCCAGAAGGCAGACATATACTAGGAAAAAAAATAAAAACAAATCACACAAAACATGAAAAATCATTTCAGAATACTCTTGTCTCTTGAAAACCCTTTCTCAGGAATTAAATATCATCCTTGTTGATAAGTAAACATGCCTAACTTCTTAAATGAGTTCACAAGTCATATCATTCACTTTTTAAAAGGAAGGCTTATGATACGATTTTAAAAAAATATTATTAATGTTGCAAAAGTCACAATAGCAAGAAGATGCTTCAAAAATCTGCAAATAAGTTATAGTTGAAATATCTGAAACTGACTGCATTCAGTGTAATGACAGTTCTGGATGGGAAAGGGAAAGAAGGGGAGATAGACAGGAATGTCTAGCCTAATTAAAGAATTACAGGAGCAATCACCTACACAATTATTTAAAATAAAACAAGGTGCCCTAATAGTCCTGTATTTTAACAGTAAATGGGCATAGAAACACAGGCACTAAATTAGCTCTTCAGGAGCATTTAAATACTTATCCTGTGCTTTGTACAATGCTAACAGGAGTACCTTCTGATACCTAAGGCACATGCCTATTACATGACTTGAGTCACACTGAAATTCCGCACATTCCAACTCGTCTCTCTTCCCCCAACACATATGGTACTTTGTAGAAGGTAAGCATCCCAGAAATCAAGTAAACCCCAAACACTGGCAAGCTGGTACAAGTTTCATCCAAACCTGTAATCATTAAATGCAACTGCAACGGTTCATTCAAAAGAGTTACTCATCTTAAACAAGCCTACAGTGAGAAGAAATCAAGACTATCATAGGGTTCTAACATAATGTTTTCCATGACCACTGGACAAAGATAACTATGAACTCATCTGGGGAAAATGGGTCAATAAGACAATAGAGCAATCACCGTAATTTCAAATGAAAGTTAAGTAGAAGGGCTTTTATTTTAGAAATTATCAAACTGCATAGGATTTGAATATTCATCATCTGGGGGGTTTTCTCCTTTTTTTGGTAAACACATTCATCAGGGACTTGCTCTATCCCTGCCCTAAGGGTTGGGAAAAGTTATCTTGGCATCTTAGTACAGGTGACTGAGAAAAATCAAGATACACTGAAGAGATTCAGATGACTCTGTAATGACTTTTTTTGGCTCCTGTGGCACCAAATGAGTCAGTCACAGGTAATCTCTCATAGTTAAAGTTGAGGAACATGGGTAGAAAAGTAAAAGGAATGTGATTTTTGGGTAGAAAATTCACTGTGAAGCACAAATTAAATATCTACACCTTAAGTGTCCCACGAAGCTTGATGTATGAATAGAACCTAATGATTGTATCAAAATGCTTTACTAACACCTTACCACGTAAGGCTTCCTTTCACTGAGGTGACAAAAAAATTGTTTCCAAGCTATCTCTTATGTTCAAATGCTTCATACTGGAACTCCACTCCATACCCTTATTGTCTTTTATTGCATTTCCATTTAGAGTGAGTTAGTAACAACTGTGCAGTCAAGATGTTCGATATCTTTACACCCATGTATCTAGGTGTACCTATCCTTCTAAGGCACACATGCCTACAAGGCTAACGTGTCACTGTGGGGAGGGAGAACATGAAAAAGGTCTGGGTCTGAAACAAACCAAAACCAACAAGAAAATCCCCAGAAACTGTGTCTTGCTGCTCTTCAGTTCTAAGACAAGTTAAAAAAATAAAAAAAAGGAATCTGGTGTCCAAGGGCATATGGCAGCATGTCTATACAGGACTGAACTCCCAGTTCTCCCATGGGATACATAATTCCATGATGCTTCACAGGCCAAAGAAATTTCTATTTTAACTCTGCTAATAGTTTATGTTCCAGAACCACAGCCTGAAGTAATAAATTCCGTACAAATCCATGTAATACTTTTCTACAGATATCTACAGATAAGAAAAGTCTGTTTAGCAAAACTTACACAAAGAGTTAATCTGTTAGAAGCTCTCAGCATAAGTAGTTAGTTTAGCTGTGAGTCAGCAGTGCCTGTTTAGAACTGCAAACAGGAGACCCTTTGACACAGTTAGGCAGCTTCCAGCAAGTCTCTTACTTACCATCTCCTCACCTCCCACTGCCACTCAGTTTGAATCTTCCTCATACTTTAAATTTGGCAAGTTGTCACAGAAGCAGTTCCACTGCACAAGATATGCTTCTGCAACTACTTCGGATTGCTCAAATGTTTAAGCAGATTGCCATCTCAACTGGGAGATCGTCTCTAAAGGTTTTTTAACATGTTTGAAGCCAAGGGCGCAACAACAAAGACGCACCATATTTAAAAAAAGAGCTTTAACAAGCTCAACATCTTTCAACAGCTGTGCAACCTCCACCCCAAGATAACTGAGAAGTTCCCAATTGAAGGAAGACATTTATTAATTCAAAATGCATCAGCTATATTTCTCAACAGCTCACAATGCCAGGTATTCTTTTACACTGTGACAGTTTGCAGATAACCGTATTTCAACAGCACTTTTCAGTCCGGTAGTACTTTAATGAATGTAAACACAAACAATACATAGCATACTGCAGCCTAGGAGAAAAAAGCATTGTGTACCTCCAAAGATAAGGAATATTCAGGTAATCTAGATCAGGAACTTTGGACTTTATGCCTCGTCTGAAAAGCTGCCCCTCCAGCAGTAAAATTTCCACTATTGTGCTGAGCCCTGATAAAGAATCAGCTCTGAAAAGACCCACCTAATGAGTCATTTCCGGGAATATCCCAATTTTCTTTGGCAAAAGGTATGGGCAGGGGTGTTCCTTTTCAAATGCTTTTTAAACACAACCTGTTCAAGTCAAGCAGATTTGCAGAGTACAATGCTATAGCTCCAAGGTTGAGTCCATAAAAATAACATTATTCTGATAGAGGAAAACCATCTATTTCTGTAAAATATTCCCAAGATACCAATTTTGAAACTTATCCAAACAACTGAATCCTACAAAGACTCTTTCATTCCTGTAACAGAATATGCTTTCCTCTGACCATAACAATATCATTCAAAGTGCTGCTACAAGTTTCATTTTTATAAAAGGTACTCTCATCTGTTCCCAACACTAGTATCCCTTTCCCTGTGGCATCAAGAAGTAATTGCTTCTTCCCAGTTCAGGACCCTTGATCACGCCTTATTCACTAAGAGAAGAATTCTGCCTCCAGAAAAATCACAGTCTCACCTTCAGGTGGCCAGCTGTCAGGTGCTGGAAACAAAGGCTCATGTGCTTTTCCCATGCTGCCTTCGAGCTCTCTATCAGTTTCAATACTATCTTAAATTCCATTTGAAATCTCTCCTTGTCTTCATAACTATAAAATGCTCCAGTGTACCACTAGTTGACATGTACTGAGATCAGTCTACCTTGCTAACATTCCAATTTTCTTCTCTTATTTACCATCACCACCTTTATCTCCACCCATTGTCTCTTATCTTATACTTAGAAGACTGCAAACATTAAGTGTTAAAAGTTTTTAGTTCTGTTTTTGCAATTTCTATTTTCTCCATTTTAAGGCCTGTAAACATAACTGTGATCACATAATGATGATATAATGTAAGGAAATTCTTTTTATCCTCTTAAAAAAAACCAAGATTTTGAGTTAAAGTTAATTAATTCTTCCAAACAGCAAAATACTGATACACTATTCAGAGAAGGGCATGCTTAGTTTCTGGAGATAAAGATCCAGGTATGTTAAGTGAGGTAGCCCTCTAATTCAATTACTGCAAATATTCTAAATCACTTTACTATAAGCATTATGTTTTGGCTATAAAGCCACTCCAAAGGTCCCCAGCACTTCCAATACACTGTGCCATGCAACTCTACGATGTCCAACACTGTAAGGCGCACAGAATCCAACCATGTTCAAACCCACAGTAACCTCACAGGTGACAGCATGAACTCAGACTGTAGCAAGACCTTCATATTGCCAAGAGTCACCAACATACACCTGAGAGGATGGAGTGAAGGGAGATCACCAAAAGGAAGTCACAAACCAAAGCCACCACTTATCAAATGGTTTCACTGGTCTGTCACAGGATGCGGTTGAACCTGCAAAGGCTTTCACAGCAGCCTGGTGATGCTGAGCTTCAGACAGTTAACAGTCTTTCAAAGCCAGAAATTCCAGTCACTGAGTGACCCTGTATTTTGCCACTAAACTGTCACCCACTAAATAGTTGCCCATAAGGTACCTGCAACTTGAGAAACAAAGGCAGGTCATTCTCATTCTAGGATCAGAAGGTCTATTGGGATATTAAATTTTTCACTCTAGGTCTTGCTTCTCTTTCCAATAAGTCTGACAGAACCCTTCAGGCATTTGCAGTGAGCAAGTTACTCACTCTTGGTAAGTGCAGACCAAGGTGGCAAAGAAATTAGATCTACAGATGGCTACAGGCTGAAAATGAGCTAACACTTCCTTTGATTGACTGTCTCAGCTTTGCACAACATTTAGTCATCACAAAGGACATGGGAGCTGTGTCTGGTATTGACGTAAAATAATAATAAAAAGTATTTATCACTGGAGCTTTGTGGAACTTTCACAGCCAGTAACATCAATCCTTCCAATCGATCAGTGTAAATCACCCTTGTGAACTCTACATTATTAGTTCTTCCTACAAAAAAAAAGCTATAAGAAGCAATAAAAAGTAGACCTGTCATCAGAACATGTACCGTTACACCACCTCAGTACTTCCTTAGTGAGGACACACTAAACGAGACACGAGTGTGCTGTCCCACTTACCATTCTTCCTTTCACTGAGGGGAGGAAGGTTGGGGTTTCGGCCATGATGGAGGTTGAGGGTCAGCTCGGGCTGCAAGGAGAGCTCCTGCAGCTCATTGGCAACAGCTTCGCTCTGCGGGCTGGGGGCCGCCGAAAGGGACACCAGCACCGGCTCGTCATCGTTTTCGCCAGCCCCGCCTCCGTCCAGCCCATTTCCAGCAATGACGGAAGGGGGCAGGCACACCACGCCGGAGAAATCCACTTTGGCTTTCGTGATGGCAACCTGCAAGACAAACCCATAAATCTCACATGAGAGTCTCAGCCATGTGTCCAGTTCATCGTGGTGTCTTCTACGTTACAGAGAAACATGTTCAGTACAGGGTTTGTGTTATCAACATCAATCCAAATCCAACCAGCGATCGAAACTTTAGCTACACTCAGCAGTTAAAAAACTTACGTAAACCTCCAACAGCATCACCACAACTACTGATGAAACTACAGATTATTATCATTTTCTTTAAAAGTATAAGAACGTTCTCAACTTTTGGTACTTTAGGATCCCAATCTTGAGAAGACACAGATAGGATGACTTCACTGGAATGACTTAATCTAGAACCTCGTTGAACTCTTGATTACTGTCCTTTCGTATCGAGTGTGGTGTTCTAACAACTGCCTCTCAGAAATCCAATCAGGTAAAGTAATCCTTCATAATAAATCTGGAAGGACAGTTGAGTACAACAAATGAGGATTTTCAGATAAAATCAACTGCATTTCAAAAAATAGTTCTCTTGTTTCATTCTCTCTTCCCCAGTCACAATCAGTGAAAATGGGTAAGAGAAAAATATTCCACATGAAGTAAACAAACTTGCCTAAAACCTCAGCTACAGTAACCAAAATGTACAACATATAAAGGGCATTAGCAAAATAAGCAATTTTAAAGTGTTTCTTTATATTTCCATAATTCTTTAAATGAGTAGTCAACGTTCAAATTAAAATCCTCTTCTGTTCAGTAATTTAAAGAGAAACAAACCAGCTGTAAGTCTCCAGTGAAACGGTTACTGTGTCAACATTTAAACAGTAACGGACATTATACAAGGGCAATCGTATTTGGTTTTGATTAATGAAGACGGAAGTCTCCTGCTTCTTAGTATGCTGCTGTTTCAACCCGCCTAAACTCAGAAGACTCTGCTGCACTGCCGTAATTTAGCAAGCAAAAGGTACTTCCAGAGGCTAACCTTCAGCTTCAAAAAGATGCAGGTAAAGCAACCTGCAAAGAAGTAAAGTAAAAACCATCAGGATAATCCTGTAGAAATCAACCAAAAAGCATAAACTTGGAACAACGTGTTAAACAATACAGTTTTTTATTAAGTATTCCCCATTTAACACTCATAATTAAACTGAATGAGTGTGACAACAACAACAAATTGAGAGCTGACAAAGGAATTCAAATAGTAATTTTTGCCACTTGCATTTCAGTTTCATACTTTGGTTGATTAGTAACGTTTGTTCTGTAATATCCAGAACAAAGTCATATGTGGCAGTACATTTGTTTCAAAAATTTGTTCAGTGTATATTTAAGTGAACAATAACAATTTACTGGTAATGAATATATGTTATTTCATACATTTGTCATACACTCATTCGCAGGACCCTATGTCATGATCTGAAGGGAAGGAAAGAAAAGAGGGGTGGAGCTAAATACCCAGAAAACAATAAAAACCACCAACTGAACAAGGTACTTGTCAAAACAAAACAAATGAGACTGAGCCAAACCTTACTGCCATACGAAGCATTTGCTTTTACTTCATTTAAAATCTGGCTAGAAAGTGCCTATCCCGCCACCCTGATATTTTTCCTGTCCAAAGTAAACACAGAATCACATCCATTTGAAAGCAAATCGTAACAGTAATCAGAAAAGAGAAAAAACTGGGACTGTGCCCTTCTCTTTACAATGGATAGAGAAAACCTGAGAACACACACCCTTAAACCACAGACTTAAAAGAACAGAGTTTGGTAAACTCTAACAATCTTTCCAAAGGTTGGAAAGAGTTAAATCATGACCAATATAGTTGTCCTCAGGCCTGTCCCTGTAGGATGGGAAACCTGTGGAAAGGGGCTAAAAGGAAGAGTAATTGCTCCGGTAGGAGGCTGGCTGGTAAGAACTGTTCTCACCATCTTAGAGGAGCCAAAGCCAATTCACTTTATCGAAGGAGATGTACTGGAGCCATTACACTTTGCCTGGTTCCACATGATGGTCAGCTCATGCGGAAGGGCAAGCGCAGCCAGGCCTGAAATCACAAACAGGTGACAGACACATCTAACACCCACCCTGCAGGGATTTGGAATGGCAGGAGACCCAATCTTCCCTCCTCAACCTACCCTAAAAAAGAAAGATTTCCTTCCTCCTCCCAAAAGGGGAAAACCAAGCTTCATGTGTCTCAAATACGTCAGATCTGCTTCAACTAAACAGCAAATGCCCTTAGGAACTTCTGACATAATGGATTTTCTTTAAAAGTGGAATTTGTAACCTGCATGAACTAGAAAAATTACATTTCAAACACCACTTTAACAACACTTGTAAAACAGAATCTATTTCCCTAATCTAAATACATTTGTATTATCCAGGCCACTTAAACTGTACAATTTAGGTAAAAGCACAGCACCAAGCCACAGTAAAAGCAGTCAAGCCAAGCCAGTGACAACAAAAAGCAGAATAAGAGATCAGTGCTCACACACCAGTTTGCTATGTGACCTTGAGCAACATCATACTAAATGGTGTTAATTGGTACCAGGATTATAAACCAGAGTTTCTCCAGTAAATTGTTCAATGAAATTTCAGCAGCAGCTGGATTAGCTAGAGTTGTACCTGAATTTGCACATTACTTAACTCTTGCAGAGAACAACACAGATGGAAGGTATCTTAATCCTAGTTGGCATGTCATCCAGTGTTTGTCCCAGATCAAAGGAACACAGTTTAAGCAAACCTTGACTTGACATTCATTGTTGCTCTGCCTCTACATCCTGCTGATTCAGCTGAAATGCAATTTTTCCTTGGTTATTTTTCATCTGGATCAATTCCTCCATACAAGGCACACTTGAACCAGCACAGTACAGTGCAGCATCACCACAGAACACAAAAAAAATCAGTCTGACTGTCCAGACTCTCAAACAGTCTGGACAACAATTCTGTTACTCCAAGCAGGGTTGCAGCTCAAATGAAACTAAAGTGGGATGAACCACTAAATACATTAGGTAAGCCTGCCTTCTCTTTCCTCCACATCATCTCCCATTTCAGGCCACAACAAGAATCTGCAATGACACACTAAAAAACAAGAAGAAAACTGACCCAGGTGTAAAAGCTAGTCTTGTGTTTTACAATGCTGCTAAATCAGGTTCCTGGTGTAGTTTGCCCTGCAGCATCACCAACACTTGTGCCAGCACTTCACAAGGGAGAGAACCAGCTTATACCACTATTACATACAAACATCCAGCCTCTACCTAAAGGAAAGAGAACTCTTTTTCAGATCAATGCCAAGTGTTAGTATGTAACATATTCCCACATTAAAAAAAAAAAAAAAAGGCATCCAGTTCTCAAGACTACAATAAAAGCTATAATTGGATGCGCTTGATTTTAATGTTTTCAATTAAAAGCATGAGAGCACAGAGGCATTTGAAAGATGCTTTGAGGATTTATAATCATTCATGCTGCAATATTTGGAAGTCCTGTCAAAGACATGGAATCCTTGTCTGCAACCAACATAAGGCTGTTTCTAGACTTCCCAGGCAGTTATACCACTCTATAACTGTCACTGTAAAATGATCAATCAGTTAGTTACACACATTAATATTTAGAACCTTATTAAAATTTTACAGTGTTTGTTTTCTTGTCATTTCCGAACAGACTAGAAACTTTCCCATAAAGAAATGTACCATACCATGATCTTTAAGTGAGTCATCCAGAAGCTGATGGACAGTATTAAGAGCAAGTATTTCTTATCCCCAATAAGGGCTTCAGGGTGAGTACCCTCAAGGACTTGTATCTGTTGCCTAACCAGGCAAAAGCTTTCTATCATGGCATTTTTCTACTTTTGGGCCAGTTGCTTCTGTGACAAGAGTGGCTGTGATACCACAGATGTTCTACAGCAGCACCACCAGTTTAACCAACCCTTAAATCCTCCACTGTCCAGCTGCTCATTTCAATCCCTACACTGACACTTCTTCAACTGGGGAATCTATTTAGTTGAAAACCAGCCATTTCTTCCTGAGTATTCAACAAAATCAGTTCCCAGTCTATTGCCAACTACACAGATAGCTGTGTTGGATACATTAAACCATCTTCAACCTTCAGATGACTGCTATCAAAGGTAGCCATTCTGATTTCTTTTTTCACTTCCTTGTGCCTTACAGTCCCTCATGATAGCCAAGTTTTTGTGTGCCTGGGTGGCAAGCCAAATCAGCAGCAGATGCAGACTAAAACTAGTAGTTTGTGTGTGTGGCCAGGTCAAATTTAACACAGATCAGTTCCTTGATCTGGTTCAGCTTGTGCTGGTTGACAGGCGGTGAGGAATGAGCAGGCTGGACTGCTCCTTCTGTTGGCAATGCCAGTTTAGTGTCTAACCAGAGGATGTGGTTGTATGATACAGCTAAGTTGGCCTAAGCTCCTGCCAAAAGGGCGATCTTGGATGCATGCCTTTTTTGCTTCCCTGTGCCAACAGTGGTGCTTGTCTGCCCTTATGACGGGATGATTAATGGAGCTAAAATGACAGGAAACTAATCCTAATCCCTTTTTCCCCTTCCCAGTTTTCTTTTCACTAGCTTACTGTTGGTCAGACAGGTCTCCATACTGCGTATGTCTGTCTACTTTGTTTCCCTTTCACCTCCCGGGGCTTGAGCTGTCCTTCAGTGTTTCTGGATGAGCAGCTTTAAGAGAAATTTCTATAAGTAATTTTATCGTATGATAAATGCAAAGTAGAATACCTTTTTCACCAGCAAGTAAGCTAGTCAGGTTTACTGTGTGTTTACTGTGATACTGTGCTGCAATGGCAAGAGGATGCACTTAAAAAAAAGCTTCCGAGCAGTTTAATCTTTGTAGTTTGCAAGTTTGATAAAGATAATATTTTTATAAAAATTCTTAATGGCCGTGGTTCTTAATTTTGTAACTTCTGCAAAACTGACTCTGCTTTGTTTCTCTGTCTTAAACTGAAGTGTCTTGAATGCCTTCAGAACTCAGAAATGGATAATGATTATTTATATATTTACGAGTACTGTCTATTGTTTCTTTTAAGCAGTCCCATCTTCCCCCTCGTGTCACGGTTCCTTCTTGTATTGTTGTGACAGTGGGTTTGTGCTTTATAGCAACACAATTTGAGCACTCCTGGCTCCTGAGAGCATGCTGTTGCCCCTGAGTGATTTTGGCAATATTCACATACTCATGGCATAATCAAGATCTCAACAGTCAGTATTCAAATGAATCAAAGAACAGTACTACCTTCCCTAACATGAAACCTCAATAATCAGAGCAAAACATATAAGAATTTACACTTTAAAATTAAAACATAAAGGAATTTTAAAATAAGTAAGTAAAAATCAGAGAAGCACGGGGGGAGAAGCAGGAGGAAAGCACAATTCCCAGATCAAGAAAGGACACCTCTCTAAACAGCTTTCTCTTGTTTGCATTTTAGGGCTGAGTTGCCAGGGCAATAGTAATTTCCTACTGATTTAAGAATTGCTAAGCAACCTCCAGCACCTAATAGCAACAGCATGTGTGTGCAGCTGGGCTATTTTGAGAAGACAGGGGGTTTTTTTATATTTTAAACTCAAGAGCAGCGTTCTGTTAAATGACTATGCCAGCTGAGATCATTCAGCCAAGAGAAGAGGCAATCTTGGGGCAAAGAGGCTTTAAGTGGACAAATCTTTGAAATGAGTGAGAAGAGAATGCCATGACACACCCAAAGGCAACTCTGTCCACCACACCATCACAAATCAAAATAATAACCCAAGAGAAGTGAAGTTTTCAGCAGCTGGAAGAGAAGCATCACATTAGCTCAAGAAGCTATAACAATCATAGTGAGAGATATTCCTTTTATCTTTAGATATCAAAGAAAATCACCAAAAGGAAGACCTCCAAACTTGTATTAAAAATTATTTCATTTCCTGGCAGTCAGCTTAACTCAGGCATGCAACTGTTGGCAGAATTATTTCTCCACTTAACTCAGAGTTAACATAAAGTATATATAATACAGTAAGCAACAAGGCTTACTTATATAATACAGTAAGCTACATCACAGACTGTACCCTGGAGGGGGTACAGCCTTGAGAACTCGTTCCTGAGGAACGAAGTTAAGAAACCAAACTATGCAGACCACTAAAGAGATACCTTCTTAGATCATGGAATTTTATTTTAACACACACATTCCACATGCATTTATCTTCTGCAAAATGAACCTGCCATCAGCTCCCTTCACTTTCACAGTAATTGGGGGCAGGAGGAGGCAAAAGCAGACAAAAATTAACCAAATTCTTTCTGGATTAGAACTTGTGATTTGGAGATGTAAGCTGTCCATTTCACCATAATCACAAGCCACTACTCTACAAAGATTGTATCATAAAGGCAAAGACTGCAACACATGTGAACAAAGATGCTGGTAAAACTTAAATGAGCACAACTTTATCTGAGCTAAAGAATCTGAATCTGTACGTGTACTGTGCCAGTAACACTACAGTAAGAGAGGATATCTTTGAATCATCATTGTGTTTCTCTGCTACCACCTTCAGCAAATCTATCAGCACAAGAGTCACAACATGCTTGGGTCAGCAAGAAAATGGCAAGCAATATTATCAGACAAAAGGCATGAACAGCTGTATAGAGATGTGACGACTTGAGGGAGAAAAGATGCATATCTAGTGCAAAGCAATCAACTCCATAATTTGTGCTGTAGACAAACACAGCCTTGCACATGATTTTAATAACCACTCATCAAGAATGGTATTTCTTAAGTCCTAAGTATTTCCTTCATAAAATATATTTGTTTCACTCAGTCCCGCAGTGATAGAAAACCTTCAAGAGGTCTTGAAAAATCATAGTTAAACATTCATTTCTTAAAGCCACAAATAGGCTGAGAAATGTAGCTTGCCATTCCAGATATTTCTAAGAAATACTTTTCATGCTTCAATACGTATTTGGAGGAACTTTGTGGCTTTCAAGCTCATGACCTCTGAGCGCACGGAAGAACCGATAACACCAAAGCCAGTTTTGAGATTCACAGTGATATTTATAATAAACAATCCTTGCTGAAAAAAAAGAATGAACTCTCCACTAATTTCTGAAGTTCTTATTTAAGCTCAAAGCATGAATGAGGAAGACATTCTTCTAATTTCAGAGGATGCTGAGCCTTAAACTGGTGAAGTACTTAACAGACACCTAATTCTATCATACCTCTTAGTCCTGAATGAACGATCCAGTTTGTGAGACTAAAGATGATGGCTACTGAAGAAACAACAATTTCTGCTGAAGTTCAAAGAACAAAAGAGACCAAAAAAGATATGATGTTCAGGTGTCACGTGTCAATAGGTATACCAGTATATTTTAAGCCTTGGCCATGATATAGCTCAACATCCTAATTAAAAGAGGAATCCAGCCTTCTGCTACCAAGCTGTTGGTTCCTGCAGCTTCCCTTTTGTCTGATCTAATGATTGTGCACCCACAGGGTGACTCAGGTCAGCCGAACCAGCAGACGATTCACTCTGCAAAAGATTAGAAACCATTTTTTCCAGGATCAGTCAGTTAGCTGGAGGTGCCCTGGGGCTGCACAATCACAAGCTCTGATGCAAAGGAAGAAGCAGGAGCACACAGCTGTGCAGAGGTTTGACCAGCCTTTGCAACAGCAGCACGCTGAAAGATCAACTTAACTGTAATGTCAAAGAGCACACTTAAACATCTAGCAGTGGTGCCAACTTAAGCAGCCTGCTCCACATTCCCACTCTCATACCTTCCTCATTGTGAAACCAACATAAATCTTACAGAGACAACATGTACTAGACCAGATGAAAAATAATCTAGGAGAAAACACTTCTTTCCAGGAGCATGTGTTCCCCAGAGTGGCTCACCATGGCCACAAAAACAGCTATGCCAGCAAAACAGAGGGAGCCGAGAAAGGGAGCAAGCTGTTTGAGCCTGCACTGCTGCCAAAGAAACCCATGATGAACTGCAGTGTGTTTAGAACAGGATTGCCTGTTTTCTACCACGTTCTGACTGACTTCCTTGCAACTGCTGTCTGATGCATCTTTTAAGATTTCCTTCATGTCGGAGGCAAAGCATTCCTTCCCACCCCATAGGGGCAACTAGTGGAAGCAATGGATTCAGCCAATAGCAAAGGCATGTGGCAACAGATGCCAACAGCCAATGGAAACAGGGAGGCTGCAGCAAACTAGAAAAGGGAATGCTGAAAATCTGCAGCCAGGTGTGAGCTATGACTTGGAAATTCATGGCTGAGAAAGTATGAAGAAACTCTTGCTGAATGTGAATTTAGAATAGATTGGGATGAGACAGACATCAAACAAGAGAAGTGTCAAAATAAGACCTCGAAAGAAACAATACACTTTCAGACACAGAAGATTTGGAATTTGGGACAAGAACTGGATGACCTAGGACTTAATAAAGTGGTGATTTGAGCAAGAAAGGAAAGACAGCTCAGGGATCAAATCTAGATTAAAGGAAAATAAATTTTTTAAAGGAAAAAAAAAGTTAAAACAAGATAAAGTAGTTAAATTTCAGTCAGTTCAGTTCCTGGCACAAGCATTCATGTCAGCACAAAGTAGCAGGCAAAACTGCAGAACTTATAGAATCTTAAGGATTTTATGGCAATGCTTTTTGGCAACTTACTTTAGTGTGCCTGAAGAAGTAGTTTTACTTTTTAACTAATTCAATCTGATCCTAGGCTGTGACTGAGAGTGTAGGTCCACACTGTATCACCTCACCTCTGTTTGAAATTCTCACCTTCTCTCCTTCAAGTAGTGACTGCAGCCACAGAGCAAGTCAATTCAGCTTGCTCTTCTGATGGAAAGCTACACCTCGGAACATGCTTGTTTTCCCACTGTGCTAGCAATCTGAACCCTGCAACCACAGATTTGTTAGATCTCATTAAAAAGGCAAACAAAAACCTAAACAAACAAAATCCCAAACAAACAAACAAACAAACTGAGGAGTAAGGCTCATTGATAAATGACAGCTTTCAATTACCTCAAGTACAGTGTGAAACCAAAGCCTGAAAAAGAGTCTGCAAGAAGTTTTCTGACCCCAGTCACATTCTTTAGTCATGACTATGAAACTGTCTACAGAAATTAAACCAATCTGAATTGATTTTGTCTCTCCTCCCCATCAACAGACACTGGGTGTGGAATTCAAATTTCTTTGCGTTTATTGGCACATTCTACTACCCAGCATGACACCCAGTAAGTGGAAAGCCCAGCAATTGAGACTGAGTTACTAGATGCTCTGTTCCCTTTTTCCCCTACAAGAACCGACTTTCTATCCTTGGATCTCCCCCTCCTCAAAAATCAGTAAGATTTTTCTTCAGCGATTCACAGAGAAGCACATATCAATATTACTGTCCTGCTTAAGTCAACCAGCTTATTGAAATGAAGTAGCAAGTACTCAAGGGGTGCTCTCTGACATGTAAATCTAATGAATATGGGTAAAGAACATGGTGGAGGGGTGCAGGAATTGGAACAGTTGCTGTTCTTTGCCAGTTCAAAGAATAGCAAATTCAACCTTCACTGTTTCGTTCTTTAAAACAACAAGTCTTACTAATTGCTCAGCAGCATTGAAAAATGGACAAGTGTGCTATTTATGCTATTAACACTATAAAGTCCTTGCTGCAGAGCTGTTACACTTGACACTAATGCGAATTCAAAATATTTAAATATTTTATCTCGAAACAATACTATCCCTCACGTTTAGTGACCACAAGCAATTTTCAATTCAGCACATAAGAACGAAAGGAGCAGACTAAAGACAGCCAAAAGAACTCAACACACACCTTACTCACAGTTCCCACGGACAGACCCAGCTCACTTCCATGCCAGCAGCTCTCTCCCCCGTCACTGAAAGAGAAAACAGGACAAATACTCAGATATTTAAAAACAAACAACCAAACAAAACCACACACAGCCCATTTTCTGCTTTAAGAGTAAGGAGTAAAGTTCTTTACCTAGGATTCTTTTTACATAGAATCTTTAACTCATTTGGCACACGCAACAGAAGTTGGACTGAAACACCATCAAGACTTCCACACTTGCAGACACATACCCATGCTATTTACAGAGCAGAACTTTTACTTTAGGACAGCTGGCTTGTCAGTTCTGAAGAACGCAGTGTTTGAGATCTACTAAGGCAAAATATTCACCAAATGATGCACTCAATTTTCTTGTCCCTGTACTGAAATCATCCTTAAACACTGGATGGTAGAAGCTGTAGCCTGTTATGACTAGTTTATTACATCCATCCAAACAAAAACAGGGAAAAGTTAAAAAGTACATTTCAGAGATTTGTCAAGACTGCAACGAGAATTCCATTTTTTGTGGGGGTGAGGGCCCAGGATAACCTTCCTGTGCACCTTAAAAACTCCTAAACTTACTGAAGTAACACAATACAGCTCGAACAGGTGAGCATAGCAGTACTTGACTAGAAAATAATTACTTCAGAGGCTCTGGAAGACTGTTGTCTCAAATGGCAGAGGTCAGAAGTTGGTTTGCAGCTGCCATACTTTCACTCCTATTTCCTTAGCCACCTTTAAAAAAACACAAATCATCATAGGAAGGTTTTAACATGAACTTTCCATTCCATTTCCTCCTCCAAGCTCTTCAGACTCCAGGGCTTCCTAGACACCAGAAGTACAGAACTGCAGTTGAGATGCCAGGATATTCGGTCAATAAGATCAAATCAAAAAAAACAGGCACCTCCCCAAATACAAACTTCAGACCGGATGGACTTTGGACACATAGTTCCAATAAAAAGTAAAAAAAATAGAATGATCTATCTACTACTTCAGCGTCAGAAGGAATAAGACCAATTAGACTGATTAGTCTCGATGCTTGGATAGTTGGCATGTCACAAAATGTGAAAGTTTTCTGACCCCCACCCAACAAATGAAAGAAGGCCACTGTTTAGCAGCAGCTACAGTAATGAATTGCACATCTACGAGGTCGACTCTCCAGTTAAAAATTTGAAGATGCAATCTACAATACAAATACAGATTTAAAAAAAGAAGTGACACTACTACTTTAGAGGCTTCCCTTACACAGAATGTTTCTATTTTTCTTGGAATAAAATGTGTCAGCACGCATTAATCATGGCCCTATCACAGAATCAAGAAGTCATTCTGCCACCTCTTACAGTATTTGTCATCAAGTCAATATTTAGAATTACTTACAACCACTTAATTAATTTAACGTGATAATCCGTAACAAGCAATTACTTTTCTTTAATAAATAGCCAAACTGATACAACTGAAAACATGATAATGATGCAAGGCTATAAAACCAAGTATATATTTAAAATGTACTTTTTACAGAATTCCAGATACTAGATTTCCTAAAAGTCAAGGCAAAAAGGCCTCAGAAAGTCAAGGAAAGTCTTTCACAAAGATGTAAACGCTGTTAAGAGTTTGCTATTCCAACATGATGAACAAAGTACCTGACATAATTTGGTAAAATAATTTTGCTGGAGTATTCTGACAGCATTAAGCACATAACATCAAAATTCAGGTATGGAGTGCTTGGTTGTGATGGTGTTGGTTGGTTAAATCAGAAATTACAAATGAGTGATATTTACCCATATATGACATCTTTAGTGCAAGGTTTTTTTATCATTTGGGTTTGAGTGGTATTTTTTTTTTAATTTAGTGTTTGTTGATTGCTTTGGGGTTTGGGTTTTTTTGAGACTCGGGTACCACTGAAACCGCTTTTCACACACGAAAGCGTGGAAAAGTTAGAGATGTGTTTCATTTGAAGATTTCTGCTGGCCAATTCCTAATTTCCAGTGATCCTGGTTCATTGAATATCATCGTCCAATTTTAGATTAGAACAGCACTGATAAAGCTGGACAAACATCAGGCTGCTGCATTTAATTTCCAGCACTTATGATCCACGTTCTCCTGAATCTCATTTGAATCCAGACAGCTCCCACACTGAGTCTTTTCTTGATCAGCCTGTCCTACCACTTAGTACAGGGCTCCTGCTAATCTTTTACAGAAGTGAAACCCCAGAACCAACCAAAATAACCTCTGTGTTTTCTTCAGCAAGTTTTTTTCTGGAAAACTTTAAACTGCTAAATATTCCAGCTCCAAAGAATGTGTCAGGCTATCCCTACTCAGTTGGGAGGGTGAGGTAGAAGGGGAAGAATCTCTCTGTACACCCCCAGTTCTACATCCCTTTCAGGGCATTTGTAATCAACAACCAACCACCAGGCCGGACAGACACCCCACCTGGCACAATACGGGACACACATGCACTCAGTGATTTTGGCATCTTTGCAAAAAATTATCACTATCCTTGTGAAAAAGAACTTGTGTGCGTGTGTGTGTGTGTGTGTGTGTGTACATGCAAGCACACACTCAGAAAACAGGACAAATTATTGCAATAACTTCCCTGCCCCAGTTTATTTACTTCTCCTGACTTTCCAGCACTTCCCTCAGCCTTCTCAGGAATCCAGATATCCTTGTTCTCCCATGCAAAATGCATACTCCAGGACACCAAACATTTATCTTTCTTTCTCTAAGAACTAAAGTTTTATTCCAGATACTCTGGCCAATAAAAGGTCAATTTTAAAACTTTCAGTCCTATTTGTCCTTGAAGCTCCTGCTCAATCAGAGGTGGATAAAATATTGCACCTTGAGATTTACTCCTTGCCATCTGAACCCCAAGCAGGAGACAAACTGGCTTGCAATAGGCACGGACAGCCATCAACTTTTTTCTAATATGTGTGTGCCATTAAACTAAGAGATGCTGCAGGTATAATATATTCCTATCATTATCCTTATTCACTCACTTCATGGAATTTCAATCCAGCTTGAAGACAGAACACAGAAACACAGACACACCCTGCCTTCAAAAACAACAAATCAAACTTCACAAAAATTCAGCAGAACAGCCTTACAACTCTAATGAAAGACAAGCTCTTTACTGCTCCTCCTATACTGCAGCGAGCGAGCAAAGATTAATCTGATAACTGAAACATTTTCTGGCAAAATTCCACAGTTAAACTGCTTTTATTATTCTTTGCTCATAGCACAATCAAAACATTCCTCCAACACTTTTTTCCTCTCACTATACAGTCAATGCAGGCAAAACTCTACTGTCCTAGATTTTCTGAAGAAAAACTAGTGTCATCTCTAAGAAATGCAGAAGTCTCATCTTGCTGATAAACTTCTCCATCCAATGGAAATGTTTATATGTCAGTGTTTACGTGTTCAAGCCAAATGGCTGCTATTCCGGTGATTACAATGGCTCATTGCCTTCACTGGTGACTTGGAGCTTGAGCGTGTCTGAACGACGCAGAAACTCACTGACAGGATTCACGAGTCTGATCTGAACATGGCAATGCAGAACTCATATCACATCCTTCCTACACCCATCCTGCCTCTCAGGTGGAGGTTTTGAAAAGATTCAGACTCCAAGTGATCTGTTCCTGTAAAGCATGCCCAATAGGACATATGAGAGAGAATTCAGAGAGCTATATTAGGGCTAACATTAACTTGGCCCTACCAATCACTCTAAGAAAACTCTCATCCAGGTTTGGGTCCATCTTACACAGTGGAATAGAAATTAAGTTACAATGCAGACTGTAATCACGTTATGTTGCAAAACTTCCTATATTGCTATAAAGATCACTAAAGAGGGCAAAAGTAGTAATAATTTTTAAAAAAGAAATCATTCAAGTAGAGTCTTTCAATGTTTTTTTCCAAAAGTTTCTTCCTGAAGGAGGAAAAGCTTCCCTGTAATTGGCAGTAAGTGAATCTTGTCTCATCTTTGCTCAGAGCTGTACCTTCACACACATAATCAGTTGCAGGAAGAATGAGTTCATCATAACAGGGGTATGGCTGTGTGTAAAGGATGATCTCATTTGAGTAATTCCAAAGAGGGTGCTGAACGTATGGATCAGTCGTGCAGTGAAGACACATCCTCAGTGCTCCACTAAACCACAGAAAGGGTAGAACTCAAGGAACCACACCCCCTCTCCCTAGTGTGGCCAGAAGTAATCGTAATTGCCATATATTACAGGAAGCATTAATTTGAGGTTGAAACAATCTGTGATGTAGACTGTCCCAAACCAAAATTAATTTCACAAAACTAGACATATCATTTCAGGCTCCTGTTCCCCTAACACGAAGATGACGTGTAGTCAGCACATTTATTTGCCTCACTGAAGATGACAAAATAGGCAAATTTCTGCACTGCCTTATGTCGGGGGCCCCTGCATTGTGGTACATACACATTTCAATATGCACCCATAGCAAGCAGAGCCAGTGGCAGCACCAGCAGTTCCTGACCGTGTCCAGGGGAAAAATTTTATTTCAGTGCCACAAAGGCAGCCCCCAACGATCAACTCTTAACAAATAACGTGCTGGCACATGCAGCAGCAGCTACCACGCTTCCTCTGCTGTGCTCCACAAAAACCCTGCTTTTCTGGATCAGCAGGGCCCAAACAAACTGAAATAGGGAGCACAAGTTAATTAAGAAGGGTAAGCAGAAGCAGTCAACAAGCTAGTTTGTGGTAGGAGAGCAAAAGCAGATGGATGGCATGAGGTTACGGTGCAAAAGAAATCCCCAAATAAAAGCTCAGCCTTTAGCTTTCAAGACTTAGAAAGACTTGTGACTGTGTTAAATTTCACTTTCTTATGCAGATGTTATCAATATGGCCATGTGCCTCAATCCAAAATATTTCTTCACACAAGAATAATGATGCTGCGCACACACACAAGAAAATGGGGAAGGGAGGGGGAAAGGAATGCTGCACAAACTAAATTCATTAATCCAATTTCTGAAATATAAACTAATCTATTTTAAACAATTATAGTACCTTGCTAGTGACAAACTCTAAAATTTATCTGGGTGGAAAATAATTGCCTTTTATAAGAAATAGGAAAGGATCAAAGAAAGGCAGATACTGTTAACAGTAGTTTCTTCACATCTGAAAGCAGATTATCGGATGATGGCAGATTCCTGTATCTTTTTGCTTGTTCTCCACCAGGACAACCTACACTTAAAAGTGTGAAGGTACTAACTGATCAGTATGGCATACCTAAGACTGGTAATGAAAACTGTCCTCACCCCAATGCCATTCATTTCCCCCAAAGAAGCCACTTACCCATGTTTGCACTCCATAAGGCACTCAAAGGATGGAAGGAAAAACATACACATTAACCACACACAGGTGTCCCTGAAGAACTGAACCGAGTATTGACAAAGAAATGAGTTTCTGAGTTTACACAAACTCATCCATTTCATCTGACACATACGTATAAAAGAATCCCAGGAAAAGTTTTAAACTATGGTTCCCTTTAGCTGTAGCTCTTACTAATCCGCTTCTGCTCTCCCTCCACTGTAGCTACACATTCCTTCAGCCTTCCCCCATCTTTTATTTGGGGGTCTGAGAGGGAGAGGAACAGAACAAGCCCAGTATGCAGCCCCACAGACACACCATCACTACTGAGGTGACAGCACATGGTGGGGAGGGAAAAAAAAAAAAGGCAGATGGGAATATGAACTGTTTAAGACAGCCCCACCACTAAAAGAAATGTCTGTGTAACCACATCCTCTGTTTGCAGTCTCAGTTCAGCAATATGTCCAACAGGAAATAATTAGGTTTGGCTTTCCCAGAGTAGGTGTTTGACAGTTTGAGACCACTGAACAGTTGCCTTTTCTGCTTCCTCTCCAACAGTTTCTCAGGAAAAGACATTGACCCTCAGGACACAGCTGATAAAAAAAAAAAATCTTTAAAGGAAGAACCTTGTGTAACTATAATAAGATTTGCTAATTGTTACCTCTTTCTACATGGAAGAAATCAACTGTAAGAAATCTTCAAAAGGGATCTTAATCACAATACTGAGTTATCAGTAAGTAACCAGACATTGAGACAGATGAATTGTATTATCTACAACACAGGAAGGACAGTTGAGTATAGAGAGTAAAGACAAAAAACTCGGAGTTGCTATAAATTGTGTTTTTGAAGTAAAAAGCACATATGGAGATACCCTGCACATTCCAAATGCAAGCAATAATTAATCTCGTGATAATGTTTTGACACATCCTAAGAATTTATCTTTCTGCTCTAACATCCAAACCTTTTTGGTCCTGATCCTCCTCTCTATGTAGCACAGTTGCCTTCTTCCCCACTAAATACCATACAGTAATGCAATCATGGCTCAACAGTGAAGGAATTCCAGTATGGCTTTTTATTATTATTATTAAATAATTATTAATTTGATCACCTGAATGTACATTTCAACTGGAAGTAGCAGGATAATATGTGAAATATGCTGCTGCTTTACCATACCAGTAGAAGTCAGAGTTAAAAAAAGAAAAAAACCAACACTCACAAGCAAGTACTCCTCCTCAAACCTAAGGGTTTCCCATTATTTAAAATTCAAGAGGAGGAAAAATTAAAGACTGCTTTCGGGAAAATGCCATATTCTTTTAGTCTTACGTCAAAATGTCTTCTGTACTCTCTTTCTTTGCATTTTATTTCATGATCTGCTTGTTGCCTCAGGATTTGGGAGCCTTCTCCCACATGATGATGAGAGTGGATGGCCTTAATTAAATAGAAATTAAAGCTGTTTCCACAACTGCTGGAACCAGCAAACACAGCACTGCTTACATTTTGTACAGAACAACATGATGCTCAAGAAACTATAACTGGCAATATTTCACTCTTTTCCTGAAATCACATTTGGTATCTAAATTATAAGAGAGGAAAGAATGGAAAACACTCAATAAGTTAATATTTATTAATTAAGAAGGGCAAATTCACCTACTTGTGAAAAGCTTATGGCATTTGCTTTCAGCCCTGAGTCTCTTTCTCCCTTCAGCAGAAAGCATGAATCTAAAAAACGGGAGTTCACAATCAGCTTCAAATCACACACTTGTTTCAAATTCTATTATTAGATTCTATTTAATCAGAACTATTAGATCACTCACTGCAGCAAATGGGAACAAATGGGTGTCCCTCTCATTTCATATTCAGTAACGATTGAAGTATTTTTGGAAATACTTATGAAGATCTAAAGGCATTACACTTTAAGTTCTACAATATGGATTTTAACAGTGTTTTTACAAAAGCCTGCCGAGGGCTCTGTGCAAGCAAAAGGTATATTTTGAAATCAGTGCCCAAAGCTTACGTGTATACATACTTGAAAGTAAAACCAACACACAATTAGAAAACACAATTTCAATAAGTCAGCTATGCCATGGCTAACCAGCCCTGATATCAAATGCAAATGTGACATAATGTTGAGATATACTCATTCAGCCCAGAATAGCTACATTTTATATTTTCCAAATATTCCAAGCTGTTTCTTCAGATCCTAACACAAAAAAAGCACATTTTGGTTGTCATGATCCAGAAAAGAGACTATAGACTCAAACAGAAACATTTTTAATGTCTTCAAAATGTAATTCCTGTGGATGGTAGACTAAGATGCAGTTTCACAGGAGAGGCCCGGAGACTGTCTGGACAAACAATACCAGAAAGGAACTGCTCTAAAGCAGCAGCAAACCTGAAACCCCTTACTCAGCCCACTCACGGTTCATCTTGTAAAACAGCACCATACAGAACCCTGTGAAGCACAAAGTTTGCACGATGCAGTTTAAAGGTACACAGATCCAGGTCTCAGGAGGGCAATTCCACTTACACACATGGAACTCGGTGAGCTTTCATCCGGGATCGCAGAGTATGACAAATTACGGTCCTCTTTGACACAAGATTTTACAGTCACGGAGAGGGTGACAGACGGCTGGGACACGGGGATGTTACCTCAAATATGCACCCAGCCATAGCACGGACAAGCGTATTTCCAGTGGGGAAAGCCACCGCCGCTCCCGAGAGCCCGGTGGGGGCGGCAGGAGGCGGCTGCTGCCCGAGCCCTCGGGGACTCCTGTCAGCACTGCCCGGCCCGAAACGTCGGGAAGAAACCCCCACCGCCGACCCAGGGAACGCGGGGCGCCCGGGAGCCCCCTGAGGGGTGCGGGCGGGCAGGGGGGCCGAGCGCGCCCCGGGCAGCGCCGGCAGAGCGGGGGGGGCTCCGAAGGGGGCGCAGCCGCCCCGCGCCCGGGGGAGTGGCCGTGCCCCGGCCAGGGGAGGCCCCTCGAGGCGGGCCCGCGCCACCCCCACCCTCTCCGTATCAGCGGCGGCCGCCGAGGCCGCCCCGCGGGTCCCGGCCGGGGCGCAGCCCCGCTCTCACCTGGTCACGGCTCCATCTCGCCCGAGCCCGCCCGCGCCCGGCCCCGCCGAGAGGCGCCGCCCCCGCTCCCGCAGCGCGGCCGCGCCACCGCCGGCCGGCGCCTCGCAACCGCGGAAGGGCCCGCCCCGCGCCGCCCCCGCCAATCAGCGCGGAGAGAGGCAGGTGAGCGGCACGGGAGCCGGCCAATGGGCTGAGAGCACCTGGGGAAGCTAACGGGTGCGAGGGGCGGGGCGGGGCGGGCGCCGCCTGACTGACGGGGCGAGTAGCCAATGGCAAAGCAGAGATTAGGTCATCGAGGGAGGGGCGGGGAGGGGCGGGGCCTTGACCTCGGCTTAAAGGGGCAGCGCTGGCCGTGAGGACGTTGTGGGGGAGTTGGTGTTGGTTTGTTGGGGTCAAAACCGTGAAACATTCCGGCGCATGATGTTAATTCTGGGATGTTTAGGCTTAATGACAAGTCAAGAATATTTGCCTTCCTTTATCCTGTGTTTTCTCCCAGTGCTCTCCACCCCAAATCCTTGGGATGGGAGTGGAGGGTCCCCAGCACAGGCTGGATCTTACATGCTGGAAATTAAATGCACCAGCGCGGCGATTGTCCAGCTTTACCAGTGCTGTTGTAACCTTGAGTTGGGAGATAATATTCAGTGAACCAAGATCGCTGGAAATTAGGGATTGGCCAACAGAAATCTTCAAATGAAATGTATCCCTAACTTTTCCGCGCTTTCATGTGTGTAAAGTGGCTTCAGGAGTAACCAAGTCTCAGAAAAAAACATCCCAGAGCAACCAACAATGGAGGCCGTGCTGCCACCACTGCCCGACCTGTGACTGAATTGTAGGTGTCAGCTGCCCCTTCAAGCGCCTGGCTGGGTGGTCTGGGCCTTCTCTTGCAGAAACACAATGTTTCTTGATGTAGTACAAAGCCAGGAAAATAAATGGTGCAAGTGGGTGAAATGCCCATAGTGAAAACTTCGGTTAACGGAGGTGGGATTGTGGAGAAAGTAGAGGAATGATGCCATCCCTGAAGAGCAGGGCAGAGGACCATAGTTAGACCGTTATAATATCGTTATAAATAGTTGGTGCACTTTACCTGCAATGCTGTTCTCGCCCCTGCTTACTGTATCTCAAAATGACGTTGAGTCATGACAGAGACTATAGGAACGCTCAGAGAAGGATTGTCTCACACAGTGAAGCTGAAAAATTTAGGATCACCTTTCAAAACAAAGGAAAGGGCACATGAGCGAGGTATACAATAACAAATGGTATAAAGAAGGCGTCATTGGCCTTTCCTTATTCTCTCATATAGTCAAAGAACTAGAGGACATGATATAACTGCAAAGCAATGTATGTGAAGTAGTTAGGAAAAAATGTTCGTGCCATGTACAATTAATCTATGAAATTCACGATAAGAAGCTTGATGATACAACTTATGTTAAGAAGAACCAAATACTTAGCCAGTTACTGCCAGTCAGCCACTATTTTGCCCTAGTTTCCAATGTTGACATTTACAGCTCTTTGCTTTTCATTCCCAGAGATCCAGTTCAGCTTTGGCTGTGCACATAAATCTTTGAAGTAACATAACTCTTCTCCCTGCTGTTTGACAGGGTTAGCACTCCAGAGGTAGTTTAGTGGAAGAATAGAACAAAAAAACATTCCCATGTAGTTTTAGGTTTAATGACAAGTCAGGAATATTCACCTTCCTTTCTCCCATGTTTTCTAACAGCTCTTCAGGGATCTGAAAAAAATGCTCCAGGTGAATGAGAAAGCATGGATGTCTTCCAGCTCTACAATGTCGCCAATTTTAGCAACAATGGTGCATGGCTTATTCTTGAAATCATTTGCTTAGAAGACTTGTTAATAGATCTGTTTACAGAACAGGGGAGGACACATGATGTGTCCAAGGACATACCACAAACTGATGGCAAAGCTCACAGCTATGCCCATATTTCCAGTTCACAAGCTGGAGTCCTACTCACTGAGCTGTATCTTCCTCCAAACAGATGAACATTTAAGAGACAGAAGCATTTCTCTTCATATCCATATGTAGGTTTCAATGGTTTGCTAATATCTCTACCAATTTATAAACTCTACGTGTTACTGGTTGTTACTTGTTCTTCTAAGGTTTTCAAAGGTATTTACAGGCCTTGATAAATATACAGATGGGGAAAACAGAAAGATATAATTTCACTTGTCCATAAAAGCTTTCTGTCTTCACCAGGAACAGTGAAAAGTGAAGAACACATATTGCACGCAAGCTATGCTTTTTTGTTTTAATTTTGAAGGCCTTGTTATTTTCAGTAGCTTTCAATTTCCTTAAGACTCATAATGAATTAACTAAATTCACATTTTATTAAGAAATGCATAGGAACAGTCTGCCATATTGGTAAAGGCAGCAAATCAAGTATATTAAATTACTTCAATTTGATTTAACGTTAGATGAAAGTTTACACTGAACAAAGAATATGCCAGATATAACAGCATACAGCAGAATTCAATACAGTTACAGTGGGACTAATTCTAAGTGCAGTTCTGAACTCAACTGCATAATTTCAAAATCAAGTTACTTTTGGGTGCCTATCATGATGTCTTAGTTATCATTGACTTAGTATTATATTCAGTTTTGCATCTGGATTTCCTTTCTCTTTAAAGAAAAGCAATAAGAATGGGGGAAGAACATCTAACAAGAACAAAGGTAAAGGGAAACACTCCCTAAGAGTGTTTCTAAAGGTAAAGTTCTTAAAATGGCTCAGTGCTGTGCTTCACATTAAAGACTGGATGGCCTTCAGCCATCTAAAGATGACTCTGCTTAGAACCATAAGCTATTACAGAAACCTTAATGACCCAACAACTCAGAACATGCCTAATAGTGTTTATTGTCTTGGCATTAGGCTGATGGACAAATTATCTCCTGATGGAGAAAGAACCTGGTTGGCACAGATAATGGTTCCTGCTTAATTTTGGGGGGTGTAATGAATTCTGCTAACTAGGGTCCTGACAGATAGTACACATCCGAGCAGCTCAGCAAGATTCCAGGTTTCCCAAGGGTTTACACAGACCACAGCAGCAGATTCTCACGTGTGTGTGTGTGTCTGTGTGTGTGTCTGTGTGTGTCTGTCTACACACAAGAGAGTGTGCAGGGACTTTCCAGGTCTCTGGGGAAGCTCCTTCCAGAGGCACTTGGCCAAACAGGGGTGATTGCCAGCCCTGGGCTGAGGCAGAGCCTGTTCACCAGCTGCCATGGCCAGGCTCCTGCAAGACACTGACCTGGGTTTCAAGTGAAGCCACCTCTCCCGCAGCAGCCCTGGGAGCACTTGCATGTAGACGGATTCTGCTGGGCCATAATTGCCTCTATCAGGGCTGGCTGAGCTCTTCAGACCGAGCACTGTCAGTCACTTGATCGGCTCAGCTTCTGCGTTATGGCCTCGAGCCAGAGCCTACAATTCCCTCAGAGACTGCAGGGCAAAGGTTGAGGAGGGTGTGCCAGACAAGGATGGGAAGGGAAAGGAATAGGAGGGTGCAGGAGCGGATACTGGAGTTCAGGGGTGTGTTTGAACACACAGGAGGAGTAGCAGGCTGTAGACACCGAAGACATGGCTCCTAATGAAGAGCAGAGGGCAGTGAAGACCCCTTTCTGTGCGTGGTCCAGCTCTGAGCAGGCAGCTGCTGCAACTCACCAGGGTGCTACTGCAGTCTTGTTACGTTTGGAGTCCTTGTGAGAGCTTTAAAGGGAGTGGCTGACTTCGGGTTGCATTGTAAAACTAGGAGGAGATGGTGTGTTCTCAGCATTGTTTAATCAAGTCCTGACATGCAAGAATAAGAGATGACTGGAGAAAGTGTCTAATAAAATTCCTTGCCTTCAGAGAGGCCAGCTGCTTTCACTTTTTTAACTGAACCCTGTTGCTGACATGGTTTTTATTCTTATTTTCCATGTCCTGCACATCAGTGGCTGGTTTCTTTCCTATAATCCCTACAGTACAAGTGTCTCTTGAGAAAGGAGTTGAGTGAGGACACAAACATCTTATAGAGGTATTTCTATGACTGTTTGAAGTGTTAGAGACACTCATTTTCCTATCTTACCAAGGATAAGGATTTCCTGTTTTGAAATGGGTCAATAGTTTCAATTTGATAAACAATAACGTATTTCTATTAATCTAAGCTTTGCTGGGCAAGGAATCTACTTACCTATATGTCCTTCACAAGAAAAGAGGGTTTGCCTGCTCAGCTGCTCAAAGAGTGAGCAACATATAGGAAAAAGAGAGCAAAGGCAGCTGAAATCTTTTTTAAAAGCATGTCCTTTAGGCAAATATCAAGCACAAGAATTTCTGAATAAAAATTGTTTGCGGAAGTGTTAGGGCCTGTAAAAAAGTGCATGGGCTAGTATCAGAGTTCAGGGTTAATAATTAGTGCCTTCTATCAAAGGATACATTAATTATTAACTTAAGTCTGTGACTTCCAAGTTATGATCCACATGGGTAGGAAAGGATTTACCATAGTAAACAATGCAGTTTACAGACTCATAGGTTCAAAAGTGAAGTGATAAAGATACATTGTGCTTTATGAGAAAAGGTGAAGGCTGGCCATCATCTTTTGTTTCGAAAGGACTGGAAAAGACACCAACTCGTTTCTGGGCTTACTGTAGTATTTTACTGCTTCCCTTAGATGGAGCCAAACTCACATCGTCCAGCTGCCTGTGACTCATCAGTGGTGCATGCAGCTTACCCAAAATCAGAGAACTATGTAGTAGGAGAGTTTGTCATGGGTCCCTGAGCCCCGTTTCCTGCCCGTTCCCCTAGACTGACTTCCTGTTTCCTTGCCTCCCAGGTCAGCTCCCACTGCAGCGGCTACAGGCAGTGACACACAAAAGCACTAATCTGACACTGACCTTCCCTTACAGCCTGAGGGGAAATGTTTTTCAGATGTTACAAATATTACCTTTGCAATACGTTATATCACAGCTTTTGCTAGTGGTCTATTCATCTGCACATTGAATGGATAAGGCATTAGAAAGGGTCTTAAGAAGCATGTTTTGGAGGCTTCTTCCTTCCATGCCACACTGTGGTCTTGGGCAAAATTCTGATCAACCAGGCCTTGTGACTCTGGTGTTCCACTGCAAAATGTTTGGGATCTATATGGATGCAATGCAATTACTTGCAATATAAAGTAGGAACTTCAGAGAACAGAGAGGAGGACTCTATATTCTCTGCCACCTGTGAAGTGGTAGCTACATTACAGCAATTTGATCAAAAAGGTGCATAAGGAAGACAGACACAACTGTAAGCCAAACTGGGATAAGAGCATTACAGGGTAAGAAGTGACCATTTCCAATCTTTGGAGTAAGAAACCACAGCTACCCTCCTGACAGCAATGAAGCTCTTTCCTCACTTCAAGAGTCAAGGAAGGCATCTTCACATCTCTGTTCAGAAGAGTGCAAAGCCACTCATATCCCAGTAAGGGGCAAGAGTAAATATTTCCACACTGATTTTACTTACTTGGCAACGCTTTTCATTACACTGGAATTGAAAGTGTTGTGGAAACATCTGAGGCAGCTTGGAGAGAGTGCCCTTTTGCTAGCCTTTTATTTTTAAGCAAGCTCACAGAGCAGATAGCTTTCTCAAAAGAGCATTACATTTAAAGGGTCTGCCTGGTTTTCCTGCTATTCAGTGTTCATACTAAATCATGATGAATTGATACACGGAGACTATGTCAGTAATATCCTAGTGATACTAACGTGCAACTAACTGGAGAAAAGTCTGCATCTGGTTTTATATCCCTGTGGTTCTACACCTATCAGTGCATTTGCAGAAGTCATTTTATCCCTTTCACAGAGGCATATGGAATGCAGCAAGAAGTTGTGACAACCAAATTATTCAGAAAGCTGGGAAAGGTTTTCTGGTGCCAGACCAGTCTTTTGGATGGAGTCTCCTCTTCCAGAGGCTTGCTGGAAGGAGGAGGAGCTGAAGCCCAATCTGGTTTAGCACATCCTCATCAGGACTGTATTATTTCCCAGCTGCTGTTCTGACTCCAAAGTCTGCTCTTGAAGGAGTTATGTTCTCCAGCTTTCTTCCATTGCCAGAGAAGACGCAGCTAGAGGGTTTGGAGAAGGAGGAGATTTGATCCCCACACAACCCTGGGGCTCCCTGGAGTAGTGAGTAATCAGCATGGGGAGAGGAAGTGTGTCACACTTCCATCTTTACTTTGTTTAGATGTTTCCCATGAAGCAAGTGAGTACAAGGGGATCTTTGGATTTCTCTTTGCAAAGCCCGGGTCTGATTGCAGCTGCGATGTCTGATTGCAGCTGCGATGTCATCCTTAGAGCGCTGACTCATCCAGCAGGGCTGCAGTTCCAAGGAACACATGCAGAGGCTGGGAAAGTTCAGAGCTATTTTCGGAGCTTGGGGGAGTTGCACTGTGGGGTCCCACTCTCTGAAAGAGGTGCTAGGCAGGGAGTGTGCCATCCAAGAGGCTCAGTAAAACTGGACACTGCCATGACCTCACAGGCTTCAAAGCAAACAGAGTGCAAAGGCAGAAATCAGTAGAGGAAAATAATGGCCATTCACTGGGAAAGGGTTCCTTTGGCATTTTGATCTTACCACTCAGTTTCACATAGCGGAGCTGCATTAAATAGTCCCTGGAGCTGGATTTTGACAGTGTCCAGACAAAGATGGACCACAGGGAAATTATGCAGCACAATGGCAGAGCACACTGATATTCACCAACATGAGTGCAGCCTCCTCTTCTTCCCCAGTTTACATTTATCTGTTTACCTCGACCCAAAAAACACACCTGGTAGTTCCAAAACTCTCCCTCATCTGGGTGAGGCTTGTTAACATAACATTCAACCTTCCAGCCTTAATAACGAGATTTACAATTGTGATAAGAAACATTTTAAAATGTGATTTAAAATATATCTTATAATGGAGGAAGTGGAGGAAAATACTCTGGAGGGAAATTAAAATATTCTAATTTATGTTCAAGAAAGGAGGGATCAAATGGAAAGAAAAAGAAAAGGAGTGCTTAATGCTGTCTGGGGAACACAGCAGCAACCTCTCTCAGACAGGCCTGATGTTCCTACAAAATAACCAGTCCAGGAATGATTGTCCCAGATAAACAAAGAGGCACAAACAAAGGAAGTAGGAATGAAATTCAAACGGAGCTGCTTTCCCCTAGCCCCTGCCCCTGCTGCAGCACAACGTTGAAACTGAGCAGATCAATTTGCTCCTGAAGAAAGATATCCTTGTGTGGCAGAGTTGCCTGTCAGACACCAAAAGCTCTTCCAGCTGCTGGCAGCGTAGGAAGAGTGACGGGCTCCTGGCCAGGGCTCTCCTAATCAAGCCCACGTAAATCAGAGATGTGCTCGTGGGCAGTTTGTTAGCGCTGGGGACTGCTCAGCTTCTCAGATGCCAACACTCTGCAACTCCTTCTGCTCGAAGGGAGCCATTTGACAGAGTTCTGGTTAAAGGGGCTGATGATAAAGCGTTCCCACAGAGCTGATTTCTCCAGAAATGTGTGTGATGCTGGTATGTAATGTCAGGAGGCAGCTTTGCCTGAAATATCTGGGGGATCTCATTAAAAAAAAAAAAAAAGGATACTGGAGAAAGGATGTAGGTTGGAATTGGAGGACAGATATGATTACAGGGAGGGAGATACTGCTATGCTGAAGACCCCTGTGATTATTTAGTTTACAGGTAGTCATTCAGAAAAGAGAACCTAATAGAAAAGAAGAAAATACTGAAGACTCTAAAGGTGTTCTAGTAGTACCCTGATTGCTCCTATCCTGAAGGAGGACTCAGTGAACCTGAAAGATGACACATTTCGAACTGGGTAACAGGAGATATGTTTATTAGAGAGTAATGTTAGGTGTGTACAGAAAATGTATTTACTACAGAGTGATGTTATTTGTGAGAGTCTCACAGACTATCATTGAGAGCAAGAGTCAGATTAAGCCTTAAATAGGATTAGTGAGGGGAAAAAAGAGGATAATCAGAGGTTGTTACTCTTATTCTCTTTCATGTTTGAGGGATAAAATCCCACTAGCTGCGGGGCATAGAGCAACCTCCAAAAGCCCATGACTAGAAATAACTTCTTGTGTGGGCAAATTATCCTATTCTTCTCTTGAACTTCTCTAGGAATAATTTTCTGCTGGTTTCTATCTCAGATAGCCTGCAGGGGTGCTTTTTTCATCATGTTTGTTACTGCTGGCATGTAAAGGTATGAGCTGGAATTTCAAAGACTGTTTCCAGGCTACTTTCACTGACAGAAAAACACAGTGTGACAGATGAAGATAGAGGTCGACTGACTGACAGATTTTTTTGACCACTCAGTTCTGTCCCAAACATAAGAAAAACAATATTAAATCTGTATTTTGTGACTATGCTTCTTGTTTCACAGCAACCCAATCTTCAGAGCATCTCCTAGGTTAATATTGTCCAATTTTGTATCTTGAGCATCATCTACCTCCTGAACATTGTCTGCATCTTCTATTGCTGTTTCTGCTGTAGTGAAGAAATTCATTCTTCTCTGCTGCCCCCATGTTCCAGACATCTTAATCTTTGGAATCTGTCAACATATGGGCAGTGGCATCTGGCATGTTGGGAGATCCTATGTTTTCTCCCCCGCCATAGATGTCAGCAGTTCTCCGGCACCCCTGTTCTCACTGCTGTGTCCATAGATTGATATTTAGCCACTGTTTACCAATCTTCTCCCTAAGATGTTGCGAGTCCCCTCTTGCCGACTTGATCGTTTGCGTCCTGTGGGCACAATCTCATCAGCATTACCCTGCTTTGGCTCTACAGCAGGTTTAACCTGGCCCTGCTAGTCCCAGAGGTTGTGACATTCACTGTCTCTACTCTCGCTTTGTCCTGCAGTGACCTTCACTCCTCACATGGCACTACCCATGTGCAGATATTCCAAAAGATTAAGTCTCTTCTGCCCCAGCAAAATGCCCGGTGGAGGGCGAAGTGAGCCACACAGCTGCTCTCAGTCGGGTCTTCTCCATCTGCTGGGCATGGAATCACTTGCTGCTGTAGATACAGACACCCCTGATCCTCATCTGCTCTTGCACCTGAAAGTGCACAACATCCTGGGCTGTGCACTGAGCTGGCTCATCCCCTCTGTACTTGGTGGGTTGTGAGAGCTGTCACTGGGTCTCTCTATCAGCTCAGTGGCCCAAGACTGGCAGGGACTGACCACACATTTGCCAAGGGGCAGATAGCAAGCCAAAGATTAAAAGTATTTGATCTAAAGAGGATCTAAGGAGATCTAAACAGGTGCCTGGAGTCCGGAAAGACTTCGAAAGGGTGTTTAATTTTCTCTGGTGATTCCATGCTTTAAAATGTTTAAACAAATCTGATGTATAATTTGGTTGAATGACAACTATATATATATAGAAGAGAATGGTGATAATAATTCACAAGACTTTGGAGAATATAAATGTCAGGGAAGGAAGAGTGGTTGTGCTGGTACTAGTGTGATAGCCAGGAGGACCCAAGTGAGTTTGAGAAAAGGAAAATTTTGGCTCAGCACAAGGAACAAAAATATAAACTAAATAAAGCGACCTAAAATAAGTAACTGTACAAAGCCTAAGAAACCAAACAAAACCTTTCCTCCAAGCAGTTATTTTGGAAGAGGAAAAGTACCAGATACTACATTGAGTTCTCTGTGAGCTTCGCTCTTGTTGTGGGTTTTTGTATGGAAGCCACTCAAAAAGTTATGGTGATGGTGGCTGCCTAAAATGGAAAGAGCCAACAATAATGTCTGTCTGATTTGAACAATCCCCAGAAGGGAGAGGCTGAAACCCCTCAGAAGCAGTAAATTAAAACTGAGCAGAAACCTGGCACGTATGGTAAGTGACGCATACAGTGAATGGCACAATCTTCTGTTGGGCTCTGCACATAGAGGACAGACACATCATGATTTTCCGCGTCTAAAATAAAAAGACTATAAAAAGTACTTCTTCCCGTTATGGAGACAAATAAATTTGACAAGAGTGATTTGTCTTCTTATTACAGATTTTTTTCCAATTCTAAGAATTTTTCCTTTTTTCTCTCTCTCTTTTTTTATTTTTTTTTCTTTCCTCCTTTCCCTGGTGAGCTTTAAATGCAGAGGGAAAAAAAAAAGTGTCTGATCTGAGTAAGAGTCTGGCACAGATGAGGGATCTGAAATAGGGACAGTATTGCTGCTTCTCACATTGTCAGTGCTCTCTCTTCACTGGAGTGTCCCTGGGGTTTAGAGGATGTGATAAAGAATGTTCAGGCCAACTGGAGGAAATGTTGAAAGTTCAGACAAAAATACACAGTGTCTCCTATTAGAAAACTGTTGCAGGAGATAAACCAAACGTTTAAAGATGTGGAAATTTAAAGTCAGGTTAATGGTCAAAAACAGAGATCAAAGTTGATCTTCCCAGACAGACTTTTTCTATTTTTCAACAAAGGGGTTTTTTAAAACGAAGGCTAGAAATACCTGTATACTGATGCCTGCACTTTGATAGATGAGTGGTAAAATAAGGCTGGTCACTAGATCAGTGGGACAGATGCTGCAAAGGAGAGCATCTTCTTGAGCTTTATGAAGCACCGATTCCTGCGCCAGCAGGGAGGCAAAGAGCTGCTGCGCCATGTTCACAGTACATTAACTGCTGGCATTTTCAGTGCATTCCAAACCCCAGATCAAATAACTCCACTGCTAGATCATGCTGAAACGCTCTAACGCTTATTTCTCTCCATCACATCCCAGTTACCAGGCTGCAGGGGCATGGGTGAAAAAGTGGCATGTGGAAGTTTTAAACTATATAAACTTGGATTCTTAAAATTAACAAACATGCAGTGAATGAGCACTCATTGTTCCGTTGTTCTGTGTTTATGCTGTGGTGAAGGAGGCCTACAGTTCCTGCTGAGAAGTGAGATGACAAGTTTAAAAGGGCACGGGCACAGCGCCGGGAAGCAAGTCCCCACATCACCCCACTCTGCATGGCCCAGGCAGGGCCAGGCTGTGCAGAGCTATCGCTCTGCTCTTTCCTGCTCCCCTGGTTCCTGTGACAAAGGCATCAGCTCAGCGCTCACCTCTGCCGTGTTTCATGGCTGGGATGGCTGGTGGCTGCTGGCAGGAAGGAAGCAGGCGATAGGAATGTGCCACCATCACGGCACTCTCCAATCCTCTCCATGTTTTTGAGTTTTTGGTCATTTTGTTTCAAGGGCAGTGCTCTCCGGATGTTTTCATTCCCGTGTATTTGCAGATGTAACTCTCTGCCAAATGATGTGCCTTTTTTTATCTGGGAAAATCCTTGGCGGGTTTTACAAGACAGATGTACGAGGCCCGGGAACTACCAGCACGTACAAATGTCTGCAATCTTTCTTAAGACGAAGCCCGCGGGCCCAGTGCTTGCCATCCCATCCCAGATAGCAGAAATCAGTGCTCAAAGTGGCGCCTGGGTGTTGTTTGCAGGAGAGGCTTCCCAGCTGGCCCCAGGCCAGAGCCCACAGCTCGTCCCAGCCCTCAGCAGTGAGGGAGACGTGCGGGCAGTGCTCTGCTCTTTCTCTGCTCGGCACAGCAGCCCCAGGGTGACAGCACTACTGATATGCTGGAGAAGGCTCTGGACTGCTTCAGCTGGAGCAGAGTGGGGGATGAACTGCATTGACCCCTCAAATGGTAAAGCACACGGAGGCAGGTTTAAATCCTCTGTCTTGTTTTGCCAATGAGTCCTGCAATGCCGTCCCTCTGTTTTTATTTAAAGGCTTATAACCTCAACAGGCATGGAGCAGCGGGTGATAGACAGACTAGCTTTATGTCTGAAATCAGGGCATAGCTGCATTAGAAAATCTTAATGGAAGAGGATGTGGTTTTCCTTTTACACTAACAAACCTTGTTTCCCTTAGTCAGGTATAGAGAAATGACTGACTTGTTTTAGCTGAAATTTTCCTGAGAAGTACAGGCCATGGACAGACACTCAAAATAGAAGTTTTGTGCCCACACCACTTGTCAATGTTATCAGCAACTTTAAATATGACTTGGTAAGAGGAACGGTCAGGTAAACTCAGTCGTTAGTATTTTCCTCCCTGTGCCTCTCATAATCAGACCTGGCCTTGTTCATCTTGCTGGGTCAGCAGTTTTATAGCTAGGTGAGGCATTGGAAGAGCCACATACGTGTACTTTTGAAAGCTGCAATATTTAGCTATTGGTTTTGGTTTGTGGCAGAGGAAGCAATGTAAAAGGACAAAGGATATCCAGTAGGATGACTTGAGGTTTGGAGGAAGAGCACCTGCGTCCTCTCTGAGCACCCACCTCCTGTATTGCTGCTAGTGATGTGTCCATAACACCAATGAATCAGCGGTGGGATTTGCGCTTGCCACTGAAAATATGACCGTGCAAGTAGCTGGACATAGCTTAGGTCAGAATCAGCAGAAACAAATGTGACCGTGTGTCTTTTCTTGCAGTTCAGACATCCATATCCTGGGAAAACCATGCACTGTCCAAAATAGTCAGAGCATTCCTCCACTTGCCAGCTCAAGATCTGTTTCATTAGTGATATCAAGAGGGAAAACACAGATGTTAATGAGTCCAGGCTGTCTCAGTCCATGCTTATTGGTGTTTTGGATTTGCTGTGAGCAGAGCTCCCTAATCCAGTGCTGTAAACAGGGGGGGCATCCCTGGCAGCAGAGCCACCCTGTTGAGGAAAGGCATGTCATTGGGGGTCCTCAGGGAGAAAAGATCCAGCCCCATGGCTTTGTTCCTATAGCCTGTGCAGTTTATCTCAGAGGCCATCATCTCCTGATTCAGGGTCCTCACTAGCAGCACTGGTGCTCATGGGGCCATTGTTTCCTCCTTATATCTCCAGCCATTCCTTCCTACAGCTGCACCTCAGCACAACTGCCACCTCTGCAGCACCGGCACGATGGGTTATAGAAACAGGTGTTGAACCCCAACAGAAAACCGATCCTGGCTAAAACCCCAATATGGCAGCAGGACAACAGAGCTCTTAAAATGGGTGTTGCCACAAAAAGCCTTCTGGAAAATGCAGCTCTTCGGTTCAGATGGCCAGCCAGGGGCATGAGCAGCCCTCCCTGGCTTTGCGAGCATGGTCTGTGAGCATTTCCTGGTCCTGCTGCCTTTCCCCAGCAGAGCAGGTGGGTACCAGGCACTGTACAATCTGTGCCTGTACTGTACTTCCAGGCTTTCTGAAACCTGCTTACGGCTGGAAACCCCATACAAATGTCCAGAGGCCATCTGGATGACTGTTTGATTTGGGAAAAGCAAATGTGCCAAAGCAAATCCATCTACATAGTTGCCCCACATGAATCCACCAAGCCTGACTGGGACTGTTTCTGCACTCATTCTTCACATGAAAAACAAAGAAGGTGAGTGCCTTTCTTTCCCCACTTTTTCTACTACCCAATGATAAAAAAAAAAAAAAAAAGGAAAAAGTAGTTGGCACAGTGCCCTTCCTACCTTCAAATTTGTCCACTGTGTCAAAAATCCAGGTCTCAGCAAGCTGGTTCCCTGGAAAGCTTCTAGTGATAAAGTAGGAGCAGCTGTGTGAATCACCAGCTGCAGCAACATTCAGGGGAAATCTGAGAGAGGGTAAATCAGTTCATTGAGACCAATGGGAGCTTTGTGTGCCACTGAGAGGACCAGTGGAGTAGGAAGCAGCAATGAAAGGTAAAGTTTTCAAGAACAATACAGAAACAGTCATTGCACAGGATTTAACGGGTAAATTCACTTTGCAAACACAAAAACTGCCAGAAGTGGATGTTATCCACAGTGCTGCACCCTAATTAAACCTCTCCCTCAAATGACATCCACAGACCCCAGTTCTACTTGCAGTTCCACTTCCTCTTACATGTTCTGGGCTTCCCGGCGCTGGCACAGCTGACAGCTACCCCCACCTTCAGAGCCCCAGTTCTGCTTACTCAGTTGGGGAAGTGGGGTTGTCCTTTTTGAAGTTCACCACACACTTCAACCACAGCCCTGAAGGAGCTGCTCACACATGGACGTGGGCTGAACCCCAGGCAGATATTATTGCTAAATAGCTGGTGATACAGCTCAGTTAAAAAGCAGGAGGCATAGTAAAAGCATGAGTTTCATGGTGAAAAGGAATGGTAAACTGAGCCTTAAGAACAACATGTCTCTCTTATACTTAATTTAACACTCATTCTGACAGCTCCTGGTGATGCAGACCTTTTATCTGCTGGCTGCAGCCTCTCCCACAGCAGTGACTCAGCCAGCCCTTGTCTACAAGCTCTTTTGAGCGATAACCTGTCCAAGAGGCCCTAGTAAAGCTCAATCCCCATGGCCCCAGCCGTTTGTGACTTCTCTAGGAATGATTGCATCAAGCAAAGCCCAGGAAGAGCTGGTCCGAGTCACTCATTATTTGGGAAGGGGAGAAGCACTGCTTCAGGCCTGAGCTCACTTGTGGCCAGGAAAACCTCCAGGCAACTGCTGTCTGTCCTCCCCATCCTGTGTCCCCTGTCCTTGCTGTTTTATTATATTAGCAATACTTGAGGAATTGTATTTGCTACTCCGTTTCTGTTGGATGGGGGCAGGGGAAAACAAAGATGCAAAGGCTTGATGGTACTGCCATCCCTCAGTCTGCAGGTGATTTGGTTGGTGATTTTGAAAATGTTAGCATTTCCTTCATAAACTGGCTTTCCACTCAATAGTATGGTCCCCCATCCTCTCCCTCCTGGCAGGAGAGCTCTGCCACTGAGGGAAGCCACCCTGCTGACCCTCATTGTGCCACCTATGGCAACATTGTTGTCTGATCCCATGGAGAACCAATCTAAGTAGATAGAGTTTAGAAAAATATAAAATAAAATTAAGCAGAGCTCTTAAAAAAAAACAGACAGGAAAGCTTTTTTATCAGATCTGCTCCCTCCACTGGCCCATTAAATGCTTCAGTGAGGATTAAACGAGGGTGACGATGGCCTCACTTCTATCCTTGCATCGCCCCTGCCCTGGCCCTGCCTGGCTGCTGTCCAGGTGGCACAAAGCACTCAAGCAGAAGATGCCAGATGCAGAATAAACCAGGTGACATCTGGGAGGCAGGATGCCTGTGAGCAGTTTGGCCATGCAAATGCTTGGGACAGCTCCAAGAGGGGAAAGAACAAGAGGTGAAAGTAGAGAGATGCTGAGCTTGATTCCCCAGGACCTGGCAAAGAAGTTTCCTGGGCTGTTCGGGGGATTTGTTGCAGGACAAACAGCACTGCCTGCAGTCCCCAGGGTCAGGGATCTGAGAGCTCCCCACTGTCACCCCAAGAAAGCATCCAGAGGCAGTTTTGCTCCTGAGTCAGCCACTTTGCTCCAGGCAGGAAATTAAGAAATGTGTTTATGTCTTCCTCGAGAGGAAAATAAAACAAAAACAGAGAAAAACCCTCCACTTGGGATTACAGGAATGAAAGATGGGCAACAGGAAACACTATTTCTACTGCTGGGAAATGCAGTTGTTATGTCAACCAGCTGCTGCTGGCAGTCCCACATGGCATGATAAATGAGATCGGGCTTGATGTGGAAGCCAACTGGACTGCACTGGTCAAATCCTTCTGGGAAGAGATGAGAGCTTAAGAAAGTGTCTGTACACATTCAAACATGGCTTTGGAGAACATCAGCTGTAGTTGTCCCCCTCATGCTGTGGGGTGGATGCTGTGAGCCACCAGCACCCCAAACCCACACAGAGGGTTTGCTCTTGAGGGCAGCAAGAGATTTCAAGGGAAATCTCTTTCATGGTAACCTTTTCCTTTTACACACTGCAAAACCAACATCCTGTTCTGCTCAGTCTGAGATATGATCGGGAGCAAAAAAAAAAAGGGAAGCAAATGAGCTGAAAGGTGAGTGTCCTGAAAGCCCTGGGCGTGCTCTTGTATGCACCGGGAGTTTCCCTTCACCCAACACAAATGAAGAAAAGCCACTGAGAAACCACATGGACCCCTTCAGCTGCATTCAAACCAGCTACATGCCTGATGGAACCCCTGCCTCATTGTCCTCTGCCAGTGACTGAGGGCTGAAAATCCCAGCGGGCAACTTTGTTCGAAAATAAACATCGTGAACACACTGGCTGTGATATTTTGTACGAGAAATAGCGTGGCCAGCAGGACCAGGGCAGTGATCATCCCCCCCACACTCGGCACTGGTGAGGCCACACCTCGAATCCTTCAGTTTTGGGCCCCTCACTACAAGAATGGCATTGAGGGGCTGGAGCGTGTCCAGAGAAGGGCAATGGAGCTGGTGAAGGGTCTGGAGCACAAGTCTCATGAGGAGCAGCTGAGGGTGTTGGGATCTTTTAGCCTGTAGAAAAGGAGGCTCAGGGGAGACCTTATCACTACAACTACCTGAAAAGAGATCATAGCAAGGTGGGGGGCAGCCTCTTCTCCCATGTAACAAGTAACATGACAAGAGGAAAAGACCTCAAGTTGTGCCAGGGCAGGTTTTGATGGGATATTTGGAAAAATTTCTTCACCAGAATGGTCGTCCAGCAGTGGAACTGGCTGTCCAGGGAAGCAGTGGAGTCACCATTCCTGGAGGTACTTAGAAGACATGTAGACGTGGCACTTTAGGACATGGTTTAGGGGTGGACTTGGCAGTGCTGGGTTAACAGACTCTATAACCTAAAGGTCTTTTCCAGCCTAAATGATTCTATGATTCCATGATTCTATTCTACCTTTGTAGCCCAGAGAACACACAGATGGGGACTCCCCTGTTACAGTGCCAGCAGCTCTGCAGAATAACGTGCTGATTTCTGTATCCCAGAGAAGCTTGGAAGAAGTCAAAACTGCAAGTTCTCTTGCAGAAGTAACCTTAAATAGTAACAGCCTTGCAGCGGCCTCACACGCTGTCCTAGGGGAGACCTTACCTGCCTATTTTGAAAAAGCAGTGTTTTTAGACAGCTGAACAAGGACTTCTCCCTTCAGTTTTAAATAGATTGTCCCTATTTTGGGGACTAGTTGGACCATTTGATTGCTCAGAATTGGATGTGAAGGATTTTCTGATGCACTGAAAGCAAATTTGCCAAGCAGGATGGCTTGAGAGCTGAAACAGCAACTTAGCCCCTTTCTAATGGTTGGTGACAGTAACTAATGTGGTGGTGACGATTTGCCTTTAAAATTCAGAGGACAATTACTGTGTCCTTCTGCCCACACCTATGTTTGCCAGCCTTGCAACCCAGCCCTTCTGAGGAGTCAGGGGAAAGGCAAAGCCCACAGCAGTTGATTATTGGCTTCTCTGCCCTTTATTTTTATCCTCTGCTGTGCAGCTGGCATTTTGTTTTCACACTGCTGTATTCAATGCAAATTAATCATGTTTAAAAGGGACAGGAATACTGCTCTCAGATGTACTAGAGTTTGGCCCTCCCCATAAACTCTTAATTTCCACAGATTAACTTGTTTAGAAATCTGTGGATGTAATTAATAACAGCCAAAGGGCAGGAGTATTTAAACAGAGAACAAAAGGGAAATTCTGTGTGAAATAAGCTTCATTTTTATTGCTAAAAAGATGATTTGAACTAAAGTATTCAACTTCATCAGTGACAGTCATGGCAAAATTACCAATAAATAAAATAAAGAACCCTGATAAACTCACTCTGCTATTGTCTAGCTGCTCCAAGGAGCTTTTGCCATCTCATGGCAGCTGCCCTGGTACAGAAAAGATGAACTGTTTTTGGCCAGCAGCTCCCTCCAGCAACCCAGCCCGTAGCTGCTCCCAGAGGAGGCAGGGCCTGACTGAGGGGGCAGAGGGAATGCCAAGGAGAGGCAGCTTGGCTCCTGGAGCACCATGACCACCTCAGCCCTGGAGAAGAGAAGGCCCTGGGGAAACTTCATTACAGCCTTGAAGTGAACCTTTAAGAAAGATGAGGACAAACTTTTTAGCAGGACCTTGTTGCAATAGAGTAAGAGGTAAAATGAAGGAGGGTCAATTTAGATTAGATATAAGGAAGAAGTTTACAACGAGGGTGGTGAAGCACTGGAGAGCACACATTGCTTGGAGAGCTGGTAGATGCCCCATCCCTGGAAACATTCAAGGTCAGGCTGGATGGGTCTCTGAGCAACCTGGTCTAGTTGAAAATGCCCCTGCTCACTGCAAGGAGCTTGCACTAGGTAGTCTTTAAAAGTCCCTTCCAACCCAAAACTCACTATGATTTGAACATCCCAGAGATTCTGGGAAACTCTTAACCACTGATGGAGAAATCAAGTTGCAGTACTCTCTTCTTGAAGGACTCCCCAAAGCTGGAATGGATCCCAACACAGAGGCAGGCACAGCTGGCACTGCAGTCTAAGCTCCTGTCAAGGATAGCTGAATCAGCACAAAATTAACCGAGGGAGAGGAAATGAGGGAGGGAGTCGGAAAACAAAGGCAAGACGAATGGGAAGAACAGGAGAGAAGCAATCCCTGTCACTGGTCCCCACAGCACCTCCTCTGAAGGGCTCTGTAGGCTCTTGTCCACCCGCCCTCACATGTGTACTCACAATGAAAAGTGATACGCTGTACAAAAACATGACTTAGTTTCCTTCTTTCCCATCACTAGCTCTTGGCACGGTGCCTCCCTCACGAGCAGCTTCTGTGCACAAAGGATGTCTGACACCTGCCACAACAGAGCTGGACTTTTCCCTAAGTGCATCCCTCTTGCTGGCACACTGAGGGGGTGAAGCTGCCAATTGCCTGAGAGATGAAAATTTCAGCACAAAACAGAATTAGTGGGATGGTGGGTTGGAATGGAGGCAGGAGGAAGCCACAGCTGTATGGGTGTGAAATGCCAGGAGTACTGGGTGACAGTTAGGATGGGTGAAGAGGGCTTTTGTTATTAAAAACAGCTAAAAGAGGTGGGGGCACCTGTCCCTGAACTTCAGAGCCCGGAACAAGGAGCCCATCCATTTGCAGATGTAATCCATCTCTGCTTGCTGAGGCCACTGGTGGACGTGCATGTCCGTGGTGTCAGATTCCAAACTTGAAAATAACCAGTGACCCTTGTGTGGGCTGAGGGAGCAGCCAAGCAGCAAGAAACACTGTGGGCCAGGGGGCAGGAGACTGTCAAGCACAGAGGACCAGGGAATTGGTGACAACTGAACAGGCATGAAGGAGACAGAAAGTCCTCCAGGAGCAAGGACAGGAAGGGAAGGATACTCATGCAGGACTCCAGTGCAGTGTTTCTGGGGGCGGACTGCAAAGCTGCTCTAGGAGGCAGGGATGCTGAAGGACCAGGTGCACAGAAAGGAAAAGCATTGAGAACTTTTGCCACAGGGTTTGCTGCATTTTACCAGTAGATACTTTGCAGTACCTTTAAGTGGACACCTGGGCGTCTGAGAGTCTCTTGAGCCACGTTGCTGTGCAAAGTGAGCGAGTGACAACGATGATCACAGAATCACAGAAAGTTGGAAAGGACCCACAAGGATCATCAAGTCCAACCCTTAGCTCTGTGTAGGACCATCCCCAAGAGTCACACCATGTGTGCCTGAGAGTATCATCCAAATGCTTCTTGAACTCTGTCAGGCTTGGTGCTGCGACCACTTCCCTGGGGACCCTGTTCCAGTGCCCAGCCACCCTCTGGGGGAAGAACCTTTTCCTAACACGCAACCTAAACCTCCCCTGACACAACTTTGGGCCGTTCTCTTGGGTCCTGTCACCGGTCACCATAGAAAAGAGATCAGTGTCTGTCCCTCCTCTTCCCTCACGAGGAAGTTGTAACTGCAATGAGGTCTCCCCTCAGTCTCCTCCAGGATGAACAGACCAAGTGCCCTCAGCCGCTCCTCACGTGGCTTCCCCTCAAGGCCCTTCATCAATCTTTGTTCCCCTCCTCTGGACACTCTCTAAAGTTTAATATCTTTCTCATATTGCAGTGACCAAAATTGCCACAATATTCAAGGTGAGGCCACACCAGTGCAGAGCAGAGTGGGAAAATCCCCTCCCTTGACTGGCTGGCCCTCCTGGCCAGGGCACTGCCAGGGCACTGTTGACTCAGATTCAACTTGCTCTTGACCCTGAGGTTCCTTTCCATGGCACTGCTTTCCAGCATCTCATTTCCCAGTTTGTATGAACATCCAGGGTTGCCCTATCCCAGGTGCACGATCCAGCACTTTCCCTTGTGGAACTTCCTGATGATGCCAGGCTCCATAGGGCCTCTGGGGTGAGAGGAAGGAGCTGGCAGGTGATGGCAGCAGCGGGCAGGCTGCGGTATCAGCAGGGGATAGAAATGGCAGCAGGTTTGGCCACAGATTAGCTGCCCACTCACCTTCAAGGCAGCACTGTGTGACACTTCTACCCAGCCCTTCTCTGCTGGGAGGTCCCCAGCTGGGTTGCAATGCAAGGCCTGGCACCATTCCTGTCTGTGTGGGAAGGGGTGTCACTGCTGATTTTTTGTTGGTGGCAATAGAAATAAGTCTCCGGAAGGGCTGATTTGGTTGCCTTTCACTTATTTTATTTTTCCTGCATGTTTAAATGTTTCCAGGGAGAAGACTTGGGTTTGGGTGGTTTTCTTGTTGTTTGTTTTTTGTTTGTGTTGTTTTAATTTTGGGGTTGTTTGGTCTAGTTTGTTTTTTGGTGTTTGTTTTTTTGTTTGTTTAATTACACCTGGGTAAAGAAAGTATGGGCTGTGAAAAGAAAGGCCCTAAAAATGGCAGATGTATCTCCTCCTTCAGGCAGTGGGAGAGCCTCTGGCTGTCCCTGCCATGGGGTTGTCAGCCCCTCATGGACACATCTGCCTGCAAGAGCTGCCAGGATTTAAAGAATAATGTGACTTAACCTGAACAGCACACGTGGGCTTGCCTGTTCCTGCAATTACACAGTCAGGAAATTAATTTTGATCAACTGCTCCTGAATACCTTCCTATGCAAGCAAAACCTGGCAGGATTTCTTTCCTCTTCTGTCTTTGGGGAATACCAAAGGGGATACTGAGAGGCCCTGAAAGCATGTTATGAAACCACCATGAGAGGCAGGAACTTTTGCATGAAGAAGCACTGGATTCTTGCCCATCCCAGCCATGAACACTGGAGACTGCTCTGTCTGGACATGCTCATGGGGATGTAGTGACAGCTCCCACACTGCCTTGCTGAAGTGGTCTAGATTGTGAAGGGAGGTGGAAATTGTATGTATGTGACTCACCAGGGAAATTATAAGCGTAGTCCTATATTTCAAAAGTACTCAAACAATCCAGCATGGATTTTGTATCAGTGACCGACATATACTATTTAATACAAGATGGGTAGCTGCTGATTTCAACTCAGAGACCTCCCTGAGAACTGAACCAGAACAAGAGGTACTTGCTTTGAAAATCAACCCAGATCCCACAACTTTTCTCAATCAGCATCACAAATTGGAGCCATCCAGTATTTTTTACCAAACAGCCCAAATTTCACAAGACTAGTTCTCACTCCAGATGAGAGTCCCAAACTCTCTTGTGTGTTACAGAAGGATCTACAGATTTATTTTCCTTTTGCTTTCTGACACATGTATGAAGTTTTAGAAGCCAACCACTGTCCCCATGATAAGAATTTTTAGATGCTTCTGGCTGTGGCCAACCTTACAGGCAAAGCCTGCTCCACAGCAGTGGAAGAAGGCAGGGGATGTGATGGTTCCCCATCCTTCAGGACAGGGAGCCACTCAACTACTAGGAAAAAGGACAAAGGAAAAAAATACTAATTTTCTGCAAAACTACTAATTCTCTTCTAAGGAGAATTAGTTCAGCCAGTTTATTCCCCCTCACCCCAACCTCACATACTGTGACTGAGAAGCAGAGAGAAAAATTATGCCCTTATTTTGCACAAATAACTCCAGCCACTGAGAATGAAACTGTTTTCCCACTATGTGTATTTTCTCCCTTTTTCCACCTAGTATCAATACTAGCAAAGTGACACATGGAAAACTAAACCAGGAACTTCACACCTGCTTTTCATTGGAAAGTATTTAAAGCATAAGGTTCCCATGTATTACCACGACAAGAAGGAGTTGGTATAGTGAAGGTAGAAAGGGGAAAAGAGGCCCTTCCTTCCTTTTCTGTTTGCATCTTTTGAAATGATCAACACTAAATAGCAGAAATATAAAACAATGGCTTGATAGAGACTGTTCTCGTTCCTGCCAGATCATTCTCTCAGTAAAAGAGCTAACAGGAGGATCTCTTCTGCATGATTAGCATGCTAAACTTGCCTTTCCATGATTCCTCTACTGAAAACAATTGTGAGTTCAAACCATACTCACATTTCTTAAATTTTTAACCTATATTCCATAGTAGTGATCACTGCAACAGTAGATGGAAAACACAAACTCACCATTAGATGCAGCACCACGCAAAGGACAATCAGTAGGACACCAGGATGAAGGCAACTTTCGTAGTCCCCGCTCTTTTTGGCTTCTCTTACCAGAATCCTTGCAAGATAAGGCAAGAATAAATCATTACCAGTAGTGACGGTGCTGGTACAGCACAGCTTCCTTTCCAGAAACAGCTGATTGCATCAAACAACTCAGCCTGGCTCATCGAAACAGAGTCAGAGGGGGAATTCCTGGGCAGACTTTTTGAGGTTTAGGAGATCTCCTAAAAGGTCTCCCACCAGGTAAGAGGTCTCAGTGCACTTCCCCAGCACAAACTGCATTGTGGCCAAGAGAAGAAAGATGTTGAACTTCCATCCTGGGTTATTCAAAGCCTCTCCTCATGGTAACACTGGGCTTTTCTAAGCACCTCTGCCTGTGTTTAGAAGGAATAGGAGATGTGTTGGGTTCACATCTCTCACTATGTGCTCAGTGGATGAGGGGACATTCTGCAGCTGCATCTAGATTGCAGCAATGCATTTGAAGTGTAACCAAGCTGTAATCCCTGCTTCATCTTATCACAGAACCATTAAGGTTGGAAAAAACTTATAGATCACTGAGTCTAATCATTAACCCAGCACTGTCAAAGCCACCACTAAATCGTGTCCCTAAGTAACACATCTACATGGTTTTTGAACACTTCCAGAGATGGTGATTTCACCACTTCCCATGAAAGCCTGTTCCAATGCTTGGTCATCCTTTCAGTGAAGACATTTTTCCTATATCCAATATAAACATGTCTTGGTGCAACTTGAGGCCCTTTCCTCTTGTCACTTATTACCAGGGAAAAGAGGCTGACCCCCACCTGTATATAACTTTCTTTCAGGTAATTGTATTCTCAGTAGTACCGGCAGTGTAGACAGGGTCATGAAATCAAGCCTGCTCTGTAAGCTCTCAGAGAGAGACCTCGTTCGCCTCATAACCTGCCCTGAACTTGATTTGGCCACATCTCTGCAAGCTGATGTTGCTGTGTCAGCAGTGATCACCCAAATGTCAGCACTGAGCCAGTTTACTCTTCCAGCTTAAAAACAGGTCACATTCACATAGCATTTGCATTGACCCCAAAGCACTAAACAAGGAAATTACTTTCATAAGGTCTCAGATCATGAGACAGACAGAAGGACCACAATTTGCTGTAAAATCAAGTGTATATTCCCTTTTCTACTAAGCATGAGACACCTGCAAAAGGTTTACAGCATGATCTGAACTGCGCTAAGACAGCTGGAGGATTGCAGAGCCCACAGAAGCCCACAGACCCATGGTCTCTTCACATGGAGCGAACTGCACTGTATGTCCTGTGCTCAATTTTGTATCATACAGTAGAGCCAGATGGATTTTGGACAATGCCTCACCCACTTGGTGCACCACATGGCCCAGCGTGCACAAAGGCACCAGTTTTTGATGGGACCCATCATCCTCACACCACAGGCCACAGCTTCAATTCTACTTATAGAGTGGTCAAGGGGCTCTGGAGTCTTTCAGCAAAGAGGGCTTGCAGGTGTAGAGAGAAATTCATCTAGCCTGTGTCTGAAAGATATCTGGAAAGGAGGGGGACCAGGAGGAAGCCTCAGGTAGAACTTGCTCTGGCCATAGCTGTCACTCCTGCTCCTGAGGGCAGCTGGCTGAGGTGTTGCTGCTGCCAACCCCTGCCAGGGGCAGTCGGAACGTTGGCATGTCTTTTTGTGTGGCATCAGAAAGCCGAGCTTCATGCTCAGGCTTCATATCATACATCACATTAGCTGCTCCAGCAGTTAGGAAGGGACAGTCGAGATTTATTAATGCTGTTTTAAAGCTAATTGTATTTGTAGAGCACTGCTGCAAGGAGCCTTTTGACGAGCACATCCTTCCTTGGCTACATCGTTTTTCCCTTCCTTTGCCTTCCAGAACCTCACATCTCTTTCCACCAACAGAAAAGGACAGAGCATTAAGATCTGTCAGGACAGAACAAAGCAGTTCAAGGTTGTTGTGCTGTCATTTAACAGGTCACTTTTGACTTTTCCTCCCCATTTCTTCCAGTGTACATAATACTGCCCTGTGGACACTAACCTGAATTCTCCTAGCTTCTGGAAAGCAATTGTAGAGGTGGCTGCTTGGGACAGTTCTTGTTGCAAAGAGTCAGTTTTCCTTACACAATGCTTTGAAGTCTTCATTTGTCACTTCAAAAGAAGGAAGTCTGTCACCACAAACCACACAGGCTTTTACAACTGAAAAGGCGTTTTTCCACAGGTATGGGGCCACATTCTCTCATTCACCTCTGACTTTCTAATGCAACTAAAAAGCAAACTCCTCACCAAAAAAAAAAAAAAAAGTATAATTTCTAGGCAGGATGAGAGCTATGGTGTAGTTTTAGCTGGGCAGAGGAAGGATAGCTCAAGGTTCAGGTTACCATGAGGGACTCAGTTGCACAAACCAGAGATTGAAATCACAGATGGTGGCTGCACCATGAAATTATTTGGGGATATCTTTAAACCAAGTACTAGTAATAAAATTGTCCAAAATGCAAACACTCACACAGCAATATCTACTTTTACCAGCCCGAGTAATTCACTCTGCCTCACAAAATCACATCAAATCTGTGAAATAAGCAAGACACTAGCAGGTTTTTGTGCTGGTGGCAGCAATGCGAAAATATCAACCTACCATATCCCTGGGGTGGCCTGAATTCAGACAACCTTTTGCCACAATCACATTACGAATTCTTCCTTCTTGCAACTTAATTTTTCCATTCCATGTAACTTCATGGTTTCCACTCTCCCCTCTGAAATGTCTTGCACTGAAACATACCACTTGATTATTCTTTTTCTTCCCACCAAACTGTCCCTCACTTGATTCAACATGTATTTTCCCCACTAGTTAATTTTTTTCCCCCAGCAGCATTCAAGGCAATAGGCAGCACATTCAATTCACTGACATTATGACATGGCAACAAACAAAAATTTTGCCTGTATAAAAATGAAGGCCTGAGGTTCACCTAGGGTTTTAATTCACTACAATGATAAAATGACAATCAATTAAAAAAATTAACCCCAGCAATGTCTACAAGCAGTGCTGGATGCACAGCACAGTCCAAAGACAAGCACCCCCCCACCCAGCAAGGGGATGCAGCCTTTCTATTCAGAATAGCATCAGCCCTATCCTCATTTCCACCTTCTGGTGTGCCCTCTCTCCAGGCTAAGCTTCAAATCTTCAGACTGTAATTTGATTTCTTTTGGCTCACAGAAAAGTCCCTCTGCTTGGGTTTTTGGAAACGAGGGAGAGCAGGGCAGGGCAGCAGGGCTTGGCTGCCACCTTCTGGCGCCTGGCCTCCTTCCTCTGCTGGGTACACACCAAACCCCAACGAGAAAAGAATACTCCAAAAATCCGGATAAGACCGGCACTGCCCTCTGGCTCCCTGAATTGAGCCCCTTCTAACTCAGAGGGAATAAAAGAGACTCCTAAAGGAGAAAGGGTGTGAGATCAAGTTGCTGAGCTTAAGTGAGCCGAGTTTCACAAATTAATATAGTTTTTATGTATATAAATATGTGTATGTTTATAGTTTGCAATAATATGAAAGCTTGTGGCACACTACAGGAGCAGTTAACATCTGGCAGACAGGAGCTACAAGGCATCCAGAGTCTGTTTTCATTTCTAAAAGGTTAGTCAAACAAAACACACTTTCTCAAAGGTAAGGTCAATATGCCACTCCATTACAAAAAGATTTCCATGAATGTTGCTCTTTCAGCTTTAGATAAAACTTACATTTATTTGCTCCAAAGAAAAGCAATGAGGAAATAATTCTTATTAATTCTTTCTCCATTTCTTTGTCTTCTTCCCTGCTTATGAGAAAAACAGAATTTTTCTTCACTTTATCCTCTAAAGATGAAATATATCCACTAAACACAATATTTCTGTTTTCCTGCAACATTCTGTTTTATTCTTGATAAATACTCTCAGAGTTTTGAAAGCATCATATGAAATCTCCAAATTACATCTTTCAAGATATTACAGAAAGAGTATGAGAAAAGGCTGTCAAAAAAATACAAAACCTTCACATGTTTCCTGCTGTAATCCTGCGAATCTCAAAACTAGAAAACTGTGGTGCCAACGTATTCTTGATTCACGGCCACAAGGCAAGCCTAGGAGAAAAAAATTCAAAAGAAATGAAGCCATCTGTTTTGCATGCAAAGGGTGGTTCCGAGGCTTGGGACTGCGTGGACATGTGCACGAGGAAAGATTATGAGAAAAATCCATCCAATTAGTTTTCTCACATCAGCATTCATGAAAGACAGCACTTGATAAAACCTTCACATCAGCAAGTCACCACGGCTCCTCAAGGACATTAAAAGAACAATGAACTTCCCAAAACAAGACAAAGGAGATTTTTTTGTTGTTGTTGTTCAAAACAGCAGCTCTGGGCCTTCCTGTACCATCACTCAGCTAACGGAACATTTAAAGGGAGGTCCTGTCATGTTTTTAATCCACCCAGACATGCTGAAATCTATCCTCCACCAATGAAGATCAGAAAAGCCAGGCCAAGAATTATAAAGTGACAAGTTTCAGTAAGGAAGCCACAGTGAAGCCTGCCAAAGCCTGGTTGGCATTTGTCTCTAATTCCAAATAAATCCTATTGGGAAAAAACCCCCAACCTCATGCTCCATATCTGGATGTAAGCGTACAGAAGAGATTAGCTGTTACTAAGAATAAAACCAACGTGCACTGTGACGACAGCTGGGTAACAAGCACTAACAATCGCAATTCTCCCAGTAGTGAGCTGAGCACTGGCTGAAGTCAGAAAAATGTGTTTTCCTATGGATAAACTGGGGCTGATACCACTGCATCGAGGCTGGTGGTGTTTGATCCCAGGCCCCTTCTGCGTAGATATCCCTGTGCCCAGCACATGTGTATCAGTCTGGTGTTTGGCATTAGAGATAAAGCCACAACTCCGTGAAGAGGATTTCCCTGTGGTTAAAATCTGCTTTTCAGAGGTGCTGCTCCCAGTGTGACCAATAACCCTGTGCCTTTTAAGTGCTTTCCAACTCTCTTACAATGATCACAGCAAATTAAAAGTGCTGAGTAATGGGATATTCAGCAAGAAAAAAAACCCTACCCAGACCATTACAGCTCCAAAAGAATATGCATCCAGTTTTTCAGTCAGGGGTTGTAAAAACGAAGACTTTCAGCGCTGGTACAGCTGAGAGGATGATGTGATCCGTGTAGCTCATTAGTGCTGCGATAGCACCCCCATGAGTCAGGCCCCACCGTGCAAGTGCTATGTCAGGATCTCCTAACGTGCTGGAGATAGATTTTGGCCTTGTTATCACTTGTACATCTCCATCCCTGCAAGACATGGGGGCAAACTCTTGTCTTGCTGGGCTTTCTGATCTGGACTACCACCAAATTGCTGTTCTTCCCTCTGCTCCAGCTGCAGTAACTGCACTGGTACCTCCCCAACTGCAGAGGGAAATAAATCCATCTCTTTCCAAGCTTCTGCTCCTTACCTTGAAGTGATTGTGTTGTCCTCCAGGCTGCTTTCACAGATTCACTACATTGCCACAAACAGCAGAGAAAAATGTTGTCCGCCAAATAGAGAAGTGGATAGATCTCGGTTTAGTTATTATTTTCCAAAAAGTTCTGGAGTCTATTTCTTTCAAGCACAAACCAAAGGAAGAATACAGAAGTTAAAATAATTCTGTAGAAGGCAGTTTATTGCATGGTGTAGTGCCAGTTCAAAATGAGCTCTTTTGCTGTTGATCACTGAATTCTAAAATCACCCTATTTTATCTAGCGCTATCAAAACCTGTAAGCTATAAATATTATATAAATTTTATTATGTATGATGTCTCACACTAGTAATGTTTTACACTGGGTCAGCATCGACAGCCCCATACAGGCCACATGGTCACGCACAGCTTTATTTGTGCAAGACATGGACCTGGCCCCTCTCCATACCATGAAAACTTGCTTTGAAAAGGACTCTGCAGCCCACAAACACCATCTGTGCCCTAACACCCCTCTGTTTCTGTTGCGAGAGACAGCAACTGCAAGAGGCAGAGAGAATTTTATAATGCCCATGAAGCAGCCTTTCAGGCGCAGAATTCAGCCTTATAGATGAGGTGATTAAACAGTTATATAAAAATACCTGGTTTAGATATCCATTTCCTCATCTAACTCTTTGCTTTCAAAGTCATATTGATTAAAAAGGAAAAAAAAAAGATATAAAACCCAACAATGGGCATAAGCCCTGAAGCACTGCAGGCCGCCCAAACAGCTCCCTCTCTCCCATGCCCTGCACTCTCCTGCAACATGCTCATCAGTTGAGAAATGTTTTTGACATGTGGTGGAAAAATAATTCCATTGATGGCAATGACTACCTTTTTCAACAGACCACTGTGCAGGAACATCCCAATCTTGAAAGCTCATCTGTTTTTTCCTCTGAATGGAGTGTGTTTACCTGCCTTTACTACGAAAGTCCAGCAAGGCCCAGGGTCAGAACTCCCTTCTTCCTTCCTCAGCAGATGAGCAGTAAGACATGTAATGAAAGGATTAATCTGGACAAGAAGCTTTGCAGAGCAGCACACTCTATTCCTTTCGGACAGACTGGAGGTAAATCTTGGTCTTCCTCCCACACAGGGTATTGCACCAGCTTTCAGGTTTTAATAACATTCTCCAGTGCAGCCAGAAAACGAAAATCGTTTGATGGGGAGACGCTTCCAGCAAAGTACAGCCATCTCTGGCAGCAGATACTGTTATTTAGCAGCCCTCAGCAATTCAACAACATTATATAAGGCAAAAAGAATATATTCTATCAGCTGCATCCTCCTAACTGAGGCTTAGTGAACAACATTTCTGTTATACGATATATATCTGCAAATAACTTCAGTAAATAAGTTAAAATGTGTTAAATACTGTCCTGCTATAGAGGCAAACCATCTATAATCATGAGAAACATGGTTTGAAATGCAAATAGGAGCAGAATTCATTCCAAACATTACAGATAGCTGAGAAGCCACTCAGCTTCAGTTTCAAAATCTCTAAGGTACCATGGGAATTTCCTACCTTCAGTCTAAGTGTGGGGTGGGGAAGAGAAAGAAGAGCAAAGGATTAAATTTAAATCTCCTAAATTGAGCCAAGGACAGAATTATCCATGACGGAACTTGGCTAAGACGGACGATCCTCTCTGCTGCTGTCCTTTATAATCATCTTCCCTTTCTCCCTTCCATCAATAGTATTAAAAAAATTAGGGAGAAGGTCGGTTTTTCACCTGAGGATGAAAATATTTTTTGTTAGGTTCTCTAGAAGTGAATTGACACAATTTTTTGAATGGAACACACAGTTACATACTGACTGCACAGCAGAAGTACAGTGCACTGGCAACTGAGGCTGTCACTGCAGGTACTTGTGCTGCTGCCACACCACCTCATACTCTGTCTTCATGCCTATTTCCACCTTCAACTGCCACAACTGTGTCTGTTAGGAGTCATTTTTGTCCAAAAGAACACTTGTATGTTTTGTGATGTTTGATATGGAACTTTGTCTTTAGTTCTCCTACAACTATTTTTTCCCAGTGAAATGGCCAAACTACACAGAGTCAGATTAGCTGAATCATGTCTTTATCCCCCAAAGTTACATGTTTGCTTGTGAGGGGGGACATCAGCAAATAACAGTTTACATAAATATATTTTAACATAGAGTAAAATGATTGTATTTCAGTTTTATTTCTGGACAGTATTTATATACCAAGGGTGACTTACAACTTCAGTACAAAGATTACAAATAGTCTTTCACAGTTTGCTTTGATAAATTATGCTTTTTTAATCTCAAAGATACTCACCTACACCTCTGAAGCCAGAAATAATTTTAGGCATTCTAACAGAAAAGTCATCATCTGTTCAAACTATGCCTGAGAAAACTAAGGCAGAAGTACCAGCTGTAACATGAACATTTGCCTGCTGACTGAACGAATGGCTGAACAATTCCTCAACCATCCGTAGTTTGGCTCAGTCACACAAGGTTAAGTAGTCTTTCAGTTATTTCAGACTAATACCTAAATCAGTACTGGAGAACGGAGAAGCAAAAAAAGTTTCAAATGCCACGGGTCTACCAGTAAAAGGAGACCAGAGGTGCTCCCAGTTTCTGTAGCTTTTGCTTTCATTCCTTTATGAAACTGTTTCATTATAATTGGTCAGCAGAGCCAAGCAGAGAGTTAAGTGCAAAATGTCTGTTCCTTCCAGACTTGATGACAATGCAGATGCAGCCAAGGTCAGCACTCCTCTACTACATGGGGCTTCTGTATTCAACTATTTTGCAAAAATGAGATACTTCTATATCCCTTTGAATCCACACTGGCAGGCAGACAAGTATTTTTTGGCTAGTAAATGCTAGCAAGCATTTACTTTCTTCTTATAGGTATAGAACCAAAAAATACTTCTGCAGGAATTGCTCCCTCATGCTACAGATGGCAGAAACCTGAGCTGCTGAACTACAGCTCCCAGAAGCCCCACAGATGATTCTGACACCAGGACTTTTGAGGTGAGGTAGCTTTTCAAGAGCCATACTAACAATTCCAAATTTCTTACTAAAAAACACCAAAAAGACAGCAGACTACCTTTCCACGGGGCACCTTGTTTCAGTCAGAGTATTTTCACGGAAAGTTTCAGAATTGTGATTCAGTCTTTTGCAGGGGTGAGGTCTCCAGTCTTTCCTTAGGTTTCATCCTTTAACAAAGTATAATTACAGCTCACTGCACTTTTTCATTCTCACTTGTCATATGTAAATCCTACCTGGACTGAAAATCATCCAGCACTGAACTGGATTTTTCTTGTACAGATACTCTGAATATTCTTAAAAGAAGCAACTGGCCTTTATTCTTATTCAAAAGACAACATCTGCAGAATTGCTTTCCAATTTCATACTTAAAATTAAGACTCCAAAAAAGGTGCCATTTCCCAATTCAGTAACGTATTTCTTGCAGGTTTTAAGTATTTTCCCATATGTTTTTGGTGCTAAACTGCCATATACTTCAAATAGAAAACTGTTCTTCAGAACAATCCTACTGCAAATTTAATGACGGACAGCAGGATTTAACGCGGATTTTATGGGCAGGGACTACTGACCAAAACTATGCAAAAAGAACATACACATATACATTAACTGGGACAACAGTTATGACCTTAATGCTTTATGGTCTGGGAAGATCAGTGGAAAAATAATTAAAGCACATTTTTGAGATGGCACAGCAGTTCTAAAGCATAGGGCAGTGCCCCCTGTCTGCATGAGAACGTGTGAATTCATATATTCTCACAAGGAACGGGGTTACAATACTTCACGTATTTCTGCACAGCAAGTCCGTTTTCTTGAGGCAGCTTGAAGAAGCAAGAGGTTGTGTTCCTTCTATATAGCCAGTATCTGCATTCAAAATGTTCAAGATACAAAATAGGTGGATTCAAGAAGACAGAATGCCCATTTGCTTGTAACACATATTCTAGCAGTTTAGAGACCTCACCACCAGGTACTCAGGGCAAAACAATGCCACAACCATACTTGAAGGTAAAAGAAAACTATGCCAAAAATCTTACTCGTTATGAATTATTTTAATGAACCAAATATGAAGTGACATAAACACAGGTCAAGGAAAATAACACAATTTCTTGGGTGGTGTGTCTGAGTCACCCAAGGAAGATGAAACAAAACCAGCCCCACCAGCTGCTGACAGAAGGTAAAGATACAAGAATAATTAAGGACAATTTGAGGGAAAACAAGAAAGCATAGTGAGAGAGAGTAATTCTTGCCAAGAATGTCAACCAAACCATATAATAGTTAATATTTCATGTCAAATACTTAAATAAGGTCTCTGGTTTGTTTCTTAAAGCAGTGAGTCCACAAAACAATAGGGAATGGGCTATCCCTGAATTTGTGGCAACAGGTCCTATAGAGCATATTCCAGATTTCTCCAAATACTGGAGACAGAGGTGGCTAAAAAAAAGAAGTAGAGGAAGTGAGGACCCTTTGTTACCCAGCCTGGTCTCAGAAACGGAATGTGTTTTCTAGACCCCATAATCTTTGGCATAGGCTCCTTTATCAATGCTTGCGTGAGCGCTTTAATCCCATGACTGTGAAGGTTGCAGCAGTCAGTTTCTCATATACCAGAAACATAAGAGCAGCAGTAAGGACTGTCTGCAGGAGCTTTGCTTCAAGGCCTTTGTAGAGTCCCACTAATCCAAAACGCCTAAGGAGGAGAAAAAAAAAAACAAACAAGAAAACAAGTGTGAATAGCTTTCTATAAGTAAATCAGTACACTACAGCAAAGAATTAATATCACAAGTTAAAGACATCTCTAGGAATCTTAAACCCATTCTTGATCTCCAGTGCCAGCTACCTTTAATAATATTTTAAAGAGAAAATTCTGCAGAAACTTAAGGTCTTTTGTGCAAGAAACCTGCTTTTCAAGATGAGAAGTGGAATGAATTGGTATCCATATGTATCCTTGATGCCACTTACTTACAAATTACTTACAAATTAGGAGAATTTGGGTTTGTGGACTTATTCTGCAATATATTACAAAAACCAGACTGACTGAAAAGACAAGTTTAAGGGAGGCAAAAAGAAACAAAATTCAGATCCAGCAACATTTTCACTGTATTAGTAATGCTCAAGTCTTCTATGTCATGGTAGGAGAAAAAAAGAAAAGAGAAAGCTCACCTCACTCTCTGTTGAAGAAGGTAAAGAACATTTCTAAGACTGCCCAGTGTCCGGTTCTCTGGGTTCAACCTGTGGCGTCCAAACTGAAAAAAAGGAAGAGCATTTTCTTGTACTATTTCCTCACAGTGCCTGGCAGAGAATGCCACACATACATGACATCTGGAGAGCCTATCTTAAACCCCCTTAAACATTTTCCATGTTATATGGCCATCAGCAGGGAAACGAGGCCAAAGCTCACAAAGCAAGCATTGAAACTCTATAGGCTACAATAATTTGTTTTGGTTTTAAGATGGATTCTAACAAAGTGTTACACATGGTCGTATTTCCTCTCTTTTGGTTGCTGTGGAAGAAAGAGTTTTCAAGATTTCAAAAGCATAACTTGCAGGGTCTTAGTAGGGATATGACATTCAAAGCAAGTTCTTTCTGGCTTGCTCAGCTTTCACTTGACAAAGGTTCAAACACTCACACATCTGCAAACCATTACTACATTGAGACTGCACAGCTGAACACAAAACTTATCTGCCCAGCAATGGTCTTGAAGGAAAGCACTTATGTGTGAACTGCTGTGGAAGAATCCAAAATTGTTTGATACACCTACCTGGCCTAAACAATATTTCTCTTTTACTCCCTGCACTTGCCTATCCCCAAACTGGTTTTTAGCACGCACAATAGCTGCTGCTGTAGTTTTGTGTCTCAGAGTTAAACTAGCAATTTCAGCAACTCCTTTTCTAGCGTTCATCGATACTCTTATCTGATCCAGGTCGATAGTACTGTCAGCAAGCTGTAACTATGAATTATTAATATACAAGAGTGGCATACCTGTATTTATAACAGCACAGCCTAATAGATTTTGAAGCCTGTATAAAGCATCTGTTGCTAAGAAAGGTGAACTTGAGCAACTGCGAGTGGATGAATTCTTCCCAGAACTTGCTGAAACAACTGCTGCATCTCAGGTATAAGAAATTACCATTGACAGTAGGTAAAGTATGCAAGCTGATTTAGGCAGTTCAGAAAATTTAAGAAAATGCCAGGATGATACTGTGTGTCTTAACAACTCCGATGGAAACAGCAACAAGAGAATGCTAGTGGAACCCTCTATTAGGAGAAATATGTGCTCAAAATCCACAATCTTCTCACCAGCAACTAAGTAATTTGATATTGATTAATCACTGTTAAGAATTACTGTCAAAGACTCAGACACACCCCCAAAAAACTGCTAACTACGTTCCAAGTTACAGTGTCAGTCACTGTCCCGATTACTCATAGGCTTCCAAACTACACCAGGATTAGGTGCTTCATTCTCCTCTTTTCTCCACCACTGGATAATTTTTGTACTGCAAACAAAGATTCATCAAGAGAGAAAAAAACCACATTAATTTCTCACTAGGATGTTAACAGTTCAGTGGTTATTACTGGAGAAGACTTCCTAAAGGCACTAGCATTCTCTAGGACAGAGAAAAGAGACTTTAAAGATAATTTCTTCAATTGGGATCACTAAGAACATTAAGTGTTGCTGTATCTCCAGAGGCAATTTTAATTTATCTGAGCTTTACTGACACATAGGCTAAAGAATAGTTTCATAGCATAATGAGTAAAACCAGTGTCATGTATGTCATGTGTCATCCTGAAAAGGAGATAGACATACCAAATAGCACGGCTGGAAGCTGCTACTACTGTCAATTACACAGGATAACTGTTCATCTTATCAAGAAGAGTGCTGTGCCAAAGAGTTGAAAGCAAAGGTGCAGAACCTTCATTACAAAGAACCCTAATCACTTTCAAACAAAAGTAGGTTTCTAAAGGTTAAAGGCTAAAAAGAAAAAAAGAAAGAGTCCTATACTTCTACTTTGATAACAGAATTTAGTTACAATCTGTAAGTTTTTATGAATTACATTCAGCTTGTATTAGCTTATGTGCAAATCTGCTAAAATTGTTTCAAAAAACTGCCTACAACCATATAAAGCATACTTCATGCAGAATGCTATTTCTGAAAACACTAAACCTTTATTCATAGCCTTTTTCTTTAGCATCACTTAGTGTGAGTATCAAAAACTTTAAACAGAATAATGCTAGCTTTAGATTAGAAAATGCATCATGAAGCAGAGCAAATCTGAACTGGACAGCACAGGTACAACAGATGCATATTTCTTCTGTTTTCAGCAGAAGTGTTCAGGGCTCCTGGCTATTCTTTCACAGAGCAAAGGGACCGAAGTGACGCCTAGTGACTGCAGAACTAGAGAGAGGGTGCTTGTGTTCCTCACCATCACAGGAAGAGGACGGCCCTGCAAGGAGAAGTATCATACAGGCCACTTCATTTCACAGTGGGCCAGTGTGAGAAAAATGCCCCCTCCCACCAGGACACGGATGGCGAGCTGTGCTCCCGCAGAAAGGCAACTCGTCACTGCTCGGGAAGCCAGCGGTGACCTGGCTCACTGCAGCTGAGGTGAGCAGGAAGCTGCAGCTGGGCAGCACACCAAGCTGGCAGCACAGCTTACCAGAGCTGTCATTCTTTTTTAAAGAATGACACTGTCAGCATGAGACAGAAGAATTTTATTCAAAAAGCTAAAAGGAGACAGATGAAACATGAAGCCACAAGGCTGTAGCCACTTCTGTAGCAACCATGGAAAGGAACAAGGGCTGAAGCTCTTATAGGGATGTAGCCCCATGAAACCTGCACTGCTGTGCAATGCTCAGGCTAAAGCAGAGCACTCCAACTTTCCTTCCAGTTCTCCTTCACACCAGCAGAAAACACGTCACAAATTAAAAACAGACTGATGTTGCACCTTATCCAAACAGAGCTGTATTTGCTTAAATATTTTTCTGTGTCTGTCACTCCAATAATAGAAGCCGTGTTATTAGTTTAGCTCCTGAGAAGGCTGTTAAAACAGTACAAGATGTTGAGTGAAAGCACTAGCTCAGCTGATCAAAAATTATGAAAATTTCAGGAAAGATGGCTCCTGACAAAATTACACAGTAAACATATTCAAGTCCCATGGCTTTGAAATACAGCATCCAAAGTATCTTTTTATAGGCTATGAAAAATCAAAATACATTTATTCCACTTTAACTAGAGAGAAGAATAACTCAAATAATTAAAAAATTGCTTGAAAATTACTTCTTCCAGATGTACAATTAACAAGAAAATTCCCATATTAGAGAAGTCTGAAAAGTGATACCCTTAGCATGGAAGGATAATTTTCAATAATTCAACTAATTCTCAAAGTTTATACAACTTTTAGAACATAATGGCTTTACCATACATTCAAGTTAAGGCTTCTCCTTACTTAGGAAAATAGCATCATATCTCACGTGGAAATGTTTATTAATATTTCACTGTTATAAAAACAGATTTAAAAGCACAGAAATTAAAGTACAATATGCTTATGCATGGCCAGGTCTCCTCCTTCCTCCCCCCCCCCAAGCAAGTTTTGTCTTGTATCAATATTTCAACCATATTGGTACATCCTGAAAGCAGCAGCATTATCCAGCATAGATACGAACCGAAAGTAAGAACAAGTGCAAGTGTTACCATTACCACTACAATTAGCCTACACAGCCAGGCAAGTGGTTGAAGATGTTTATGAGGGAGCTCAGCTTCCCCGGATGAATCACATTCTGGATACTGATACGGTCAGGCCTGCATCGTGCAAAAATACCTCCCAAAATGATAGGTCCATTAATTCAAATAAAAACTAGCCATATGAATAAGGCTTGCAGGACGTAGAACAAGTCAGAGGCAGAGTTACCCTGAAAGAAAATTACTACTTACCCTCAGAATTGACTGTACTGTCTGCAGAGGGTAAGTGAGGGTCGTGGCAACTGCTTTGGCTATTGCACCAATGACAAAAGCATCCAAAGATGTGAGCTGTTCAATAGATAAAGAACATATTTACTTCCAGATTGTACGAAAACAGCCAGTTACCCATATATGTTTGGGGATTCTGTAGTGGTACCTGCTACCACTACAGAATTTTGTATTTCCAAAGAGAGGAAATACAAAGATTTAAGGATCTTTGGTATGAAGATTTCATGAAGTCTCTGGATCTTCTCAATTTAAAGAATTAATTATAGTTCAATCAACTTACTTTCCCACAACTTGTGTTTATTTTGTTACTTTTACCTGATGCTGCATTTCTCATTATAACTAGGTTACTAAAACACAGTTGATACAAGGCCATACAAACTAGACCAATTTAAATCAGCAAGAGTAGACAAAAGATAAGGAAGTATCATGTAAACATACCATCAATCAATAAGCATTTCAGGTTTTGCAACTCAAACTAACAAGTCACGTGGTGCTTGTGAAAAGGTGACAGCGAAAGATTCCTTGAACATCACCCTGTAATCCTGAGGCATAATCACTATGCTCTCGGGCAGAATTTTAGTTGCCTTGATGACACAGGCTAAAAAAAATCTCATCCCCTAATAGTTAAGAACACCTGCTGGAAGCCCATCCTCACTGCCAAAGTCCACAGTGTTCCAGGATGCACCAAATATATTGTTATAACATATACTGATTACACAGTGCATCTCAGTCTAACAGTGTGAATTAATCAAGGAAAATAAGTAGATGCCTATATCAAAATGTGCTTAAAATTTCCAAAATATATTGATTGCAATCACAAATATGCTTACACATGCACATCTTAAAAGGACCAATCTGATATATTTAAGATACTCAGGAAAAGACCAAGCAGGAAGAAATATATTGTCAAAAAAAATAAATTATCATCGCTAGGTAAAAAAAAAAGTATTTTCCCTCTCCACTGATCATGGATAAAGAAATGCCCTAATTTAAGGTGGAACTAAGTAATTTAAAAGAAACACAAGAAATAAATATATAAATAAATATGTCATTAGCCAAGAGGCTAACAGCAATGCAGAGGGAAGCTCAGCTCATCACACAAAAAATGTACCATCCATAACCTAACTGGGTAAATCCATCAGGTACAAAGGGAGTGCTACAGCTGCAGTAAGAACTAAAGACAGCAAAAATCTGAAGCCTCACTGATGATGCAAAATCTCGTGTAAAAATAATCTCTCTATGTCTTGAGGAAAAACAAGATGGCTTTGTAACATACTGATACGATCTAACATTTTAAATCAGACAAATGCATCCTAAAATCATAAATTAACAGCAAAGAGCCATAGCTTAAACACATATTATGACATTATCTGAAAATGTAATGCAAATGCTTTTCAGTTTGCCAGAACATAAAAAGAACATGACTTCAGCTGAGATTCTACATCTGATATAGTGAGAAACAACAGAATAAGGAAACAGAAGGGGACTATAAACCAGGGACAGAAAAGTGATTGTGCCTCTATTTTAGAGAATCAGGAAGGTATGGCTGCAATATGGTTCAATTCTAGTGTCCGTCCTTGGAAAATTACACTGAAAAATTGAGGGCTTCAAGAAAAAAAAGTTATTAAAATGACAGGACCCAGAAAAAATCTGTGATACTTTGAAGGCTTAATATATTTGACTTACTGGAAAAAGGGTTAAAAGCAGACTTTGAAACAGTCTGTATGTAAACACTTATAAAAGATATCTTAGAATTGAAATCTCTAATTTAAATGAAGACTTGTGAACAAATGTAAACAAATGTGGACAAGAGGTGCAGTTTTATTTTTACAGGTAGAGGAATTCCTCACAGGAACATCTTTCCTAGGGACGTGAAAGACTGACATCTCATTTCATGATGTCAGATCCTTTTTAGATATACACTAACTCAAAAAATCCCTCAAAAAATAAGAACTAATATCAAACCTGCATTTCTGAATTTGTTCAAGCAGTGCATATCAAAGAACCCGTCTTATAACAGAGCATGATCACCATCTGGCCTCAAAACATACTCACTTGCAGCTGCTTTTTCAAAAGCTTTCGTTTAAAGCCTTCATAAAACATGAACTGTATGGCAGGATTGAAGACCAGAAGCAAGGAGGGGAAAGTACCATTCCACAAAGCTAAGACTCCTTCATCTCGTATTATCTGATGAAAGGCATCTGAGACAAAAGGTGTGGGGGAAAAAACATTAAAATTTTGAGTACAAAACAGTTACCATAAAAGGTAAGAGGAGTTATACTTAAAGCCTAATACTCAAAGTGTATAAAAATTCACTGCAGACTTTTATGCAACTATTTTTATCTTCCATTTTAATCTGGAAGTTAACAGAAAGGTATTGACAAAGGAGGTTCTTGCTCACATCACCACCAACATAAACAAAGCTTATCATCTGCAGAGACATCCTACTCCTTTTAGTACAAGCATGGCATCAACATTAAGGTCTTCTAAGCCTTCTTCAAAATTACAATAATATTTATTTGGTTGATTGGTTTGTTTTAAAAGTAAGGCAGCCTGAACATGTGGATGATTAAGAGATTAAGGTGAGTGAAGTTTAATTTGCAGACTGTCTGCCCAAACTCAGATTCCCATCTACCACCTCACTAGGCTCACTACTGCTCCAGTACCTGGATGATAACATAACTGCCTCTGTAAAAGGTATTTTAGTCACAGGGGTGCATACTGCAAACTCTTAATTACCCTCAGAAATAGCAAAGTTTGGTTTCCTGTAAAATTCAATGACTGCGAAGTGATGGAAGAACAGATATTACAGGGTGAAATCAGGTATATGAACAAAAGTTTTCAAAGTCCTTGATATATTTAATTTCATGAACTTTTCTTTGGTTGAAGACAGCAACAAGTGCTTACCTATTATGCCTCTATAATTGGTTGGTACAATGTCTTCATTTCTGAATTTTGCTCCCTGCAGCTTCAGACGTGTGTTCACTACCCAAAGAGGAGTGGTCAAGAGTACATTCACTACACCTAATGCAAAACACAGCACAAAGAAAAATCAGCAAAAACCAGAAGATATAAAAATTTAAAATTTTCTTCTCCCCTTTTCCCCCTAGTTCACATGCTACTGAAATTTCTGGAAGGAAGAAGGAAAAAAATTGACACAGCATGTAGGAAAAGTAAATGACAATTTTAATGAGCTACTTCAGGTATTCCCCCACAGCCCCACCACGAATTAGTTGTCAGCAGCAGGAAGATATTTCTGCTACTCCTCCCTAAAACTAAAAACTGAAACAAATAATAAAATTTAAAGAAACCTGCCCCAAACAACAAAACACACCAAATATCAACATGTTGAAGGAATCTTAAGTGAACTTGTTGCTTTGCTGCATCCTACAGTACAATGGAGCACAAGATACTCTGCTTTTTCATGTCCCACTTAACTCCAGGATGGCTTGCTGCCTGCCTACTTTCAGAAAGAAATGCTGAGCATCAAGGTTAGATATCTCTCTTTTATAAAGAGAAATAAAGGCAGATCAAATGCTGACAAAAGAATTACAGTGTCTACCTTCTAGACTCACTAAGTACACTTAAGGTTGAATACACAGGATTCTGCAAATATTTTAAGTAAGGCTTAGAAGTGGCAAGAGATTGCACACAAAAACCCCAACAGTAAATCTTGAAAGTTGAGTAACAGAAATTAGGATGGGGGAAGAGAAAGATACAAGCATACATATGGCTGCAACAATTCTGTATTGCAAAATACAGCTCTAAACTCACAGGGAGGAGGATTAAGTGGCATTACTTTTGCAGTCAACTGGTACAGGCAGCTACTTTGAAGTAACTATGAAAAAACAAGCTTCTCATCTTTCTTATTAATATTTCTGCATCTCAGAAATTAGCAATTACTTCTACACTGATTGCTTCGGTAGAAATCTGAGTGAGAGACTGAATTATTCCACTGTATTGAGATGGACACACTACATCTCTATCAAGAACAGTAAATCTGAAAAAACTGAAAATTTAATACCTACATTGTGCCTGTTTGTTCTTTTTCTTTTCCTTTAAGAGAGTTGAGAAAAGTGAAATATAAATGTAAGAATATTTCTATATCCTTCATAAAGACTACAGTCAGCTTGCAAAAGAAGCCAAAAAACCCACATCAAAAACCCAAGACGTTTTTTGCAGGTTTGTTTTTTTTAATATCTGTTTGTTTCTGTGTGGTTTCATGAGCAATTGTTCCTGAAGAATATTACCAGCAAACACAGGCACACAGTGGTAATTTTTCACACTGGATTTGCTAGAAAAGTCATTGATTTTATCATCCCTCCAAAGAAGCCACTGTACCATCCACACAGGAGGATGGAATGAGAAAAGAGCATATGGTCCCACTGGACCTGCATGTATCTAGGGACTTCCTGTCACTTTTAGGTGACAACCCAAAAACAAGTCTGAAAACTGACACCCAAATGCTTACAATAAAATTCCTTCCCTAACTGAAAATATTTCAGAGTTGCATAACTCTTTTTCTCTAAAAAAAAAAAAAAAAAAAATTATTCTCTCTCCCTGCCACTTATCTTCAACATCTAAGTGATGATGCTTGGATATGTGGCAAACACCACAGCAGACACAAATCCTACACCAGACCACAACAGCATTGTGCTTTGTGCCAGAATTCACAACAGGAACGGTTTATGCATCTTCTTACAAGGTAGGAAGGACATAAAGGAGCTATCAGAAAGAAGCAAGTCTGCATACAGTGGGAGGTCTGAGCACTCAGTGTGACCTCCAGAAGATTATGTCATAAAGAAAAACATTACATAGAATATACCAAAAAATACATTCTTGACAAAACAGAGATTTTTAAGTATTACCTGCAACAACCCCAAGAACCAAGTCTTTTCCAGTGGTTGAATGCTGACCTTTGACCCAGAGGGCTTTAAGACTATTAAATGTATAAAAATAAACAAAATTGGAGCAGCAAAGGCTGGAGATAACAGGGAACCATCCTCGATATGGTGCCAACCTAATGGAAAACAAAAAGACATAGTAAGGATCAGCAAAGTATTTATGTGATCTGGTTGATTTTTCATGTTGTTGGAGGATCCCAAAGACACAACACTGTATACTACATAAGGTACCAAACAGATGCATCTTTATTATCAGTGCTGACAAATCATACTAAATTCCAGAATAAGGAAAAAAGCTGTCCAGATTCTCACATAAAATTTTAAAATGGAAGACTACTTACTGAAATTAATATACTTCACCAAGAAGAGTTTTGCAAAGGATACTACCTGGGGCCCAAGATATGCAGCTGGAGGAATTTCTAACAAATGCCTGGCAGTAAATTCTGGAGCAAATTAGTCAAGTCAGTGAGAAAAAGACATTACTAGTTAACTTGAACTATATTAATCACAGATGAAAAACCGAATATCATCTAAATCTGTCTTGATTTCATAACAGGTGACTAACAAAGCTCCCTTCTCTGACAGGCCTGATGAGCCTGTAAAACAGGGATACCTCAAGAGCTGCCCTACATTCCCAGCATGTTCTACAACACATCCAAAAAAAGATAATAATACACACCTTCACTGGAGTTGCACAGAACAGGTAGAGAACTGGTATCATGTTAAAAGCATAATAAATCTCCTCCACATCAGTAATTATGGAGGCTCTTTAGTATTCATTAAAATATTGGGAATACATAGAATATAAGGATCTCCAAGGAGACTGTAAAAGATGCAAGGCTGGTAAACACACACACAAAAAAAATCTGACTGCTTTTAGAATGTAAATGCTAGTTTTTTGTCTCAAATCCATCAAATGCTTTTCCCTCCCATGTAACTGGGAATACACCACATTATTAAGACTGCTTCTGAAGTTACAGCCTTAGCTAAACATACAATTACAAATTAAATGACTATACAGTTATTCATAAGTCAAATTAAAACAATTTTTATATTACCTATCTCTTCTGTGCTGGAAAAGAGAAACATGCTGTGGGGACCATGTCCTCTATTTGAGAGTGTTAGTTTGGTTTTTCTTGATTTATTAAGAACAATTTCTGATGATTTTCAAGTGAAACATCTTGCAGTACAAAACATGAAACTAAAACAAAACCCATGAGTTTATTTAAATGACTTCAGTTGTCAGTGGTAGCATCCATAATTCACACACAAATACTTCTGCACACAAAAAACACTAATTTTGTGTTCCAAACTGTGACTCTGAGAAAAACTCAATGTACACTAACAAACACCTTTCAGATCACCTGGAAAAAGGTGGAAGTGCAAGTAAGAAAGCAAAGCTGTTTGATAAACTTCTGCAGAAAGTCCATTAGGTAAACCTATTCGCTTTATCCAGATGAGAAAAGCAGTCTCATAAAAGTATATTATGAGACAAGACTCTAAAGCTAATGTGAACAATACATTTATGATCTCACATCACATTTCAGTTTTGCTGTTGTTTGGTGGTTTTTTTGTTACTTCAAACACATCTCTAAAATTAGTACCATTGTTCAGCCAGGCCTTCCCAATACCTCTGGAAGAAGCAATGTTCCTCTCTTGCCAGTTACTGATTTTTCATTTTCACAGGAAAAGTAGGATGACCACTTTTGCAGTCTCTCCACACCAGTTAACTTCATTAATTTTTCAACTCTTTTCCTTTTACCTTTTTTTTTTTTTTAATTGAAGTTTACTTGCCACCCTCACATGACAAAAGCAACACAGGAATGTGAACAAGAGAGATCTGAACTGGCAGAGAACTCCTCATGCGTACAACTGCCAACTGCCCAAGTTCAAAGGTGGCAGAACGTTATGGGCCAAGTTAAACTTTTGTCAACCTGAATGTCCTAGAAGCTCTGGTCTACTTAGGAGTTCCAGGGATTCACTTAGGAAAATACTTCTAACAAGGACAGGCATACAACTGTTTTTCCCAGCCAGTTCAGCTCAGACTGTGGCAAATACAAAAGTGCAGCACAGCTGAAAGTTAACTGCTTTTTGATAGATCTTGAATCTCACCAGCACAGAGTCATGTGTTGTTTACTTCTACGCACTCTGAAGCAGGAAAAAACCTTCCAACTGGGAAACATGTCTCAATTCTCCTTTTGAAAGTGGCTCAGCTGCCCAGGAGTTTCATCTTGATTATGAGAAATTGACACACCCAAGAATCCAGGCAGACAGAGCTGGTTGATCAGGTAGGTGAAGGTACATTTGCATTTCTGAGGAGGCACAGCTACCTCTCTAATGAAGGCACAGTTACATCACTGAACAGATCAATTGCATAAGGTGCTCAAGAAAGTTAATCCTAATTAGCTAAAGATGAACACATAAGATTATGCAAGTCATATCACACTTACATGGAGACATTTCGATTCAGAACAAAAATCCGTCCACATAGATACGAGTTAACTATCACACTTTAAAAGCAAATTCAAATTAGTTTTAGAGCTTGTCTACATGAAGATAAGCAGAAAATTAGTATCTACTCACAGGCCTTCTTCTTTGATTATTTCCAAAAGGACTGCCGGTGTTGTCTTAGATTTCCGCTTCTCATCAACTGGAAAACAGAAGAATCAGACTTTCAGATTATTCCAATTTTTAGCACTATTTTTCAAGGCCTTATCCTTGCTATTCTGAATATACACCAGAAGCACTTGTTTATTCTTCCTCATACAGGATAGATGCTCCCTATTTCTGCAGCAATTGCATAAAACATCTCCTTATTTTCATTTGCTAGGTAAGGCTGCTTCCTTTTTTAATTTTTCCCCAAACCAGCAGGTTCTGCTGTGCCCCAGGGTATCTGTAGTTACCAGTTCCTGATAGTTGTGACATGAACTGAAGGTAGGCTCCCCCTTAGATAGGGGACTAGAATCAGGCCTGCCTAACTGCTCTGAAAATTGTTCCTTGGACACCAGACTAGCACCAGTAGCAGAGCAGGTATTTGCAATCCTGCAAACAGGTATTTGGCAGCAGCCAAGTCTTAGCAAAGCACCGTCTCTTCCTGCATTGAGAGCTGTCCAACAGCAATACGGTGCTCGTTTCTCAGCCACATACTTCTGACAACCAGGCTGATGATCTTCCTTGAGTTCTTTATAGAGCTTTAGTCACAGTGCTAAAATGCTTCGTGATTCTGTGACTTTTGACTTGAAAACAGAGAGTCAGAACAACAAAGTTTATACTCAGATGCATTTTTGTAAATATCGGATATTCCTAATCCCAGTTCTAATCCTGACTTTTTCCTTTAAACCATTCTCAGTAATAATTCTAGACTAGTTTCTCATGATAGTGCCCCTGAATTTTCAAGTGTTCTCAGCAGCCAAAAGCAACAACACACAAATATAACCCTGTGCAATCTCACATCTTTGCTTTTTATTTTCGTCTTAGATAACCATTTAAAACCCATGTCTGGCCACAGATCACACAGCCTTTTCAGCTAATTAAAAGGTTGCCCAACACTTTCAAAAGGAAGAATTATCTTCAGCTGGAAACACTGTGTTAGTGTTAGACAGGTAAGATTCCTGTTCACATTCAACATCCCCCTACAACCACCCTTACAAGTGCCCAAGTCAAGATGAACAGAAACGTCATTGTACAAAGAAACTCGAGTTTGACACTTACCCTGAAGTCTAAGCCTAGCTGTATCCAAAGGAAAAAATACAGTCATTGCAGTCACACTGCCCTGAAAAACAAAATAAACTGGCTATATGGTGTATCAGTTGCTTGTACAGTGCCTGCTAGACTCTTTGTAGCCCTTCACTTCTCACCCAGAAACCAGTCTGCTGAGCAAGTTTAGAAAGGGGATAAACTCCATATAGAACAACATCTACATGAAATGGGTTTTGGTCCCATACTTACAAATCAGGGGTTTTTTCTCTTGCATTAGATCAAGCTATAATTAAAACCATTAAAAGCTTTTTGCCCAAGGAGAAAGTTTTTGAAGTCCAAGAGTTGATAAAGTGAGCATCAGGAGACAAATACACTGCCTTTCTCTACCTCCCATTAGTCTCAATATGCAAATTTTAGTTTAAAAAAGCAAAACAAAAGACTGACACAAACAGCATTGTGTTACAATAACCTTGTTTTGACATAAGAAAACAATGACCAAACTGAAATTTCTGTTCATTAAAAAACTGATAGCATATGTTTTTCAGGACTTAATCTAGTTTTGCACTAAATTCCAGTTTGGGCAATAAAGATCAGCTACCAAGACACCCTCAGTGGCATGAATTACATATGATGAATTTAATAAATCGCGACCTAGATGTCACCAAATTCATGTCTTGTGAATCCAATGCCCTCTTCACTTCCTGTGTGATCCAACCATTAAAGCCTCTAAATGGAGAAGCTTTCAGATACCATCCTTTACAAAAGGTTAAATACTGTATTTGCAAGTACCCCATCTTCCATACAAGCAGCTGTTCCCTTTCTCTCCCTGCCATCACTCACCTTCTTCATTTTTCAATACTCAAGCAATAATATTGCACAGCTTTTGGAAAAGAGATCCAAGAAAAAAAAAAAAAAGGCCCTGGCTTGATGCAAACCTGTTTTCCATGCATCAAGTGACTGCTAAAGCTGTGGCACTCTTCCATTAGCAGCCATGTAAACTGTTTAAATGGTGGGAAGGTCTGGGATACAGCAAGTCACACAAGTGCTGTGTTTAAAGCACAGTGCACAGTGTGACTTGAGTTCTTCTAGAGCTGAGTTACGCTACACGTGTAAGTGAGCTTTGCCTCTGGAAACACTCCAGCTCCTGAGCAGGCTGCTTGGATTTATCTCTACAACCAGCAACAGAGGATTACTTCTCAGGTGGCTTTTCCTCACTAAGGCAACTCTTGGTTGAAGTCTTAACCAGATTTAGGTTTCTCCAGTTTTCATAACAGCAGGCAGCAGATGAAGGGAAACACTTGGCCACAGTTACCTGGTTATTTTAACCCATTCAGTTTGGGCTCTTGCCAAAACGGTTGGTTCTGCTCTGCCAGGTACTTGTCTTGTGTCTGCACATTCTCGACACCTACCATGTACCCAGCTGGACAGCAAGTAGGATTAAAGAACCCACCTGACTAAAAATTTGTAAAATATATGTTTCAGTTAGGTTAGTTCCAGCACAAAAAAGTGCCAGAAAGAGCCAAAATACACCTCCTAATGATGGTTGCATTACTGCAATTTTGAAGCCAACCTCAAAACGCAATTACACACACCTACACACAGAACAAGACTGCACAGTCACTACAACTTCCAGCCTTCCCCTGCTCAATTTATCCTGCTTCCATCCTCCCAAAGCGAGATCCATCCTGAATCTTACTCTCAACGCAATCCACCATACTGCAGCAACACACACACACACTTGCACTCAAAATTAGAAAATGGAAATGGGGAAATAGCTGGGCTAGTGTCACACAGGACAAACAGGTGGATGCAAGGCGCAGAAGAGAGTATACCAGTGGGAAGAGATCTACAATGATCATCTAGTCCAGCTTCCTGACCACTTCAGGGCTGACCAAAAGCTAAAGCACACTGTTTAAGTACATTTTCCAAATACCACTTAAACACTGACAGGCTTGGGGCATCAACCACATCTCTAGGAAACCTGTTCCAGTGTTTGGCTGTCAAACTGGCTTAAAACCTGTATGAAGCTGTAGTTCGAGAGAATGTCATGAGATAACTAAGCTGACCTAACAGAACACTGCAAATAAAAGACAATTTATACCCTCTCCCCTCCTTTTGCTAAATTGAGGGAAATAAACTCAGAAAAGCCAAGCTACATTTCTCCTGGGTTTACAAATGGAACAAGGCAACTAAATGACAAGAAGGCTGTCAGAAGCATCACATGAAGAAGACAGGGTTTCACAGCTAGAAGGAAGAAAAAGGAGAGGGATGAGCAGGATCAGTCCTTTCCCCAGCAACAAAAGGCCTCAAGATGGGCTCAAGATTCCTTGCTGAATCACACTTGAGACCAGCAGGGGAAGAAAGTCATAGTACTGATTGCAGGAACAGATGCTGACATGTATGACCCTGCAGTGTTGGAAGGATGAGGCTTTGCTGTCAGCCTTCCCACCACCTCCCTGTCAGCCTTGAATCTCAGTAGTTTGTCAAGTCAAGTCATTTTACCACTGACTAATCACTAGGACAGGTACAGACTGGTTTATGCAATCCCAGGCTCTTGGTCAACTGTATTTGCACCCCTGCCTCCTCCAGTCTGGCAGCATAACTTTTCAGACACCTACACGATGGTGCAGACAAAGAAACTAATCTGTCTGAAAAACAACTTTTTCCGCTGGGCTGCTACTTCAGTCAGATCAGTTCAGTGATCAGTCACAGCACCAGACAAACAACTGTGCAGTAGCCAAGAGGTGCCCAGAACAAACGGCCTGAGGTGACTGATGCCAAGAAGAGCTGTACAGGACCAATGCCTGAAATCTGGCTTTCCAAAAAATAGTAATAACAAAAATTCAAAACATATAAAAAGACTAAATACTATGTTTCAGACAACACTGAGAGTCAAACATAGCAGCCTGACTACTGCTGTAAGCTCCTATAAAATTCTCATCTCTACAGCTTTTGCAACAAGGTTACATTTTAGCAGAGTTAAGAGTTAAAGAATAGTTACATAATTCAATTAAAGTTCACAGGAAATCAAGCACTAGTTTGGGGCTTTTTAATGCTCACAAAACTATTCCTTTGTCTCGAGTTCAACTAGGTATGCAAACTTTCAGTATATTAGAAGATAAACAAAATTTATCATGCTGTGATCTGACATGTGCTTCTGACTCAGTACCTCGACACAGCTCTGTGTTTATGGCTGGATTTATGACTTTGGTTCACACCACCGACTTTGTTCAGGGGTGCAGCCTGATTATGCCAATGTCTTTTCGAGGGTGAGAAGCTAAGAGCGAGGGCTAAAGGGTATTACTGACTTCTGTAGAAGCCAGCAAAAGGAGAATGAGATCATTGGAGAGTGTTCCATTTTTTGAAAGCAGAAACAAAATCCCCATTGCCTTTGATGCTTAAACAAGCTGACTCAAAACAATTGAAAGAGCAGACAAAAATCTTGTGTTTATTTTTAATAAAAGCAAAACATCCTTTAGTGTTGTTTTTTTTCCTTTTAGAATCAGCCTGTATCACAGAATCACTAGGATTCGAAGGGACCTCTGGAAATCATCTAGACCAACACCCCTGCCAAGTCAGTCACCTAGAGCAGGTTATGCATCCAGGTGGGGTTTCAATGTCTCCAGAGAGGGAGACTCCATCACCCCCTATTTAAAAGTGCCATGGAAAAAAAAATGTAATTCAATAACTGACACAAAACCTCCTCGGGCTGCACTGCACTCGCCTTACATTTTGATTAACATCTATGCACTGCCTCACCCTTCGCAACTCCTAGGCGTTTGTGAGGCCGTGGCAGGACGACGATGCCCGGTGCAGCTCTCGGACGGCACAGCTGAGGTGCTGCCCCTCTGCCTGAGCTCCTGGGAGGCTCCAATCCTCACCGCTGCAGTGATGCCCAGCTCCCGACGCGCCTCGCCGGCTTTCTGAGGGGCACCCCTGCAGCTCCTGCCGGGCTCAGCGGAGGTTCCGGCTGCTCGGGCCCAGCGCCGGCCCCGAGCTGCCCGAACCCCGCGCCCGCCTCCCCGTCCCGCCGCAGCCCAACAAAGGCTGAGGACGGCCCGCGCCCCCCGCCAGGCCGGCACGGCCCCCTCCCCGCCCGGCTCGCTCACCACGGCCCCGGACACGGCGTGCACCAGGCTCTCGTAGGAGGCGACGGACGACATGGCGGCGGCTCTCGGGGGCTGCTCCGCCGGCCGGCCCTGCGGCCCCGCGGCCCCGGCCAGGTCTCGGCTGCCGCCCGCCGCCCCCGCGCCCGCCATGGCGCCCGCCCCCGTCACGTGCCGCCGCTGGCCACGCCCCCCCGGGGCCCGCGATGGGCGGGCAGGGGAGGCGGAGGGGCCGCTCGGGGTGATCTCCGTGGCTTTTAAGAAAAATACAGGATTAGAGGATCCGGGAAATGCATTGTTGTTCCCTCCTCTGAAACTACAATAAGGCCTTTTCCCTCCAGCGCCAGCTTCGCTTTGAGAAGAGGCGGCTGGGAGGGGACCTCATCAATGCCCATCAGTATCTGAAGGGAGGGTGCCAGGAGGATGGATCCAGGTTCTTCTCGGTGGTATCCAGCCATAGGACAAGAGGCAACGGGAAGAAATTCATGTACAGAAAGATCCACCTGAACACGAGGAAGAACTTCTTTACTGTGAAGGTGACCACGCACTGGAACAAGTTGTCCAGAAAGGTTGTAGAGTCCTCACTGAAGATATTCAAGAACTGTCTGGACACAATCCTGTGCAGTGTGCTCTAGGACGGCCCTGCAGGAGTAGGGAGGTTGTAAAAATGACCCACTGTGGTCCCTTCCAACCCTACCCATTCTGTGATTCCCCTTCCCAAACATTTAACATAAGCATTTAATTACAAAGAGGAAGCAATATTTAACTTTGCATTCTGATTATGCATTTTTTCTAACTACAGCCCCTTCTACTTACATAGAGCCCAGTATCTTTAAAGTAACACTTTTTCAAGATAATAATTTCTTATTCCATGTGGACCAGTCGAGCCTGATGCATTTTCAAACAGGGGTTGTTTAGCCTGGAGAAAAGGAGGCTCCAGGGGGACCTCATCACTCTCTGCAACTACCTGAAAGAAAACTGAAGCAAGGTGGGGGTTGGTCTCTTCTCCCAAGTAACAAGTTACAGGAAAAGAGTAAACAGCCTCAAGTTGCACAAAGGGAGGTTTATGTTGGATATTAGGAAAATTTTTTTCACTGGAAGGGTTGCCCAGCATTGGAATAGGCTGTCCAGGGAAGTGGTTGAGTCACTGTCCCTGGAGGTATTTAAAAGACATGCAGACTTGACACTTGGGGACATGGTTTAGTAGTGGATGTGGCAGTGCTGGGTTTGCTGTTGGACTCAATCTTAGAGTCTTTTCCAAATTAAACAATTCTATGATTCTATTTTGTTTACTCCTTTTCCCTGTCTATAAGACCTCACTCCTCCTCCACTATCATGCCAAGACACTGCTCAGGGCGTGCAGCCAAAGCACACCACTACAAACAGGCACCTCCTGGCTTGTCACACCCTTTGGTGGCTGAGGATGGAATGAGAAGTCCTACCAAAACAGCACCAGACACAAGTAGCAAAGCCAAAGGACAAGGGAGCCACGGCTCACAGCAGTTAGTCAGGGCACACAGCGACAAGGTTATTAAATACATTGTTTGGAGAAATGTCAACAATCCTATAGCCTTTGCTTAACCTTTTATGCTTGAGCTGCAAGAGCTCTTAGTGCTTACACCTGTGCTACGAGTCAGCATATCATCCACTACCTAAATAAGGACAGGGCAGTTGAAACATTACATGCTTCCCAAGAGTTTCTACCACAGTTGGATAAGCTATTTCCTTTTGGGAAGACGTCCCTTCATTAGGTGGCTAACAGACCCCTTGTCTTTACCCTTCTGTGGGGAAAACACCATTATCTTCTCTGAGGGACTCAGGATGTAAAGAACATGGGCTACTCTGCCTAAGGCAAGTTTGAGAAAAACATTTTTCCAGTGCAGTGTTCCAGCATCCCTGTGCTCAGACATTAGAGGCTGATACCAGCAGAGGCCACAGTTCTTTTATACAAGGCTGATACCACTGGTAATCCTTTTTTTTTTTTTTTTTATTTCCATATAAGATGCCTGTGATGGATACACTCACTGACTGAGTGAACAGTATTTTGGTTCAGGCATCACCAAAAAGCAGGCCTGACTGAAATCATCCCTGCAGTGCAAACCCAGAGAATCATCCTAAGCTGTATCTTACCCAGGAACAAAGGAGTTTAGGCCATGTCTTATCAGGAGCCCACAGTACCAGTCTGAGCTGGAACTAGTCAGATCTGAAACTGCTATAGCTGCACACCAAAAGGGGGTTTGACTGCAGGTCAACCACTTTAGACTCTAAATATCTGTAGCCCCATGAGCCCACTGAGCGCTCCCATATGGCAGTGGGCTGCTTGGCAATGATTTCACCCTTGAGCAGGGATGCCTATTAAGGTTAATTCTAAAGGCTGAAAGACCTCTTAACCAAACATCTGATATCTATAATGTGGTAGTAGGGACATTTTACATTAAGCCTAAAAGTATATTGTATACTAGCACTAGTTTTTTATATATCCAGCTATAGCTTAATATCAGAAGTGTAGCAAGTAGTAGAAGGTTGGACTAGAGTCTGAATTATTGTTTATACAATCACTTAAAACACTGTCAAATCAGTTTAATTTGCATTCAATTATTAATAACAATTCTACCATCATCAGATTTTTATTCAGTTGTCAATTAATTATCCTTTGATCATTGTCATCATTAATAAAACTTTTTTAGTTAACCCCACATTGATGACTTGATAACCCACCTGTGACACTCCCCTACCTGCAAAAGATCCAAACCTTAGTTTAGAATTAAGATGTACACAGGTCACTAGCTACCTCCTGACACTAAATCAGCCAGGAGCAGCTTAGATTTTACAAAACCAGGGAACAATTACACAAAGTGACTTTGCACAATCAGGTCCATGAGCTTTCAGGAGAAATGCCTCAAATAGGACATAAACTCCCATTATTGCTGTTCTTTGTAACTGTCCCTCTTGTGTGGAGGGAAACTTTCACCAAAGAGTCAGTTTGTACTGCAGAGTGAATTTCCATCCTAACTGTGCACCCAAATAATTCTACATTATTATTATTCTATTTAGCAATATTTTAAATACAACACTATGCCCTGTATATTAACAGGCAATGCAACAACTGAAATATTCCAAAAGCAACTTACCTTATTGTTGGAACATACAGACCTAGTGAAGCTGTCCAAGAAATACAAGAAAAACAATATAGATTAAGTTAAACAAATGTGCCAGTGTGTTGTACAATGAAAAAAAAAAAAAAGAAACCTACCTAAAAACCTAACTACATAAAAAGTTCCATGAAGACATGCCCTTAGGTCTTCACAGAAACACCACAAATTCAACAGGTTCCCAGGCAAACATGAAAAATGGGCAAGTGCAGTTTAAGGAAGGACAGAAGGCCCAAGTTACCTGCTTCTCCTCAAATCTGTCAATTCTACTAGAAAGCCTGGAAGAAGTGAACTAATTAAGCAACTACAAGTATGAACACATACTCTGTATGGGAACTGAATCTCAGTCATTTCTTGTTTGTGTAATTCTGTAGATTCCCATACAAGGAGGTAATCGATCTTGAGAAACTTCATCCATGGTGGATTTTGACTGGCCCACAACTTTGTTTCTGATGCATGACAAAGAATCAGGACACTGCTGATGACCCCAGAGGTCATTTTACTGCCTCTGCACTGTGTCTAACCTTAGAAAAAACAGGATGAACTCTGAACTTAAAATAATTCTACCCTACTACTCTCCTTTATTCTAACATTATTATAAAAAAAAACCAAAAAACCAAAACAGATTCAGAAATGCGTATGTCCTTTATTTTTGCTTAGGAATTCAATTCATTAGAGTGCAAACATGTTAAGGCAGAATTTAATGACTACTTTCCAAAGGACTTTCTGAATCTGTTGCAAAACTTTATCTCTCAGAGAAGGCGGATAAACTGGATTATACTCCCAGTACCTCATAGATAAAAGCAACTAGAGATTAACAAATGAGATTGCATGTGCTGACAATCTGAATTCATTAAATAGAGCAACTTGATCACACCAACTTGTCAAGATCAGATCTAAGTACTAAGACCATGGCAAACCCAGCCTATTTCAGAAGAAAGCACTGTAGCGACAAACATATTAAAAAGCCCATTTTCCAAAAATATGTCTGCACACTTTGCCTGAACAGATTTTGAATGAGCCTCTGGAATGACGCAGAATTTTCCTTATGCACTTCATCTAGGTCGAGGAACATCAGAGAAGGTGAAATTCTTTTCAATTTAAATTACTTGAATATGTCATTATGAATCTCCTGTTACAGTATTTTCTCAACTGCCTTACTAGACCAAATGTCCCTTAGTCACCTGTAGTTTTACACAGACTAAATAACTGTCAAACACAAATTCTGTTAACTTTGATGTTGTTGGTTTTTAACCCCAAGCACTTGATAAAAGTCTAACATCTGTTCTAATTGTAAATTTTTCTGGTCTTCCAGGCTAGTAATTCATTCTAGTTCACAATTTTTTTCTTCTGGTTTGATAACTTTTTACACAAGAGACGAAAGAAAAAATGTAACATCTTAGAAAATGGCTTCTGAAAATCTGTTTTTTTCCAAGAACTTCTCCTCTTTATAGGATAACACACGAGAGAGTGAGGACAAAACATCCTGTAGAACAGTTGTGTTAATTTCTCCTTATAAAGTCTTAACAAAGAGCCATATTTCAGACCCATTTTTTTAAAAATTGAAATAAGAAAGCACAGGTGGCAGTTAGTGCCTTTTTTTTTCCAAATAAGAAGTAGACACCAGTGGCTGAGCATCAGCATGGATTTTCTCTAATGAAAGGCAGTGCAGTTGGTAGCAGCTCAGATACTTCATTCTCAGTATAGCACCTTGATATTCTTCCATCTAATTTTGATGATTTCCAAACAACTTGTACCTTCAGCCTATTTTAAAAGGTAATTTTATTGAACATTGCACTGGTTTTTATGTGATTTCAGTAACGATATTTTTCTTCCTGAAATGCAAAATACAAATTCAACTACTTTCTAATAACTCTTACTCACCATGATGTTAGAAAACAAAATGTTTCAATAATGGAATTCAATCTACTATTATCTGCTTTAGACCTCACCTCCTTGTTATTTACTTAATACACTTGAGCAATAAGGACCTTGTCTTTCTGAATACCTTTGTTCTATACAAATCATGCTTACCATCCGACTGCTTCAGCTGCTATGCTTGAGGAAGAAACTCCAAGAAAAACTGCTAACTCAAATCCTGTAATCCTTCACATTTAATTTCTTTACATAAAGTAGCAACTCATGTTCCTTGTAAATTATTCCCTGAAATAAATAATTGTACATTAAAGAAAATCCTGTGCAACAACAAAGATGGCAAAATTTGTAACCCACTTACTTAAAAAAAAAGCTGTAACACATTCTGCAAATACTTTTATTTATTGACAATATCTCAAGCTTGTCTGAGGTCATCCATCTAGAATATACCTTTCAAAGTGTACGTACATTTGACAAGTACAGCAGTAACACTTTGTTAGAAGGATTACAAGTTAACATCTGGATCTGGTTAGTCATCAAGATTCAGATTTACAGGAATGTCCTTGGTATTTACATTCAGTGGGATCTCAGGATCTTCAATCAGTAGGGAAGAAGGAAGGTTAATCTTACATGAAGTTCCTGTTTGTGAGTACCATATCAAGTGAATATGACTTACCTATGTCCTACACTCTGATTCACAAGGTGATCAATGACTTGTAGCCCAAAGTCACCTGAATTTTATCATTGCTCCATAGCACAGGTCCACCAGTCACCCCTGATCTGCTTCATTTCTTTGTCATACTAAAACTGTTCCTGCTTCCTCTGTATTTGCATTTTCTTATATCACACTACTGACCTCCTAGGACTTGTCTTGTAGTACTGAAAATGGAGGTGTCTGCATTCAATCGGACACCGCCATTTTTTACTCCAGCTCTGTGGTACTACAGAACTACTTTTCTACATTTCTGTCCTTAGTCCATCACGTATGAAGCAAGATTGAGGCCCACCATTGCAGAGCTCTGAATAACATTCATGAGACACCTTTCTTTAGGCATCAGAAGAAAATACTGCTACTGTTTTCCGGTTGAACTACCAATCCACTTCAGTACCAGTAACTGCCAGTACCAGACTGCCCTGCAGCAAACGGAAGGAAACAACCCTCTAAACTCTATCGCCAGTTCAACAGCTTGCTTGCTCTACAACCCTGAAAGCACTGAGGCATTCCTCAGCTTAGATGCCATGTGGGATTGCAAAGGGACTCCAAACACTTCCAGTAAGGAGCATGCCATGATCCATGAGAATATACATGGCAAAGCTACCCTGGCTCCAGCTCACTCTGGCTAGGTCCACAACCTCCCATCCCACTGGGCGAAGGTCTCTGATCAGACAGCAGTTGCCATGAGCTCCCATAATATTATTTGCTCTTCCACCTCACAGAAGAGGGATGTACAGGCATATGTCAGAGTGTGGTTTGTATGAGCTTTATGGAAAAGCCCTGAAAGTAACAAACAAGAAAGATGAAGTGGCATTTAAAGACATTTTAAACTACAGATAGTACTTGCAACAAGCTGTTTCTATAACATGGTTTTACCTTTACATGGCTTTTTAATACTCATTTATTGACCCATTCTGCCTCTGGCCCTATCACTGCTCTCTGCCCAGGCTCATCCCACCTGCTTTCATCCAACTTTGAGACAGTCTGGCTCCAGCCCATCTGATCACTGCCTTCCAACAAAGAAAATACAAACCATTTTGACAAAGAGCATTTATTTGCAGTGCAACACTGAAGCAAGAGAAATTTTCAGAAAAATTCTGGTAAAGGCACCAAGCTTTGCATTCTCCACATTACTATGCAATAGGGCTCCGTGTGAACTACAGCAGCCTGGATGTGACAACTGAACTGACACCTATTTTCCCTTGGGTCAGCAGGTGAATGACAGAGGACAGTCAAGTCACTTGGATTCACACACACAATAGCAAGGCTATGACCCTCTGCTCCCAGTCAGCTGCAGGTGTATCACTGTACTCCTCAGCAGGCCAGGTCACCTAATCTGTGGCACGGGATCAGCCAAACAGCACAGTACAGGACTTAGAAAGGCACACCTGAACTGGGGTCAGCACCTGGCAGCACCCCATCTTAGCTAGCACATCAGTACCCGCTTATAGCTTTGAGAGTCAAATTGCCAGCAGAGCTGATTATTATTGTATTATTATTACAAGAACCACCCCTACTCTGTGCTGCAACAGAACAAATAACCTGAAGGAACTGCCAGTAAATACCGGAGCAAGCAATTAGAAAAACAACTTCCTCATTTAGCTACTTACATCCCCCATTTGGAACTTACCGTCTTTGCTCACCTCCTGTGCAGTTAGCTTTCTGCACCTGCACCTCTGTGCAAATGAGTTTAGCTGCTTAGATGCCCCATGCCAACTCAGGGAACTGAGATGAGGTCCAGACAGCTCCTCAATTAATTTGCCAGGTAACACTAAAACCAACAAAAGTTCACACACCAAAGAAGTCATAGGATGCATATTCCCAAAGAACAGGAATTCAGCTAAACTGCTAATGTCAACATCAAAATGCGGGAGAATGTTTTTCTTTAACCAATCAACTCTGAGAAAGGGCAACTAACGTGTAAACAAGCAGGCAGGACACATATATGACCATTTCTACTATCTAGGGATAACTTCCTACTTTTGACTCCTAATAGGTAGACAGATACAAGCAGCCAAGATAGAGTAACAGGAAAATGTAGGGAACAAATCTATATTCAAGACACTCTAATTTGTGCACGACACATAAGCACCAGCCTGAATGAAGAAGACAAGTTTCAACCTATACTGAGGGATGACCTGAGTATCGCCTCTAGGGAACAGGAGATCAAGACTATGAACAAAAGCCAGGCACACAACAACATGCAATTGTAATTTGAGTTCATTTGGTCACGAAGACAAGCCCTTACACGCTTAGTTCCAATTTAAACCACATGTTATATATACAGTTTAATTAAAGCACTTCTAAATTTAATTTAAGCAAAATACGTTTTATCAGAAAGTTAAACAAACCCAAAAAGTTGTATTTTTCAAAATCATACTTTATTTTTAAAGGCTAAGAGAAGTATTCAGAACTATATTTCTTAAGCAAAAAGATTCACATTTCCTTCTGCAGGGTCATTAGTATGAGAAAAAGCATTTGGGGATTTACTTTTTTGCAACCATTGTTGAGTTCCTACACCAAACCAGATTTGTTTCAAAATGGTAACATCAGTTATGGCTTAAGATACAGAATTACAAAGAAGTAATACAAACGTTGAGACTCAAGTGTTGAACAGGTAACTAGGGTCATTTTTTCTATAGAAAGACGCTTTAGCTAAGACAAACAGAAGCAACAACTTTGTCTTTATTGGTAGACAAATCCACTGGACATCATCAGCACAGACACTGCTTCAAGGATACCCATGCTGTTAAACTGCAAGTGTTAAAGAATGTTCTGTCTGCTCCAATTACTTCACCTTTTCCTCCATATCCCAAGCCTAGAAACCATGGAGGTATGAAACCACAACAGCTTTTCGTTTTGTTTTTCTTTTGGTTTTTTTGTTTTGTTTTAAAGAAGAGGATACAAGAAAAGATGGAAGACTACAGAATGTAGTGAAGAAAGTTGTCATCTTTACAGAGACAGCAGGACTTTGACCAGGACATTTTAATCAGTAAGGATGTAAGGACTCAAACCGACTCAGAACCCAGAGCTGCAATCTTGTTGGGTATTCTCCCCTTCACCGACTTAGAACTCTGCATGTACATGTTCTGGATGGCTTGCATTCAGTGGGACAGAGGTAGTGATGGGAACAAGATTCCTTCCCTAAAGTTTCCAAATAGATGCAACCTGGTAAGTGTGGCCCCAAGGAAGGGCGAGTGGAGGACTTGCCAACTGGGAAAGGACAAGAGCACAAGCATAGGTGGTGAGCTGCTCTCCCAGACTCAGACTGATACAATAAAATGTTATGTAAAGGTGCTGGACAAGAACTGAACAAGTAACAAAACCTCTGTGGGCTCTGCAATACATACATCATGCCAGGCTGTGCAAAGGATAGGTTTGTACCTTTCCTGCACAGTTGTGGTGATCAAAAATGACACAGTATTTGCTACTGCCAGAAGTTCCAGTGTGTAACTAGCTAGCATGATTATACTGGTAATAGCTATATAAAGTCAGTCACCCATTTTATAAAAGGAAAAAAAAAAGTATTCGCAGTCAGTTCCTTTATCCAGTTAGTTCTTCAGACTTGTCCCACCTTTGCTATTTGTGACTAGGCCAACTTTTCTGTCCAAAGGGGATTAAGACAGACTTCAACTGTTAAAGTTCTTTCCTCTTTGCTCAGTGAGAGCAATCAAACAAAAAAAAAAAAATCCCAGTTTAAAAAAAAAAATTGCATGTTTTTACCTTACACTCTGAAATATTACAATTTCTCACAGGAGCATTCATTCAGAGGAAACTGTCTGTAACACTTAAAATAAAAGGTTGCAACTCTTGGACAAGAAGGGATGGTTGAAACTACATTATCTGAATACAATTTGGATTTCTATAAACCAATAACTGAATAAAGTAAATGCTTGGGGCTAGAGAGCAGTTCTCCTTAGAACTTTCTCTTCTTAAAAAGATCAGAGGTAAAGTGGTTCGTTTTATTGCAACACTGCTTAGCCAAATCCAATCCTTCCCATTCAGATATGATTTTTTAAGAACCAGGGATTTTATGGTTTACTGCCAAATTTGGCAGACAATTTACTGATGAGATTCATGACCTTGGGATTGTTCTGGTACTTGGACATATTTGCTGGGTTCTGCGCAACATCTTGGAATGCAACCATAACTTCTGGATCCTGCAGGACAAAAAGGAGAAAAAAATTAGGGCATTTGTAAAACAGGTTCTACAAAAGTTAGTGGCTACGTGGTTCCACAAGAATCTAGTCTTGCTCAGCTTTTAACATGACAAGACTACATTAGACTCTTGGCACGAAGTCTGTAAAGAGAATCCAACGATACAGTGCATATTGTTAAAAAAAAAAAGCTGTGTCAGTAAACACCAGAGTCATTACTCAACTTATTACTCTAATAGTTCACTGTGTGAGAAGGGGAATAGGATAAGAGTTCTGTTTCTCCAGAACAGGGGCTTTTAAACACAGCCACACCTACTGTTCAGGCATCTTTCAAATGTATTTTGAAGAAGGCAGCAGCTCCATGTGTGCAGCATTCAAAACTGTTAAGTCTGATCCTAAATAGCATTTGGTAGGTGTGGACTGCCCTGAAATTACCCATGCACTTCAGGTATATTTTATACCTCAGGTATATTTTAAACCAACTGGAGGATTTACAAGTGTGTTGTCTTCCTCACAAAAGATAATCTGTAAAGTCTATAAAAAATGGAATGCTGAAGTTCAGAACACAGAGACTAGATACATTTTCTCCACTTTACTGTATTCCCAAGAAAGGAAAAAGTGAAAAAGTGAAGACTTCCCAACCTCAAACTTCTTTAATTCATTTCAAAATAGGGCATGTGATTATAAAGATCATGTCATGTTGTTAAATTTGATTTCACCTATATATGAATCTGGAACAAAAAGCTGAATAAGCTTAGTCGCTGGTTTGTGTCAAAGCACACCTAAATGAATGTTAAATATTCAATTTTATGCTACATGTTTCATGGTCCTGTAAATTCACAGCAAGCAAATGATTCTGCATTTGTGCTACTTGGAAGCTCTCAACCCTAGATGGTGTTTATAAAGACGTTATATACATCCAAGGTTTCATACTGATAAGCAATATTAGCAAAATAAAGTTTAAGACTGAGGATATCAACATTTCCATAGGGAAGTGTTTAGTACATAAGGTGGAATGGCAACCATTCTATAAATTACACTAGGGAGACATTCAGTTTTCTAGTGTTTTCCTAATGCCCTAGTGTTTAGTTGCAGAAGGATGAAAAATATTTCCAAGAAAAAAAATTATCACTGGTTCTTTTGTTTCCAACTTACACATTTTGGTGGAAGTCTGGGTATAACATATAGCTACACATCAAATAAGGAATCCATAGGTTCATCTTGCACATCACTCCTTATGAAAAGAACTTCTATTTGACTCCAAAATACAAAAGTCATGTTGTGTCTACAGAAAGCAGTTGCACACGCAAGATAGGAAATTCTAGAGAATCCTCTAGACAGGCAAAACAGTAAAATAAGAGAAACACACTAAAATTTCAGTCAATTCTTCTGGAGACTAAAAGGCTTGGGGCAAATGAGCTAAATTAGACATATTAGAAGTCACTGCAAACTGTCACAACTTACTGTCATTAAGAAGATGTGTAAAGAAATGCAAAAGAAGTTTTGCTACTTTGAGTCTTTAGTGCTTAGAAGACTAATATCAGCAACAATTAAAAAAAAAAAAAAGGCAACATCCTAAAGAAATAAATCTTCTGCAGATCATCCAGTCCAGCCCCACTACCAAGGCAGGGTCACCTAATTCAAGTAAGATTCTTATCTTTATGCCAATGACTAGCAATAACTTCCCTAAACATGTCCATGAGCAGCCATATCTGGTTCTTTGGTTGCTTCTACAGATGACAAGATGAAGTTGACAGCATAACCAGTTTAATTTAGCTCATGTTCAGGCACACACAATAGTCAGGTTTACTGAGATGTTAACAGACTGAGGCATATTTCAGTGTTAACTCACAGAAAATAGTCTCAAAGATGATGAGATGATAGCAAGTCTAAAAAGACTGAGGTGGTGGTCTTTACTCTCAGAATACTCCAGTTTCAGCACTAACTCCTCACTATGAAAAGCCTCTACATGCTATCAGTTAAAACAGCAATTTGGGAGTGACTTGATTCAGCACCTTCAGACTCTTTCGTAACACCTCAGATAACAGACGTAACAGCTGCCAGATAACATTATCCATCAATGTATTCCACAGTCGCACTGAGCAGAAGCCAAGCAGCAGAAACTACTGTCTTTTAAGACCAGAGCCTACGCTGTCAATTCAGAGAAGACCAGAACACAGAGTTGGGATATTTTAGGAAAAGGTGGCAGCGCTAAATAAATCATACCCAGATGTAAAGTTTGTACAAAGAGGTCAGCAAGACTCAAGGCTTTGCTGACAGGTTGTACGTGTTAAAGCCTGCCTGCATTACCAGAAAACACTGTCCACACACATTCTTGCAACAGAGTCCTACCCTATGTTGGGGTATACAGATCAACATGCAATGGGGTCTTCTTAAAGGCATGTAGCAAGGACATAATATTTAGTGGCACCTCAAAACTCTGTTTTCAGCAACTCTAATTGCAAACTCCTGTATTACAGCATAAATTAGCCAGGTAAGGAACACAACTACAAGTCATGGGCCTTCTCTGGATGCAAGTCAACACTGCTGACTGTGGTCATGTGTTTCCCAACATCAACAACCATTAAGGGAACCTATGAACTTTCACATGGGAAGTGGTGATTTTTTTTGTGATTCCAGGGCATTCTGAATAAGGTTCCCTTGTGGTGCCTTTGTTTCAATGAGCTGAGAACAACATGTAACTCTACTCTAACCACGGCAGTCCATAAAAAGAAACAAGACTCTTTTATACTTGATCATATTGGCATGCAAATACAACTACTACTACTACTCCAGTTTTTCCTATCCCACCTGCCCTTAAAACTGATGTTGTCAGATATGTTCCATTTAATCTGCTGGAATACTTCTCTTGAGTAGAATTAGTCATGACATTGAGCAATTACTTAATTGAGCAATTAATCAAGCCTACTAGAGAACTAAGCTTTATGAACATGAATTCAGAAAATGCTAAGATGCAGAACTATTCTGATACTACTTTGTCTCTTGAAAAAAACATACACTTAATCCCCTAAGAGAAAGTCAATCCTCACCTCAACAATACTGCAATATCTTATGTTACAAGAATTTTTTGTTTGGGCAGTGAATGGAAATGACCATTTGAGAGACTTTTTCTGAAGATATGACAAACTGTAAACAGCACAGTGTTGCCTATCACAGACCAGGGTGTATGTGTGTGTGTCATCTTTGATTAAGCTCCCATTAGTTTGAAAAATAGCTAACATTGAATGCAGACAGTTTGGCATCACATACACAAGGAAAGAATTTTACAAGAGAAACAAGAAAGCCTCCCATTGCTTTCTAGAAGGTCACATCTTCCTCCCTCCCTTTAACTAAGTGCTGCTCTTCTCTCATTCAGAACATGTAGCTTTGATTTTAACAAATACTCACCTGCATGGCCGCAAGAACTTCTGGATCACTGAGAATCTCATTGAGACCTGGCATGCCTGCCATGCCTGGCATCCCTCCAGGCATAGCCCCAGGAAATCCACCTGAAAACCCAAGACAAGAAAAATGCATGATGAAAAACATTTAACTCATCTACACAGAAAGCCCACTAAGACTAACACATACTGCCCTTGCCACATCTGTAAAGCCATGTCTTCCATAAGGCTACAGCTGGTCCACTGAATGGAAAGCAGGGTCTTCCAGCTGCTTTTTCTGTGAAGACTTACATCTTATTTCGTCCATGTTTTTAACCCAATTGAATAGTAGGCTTGTAACGAGTACAGTTATTTTTCTGGTTAACTTAAATCAGTCGGGTCTAAAACCCAGGAAAATAAGGAGTTTGAATGCCTTGGGTGAACAATGCAGAGCAAAAGCAGATCAGCAGTAGTATATCCCAGTACATTTCATATTTGGTGGGAATTTTAGGTTCGAAAAAATTATACCACCAGAAGAAAAAAAAAAAATGCTTGAGGTTCTTTTACTGAATCCTTAATCATCAGCTTCCCCAGTTGTGCTGAGTATGGTACATATGGTCTCTATCTGGCTGCTGATCCAACTGGAGAAAACACACAGTCTACCTCAACTACTTCTCAATCTTCCAGAGCATTAGTACTTACTCTTGTTTCTCCCCAGCTCTTTGTGTCAAAAAATAACATGGAAAGCCTGATTTTTGTGGAACTCTCAAGGACAACTTTTTTATAAAATAAACTTCACTACCTCTTTTAATAAACATTTCTATTCAACAAAAGCTTGCAACCAGCACAGTTTTCCGTAATATTCAATCCAAATTTTCAACTTTAAAACTATTGTTCTTAAGCAAAATGGGTCCAAGGATAATTTATAAACACTTTTATTCTAGATTTTCAACACATTATCAAGCAAATTCTACTTCTTTGTTTACCCAGACCTAAATCCTTTCATTCTGTTATCTATCAATTAATGATTTCTGTCTTCCCTCTACTTGCTACACAACATCAATCTTCTTTAAGAGAAAAAATCCCATCCCTCTTCCCACTAGTGCTCCAAGAGTTACTTGTAGACAAGTTCTAAACTTCATAAAATATTTTTCTCTCTGTCTTGAGAACAAATGCTGTAAAAACTGTAGTCATAATACTCCCTATGGAAACAAGAACCACCCCTACCTCAAGTACTGGTGCTTAAAAATAAAATACCTGGGAAGCCACCCGGGAAGCCACCAAACTGAGCTCCTCCTGCCTGTCGTCTTGCTTCTTCCTCCTGCAGATGAAAGCACATCATTCCACACAAAGCAATGGAACTGCAGCCTGTTTACTACTGCTCAACTGGGTTTAGGAGAACAAAAAATAGCCAAGACTGTTTCAGGCAGGTAGGCTACCACAATAAACAAAGCACTTCACTATGTACAAAACCACTGACAAGAAATAGCTGTCTACTCTTCCTGTTGTATATTATTGCAGGTAAGTTATGCAGAACATGGTTTTTTACTGAATATGAACTGTATGATTTGTTTTAGCTCCCCAGCTGTATTTTTAGAACTCCCACCCCCAGTGTATTAAAATATATCACTACAGCACAAAGAAAAAATAAGCAAACTGCATCAGGAATTGAGGAAAAGAAGCGGAGTATTATCATGAATTTAAAACCTCCCATTTTGGGATACATAAGTGAAAATCATTCTGGAACAGTCTTACAATAACTGACTTTCTGAAATAAAGGATTAGTAGACATTCTGGAGACTGTTTTTGTCATAAGCAGTAAAAACAGATGCAGTAAAATGCCCTCTTCTCCAGCTTTCATTATTGGTCAAGTAATCGAGACAGAAACCGACTGCCTAAACTTTAAGACTTGAAATTTGATCTTTTTTTCTCTGCAATTCATTATAACCAAAATAACACTCCCAAATTACTAAGAAGTATTAAAACCTGAATATTCACCCTCTGTGCTTTCTCATGCTCCTCCCGTGCCTTCTTCACTCTCTCCATTCTTTCCTTGATTTCCTTTTCTTCACGCTTCCGCTCATATTTTCGTCGATGTTCTGCAATTTTCTGAGCCTGTTACAACAGAATACCCAAATTTCATATAAATTTCCAGCATATCACACAACATATTTCACTACAAAAGCTTTTCTGCTTTTACCAGAAAATTAAGATCTGATTTTACATCCTAAAAGCCTCTTTGTTTTAGGAGCCATTTGCTACTTTCTTCCCATGGCTATCAGTTATTCATCTCTACTCAGCCTTGACTGAACTCACCAGTACATGCACTCTAGTATACCTTTTTGCAATAGTTTTGGGACTTGTACCATAGTTAGAACTTAAACACATCATCATTCCATGTCCCTTCATGCTTTTATGCTGAAATATTGATTTCTCCAGGGCTAAAACCAGCAACTGCCCTGGAAAAGGGCACAAGAGAAAATATAATTCCCCCTGCGCACATACACTTTTTAGATAATGTTACTGCAGACCAAAGAATTCCTCAACCAAGCCAGGAAAGGGCTGGTGGGGAGGAAGTTTGCCTCCTATTACTAACTTTTTCTTAAGTGTATCAAATTTACAGCCCCATCAAACGAGAGGAGTTAACAATGAACTCCCTAGGGCTCCTCAGTCAGGACTCATTTAACAACAGAACCAACAGAAAAGGGAGTGTATCCGTACAGATCACCACAAAAAACGGTTTGTTATTTCACAAATTGCATACGATGGTTGCTCTCTAACACTCCCGTAACAACAACAACAAAAAAAAAAACAGACATCAAAATCACAATGCAACAACAGAGGTACTACTATGACAATGGATACTCTTGTATTCTTTTAGAACACTCTTCTTTAAAGAAAGAAATTATTTTATAAGTAGAAAAGCTTTGATATAACTTATTTTAGCTGGGAGATACTCATTCAATACCACATCATCCTGAAGTATATCTGCCAGAGAAAAGAACATGGCACGTAGCAGGACTAACTGAGAGCAAATGCAGTATGTGCTATCGGAACCTGATGCCCCTACCATTCAATGGCCTATTAAGAGAGAAGTGTCCTATTTTTTTTTTAATGAAGCATAAAGAGTTTCCAACATTTGGAAGTTCATTATTTCTAAGTATTTATCAAAATGAACTAAATATTTTTAGAATCTGACTCAGACTTTGAGCTGAAAGTGCAACAAAATAAAAAGTTCTAGGAAAGCCTGAAGCGAATAAATTAGGTGAACAAATCATCTTCACTTAAGAGATTTTGAAAATCACCCATGAAAAGATCATACATTTTTCCTTGAGCTACATACACAAATTCTCATCCAGTTGGCAACCACACATCAATGTAACACAGATACTCCACTGTTTCCGTGCATCAGATTAACCAGGAAACAGAAGGTTCCCCCTCAGTCAAGCATTAAGTATACCTTTAAAGAAAAAGCTGAAACCTAAGACTTAATTACATTAACCACAGATCAATAATCTCCAACACAGAAGACTAATAGGTTGTGAAACGGTTTCCATTGTCATTTTGCTAGAGACAGCATCTTCTATAAAGACATGGTAGAGAAATGGAAAGCTTAAGTTATTAGACACAGGAGCGTTTGTGCATGTGGTAGGTTAAGTTTGGCAGGCTGCCAGATGCTCACTAAGCCGCTCTCTCACTCCCCCTCTTCAACAGGACAGTGAGAGAAAATAAGATGGAGAAGCTCCTGCCTTGAGATTATCCCAAGACAGAAATCACTCATCCACTACCATCATGGGCAAACCACAATCAACATCAGGAAGTTTAATTTAATTTATTGCCAATTAAAAATAGTCAGACAATGAGAAACAAAGACAAAACTAAAACCACCTTCTTCCCAAAGATCAACTTTACTGCTTCATTCCATGATTCTTTCACCTCCTCGCCCAACCGTGAACAGCACAGTGGGATGGGGGCTGTGATCAGTTCATGACATTGCAGCTCTGCCACTCCTTTCTCTTCACAAGTTTTTTCCAGCCTCAGCTTGTGGTCACCTCACAGGATACTGCCCTTCACAAACTGCTCCAGCGTGGGTCCTCCCCACAGGGTCCTTAAACGATAGACTGTCCCAGCAAGGGTTCCCCAGGAGCTACAGCTCCTGCCAGAAAACCGCCTTCTGCGCAGGCTCCTCCTCCCAGGCTGCAGTTTCTGCCAGGAGCCTGCTCCAGTGTGGCTCTCCATGAGCTGCAGCTTCCTTCAGGACCCATCCTCTTGCTCTGGCATAGGATCCTCCATATGTGCTCCACTGTGGGCCTCCGTGGGCTCAAGGGGGACAATCTGCTTAACCATGGGGCCTTCTCCAAGGGCTGCAGGGGAATCTCTGATCCCATGCCTAGCACACCTCCCTCCCTTCCTTCTTCACTGATCTTGGTGTCTGTAGCATTGCTTCTCTCATATTTTTCTTCTTTATTCCCCTCTCTCTCACAGCTGTTGTGCTGCATTTTTTAACTCCTTTCTTAAACGTGTTATTACAGAAGCACCAGCACCATGAGCGTCGCTTACGGCTCAGCTTTGGCCAGTGGGGAGTCAGGTCAGGAGCCAGCTGGAATTGGCTCCTTCTGATACAGAGGTAGCCTCACATCTCTTCTTACAAGAGGCCAGCCCTGCAGTCCCCACCTTCCCCCAAACTTCCCATGTAAACCCAATACAACACAACAGCTGCTATCTGCAGTCCGTGAACCACTTCAAAGGAATGGGCAGAAACAGATGAAAAGAAAGCCTGCTATCAATAGTGCTACATTTGTTACCCAGAAGTTCTTCCTCAGAAGAACGCTGGGGTCAGCCACACGAGAACAGCTGAAAACCAGTCGTGCAGAGCTGAGGCTGCCCTCATGGGGCAGACTAATGAAAGTGCAAACCACAGCAAAATGCTTCCTTTGGAAAACGTGCTTAGGACAAAGCTTCGATCAATTCAAAAACATCTCAGAAAAAATCCATTATCAATGTTATCTTGCTCTTCTGAATGCTATTAATCTAGATTCTAAAATACTTGGCAAACTTAAAAAACTGCTTCAATTTCTTCTATTAAAATTTGAAAAAGAAACATATTTCATACTTCAGTTACATGCCCAGTCCCACAGATTCAATTTCTCTACACAGCCATAAACAGTTGTGACTGAAGACAGAAGGATCTATAAACTCAGATTCAAGTGTCAGATGACACATGAACACATTTCCACATGGCAGTGCATATTGGAAGAACATGAAGGCAGCAATCCAACATTTTTCCACACTTACTCTTGGTTGCACCTCCTTCAGCATGGCACTAGCATCTTCATCATAATCCAGTTTACAAGCTAATGCAAGATCATGAGCAGCCTCCTCCCAGTGACCAAGAAGTCTGGAATGCAGAAGACACCAACATTCAGAGGGAAAAAGCAAACTGAACACCTAGAGCTCTTCAAAATATTTAATCATGCAGCATTCAGAATTTTAACCTGGAGTTACAAGGACTTACGGAAGTTTAATAATGTTGTTTCATACACTTAAAGTTTAACTTCTGTGTGAAGTAACAATGAGTAAAAAACCCTCTGTGAGCTGGTGTCATTGCTATAAACAAGAAGGATCTAACAGGGTACCTTACCTAACCATATGAAGTACACTAATAAGATATTCTGCACCATTAGGCACATGTTTAGTGTAAAACTACATATTCAGCGTTCTGTACAAGTCTATCCCACTACTACCTCAAGTTTTAGTGGACCCTCTTTACTCAGCACTCAAACTTCCTAGCTGTCTGGATGCACCATGTCTTAGTTGAAGAGGTCATACAAGCTCCTGTGCACACTTCTTTACTATCAATTTATACAAACTGCGGGTAATAAAAAATTGAAGCAAATGGTAGTACTACTAAATGGTCAAAGCACTTCTGCTCACAGACAGAGGTATTAATTCAAACCATGCTCCAGAGTTCTCACTCTTAGGCTCCATGCTGTGTATTAAAACTGTAGACATTAACATACTACTCTTTGAATAGTTTTTATTTTTAAGTTCTATTAACATTTACTTTTTCCACTTTGATACTGACCATGAGAAGTGTCATTTTTTTTACTTACTGTCATTAAAAAAAAAAAAAAAAAAGTTGAACTATACTTGGGGGGAAATGCCTAATGCCATTTTAAATAACTGTTTAATAAACTGTTTGCTTAACAACACTTCTCAGTTGCAACAAACGGTTCCTTAATAAGTAGGCACTTCAATTTACCACGTAAAAGAGCTTTAGGACCTAAGGAATAAGGACAGCAGAGAGATGACTAAGAATTATAGGTTAGTAAAAAAAACCTGAACCAAGTGAAGCCAAAAGGCCTCCAGACAAATAAAACACACAGCCCTAGATCTCATAATCTTTCAGAAAAGCAGTAAGCCGTTAGAAGATATGTTTAAAAAAGAGAGAGAGACAAAGAGACAGTGCCAGGACTGCTCATAAATTGCCATCAATAAATCACCATCGTCCTTTCTTTCCTCTAAGCCACATACTCAGCACAATGGTTTCTTGGCCCACAGTTACTGCTCTCAGGTACAAGACAGACAGTTCAGACACAGAGAAGGAGAAAATGTAAAAAAAAAACATTCCCTCCAACTAAGTAAAGATAATATCAAGTACAGGTGCAGTTCATTACCTATGTGCTTTCCCCCTCCATTTGTAGGTCTGTGCTGAGTCAGGATTAATCTTGATGGCTCTGTCACAATCTCTAATGGCAGCATTTGGCTTCTGCAGTTTCACAAAAACACTGTGGGAACAAGAACATTTACTGTACATATTGAAATACCAAGTTACTAACTTAAGCTGAAAATAATTTTGGATGACTAACAGGCAAGCTAGTGAAATAATGTATTTGAAGAGCTGAGTTAAAAAAAGATTTCATAGCGGTAACAAAGTCACTAAAATTTAGTCTCACCCTCCCAGAACTGCAGGTGAATCATTAGCAAGAACTGAAAGCATTTGTTGTTCAGACTCAAGCCTTGCCAGCAGGAGTAACTCTAGTCCAGAAGGAAAGGATACATAAATGCAAAGGACAGTTCAGCCCCATGGTGTTTGGAGTCTACTGAAAATGGCAATTAGCAATTTGAAGAAAACAACAGTAACATTCTGCATGCTATATTACATAGTCTTTAACACAGTAACACAAAGAAAGCATGAGGAGTTATACAAGCTACAAGGATCAACAGCTAAAGTCATGAGGAGATGAGGCATCAAAACTAAAAGCAGCAAAACACACAAACCCAACAAGTAGCCCCAGTCCCTCGTCAGTTTAATGTAATAACTGCAAATTAGAATACACAAGCATATCAGACTGACTAGTAGAGTGGTACTTTAGGAGGTTCAGGCATTTCAAATTTAAAATCTTTGAAAGAAACACTAGAAAACATTCCTGAATTGACAAGAGTATTCAATATTGAACATACTCCGAGTCAGAACTTCTGTCCTTTTACATCTACTTGAAAACAGTTTATCAACAATTATAATGCCTATAAGTAACTTCACCATTAAGGGTTGTTATAAAGCAGGTACAAAGTCACACACTGTCTTCTAGAAACAAACAGGTAGACTAAGTGTCTGTGTTCCAAAGCTACACTTCACCAATGACAAACATTCCAATTCCGCTGGCAGGACAAACCCTCCAGAACCGAAAACCAAGGGGTGAATTACTCTTAGCACTTGGATAAGCATGGCAAGTTTTACAATATCTTAATATATTGCTCATTTCTTTCTACAACAGACCAAATGGAGGTAACTTTTACACTTCCCCTAACATTTTAATTTTTCATAGCTAAACCCTGAGAAGATACAGCACTGTAAGAGATTTTAAAAATACTGTTTTGATGACAACAACAAAGTGTATTAAAGTACACAGGTGGTGTTACATGCCAAAACTTTGATAGGGAAAAGGAAAAAACCAGCAGGGAAGGTACCAGTGAAAGTGTACTAGAATTGAACAGTTAAAGGACACTAATTAATCTCATGAAAGTCACCAAAAGTTGAACATTTATTTTAATTATACTTTGCTATGGAAAAGACCCAGTAAACTATCAAATAATCCATGGTTAGTGGTTTTTTTCTGTAAAAAGAGAAAGAACCCCAAACTTCTGCTTCTGCAACCCATACTTGCCCAGAATTAGGAAGATAAAGATGTTTGTGCATTATGAAGTTGGGGTTACCACACAACAAATCTGACAGTTCCCAATGCATCATCTGCAGTCTGGCAGATGTAATTAGCAATAAGGTGGGTAGTGAATGCGTTGAGATATAGATGTGTTCTGTTCAAACAAGAGTTTGAACAGAACCAGGTCTACTTCACAGTGAACAAATCCATTTAGCAGGTATGACAGGGAGAGAATTCACAGGATTCATACTTAGGTTTGCATTTAAACAGGATATAATTTCAATCATCATCTTAATCCTAGAATAAACTTCAGATTTTACAAGTGTTTGTTACCCAGCATTACTCTATCTCAACATACCAAAAGCCATATTGTTGAGGAACACATTTGGTGCAGGCAGCTTGACGTGCAGCTGCAGGTTGAGCTCTGGGTGGAGAGACCTTTGCACAACCAAAGGTCCACGGACCTGTGGCCCAGCCCGGCAACCAGACACTCAGAGACACTGCAGGAGCTGAGGACTCCAGACCTTCCAACACTCAAGGCTGTGAGGGCATAAAAACCCAGGGCTTCCTTTGTTCAGGGTCCCTCCTCAAAGGCACCATCTCGAGCTGTTATTTTGTTATTGCACCATGATTAAATCATTTAAGGATCAAGATGTCTGAGCCTCTGCTATGGGAAACCCAGGGTCATGACAGTAAGGACACCTGGAGTGACTTTGTGAGTGTGGAGTGCGTAGCTGAGAAGGGCCTTCAGTCCCAGAGCAGGTGGTGAGAGTGGGACTGCTAGAATGGCTCCTGGAAAGTTTCCTTAACAATATTACCACAATGCATTTTGGAATACCATTCTGTATTTACTCTATTATCAAGATCCTTCATATGGCTGCTTCAGCAAATCTGGTGAATCACATATAAGGGAACATGCATGAAATAAGCTCTTCTCTTTGCCTCATGTGATTTAAGCTTACACAGATCCTCAAGTTGCCATTATATTTAGACACCTTAGGGGAAATAACAGAAGAGGTAGAAACATCAGTAGTTTATGACTCACCTTGCCCTCTTGGCATACAAGATGGCCAAACAAGGATTCAGCTTGATAGCATCTGTGAACAAGTCAACAGCCTTCTGAAGTTCACCTAAATATAAGTACCAGTGAAGTTTCAATCATTATACAATGAAATTACATCCAAATTCCAAACCTGCCTTACAGGGTGTTACATCCCTAGGCACTTCTTAGATCGAAAATTATCAACAAAGGAAAATCAATTTCTCCCTCTTGCTATGTTACTGACGTACAAACCCCAAAATTAATGCTGGAGGAGAAGAGAGACTTTTCCCAACTAAATTGGTACATTTAACTTTGAATGCAATCAATTAGATGTCACATCTTTATTATACAGCTTTTCACTGCATTACGACAAACCACTAGAGACACTAATCATAATATGTAGGGAAGTACTATAACAATCAATTTGTAATTAAGATGCTGCAGTGCCTCATCCCCCAAACTACAGGGACATTGGGAAGGCAGTGCTTAAAGAAGCTTTCATATTCTAGATAATTTTGAACATTGAACAGGAAGTGGGTTTTCTCTTCCTTGAAAGCATTCAAAATGGTCCAAGATATTTACTTTTTTTTTTAAAGGAGAACAAAACCTAATGTCTTTGAATATGTACTAAAAAACAATTTTATCACCTTCACTTAGAGCATTTATCGCTTCAATCTTCTTTTCATTAGCTTGATCCGCCATCTCTTCAGTTACCTAACAAAATAAAACGAAAAACACACACAAAAATCCAAAAGCTGTAGATTCCGGGCCAGAATTACCATGCTAAGACGGCAGCAAGGGAAAGAGCTTCAGTTTTCCAATTCCAGAATATTTATTTTACTTTGCATTGAAATCATAGTTCAGAAAAAAGCCACAAACTCCTTTATTTTTAGCTTGAAGACATTATCCAACATGATTTTTGGCTATAAAACGCTCGAAAGCTATGTTTAATAATGGCAGAATTCTACATATCTAGTTCTCATGGGTGTTTTGATAAGGTTCTTTGTTATTTACTGACCTGATCTTCCTCATGGAACTTTTTGATTGACTCTAGTCTTGAATAAGAAAAACTGTGATTTTAAGCTAGTAAGTTTTCTGTTTAGAAGAAAAAGAGACAAAACAACAGCTGGCTGCACAGATAATACAGTACTCATCCTCCCTCAGCTGCTATCCTTGATTAAATGCAAAACCTCTCCCTATCTTTCCTACTGCCACACTGAAAATATTGTGCTTACCTCCACATTTTCATCCCCCATTTCTTGAGGGTCATCGTTGTCTGGTTCAATCACTCCCTCATTGTCAATTTCTGGAGGAAAAAAAAAAAGCAGGACTAAGCACCATCTACAGAGAGAAGATTGTCAGAATAACTTTCACATTGGCAAAATGCAATAAAGTAATCTCTTTTCCCCACCTAAGTCACTCTCTTCACTTTCTGGTTCGGGCGATTTAACCGGCTCCTCTGGTTGTTCCTCTGCTTTGCCCTGAGAGAGAAATAAATTTGTGAGCAAACATTATTTCTCACTGATATTCTATTTCCATTCTCATAAATAAGTGTATTAGAAAATTCAGATCACTCTACATCTGAACCGTTTTATTTTTAAGATACTAATCTCCTTTTTCCTTTTCTCAGAGTAAGTCTATCGTGTATGCAAATATTTCACAGCCCAAATCTGGACAAACTTCTGTTATTGGTAGAGCCCATCCTTCAAATTGTGTGATTCAATAATCAAAACCAAATAATGCAAATAACACCCAATTCAGTACTAGTTTTGCAATGATTACTAACCAACCTCTCCAATCTTCCTGCCTTCCCTCACACAATCTCTGGGTCAAAAAATCTCACCATCTAATACTATTAAGCTAAGGTCCTTTAGCAGGGAGCTGATGACAATGATTTAAATATTGTTTCCATTTGCCAAGGTCAAAGATTGTTGCCACTTACACATACTTAGAATGTTTTTTTTTTCAAAGGTTTTCTTATCAACTTCTAACTAAATTTCATCTGAAACCCACAACTTAGCACATTCTGCTTTATCACACAAACTGCTTGTCTTCAGTGTCACAGACTACACTCAGTACATACACACAACCCCTCCATATAGCTCTAGCTAGCCAGTAATTCCAGCATCCACGGTCTTGTTAAATTAAAAAAAAAATTTCCTTCTTTCCAAAAGAATTTCATGCTTGAAAAAAACCCTGATATAAATATCAAAGGCAAATTTGTTATCATTTCCCTTAAAATAAATGGACAAAAAACAACGAAAATCTATTCCACGATACTGTGTTAAAAATGTGATAGTTCAACCGTTCACTTCATTACTTATCATGCTCATTAATATTTCTTCTCATGAAAAGATTATAATTTAATCCACTAATGACTAGAGAAGATGTTTATAAACAGACAGTGAGAACATAAAAAAAGAAATCAAGACTCTGTTTGGCATTTGCATTGCAGAGAACATCAGGCATTCAGGATTAGGGAAATGGAGCATGATAACACTTGAAATAAACTAGGAAGCCATCTGTAACAAGTCATCTACAGCACACAATGGGCAGGCTTCAGACTGAATCGTCACACTCACCCACCCTATCTGAGTGAAAACTGACAGAAATTTTTCCCCTTCCACTGCTCAGTAATTTCTGCAGTATCCAAATGTTAATTTGCAGTGACAAACCTTTTGTATCTCACCTTACTTGTCTCCTCTGTGGAGGCATTGGCTGGAGCAGGCGGTATTGTGCCTCCCATACTTTTCAGTAAAACAGAGAAAAGAAAAAACAAAACAGTAAGATTATCAAAATAATGTCATGTATTTTACTGATTCAAATCCTGATAATCTCAGCTTTTTGTTGTAACACAAAACATGACGATCCAATTCACTTTCAAACCAGCAAACGGTGCACACATCCCCCATGCTTTTCTCAGCGCAGTACAAAGCACACTGTCTGTTGTACAACTCCACTGAGACCAGGACTCATGAACATCACCCTTCACGCACCCCTTCTCACCAGGAAAAGCTGCCTCCTTGGCTCAAATGGATTTATCTCCTTTAAATGTAATTTATGCTTGAATCAAAATAAATATTATGATTATAGATATTACTAAAATCAGAATTATTTTTGGAACAGAGGTCAAACAAGTAAAGAGAATGAGCGAAAATGCTTATGCAATTAAAAAAATTGCTGCCTAGGAAAAAAACCTTTTCTCTTCTGTATTGCAATATTCATGCCTTCCCTCCACTACAATTAAGGAGCATTCTTTGTAGAGACAGCATTCTGTCAATATAGAAAAAACTTCTACATGGTATCGATCCTGGTTAACAGCCAGGAGTAAACACAGGCTGAATTCTCCAGCTGTTTCATAGAACATCTAATCATACCTAATGGCAGCATGCCACAAGGAGTACCATTCCCATCCATCCCCTGCCCTGCATTCCCATCTACTGATGGTTTTCAAGAAAAGTGTTTCTATTAACTCAGTGGGTACAACCAGCTCTTTGGGGTCCCACACAAGTGGTTTGATGGGATGCAGGGCAGAGAAGGACGTGGGCAAATAGGGGTGGGCAAGAGGAGCTGGAAGGGTGCAGGACTATCTGGTTTCAGGAATTAGTGCAACATAAAACTCTAGCCTAAGGATAAGAAATTACAGCTTCTTAAGTCAGGCTACTGCAGTCCATTCTTCCCTCCTTCCTCCCTCCTGTCAGCAGCACCATCTCCCAGCCAGGCCCCCAACTAGCTGAAAACAAACCTGGATGAGGCAAGACATGACAAGGACAGGGATGAACTAGGGGAGAAAGGGCAGAAAAATGAAGAGGAGACGGCCTGTTAAGAGGATTGACAGGTCCTGGCACGCAGTCCTGCAGCAAAATGCAGACAAACAGCACTAAACTACTCCTTGTTTACATGGAAAAACAAGGGACAAACCACAGCATGTGTTGAAGCTATTGCAAAAATCTAGATGTGTCCCTGGAATGTTGACATTACTTAACCTAAGTTATACTGCAAGGACTAAACAACTACAGTCTGAAAAATCATTACAGAGCTAGGCAGAATACACAGCACATGTAGTAACTGTTCCTCCTCAATTTTTACTCTCCTAGGTTGACAATACAACACATAATTGTACTAGTCTGTAAAAACCAAAGAGAGTTCTTAAAGACTACAGGGACCATCTAGTGAAGCCTTGGAACTTTTTTCTGCACAAAAGCCCCTACAAATTATGAAGCATTTTAGCAGTGTTAATAGCTAATATCCATGGTAACAGCAGGGTTTAAGTCTGGCATCTTGAATCACCTCAAGACCAAAACAACCCAAGTCTCCTCTGCCTTCTTCACACCCCCCCCAAAATGATCCAAGCTTGTAACAGTTTTGAGATTAGTTTAACTAATATAAATGCACATTTTATAATATACTATTTCATCAACTTCCAAGGCTTAACAGCTTCACTCAGTCCTTGAAAATGCTTTTGCTATCCTGTTATTCTCTATTTAAACTAGTTACAATTCCAGAACAATTCAAATCCCTCAACTCAGTATTTGATTACAATGATTAAACACACAGCAAGGATATCTGCAAAGTTTGCAATGTATTTAACCTCAACAGTATAGGGATACACAAGATACTCTCAGAGGAAAAGGCAGGTGCTGAGCTGTATAAAAAGAACACACGCACAAATAGATTCTGAATTAAACCCTTGTTTAATTAAAAAAAATAATAAACTAAATAATAAAACATAATAAACTAAAACAGAGTTGTGCAATGCCAGCAACAACTCCTGGGAGTTGTCAGGACTCCATTGCAACAATGACTGCATTCTTCCACTCCTCACAGCCACAACAAGTATGGTGTTTATGACTTGCTGGAAGAACTGCAACTGTTATTTCTGCATCCACTTTTATCACTGACAGCAAAATTATCTTTAGAGAGAAATTGGATTATCACAAATTTGAAAGGGTCAAAGTCTATTTGACCAAAACAACAACAAAAAAAGAGGTAAAAAGCCCTGTTCATCAATTAGGGACTCTGTGCTATACTTCTAAGGACTGCTATTGTTTCTTTGTTCAACTGCAGGGTTTTGAAACATGTTTCCTTTAATGACTCATTTCATAATAATTCAAGTAAAACATTTGTATTTTTATGCAATTATGAAAAAATGGGCATGACTAAAAGGGATGTCAAAACACTTTCCAAACATACACACTACCTTATGCTTTTTCTGCAAAGAGCATCCATACAGAAATTAAATACAACAGCTAGACAGAGTAAAGGTTAGGAGACAACAAGTGCATGAAAACAGGTAAGACTTGAGGTTTCTGATGCAATATTAAGAGCTAGTCAGAAATAAAGCATCCCATTCTGGTTTTCTGAGCAGCCAGCATAGTCTAAGTTAGAATCATTAAGTTTAAGAAAAAAAAAAATCAAAGCAATTAGCAGAATTTTAGTTGAAAATTCAGTGGGGGACATAAGAGTTATTGAGGTTATTTCCACCTGAAGCCAGGCCATGCTGTCTCAAGCAGTTTCCAAAGAACGAGAAGGGCCTATAAATGCATCTAATAGTCCTACTGCAAGCAGATCTGTTATGGAAGGACAGAGGGAAACCCACCAAGCTTCCAGACAGTTTTACATAAAAAGTCATCTGGTTACCACTACCATCAATCAAATGTATAACCAAGGCAAATATTTAGCTCAAATATGTGAGGAAAACCAGAAAACTTCAGAGAGCTGTAGAAGGTTCTACTCTGGAGTATTTTTCTACTTCTGAGATAAAGACATACAGTGAGGATTTTACGTGAAAAAACACTCCACAGCTCCAAAATCTAATTTTTACACTTGTAAGAAAAGTGTCAAGTGTAACTCTAAAAATTAATCTTGAAATTAAAGCCCTCTCCATTAATATGGAGAAAGGGAATGGAAAGGTGACCATCTAACACACTTTCTTTGGCCAAAAGAAGTCAGTGTTCTTCTTCTCTCTCTCAAAGTACTCTGTCCACACCTTCAGAATTAGGCAACAGAAGTAATGGAGGAAACCTAGGGTAAGACACTGAAGTCTTTTATGCAGTAGTAAAAGGAACTAAGGATCTTCAGTAGGATAAGACAGATATCTATCTCCTTCCTACACACAGGTGCAGCTACTATCAGTACTACAAAGCCAAGTTAAGTTAAATAGGAGTGGTTTTATAACCACACTAGTATTCAGATGCATAGAAAAGTTTAAGCACTGCTGTGAAAAAACACTAATAAATAGTTCATTGTAGACATTTTCATTATAGGACACATTGTAAAATACCAGTATTAACTTTTATATATATATATGCGCACATAAAGCCCTGCTGGTTTTTCAACTAATTACAAATACCATACAGCAGGAAGTACAGTTAAAATACCTTCAAACTAAAGCAAATTTTTTAAAACAAATCCCAGTTTGTCACTAGATAAAAATCTTTTAACCTCCCGTTCCATAAAGTGTGCACCTGCGAGAACTTTCTTCACTTCTCGAAGTTCTTTAGAGTAGCAGCCATAAAAACCAAGCAGAGGTACTGTAGCTAAACACAGGGGCCCTGTGGGTTCTCTGCCAGCAGCAAAGGACCTCAGCCCTTCCAGTTTGTTGTTTCTGGGCCCTGAGGGTGGAACCCAAACGTGATTTTTAATTGAGAAGCATCTGCTAGGACAGGCCCCGCGCACACAGGCTACGTGCAGCGTAAACCGCAGATGTCTGAAAGGGCTCACAGGGGAACACAGACTTCGACTACTTGATAAGTGGAACTTCAAGGAGCAAAACACGCTTTGGACAGCAAACGTAGCTGTCAGGTATTTTACGCTTTTGGGTACCAGGCTGTAAATTACCGCCACTCACCTCCCCACAAACTCGGCTCCTTTTTAAGACAGGCTAGCCAACTCTGCTGCGTAATGCGAGAATTAACTCGGTAAGTATTACTCTGGGGCTTTCCAGCCTGGAAAGCTGAGCCACTGAGATAGCCGGGGGGCAGGCTTTTTCCAACGGGAATAGCCGGCGTTAACGGAACAAAACAAACAAACAACAACAAAAAAATAACAAGTCTCTTTTAGGCGCCAAGGGTACCCCCGGCGGGCCGGGCCAGGGAGGCCGCAGGGCCGGGCCGGACCCGCCGAGGCGACACCGCGCGCCCCCCGCGCCCGCCACGCGGCGGGGCCGAGCCTGCACGCGCTGAGGGGACACGCCCCCCCTCCCCTCACACCGCGTCCCGCGCCACAACACCCTTCCCCCCGCTCCCCCTCCCCGCACGGCCGCCTCCCGCCACGGCCCGGCACCGACCTCTCCACCCACTCGCGGAGGAAGGCGAGCTCCGGGGTGTGCAGCAGCCCCGGGTTCTGCTTGCACAGCCGGACGAAGGCCCGCAGCTCGCTCAGCTTGCGCGCGTCCATGGCGGCGCGGCGGCAGCAGCACCAGCGGCGTCCCAGGCGCGCGCGCTGTCCCGCCCCCCTGCCGCGGAACCTTCCAGCCCGCCCCGCCCCCCGAGCCCCCGCCCATCACAGGGCCCCGCCCACTGCGGGAACGCCGCGCCCTCGCCAGGCATTGCCCTCCCCATCCCGGGGATGGCCACGCCCACAGCCTCGCGTGGCGCCGTGGAAGCTTCCAGCGCGCCCCGCCCACCCCGAGGCCACGCCTTCCCCCCTACAGTGCTCCCCCCCATCTTCGCGGCGCGGCGGCCGGAATTTTGTGGATTTGGGCCCCGCTCCCCGCTTGGTGCTGCCGCCCGCTCGCTCTCCCCCGACCCCGCTGCCGCGCCGTGGCCCGTGTTCCCCGTCGCGGTCGGGGCAGGCGGCCTCCGCGGGCGCCTAAAGGCGGCGCGGCGCCGCTCATTGGCGGCGCGCGGCGATGGTGTCAGCGCGGGAGGCCCAGCCGTGCGCGCGGTGTCCCGGCCATGTCGCGCCTGCCGGGCCCGGCGCTCGCCGCGGCGCTGAGGGGCTGGCGCGGCGCCGCAGGTCAGACACCCCTCCTCCCCGGCACCGCCGCGCCCACGGGCCCTGCTCACGGCTCTACCCCCGCCCCCGGGGCTCCGCTGGCGATAGCTGGTTATCGCCGCTCAGAGCCCCGCTGTCGCCTCCCGGCTCGCTGTGCGTGCTGCCTTCTAAAACGTTGCTCTGTTTAGTGCTCGCTACGGCCTCTCGGCTCGTTGCGAGCTGCCCTGTTTGACTGCTGTGCACGTGGAGAGAAACAGTGGAGACACTTGTTTTAAACTAAACTTCCCAAAAAGCTGCGGTTGTATTTCATCCCTTGGGTCTCCAGTCAGGCATCACATAGTGAGCGCTTCGTGTTATGACAGTTAGTTGTCGCGCATTAGTGATCTTCAATTAGAGGCCAGTCATGCGGGCTGTCCCTGTAAATCCACGGTCTGTATGTTTTGCTGTAACCCCCTGAGTCTCGGCTCCCTGAAGGGCAGCTGGTTCGCTTGTCTTATGCTAGTGAAGAGTTAATTACTGTGTATTCTAAGAATCCAGTGCCATGATATGGCAGCACGAATTGATTTTGTAGTAGGTGCATGGTAAATGACAACCAGTTTCCAAGACACCAGGTAGATGTTTACCCTCTGATTACCTTCTCCTTCCATGTGTCTTGATGATTTGTATCTAGGCACAAGCAGTTTTTCAGCTCCAAAAGGCTGTGGCTGAGAATTCTAAAGTGCATAAAGTTTCTGACAATTCATATTTCATTTTAGCTTTTGTCTTACTGTGCCCACCCCCAGCTCCCAGATGCATGCTTGTAATTCGCTTTAAAACTTGACTGCTTCGGCTGTGTGTGGATTTGGAGGTGGGATACATAACTGTTCAGTCTGGCTAATGCTACTGTCCAGTAAGTTGAATACATAAGCAGGGAATCTCGAGTATCTTTCATACAGGAAAAAAAGATCACATCGCTCTATAAACCTGTGTTATTTGATGGTTTCTTTGCGGCATTTTTAGTAAAAAATAGAACTGGAAAGGCCTTGAAAAATGTATAGTTGTTCCAGGTTAGTGATACTTTTTGAAGACATAGTCAAGAAGAGACAATAAAAAGGTGTTGTGCTTGGAGCCCTGTGGTGTTTGAGGGAAGCAAGGGAGGGAGAGCATCGAGTACCTCCTGAACACTGAGTGTATGAATTGGGATGTGCAAACCAACAGAGCTTCCCAGGTGTTCTTGCTGGATTGTCAGGTTTAGGATATGCTTGTTTCTTTCAATCTGTTTTGTGAGTATTTGATTACTAATTGAGTTGTGGGCACGTTGTTTCATAAACTGTGGTGGTACACAACAGATCGAGAAGCTAAGGAGGGATATTTATGCCATACAAGTGAATGAATGCTACTGAAAGTCTGATGACTATAATAGAATTCAGCAGTTTTCTAACTGGAAGGGTTTTTCTCACCTTGACATGATGCATTTCTTTTCCTCCAGTTTGCAAGTCATGTACTCTCCGAAGATTTTCCATCCAGCCTGCCCAGCAGAAGAAGATTCCAAACCGGTATTTGGGCCAGCCCAGCCCTTTCACACACCCACATCTGCTCAAACCAGGTAAGGTTCAGGCACTGTGTAAGCTGGTCATTGGTATTCATTCTTGTCTCTGCTTTTTTTAGCATACTGATTTGTTGCAGTATACAGTTTGTCTGGAGTTTCATCTGTTTATGATTACCTTTATTAGGCAGTAATTATATTTAGGAACTAATTTCGTTGTGTGAGATGATACTGATTCCAAAAATAGGCTTCACAGGTTTGCTTTTTTACCTTTTTTCTCATAGCGTGCTTAGGGTCCTTACTTGGGTGCTGCAGACCTTTCATGGCATTGGCATTTTGAGAGCTCATTGTCCTGAAAATACATATGATTTTTATTAAGAGTGAGTCTTTTGTGCAAGCTAAACTGCCATAATGCTTCCTGTAAAGGTGCCATTCAGAAAAGGTGACTGGGGAGGGACATTGATAGATGGACACTACTTGTCTAAAGAATGTGGCCCTTCAGAGGGGATTCAGTGTGAGGAAAAGGGGAAAAAGAGACTTGTGACTACAGAGTTTGACAGCAACAATGAAAAAGAAACGGAGATTTTACCTTTTTTTGAGATTAATGAAAATAGGTAGCACATAGGTATGAAATGACCACAATTAAATAAAAACAAAACAAAAAAAACCACAAAAAAACCCAAAACAAAACAAAACAAAAAAACAACAACAAAAAACAACACAAAAACAAACAAACAAAAAAACCCCAACAAAAATATTTAAATATATTCAAGAATATGTCCAGGAAAACATTCTGTTCTATGTTCTTCTTCCACAGGTGAGTGTTTAGGGAGAACAGATGAATATATAACCATATAATTCTATACTTAATTGTAGAATAATTCAGGTCAGAAGGAACCACACAGGTTAACAGGCTCACCCTGTGCTCAAAGCTGGGCTTACTTCAGCATTGGATCAGGTTGCTTAGGGCACTGGTTGACAGCTCACAGTAAGTGAGGCTGACCCTTTAAAAGTACTCACAGCTGAAACACTGGAAGTGAATTCTAGCTGCTCATAGTATTTTTCCTTTTAATAAAGGAGAGGTGTTTTCCTTAAAATAATATGATGTTGTTTTATTGCAATTATGGTTTTAAAAAGCAAATGCCTTTAAGACAAAGAGAATTTCCAGGCCTCACAGTTGGAAGACAGCTGGGATTCCGATGTTCCACTGTATTGCAGCTTCTAAAATTCAGTGAACTGTGGCAATTAGAAAAGTGACTGGAATGCAGTGGAACATAGGGCATTTGCAGTATAATATTGCAGAATTGTGAGGTCAGGTTGCATTACAGCAGTTTCTATGTTCTCTGTAATTTCTAGATCTATAGAATAAAACAAATATGGTGGGTTTATTTCTTTGTTGTTTGGGAGTTTGGGTTTTTTTAAAGACTTTTACACCTAATAGGTGTTGGGAATGTAAGTTTTTAAAAGGTCTAAAATTTAACACAAATTCAAGGTACATAGTTTCCTTAAACTCTTTTTTCAAGGAAAAACATTTTGGATAGAACTTTCCCCTCCCACTGCACTTATACAAAAATCCACTTACAGTACAAGTCAAATGTAAATTTTCATTCTAGAATTAATGCTGTGTGATACATTAGAGAGGAAGAAAAGATTACTGAAGTAGAAAGTGAAAAGTATCAAAATGCAATCTATGTTAAAATAAGATATTAGCCAACGTACTGATTAAGGCTCTTGTATTAATTTAAATCATAGTTAGGGAGTCTCACATATTTAAAAATACATACTTCATGTGTTGTTGGTTGTCCTTTCAACTTCAGTCTGCTTTTGGTGAGTATCTTGATTGCTGTACTTCATATCTTTTGTGACTGGAGCAGTTTAAAGAGTTCTTTCATCTAAGAGATCCTTTGTTTTGTGTCATTAGTAATATACTATTTAACTTTGGAAAAATCTGAATTGTTAAATATTGAGAAAAGCTACATCTGCCCTGGAGAAGATCCCTTCTCTTAATCGGAGCCTGACGCCAGCCTGCAGTCCATGATTTGGTTCTGCCTGGAGTCTTGTGACTGGTTAGACCCTGCAACCTCTGTGTTTCTGCCTGATCTCCCAGAATCTGTAACACTCCATCTGCCCCTTAAGGTTTAGAACTAGTAGTTTTATGAGTTGACTTAGTGTGTATTTGAACAGACATTCTAGCTTTATCTGAGGGAATTAATGCTCAGCCTCAGGAGGCAAACTTCTGTTCAATGTCCAGGTGCTGTAAAACCCATCAGTTTTTAGCAGTCAAAGTTCAGTTTACCTCGCCCCTTCCTCTTTTTTTTTTTTACATGTCTCCATGCAAACATCCACCTGTTTTGGATTTTTATCTAGATTTACCAGGTTTGTGATTTCTGCCTTTGAGCAGAAATATGTAACACAAAATCCAATTGGCTAAAATAAATTTCTGTCTCCATGTGATGGAGAAGCAGTTTGAGTGAGAATGTGCTGGAGGGATGGAAGCTGAGGAGGTGCACAGGAAAGCAATGGAAAGGCTTGTAAGGGATTACAGCAAGGCCATGCACATGTAAGGCATCAGGGAGTAGGCAGGAATCAGGTTACAACGAATAGAATACCTTAAGTGCCTTGAATTTCTCCATCTGATTTGTTTTGTGTTCACAGGAGAGGTAACCCCGGGATTGTCACAGGTGGAATATGCTCTTCGCCGGCACAAACTGATGGTGTTGATCCAGAAGGAAGCCCATGGCTGGGATGGATTGGACCACACAGTGATTCTGCTATCCAACCCCACATATTACATGAGCAATGACATCCCCTACATTTTCCACCAGGACACTAACTTCCTGTACCTCTGTGGGTTTCAGGAGCCTGACAGCATCCTGGTGCTGCAGAGCATTCCTGGCAAAGCGCTGCCATCCCACAAATCCATACTTTTTGTGCCTCGGAGAGATCCAAAGCGAGAGTTGTGGGACGGGCCCAGATCAGGCCCAGATGGGGCCATTGCTCTCACAGGAGTAGATGAAGCTTACACCATCGATGAGTTCAGGCACTTGGTGGCCAAGCTGAAAGGTAACGAAAAATAAAGGGGAAATGAGATGAGATGTGGTTTTCAGAGTCTGACTGGTATGGGTTTGGGAGGTGACATCAGTTCAAGACTGTAATGAACTTGAGGAGGTGCAGTGGTATTACTGTGACAAAGGCAGTTGAACGTTCTTGTTAGTTTGTTGAGAGCCACCAGTGGAAATACAGTTTTCACAGAATCACAGAATATGTTGAGTTAGTAGGGACCCACAAGGATCATCAAGGCCAACTCTTAGCCCTACACAGGACCATCCCCAAGAATCACATCATGTGGCTAAGAGCATTCTGAAAATAATGGGTTTTTCTCCCCTCTGAATTTCTTGTGCAGACTGGCATGCACATGGATACACATCTGTGAAATGTTAAGGAACAGGATAAGCAAGAACATGTTAGTGTTCTAGTTATATGTTTGTTGACAGAGCCAGAACCAGATATATAGGAAGTATAGGAAACTTGAAGGTATGTTATTCACAGGAGACTTGGGAAATTGCCCATACAGGGAATTTGTTAGTCCACTCACACTTTTTTAGCTAGGTGATGACTTGCTCTTGAAATATTCCCCTGCATTTAACATCGCTGCGTAGCCTCAATACTTACAATCCAGGGGGAACTTAAGTGTGTTATAAAATGAAGCTGAAGAAGGCTTATGATAATATATTAAGGGCCAGTGCTTGAGGGGTCAAACAACTAGAGAGGATGAATTCTGGAGCTTTATGGAGCTTTGTTTCAAAAAAGGATATACTGAAAATAGATAAGTCACAGAAAGGGCCACAAGTATGATCAACAGTATGGAGTGTGTGTGAGATACATGCTGGACAAAGCCACTGAGCTTGAAAAAGAGAAAACAGAAGCCAAGGTGTGAGACACGTATGGTTGTGGAAAGCACAGAGAGGATGAGTAGGAACTATTAGTTGCTGGTTTTCATAATTTAAAAACAAAGAGAACACTGAATGAAATGATCACATGGCAGGTTTTGGCATCTTTTAAGTTGTAGATCACTCATGGAAGGTTTGGAATGTCAAAAATTTTTAAATCTATGGGGGAGAGATCCATAAAAAGCAGTAAATCACTGTTATGAAGATGCAGCCTTGAAATGAAGAAACCAGAAGGGGGATTCTGGGGAGCATGTGCTAAGGGAAATACTCTTTCATAAATGCTCAGTTTCTTAGACACTTTCTGAAAGCACCTGCCAATGGTTACTGTCACCAAAGAAGGGGGACCTAGGTGGACATCGACTGTGACTCACAATGGCTTTTCTGCTCATTTCTGTTTAAAATGTTCCTGTAGGGAGTATGTGGGTGCTAACTGTGATGTTCTAAATAAATGCCCACATAGTTAAATGTGTTTGTCCTGAGTTGGTTTATCCCAGAATGGTTGAAATAAGCAGTTGTTTCCCAAAGTGTTCTGAAGTATAGTTGATCATGACCTTGATTCCATGGGTAAAAAGGTAAATTGCCTTACATCAGTGAGGACAGGCTAAGTGACAGAACAATTCAGAATGTGCATCACTGCAGTGCAATGCCTACTTAGATTACACAAGTGCAACTTTGACGAGATGTGTATTTTCAGTGTTGGTCATAAACCCCATTATTTGCCCAGAAGTGGTGATTTGTGAAATCTACTTGCTATGAATTGCTAATTGCTATGAACCCAGACTTTGAAGAGATTGCTAGTATCCTGTGACAGTGAAAGTATCTATATGGTCTGTCAATGCAAATTCAGAAGAAATTATTTTTCTCAAATATAACAGAAGATCTAATTTAGGAGGAGTGAGTTTGTTCAGTGTGGGGAGGACATTTCTACGTTCATTTCTGTCCGCGTCAGCTTTCATTTTGTATTCCAGGGGAGTCAAACGTTGTTTGGTATGACTTGACAAAACCAGTGCATACAGAGCTGCACTCTGACTACATGCAGCCGCTGGCTGAGATAAAAGCTCGGAGCAAAAACCGCATCCAAGGCATCCGACATCTAGTGCAAAACCTTCGACTGATCAAATCCCCGGCAGAGATTGAAAGGATGAAGACAGCTGGACGGGTGACAGCAGAGGTAATGGTGCTCTCCAGATGAACCAGTGCATTCTGTTGATGGGGTGACACTGTTTGGAAGGATATCTTTGGTCTAATCTGTTACTGAACTGCTGTGTCTCAGCCATTGGCTGGGCTCGGCTCCCTTCACGTGGCAAGGAGAAACGGGAAGACTGCTTAGATGACCAGCTTCTCTCAGTCAGTGTAACTCAAGCAAAGACAAGCCAGCAGCTGTTAGACTTTGTTTAAAAGCACTATCTGTCCAGGGATAGCCTTTTCACTCTTACCAGCTTCTGCTCTGCTTCCCCTCACAATTTTCTTTCCTGTCTATTGTGTTTATTTTGAGAAAATAGAATTTTTGTGAAGGCTTTGCCTATGTATGTCTCTGTATTTCCCCTTCTCCCTCAAATGCCTTTTGAACTCACTGGCCAATTTAAACAAATGTGACAGATAACTCAAATGCAATTATGTTTTTGTACATATAATCAAAATAGATAGCCAAATAGAAAAGAGAGGCACAGCTTGTCCTTCTCTGAAGGAAAAGCTGGATAAGGCAGTCGTATGTGAAGGAATCCATTGGTAAGACAACTCCTAAAATGCCAACCCATGGGATCAGCCTCAATCATCTAATCCTTTTTATGAAAAATTGGAGTAATACAGCTCCAAAATAGAGTTGCATGGGGAACAGGCCTTAGTCAGTTCTAGTCTTGACAGCACCTTGCACTTTCAGCTGCCTCTGGTGCTCTGGGGCAGCTGATCTTGAGCCTTCCTCAAAAGACAACAGGTAAAAAAAAAAAGAACTTCCCTCAAATTCAGGCTCTTTTGCTAACTGAAAGGCCCTTCTTTTTCATAGGCTTTCACAGAGACAATGTTTGCCAGCAAATCCCCAGTGGATGAAGCCTTTCTGTATGCAAAGGTGAGTACTTTGTAGCTGAAGGTGAGATAGAGGGTCTGGATGTTGGTTATCCTTCCAGCAAACGAGAAATATCCTATCTCTTTATAATATGTCTCCTGCCGTAGCACATTTCTTCTTCACCCAAATCTTGAACATGCAGAAGAGTCAGTGTGAGGAATTCTTCAGTGGTACTTCCTGCACCCTTATTGAAGGAGCATAGTGGTTGTCTAAATTTATCTGCTATCGATGTCTTTTGCTACTATATTTGAATACCAAACCTGCTAAACAGTCAGAGATATAGTTATAATCTTAACCTGTAATACAGTTCTGTGGTACAGAATTAAAGTAGTTATAACACCTGTTTGTAAAGCCTGCTTCTCTTGCCTCTAGCCTCTTACTGCATCAGAGTACCACAGCTATCTTAAAGCAATTTAGACACCTCTCAGTTACAAAATAAGGACTAATTGGCCTGCACATTTGGTAAGGAACTCCATAAGGAATTGCAGTGAGATGCCTGTTTGAGAAGCATCAGCAGGATTTGACCCTCCGTTATGACATGGATGGGCCTGTGCTGACATATGGCACTGAGCAGCAGTACTGAGCTGTAAAGAAAACTAATTCAAGTGTATTTTACAGATCAATTCTTCACTAGATCAGGACTGTAAAACCTACTTTGCTCCATGTAGGCATCTTGGAGTGTTCTGTCCCATGTGGTTTTGGTAGTTATAGAAAAGAGGTGCTATTAATGTGTTGAGGGTCTTTATAGATGTAAGTTCAGTTCATTTCCATGCCTTCACCAGCTTCATCATTCAAGAAAGGTAAAGATCTTGCAGTCTATGGTGCCTTTTTCTTACATCCTCTCAGACATCAAGGTAGTGCATGCTTTCAAACTTCTTAGTTCAACAGTCATGGAAATAGATACTGCTGTAAATATGCCGGTACTTCATAATTTTAAAAGACAGCAATAAAACATGACTATTGTCATGCTGACATTCGGGATCTTTGAAAATTCACAATGTTATGTGGCAAATAAGCGTATATTTCATATAAGAACAAATCCTTACCTGGATGCATGACAGTGTAATGAATTTCATGTGGTATTGAATAGCTTGTACCAGAAAAAGTTTCCATGACACCAGATGCAGGCTTAAAACACTCTTGAAAAGTGGATTGTTCTGTATTTTTCTCTCCAGAGTTCTTGGGTAATATTCAAGGCTGCTTTCATTTAGTAAACTCACTTTCCAGTTTTACTTTGTGTTGTACAAATTAAGAGAACAATTGTAGGATATGGATTACCTAGCCCTAGGGCAGTTAATCGCCTGAATCAGCATTAATGGTCTCCTCTCTGAATTGTTGTTCCAGTTTGAGTTCGAGTGCCGAGCTCGTGGTGCTGACATCTTGGCGTACCCCCCTGTTGTTGCTGGTGGCAACAGATCAAACACTTTGCACTATGTGAAGAACAATCAGCTCATCAAGGTAACCCATCCACTGTCCAGTAACTTGAAATGCAGAACTGTGACACACAGATAGCTGCTCTTTGTTTTGACTGACCATATCAAAGCACTTAAATATAAAGTGAGCAAGGGAAAGGAATGGTGCCCTGGTTAGTTTTACTGTCAGTGGCAGATTAACTTTTCTTCCTCTCCTCTCTGCACTTGCTGCAGTATTTTCTGAGCAGTGGAAGGACTTGCAAACAGGGTTGCAAATAATTTAGCAGGTATGTCTGCTCTCACACCGTGCGCAGCAGGGTGCGATGCTGGGTGGGCCTCACAAAAGAGAGGAGCCACTGCAGAGGGAAGGCACTGTGGGGGATCTTCTGCTCTCACTTGCATTGCTTAGTCTTGCTTTGCAACATACATGCATTCCTGCTCTGGTGAAGCTGAAAACCATTTTGGTCTGCACGTAGGCCAGCAAAGCAGGGAAGGGAAACAAGGAGGGAGAGGATCAGTGTTAAATGTTAAGAGGTGGATTATACGGCTTTAGGTAAATTAATGTGTTTTGTCTTATTTTGAAGATTGTCCTTATTGGATTGAACCCTCTCCAGCTTTCCTGATAATAGATGTTTAGATTCAGATAAGTATTTTCAGGAGCTGTATTCCCCCACTGCTCTGCTCACTGCTCTCCTCCTATTTCAGAGGAGCGTATTTTTCCTCTGTCTTAATTCAGGATGAAACTTTCCCACTAGCATTGTCTTTTCTTGAAGCTGGCATCTAGCAGACCTTGAAATGATCTGCAGAGACAAATGTACAAAAGATATGACAGGCTGCTTTTGGCAGAAAGAAGCCTCCTTTGTTGTTCTGTCATCCAAGGTCAGGCGTGCTGATGTAACTCTGGTTGCTTGTGTTAAAGTTGTTCAGTTAAATGACTGTCACTTGTTTTGGTTTTTTTTTTCCAAACCATTAAGTAGGAGATTAAACCCATAAACTTGACTCTTTCGTTGCCTTTGTGTGCTGCTTCCTACAGCTCTTATTTCCAAATAGGCTAACTAAGTGTCTAATTTGGTAGAAATCTGAATGCTTCATTCAGTTCACCACTTAGTGCGCTCAGCTTTAAAGAAAGAGGACAAGAAGCACAACATACGGCACTTACTGGGCAATCAAACCACAAGCAGAATTTCCTTAGCCAATAAGTTGTTACTTAGCTTGTTTAATTGCTTGGAAGATGGCAGGTGCTGTAATTTCAGATTTTCTTTAATAGATTGAACCTGAAATTGAATTCTGAAAAAGTTAAAAAGTACAATTTAAGTGGCTTGTCTATTCAGTGGGACAGTGAGATCTGCTCAATGGTGATTTATCTCCTGTGTACCTATTTGTGGCACTTGACTGTACACAGTGATAGTAGCTACCACTGAAAGTAGTGCTAGCAGTGAAATTCTGCTTGTTATTCTTTATGTGCTAGAATTATTCCTTGTCATTCCATGTCATAGCTGCTGGCACAGTCATGGATCTGTGGAGTGAATCTCTGTAATAAAGTGCCTAGATTACATGTACTGTAAATCTATAGAGAATTTAATCCAAACTTTTTACAGATTCTACTGCTCTACATTCCAATAGCTAAGAACTATTTGTTCTTAGCTTCTTTAAGGAGGGAGAGTAAAGCAGTTGTTTTGTTCTTGGCCCTTTGTCTTCCTTCTGTGTGACTTTATGGGAGATGTATAGTCAGTGATTTAATTGACATGGAACAGTTTTGCTGAACTGAATCGGAGGTTCACAGCTCCAAAAGCTTTTTCTTTGTCACCAGACAGATTCAGAAAGATATCTTGGAGCAGTCAAGAAAGTCCTAGAAAAGGATGGGGAACGTGATTCCAGCTATTCAGTAGTGCATTTACAGCAGTGATACACTGTCAGAGAAATGATTTTGTTGGGTTCTCCTATCCTATGACAAGGCTAAATCTGTAGGTGTTAGTGATCTTGTCGGTAGCTCAGAAATTAATGATTTTTTTGCAAAACCCTTCTGGCTCAGTCACTAGCAGAGGACTTCTAGTGAAAGGAGTCACTGGTGTCATTTGCAGGAGTAAGCAATGCAGGTGTGAATGGGACTCAGAGAGCAGAATAGTTCATGGTAAATGTCTTTTTACTCCAAAATGTTTGAAAATCAGCCTGGTAAGGGTTCGGACAGTAGATAAGCATAACAGTCAGAGACTACCTTGCAGAGAAACAATCCAACTGGAATAGCCTGTTTAAAACCAGTAGCAGCACCTGGGGTGTTACTCTGTAACAAGAATTCACACCTCTGCTGCTGCTTTGTGAAAATTAGTACATAACCTCCTTTCCTGCTCTCAGAAATTAAAAAATCAGTTCAATTAATAGCTGGATTGACCCACACAGCACTTTTTCCTGTTATTCTGCAGGATGGTGAACTGGTCTTGTTAGATGGTGGATGTGAATTGTCCTGCTATGTGAGTGACATCACACGTACCTGGCCTGTCAATGGAAGGTATGCCTCAATAAGGTTTTTAGAAGAACTCTGAGAAGCTCTTAAATAATTGATGGATGGAGTGTATGTGTGTTTAATCTCTGTGTGAGTAGTTTTAACGTGTCCCATTCTGTGGTTCTTCAAAGTAATCAAATTATATAAACTAATCTTTCAGCATGAGAAGCTGTATTCCCCACTGCCTCATTAATTACTGCATGAATATGTGTGATCATTGCTATTTTCAGCTATTACAGCATGCCTAAAGTGCAGAGGCTTTTTTGTACGTTTAGCTGAGTCTGACTCCAGTTGTATGTGAGAAAAAAGCCTTAGTTCACATGTACGTAGGTCTGCCAGTTATGAAATTGCTGGTGTGATATCTCTGTGTTTGTGTGTTTGTTTCCTGTATTTTCTTTTTCCTGCAGTAGCTTGGCCTTGCTTTGCTTGTGGGTTTGGTTCTCAGCTGAGAAACCCTGCCTCTGTAGGGTGTATTGAAGGGCATGTTGCAGTGACGTTTTGTCTGGCCTTTCATATAATGACACAGTTGCTTTGCTTTCTGACTTTTCCTGCTCCAACATTGCATTGTCCCAAAGATGTGTTCTGAGTAGCAGTTTAATTGTGAGATACGTCCTTTGTTCCTTCTCCATGGTCTTCAGGTTCACCGAACCCCAAGCAGAACTATACCAGGCTGTCCTGGATATCCAGAAGTCCTGCTTGAGCCTCTGCTCCCCAGGCATGAGTCTGGAAAATATCTACAGCCTCATGCTGAGCCTTATTGGACAGAAACTGAAAGAGTTGGGTGTCCTAGAGAGCAGCGTCACTGACAGCGATTTCTTCAAGGTACTTGAAGATTTTTACTCCAGTTTACCCTTACTAAGCCTGGTTAGTTTCTCCTTGGGTAGTGCTAGTTGCTTTAGTTTGGGTCAGGAATGTGTTTTTGAGATGTCTCTTCTAATCTTTGCCACACACTGTGCTTTAATTTGTGTTGTGGGCTGGTCTCAGCACAGGCCTGGGTTTCTCTCAAGACAGGGCTAAACTTGGGGATGTGTTTCAAGAATTTAGTCTGAACTAACCCCCCAGTCTTATATGCACGTAGTGTGAATATTTGTTCTCGGCTCTTGCTCTTTCACTCTGCAGATCCATTCCCATTGCTCTGCATTATTTCCAAGTGCAGATTCAGCTTTACAGCACAGTCTGAAGGGAACTATAGGGACATGGGCACTAACACAGAATTCTGGGTCCAGGGCTGGCTGCAGGCAGTTATTTGTAGTTTTCTGATCTGTTTAACATTGCATAAATCTGCAGTACCACCAAAAGGTGCAGCCCATTCTTCTCAGTCATTCCACCTGCTGCCTCTTCTGCACCATTTTGTGTCATTATTGGGATTCACCTGGTGAACAAGGCTGGGAAACTTGCCTGCCTTAGAGCTGAATCTGGGGATGAATAAGATCGGTTTGCAGTTACATAAGGTTATCCGGTCACACCCACTGCAAACCTGCATGATTGCTGATGCCAATACAGGAAAGACGGCAGAAGCAGGTGACGGCACTACCGCTTTTGGCATCCGCACGGGTTCCTGCCGGATTCAATTGTCCCAGGGTGCCGGTGCCATGGCGGCGGCGGGGCTGCCGTGCCCTATTCCCTCGGCAGGTGGCAGCACAGCCAGACGGGAGCGGCGCCTGCAGCTCAGTCCTCCGGGAATGAGGACTCGGGGGAGGGAGGAATTAGCTCTTTGATTCCCCCTCTGGAGGGTGGGGCGTTAGGATAGTGCGGGGGGAGGCGGTATCTGTGCCCTGTAGAGGTGGATTAAAATCGTGCTGTAGCTCCTGAGTGAAATCGGCGCAGCGTTTGCTCTGCCGTGTGTAGGACCGCAGTTTGCCACAGCACGGAGCAGCTGTATCCGCTGCTGCCGTTGTCAGGGTCTGCTGATGCAGGGCTTGGATGTTTAAGGAATGGAAAGGGTTGGGGCAGCAAAGCTCAGCGCACTGAAAATTGACGTCTTTCCTGACATGCTGAGATGGAGATGGGCTTGGGCTGTTCTTTTCAGTGAAAGGGAAGGGCAGTCTGCAATGTGCTCATAATGGGCAAACTGGTGGGTGTTGGGGGGCCACCCAGTTCTGGTAAATGTAAGGCAGCCCCTGGTGACCTGGTCACAGCAGTAAGACTGCTAGTTAAGCACACGTTCTGTCTCTTCTCCCTATCTTTTGTATTGGAACGAGTTGGGCCGTGTTTAACTGCCTCCGTGGCACTTGTTCTGTTTTCTGCTAGGCTGTCCGAAAGTACTGCCCACATCATGTGGGCCATTACTTGGGCATGGATGTTCACGATACCCCAGACTTATCCCGGTCACTCCCGTTCCAGCCAGGCATGGTGATAACCATTGAACCAGGTAACAAGACATGCAGTCAGTGGTGGACAAAAACACGCAACACTGAGGATAACAGTATTGCTTTCAGTGTTTGGTTGGTACCTCAGACCAAAGCTTTCAGGTTCTTTCTGGTGAAACTGAAAATTATTACAGTATTGGAAAGCCTGAAGTTATTCCCCTCCCAAAGTCCCCTCCCAGTATTAGAACACCCCATTTCCTTCCCAAACACGGCCAAGGTAATACATTGTGGAAGTAAACTCAGGCAGCAGAGTATTGTGGAGCACAGGTGCAGAAAAGCAGGGTTGGCTTGCCTGTGCTGTGTTCTGTGTTCCTGAGACTGAACCTCTACCATCATTGGTAATGTAAATCTCAAGCATTGCAGTCTGCAATTACAGGCATTCACAACTTAGCTTTGCAAATTAGGCGTACTGCAATGAATCTTTCTTTCTACTTGTCACTGGATTTGGAGCTGTCAGCTGGAAACTGATATTTAATGCTTGGCTCTTCTCTCTATTCAGACCATTGTTAAAATCATCATTGTCAATGTAACATTGAGAGCAAGAAGTGCAGAAAGGCCAGGTATAATTGTGAAAGCTTTTATTAATGTCCTAATGTCTGAGGGCACAGAGGGACAACTTTCCTTTCTTTGCCCACTAGCATCCATGGGTGAGGAGAAAAACAGTAACTTGCCGTATTAAAAATTTTTAGGATCAAATGTTATATTGCTGAAAATCCAACCCTGTTTTCATGGTGGTGCAGTAAGGGAAGGGTCTTGTTCTGGAGTGCGTTGTGTGTTTTAATTCCCTTTCTTCTTCCAGGCATTTATATCCCTGAGGATGACATGAGTGCTCCAGAGAGGTTTCGTGGCATTGGTGTGCGCATTGAGGACGATGTTGTGATAACAGAGGATGCACCTCTTGTCTTGTCTGCTGACTGTCCCAAGGAGATCTACCACATTGAGCAGATCTGTGGCCACAGTTCATGATGCCCCTTCTCTGCCTCTTTCATCCTTCTCAGGATACGCAGCCCTCCAGGGATGCAGAGCCCTGTAACTGGCTGTGGTTGTCAAGTGATGGAGGGCACTGACAGTTGATAGCTGTTTCCAGGACTGGGGCTGGACAGTGGAATGCAAAAGGCATGGGTTCTGAGGGATGAAAAAGCAAAGCATCCTTTTCTGTGTGCATTTTTCTTCTGATTTGTGCTGATGTTGAGCTGTTATAGGACATGGGTGTGGATCCATCCCTCTGCTGTGTGGATCCCTATGTTTTGGTCCTGCTGGGGGTTTGAATTTTTTCAGTGCCAGCAGCAGGGCTTCTGCCTGGTCCCTCTCCAGATGCATAGGTACAACTGCTGAGACCAGGGTCCCATTTTTTCCCCATTCATCAGTAGTTTCACAACAGTCAGATTTTAAAAATGAAGCTTTGATAAATGCTGTTTTGGTATAATAAAGTGTGTCAGATTTGATTTTTACAGAGCCATGTAAGGAGGGGTTTGGTAATCAGGAAGATGGGTTTGGTGGAGAGGTGCTTTTCTCTGAAGCCTGTGGAGAATGCTTTTGTTACTTTAAGGATAAGGATGTGTTTGGGCCTTGTTCAACCATATGTGAAAGAGGCCTGCAGCAGGGAAAAACACCTTGTCTGGTCTTTCAGCTTATTGGAGTGTTTGGTAATTTCAGAAAGGCCAAATAGGGCTCAGGCAGTTAGACATACCCATTCTTACTGTCTTCCACATTCCCTTCTTTCTGTCCCAAAGGTCCATTCCTTTCTTCTTTTCTGAGTCCCTACCTACCCTAGGAAGCAGGGCCGTGTTGGCTGTGCTGGACTCCACTGGTGAGCTGCTGGTTGTCACCTAGATGTGAGGCATCCAGTTCTGGGACAGTCACAGCACCTTTCTGGTTTATGCTTACTGTATGCTGAAAGTGCCAGCAGCTTCAGCAGTGTGTTTCTGAAGGGTCTGTCCTATGGCGAGTGTGTCAAGTCTTTGCACAACTTTTATGTGGAATTTAATGGAATTTAAAGTAATTCTCCTTTTCAGAACTCTGAGGACATGATCACAGTTACCTTTTGGGTTTTGCCAAGTGCTCTGTGATAATACTTTTGAAGCAGCTGCTATTATGATTAGGGGCTGGGCTGGATAAGGAGTAAAGAGAAGAGTTGTCTACCCTCAGTATCACCACCCAGTATTGCCACCCAGGCTATTGTATGCCATAGTAAGTACATCTACTAGAGGCAAACACTGCATCTGTGTATTTACTGAAAATATTTTGACAATCAACTATTTAACATGTCTGAAAAATGCTTCTCATCAGTGCATCTCCTGTTATTTATGCTTGCTGCTGCTTCACCTTACTTCCTTTCTGATGGAAGCTTTCAGTGCTTTTCATCTGTTATTCTAAATTTTCTTTTTCTCTTCTTTTCCTAGATTGTCTGGTTTTGACCCACTAGAATGTCACTACTTCCTGATCCGTTTTACTGTCTTATCAACATTGCTACCTCTTCCCCGGTTTGCCCTAATTCCCATAGTGAATGTAGCCAGAAGCATGTGGGGAAGGTGGTCAGGGTTCTGGAGTTTGATCTCTGGCTCTGTTGCTGTGTGATCTCTAGCGAAATCTGTGTGCTGTTTTGGGGGTTTGTTGTTGGTTTTTGTTCTTTCCTGTGTTCCATTTCACTTAGTGAAGGCCAACTGGACAGTGTCTTGCATCTCTCATTGCAATTTAATGGGAGCTGGGTGCACACACTGGGGTTTGAATTTTGGCACCTGAAAGGCAGCCAAGACACACTATAATTGTATTTTCTAAACATGACAAAAAGAAACGCTTTTACAGGGTTTATTGTATCAAGTTTCACCTAGGTAAGAGGATCTGCTAATCTTTGATGGCAGCATTTTCTAAATATTCAGGTGTTGCAGTGATAGGTACAGTGTAAATTGTTAGAAGGAAGGCTTGCTGAGTGTGGACACAGACCTGATGAATACTTTTGATGTTGTTCTGATCTGTAACATGTTTGATGTTCCAATAACACCTGCTAGAGCCATATCAACTGGGCCAAATCTTGGGGATTTTGGAACTGTGTAAGCAGCTTAAAATAAATTAATCTGAGAGCTACATGTGTGTGCTGGTCTGCACATCTGCCCATGTACCTAACAGAGTTAATAATTGTACTTACTGTAAATAAGCCTTTTAAGTACATATTTAAAAAGGTTATTTTTAAAATAAACTTGTAAAAAGTAATTTCTCAGGCCATCAAGTTGCATGGCTGTTGAATAAATATAAGCATCTCCAGAAAAAGCATTATTTTTCAGGGAGATCTATAAATTACCTGTAACTCGTCTAGGACTTGAAATAACATTGCCAAATGTAGGCATGCACAGATTCCTACTCCTCTCAGGAAAACCCTGCAACTTGTGAACACCAATAGGTCTTAGGAATGCTGTAGATGAATATTTGTGTCAGTAAAGAAGTGTTTGTGACTCTGCTGAGTGGGGAGTAATAGATCCGCTCTGGCTGCTGTGCCTCACTGTGCTGTGGCTGATTTAGGCCGTGCATATTCTGTAATTCTTCCTTTGGTATCATGATCTGTAATTCTTCCACTCTGTTCAACTGTTTCTTCAGCATAAACCTCTGCTGTTCTGAATCTGTTGTTCCATATAAAGAGTGCATTTTGCACAAGGTAATAAATCTGCATCCTATGAACCTAAATTTTTGAAGGCCTTTTCTCACTTGTTGCAGAGTTGAGTAATCTGGGATTTACACACGTGCTGCAGTGTCCCTTGAAAACAACCACATTCTTCAACATTTTACGTGACCTTCATCAAGAAACTCTAAAGAACCCCTTCTCTGGCTGCAGACAAGGCACATACCTGTGGTGTATCTCCCCTGTTGCTGATTCCATTCTGCCAGACTTACTGTCTGCCTTTGCCACAGAAGAGATTCCTCGCTCCAACCACTTGGGTGCAGGAGCAGCGCTCAGTGCCGGCACAAGTCAGCAGCTGCCTGATGAGGGTGTTGGTGGGATCACTGGGAGCGAAAGAGAAACTGAGGTCTGTGCAAGTTCACCTGGGGACAGATTTTGTTTCAACTATGGCACAAGTCTTAAGGCCATCAGAGTATGAGAGGAAAATGAGAGCCAGCCATCCCTATGGAGAAGCTGCTTTGCTTCCAGAGAGACTTCTGGCTTTCCCATTTCACCACTTACCAGGGGACTGCTTTGCCTTGCAGAGAACTAGTAAAGTCCTGTTGTTAAAGTACAGTCTGAGCAGAGGTACCGATTCACAGATACGCTTCTGTCATCGGAGTGGAAAGAAATTTGGCATTTAACACAATTTGGCACTCTATGTCTGTTAGATGTGGAAAAATAAAATATGTTTTTCCTAAAATCGCATTCATTATTTTGCAAAGGAACCTGATGGTGTAGGAAGTAGCAAACCAAGGGAGCACAGAAAAGAGAATGGAGGTTTTTGGGCATGTACAATGCAATAAGAGAAGAATCAGGAGAAGGCTGTGATTTGGAGCTGTGGATGTGTGTGCAGGGGGATGGGAGCGCAAGGAGAGAAAAACAGAGCATAAAATGGCTATTCAGTATGTTGTCAGAGTGGTGCAATAGCTCCAGAAAACTGGTTATGCTGTTTCATAACCCTGATTGATTTGTCCTACTCAGTAGGGAGGAACAAAGGAGTCAGAGTGTATTGATGAACTTGGTCTTAACAGTTAGTTTAATTATTTCTTTTAAAAATCAATAGAATTATCATATGAGAAAGTTTTCCGCAGTTTCATATTATTGATCATGTGTCATATTTCAAATAATGTGAAGGGAAAAAGTATGTTTCTAGGCAAAGTCTTCATTATGATGGAGGGAGCAAGGCTGAGGTTACATGCTCTTATGCTACCCAAATTACTGCTTTGGAAATTGAGTAATTACTCCCAGGAGAATTACCATAAAGCAAAAAGAGATAGGGCTGAACTTGGGGAAAAAAATCTATATGAGATAAAGGACAAAAATGTTTTAATTATGATGAGATGTTTAATACTTTATGTAATTGGATAATGAAACTCTGCACTGCAATAAACCGACACTTTTTAATTTCTTTGAAACTGAGCTGTGCAGAAGCCTATACGGGCATCTCTTCATTAGTATGCAGATCTAAACTGCATTTAAGTTTATAATTCTGACATCATTACAGCACCCCTGTTAAACATGCTTCCTACATGTGTCCTCAGCCTCTGCTTGATTAGAAATCGTTGCTTGGACACTGTCACAGTGCTGGCTCTAGGAGCGGGTCTGACTTCTAAAATTCGTTGTATTTCAGAGGTATAACAATAAGTTACATTCTGCTTTAAAATGTATAGTTGAAATAGTCAGTGAGGCACCATGGGCTCAATGACACTTCATTTCTCCTCTCAGCTCCTTTCTCCTTCTCAGAGTCTGTGTTGCTGCCTTAAATGATTCCAACTTCGAGCCTTCCTGCCTAGCAGCCAGTGGAGCAATGAACCCGTGTTTTCCTGGCACAACTTGTGCCTCAGCCCACCTGGTTGTTCCTCTGAAGCACCACCTGATACTTGGCTAACCAAAACCAGGCTCTTCAGAAGACAGGCAGAAAGGAACAAGGAAGAATTCCCAGGTCCTCCATGTGTGTTACCTTCACGTGCTGACTCATCCCACATATGCCATTTTAACTACCATGACACAGTTATCCATTAACAATGGCAAAGGAAACAAATAATTCCTGTCTGGGTAAGCCTGATGATGAGATTTTTGAACAAAAAGTTAATAAGCAAGTTGGTTGTAGACCCAGGAGTGAGAATGACTATTACAGGCTTCAACATGTTCCTTCCAAGGGGGAAACAGGTTGGGAAAACAGGTAGCACTGCAGGAGCAATGTGCAATATTGGCTTGGGAGCTTTTTGCAAATGCTGGTCTCAGACATGCTGTGGTGGGCCAGAACTGACAATGGTTAAAGCTCTGTATTGGGTTTTTTCCTCTCAAGACCATGAAGAGCCTGCAGCTTTTTGAAGGAATCTCAGTTTTTCATGAGTCAGGCAGGAATATCATGGCAGCAGAGGCTGAGAACAGTCAGCCAGTGGTTCAACTAGAAGGGGTTGGCATCCCAGCAAAAACTTTTGGAGACGCAGCTCTCTCCAGGGAAATAGGCTCACTGCATTTTTTTTTTCCTGAGTAAATCAGGCCAATGTGAACAATACTGCATGAGAGGGAGAAAGGCTCAGCTTCTTTTTATTCCCAGCAGAGCAAGGCTTCTCCCGCTGTGCACCTTTGGGAGATTAATGCAAAATGGGATAGGCCACTGATCCAAGTTAAGATTAAGCAGTCTGACTCTTGTACCAGGAAATAGTTAGCAGATGTCAGGTAATCTTTTATCATGTGAATATTTTACTCAGAGAACTAGTGCTTTAAGTTTGGGGATAATATACTTTGCTTTTTTAGTCTAATGTGCACACGGAGTGGAACATATAACATCAGTTTTGCCTGTGGGAGCTACAACCACCATCTCTGTAATTAACAGTATTACATTTCAGTCATGTACATGTAGCAAATACAGTCATTCAGAGAAAGCACAGCTGTTAATGGCACAGCGGGGGTTGGGGTTTAAGTTTTCTTGGTGCAGATCTTGTTCCAGGCTACAAAACCTGGTGTTCCTGGCGCTGCCTGCGAACACTCTTTCTTTCTTCATCTTGGGAGACCCACCATTTTTACTGAGTGGCCTCTATGGAGTTTGTAATTTGTGTTGGCATTTCTGTGCTGTTGTCCTAATGTGTCATCAGGATCTGCTTAACGTTTTCAACATTGCTTCCTGGATAGACAAGGTTTGATGAGGCATCAGGGATTAGGAGAGTTCTGCTGGGGAGCCAGGTCTGGCTGGCTCCTCACGCACCGTGCGTGTTCTCCATCAGCCCAGCTGCACGTGTCTTCTTGTTCTCTGAGGGACAGAGAGGCATGGCCCGAGTCATGGCTCAGGAATCTCTTCTTGCATCCCCATGCAGCTGCACCTGCCACTGAGGCCTTAAATCTCCAACTGTCCTTCTCCCGTTCCCCCTCCGGGCTTGTAGAGGTACCAGCCTGCAGCCGAAAGCCGTGGCCCCCGGTGTGCTTGTTGCACTGACCTGTTGTCAGATTCCATGAGGTGCCACTGAGGTTCCTGTGATGCATTGCAGATATCTGGTATGTATATTGCTTTCTAATTTATGCTTTACCCTGTTCCTTTTTTCCAGGAGATGAGCTATTTAACAGCTACATGGGTGTTACTGTGGTGACTGTAACCAGGCAAAACCATGCTGTTGGCATTGAGATAGTTCTACGTTTGTGGACTCAGATATGATTAAGAGATTTTTTAAGCCTTGCTGTATTCTCTGCTCTTTCCAGCAGAACAGAGAGAGGTTTCTCATGAACTTTCAGTCACACACCGTGAAGTAGAAAAGTATGAGTCATCTTCAAAAGCATGTGTGTATTAATATCTATATACAAACACCACATATTAGGCAAACAAATGTTGTGACTTCGAGCTAGTTAGAGATTTAGAAGATATTTTCTCCAAGCATAATTAAGATTGTTCAGATATTTGACTCTTAATTTCTTTGTGCTTTAATTGGATTTCTTGTTAAATTGAATTTTACCTTAGAATTTTCAGGGTTTATAATTCTTGGAGTTTGAATAATTGTGTTATGTCTGTCATATATTTTATTGTAAATCACAGCCATGTACCCTTAACTTTGCCTCCATCTTCAGGGTTTTTTTTTCCTTTTGTAGTGTGATTTCTCTGCAGTATGAGGCTTTTTTTGAGGACACAGCATTCTGTGATTCTCGCCTGAGGAGTGCCCTTCCGAAAGAAGGTGTGAATGTGCTACTTGAAAGATGTGATTATTATTCTTGAAATTGTAAACTGTGTGAGTTTTGAACCCAAATGCATCATTCTAACTTAGATTCTCAGAAAAATAAAATCGTACAAGTGTAGCAATTAATGGAAAGGGGGATTGTAGTGCAAACCTGAATTCCTAATATCCTGATAACTGTAAATTAATCTCAGCAATTAGATATGAAAGCTATTTCCCTCCAGTGTGCAACTTTCTCTGCAATTTTAGTGAATGTTAATAGTAAATTAGGATGTAAATAATAAGACCACCAACAAGCTGTTTCCCTAAGCTCATTTTAGATAAGAAATGCACCAAAGGCCACATTTCTTAAGGACTTCATTTTTAGTGAGTCACAAGCTAACAGAGGACTGAGTTGAAAATCCTCTAGAATATTGCCTGTATTCTGTTAACAGAGTCAATGAATGAAAGGGTAGGAGAGAAGACCCCTTTGAACAAGTAGTTTGAGCACCTTCCTATTACAGCCATTGCGTTTCACCTCCTCAATTTAGCGCTGAGCCTGGTAGCTTGTGTGTGACAGCAGTAGATCCCTCAGTAAGGCATCAAGCCTTGATCTAAAGGCTGGGGGAGGGAGAAGGATGAGGTGGAGAATGGTTTCTTTCAGTCATTTGCTCCAGCTATTAACTACCCCATCATCAGGAATCTATGCACCTTTTTTTCCTACCCCCATAACAGGCATTATAGGGAGGATAAGGAGCAACTTTCTATGTTTAATGAAGAGCTTGGATAACTGCTCTGGGTTCAGTTTAGCCTTGACAGTGGAACTGTGACTGTATTTCTATAAAAATACAAACCTAGAAGGACAAAGAACCAGAGAGGAAAGGAAGAAAATGAGCAATGAAGAGACATGTGTTGCATGACTCTCATCTTGTAGAAAAGATCTTGGACGTGTACATTGACACAAAAGAAAATCAAGTCTTCCAGTAAATAGTGCCATCTCCTTTTTATTCTTTTTCTCCCAAGTACTTAACATAATCTTTGTGTGTTTAAAAAATTAAATATAAGGATACAAAAGGGGCTGCAAAGTGACTTCTCTGGACCTGGATCCATATTGCACTGGGACCTGCCCTGCCTGCCCCTCTTTTTGCCATCACATTTGTTCCCTTAAAATCAGCAACTGTACAGGACATGAATGTAGTCCAGACATTATCTAAGTCTTCCATTTATTCCCTGAATTACCTGGCTTCACAGATGCCAACTACTCATGCCCATGCAAAGTAGAAGAAAAAATCTAAACCTGAAGGGTAAGTACAAAGGAGAGAACTGAGTAATCCTGTGTATCAGTGTTGCCTGTTGGGTGACATTCTGAATTCAGGATCTGGTGTTTCAGAAAAAAAACATTCTTGTCTGTGTTCTGTTATGCTTGATTACTTTAACCACCTCAACAGGAAAGGTCTTCCCTTAAAATCCCCAACTTCTGTTTGTTGTTCTTGCTTCACATTTAAAATCTAACAGGCACAATACAAATTTTGTGTACCTCCAACTTCCTTCCCTCCCACCTGGTATATTTGTATTGATCCAGCTATAATATATTTAACAGGTAATAAACATACTGAGGGAGAGATTTTTTCGCCCTATCATCTGATATTTTCGGAACATTTCCATTGGAAAGCTTGTTCCATACTGAGTGTATGAATGCCACTGAATGTAGTTAAAAGGAGGGGTGACCTTTTACAGGATCCATAACCTGGATTTGCTCTGGAAAAATTTTGGGGAAGGTCTGGAGAAGACTTGACACAGGCAGCCTGTCTCAACCCCAGGCGCTGACCAGGAGGATGTCTCTGTGAGAACTTTATTCCACGCCTGGAGGAGAAGAGTTGTAAACCCACGTACACCAACCATGTGCTTTTCTGCACCCTTCCCATTTCAGCTGCAACAGGGGGATGCACATACACCCTTACTTTCCTCTCTTCAGTAATTAATCCAAGTGCCTATATCACCCAGCAATTGCAAACTGAGCACACGGTGATGGACAATCTCTATTGCTTGTTTTGAACTCACTATTTCCTCTGTCTTTTCAAGTCAGTCATGTCACCATTTTGCTCTCCCTGTGCCTCGCTCCATTTTGAGTTTTGCTTTTCAGACTCTTCTATTCAGTCTCTCATAACCTGCTTGCACACAAATCATTATTTCATTTTATCGAGAGGTGACTGGACTGATGATAATATTTAATCCATTTCAGGGAGTTTTTAGAGGTCACCAGCATCAAGGAACAACAATTTGCCTTAGGCCATTTATTAAGTGTATTATTTTTTCAGTAGAGTATTATTTTACTGCAAAATAGAATCATTCTTGAAATTTATGCTTGTTGCAGACATCATATCCTCTTCCCCAACTTTGAAATAGTTACATAAGCCAGAAGATTAAAAACATTTTTTATGATAAAAATCTGGGCAAGGAAGATGTTGATTCTTTATTTCTGGTGTTTTTATTCAATAAACACATTTAAAAAAAAAAAAAGGAATAGCATTTTAAGCAGAAGATGAACTGATTTACAAAAGTTAACAATATGAATTGCAATTAATTTTGTAACTGTTTAATATATAAAATTTTTAAAGCATCCTTTTCACTGCTCCCAGGTGTAAAATCTCCTAAATAAATAGATGAGATTACTGGTCTTGAACTGGCATGTTCCAGTCTTTGACTGGAAGTGTGATTTTTGTACAGTCTGCTATTGCATATCATTCTCTCAGCTGATCTTCATAAAGAGGCCTGATGAAGTATTGCTGAGCCTGTGGAAACAGAAACAAGCGTTTCCAGTGTTATCTCAGCAATATTGTAGTTGTTAGGAAAGGACTTTTGCTCCCATGAATTCCAGTCCTGATAGAAGTGACTGATGTTCTCTGTCACACTCTAATGAGTATTTGAAACATTAAGTTTTAATGATGCATTCAAATCATGGAAAAAACTTCTTCCAGCTGATCTGGCCACTGCTTTACTTGAAGGGTGGCTCTCCATGGGGCTGTGGCTGTGCTAGTCGGGTGCAATGGGGCAAGAGGCTCCCTACAAGCTTTTGGAATGGGGGCAGAAAGAAATGTCCATTCTGAGAGAGCACAAAGTCTTTCTCACACATCTGTATGAATGTGACAGTGCTAATGGCGGAAGCCACAATTCCCTTTTTAATTAAAATACTCGGTGTTACAACAAAAAGAGACTTTCTTCACCTTATCTGCAATTTTAGTTAAAATAAACTAGTGCTAAACTAGGGTTTACCCCAATGCATGCAGTGTTCGTGGAGAAACGCATTATCCTTTTGTTGGGGAGTTGGGATCTTCAGGGGGAAAAAAGAAAGATTTGACCCTTGACTGCTTTCCATGAGTTTTCTGTGCCTCGTGGTAAATTTAAAAAAAAAAAATTGTCGTTGCTTCTTTTAGATACTCTTTCCCTGACCATTCAGAGATTGAAATGTCCTCAATATAAGTTCAAAGCCAACACACACATAAATACTGTGCCTTGCACACCAAGTCTTTGCAATGTGATTTGAATAAAGCATTCAAAATACTGTAGAATCATCTGTTAAAAAATAATATAAATGCCATTGTTCACAGCTGGACTGCTCCTTCAGACTGCATGGCCATAATGTTTAGAGGATGAAAAAGCAGTTGTACTACTCATGTTCAGGCAGTTTGTACCAGGTGGAACAGAGGACTTGCTTTCATCTCAGAGAAAGATATCCTTGAAAATTTTATGTATACTTTGGTGACAATACACCTGTGAATCAGGAAGAGAGAAAAAATTTGAACTTTGAAAATTTGTATACATCTGTTATTTTTTGACCTGGAAATAGTTTGATTTTTTTTTTTTAATTATAGTTTTGAATTTGCAGAGGGATGGTTTCTGCAGAGTTCCCTGGTGTTAGTTAAATTAGCATTTTATAGGCTGCTAATGTAAACTCTTGAGCTTTCATGGCTCTCAGTATTAGCTTTTTAATATAACACAGTTCATATTGGCTCTTATTGCTGTTTAATTTAGGTTGTGGGTTTTATGTGAGTCCTCAGCTGCAAGGAACGTGGCCTACACTTGTTGGAAACTTTTCATGTCTGTGTAAACCTGCTACTGATGTTCTTTTTTTCCTTGCATATTGTAACACTCTAAGAGCTAAACTTGCCTGTATTTGTCACGAAGATCAATTATTCTACATAGCAAACCCAGATCTCATATTACAGGTGGGGACTCAGAACTTTTAGATAGCAAATGGAAGTCTCTTCCACCTTTGTACCATTATTTTGGTCGTGCCACAGATTCAGAAATCCACAGCTGAATTGTCTAAATGAATTATTTTACCATATAGCGCTCCTTGTTCAAAGGAAACGTGTAAATAATTCCCAGCCAAATGTTAGTTATTGACTATTAAGTTAATGCACTTTTTGAAGTGATCCTAGTATCCCTCTTCTCTTTTGGGCATCTGAAATAGTTCAAAGCAACATGTGGTTTCTCACCCTCCTGTAAGAAAAACACAACTTCTATATAGGGTGAAGAAAAATGTAATTTAAATAAAAGTGTATTTTATTTTGGATAATAATGTCTATGACAGCAGCTTTCCTGAACACAAAGAGAATTTCTTACCTAAAAAGACCTTTTTTAATAGTTATTCTAGATAAATTTTTATGGACAATTCAGATAGTTTTTAAAAAGTCTGTGTAAGACACTGAGCAGAGCAAAGCTTATGTTTTCACAAGTCTTATGAAGAGAGGATGTTCTCTCGTGCATTAATGTGTTTCATCAGAATTCCTGGGAATCTGTCCAGCTATACATAGTAAATATTTCACATACCAATAAAGTGATTCTCCAGCAATTCAACCACTCAGCACAAACAAAACTTAATTTATGATGAATACCTGCAATTATTTAACAGTGAAATAGGCTCCTGACAAAAGTGATCCTTTCATGATGTTATTTATCTAAATTTTTTAAAAGGTCTTATCTTCCTAGATTCTAATCTTATGAAGATCATAATTTCAAAAATATTCTCAGGCCTGAGTTTTGAAATTTCATGTTGAAGAAGGAATATATGTGCAGGGTTAAGATCAACACCATTAAGGGAAGGCATAAAATATGCCTATTACTGAATTAGGCATTTGTTTTGTGTATCTAATGATAAAATCAATATGTGGCTCCACCGGAGGACAGATCCATCAGCCTTTATCTTGCTAGCATTCAATCAAGAGATTGAATTTGCAAACTTCAAGGGGGAGAAATGTTTCTCCATCTTTTGACAATCCATATTACACTAATTCGGACAGCTTTTACACAGAGCTGCACCAGTTTACTCAAATGTAGTCTTCAATATCATTTCATTAAATCAATGCAAAAGGTTGTGTTGACCTTTTAAGTATATATGTAAATCTGATCAGTGGAGCTTAAATCGATTAGGAACTGATTTTAAGACAACTCTTAAGGCAAATAAGTGTGTCCACACAGGGTTCCTCAGCTGTTCAGTGAATTGATGTGAAATCCAATTTAAATTAAGCCACTGTAAACAAACCATTGTTGAGTTGTATGTGAGTCCCAAATGTGCCCTCCAAGTTCTTTGAGAACTTTCTAATTTGAACAGAGAACCTGAGGGAGATGCAGTTATAATGGAGTGAAATCTGCTCATCCCTATCAGGAAAGGAGGGACGACTATAAAACACAGTAAGAAGCTTCCAAACAAATATTCAAGGTTCAGCAAAAAGCTGCATTTGTAAACCTGTTCACTGTGAAATGACGGATGTTTTTTACTCTCCTCTCTTGTCACTGTAAGTGCAGTGAACAAGGCAGAGTCTGGTAGGAGGAGGCGTCCTCTAGATCTTACAGATTTAAAAGATACCAAGTGATCTTAAAGGAAATCCCCTCTAGTTTGTGTTTGCTAGGGATTGTGACACCTAAGGTTTTCAACCTTCTGCTTGCCTTCACAGCAGCTTTGGTGTTTTCACAGCGTAGATTATTCTTCTCTCCTAAAACATCACCAAAAACCTTTGCAGGACAGCAGAAAAGCTCCTTGATTTTCACAGCCCTCAAGTCTACAGGGGAATTTCAAAGATTTTACTCTTGGAGCAAAGAAATGGGAGTTGCAAAATGAACTTCACTCCATGTTGATTGGTAATGCAAATAAGATGGAATAAAATGGGTATTTGTAGAAGGGAAAGATTACCCAGTAATTTCTATACATCAACAAACCTACAACCTGGATTTTAGTGATTGAGTTTAGAAACACCAACATACAATCATAGAATCATACAGAAAAATATACTGTGAGAGAAAGCAGGTATGAAAGGAGTAAATGGAAGGAAATAGTAAGGTAAATTGAGGGAAAACCTGGTTTAATATAAGCAACTACCTTAATTTCTAATCTGATAACATGGGATGCAAGTTGCAGTCGTAGATTTTTGGGGGCTATTGGTCCCTCAGCCTCCCTCAGCCTCCTGCATCCCACTCTTATCCAGATATATTGTCATCTACTCCTTTTTCCCCTGTCCTAGAACTGAGGAAAGTAAGTGAACATTTTTCCTTATACTCTCCAAAATGTTTTAATTATTTGACAATTTTGCTGTATGAAAGAAGAGTTTTAAGGGCTCTTCCTCAGCTTCATACCCCTTTCTAACCAAAGGCTGCTGTTTGATGGGCATTTGCAGGAGCTCTCCTTGCCAGTCCAAACCCCAGCAGGACAAGAATATCTAAATGCAAAGGTAGGTACTTCATCACTGGTTGTATGAACAAAGGGAGGTAAGAGAATGGGCCTTCATCTTATCTCCTCCAGGGATTTAAAAGGGTCTGGTGACTGCAGATGGTTTGGATGTGTGTGGTATTGGCAGATTTCTGGCCTCTTTCCAGTTCTCCTGGTTCCTCAGTAGTTATAACATTCCCATTCAAACCTGTGCAGGTGGTTGTCTTGAATGGTTGCAGACCTGCAAATGGTTACGGGATGTGGGTGAACTTGAACGTAAGGATCTTCCATGATAAACTCATGAAGTGTTTCTATACATTGAGGTAAAAGAGTCAACTCCTTGGTACCAAGTGTAGTAAACTCTCACCCAATATACAGGTTTCTACGTGTCTTGCTGAAACCTTCCTGAAACTACTGCATCTTGTTCTGTTCTTTTATTTTTTAAAGTCTTGTTGACTGCAGGTGGGGGGAAGTGTATTTCTAGTGCTGGATATGGCTCTTTCATCTTTCTCCTAGCACAGATAGGAATCAGTGAATCTTTAAACTGGGTTGAGAAATACAATTTATGAATGTGGTGAGCAGAAGGGGAAAGAAAAAACCACAAAACCCCCACCATGATGGGAGGAGGGAGAAGAAGGGACGATGCCACTTTGCAGTGGTAAATTAGCAAAAGAAAGAATTGCCAAAGCAGTAGGCTCTGCACCTTACACTTGCTTCTCTGCTCGCTCCTGTTTTCTGCATTTCCTGACGCAGTCGGAAGTGGGGAGCTCCTGCATTCTGATCAGTGAAAGCTCACTGCTTCAAATGGCCCTTCTTTCCATTGGGGTTCTGGAGATCCACTTGTGCTGAGTTTTCAAATTAAAAGGAAAGGGTGTTAACACAGCAAGATACATTCAAGGTATATGGACCTGAAAAGAAGCATGACAGTTTATTAATTTTTCTCTTTTTCTGTTCAGTGTAGAACTGGCAGGCAAACCATCTCTGGTGGGATTTGCTGACCTAGATGCTGTAATGAACTTTCCAGTGAAGTCCAAAGCAAGGCTAACCTCAGTATATTGTCTTTATCTAGAGATTCACGATAGACAGCGGTTAAATGCCAGCAGTACTGCCTTCTGAGGACTGTCTGAGATAGGCACCACATTTTTTTGTTCCTGCTGGAACTCAGAGGACTGACTCCCTCACTCTTGGCTAATATGCATATAGTTTTTGCACCAGAAATTACAATGTCTGTGGTCCATCTAATTTCTTTCACATTTCTTTGTGTCTTTCCAAGATGAAATGGTATAAAATTAGTCACTTTTTTCCCTGAAATCTCATCTGAATTCAATTCAACCATCCGTTCCCCCCAAAAAACAAATAAAACCAACAGCAACAACAAAACCCACAAAAACCCCAACCAAATAAAAACCCACAAAAAACCAAAAACCACACACCAAAAAAACCCAACCAGAAAATGTGGATCTTCACAGTTTTCAATTGCTAAGGGATATCTTTGCTGTGACTACCAGGGACTTCAACAAAATGCTTTACCAACATCTCTCATCTCTCCTATTGTGATAAAGAAGGATGATAAAAGCTAACAAATTGTCTTATTGATCAGGGTCTGCAGTTAGGAACTTGATTCAGTTAAAAGAGATCTTTGGAGAAATTTTGAAATACTGTATTTTTGGGGAAAAGAACAAAGAATTAGTATAGGAAGGCAAATGCAAAGCTACAGTTCTGTGGTTCTTGCCTCCTTTCAAACAGCATCAAAATCTTTGACTCAGTGGAGGTAGCTTCCAGACCTCTCTTTTTGATAGTGGGGTTTTTTTGTGTCTGATTTTAGTGTTTACTCCCTCTGTATGACTCTCTCTCCACATTTGAGACTGTCAGGGAGAAGCTGTAGATAAGAGTATCTGTAAACAGTGTTTTAGTGTCTCCCACACAGCAGTCTGGAACTGCCTTTCCTTGTGTTACTGAAGGTTCATGGATTTCCCAAATCAGTAGGAGTTCATTGATTTATATGCAGGCAAGCTTGTGTTACTACTTTTGTTACTCTTGTAGTTTTTCCTGGCTACTGCTAATTAGGCTGGCAGATCTTCCAATGTTTCTTACATGCAGCAGTATATGAATATAGCTACTTGTACTGAGTTATCATAATATTTTCTTTTTTTTTGTATCCTCCTTAAAAATCTAAAAGGCACTTTGAAAACCCTTGCCTGAGCAATGAAGGAGACCCAGCCTGTGACTTGATACTCAGATGATGTCTCTAGTGTAGTCAGTGGTGCTGTCTCCTACACTTGGACTATCTCATAGCCTCTTGTCACCTCATGCGGTTCTTCTGGGATGTTCAGGTTAAAAATAATCACTCCCTTGCTACCACTTTCCTGTTAGTTATCCTCTGAAAGACTTGCCCTCTCTCTCAATTACAATCTCAGCCTGTCTCTGACATCTCATTGGGATCCCAGCTCAGGTTAAAGAAAGATTCTCTCTCAAGCCCTCACTCATGTGTGTGCTTTTTTTTTTTTTTCTCAGCTGCTGTAGGCAGTCTCACCCTCCTGCTTCTTCAGCCTTGTGAATAACAGAGGCGGCTGGGCTGCAGTGACCTGGAGGAGTGGCGACTCCTGAGCCCAAGCCTTGCCTCCCCAGGCTGCAGGCAGCGCGGAGAGCCCTGGCTCCCGCGGGGACCTCCGTGCAGGCTGGGAGCCTGGCTGCAGAACATGTCCTCTCCCCTGAGCAGAAGCCGGGATGCTGGTTTCTCTCGGGAGGTGGCAGCACAGCCAGATGCGATCAGCATCTGCAGCTTAGCGCCCACAACTGCAAAGGGGTGGGTGGCAGGGAGGAGGCGGAGTTGGTGCTGGATTCCTTCCGAGATGGAGCTCCTTAGTTGGGAGCAAGGATTAGGATGGGGAGCACGCGGGTGTTGGTGCATAGGAGGGAGAGCTTCAAGCCCTTACTTGAAGCAGAGTGGAATCAGCCCAACATCCTCACTGTAACACCCTGGGGTCCCTCTATCCTGATAACACTTCTCTGTATCAGCTGCAGCGGATTGTGGCGTGGGGCCGAGATGCTCACTGTGCGGACAGTGAGTGTCAGGTGCTGCGCCTACAGCCACAGCCCCAACTGCTTTTTTATTCCTGTGTAGGGAAAGGCTCTGCAGGAGATTGAGCACAGTCAGTAGGTGGTTTTGCAAGCACCTACTTACCTGCAGACCACGATTGGCTGCGTGTTATTTTATCTGCAAACTATCAAGCAGCTTAAGGTAAAACTTCATGAGAAAGGAAGAGCAACAATTAGTCACCATCCCATTAAATGCTACAACCTGCTCCTCTCTCAGAACCTCATCTGTTCCTTTTAGCCGGCTTGGAGGCTCCAATACTCTCCTGAGGGTTTAGTAACGGATTACAAAGCCGGAGGTACTATATGGGGTATAATGTGACCATCATCTGGAAAACATACACAGAGGCAGGGGGTTTGGGTTTCTGCAGAAACTAAGCACAATCTGGTCCAAAAATCTATGGGATATATTGCTTAATCTACCCCTCTGGCTCGGTTATTTGAATTTGGCTTTCCTACGCCAAGCACACTGAATCAGCTGGAGATGCTACAGAGCCTTGTATAGAGCCTTGGTGGGAGGTTGTTTGCCTACTTTGTGAACTTTGAGAGTTTTGTGGCAACACAGAATAACTGTAGATTCAGCTTTGCCCCAACAGTAATTTGTGAATGCTGCCTGTGGGTTTCGGCATCCAAAAGCAAAGAGTGCTAGAAATCCTAACTTAGCCAATTCAAATGGTTTTACTAGCATTAGCAATTGGAGGGCAGCCAGCCAGCCCTACAGTTCTTTAAAAAGTAATAAAATGCACCTGATTTTTGTTCCTTGGATGGCAACCACTGACTGGCAACTGGTCTCATATACCAGGTAATTCCTGCTTGACACTGCTTAGGGCACTGTTGAAACCACGGCTTAAACAGGCAGCACTGAGAGGGTGAAGCACAGAAAGGCAACAGAAAACTCAAGGTTTATAAACATTAGAAAGAGGCCACTTCTTTTTTTTCCCCCCTCTTTTCTCCTGGAAGTCTTGGAAGGCCCATTCCTACTCTCATGACTGTACAGTAAAGGAAAGTTGTTACTCTGATGAGTGTTTGAAAGTGCTGCAGTTCTCTCTTTCAGAAGTTTCTTTCTTAAGTGACCCAAGTGCCCCAGAGAGGTCCTGTAGCATTGAAGGATGAGTCATGGGGGCTGGGAAGCGGAATGCAAGCAGTTCAGGCAGTGAGGGCAGGAAAGCAAATCCACCTTTTCTCTCTGCCTTCTCCTTCTGACTCAGTTCTGGGGGATCCTTCTGCCGCCATGTGGATCCCTCTGTTCTGGAGGGACAAGTTTTGTCAGTATGACCCCCACCAGGCCTTGCTGCAGAGAGCCAGGGCTGCGAGCAGCCGTTCCACATGCATTCAAAGGGTGCACACATGGAGGAGGGAAGCATTTGAGGGATAAATCCCACCTGGGAAAATGTTGGCTGCAGAAAGATAAACAACCAACCACCAACAGAATGAATGTAAAGGAGTAAGGCAATGACCAACATGCAAGACAGTTTTTGAAAGGTGGCTGCACTGAGACGCCAGGTTGTTGGTACCTTGCCTTTTGGAACAGTCTTTGACAACTGGGAGAGAGAGTTTGTCTCTCTTTTTAATTCGGACTAACCATATTCACAGCAGTTGTCACATGTCATCTAGTCTGTCTGTCTCCCTGCTTTTTCAGCTCGGCAGTCTCCTCTTTTTCCCCTGCATGTCCCAGAGATTTGAAAAATGATCCATTCTTCAAAGCATCGCTGGTAATTTGGACGACAGTGTTATATTTCTTTCAAGACTGATGCTTTTCAAAGCTGCTGCCTTTCTTCCTGCAGCAGCTGCTGACACCCTTCTATAACATATAGCCTTAAGAGGAGGAAAACAGGTCTGAGGGGCTGACTTTTCCTAGGAGGAGAGAGATTAGAGGTGGCACTAAAATCAAGAGGAAACAGATTGTTTCATGTACAACAAAGAAGGTAACTTAGCCCTTTTTATGAAGTGGAGGACTATACCCTCACTAATTTCCCTTAGCAAAACACCCTTGAGATCTCTTTGTGGACTCCCCATTGTTGGTATTATGTATCTGCATACGTGAACCAGTAAATATTAATTAAATAAACATGCAGATATATGTTCTGCTCTTCACTGTGTTGTTTGTTTTTTTTTTTCCTGAAACACCACCACCGTTTTAGCAAGACTTAACCCGAGATCTGAGTTGCTACATTGTTTCTGCTGCCAGATACAGAAAAATAAATCCAGGCCATATGATTGTTGGCTGCATGGCTGTTGCCCACTGGCAACCACTTCCCGTGGTGACATCAGCTGAGGTAGGGAGACTATAATTTTATATTGCAGTAGTCACCTTAAGTGAAAATGAGTGTTAACATTTCTCTGGTAGGTATATGCCCTAGACTACATGTTTGCTGAGAAATGTCCTGCTGGGGACATTAGCATACACATTTAGGGCTAGAACTGATGTTTCTATTAACAAGAAATCTTGCAAATTCTGCTTTGAAAAGAGCTATTTGTTCGAAGGTAGAAAATAAATTTTCTCAAGCACCCACTTCCTATTTTCAAAATACTCCTTTGCAATAGTCCTGAAGACGGAGCAACAGGACAGAAACCTGAATTCTGTGCAGCTTCATTTTATTGTGAGCAATAAGAGCTGCCCTGTGACTGAGCAGTGTCCAGGGAAAGGGGCAGTTCAGTGAAATGGAAGCTTCCTGTGTAGATAACTAGAGGTGTTAAAGGGTGTGTAAATGAAGGAGGGCATTTTTCTTCTTCAAACTTACTTTTATTGTGTACGTAACTTTCACACTCAGCCTGACCCTGCGAATGTTTAGGTATGGACTTAAGGCACAAGTGTTACATGTCTTTCAAATATGAATCCCAATCCAAATAGGAAAATTATTCCAATGTGTCCAGTGGCAGCAGCATCTTGTTCTAACCCCAGGTCCCTACTTTAAGTTAAGATTTATTTGGAGACTCACAGAACACTCATCCCAGCAAGGACTGGATCTCAGGTAAAAGCTGTATGCATACAGCAAGACAGATAGGATGGAGCCAGACCGGGATAGTGCTGCTTGGTCCAGGTGCTTATGATAGGTACAATACAGATATTGCTTGCCCGTATGTGTGCAAGAGAATGCCCTTTTTGTGCTTCTACAACCTCCTCCTTCCTGCAGCCACGGAGTGACACAGGGTACAAACGGATTTGAAGGGGTTGAGTCTGCAGAGACATTGCACATCCACGGGGACCTGCAAAGCTGGGTGACGTTTCAGGACCTGCATTGTCCTTCTGGGGAGCGTATTCCCCTCGGTTTCTGTGTCTTGGGGAATACTACCTCTGACCTTCTCGGGAAGGTACTTGGAGCTGTACTGAGGCAGGAAGCTCCCAGTACCAGCTCTCACGCCCCGTGTTCCCCATCTTTGCAGCAGAACAGGCAGGGCTCGGGCAGCTCTGGTAGCACCAGTGGATCTGTGTTAACTCTAACTATCGTTAGCCCAAACCGCGCGCCGTAAGCGTAGCCTGGACGCCGTCTCTGGCAGTTCCATGTCCCGTTTTAAAAAAACCCTGGACTGCAGGAGAACAAAAGGTCCACAGCAGGAACCCCGCCGGGCCCACCTCGTCCCGCACTCGCCGGGGGGCGATCAGGGTGGGCGAAAATAAGCCAGAAGTTCCGTAAGAGCCGAAGCCCCCGGCGTGAGGAGGGTGGGGAAGCGAATCCCGAGGGATTTCAGTGAGGTGCCGTGCGGAGCTCCCACACCCCCGGGCGTGGCGGCGATGAAGGAGCAGCGCGCGGCCCCGCCCTCACCGCCGCCTCACGGGGGCGCTCACGTGACCACACCCACGTGACCGCGCTGCCGAGCCCGCACCTGCCGCGAGGGGGCGTGGCCAGAGGGGGGGAACCTCCGGGCTCGCCCCTCCCACTCCGTCTCGTTCTTCCGCACCCCCAGCCCCGCCCTGCTGCGCACGCGTGAGCCGACTCATGCACCCAAAATGGCGGCCGCGATGGATGTGGACACCCCCAGCGCCACCAACAGCGGCGCCGGCAAGAAGCGCTTCGAAGTGAAGAAAGTGAGGCCCTGCCGGCGCGCTGCTACGGCTGCTCCCGGAGGGATGGGAAGGGGCCGGGGACGGCCTCGTGGCGGCGAGCGGGACGGAGGAGGGGGAGGCTTCCCACTCCCCTCACGGAGCCGGGCGCCCGGTTCCGCACCGGCGCGGCGGGAGGGGCGGGGCGGGGCCTGCGGGGAGTCCTGGCGTGCGTCCGGGCCAATGGCTGAGGCGGGCCGGCGCACGTGCAGCGGGCGCTGGCCAATCAGCGGGCGCGGCCGGCGGGGCCGGGAGCGGGGGTCGCTGAGGGGGCCGCGTCGATCGGGGCTTGCCCTGGTCTGGGAGCTCCAGCGCTCACCTCCCTCGGGCGCTGCCGCCCCGGCGGGCCTCGGCTGCTCCGTGCCTGGACCCTCGGGGCATCTCGGGGCGGGAAGCAGGGGTGGAGTGCTGCCGCCTCCCCATCAGCCCCGGCCGCTATGGCCCAGCCGCCCGAGCTGTCCCATGTTCTTTGTAAAATGCTTTGCATAAATGGCTGTGGTTGACTTTTTCCTCCTCCATCGTCTTTAAATCGAGCCGTAGCATCGTGTATCTAGTCAGCAAATGCTCTCTTGTCACCCTGGCTTTGCCTGCTCTGTCAGAGCAGCCATAATACCACTCTTCTGTCCAGTGCCACCAGTTTGTCAACTGGATCTTGGCAATAGTCCGAGCCTGCTCGCCAAGGTGTAGAGAAGTAGGGAGAGGCTGTGTGGGCTTGTATTAAGGTATGATTTGAGGAAAAGTGACCCCTAGATTGGATATCGGTAAACATTTCTAGTGGTTCCCACTGGCAGATGAGTTCGTTTGAAATGCAGCTGCCTTCAGTGATGATGGAAGCCCCAGATCTGTGCGGGGCTGCAAGTCTGTGCAGGAGGAGGTGTTGGGGTGACATGACTGTTTGCCCTTTGGAAATAAGGACAGATATAATAGCCCATTCAAGGAGCAGGAAGTGGCACTGTTTGTGTGTCAGTGGCATTCCTCCTCCCCAGCAAGGTAGCAAGGCCTTTGTTGCATGTGTGGCTCAGTACAGGTCTGGGGGTCATCAGAGCAGATCACAATGGGACAAGAGATTAGGTACCTGAGTGTGTGCCAGAGATAAGGGTGCAGAGAACTTTTATCTCAGCTGCCTTGAAGTGTAGATGAAGTCCAAGAGAGATGAGTATCTCAGCCAGAAGGCTGGCTAGACTTGAAGTTGGAAAATAGGGAAAAAAAATGAGATCACTAGTCATGCATGTCCTAAGAGATCTAGTAGTAGTGTGAATACTTTTTACATTGGCACTAATGAAAATTTGAAGTGCTTATCAAAGTCGATATTGCTTATCAGTACTTGGCAATCTGCGTTCCTCCTTCAGAGTCCCAAACTGAGGGAAAACAATGAAAACATTGAGATGGAAATGGAACACAGTAGAGAAGATTTACTATAGTACAGTTGATACAATCATATACTGGAAAAAAATATAAAGGGAAAAAATCTAGACTATTTATGTAATAAATGAAGATTATCCTGATTACCAATACAATTATCTTGGATTGCTTTGAATATTGAAGGCAAGCCCATTTATTTAATGAGTTTACAAAAGGCGTGATTATGGGTTTTGTGGGGAGGAATAAAAAGGCACTATGTTTTTCTGCATAGCATGTCTTAAACTCCTCAAGTCCTTCCCCTGAAGTAGCATGGGACAGTGATACTGCTTTTATATATATATATATAAACAAAGTCTTTGAAAGGTTAATTTGGTAGTACTTTGAAATTTTTATATCCAGCCTTGCTGATAGGTCATTGCTTATTAACCTTTTGTAGAGGAGATTGTTCAGGAGTCTGTGAAGGGTAGTGTTAAAAATTTTGTTCTTGACCCCAACTGCTCTGGGGATGATTACTAGAAGAACTACTGCAAATAATGGGAATTCCTCTTAATAAAATAGCATCTGAATTGGCCTTTCTCCAAGGGACTGTCCCTTCCATCAGAATTGAGGATTTGGCATGAGCTACATCCTTGCCTTTGCCTTGAGTAGAAATCCAGACATTTGCACATATTTCACAAAAACTAAAAAGGAGAAACTGTGGGAGTTATCTTGTTTCCAAAGTGGGAAGGAGACACTGGGGCTGGGAGGTTTGTCAGAGGAATGTAACCTGAACTCATAATGAAGAATTACTCTGGACTTCTACGATTTTTTTTTTTTTAATATCCCAGCTTTTCTATTTAAAAAATACATGGGATCTTGAGGAATAACAAGGATTTCTGTCTGCTGTAAATTGAATCAAAACCGTTTTTCTTTTTGTCCCCTCTCTCTAGTGGAACGCCGTAGCTCTGTGGGCATGGGACATTGTGGTTGATAACTGTGCCATTTGCAGAAACCACATTATGGATCTATGTAAGTAAATGCTGGGGAACACAGTTGACAGTTTGAACTTGTTTGTGCTCAACAGCTGAAATTTCCCCAGCTGAGGATGTAATTCAGCAAATGAAGCTTTCCGTTAGGAACTAAGTCTTCTACTAAGCTCTGTTTTATGTAACACTGGAGTCCTGTAATCTACTTTTGTGACCTCTGTCACCATACTGCTTTTCTCCTCACCTTTTTTTTGTAAAGAGTAGAATCACTTGATGCCACATCAGCAGACAAGATGATGTTGCTGAGTGTATTTTGGATGCAAAAAAGAGAAAAAGAAGTAATAATAAAGAGTCACGAGGAATTGAAATTATTCAGGGTCAACAGGCATTGCTCCAAAAGAGAGGTATTATATTTCAGAGTTGGGGATGTTGCTATGAGTATCTACATTTTGATGTTACTCATGAAGCCTTGTAACACTCTCTGTGTCTGTCCAGGGAAGGCACGGACCAGCAAATTAATCTGACTCCTCATTCTACAAAACCTACCTTGTCTGACTAAGTTAGTGTGTGTTATAGGAGGAGGAATTTTGTAGCCACCTAGAGAATTAATTGTTCATTTACAAAGGAGAGTAATCAAATGCCAAAATAAAAAACAATGCATTGCTAGTATTGGTTTGATTTTTTTTTTCCCTTCCCTACCCTTTCATAATCTGGATGCTTCATTTCTATCACAAAATAGGTGTGAATATATGAAGTCACTGATATCAGTTCCTTTAAGTATTGGTAATGAGAATAAACCCTTTTTTTCCCTCAAAACTGACAAGATACTGTTGACACCGTAACTGTTGATCTTGTTTCAGTCATGAGGGACAGAAGACCTTTTAATATATCCCAGGTAGAAATTTTCCTATATTACTAAGATATGAGGATGGTGGAACCCCCCCCAAAGCAAGCACAGGTACAATTATAGTGCCTGGGGATGGCCTGTCATGATCCCACTGCAGTATTTTGTTGCACTTTGTTTTTACGTGGTTGACCTTGGAAATACCTCCAGTGGTAATTTACTGACAGTAAGCCTGTGTGAAAATGAAATGGGTCAGAAAAATGAGGCTTCAAGTTTGTGGGTTTTTTTATAAAGAGAAAACACACTGGCCTGAAAATGGGTTAAGCAAGTTCAGTTCTCTTCTTTGGGACAGATAATGTTTGTATTTTGAGCCAGCTACTGCCTATCCATGCCTCAGTTTATTCTTGGTTGAAGGGAATGATAACATTAAAAGGAACAGGGATTATGAAATATGCTGAGATCCTTTGATGTAAAGATTTCCTTTCTAAGTGCCTCTAAGATCTGTCATCTTGGAAAGTAGTTTCAAAAGGAGGTGGACACTGGACTGTTACTTAGTCTCTCAGGTTTATGATATATTAGAGCAGAAGGCATGTTGCTGACAGGCAAATGGAATTTCAAAGATTTGTTAGAGTGTAAGTTACATTTATAGAATTTACAAATGTATAGAATAAATATATAGAATCCTCTAAATCAAAGTAATTATGTACCATAAGTGGGATGTATTGTAAGATAGTAGATGCTGCTGGTTTCATTCTATGGATCTACCTCAAAATTAATAGTGCTTTCCATGACAGACCAAATACAGTCTCATGTATTTGCTATTTTTTTTTTATAAATAGCAAATACAACATACAGGGATGAAGGGGAGGTGTGGAGGAGCTGAAAGAAGAATGGACAGATGCTGTTTTCCAGTAATGAATTTCGTTTGTTTGTTCATTAAAGAAAAATAAATAATTCAAAGAAGTTCTACCAAAATGTGGGTGGTATATAGGTAGGTTAGGGAAAACAGTAAAGAAAAAGGGCATGGGTAACTTTTTTTTCTTTTTTGCATTGCTCAAGCATTACATGTTATTAATTTGTGTATGAGCAGTGTTATGAAAAGCCTGGACTGCAAATGACAGACCAAAATTGACAGTATACAGAGTAGAAGGGATTTCTGAATTGGTATTCCGAGATCAGTGTTGGCTCTGGATTTGCTTACTTCCTTGTTACAGATCATTAATGTTGTTAAACAACCCTTTAATTAGATTTTCAAACATAAGATGTGAAGTGATGGCAAATTGAGGAAAAATTAATAGAATGTGGAGGGAAGAACAACAGAAGATTCGATTTGAGAAAATGCAGGATACAAATGTCTCCCACTCCTGGTGATGAAAGGAAAACTTGAGTGGGAAAACATTAAAAGAGTGATAAGTAATGCCAGCCATGGTAATGGGAGTTTGTTAACATTATAAAGTCAGGCATCAAGGTGTCCTGCAGTTCTCCCTGTGCATGTGCCTTATGACTCAGTAATAATGTGGCTGAAGGATTCCCCCTGCCCTCAGTTTGTTTTGTATTCAATGTACAGAAGGAATGAGTAGATTTTCAGTGTTTTGGTTTAATTTTTCTCTGGAAGGACCCAGGTCCTGTTTAGACCTTACTTTAGCCTTTCTGCAAAGGCTTGCTCTCTGGTGCTGTTATTGCAACATGGTAAATTGAGGAGTGTTACCTAAATACTGTATTTAGTATACTGGATTATCTTCTGGTCTCAAAATATGGAATGTAGTATTGTAGTAAGGTGATGGGCATAGTTTTAAACTGCATAAAATGTGCCATCAAAATACTGTCCCCTTGCTTTGACAGTGAGATGCAAAGTCCCGTGTTTGATATTCCAGCTTCACAAAATAGTTATATTGCATAGAATCCGGAGAAGAATCTCAGGATGCTTCATAGATTGAATATTTTTGGATTTATGAGAAGAGTAAAAGAATGGAACTAAGTATATATAGTTGCTAAGTCATAAGTAGGAGTGGAAGATGATAGCTGTGTACATGTATTTTGGGAGTGTGATACTAACAGCAAATACTGAGAGCCATATTGTAAGTAAAAGGAATCAGATGATGATGATGATGATGCAATGTAGGGGAGCTTACGGTAAGTACTTAGTAAAATCTGCAGATCATTCCTAAGGAACTGCAGGGAACTGCAAGGGGGAAATTCTGAAGTTTGAAAAAGTAAATTGAAGAGATCATTCTGCATTCTGGAGGACTAGACTAGGCCAGAATAGGCTACTTCAGTTGGAAGGGACCTACAACGCTCATCTCTTCCAACTTCCTGGCTGCTTCAGGGCTGACCAAAAGTTAAAGTGTGTTATTAAGGGCCTTTTAAAGACTTACAGGCTTGGGGCATTGACCATGCTGTCTAGGAAGCCTCTTCCAGTGTTGGCCTAAGTTCTAATGCTTTGTAATGTCTAGACTAAACCTCCCCTGGTACAGCTTTGCACCATTCCCATGCATCCTATCACAGGATACCAGGACAGCTGCTCCTCATAGGACAAGTAATAAGTGTAGTTAAGTTTATTAGCCTGCTTATTTGGTTTTTCTGTCTATTTTCTGAGTGAGTACCCTATGTGTTGTGTTAGCCAAGCTAAGGGGAATCCATACAGTGGTTACCCTTGCTCAAGCGGAAACAGATTAGAAGAGCTCTTATCAGATTTACCAGTGCAGTGGGCTGTTTCTGTAGCTGCAAACAAAAGAGATGTACTTGTGTTACCTGCTGTTATGGCTACTTAAATCCTGAGGTACAGAAGATTTCTGCAATAGAAAATATATAGGAAGTGGGATAGTTTTGATGCCAGGATTCAGAAGCTGCCATTATATAAGATGTATTTCCGTAACTCCCTGAGTTGAAATGCCTCCATTGCATCTTTCACAATTATTTACAGGTATTTCAGGTTTTAGCTGTATCTTTCTGCCCTCACCTCCAGACACTCTGTCAAAAACAAGGCAACAGAAGAGTTGTTCAGTATTCCTCCATTACCTGTTACTGTCTGACTCTTACTGCTTCTTTTGGGTCAGCAGATGGTAAATAGCTTCTCTTTCAGAATCATCAGCTTTCGTTCTCTGACTGATACTGTTCATGTATTTTCTTTCTGTTGTTGATATATTGTCCTTTTCTGAAATAAAGCAAGTGGGAGACCAAAAAGTGGTTCGGCTTTGGCAGCCAAAGGTAGCAGTGCCAGCATTGGTCTCCAGCCTGTTTGATGAGGGAGTTAAATCTGGGTGTCTTGTTGGAAAGGGCCTTAAATCAGCACCAGAGGACTTCTCCTCAGCTATTTCCACAGAAGCTCATCCGTCCTCTTAAGCTTTTAGGACTGTGATGCTTTAGACTGTATTTGCTTGTCAGAGAATGTTTGAGTAAGACTAAAATGAATTCCAGTGATGCTTTTCTTCCTTTCCTAAACCACCTTTCTTCCCTCTCACTCCCAGTCAAAATACAGAGTCCTTTAAAGCTGGAAACAAAAATTGATTTGTGTTCAAAAGCATGCAGCTCCCAGGTTAGGGCCACTTGGAGAGGAAAAAAAAAAAGACAAAATGATATAAAAATGGGCAAGATGGACTTCATGTCTGATATGCCCAATGTTTTGTTTTCAGCAGGAAAAGAGAAGAAACAAGATAAGTGTTTCTTCTGTGCTGGAGCATTTTCCTTGCTAAACTTCCTGAGCTAAACTTTGCTTACCCGTTGACTTCTCTCCTTCAGAAGAATGTTCTCACTTTTTTCTACTACTCCTCACCATTTTCTACTATTCCTCACCATTTTCAGTTACTTTACAGACTCGTGCCAGGTGTTCAAAACTTAATATAATACGCCCCATGATCATGAGTCTATACTGCAGTAACAGTAAAATTGTTGCATCAATCTCAGGTGTAAAATCTTGTGCAAATATCCAAAGTAATTGAAGTTCTTCAAGGGTCTTGAGCGTGTTCCGTTTTCTTATTCAGATTTAGTTTTATTGCTGTTTGTACTGAGAGCTTCAGGAATTAAGACATCAAACATTTCAGGTGTACTGGATTTTGTTCTCCTCTATAGGCAGGCAAGGGATTGAGCTTTGGACTTCTGCTTGGTATATCACATCTTGATGTAAACCATATGATAAACATACTTTCATTCAAATCTTGCAGAACAGCTGCTGTTACTGTGTTTCCTTAGACATCACTCTTTGTTTTGAGTAGTTCCTCGTGACTAAGGTTAACTGACCTCTCTCACATCTCAGAAAAAATGGGTCTTGCTTTTATTTTGTTCCTCTCCACACCTGAAAAAGCATGAAAAAACTGATAAAGGAATGAATAGGACAGAGCAAATAGAGATCACATTTCTGAGCCAAACCTGTGGGGTTTGAAAGTTTTTGAATCTGAGCATATTCAAGCATACAAACAGTGAATGTAGAAATAGAGCTCATGCAGACATCTTCTTTGCCAGGGGGAAAAAAACGATCTGCAGAACAAGAAAGCAGCAAACCTGTGTGTTGAGTTCTAAGCTGATTGTCTATCAGCATGTCTTTTTAAATAATTTGAGCTTGACTCTTAAAGAAAGCATTCCTTAGCAGGAAGTAAAATGTTGGTCTCATAGGTTTGTGCTGTTGACTGTGGAGGAGTTGGAAATATCATTTTTTTCTTCTGAAGTTTCTTGAGGTGAAGCAAAGTGAATTGTTCAGAATGGAGAACCAGGTTGCAGGATTTATTTTCTTACTGCTATTTTTCCTTCTTTCCTTACCCTCTCTTGTCTCCTTCATCTACACCACCTGACACAGAAGCCCAAAACATAACCAAAACCCATAAATAGTTGGGAGTTTTTGTGGTGGTGATCCTGGGGACTTAGCTCCAAGGTATAGAAAGTCTAAACTATTAAACTGTTATGTGGTTTTGGGGTGTACTTACCTATCACAAGACTATAGAGTAAAGACAGGCAAACTCCAGATTACATGAGCAAGCTAATTTATAAATAGAGTTCATAATGTCTGACAAGACAGTGAATTTATGTTGAGAGAAAGCTGGGTAAGAAACAGAAATTTAAGTAAATGTAGCTTCAACTGATCATAAAAAGGTATCTCTTAAAACACAGGAGGAAAAAATTAAAAATATCCCTGAAATTTGGGAAGGAAACACGTGTTGCCAACAGATTAACTATGTACTCTTGCCCTCTGGGAACTTTGGAATACTAAAAAAGTAGAGGAAGAAGGAAATCACGACTAAGTATAGTTTGGTCTGGCACTTATGGAAAAACTGTACACATTAAACCACAGCTCTTGACACTTTCTGATGTAATCAGAAATCCCCCCCTGCCCTCACTTGCTAATATGAAGAAATCTACCACTTGGTGTTGCATGTAAATCTTCTACTCCTGTGTATATCTGTTTAATCTTTGTTTTCACAGGCATAGAATGTCAAGCAAACCAAGCATCGGCTACCTCTGAAGAATGCACAGTTGCATGGGGCGTCTGCAATGTAAGGAAACCTGTTTTATTACAGAGCTCATGTGTGGTGATGCTATCCCCCTTATCTGAAGACTTGGGACAGAATAAGTTCTATGAAATGTTTCACATAATCCACCACAAATAGGAACTTCAAACTCCCTATGTTTAGTAGAATTTAGAAAGGAGAGAGAGAGGAAAATAAAATGAAAGTTGGAGAGATGTAGAAAGGAAGACATAGAAATGAAGGGAGGAAGATAGACCTTTACTTTTTTTTTTTTTTAAGAATAATAAATGTTTCAGTCTGAGCATAATTTTTCCGATCAAGGTCTGCCAAGGAGCTATGCCTTTTTTTTTACCCTGGTTAAAGGATTAATTGGATGTCAGCATGCTTGGTTTGTGTTCATGGAGGCTGATTCAAGGAGTCAGTGTGGGATAACTACATGATTTGCTTCCAGTTTTGGAGGAAGATCGAATTGCTACTAATGGTTCATCTCCAGCTCTTCCAGTGTGTTGCCATAGATGCTCCTTTGTACATGGTCCTACCAGCACTTGAACTCCAAACGTGAATAGCTCTTACCTAGCCTGGGCCTGAGTTGGAAGATAACATTCTCCATAATGAAATAACTTCCTCTTCCTCTGTTCAATCCTCACTAAGCTGTGGGATCGAGTTCCAGCATAATAATGCTGGAACAAGATTATAAATGTTGCAATTCTGTTTGCAGAGGACAAGAGCAAAATTTTTAACCACATCAGAATATTCCAGTGTCAAAATTATATTGTTGTGTGCAAGAGTACCACAAGTGGAACCTTGGTTTTAAGTAGCTGTATGGGGTATGGAAAAGAGTATCCTTATTAAACACAGAGTTGGTTTTCTTCTTTCTAATTTTTCAAATTCCTTTTTATTCAGGCTCTGGTTTCCCCTGAAAACTGACAGAAAGCTTCCTTCAGCATGTATACATTCATATCATCCCTGCTACTCACTCTGAAATCTTCTTTCTTTTCTTTCTGATTATGCTTCTTACCAGCATCTGCTCTGCCAATTTTAGCAGCTGCTAAACTCTGCTCTCTCTCCTTCATCAGAAGTCAGTCAGTTGCCACTGCATGCACTGTGGAACAGGCTCCCTGCTGCCATTTCACTAAGGTTTCCATCCTCTGAAAATGTGGATCAGTTCCTTGGTGTTTACCAGCGAACAGGCTGATCAGTCCTCCCCACTTTTGCCTGCAAACACTTGCTACTCTCTACTTGCCGTGGTAACTTTCACGCTGAGATACATTCATATGTTCTGAAATGATGTGATCTGAACTTTGTCTTCCAGCACGCTTTCCACTTCCACTGCATCTCTCGCTGGCTCAAAACTCGCCAAGTATGTCCGCTGGACAACAGGGAATGGGAGTTCCAAAAGTAGGTATCCTGCACAGATGTCAAGATGAAAAATCCAATTGTCCTTCTGTTAATATAAATGATCAATGTAAGATTTGTGGGGCTCTGAAGGAAGTCCAAACAGCTGTGGGGTAAGTGGGAGCTGTTAAAAAATAGTGATTTCTATTGACATTCCCTCTAAAAGATGGAGAGCAGAAGAGCAATGGTATTCACTATAAGTGGAGCCTTGGGTGAATACTATACTGCCATTTGAGCAATTCAGGTTTAGAAAATTACCTTAATTCAGCTGCTTTGGTTCCAAAGTGTTTCTGCTGAGGTGCCAGGCATCTTACTGGGCCCCTCTGTTATCTTAGTGATTTGGTTTACAACTCAGAGCCTCAGAGATTGATACAGCTGATTTCCTAGCATCTGGAAATCAAGTGTCCATGTAACCATTACTGCAGCTCTGGCCCATTTAGTCATAATTTCTGTATTGTTTTTGTTTTGTATCTTTCAAAGGTCTGTTGTTAGAATAGTAATAGGAGATCCATCGATAGATTTTTGAGGGGTATTTTGTATTTTGAGAGGTATTGAGAATGGTTAGGAAGTTTGCCCATCACTCACTTCGTTCTGCAGAAATTATCCATTAATCTTTTCTTAACTGTGGATTGTCCCTCTCCCCACCTCCTTTATTAAAAAAATACATTGATTCTAATCAGAGTCCAGATGGAAACAAAGCAAAACAGATATAAATATTGAGAATTGTCTTTGGGATCTGGTTCACAGTCAGTTGAGCAAATCATCATTAACATGACAACTCCAGTTCCATAGTTCTGGTATTAAGGTGCTTTAGTAAACACACAATGAAAACTAAGCCCATGTTGCCTGGCTAGTGACTTAATGTTGCATGGGCAGCATGATGAGAAATGAAGACATGAATTAATATTTTCTGATGCATGCTCAGTGTTACTTCCAGGGCTATGACAAGCTTTGACCTTGTTTTTATGCAGGACATATTTGAACTAGGATTCAGGGCAAAAGATGATAATACTGAGGATCTCTTGCACATGGTGTTGTGGATTGCTCAGGCTCTCTTCTAAGTGATGTCTGGATAGGCTTTTAGGGGAAGTGAGTGTGGAGAACTTCCTAAGATTTCCCTAACGTAGCATTTCACCTTCATCCTATTTACGTGTTAATTACATTGTGGCAGAATGAAAATAAATCCATCAAATCAGCACTACCATGAATTGTAATTTTTAAAAAGTCATTAATATATTATCTATTTTCAGGTATGGACACTAGAGAGATGGTCACCACGCTTCTTATTATGTCATCAGACTCAGTTGTTCTTGTCACTATGGGTTTGTTTTAGCAACTTGGAAAGTCAGTAATGTATACGATTCTTCTTTCATCCTAATTTCTTCCTATTGTACACCACTGAATAAAGTCTTGCTGGAGCTTCCTGTCAAAGTCTTTTTGTCTTGTGCTCAGGAGTGGGCAGTTGGAGCACGATGGAGGAGAATTATCTGCAGACCGGGGACTTAAGCTAGGCTTAACTCTTTAGCTGGGCAGTGCTTCTTGTTGCTATGCCAGGCTTTTGACTGAGTTTGATCCTGCTCCCACACAGCTGAGAACAACACCTCTGGCTCGTCGAGGTCAGCGTTAAACCCCACTGCGTAGTGCGATGAGCGCAGGACTTGGCCTGGCTAAGAGTAAGTCATGCAATAGCATTTCATGTGGATGGGCTTACAGCTGAGTTGAAATGATGATCTGTACAATTAGGAGTTGCGTCATCATTAGAAACTACTCTCTCGCTTCTGCCCTTGCAGAAGCTCCTGCAGAGAAAATTTTCTCTAACTTCCCAGTTCCAGCTGTTTAACTTTGGGAAACGCAAACTGACACTTTCTGTCAGTGTTCATAAAACACTTTCATGTGTCAGGTGAAAATAAATAAAAACTTCATGTGCTAGATTGGCTGGAAAGCTGAAAGTAGGCAGTGTATGTACAAACTAATTTGTGGTTGGCTTTCTACTGGTATTTTTCCCAGTTAAAGCCAAACTGGCCAAAAATTGTTCTTTTGAACTAATATGATGTTCTCTTTGGTGTCTGTTCTACCAAATGGCCTGGTATCCTGCTCACAGCATCAAATTTTGGCCCTTAAGACAGAAGCCTCAGCAGAGCTGGGATCTCAAACAAGTCCAGTAAATTCTTCCTGCTACAACAGGCTGTGTCCCTTTGTGTCAGCAGTGGTAGACATAATAGATTTCTTTCCTTGGCTGATCATGATGCCACCTTTGGATCAACACTTCTGCTAGTTATTGAGGATGGGAAATCTGATAGCTGATACTAAACATTAGTGTACTGTAGTGATAGGGGATAAAGATGGTCATTGACAGAGCCAAAATTCACAGGTTTTTCAGTAATTGCTGGGGCTTGCTTTAATCTGCAGCAAGTAAATGTCAGGATTATTTTGTCAGCTGGTGTCAGTGCTCTGAAATGAGATGGTTCACTGTTTCCCACCCTGAAGAAGAAAAGAGGAGCAAGTAGGATCAGGAGAGTTTATAGACAGTTTATTTACAAGATTTCTTGATAGAAAGTTCATCCCAAGTTTGCTGGTTAGTTTTGGTGATGGAGGCAGGAATGGAACAGAAGAGGAGAGGGCAGATGATTTTGAACAGTAGTCAAAGTATTCATCCAGGCAGCAGGGTATCCAGGTTAAATGCCATTCCCTGAAATTTGAACTCCTATTTAATGTCGTGTCCAGATGAGTGAAATGACAGATGTCTCTGGTTTTGATTGTCCATTTTGTTTGCAGTATTTGGTTTTTCAGGACCTGGAACCCAGATGCTCACTGATCAGGGAATTTCTATCTTTGAGAACTTTGTTTTGGGTCCAGCTACATCATTCTGATTTGCCCCCCTTTAGTCTGTGCATATTGCCCTGAGCATATTTTTTTGGCTGGGGACAGACACATCAGTGCAGGCATTTCCCTCTCCTTAGTGGTGTCATGTGCATTTGCTTGAGGCTGTACCTGCAAAAAGACGGTGGGGGGAGGGTGTGGTATTTTTTATTGCCTTTTATTTTTAACGGGTCCCTCCAAATGGCCGGCTACAGGCACTCTCCCCACGCGCCCTTTGAACCTTTGCTCTGCTGCAGCGTGTAAAGCCCTGTCTGTTAAACTGGATTTCAGATTGCTTTGTAGTGTCTCTCCCAAACCTGGTTTTGCCAAATGGAAAAATACAGAGCGTAAAGCACCAATTGCTTACAGACCCAGGAAAGAAAAGCCTTTTTCAGCTGCTGCCATTTCTCCTATCGCAAACCGCGGCTGCTCCAACACTGGGCTGCCGGCAACCCCATCTTCTGTAGTGCATTAAGGGTTGTGTTTGGAGGGAGGAGGAAAAGCTTCCACAAGCAACCTTAGAGAGAAGCACTACAGCACAGCCAGTGCCAAGTGAAGGTATGAGGGATCTCTTGTATCCAAGGGATCTCTTTTATCCAAAGGCACAAAGTGCCCCATTTTCCCATTTCATCAGAGTACGGTTGCTTGCTCAGGCTGGCATTGCTATGTCCTGACTTTCACTGTTTGACCTCCGTCTCTGCTAGATGTGGTGGTGGTGGAAGGGAGAAAGCCCATGCATTCCCACTGCCTTTTTTTCCTGAAGCAACAGTAATTTTTGACTACAGCTGTCCCTTTTTGCAAAGTATGGAGAGCTTTTTGGGGAGGAAGGAGGAAGAGGGCACATTTCTAAGTATCCTGAGGGGAAAGTGGGTGTACAGAGGAGAAAAGACCATGTCAGTTTAACCATCCTGTAAATGGAGAATGCATCTGAGCTGTGGATCCAAAAATAAAATCAGGAGAAAATGACAGTTGAAACTGCAGAGAGCAGCGTATCCTGCAGCTGGCCAGCTTAGAGAAAAACAAATCACTGGTAGACCCACTGTGGAACAGAAGGCAGTTTTGACATTTCTGATTCTTTCTGCAAGTTTGTCAACCGAGGCGAGCTGCATCCCTGAGCAGGCCCTGGCAGAGAGCAGCCAGAATGACCAGGCAGTGCTTTCCTTCTCTGCCTTTTGCAAAGGAAACAGTGAGCTCCAGGTGCTGTGTGGCATCAGCTGTGCCTCATGCGCCAAATCCCTCAGCAGTCTTGCCACCATTAAGAATGCCAGAATGGGGATGATGTGACACCAAGATGGTGTGGCATGTTGGGCTGCACGGATGTAGGAGGGGACAAATGGGACTTTCCCTGTCAAAATCACACCACAGACCATACATTAAAAAAATGTCAGGCTGTCGGGAGTCCACTGGTTGAAAAGTGTCTGATGACTGAGAGAAACGGCTGAAGCCTCAACTAGTTTTCCAGGCTTGTAGCAACACACCCTGGAGTAAACTTCATGATCACGTCTCCTGCCTCAGACAGATAGGGATGGAGTTTCAGATGTGGAGATGCAGATGTTTAAGCTTGAATGAGGAAGCTTTGCAGTTGTTTTGGGTGACCCTGTGCAAATACCCCTCGCAGGGGAGCCCCAGGAGCTGCTCCTCCTGCTGTGGTCGGGTGCGATGGTGAAACCCCACCCACACGTGAGAAAACACACTTTCAAGGGGGGAGCTGTCTGTGTGCAGACAAGCAAAGGGGTCAGCAGCCATCAGCCTAATGAAGAAATTAGTGGCATCTCCAAGTAGTCTGGGGCCACAAAATGCTCAGCAGAGCTGATCTGAAGATAAGCCAAGCAGCACTGGTGGTGTGTGAGCTGCAGAAAGGCTCTCTCAGGCAGAGGGCTGAGCTTCCAGGAGGTGAGCAGCCACCTGAGAAGATCTGCATTGTTGCTGGAAAACTGCCTTCTCCAAAGGCATCAGGGCAGATGATGGCAGCAACACCACTTTCCCTGACTGACTCTGCCTTGAGTTTCATTCCTTAAGCTAAAAAGGAGCAGCCAAGAATGGGTAGGAAGATAAAGAAGAGATGGGCAGAGGCAAAGACCAAGACTAAGTCACTGATTGTGCTTGCTCCCATTATCAAACAAGCAAAGTGATGTTCTGGAGTGTGGGGACAACCTTTTGTGAAGAGCACGAGCTCTTCCCCTTGTCAGCATGGGAGTGATCCCACATTGTACTTGCACAGCAGGAACATGGTGCCGTCATGGGACATCAGAGAGGCACTTGCAAGGTGCAGAGCTGATGCCTGTGAGGTGTTGCTTGGCCAGCACGCTGATGGTCCTTTCCCTGGCCCACTGTGAACAACCATGCTTCTCCCCTACAGCAGCTGCTTTGCCACCCAGTGAAGGGATGAACCCCTCAGGAGGCTTTGGGTGGGCTCAGTGGGCACTGGCACCCCAGGTTGCTCAACCCAGTCTGGGCGACAGCTGTCACTGCCTGGAGATCCCCAGACCACAGCTGGAGAGAAGGAGGAGGTGACACTGCAGAGGGTATTTTCCTAATGAAGGTTCCCCTGAGGGCTGGAGGGAGGAGGAGGATGGGTGCGGAGAAGCATCCTTTGTCTCCCTCTGTTTTGCTCCCATCCTTTGCTCACTGATCTCCCCACAAAACCTGTGGAAGAGGGAGCTCTTCTTGCCTGCTTTTACTTTTCCTCACAAGCTCACTCTGCCAGTGTCGCTGCCAGCTCTAATGTGCTGTGAGGAAACACGCCGTTCCCCCAGCAGACACTCCATACATTGCTCTGTTCTCTTCCCCAGTGCAGCAGGCTTAGCAGTAAGCCTGTTATTGCGCACCATGGGGCACCTTCCTGCATGGGTGGCTCCCACACGCCCCTCACCACACCACCACCCTCTCCTCATTCCCTGCTGCTCACTCTGGTTTGTTCTCTGCTCTCCTCTTTTATTTCCCTTCTCTCCCTTCTCCATGGGAACCATGGAGATCCTGAGATACCAACGGTGCCCGTCCTCACAGCCGGAGGGAAGGGGTTGGTGGGATGATTTTGGGCTCACCTGGGCTGACGTTGCATCCAAGCCCACAACTCAAGCTACAAGTAGCTGAAATTTCTGTTTCATCTCTCTGTCACTTGACTCCTTCACAACAACAGGACACTGGCCTGTCCTTCCCCTTTTTTAGCTGCTTTCCAGCCTCTCTCCATTGGACAGAGAAGAGGCAGCTCACCAGGTTTTCACATCCTGCCAAAAACAGCAATGCTGCTGGCTGCAGAAAGGGGTGGAGGGGAAACTGTTTGAGGCTGTGATTTAAGGATCTGCTAGAAATGAGCACCAGCTGATTCTGGAGAGACCACATCCAAGGGTGGGGATACACCACTGCCTGCTGCCTTGCTGAATTTACCTGCTCCACTGCAGCAGCCTGGAGTTTGCTGCCTCTTCTTCCCATATTACTGCGAATATGGCTCAGTCACCTGATTTCTTGGTCCTTGCATGGAAGGTGAGTCGTGGCCTCACTGCTCCAACATGTAAACCAGGAAGAGAGCACGGCAGTTTCCTCTGGAAATGTACTAGAGGTAGCAGCGTGGTAGTTATCAAAACTGAAGATAGGACTGCAAAGCAGTATGACCCTGGGGCATCAGGATTTTCCATCCATGGGGCATCAGGGAGCTGTTTTGAGTTGATCTGTCACAGGCAGATGATCCTGGATGCCAGCACCCTGGCAGTGCCTTTGAGAACATGTCCTCTTCTTCTGGTTGTGGTGTTCTTCCTCTCATCTCTTTATCTTCCTGTGCTGGATCTCAAGTGGATGCTTATGAGCTGGGGAAGGGTATTAAAGGAGGTTTTCTTCTCTTGAGATGCAGCCTGTTTAGTATCCTTTTCATTCCCCTTCCTCTCCCATGTCCTAGAAGACATCATTTTCAATGCAGATCAAAAAGGGCATTCATTTCCCGCCCGCTCGCTGAGAGAAGTGGTGTGCTGTTGGAGCAGTTGTATTGGATGCATTGAAAGGATTCATTTTGATTTTTAGACATGAAACATTAAGATTTTTTAATGAAAAACATGGGCTTGAATATTTTGTGTACTCCCCCCTCCCACCTCTTGCCAAATGTCAGTATTGTGGATTTTTTGAAGGGCGTGTGTTTGCCAAAATTCATCCCAGAGCTGCAGCCTTTTCTGTAAAACATGAGTTCAGTTTTGCATGGTTTCAGTGTGTAAGTCATTATGCTTGTCACAAAACCCTTTCACTCCTGTTCAATTTTGGGAGTGAGAGATGGCTGCAGGTGCCAAGGCTCTCATGCAGCCATGCAGAGTGAGTGGCCATCCATCTTCCTGCTTAGCTAAGCAGAGACCAAAAATTTAAATACTCAGAAATCACTGATCTGTGTAATGTTCAGAGATGAAAGTCTACAAAGAAAGACAACAGTTGTGTGAGGATCATCCCTAACCCTATGATTTCCCCAGAAACCTTCCAACAAGTTAAACTGCTCCCTAAAGGGACCTGTGTAGGAAGCAACACAAACTTGTGCTCCCCAGCAGATATTTTGGGTCTCTTTGTGCCACTGTGTACCTTTCCAGTGGGGTAGTAAGATGGCAAAAAGGTGTTGCTCCCACGTAGGAAGCAGAATGGGATACTCCATTCTTTTTCGGTCGTTTTAGAACAGATTTCATTTTATCCTTGTGGGATCTTCTTGAGAAGGTTGAGGTAAGCGTGAATCCCAATGGGTCTATTGGACACAACTTCCAGGATGATAAAATTCAGAAAGACCTATGTTAATTTGCTTCAGGAGATTCTTACCTATGTCCCAGACCTTGTTCCTGTGCCTCCTGGTGTCACCCACGAGCATCAGCCTCTTTTCAGACAGTCACCAGCTGTTTGAAACCAAACACCGTCAAGCTCTTTGAGTTGTCTATAAATGTGGTATCTTCATTAGTGTTTAATAATCTCTGGTCCCCTCCGAGCAGCAGCTCAGGAAGATGTTGTGCTTCTGACAGGAGGCACCTGTGGACGGTCGCATCTATCGGGGTAGCACGCACTTGTCAGAGCTTTGCACGGAGAGCGGATGTTCCTGGAGTGAGGACGATGAGCTCAATCCAGCTCCTTTCTGCTGCCCATAAATCACACTAGAGTATATCAAAGCCTTGAACTGTCAGCACTACCTAGATGTAAATACTGTCATTATCTTAACTAAAATTAAGAGTTTATCAGACTTCCTGTGTTGAATCTTTTTATTACAGGCTCTTTTTTTTTCATCACAGATTTGATTTGCCACAGAGTTTATGTGACTCTGAATTATAAATCTCTGGCTTTCAAACACTACCTGACATCATGAGCTGTTGCGGCAGCTAATTGGCAGCCGTTCAGAGGCTTATTCTGCTGAGGAGAAGGCTTTTTTCCTGACTGCCCTGAAACATGCTGGTCCCTTTCAAAACAGGTTTTTCCATGTGATGAGTGATGCCGGATCCATACCAAGGTCCTATGGGATCGCAGCGTGGATGTAACTCTACTCAGCTAACGCAATGAGCCTGTGCCAAGGAGCACATGGGGTGGCGGGGGCGGGGGAGGAAAGGGCTCGGGCCTTCCTTATCCCTTCAAGGTAGAGAGCGGCAGCATCACGCCCTGAACACAAGGATGATCTCTTCAGCCCACCATCCCCACCAGTGACTGCCACCATGGATGCTTCCACGCTAGGCGAGGCCGCTCACAGCAGCTGCCAAGGTAGGAGCTTCAGAGGTGCCTGCACAATGCTGTGCTGACATCACGGGTTATTTATAACGCAGTCAAAGCTTTCTAATGGTTGTATCAGGCTGCAGAGTTCACGTTGTATGAAATAACCTTTTTTTCCCTCTCTCAGAACAGCCACTGAGCAAAATTACTCCAGTAACAGCAAAGCTCTTAACAAAGCCCAATGCTGTGTTTTCCACTGCCCACCTCCCTGCAGCAGAAGCCAGAGGACAGTCTGCACAGATATTTCACTGTGAGTTACAAGCAGTAAAAAAAAGGAGGCTGTATTTCAAACACACAAAAAACTGAGCCTTTTCTCATACACACCTTTGCACAGCATTAGGAGACAAGGAACGTTATTGCTTTTGTCCCAGCGGAGCCTGGCATGACAGGTTTGTCTCAGATGTTTTTCCTGCCTGTTCAGTGCCTTTCCACCAGGTCCACGCCTCCTGAAGGTGATTCAGAAAATGAAACATGACAAAACAAAACTCATTTTAATAGCTTGTCTTGGCCAAGGCCAACTAGGAATATAGCTGTGTTATTATCATAAGCTGGAATGCAGAGCTATTTACTTCATTAGCAGGAGCAACAACAAAATAGCAGCCCATGTTGTTGGCAAGCGTAGAGCCATAACTAAAATATTGCACACAAAATAGAAAAAGACCTGGAATAAACTCCTTATTATGGTTCTAAAATACTTTTTCTTGGACAAAATAGGCTCAGAAAGCTCTAACATCTTGTGAGAGGTTCCTTGAAAAACAGGGTTTTATCCAACATCTGACTGTGCAAACCTCTGACACCCTGACACCTCCGGACAAAAACCAGGGGCTGAACACTGGCACTTCACTGATGAGTGAATGCTTAAAGGCTGGAGACTGAGGAAGAAGAGAGCTAAAGCAATTTACTAAAGTGATTTTACATTTTGGACTGAATACAGTTCTGGAACCAGGGCAAGCATTGAATATGTGTTTCCATTCCCAGCCATTGAAAAAAGAGAGCTGCAGGTAGAATAAAGTAAGAGTAGACTGAATTCCTCATCATGAGACTAACATAACCAGGTTGGGGTTTGGTTTGCTTTTTTTTTTTTTAATTAAAAACTCCATACAATTTTGATAAGTCTTTTCACTGACTACGGAAAACTTCTTTCGAGAAGGAGATTTCATTCCCCAGCTGGACCTGGAGCAGCTCCCCCCCAGCAATGTGGACGTGGAGGGGTTGCATTCTCTTGAGAGAACATTTCATCTGAAGTACAAAACATGAGGATAAAACATAGAAAGATCTGCAGTAAAATCTGCTTATCTTTGAAAGAGGAACAGACTGTTTATCTGGTTGTAACAACAAAATGTCCTTCAGTTTTGTTCCAAATTTTCGGTCTATCTTGGATTATCTTTTGCATTTTGAGTAGATCAAGCTGTCCCTAAATGCCCCATGAACATACCTGAAAGCAACATGTGCTGTACCTCAAGCATGTACAATGTTGTCTTCTTCCTCCTCAGTCCACTGTTCTGGACACTCAGTCCATCCTCTCTGCTCTGCACCTCCCCATGTCCCCAGCCATGCCTGCTTCCAGTATGCTTCCAGGCACTGCCAGAGGAGACCTTGCACCACCTGTTCTGGTGAGCCAGAAGGTGGCTGTGGGAGGCGAGCACCAAAGTTCTTCAGCAGCTCCAGAGATCAGCATGAAGAGCATCCCAATGGGCACTGGGGTGTGCCAGGCTGTGCCACCAATCCTCCGACACAGCACACCAGGGAAAATGGCTTGTTCCCGGGGTCATAGATCCTCCTACCCCAAGTCCAAACTGCTGTGAGCAAGAGATATGACTACATGTACTTCCTCCAAGCCATGTATGTTCATGTCAACTTTAGGAGGAGATATAAAAGCTGTCAGAGCCGCTCTGGCTTCCTTCTTTCCTTGAATTTCCACCACTGTTTTTCCCCACACTGGTGCTTTGGGTTCAGCTGCAGCACAAGCTGTATGGAGGCTTGAAGAAGGCAAGGTAGTGTACGTGTCCTGGAAAGGATGAGCTTCGAGGTATTTAGTCCATGGGCATGTTTGAGTGCAGACCAGTGTTCAAAGGGACAGCAGGAAGAGAAATACAGACGAGTCCCGGCTCTGCCTTTGTGGAGAGGCTGTGTACGGCAGGGAGAGATGAAAAGCTCTGCCACACCCTCGCTCTCTCGCTCTGACTCTGCGGCTTTTCCAGGACGTCAGGCTCACCCTCCACCTTGGCTTTCTTGTCGGCAGGCCTGGGAAAGCAACACAAACATCTGTAGCACGGGGTTAGAAGTGATTACTCAGAGTCTGCAGCACCCCGGATCAGAAAAGTGCAGGGCAGGCACTTTTATTATTTAGGTACTAAACATGTAAGGTAATTACTCAGTGCTCGTGTGTTTGGGTGGCTTTCTAAGTTTGTTTTTAAAAAAACCAAACTACCACGAATCAGTCACCAGTAAAGATGTCTCGCAAAGATGAGCTAAGGTAGGGAAGTTTCTCCAGTGAGTCACAGCAAGATCACAAGTAATTTGTCAGTGACTTCCTGTCCTTGGCTGCTCAAGCCATTTCCCATCCCTCTGGGTGGCCTCCGGGCAGCTGCCCGCTCGCTGCTGGTGGCAGCATCCAACATCCCTGTGCCCAGCCCCAATCCTCACCTGTTTTCTGCGAGCCACAATGCGTGGATCCCTCTGCACACCTCTGCGTGTGTATCTTTTCTCCTCCCCTAAATGTACTCTTTGGGGTATCTTTCATGGATTATCCAGAATGTAAAAGATTTACGTTGGGGCTGAAATGTAACCTCTTCCTTTAACAACCTGTACTGTTTCGATACAAGGAAAACCAAAAATCGATTTACTTCCCCTCCTTCTGCACACATACTGTTGGAAACACAGACTAAATTAATTGCAGGAACATCAGGCACCAGAGGGGTAGAGAAAAAAAAAATCCCAAGCCTTGTAGTACAAGTGTAACACCATTTCATGCTCTCTGGGGTTTTCACTCACAGTGACTCTGAATCAAGGTTTTAGTCAGACAGAATTTAATGCCAATTTTTATTCCACTTATCCCATGCCAGGGACATGCGCTTGACCTCTGCAAAAATACACTTCAAGGCCTCAATGTATCAGTGCTTTTTGAGCGTCAGGTATGAGCAGGTCCCCAAAATGATTTCTCTCTTTGATCCGCTGTGAAACAATGAGCTTCTCCTTCTTTTCTTCTCTCTGGCACTGGTTTAACAGATAGGCACTATCCATCTGTGCCAAGGTCCCAGCTCTTGGGCGAGCTGATGAAATTGAAATCTCAGCTCCAGGAGCTGATATTATTTCTTTTAATAAATTGAACTTCCAGTCTTTCATCATACTGAGAGGAAATTTGAAAGCATCACCTACAAGATGTTGACTGAAGTCTGTGGGGATGTTGGAGCTGTAGCTCAAAGAAGACTGTGCTGCACTGTGCATCTCAACCAGGAGTTAACTATAAGGATTATTTCTTCAAGAGCTCTTCCCTGGTTTGTGGCTGGGATAAATCTTGTTGGTGAGGTGGGAGTTTTGGCAGACGTCTCTCTTACTGTCAGAGGTGTGGGAGCCTCACAGCCCAGTGTGGGGTTTGACATTGTACCGAGAATGGGGACTCCCCACCACTGAACTGCCAATGGGAGTATTTTGGGTCACCTTTAGAGATGATGATGATTTGGAGGCTACAGCAAATTGCAGTGTGTCTGACTGCTGGCACGGGGCAGTGAGCCCTGCAGATGCACCATACTGTGCAAGGAGGGATCATGCTGCAGCCTCTTTTGGAGGGCTGTATAGGAAGACCTCACCCTCCCACCAGGAGTGCTACCTCTACCTGTTCCTTTATGAGGGTGAATTTTTCAGGTTCAGTGACTGAGGTGGTGGTGCAGGGAGCAAAGCACTCTGGTAAAGCTCTCCAGGTGCCTGTAAGTGAAATGCCTGGCTTGGAAAACAAATCCACCAACATTTTGTGCAACCAAACATCTAGGAACACATGATGCTCAGTGTTCTCTGTGGGCCTTCTCTATAGAATTATCTTCCTCTCAGGTCATGTTGGACCTGGATGTGTCAGTCCTCCAGCCTGTGGAGGTTTGCTGGGGAGAGCCATCCTTGGGGCTGTTATTTTCTGAGCTCTGAGTGAGGAGCCTTGTCAGATAAAACCACAGCAAGCAGTTAGCAAAATTCTGATCACTTATTTTGCCATCAGTGGGTGCACCTTCCTGCACAGAAAGATTTCTCAGCCATCACTGAGGCAATTGCAACCCCCATACCATGCCGGTAGATTATTCTGGCTTTTCTATAATAAAGGAACTCGCTTTGAATCCTGCTGCTTTAAAGTATTCACTTCCTCTTACTATCTTCTTTTTTTGCTATTGTTGTTTGGTTATTTTTTTTCCCTTGAGCAAGTGATAGTAATTTGCCTGTTCTTGCAAGATCTGTTTTGCTCGCTCCTTCCCCAGGACTGACGTATCACTGCTGGGACTGGGAGGTGACTAAGGGCTTTGCTGCAGCACCAACACCGAGCAGAGCCCTTTGCAAAGTTGTATGTCATGTAGCGGGAAACGGCAAATATGACAAAACAGTTTCGGCATTCAGCGTTTCAGCAGCCAATTATCCTGGTCCAGGATGAATCACCCCAGAGCTGCTGCAACCTCAGGCAGGTGCTGCCACCAGAGCCCTCCCACCACCTTCCCCGTGGCCTTTTCCACCTCCTGACGATGCTTTACCCAGCAGCAGCAGCTTGGGTAGTGCAAAGCCACCAGCACTCTGCTCTCCCCGGAGCTCTCTGCTCTCAACCGGAGCCTGTCTGGCTTACTGGATGGCATCAGCAAAACAGGAGAGAGAATCTCTAGCTGAGAAGTTTTAGGGGGTGAGGGGTCTCTCAACCAGCTCTGGGGTGACCAGAAGATGGTTGGTTTTATAGCTGGAGACAGGCTACTTAGAAGAAGAAAGAAAAAAACTACCCCTTAGTGATGTGATAATTCATTGGTTTGTCCTGAATTCAGTTGCTGTTCTTTCAACTCCTTAAGAGGAAAATACAGTAAAATAGGGATTTTTTCAGCCTCCTTTTCTTTACAATAAAAGATAAGATCAATACTGAGCCAATGTACTGGGCTTTGCCATGAAATCCTGAGTAGGGGTTTAATTCCAGTATGGGACCCTGGACTGCAATGAGTTCAACACTTTTCATGTTTACAGCCCTTAAGATATCCCAAATTTCTGGGAGCTCAAAAAATGTTTCGTCCACTTAAAAGTTTTTCTATAAGTGGGTGTATGTGTGTGTATATATATATGGAAATTATGCCTTCAGGTCACTGATGGAGAGCAGGGGCTGGCTTTGGGGTGAGGTGACATCTAAGCCTGTAGGCAGGTATTTTTCATGTGAAATGCTGCTGCATTTAAGCTGATGCTTTCTCCCTGTTGTTTGTCCCTAAACAGCATTCAGGCCCTTTACTAAGGAGCAGGACAACACTGAAAGGAGGCCAGCCATGCAGCCACAGTCCAAGAGGGTATTTTTCCTCTCTTTTTTTCTTTTCTTTCCTGGATGCTGAATGAAGCGGCTCTTTTGTGAACAACCATTGTTTACTTTCTTCCTAACAAAAGTTGGGATCTCCTCTGATGCTAATAATCTTGTCACTAATGTGTACAGCCAGCCAGAGCGCTTGGAATAGCTTTTTAACAACGTCTGGGCCAAATTGAGTGTGCTGGCCGCTGGGAGGAACAGCCTCCCAAAAGTCAACAGAGTGCCACCAGAACAGGGAGGCAACTTTTCATCACTGTCTTCTTCACTAAGGGCAGATTCCATGCTTTGCTCCCTGCAATCCTCAGGCCAAACACTGGACTGCATTTGCAGGTTTTCAAAGCACCCAGCACCATCCTTTGACTTGCTGATGCACACTGGGGTCCCTGAGGTACAGGAGGTGATCAGCCAAAGGGTCTCAGACAATTCCCAGTTATCCCAGGCATTCAGACAGGTTTTCCACATTTGTATTTATGCTGTCTGGTAACTTAAGGCGGTGTTTTCTCTATGTTTTAGCATTTCTGTGCCAACTTAGTATTTAACTTCTTTTTTATCTGAGGGGCAGCGCTTGGCCTTGGTCTCAAATGTGTGGTGAGGTGAGAAGATTGACATTTTTCTACATTCCCATCTGCAGGTGGGAATTACCCTAAAGGAGGAGCACAGACATCTGGGACAGCTTCTGCTGGGTATTTGCTGGTGTAAACAGGGAAGAGCCTTCCTTTCAGGAGCTGGTCTTGGCAGGCAGCAGCCTGCTGTTGAGTTTCACCCCATGGGATCACACTTTGCACTGGAGGATAAGGTGGGCTTGGAGCAGGCTGTGATCACCAGTGAGCTCAGCAGCGTGGAGCAAAGCAGCTGCAAGGGATTGGCTGTGACCAAAAACAGGGAACAACACAGAACACCTTTTTTTTTTTTTGTCCCTAGCATATCCTTCAGAAAAAGCTACTCAGTTGCATGAGTTGCTGTGCCCCTGTGCTTCCATCATGCCTTTTCCCCATACACAGGGAGGACAGGAGCATCCTGGTGAGCTCCCAGCTCCTGGGGTGCTGATGGCCCTCCATCCCTTGTCTCAGACCTCTTCCTATTGCCATACCATGTCCTAGATGAAAAAGAAAGGTCCTTTCCAGAGGAACTCAAGCAAACAGATACCCAATATTTTTGTTCTGCCCATAAAACTGAAAGGGTTTATCAAAGCCTGCTGTTAAAGTACCCCTCTGCCATTTAAGCAGATTTGTTTAAGAATACTGTGTTTAAGAATGTTCTGTGTTTTAGAATACCAAATCCAAGAGCATCCTGCCATGGCCTATAACTAAAAATATTAGGATATCTAAAAAGAAACTAATTTACTTTGACTATTCAGAATGAATGAACACCAGCAATCAAACTACATGAAAACACAGCTAAACCCATAACCTTTATTTTCTGTATTTGAAAGCATTCTGAGCAGAGTTCAGTTTCTCTCCCCAATAATCTCTTGATTTCATGTCTGTCCAGTTTTGTTATTTGTCTCCTAGTAGCTCTTTTTAGACTACATGTTGAGAAATAAGATTTCCTCAGTGATAATCTCAAACTTACAGAGCAAACCATGAGTTTCCAATCAAACAGCTCTTCCAAAGTCAGTACAAGATGCAAAAGTTTGAAATGCAACAAAGGTAGAGAGAGGTACTTCAATGCCTTTGAAAGCAAATGTTTCCCTAAAATATTACTATCAAATGCAGAAGTACTACCATTTGTCAAAGTTCAACACAACTTCACCTCATACAACTGCTGCGGTAGAGGGGTCAGAGCAGCTGGAGGAATATACAGAAGGCAAGGAATAAAACCTCTCTTTCAAAAACAAAGGCAGGAACCCTGGACAGAGATGGGCCAAGAAGGAATGCAGTTTCAAGTTGTGATCCTTCCTTAAAACAGTCATCACATCAGAAGTGCTATGATCTGACAGCTCCTGAGCTGGCAGGAGCGATCACCAGGGTTTGAAATGTCCCTTGGTGATGAACAAGCAAGTGAGCAAAGCTGGGTGCAGTTACCATGTGCACACTGTGAGGCTTCACCATCATCGCTTCTCCTTTCCATTCATCCCCTAGTTAGGAGCACCAAGAAGGGGATCACACCGGGGCTCCCCACAGGTCTGCTTCAGGGCAAAACTGCCTTTAGGGCCTGAAGGGTTCCTGGTCCATCCTGCCTGGCTCCTGCTGGTCCCCCAGGAATCAGGGCAGGGGAGCACATGAGCAGCCCTGCTGCTCCTCTCACTGCCACAGCCACCCTGGCTGGGTCATGAGGAGCGATTTGGTGGGGTTTGCATCCAAATCGGGGGATGAAGTAAAGATTTTTCTCTTTCTCTCTGATGTTCTCAGAGCAGTGTCACAATGACGCAAAATGGGTATAAAATCGACAAAAAGTCTTTTTTAATCATTTAAAAAATAAAAGAGAGCGACAGTGGACCGCAAAGGTTTCTGAAAGTTTTTCCTCACAGTGCCTCGTTTCCCTCTTGAATTCAAAACCACCCACTAGTGATTTAAATTAAAATCACTGAAAACATAAAAGCTCCAGAAGTGTTTCTGATTGAAAGAGGTGGACAACAAACAGATCGTAAAGCTGCACACAGTCACCATAGCAACGGGGCTTCCAAAAGGACGCAGGGGAGCCTCAGCCTCCAGGAGCATCTCCAACATCCACTGCACCAGCAGAAGCAGGAGCATCCCGAAAGTGGGGTTGAGGGTTGTCCTGCACAGGGAGCCATTCAGGGGCACAGGTGGGAGGCTGCACAGACAGGCTCCTCCCTGCCAGCCCCCTTGCCAAAAGAATCACTGAGCAGATGTGGGGGTTTTGGGATTTTGGGAAGAGACCTTCAGAAACGTGGCTTAGGACAGCTATTGAGTTGTCTGGGCTTACCATGGGCTGTGGTGATGGAAGGTGACCTCAGTGTCTTTGCCAGCCCAAATTTCTGTTTGAGACTGAGCCCTGAAGAACCTTAAAAAATATAAATGAATGAAAAGCCAACAGAGGCCAGAAACAAACCAGCTTGGCTTCACAAAATCTCCCCTGTTGTGCACTGATTAAAAAAGGAGCACTGGATGCTCCTGACTCCAGCATGGGGCACAGTTCGCAGAGGACTGCATCTCACATCGTAAGAACAAGATGAGTAAGGAAAAGGGTTGTCCTGCTACCCAATAAATAGCCAATGCTATTGATAAATACTGTCAATAAAGTCAAAGTCCTTAATACTTTTTTTAGTATTGGTCTTCATTGAATATATTGCTGCCAAATAGGCAGCCAAGAAAGGGAATGAGATGCAAGCCTGGAAGAAAGAAGTGGTTAGAGAGCACCTGGATGGCATAAATGTTTTCAATCTCATTGTGCAGGAGGAATTTCACCCAGCACTAACAGTAGTGGGTAATTTGGAGAATTTGTGATGGATATGTCAGGGCCCCTCAGGTTTAAAAAAGGGCAAAGGAGTTCCTATCAACAGAAAGGGGAAGACAAGAGGAGCCAAGAGAATCACAGACCAGTCAGCTTAACTTAACTCTCTGGAACAAATAATGAATTTATTTGTAAACATCCAGGAGATGGCAACGAGATGAGAAGCAGCCAACTTGGATTAGTGAAGAGCAAGCCATACCAAACCAACTCCCTTTCCTCTCAAAGCAGATGAGCAGCAGAATGTCTGGAGGTATCTCAGCTCAGCTCCAGCCAGACTTTGGCCCAGACTCATGCAATGTTCTCCTAAACCAGGCAGAGATACACACTGGATGAAATCAGCAATGGGCAAGTGGTAAAGCCTTGTGCTATTCTGGTCTTTAGCAATGATTTATTTTCCAAATGAAAAGCCATACTGGGCAAGGGTGAGCCAGGATCTGGTCCAGGCACAGGCCCCTCCGTGGCTTTCACATAAATTATTTGCCTGAAAGAAGAAGGATTATGTTGGTTAAACCTGCAGGTGACCCAAAGCGGTGTCAGGCTGCAAGTAACACAGATAACTCTCCCTAAAAATAATGCAAAAGAGGCTTTATAAAATAAAAGAAGACATTCAAATTTCAGGTCTGCTTACTAATAGCATCTCAAAAAGACTGAATATACATATAGATGAGATCAGTCAAAATCCTTAGCTACATATCACCTTAAATTAGGAAATTGCTTTCTACCAGAGCACTGTGCAGAGCTCACCTCCTGATTTGTGCCGTCTCTGCAAAAGGGGAACAAGAGCATCTTTTATTTTACATTTTCATTTTTTATTTTTAAGGCCCCCATATTGCTTCAGGCACGCTGTAATTCACATTGGTGACAAAGAAATGTGAAAAGGCTTCACAGCATTACAAGCAAGCCTGGAGCCTCCATGAATTGGGAATTCAAATACATTTTGACCCTTGCTTGGACTGGACATTGTGGAATAAAAATAGACGCAATATTAAGAAAACCTGTCAAATACTGATTAATGTAACAGTGTTTTGTAGGTTTAGGTCATAAGCCATGAGAGTAAGGAAAAAATTTACCCCAAGTTAACACCCCAATTGTTTTCCATTAAAAAATTCACAGTATTTTAATTCTCACAAGGAATATGCACCAAGAAGAAAGTTTGCTGAGCAGGACACCAGGTATTTTTCTGTGGGTTATCAGATTTCCACTGACAGCATATTATACTCCCTTTACCTCTGCTACAAAACTGGCATCTGCTTTACTGGCAAGGCTTCCTCCCATAGATATCTTTATATTATATTACAGATGAAGGTCTGCTCAGGCAAAATCAAAGTTCACTTGCTGCTGCAACTTCTCACCACAACTTGTGAGGGACCCGGATGACAGACACCATCCAAAACAGCAGGGTTCACAACTGGCCAACAGCCCTACAGTGTGAACCCAAGGCCGATTTAAGTAGAAGTTACACCTACACAAATGATAACAATGTGGGAAATGTGGTCCTTCTGTATCATTCATTCTCCAGAATAAAAACACCAACATTACCTCTCTGCTTTGCACTGGACAGAATGTGCAGAAGATGATGAACTGGACTCAAGTGAAGGCTCTCAGCAGGCTGGGCAGGCTGCAGCCTGCTCTGGAACCACATCAGACTCCAGGCTGTGTGCCCACAGGAAGCCTTCAGTGCTGTGCTTGGCACAACGAAGAAATACGGACATGGATTAAACTCCCCAAGAAATGATGCAGATGAAATATCATTGTTTATTTTTACCTTTGTTTCAATGAATTGATTCCATCTCTTCTTGTTTTTCTGTTGGTATGAAGATGGGAATGGGTGCGTTGGTGGGAAAAACACCCTTGGAGGACTACTAAAATTAGGTTGCAAACTAATTGGGGTGGCAGCCTTTGGAGCTGAAAACAAGATTATGCAGAAGTATCTGGGCTTACCTAACCATGCTTCTGCTTTGGCAGTGGAGGAAAACTGGGCCACTTGTGAAATAGGGCATATACAGAAAATAAATGTTAATACATTTAAAAGTAAGCTTAAGGAAGACGTGTTAAGAGAAAATTACCATGGAGATGTCTGTTATGTTACTTTCCCAAACAGAGCTAAAACAAGATTACCATATGACCTGGGTCATACAGCTTGGTAAAAAATCAAAAACAAAAACAAAAAACAACAACAAAGAAGACTGGACATCCCTCTTCGAAGCGGAGGAGATATTTTCTTCAAAGGAAGGATATATATCCTTATATCTTTTGAAGACCTATGTTCTTTACCCACGGGGTCACCACATCTGCCAAAGAGCTTGCTGGTGTTTTAGCCTGAAAAGACTCTGGCTCCCCCTTGAAATCTCCCTAGACAAGATTAAATCTAAGTAATTCCTTCAGTGGCAACTTCACCAATTACTTTGATAGATACATAATCTGATGACCAAACATTTGAATCTACTGATTTATTGATTTGATATTAATCATGATCTCAGTGTGATCACTTAACAGGTCTACCTTTAATTAGCTTAGTAAAAATAATGAATCAGTCTAGCGATATCCTTGCTCAGGTGTGCCTTCATCTGTTCATCCTTTTTAATCACCTCTGCAGGGAATATGCAAGGTAAGTTTACCCTATCAAATAGTCACTGAGGTCACAAACCTGAGTGCAGCAGTAAATTTAGGTAGGGCATATACCAGCAGCTCAGCTCTGCACCTCTCCAGCCAAGACCTCACACACCCTGTGAATAAGATTATCTCCGAGAATGTTTGGTCTCTGGCATCTCCCAAAGAACCTGCTGCATTGCTGATAGAGTGGCAAGGAGGGCTTCATCTCAGATTTTCAAGGATATCTTTCTCCATGGTGCACAGCCAAAGAGGAGAGGACAGGGCACCCTGGGCCCCACGTCGGATGATTTGTCCTCCCTTAGCCTGCACTCGCAAGCACATGGAGCTCTCTTTTTAAAGTCCTTAGGGAAAAAGCTGTGGCTGAAGTAAACTGAAAGAGAAGGTGAGATCTGGAACTGTAAGATTTTGAATAACACATTACTGGGGTGATACCCATCCCATCCTGTTTTTTATTTTTTGCATTATCATAAATCTTGGATACCAGCAGAGATCGCACACCCTGTGGGATAGGTGTGTCCACACAGCAAGTGGACTTTTATGTGAAATGGAGGGGTGGAGAAAAAGGAAAGAAGCAGCTGAAATCCCACTAAAAGGCTCTTCATTTCGTGTTTGCACCTAGATAGTTAGAAATTCGAGCAGAAGGAGTGAGACTTCATGTTTGCCACAGGATGTGAGTGAAGAGAAAGAGAAGGAACTGAGCTAGTGCCCATGGAGCAAACCACCATCAGAGCACATGTTCCTACTGCTCCCAATGCCCAGGTGGCTCTTCTTTCAGGATTGATGCTTTCAAATTCAGGTCAAATGCATAATCACAATAGAATCAGTAGAAAAAAAAAAATCAGCACATACTACACAGGCCAGCACCCTGCAAGTGAGTAAAGGATGCAGCTTTCCTGACCACTCAGTTACCTAATCTTGTTCTTTATGCATATTGCTATCAGTTAGCTTTGTGAGGAGATCAGAAGATATCATCTGAAATGGCTTAAAATTTATAAACAAGCACTTATTTTATTAGTTTTTTTTTAACTGGAGAAGCTGTTAGAGGCCTGGTTTGAAGCCAGTTTAAGTGAATGGAAGGATTTAATCGGGCTTTGTTTCCAGGCGTGGCGGCAGCCTCTTTTAAAGTCATTCCTCTGCTTACAACAAGACTTGTCCCTGTCAGATTTTAATCGCTTCTTCCTAGGTTAGACCCTGGGATGGGTGGATGATGGTCCCTGCTGCAGTCGCATACCACTTGTGTGTTCCTGGCTCTCGAAGCCAGGCTGCTTCACTGTTTCCACTGCCGACTGTTTGCAAACGCAGGAGAGGAGCCGGGAATGAACAGAGCAATGCAGAGTCGGGGAGGGAGGGGTTTGGTGGCTGGGCTGGAGTTAGTCACCGCAGACTTCCATTTCCAGATTGTGAGGAAGGACTCAAGCCATTTTAGGCATTTTCTTGGACTTCCTTCTCGGCTTTTAATTGAAATACCCAGGAGGGATAGAGGAATCCACAGGCCCATTTCGTATTGATGTGGGATACTTCTGTGCAAGTACAGACACGCTCGCCCTCCATATCATAGTGTCAGACCACTGTAGTTAATTCTTGGCTTGGTTCCTTTGCATGGGAACAGGGAATCTTCCACACGTCCCACCTTCTGGAAGCTGATGCACTCCTCTGTGAAAGATGCTTACCGTGGTGAAAATAATTTTTAAAGGTTTTTCTTGCAGGGGCTAAATATGCTGGGATGGCTTGAAAACTCAAAACAAAACACATTTAATTTCTATACTCCTGAGGTATATAAATATACACATATATTTGTGTGTATATATGTCTGTGAGTGCCAAACATAGGAAGATATATGAACTGGCAAACTGCAAAATCACAAGTGGCCTGAGACATCCTTGTTTCTTTTCAGCAGGAACTCAGATGCCTACATCTAGCAGAGCAAACAAGGAAAAATTCTGCGTAGCTGCCAAGACAACCGGTACATCCAGCTGCCAGACTTTTTTTGCTTCTCACTCCAGTGTTCTAAGTTTTGCATCTCCCCTTGCCCAGCAGCACCATCCTTTTTGCTGGAGCAGCTGTTTGGGACATCACTACTAGCATGTCCTGGGACAGACAGGTGGCAGGCACACTAGGAGCACATCCAGCGTGGCCAAGGCAGAATCCCTTCTGCCCATTCCCACACATGGGGGCCAACACTCACCGTGCAGGGCAACAGCAGCAGAAGCCAGGATTTTTTGCAGGGTCGATGTTACAATCCCGTTTTTCTCCTACTGAGACAAACGATTTTTTTTCTGTCCGGGGGATCTCAGTGCCCTGGGCACACAGAGAAGCCTCTCCTGTGCTTAGTGCTTGGCCTTTCAGTGCCATGCAGGATGCCCGTGGCCAAGCCCCTTCACATGGGGCCCAAATACCTGCACAAAATATTTATTCGTCACATATATGATGGTGAAAGAACCAAGGTTTCTCTCACTTTGTGATGCTGATCGTGCATCTCACTCTTTGTGTTTCGCTTTCTTGAAGCTCGTTCTTAATTAGCAACAAAGTTGCAGTCACATAAACATTGAGAAAAGAGGAGTAACATCAACCTTGAAATAGTTACTTTTCTGACCACTGGAAAAGCTCTCTACCTTCCCCCAAAAGTTACCTATGATGTTTCTTCAGTTCTAACAAAGGATAAACAAGTCCTTGCTGAGAAAATATCCTGCCAGACATGACTTCTGCTTTTCATTGGGGCCTGCTGGTGGATGAAAGTTTTTTAATGACCAGTCCTGCCATCTCAAAAGGCTTTAGTTTTACTCCTAGAGGGTTGCACATTTACTGCGGTGCCTCCGCTGGACTGAGCGACCAGCCTTTCCCTGACATCCCACTGACATCCCTGACATCCCAGGCTGTTTGTGATCACCTCCATGTACTTCATCTGGGATGCTCCATGGCACCTCTCTCCTAGGTCTGTTCTGAGATCAAAGGGAAGGCATCTGGAGTGGCAAAAGAGGTGGGAGTAAATATCACAGATCAGTTCATAAATCAGCCCTCCTCTGCAGAAATGATCTTTCCAGGGCTTCAGGCAATGTAGGAGCACGAGGAGGAAATGCATGCTGCCTGGGGCTGCCACAGCTTCTGCCTTCTTACTGCTCTCCTGGTGCCTTTAAAAGCTCAGCACCATCAGGGTGCTGATTCTCCCTTCTCTGAGGCTCCCAGGCCTCACGCACAGGGTGGACAGAGCATGAGGACAGAATGTCTAGGGTTCCTGATGTCAGCGTCCCTTGCTAGAGGAGACCAAAAGGAATAAAACTTCCCAGGCACTGAAACGTGAGGGTTTGCAAAGGAACTTCTGGGAAGAGAAGTGATAAACCCATATAAATAAGGATGGTAGGGAATTGAGGATTAACCCTATTGTTTTACACAGAGTAGTCACATTAGAATCAATTGTCTTTTGGTGCTTGTAGTTACTTATTGACTTGTATCTGCTCGTGGAAGGAAAGCACTTTGGCCAAAAAGCCAAGAAAGTACAAGGAGAAAAGCAGAAAAAGAAAAAAGAAAAAAGACCAACCAGACCTATATTTCCTGTGGAAAATTCTTCTTCCATGGCAACTGTAAAAACAGCTCACATTGTGTTGAACAACTAAGTGCGTTATCCCATGAACAACAGGGTCCCATTAGCTCCGTCAGAAGGCCAATACCCTCTGTACTGAGAACCTCTTGATTCAGTACATTTCTCTGCCACAGAGTGAATTCCTGCTTGACCCTATTGAAGGAATCACTTTATATCTTGAAGCATGAAAACAATTAAAGCAGAAAAAATGTTACTTTCCCCCTCTTTGCATTTTGATTGCAGACATCAAACAACACATCGCAGTCCAGCGCATAGAAGAACGTTGTACAAGTAAAAAAAAAAAAAAATTAGGAAATACTGAGTGGGAAAAAAAAGCAAAGGAAGGGATTGTATGACAGCAATAAATGTATTCTGTTCTTTATAAGTAGATGTGTGGACAGTGGGTTTGTATCTGTGGAACAACTCAGGAAACAAATTAATAGATAAGTTTGGGGTTTAAACTCAGCAGATTTCAGAGCTCATTGTTTATACCTTCTACAGTGCAATAAAGCTTATCAAGAACTTTTCCACTGGATACAAGAGTCAAAAGAAATAAGAGGAGTGTGAACAGCATGCTTCCTCCAGGTTGTTACAATATCTGTAATTCTTTCAGCACGGATTTCTCATGTTAGCTTAAGCTCCGTCTCATAATGATCATTTTTAGCAGATAATTGTAAATATTTTGCTGAGCTGATGGAGTTGCTCAGAAATTTACCATCATTTCACTCTCCACAAGCGCAAAGCACGTGGCAAGTTCAAGGGCCCTTAATTAAAAATATTATACTTTCACTATAGAGGCTCGTGCTTGCATCCTGATAATACTCTGGGATAAATCAAGCGCTGATGTAAATGCATTAATTTCAGTGTAATTTCATTGAGAAGCTACAAGAGTCCTACATTTTCATTTAATGTTTCAGATATGGTTTCTGTAAGGGGGGAGTAGGATCCCCTATTGCAGAGGGGAAAGCTGAGCCTGGGAAGTGAGAGGCAGCAATTTGGCCAGCCCTTGGTAAAGCTGGGAGAGCACGCAAGCCTCTCGCTCCTATTCCACATTTGTGCTTTCAGCATGAACCAGATTATGGAAACGATGTATGAAAATATACACATTTCAGAGCATGAGGTTCGGCTCTAGATCACCAGACCTCAAAGCTGCAATATTTCCTAGGTAGAGTGTACTTCTGCACCTCTCTTCTACTGAGAGGTCAATTTTTGTCTTCTTTTCCTATTTAGTTCATGTAAGAGGGGGACTGCATGGCATGTTTCTTAGGACTATAATGTTGCATTTACTAATGAAATAAAGTGGGTTTTTTGGGAGAACTTCTTTTAAGCAAAACCATGTGTTCCAGGGAGGAAACATTCTTCTGGTAAACAGCTGAGCCCTTAACATTTAGCAACATAACTCTGTGTTTGCAGCTATTGAAAACTGTGTGACCGAGGAAGCCTGTGTTTCTGGGGCTGAGGACGGAAAGCATTTTGCTTGCTGTCAGAATGCCAGCCCTTTCTTTTATGTATACACTAGACGCAAGAAAGAACCAGTTATTGGATGGTTGCTTCTTATGGTTTTAATAAAATTTGTCTCGTATCAAAACGCTGCTGGGTTTTAATGTTGACGCTGTGCTGAGCGATGTTCTCTGCTACGGCACAGCTGCCTCTTGCTTTCCAGAAATATCGCTGCACCCTGGCATTACTTGCAAAAATTGCACCCTTAAATCATTTCCTCATCCCTCTGACCTGTGCCAGGAAGGACCCTCCACACGCAGATCTCCTCTTGCTGTTACGGAGAGGGGGATCATTCCTCCTTCGCACCCCAGGTGCTGCGTGAGCAGGGAGCTGCGGCGGCAGGAGGTGGCTGGGGAACAGGAAAAGTTACCTGCCAGACACGAGCAGCAGCTCTGGAAAGCTCAGGAAAAAAAAAGATATACAGCTGGAAACTGCAGACAGAAACAGGACTGAGAGGATGGGAGCGCCCCATCGCTGGCTCCTGCTTCCCATTCCATGAGTCCACCTCTTTCAGAGACATTTGAAGGGCCGCAGGGCTGCAGGGCAAATGCTGCTGATGGGAAGCGGGGAAGTTTTATTTAGTTTAAGTGATTTCCCGAGCAGCATTAGGGAGGGGAGGAGGCTGGTTGGATGACTTTGAGATCTTACATCGCTTCTCCGTCCAGCAGCTGGAAGGGCAAGGCCACAGCCCCGACTCCCTCTGGACAGAGGGAGATGATTATTCCTGTGCCCGCTCATCTTGCTGAAGCTGGGCTGCTGAGCTCTGGGCATCATGTTGACCTTTGCAGTACAAAGGGATCTTATCTTGTTCTTTGTAGCCCTCGAAGCAGCTTGGCATGGTTACAAATTTCAGTAACTACCAGCTAAGGCCAAACAAGATCCCATGATAAAAGTTCAAGGCTCTGCATTCCTCTTCTTATTGCTTTCCTGAGCAGATTCTCATTTTAATCAGACTTGTGGTACTTTCATCCAGTTATCTCAAAGTACATAATGGCTACTTTAATTACTGGCAATAATGAGCTAATCAATTCTTCTAGGTATTATTTTCAAGGGATAAATATTACTACCCTTGCTGTAAGAATGGGGAAATTGAGGCAAAGAGGAGCAGTTGTTGGTAAATAAGTTTGTATTACTTTTAACGGTATAATAATGTCCTGGTTTTATTTGTATAGGTTTATGTATTTGCTCCTTAGTATGCTTTGTGTTCTATTATTGCTTTCCAGTAATGTTATCTGTCGTCATATTGGCAGATAGCAATTAGCAACAGTTGGCTATGTACATGTACTAAGGTTCACTTAGGAAAACTGCAGTGATTTCAGGAAACTTAACAGATGCTGAAGGTTTTTTTGTCATTATATATATATTATATATTATTATTATATTATTATATATTATTATATATTATTATATTATATTATTATTTATTATATATTATATATTATATATATATTACATATATGTGTGTGTGTATATATATATATATATATATTTGATTTATCATAACCCTATTTTCCTGGCTTTTCCTTTTTCTTTTTCCTTCTCTTGTTTTTGCTGCCTTCTTTTGCAGAAAAAAACACAAGGAACATTCTTTTCTATTTATTTTCTGTATACGTCAGCTTGCATGTAGATCTCTAATATGGAAAGCTAACTGAATACAACTTTTTAATGTCTAAAGCACTAAGATAATCTGGTTATGAAGCTTGCAAGGCAGAACTATGGCTTTATTAACGTATCCGTTAATAACTTCTATCTGTAATTAATATTCAGAAGATATATGTTGGTTTAGTAGCATTTACCTAAGAGTTTAAAAGTACCACGGTTCAGGTGTGCTTCCCTGAACTCCTTTGAAGGGTAAACAGACAAACAGACAAGTAGCCAGACCAGAGGGGTCTGCTGTACCAAAAAAAAAGAAAAAAGAAAAAAAAGAGGACTTTTTTTTTTGTTTGTCAGCTCGATTTTGGTGGAAATACATGCTATATAAAACTAAGCACATATGTAGCTATTTGTAGGATTGAGACTCTAGATAGGAACAAGTGTCATGAAACTTTTATTTGAAACATTTGCTTTGCTCCAAACTTGTTTAGTAAGGGCCTGACTTCTAAAAGCATTTAGGTGTTTATGTGCATCTGAGTGTCTTTATAAAGCCAGCGCTAATTCCTTATTGAACCGTGGACTAAGGGCCTCTGGAGAGTCTGAGAACCTTATATAGACTTACTTCGGTGGACTTTTAATTCTAAGGAGACTAAAAAAAAAGTAATAATTAGTCTCAGATGTGTTAAAAAAGTGCTCCACGAACAAGGGAAACAGTCAATCTGAAAAAAAAAAATTGAGGTAACATCAGACTTCTGCAACTGGAATATTTGGGAAATTTAGTAGCAACAAGAGGCAAAAAAACCTTTGAGAACCATAACATTGTTTCCAAGGTGTCACTGTTAAATTTATCACTGTTAGCCCTGACAGCTTTAGTTCTGAGACTTTCTTTTCAACAGATTTTTTTCCTGTGGCTTATTTGTCTTTGCAAGGGTTCCTGAACCTCTCGTGTAAAAGACACGGATTTGTGCACTGCCTGTGGTCCCAAGACTTTTCTGGAAGGGTAATGCAGTCTTTAAGCACTTTTGGAGTGGTTTGTGTTTTCCCTTTTGTGCCGGGGGAAACAATCTTTCTCGAAATAAAGCCCAAACAAGGGAAGCTGAAGAGTGGGAGTACGTGAAGAAGCTGGAGGATAACTGTTACAGGGCTTTGAGTCTCCACTCGTGTCTGTAGGCTCCTCCTGTAGCCTCTGGTGTTTATTCTGTCTATTTAGTGTAGGCTCTTCCCAAATACCTGCTATGTAGATTTCGGAGGGTTCTGCCCTGAGGCCGAGCGGCAAGGGAAGTGCTCCCCGCAAATGTCCGGTTTGGATCAAAACCCCCTGCTTTTTCCATTAAAAACACACGCGTGCCCGCATTTCCCTTCCACTCCTATCCTGTAATGGTGTGCGGCCCGACGGAGTCCGAACGCACGAAAGGGAAATGCCAGGATGGGGCATTTCCTCACGGATGAGCCCTCTGAGATTTGAGGAGAACTCTCGGCGGGTCCGCAGCCCCTGGGGCGGCTCAAGGAGGGTCCGAGGAGGGTCCACGCCGGTGTCACCTGTCCCTGCCCACGGCCCTGGCAGGGGCGGGAGCGCTGCCAGGGCGCTGCGGTGCCGGGTACCGCGCCCTGCGCCCTCCTCGGCACTCCCGGGGGTCCGGCAGAGCGCGGGGCTTGTGGGTTTAATTACCCTCAGGCATGCAGTGTGGGGGTTTGGGCTTTTAATTTTTCGTGACGCCGATTCGAGCCTGCGGCAGCTCTGCGCACCACCGGGCCGGGCAGCACAGAGCACCCCCAGATTAGGAGGAATTTCTTCACAGAAAGGGGGGTTGGACATTGGAATGGGCTGCCCGGGGAGGTGGCGGAGTCACCGTCCCTGGAGGTGTTTAAGGAAAGACTGGACGTGGCGCTCAGTGTCTAGTTGACATGGTGGTGTTCGGTCGGGGGTTCGACTGGATGATCTCAGAGGTCTTTTCCAACCCGACCGGAATCGATTCTGTGATTTCACGGTCTCGCTCGGAATCTCGGGGGCCCTCTGGGTGCGGGCGCCCCTCCCCGGTCCCGCTCCTCCCAGGCCGGGGGTGCCGGCCCGGGCTGCCATGTCTGTGGCGCAGCACGGCCCGGCACCGGCGGGAGGAGCGCCCCGCCCGCCGGCGCCGCAGGGAACCGGCCGGGCGCCGGCAACCGCGAGGGAGGGAGGGAGGGACGAAGGGAGGGAAGGAGAGCGGCGGGAGAGCCCCGCTCCGCCCGCCCGGCGCCACAGCCCACCGGGCACGGGCACTGCCGCGAACCTCCCCGCCACCCCGGGCCGCAAGATACGGCCGGGCACCCCCTGAGCGCCGCCGCGCAGTTTTGGGCCGACAGAAAAGGGCGTGCGGGGCGGGGCAGGAAGAGGGAGCCTTTTTTTTTTTTTTTTTTTAAGGAAAACCCCCCTTCGCCTTTAAGGGGCGGGGCCAGCGGAGTTTGCGGAAGAGCCCGGCGAGAGGCGGGCGCTGATTGGCTGAGCGCGGTCTCGTGACGGCGGTCGGGGCGGTCCCACCCCCCCTCACCGCCGGCCCCCCGCCTTCCATTGTGTGCGCGAGCGCCGCCGGGCCCCGCCCCACGTCTGACCACGCCCCTCCAGCCGGCGGCCCCGCCCCCCGTGGCGGCCCCGCCCCCGCGGTCTCTTGGCTCATTTCCGGCCGCCGCCGCCGCCGCTTCCCTCCGAGGGCTCGGGAGAGCGAAGGAACAACAGCCGCCATTTTGTTTGTGTGTGAGCGACGGAGGGAGGAGGAGGGAGCGAGAGGCCGAGCCGGACGGGGCGAGCCAGGGGGAGGGCAGCGCACAGAGACCCAGGGGCTCGGATAGGGGACGGGGAGAGAAGCGAGGAGTCCAGACGGCCCCCCTCCCCACCCCAGCCTGCCCGTCCCCTCGCTATTCCCCTCTCTCTCTCTGTTTCCTTTTCTCTCTTCTCCTTTTCCCGGAATTCTCCCTCGCCGCGCTGCCCCGCGCCCCCGCTTTGCCCGCTCCGCACACACGCCCCCGGAGCGCCAGGCAGGGGCAGTAGGGAGCCTGCGCTCGGCCCCCGCGCTGCCGCCGTCCCGCCCCGGCCCCCCCCGCCGGGCAGCGCTGGGACCCCCTCCCCCGCCCGGCCATTCCGGGGCGAGTCCCCCGGCCTTCTCTGACGTGATTTTTCTCCTGGTTTATTATTTTAATTTTACCCCCCGCTCCTCTTCTCGGAGGGGTCGCTGATCGGCCTCCCCTCCCACCCCGACTACCAACCTCTTCGGTCCTTTCCCCACCCTCGCAGAGACGAAGGGGGAGTCCCCGCCGCGCCCGAGCAGCGGCCGAAGGTTTCCTCCCTCGCTTATCGCGCCCCGCATCGCCCGTGGGTCCGCGGGAGCGCAGACGGGCAGCCCCCTCCCTGCCACCATCCTCGGCCGCCCGGGAGGGGGGAAGGTAGGCAGAGAGGGCGGGAGGGGCCGGCTTCTTCCTCCTCCTCCTCCTCCTGCCGCTGCTGTGGGATCGGCCCCTCTGCCTGCGCCGGAGGGGGGGGCAGCCTGCTACTGCGAGCGAGAGAAAGAGGAAGGGGAAAGAAGAGAAGAAGAGGGGGGGGCAGAGAGGGTGTTGAAACCCGCCCCCCACCTTCCCATCCCGCGATCGGTGCTGCCTCCATAGCACAACAACCCCTCCTCCTTCCCTGCACAACAAGATGTGAAGCGGAGACTCCTGGGACTTATCCTCACCCTCCTCATCCTTACAGCTCCCCTTTCTGCAGCCATTAGCGACGGGCGAGGAAGAAGCGAGTGGAACTGGGGACCCCGCGCACGCCGTGCCACTCCTCCCGCCGCCTCCCCCCCAGCCCTGTCGCTGGCGGAGGGTATTTTTTCGCAGGGTGGTGTTGGAGGGGGAAGGAGCCGCTGCTAGAGGACGGTGATCTTTTTTTCTTTTTTCCTCCTCCTCTCCCCTCCTTCGCTCGCCTCCTTGTGGCGATGAGGAGGAGGAGGACGGCGCCGAGGAGGAAGAGGCTGATGGCGGCGGTGAGGAGGCAGCAGGAGGAGGAGACCCCCCGAAGGATGAAGATGATGATGGTGGCGGCGGCGAGGAAGCACCACCAGCACAACAGCCGGGATTAATTTTACGAAAAAAAAAAAAACCAAACCAAAAACAAACCAACCATCAGCCGTCTTTTTTTTCTCCTTTTTTTTTCTTTTTCTTTTTTTTTTTTCGGGGCTTTACCTGCTCTTCCCATCTTCGCTCAGCCCTTTCGCCTGGGGGAAGAGGCCTCACCCCCCGCCCCGGCTCCCACCTCTCCCTACTTCTCCGCTGCCGCCCTCCCAGAGCCCGAGGAGCAGAAAAAAAAAGGGGAACTTGGCCCCCCTCCTCCGCCAGATCCTCCTTGATCGCTCTCGGCGTTATTGTTGTTCTTCAGCTGACTCGGGGCCCCAGAAGAACGTGAAGGTTTCGGGGTTCACCCTCCACAGTCTCTCCGCTCTGAGTGATTGTCTAAAAAATTAAAAATGGCCGAGAATGTGGTGGAGCCGGGCCCGCCTTCAGCCAAGCGGCCTAAACTCTCCTCACCGGCGCTCTCCGTGTCCGCCAGCGACGGCACAGGTCAGTCTCGGGGGCCCGGGCCCTCCCCAGCTCTCGGTACCGCAGTTACTACCCTTTTCTCCCCTCTTCTGCCTAAATCTCCTCCTCCCTTTTGCTGCTGTTAACTCGAGCCTGCCTTCCTCCTTCCCGTCTGTCTCTCCTGTTTTCGCTCCGTTTGCACCTATTGGCGTTAATGGCATAGGGAGGGTGTTCGAATGCTTCTGCCCTTCTGGGTTTTTACAAGTGATTGAAAGCAAAGCTGTTCAGTTTATTGTGTTTTTGATCAGCTGCAGATAACACTTACTAGTTCGTCATTTTCGTGTCTTTCACAATAGTAGTTATTACCGAGCTCCTTGCTAAGCATAATTCCAGTTTATTTAATGCCAGTTGCAGAAATGCGAAACGGGGCTAAAGACGATGCTTTTGTACACTTTATTGTTGAACTATGTATGTGTACAGGCAAATGTGTCTTATTCTATTTTGCGTTTACAGGGTGTTTTTTACATCTTGTTTAGAAACGAGATTTATTTGTCTGCTATTTTTCTTTCTCCTTACGTGCAGTCTGCTTATTTGATTTACTTTTTACAATTCATCATTATTCTTCCTTGCAAAAGGGTATCTAAATACTGCTTTCCTGATTGAAATAGACCATCCACTTTAGGAAAAAAAACCAGCTAAAACCAAAATCCAGATGCCATACTTGTGGCATAAGGTTTATTGAGACTCTTATCTTCTTAGAGATGAAATGTTATTTCACCTTATTTGCATTAAGAATCAATATGGAGTGTAGTTCATCTTGCATCTCCCGTTTCTTTGCTGCGAGATCAAAATGTCTGAAATTCCCCTGTAGACTTAAGAGCTGCGAAGATAAAGGGGCATCTCTGCAGTCCTGCACAGGTCTTCCATGATGCTGCGAAGGCAAGCTAGACGTTGGAAATTTTAGGTGTTCCAATCCCTTGCAAATACAAACTGGTTGTACTGGGAAGTGGGGGGGAGTAACAAAGGGCTGTTCAGCTTTTTAATGCTTCCTGTGAAGCAAGTGAGTATTTGGTGACGTTTTGCTATGAGAATACTCTGTTACCTGTCCCACAGGAGTTTCTTTGAACTCACATTAGATCTTCTTAGGCTATGGGATATGGAGGAGGCCTCCTCCTGCCAGACTCTGTCGAGTGGTGGCATTTCTGAAGCCACCAGTGCTCTTGTTCTATGCAGTTAAAAGTCTGGCAAGAAAAAAGGAAGAGTTGGGGTTCTTTTTGTTTGTTTGGGTTTGTGGGTTTATTTCTAAAAAGCTCCTTTTTTGACAGTAAACAGCAGGTTGTAGTAGCCAGTTTCTGGTTGAGCAGTGGACGTGATTCTACTTAGAATCATCTCCAAAACTGATTTTGCCTTTTCTATTCTTGGTGAATGACGTACTAGTGTTGAAAAGTTTGTAACTTGTAGTGCTTATTAGATACAGGGAATATTATGTTGTAATTGGAGGACGTGACTATTCCTAATATCAACAGGTCTCTGGTAAGAGAGTAGAAGAGCATTGGAGAAGCTACTCTATAGCTAGAGCTAGTTATTGGGGTTTTTTTCATGCTAGACTTGGAAAACACTTAAATACTTAATTCACTAGTAATCATTTTTAATTTGTCTTGACAGTGGTTATTTTGCTCATTTTAGAGAGGTGAAACGTAAATGTTTTGTGAGAGAAGTTCTGATACTTGAAGTTAAAGACATGTTTTGATTCAGATGAACATCCATATCTAAGTTGAGATGTTTCTGATCAAATAAGGACTGGATAATTTGTGTATGTATTTCAGTTTAACAGGTGCAGACTTTCACAGAACACTTAGTCTTTTAATAGTTAACTTCCTGGGCAGCTTAATAAATGAACTTTTTAGAGTTTTGTTGAAATACTAGGGATTGGACAGTTTCAGTAGTGCACTAGTGTGGTATTTTTTTCCCCAAAGTGACTGGGACTGTCATCAACTGATAGCTATGCAGAGGTTTATAGTGGTGCAAACACTTTATGTATGCTGCACAAAAACTATTAAAGTATTCTGACTATTCTGGCTTTTTTGTTGTTGTTGTTGTAGCCAACTAATTAGCTGAATATGTGACAGTTCCACTTTTTTTTTTTAACATGACATCATATCTATTTCTCTAAATAAAATGAAACCTATGAACTAATGACTGTGTTCTGAGGGTTATATTTTTTCATTTGCTGCTTGAGAGGCTGCAGTTTGTTTTGTCACACTTCTACTGTTGTGGGAAGCTGCTTTGAAGATTACCTTTTTTAACCTATCTGTTGGTTAAATTTGCTTTGAAATAGTGCAAGCAGCTGTCATTAAGTAAATTCCACTTATAGAATCTGTTTTATTGTCCCCACTCCTCAGTTAATTATAGAAAATAAATAACATGGTGCTTATGTACTTACTCAAGCACTCTTTTTAAAACTGCTAGATTCTCAGCATCATTAGAGGGAAGGAGAAAGGCAGGAAACTTGCACTGTTGATGGAACTTTTTCCAACACATGTGCATAGTGGACCTTTGAGTGTGTGTTTTGCTGTTAGCTTTTTGACTCGTTTCTTACTCTGAAATGCTGTTTTAGCTTGTTAGATACCTAAAAACGATGACTGACTCCTGTTCACTTATTCCCAAATTTGCAGATGCTAAGTGTATTTATATTGACGACTAAGAGGAGTCTCTAATTCACTCATGTTTTCAATGTAGACCTGGATGATACTCTTATTCTGAGCCTGGAATGCACTAAACTTTAATGTTTGGTGACATTTTTCTAAAAAGAACTCAGCAAAGATTGTCCTAGTATGCTTGATTTATTGACAGCAGCCAAATGTTGCTGTAATTCCCACTGTCGTTCAGTGCTGCACCTTCTTCTGTCTTGCAAGCCTTAAATGGTTCATGTGTTCCCTGTGCAGAATTTTCTTTGCCGTGGAACATGCTGTATTAGTGTAGTTTCGAATTGCTTTGTTAATGCCAGTTCCTTCTTTAGGAGGGAAGAGTAAAGTAGACTTACAGGGAAACTGAAATGTTTGTATCACATCTTGTAATAAACACTTCGAAGTATTTTAGAAAGTCTTGATATAGGCAGTGTCCTGTAGTGTATTAGAATTTTTTAATGGTCTCTATTTTGCTTTCATGTTTTGTAGTTCTAGAATAATTTCAGAGGCAGGACTGTGCAGGATTTCCTTAAACTGCCAGAGGTTTTTCAACAACTTTTTTTTTTTTTTCTTTTCTATTTAAATGTTAAATTTGTTGCAAAGAAGAATGGTAATTATCCATATATCTTGTCCAGGCCTTAAGTTTTCCCAGGGCCGTTACAGCTGCACAGTGGTATCATCTTTTGGTGGCAACAGTATCCTAGTGTGGGATGTGAGTTTGTGGGTGCTAGCACAGCTCTTCAGCATGGTTACATTGATGTAAGTATTTGGCCCCTGTAGCTCTTTTTGCTCTCCTTTCCTTACTGGTAGCAAGCACGTTTTTGATATGTTGCACCTATGCTAACAGACTTTCTTAAATACTGTGTTAGCAAACTGGTGTATACTAGTCCCCCCACTACCACAGAATAATTTGATTGGGTCCTGAGCAGTTATTTCCTGGAGTAAAATGAGTGAAAGTCCTTCATAAAGATACATTTTTAACTGGATACTTTAAACCACTGTTGGTGTCTCCTGGTGAGGGGAGGAGAGGTTTTTTTATTTGTGAACCCCTCAACTTTTCCTGCAGTAATGTGGGAGTGCTGAAGTTGCTACGTGCGGATTTCTATGTGGTATATTCAGGACGGTGGAGTTTAAGCATCTTTTACAGCACACTCCCCTCACACCCACTGCCCCTCCTCCTTAGAAATAACCTGTTTTCTGTGAACGGGGAAAGTGTTTTGGGCTCTGGGTTCAGAACTGCTGTGTTTCCTCACAGAGTAGAGATGGAGTATACCCCCTGCTGCGGCATGTTTGTATGGTATCATATGTGTTTAGGTTGTTAGATCCGAAAATAGGATTTTAAGTGCTTAGTGTTTTGGACTCGCTGTGACATTGGAAGTCAGTTTTCTTCAATTAGTTTGCACGTGTGTTATATCAGAGATCAGAGAATGTATTTGTGGTATGTGCCTTAACATCCTTTGGTTTGCTACATCCAGAAGTCATGTTTTTCTGCGTAATAGCACATCTTCAGTCTCCTTTGCAGTACCCATCTTTTGTCAAGTCTGTATGTTCCTTTTTTTCAGGAACTGTTTCTGACCTTTAAAGTTTTACTCTCCCTCGCATCAAAGCTCTAAGATTTGTAACGAAACTTCTTCTGGACTACTGCAGTTTTGACTGATACTCAGCTTTCATTTGTTCCAAATGGATCAGGATGTTTCATTTCTCAAAATGAACTGTATTAATCTTGTCTCACTGCCCTCTTCAATTCTATTTCCAGACAGCTATGTGTTTTTTCCTAGGGTTTGTATATACTACAGTTAAAATTAAATACTTTTCACAAATCAATTTTCTGGCTATAGTTTAGGACCAAGTCATTAGCTGCATTTAACTTACAGCCATCAATTAAATGTTTTCATCTCTTGTTGTTAAAAACCACATTTTTTGCTATTTTTGCCTTAAAATGTGATTTGATGGATGGCACATACTGTAAATCAAGTATTGCAGAGCTGGATGCTTGTGTGGCAAAAATGGGTGTCTTTGCTAAGCAGGCTCTCAAAGTAACTGCATTAGGAATAAATTTAAGAGTTTAAGCCTGCAAAATTTTGTTTAAAAAGTAAAGCAGTCATTTATATGGTGCTTAGTGAGTTTTTAAAGAAAATCTTTCAGACTTTTGAACCTTGTAGATTTCCAAACTGCTTTGTCTATTCTTTTGTATCTTTCCCCCCGTGGATTGTGTGTCTCTGACATAGGTAGGTACTTTTTCTGAGCAGTGTTAACAGTACCTAATTTTTTAAAAAAATAAATACTCACTACAACAAGAGGACCGTCCATACTGTGATGTAAAAGAGAATCGTAAAAATAAAAGACCTAAGAGACTAGAAAACCAGTTTACAATTGCAATTTAAAAATAGATTCATAAGTTTCATATTCCAGAAAAAAACTTGTATTGTTGAACTTGTGAATTTAAATCCTAGATTAAAAAAAAAAAATCTAATTTTTGCATCTCGTTCCTCACAGTGCTAGAGTGGGTCTTGGATTGAGTATAAAGGGGCCCTAGTTGAGTTTATTGGTCAGCTGTGCATCTGCAGAAAACTAAATTTTATCTGGAAAGGGTCTATCAGACTCTAGGGTTTAGTATACGTTTTTAGGGGATGTGGGTTTCATAAGGTACTGACGATAAATGCTGAACTTCTGCTGTAGGAATTCTGGTTTCTTCTATCTTTACAACTTGGAGAAAATTCCTTTGTCATTAAATTTCAATTTTGTATAATTTAGTGTGTATTTCCTGCATCTTCTCTGTAGGCTACTTGGTCATCTCCACTATGCCACCTCAGTGTCTTGCTTAGCTGCCTTAGCAGGAGCAGCCTTTCAGTGCTTGTCCCAACAATGCAATGATAGTACTTCAGCCTTTCTAATCACCTCAACTAGTGTTCCTTCTGAGAGAGTTTCCCCAAAAATCGTTTGGATTTAGTATTTGGTAAGTGGAGTGATTTTGCTGTGTAGATTTCACTGACAAATAAACAATGCACACCTGTCTCCAAGGATTTGGCTTTTCTGTCTTTACTTAAACTGTAGCAGCAGGCTGAAGTAAAATACATCTGTCTCTGCATATGGTGGTATGCCTGACAAAAAACTTCAGTGGGTGCACTGAATTTGTAGAACTTCAAGTAGAACTTGAACTTGGGCAGATATCCTCTCCCTGAAGAGTAAGTGACATATCTGACAAGTGTCCTCCTCCTAAACAGCAACAAACTTTCTTAAAATGGATTGGCATATGAATGTATTTAAAGTTGGGTTAAAAACTTTGTGCAGTATTCTTATTCAAGCACTTTTTGAAGAAGGTGAGGAGGAGTGTTGAATTCTGGTGAACTCAAATCACAGTAACTTGTGGTTCAGTTGATGATGTCAGGTGTGCTTACAGGAATAGCGAGGACATAAAATCGTGGTCCAATCTAGGATTTTCGTTAAAAAGTGCAAGTTAGATACAGGACCTTCAAAACCACTGCAGCTTATTTTCTGTTATTTGTTGTTGTGAGATGGGGCAGATAAAGATTTTACTTTTTTCCATTTGTTGTGAAACACCTCTGTCCTGCACCTTTTGCTGCATTTCACTAGAGTTTTGAACCATATCTGTTTGTTTGCAGAATCATGATTTAATATTTCTTGCTTTGTAGAACTCCCAAATACCAGTGAGTAGGTAATTTCTCTCTTTTTAAGTGAGATTGTAACAAACTCTCACTGTGTTGGTGAACTAAAATCTAAGTTTATGAGTTTTTTTTCTTTTTTTCAGAATTATAGTAAAAAATAAAATTCTGGCAAAATGGTGGTGTATGGCTTGCTCAGAGGAAATTTTGCTGAAGCTAAACTGCCTTTTATGTATTCCTGAATATAATTTCAGGAAATCTTGGGAATTACTGGTTTAAGATAATGAAGTCTGATCTGCTGACTTATGTGGGTTTTTTTGTTTATTGTATATTTTTTTGTACATAAATTCAGCATTGCTCTTTGCTTTTACTCCGGAGTAGTGTTGAATGAACTCAAGTCTGTAGTACTCAGAAAACTGACTTTTTGGTAATTGTATGTGCGTGTTGCGTCATTTCAGAGTCGTTGTTCATTTGACAATGGAATGAACTTTACTCTTTTCTTGAAACTGATATGCAATGACTTCACAAATGAAACTGATTCAGAGTGTTCGTGCCCATGAGGGTGTTCCCTTCCTATCTGCACATACCCATTTTCTCTCCACGAGCAGAGCAGACCAGCAGGGCTTCTCTAGCTTTCCAGACTTATGGGCACAGTCACCCACAATTTATCAACCCCCCAGCTGAAATGCCATTCTTACTTTTAAACAATGTCACAGACCAGTGATAGGTAACTTAAGGTGGTCTCTTAATGGCGTACAGAGGATAGTGTTTGGAATAAGAATACTTATTTAGAGACTTCTGACTAAAGGTAGCCCAGTGAAATTTATCCAAATAGTAACATGGATTATTAATAGTTAATTTCCTTTTCACAAGGAAATTAACTGTGTGACTTGAACATTTCTTGGGAATTAAAGTGTCAAAACTTGATCTTATTTCATAGAATCATAGAATATGCTGAGCTGGAGGGCACCCGTCAGGATCATCGAGTCACACTCCTGGCCCTGTGCAGGTCATCCCAAGAGTCACACCATGTGCCTGGGAGTGTTGTCCAAATGCTTCCTGAATTCTGTCAGGCTTGGTGCTGTGACTACTTCCCTGGGCAGCCTGTTCCATTGCTCTACCACGCTCTGGGTGAAAAACTTTTTCCTGATATGTAACCTAAGCTTCTCCTGACTCAGCTTCATGCTGTCTCATTGAATCTTGTCACTGGTCATGAGAGTGAAGAGAATGGTACCTGCCCCTCTGCTTCCCCTCATGAGGATGTTGATGCCCCTTAATTTTTAATCAATTTAGTAGATTAATTTAAATTAATTCTACATTTTAAGTTAGGAAAAGCATTTTGGCAGAGCTTGTGTTGCCATTGGGTAATTGTGGCTTCATAGAGGATCTACATGAAAAGTCACCTCTTCAATGGCAAGAATAAATCTGATCTCCAAAACGCTGTATAACAGAGTTCCTACGAGGTTGGTGTGAGAGGCTCTTCAAGTTTTAACCTCTATCTTAGACATGTGGGTTTTTGTTTGTTTGTTTGTTTTTAACTTCCCTGATAAAACTACCTGAACATATCAAGCTTAATTTTCTGCCATTGTAGAGGTCTTGGGAATTGATGACTTTATTAACACTTTGTTTCAAGTCTGTGCTTCACCTTTGCCTCTGCATTTTCATGGATACTTGAGGATTATCCTGTGAGATTGTGTCTCCTTATCTTGTTTTGCCTTTTTTGGTTTTATGTTTTGAGTTCTGGATTTTTTTTGTCGACATGTCAAACAGTACGTTTTAGTTTTTTTACTGCGAGCTCGAAGGGTTGATTTCTCTGGAATACTGGTTGTATCCTGGTTGTATCCTCTGGGCACTTTCTCTGTTACATCTAGGCCCTGTTCAGTTCTGGTAAGCTTTTGTATCACCATGCAGAGAAGATACTGACCTCAGTACCTTGTTGTTATTCTTTGTCTGAAAGCACAGCAAAGGTATCATGTTTTCTGTGTGGTCCAACATCGTCTGTGGCTCCTGTCAATCCTGTCACGTGCATGCTTTGTATTCAGTGTCCTGTATTAAGCCTCATCCACTTGTTTCATTGTGAACACAGTGACTGTGATATAATTTGATCCACTGATGATAGGTTTCTGGGCTCCAGAAACATTTGTGCAAAAAGGTGACTGTTCAACAGCTTTCTAATTTGATATGTCTCTGTTTAGAATATAGTATAATAAATGGTATGCAGGGACAGGAACTGTAAAGTTTCCTACCTCTGTAAGGTCAGAAACTAGGTAAGCTCTGGAGTCAGTAGTTGTCTGACATATCTGCCATGCAGGGTTCTGGATGTGTCGCTGTTCACACGTGATGCTGTTTCTTCAGATGATACCAACTCTTCTCCAGACTGAATGCTCCAGTGTGGAGTCATAAGAGTAAAGTGTTGCTATTCTGTTGCATGTGGGCAAGTTCTTAGGAAACTAGTTTTGGTCACTGCAGCCTGTTTGCTAGAACCAGATAGTCTCCATATTGATAGAATTTCCTGTTTTATTCTGAAACATGAATAAAGGTCTCTCTTAATCAAGACATGAGAAAACAACTGAATCCTGACTGTGGGCTAGAAATCGTGCAAGAGAAACTGTGCCACCTGAACCTTTGTGTTGACTTCCTTGCTAAGTAGTTAGTATTGATATATTTTCCTTGCTTTATAAGCCTTGTCAGAAATCTCTACCTTGCCTTGCATGCTTTGAGAGCAGTTGCATCACTGGTGCTGCTGTGTGCTCTTGCAGTAAAATTAACCTGAAATAACTAATTTGAAAATTGATCACTTGATAAGGCACTGAAGCCTTATTGACTTAAGGACTTTGATTGCACATTCTGCATCTGTATTAGTTTAAAGTCCATTCTGGTGCCAGGTGGGTTTTCAACCCAGGCTGGAAGTTTCCTTGCATGTTGCAGATTAGACATTGTCAAAGGCAGTCTTCTTTGATGTAGGACCAAAAATCAAGAAAACAATCCGTAGTACACAATGGAGGTCAGTACACTGATTTTTGAAGTTGCTTTCTCTCAGTTTAGGGCACAGTTCATATTACTTAATCCAGTCTAACTGGACTACTATTGAGAGAAGGGACCTGCTCCTTCCTGGGTCTTTTCTGACCCACTTTCTCACTAGAGATCTAATGTAGTCAGGGCAAGTCAGGCCAGTTTCTTGACATTATTAAAAAAAAAAAGACCTGCTTAAGTATTCAGTAGTGGTACAATTCCTAAAAGGAATTATGATATGCCTTTGTATGTTGAGACTACCTCAGGTTAAGACTTTTTGATCTACTACTTAGATGTTGGTTTTTGGAGGTGCTTTTGTTTTCTTTCCTTTGACTCTTAGGTGGCAGAAGCAATCTATTCTATATGTTCTTGTTACTTGTGGGAAGATATACTCTAATAAAACCATAAATAGCATAAGGGGGAATCACTGTGTTATTCTACTGAGATCAGGATCTAGCTCTACCACTTACTGCCAGTGTGTTACTGGATGTTTTTGAGCTCTTAGGCCAGATACAGTCTGTTTTGTTACATCCCAATTTTTCTGTGTCTGATTATACCCCAAGATCTCTAGAGATTATGAATCAGGTAGACAAACCTTTGCAGGACTAACTGATCTTCCTCCTTTGCCTTCCCACAGGCTTTGTTTTGTTAGTGAGGGATCTTTGTGTGTATCCTTAATGAAACAGATTGCAAGGCTTGCAGTGGGCTCAGTGTACTGGAAAGTCAATCAGTTCTCTGGATATTTATCACCGTTGTCTTAAACTCTGCCTTTGGCTCTTGTGTGAGTGTATGTGCTGTTATTTTCACGTAGGCTGTGACCTGTCTGGCCCAGCCTTGTCAGTTTTTGGATTGGTTACAGGAAGAACTCTCTACAGTGGCCTTTAGGGTACCCGTTCAACCTAGAAAACTGAAATAGATCACAACTGTTGTTAAATGCACACAAGGTCTTATTGATCTTTATGGTCCTTAGAGACTGTTTGTGTTTCAGTCCTGTATCTGAAAATTTCTGCCTCTCATCAGTTGACTAAAAATGCAATTTTCATAGCTGACCAGACAACTGAAAGTTTATTCTAGTTTTGTTGTTTATCTACTGGCTAAAGAAGACTTTGAAGTTTTTGTTTTCGGAAAAAACTTCTAAAAAGAGCAACCTCACACCAGAATGTTGTGCTCTTGGTACTTAACTGCTTACAGTTTTGGCTTGTAGCCAATAGTATTGTTTTATGATGAATCTTCTGTCATATATTCTCTAAGATTAAAAATCCTAACAAGTTAGTCTTATATGGAAAGAACATATTAAATTTTTTTATGTAAAGAACTAAACCAATTTGAATTATTTCACAACCATTCAGGTTGGGGGTGGGGTTTTTAGTGTAACTGGTGATATGTTGTGGCGAGATATTAATAAAAAGAAAACCATTTTGTGTTTCTGACATTTTTCTTCCCATTCACTGACTGTCCCAGACTTACCAGGACAAGCTGCTCAGGCAGCTTGTACCTGGATGCTCCAGTTGGTTATGGCTACTAAGCCTTAAAACTGCAATTACCTTCTCATTTATGAGGAGGGAGAATTTCAAGAAAAGTGAGGTCTTCAGAGAAGCAGATTATTATTTTCTTGTGAATAAAGATGAGCGAATCTTTTATCTCTCAAAACAAGAATTACGCTACCCCTTTGCAGTGTTATATCTGAAATCATCTAAATGGATCTTTCTGAGAAAATACTATGCAGTGTTTTGAAAAATGAATTAGTCCTTCATATTTAAACGTTTACTGATCACTTTTCAGGGGTTTTTGTGGAGGGTTTAGTATACAGGAGTCTGATGTCAGGAAAGGTGATGTGAGGATTTTTGGTTTGGGACTCACCCTGTCCTGGGAGTGGTGTCTTTTCAAGAGTGGAAGTTCTTTCCCCTGCTACAAGCGGTCACAAAACTGACCTTTGAGCTGTGTGGGAGGTGGCTGTCTGCTGCCATGATGGTTATGTTGTAGGTACAGGGTTTGTGCTGGCTCGAGTTCTTTCCAGGCACTTAACTTTTGTTTTCAGTTTTGTTTGTTCATCATTAAGGACAACAGACTAACTTGTGGACTCCTGATTGTATCTTCTACTCCTTCCTCACTCGTGGGCTGTCTGTCAGGTTATTAGCCAGTGTCTGCTGGCACACAACTCTTAAGTTCATCCTTCTAAATGAAAGAACTTGAACAAAGCTTTATTCCCCTCGTTGTTCCTTCACTTCTGAATCTTCAAAAATACCAGTCATGCAAATGAAAGATCAGTCCTTAGTGTGCCTTGTTAAGCATAACTTCTAGCACAAGATTTATTTTAATAAAGAATGGGCTAACTGATTTTAATAGTTTAAAACAGTTCTTTAGTGGAAACTTTCATTCTATCTCTAGTGCTTTGTAGTAATGTAGAGTGTAGAAACGGAGTTATAAAATCTCTGTTGTGGTATACCTGCATTCTTGCCAATCTCATACGATATTTTCAGAATTCTGAAAGTCATGATCTTACCTGTGATAACAATTGCAAGGAAGTAGAGACTGTTACTACAGGAGTTTGGCTATTTGGGTATGGTATTGTGTGAAATATTTTAAACAGATTTGTAATGCTGATGAGCTTTTGTGACTTACTAATGTTCAACTGTAGTCTTTTTCTGCTAATATTTGGACCAAGCCGTCTTGCCAGCCTCTCAAAAATTCACTATAATTGATATGGCCTTTTAAATGCAGTTGCTGATATGAGTAGTATTTTAGGTTATTGCTTAGATTGAAGACATTGAAAATGCAGTGCAACACCTCCTACAGAGCATCCATGAAATGACCTTTCTGGCAGAAGTGGGGCTGAAATATTCCAATAGTTAAGATCAAAAAAATTACTCTCTTCTAGGTATTCAGCCTAGTCGTGTGTAGCTACGTCACACAGTGCCTCAGCCTTTCAGAGAATGACAGAATGGTTTGGGTTGGAAGCAACCTTAAAGATCATCTCTTTCCAACTCCCCTTCTGTGGGCAGGGACACCTTCCACTAGACTAGATTGCTCAAAACCCCATCCAGCCTGGTCTTGAACAGTTCCAGGGGTGTGGGGCATCCACAGCTTTTCTGAGCAACCTGTTCCAGTGCCTCAGCACCCTCACAGTGAAGAACTTCTTGCTATATCTAACCTCAATCTCGTCTCTTTCAGTTTGAAGCCATTCCCCCCTGTCCTATCACTACATAGCCTTGCAAAACTTCCCTCTTATGTAGCCCCTTTAGGTAGTGGAAGGTGCTATAAGGTCTTTCTGGAGCCTTCTCTTCTCCGGACTGAACAACCCCAACTCTGTCTTCATAGGAGAGGTGCTCCAGCCCCCGATCATCTTTGTGGTCCTCCTCTGGACACACTCCAACAGGTCCATGTTCTCCTTATATTGGGGGCCTCGGACCTGGATGCAGTACTGCAGGTGGGCTTGCATGAGAGCAGGGTAGACCAACACCCCAAGTCTTTCTCCTCGGGACTGCTCTCAATGCATTTTCCACCCAGGCTGCATTTGTGCTTGGGGTTGCTCCGACCCATGTCCAGGATTTGCTCATGGCCTTGTTGAACTTCATGAGGCTCCCATGGACCTACCTCTCAAGCTTGTCAAGGTCCCTCTGGATGTCATCCCTTCCCTCCAGTGTGTCCACTACACTACACAGCTTGGTGTTGTCAACCAGTTTGCTGAGGGCGCACAAGACCCCACTGTCCGTACTGCTGTCAAAGACTTTAAAGAGTGCCAGTCTTGGTTCTGATCCCTGGGTAACACCACTTGTCACTGGTCTCCACTTGGGCATTAAGCTATTGACCACATCTCTTCGAGAGTGACCATGCAGCCAATTTCTTACCCAATGAGTTGTCCGTCCATCAAATCCATGTCTCTTGGTGGGAGTGTCAAATACTTTGCACAAGTCCAGGTAGATGATGACATTTGGTCTTCCCTCATCCATCAGTGCCAGATGAGGGATCAGTTGTAGAAGGCTACTGAATTTGTCAGGCATGATTTACCCTTAGTGAAGCCCTGTTGATCTGTCACCAATCACTTCTTTATTTTCCATGTGCCTTAGCATAGTTCCCAGGAGGATCTGCTCCATGATCTTGCTGAGCACAGAGGTGAGACTGACTGGCCTGTAATTCCCTGGGTCTTCCTTATTTCTCTGTTTAAAAACAAGTGCCTCATTCTTCTCTATATCCCAGGTAACCAGGTTCCCCATTTCCTTCTGGAGAGAGTCTGTATTTTCCCTAGCTGTCCTTTTATCACCAACACACATATAGAAACTTTTCTTGTTGGTCTTGACATCCCTGGTCAGATTTAATTCTATCAGGGCTTTAGATTTCTTACATGATCCCTGGCTGCTGGGACAATGTCTCTATTCCTCTCAGGCTACCTGTCCTTGCTTCCACCCTCTGTAAGCTTCCTTTTTGTACTTGAGTTTGTCTAGGAGCTCCTTTTCCATCCATGCAGGCCTGCTGGCCTTTTTGCCTGACTGCCTCTTTGTTGGGATGCATTGCTCCTGAGCTTGGAGGAGGCAATCCTTGAATATTAACCAGCTTTCTGGGGCCCCTCTTCCCTCCAAGGCTTTATCTCATGGTACTCTAACAAGAAGATTCCTTGAAGAGACCAGAGTCTGCTTTCCCAAAGTCCAGGGTGTTGAGCTTGCTGTGCTCCCTCCTTGCTGCCCTAAGGATCTTGAGCTCCACCATTTCTGGTCGTTGTAGCCAAGGCTGCCCTTGAGTTTCACATTCCTCACCAGACCTTCCTTGTTGGGAAGAACAAGATCCAGCACAGCACCTCTCCTCAATAGCTCCTCTCTCACTTGGGAGAGGGAAGTTGAAGTTGCCTTCAACGCATTTCAGAAACCATAAGCTTTCTAAGTTATTTCTAGTTTAACTTCCGTAGGTTAAATATACAGACCAAGGTGTGTACTACTTCTGTATGCATAACACCTTCTCGTTTTCTTGTGCAAATTGATTCTGGGTGCTATGTGATGTTCTTGTATCTTACCTGTATATTCCAAATAACAATCTTTCACCCCTTGGTTACCTTGGGGATTGCTTTGCATAGGCTCTTGAGGTGGGAATTTGATTTTTTCATCCGAGTGTTTTTTCACAGTTTTGTGGCCAGGAGGGCTACTTTGTTTTCTAACAGTGTTGTGAAAAGGTACTGACTGTCCAGTGAAGTTCAGTGAAATTTGGCAATCAGGGCTGGTAATGACTGGATGTGAAAGAATAAAAAAAAGCCAACAGCTACCCAACAAAAAAACTAACCTAAAACCACACAACCAAATCTCTATTCATTTTTCTATAAATAGTAAACTTTTTTTTTCAAACTATATTGCTGTATTATTAACAGTTATGGCTGTTCCAAAAATGACAGAGTTCAGTGAAAGTTAAAAATTATAAAGACAATGCTTTCCCATCAACCTGTTAATTCTTTGTAGTAATTGTTGTCAAATTCCATTGGTCAGCTCTGAGAGATATTAATACAATTTTTTCACTCTTCGCAAATTTCCCAAGTTGAGAGATCATAGTTTGATATCCAGTGGTCTTTCAGCACAAATTGTAGGAGAGTCAAGTAGAATGGTCTTCTCTAGTTTAGACTCTGTGAAGTTTAGAAATTACTCTTATCCAGACAAATTGGATAGCTTTCAGTAACAACTGATAGGGGAATTTTGCTCAAACATAAAAAGTCAAGTTTTGCTAGTTACTTGAATTTAAAAAGTAGAAACTAACGAACAGGTGTTCCTTCAAGACGCTATTGATTGCTCTGACCTCATATACAATGTTTTGTTTTTCAGATTTTGGATCGCTCTTTGATCTGGAACATGACTTGCCAGATGAACTGATCAGCTCCACAGAACTGGGACTCACCAATGGTGGTGACATTAATCAGCTGCAGACCAGCCTCGGCCTGGCACAAGATGCTGCCTCTAAACACAAGCAGCTGTCTGAACTTCTACGGGCTGGTAGCTCCCCAAATCTTAACATGGGAGTTGGTGGCCCTGGCCAGGGCATGGCCAGTCAAACCCAACAAAATAGTCCTGGAATGGGAATGTTAAACAGCATGGTGAAAAGCCCCATGGCACAGGCTGGGTTGACTTCTCCCAATATGGCAATGGGTGCAAGTGGACCAAACCAGGGTCCTTCTGCCCAGTCCACAGCAGGAATGATGCCAACAGTAAACAGTCCAGTTAACCAGCCTGGCATGGGAATGAACACAGGGATGAATGCTGGCATGAATCCTGGGATGTTGGCAGCAGGCAATGGACAGGGGATGATGCAGGGGCAAGTCATGAACGGTTCAATTGGAGCAGGCAGAGGGCGGCCCAACATGCCGTACCCAAACCCGGGAATGGGTAGTGCTGGTAACTTGCTGGCTGAGACACTGCAACAAGGCTCTCCACAGATGGGAGGGCAGGCTGGACTGAGAGGGCCACAGCCTGGAGCCATGAACAAGGTAAGATGAGCTAAATTTTATTATCTTCCTTATTGTTGTTGACTTTATTTTGTAAAATTTATTCCTCTGCAGTATGGGTTCTACAGGTTTGATTTTTTTTCTTTAAGAATCCTGTATCATGGGGTAAACAGTTTATATGCTGCTAAAGTGGAATTTGTGACAGTCATATGAAGTGAAAATTGAATCTTCCACGACAAGCAAGACTATGGCTAGATTAAAAAGCCTATTTTAGAAATCTTGTGGCAGTATAGATTATTAACAACATTGAAAAGTAACTTGATTGTATTTTATTCTGTTTTATGCTTTGTCCACAATTGTATTTTCCCACCTAATGTGATGCTGGTATTGTGAATGTGGTGGGAATCCATCGGGATGCTGTGGTGCCTTTTTTCTGTGTGACAGTTAATGGAAGTATTTGTTGTCCAAGATCAGCTGAGTGTTTATGCTGTGGCATGTGCAAAGAGGCACATACAGGTTTGAATGGACTGGTGCACTCCCTGTACTGGACTTGTTAAGGAATAAGTATTTGAGTTAACAGTGGAGAATGAATGCTTCTGTAAACACCTGAAGACAAATGTTAGGTTCTTAAGACTGTTAATCCGACTCAGTTCTAGTTTTAAAATTCACAATGGCTTTGCCTATAGGGGAGCAAACCACAAAGCTGAAAAAAAAGTCTTTTTATGCTGGAGAGGGAAATAAATGTGCTTTTGTAATTCAGGAGATAGGAAGAAAGTTGTCGTGAGTCACTGAAAAGACAAGAGAAGACCCTAGTGGTTTAAGTGACAAAAAGGTGCCTAAATTTAATTTTTGTCATGCACAATTAGCTGTCTTAGAGTAGTAGCCACTTGAGTATTTATTCTCCAGTTTTTAGTGTTTTGATCAAAAGCCTAGAAAATACTTAAATGTTTCAGTTCACTTTAGGTGGGTATTTTATGTTTCTTGGCTAAGGAGGGTAGAGTTTTTCCAAGGTGCTCTGCAATACCTAAATCTGTCTTGGAATGCCTAAAGTCAGTCCACTTGAAGGGCGAGGCATGATGAATAGCATAGTCTATAAATGTATTAGAAACATAAGTTATGCTGTGTATTAATGGTTTTGCTATGCTTTAATATATTAAGTGCAATTACTTTAGTGTCTTGTGAACATTAATTATGAAGTTCTTTGGTCTTAACTGTTTGCTTAAGCTCAGTGTGTTGCCAACAACCGTTCCGGTGTGTGTCTCTACATACATGTTCAGTAATGAGTTGGTTTTGTGGTCTGGTCATTTCAGGTATATTTGCCTGATAGGAAAGTTGTTGCAAAGCTTGATTACTATAATAGAAAATTTGTATGCAGCTTATGGTCGTAAGAAATGTGTAGTTACTTAGAAGTGTTCTTGTATTGTAATTATATAATATTCATTATTCCTTGGCTGTAAAAAAAAAAAAAAATTTGATCCACAGAAAGCTGTATTCAGAGGTCAAAAATTGATATAGTGGGTGTTTGGATGAAATGCAACTTCTTAATCCTTACTTATCAGAGCTAAAGTAGGGTTATGCACTATAATAAACCCATTTATCTAGAAGTAAGGAAAGGACATAAAACCAAGCTTTTGGCTGATGTAGTCTAAAGTTAAATTGTCTTTCTCCCTTACTTAAATTCCAAAATGTGCTGTACATCTAAAGAAAGAACATTTTGTGCTTTTGACAATATTCAGACCAAATAAATGGTTTTTAGTTCATAGTCCCAGACTGATTAAAAATAATTAAAGAGTTCTTTAATTGCTGATAGAAAAGTCCTGAGACTTCTTGTGTAAGTATGGTGGGTACAGCCTTCGTAAAGGAGTTGAAACTGCCAGATGAGAAAGAACAGTCTGAAATGGAGGCTGAAATTCCAGAATGTCTTCAATCAGTTTGGTTGTTGGCAGGGAGCCTGTGTTTCACTTCATACAGTGGAGTTAGCAAAGTCTGACAACAGCAATGTCTGACTGTTTTATCTCTCCACCTATCTGCTTTTGGGTTTTCCCACCTACAAATCTTCAAAAAGTAGATGAAAACATAGGACCTTAAGTTGTTTTTAAAAGCCAGTTTTTCTAATTGGTAAATTTAGTACTATGTTGCTGTTAATGTGGGGGTTTGTGTAATAACTTCTGTAGGTTTGCTTCATTGCTGCAAAAAATGTGCATTATGTAGAAGCTCTCCTTCAGTAGGAGGATAAAGAGCAGACCAGAGGCTTTGGTTATGATTGTTTGAATTCACCATGTTAGCTTGCCCAAGTCAGCCCCTTCAGGTGATGGGAGGGTTGCCTCTGAATTCTGTCTCAGCAAAACAGGGGTGTGTTTTGTGCAGTGGTTTGGATAGAGGAATAGCTTAGGTTTCCTGTCATGTTAACTAATTGTAGGGGAGGATGTTATGCTCTTCTAACAGTAAAGATGAGCTCCAAGTGGCGTGTTAATTTGGAAAGTGAAATTGGTTACGTTTTGACTTTGTTCTATTATCCCGGGGAGTTGCTGAAGAGTTTTCTTCCTCTCTTCCCAAAACACTGACTAGCAATAGAGTGGAACGCTTGCTTTGCACTTTAGTCATGCACTTCCCAGCTTCCCAACTGGTTATGCACGTTACTTTTTAGGACCCGAAATCCCAAATGTCAATGTAAATGATTGATTTGTACATATAAACTTGTACTGTCATAATCTGGTTCTTACATCCTGTGGTTTAATGCTGTAATTTTGTGTTTTCTGTAAGTGGTCCCTGATATACTGTCTGGCTGCCATCTCTGTGCCAGTTGCATGACAGGCAACTAATCCAGACTTGAATTGACACTCATGTGACCATTTAAAAAAAAAAAAAAAATTAATTTGAATTGGGTTTTGTGTCCAGTTTTGTGTCCAGCTTATATAGCAGTTGGAAAACTAGTATCCCTGAACTAGGGAGGGGATTTTTTTAAAGGAGTTGATCTTGCCAGTCAGAGGAGGCTGTGAATCCTGCTTTGGTGACAGTACCAGTTTAAAAATGCCTGTGAAAGTCTATCCTGAAAGGAAGTGTTACAAGTTTGGAGAGGAAAGGAATTGTAACAAGTTTTGCTTGAATAGTTTTTTGTTTTCTATGTGGTTTTATATATTTTCTCTGGTTTTGTGCAAGTTGAGAGGACAACAGACTTGCCTATTACTCTTAAAATAGTGCTTTGGAATTTGTAAGGTTTGTATTCTTTCAATGTCTATTCACTTTTCAGGTTTTTTGTTTCACTAGGTAGATTCACAGATTTGATTGACTCAGATATAAGCAGATAACATTATAGAGCTTGAATTTGCTAAAAAAAAAATCATATTTCCTGTTTTGAACCATTCTTCGTTTGGAATTGTATCTAGTCAAAACCTTCATTTTGTTGTTCCACTGGGTTCTGTTGAGAGTGCCCAGTTAGGGTCTTACTGTCCAGCCTCTTATTAGGGGAGGAGGTTATTTTGTATATAAGTGATGTGTGCATTTATGTCATAGCACAAAGTGACAAAGTTCAACTGATCCACAGGTCACTTAGATCTCACCTCCCACTGATTCAAGAAATGTTTCTCTTACTCCAGTAATGAAGTGGAAGTGAAGGCAGTTCAGATTAGTAAAGGCATTACTGCTGTCTCTGCTGTGTTTTTCACTTGAAGTGTTTAGAGTTTCAGTAGCAGTTCTTTGCCATTTGGCTCACTGTTTGAGTATGTACAGAGTTCTCTGCTATTATAATGGATACACTTGACTTTATCAGTTTAACCTCTGTTAAGAAGATTCCATGGCAATATTTTACAAAGACAAAGCTAGAATATTTGTGATGTCTACGTGCGTAGTTGTAACAGGTGTTCCTCCTGAATTTGCGCTCTGTGGTATCAACAGTAAAACTAGAAGCAGAGTTAGTTACTTGACCGTCTTCTGAACTGAAGGTACACGTGTTCCATGGCATTAGCACAAAACCTTGGGGAGTTTCCTCCACTTTTGTAGTTATTCTTCTTAAGGCTGCTCAGATACTCCCCCAATCTATCTGATACTGCATGAGCTTGGAATGTTTCCTGAACTCACATTTTCCATGGTGAGATACCTCCTTCCATGAGAGGCAGGAAAGTCAAGTTGTTTCTATTGTGTATGTAGAAGGTATAATCATCTGAGATTACCTTTGCCTTCCGTTAGCCACATATTCCCGTATTTTATGATCTTTCTTGTTTTCTTCCTCTTTACTGTGAATTGGATTTCTGTCTGCTCTTCCTTTTGTGCAAGTTCTTGCATATGTGATGAAATAAGTTGAAGCTGTGAGAAGAGAAAGAAAAACTTAAGATGGATATGAAGAGTAATAGGAAAAGCAATGAAAGGAGGTGGTGGCCAGGAAGAGTTAGTAGAGGTTGTACTCACTGACTTGTAGCTGTAATTCAACCATCTCTAGTTTTGCATGGTATTGTAGATGAAGCCTTGTGCTTGTCTGATACAGTGGTGCTAACATCACCTGTCTTTGGCTGGTTCTTCTGCACTTGATTATCTACCTTTCCCAATAGATCATTAATATGATGAGGAACTGTATATCAGTCTTTCTGGTTGTTTCCTACTGATAAAATTATACAGGATTATTTTGATCTTCCTTCTGTAGTCATGAGGCCATACATGTCTTCCTGTTTGTTTTCTTTTATTCATGTTTCACAACATGTCGCAGCAAACGACATCAGCATGCTCCTGCTTCTTCTGCAGGGTCACCAGGTCACCTTGTGCCAGGTGAAAAGAATCTCCCAAATGATCCTTCTCTTGACTCAGTCCAGAGTTTCATGCAGTTGCTTGGTTTCAGGGTAGTGGATGTGTGATGGCAGGACTAGGGGGCATTGCTGTGAGGTTCTGCTATGGATCTGGCAGACATCAGTCTCACCTGGACCAAATAACAGCAGTTGATCTGTTCCAGGAGACATTGAGGCATTTGTTTTTTAGCATCCTTCTTAGGTGGTGCTTGAATGTCTGGCTTTTGGAGTCAGTTTGGCATGCTTGCCTTCCAACCTGGCCTGGGTGTCTCTGTTCTTTGCCTCTCCTGTAAGCTGAAATTACCGCTGTCAGAAGCAGCCAGGCTGAGCTGGACACGTCATGTTCTAGTGCCAGGTGCCTCGGTACAGCAGGGTGGAGGCACAGTGGAACTCTGTGTTTCTGCCATGGAGGCAGCCCTCTATGAGGGTGCTGGTCTCGCACCCCAGACAGTGCCAGTGGCTAATGCTTGGGAAAACATCAGATTTTTGTGTTGGGACAACTTGATTAGTACATTTGAAAAAGTCAGATGCTTCACATAAAATTTGCGTCCAGCTTTGTTGCAAGTACAAATGTTGATTGGCATGGTGCAAACTCATCCCTGAGTTTCGTTAGGAAGCTGTTTTAGGTGACATAGGAAAAGTGACATAGCTTTTTTTAAGTCTAGGTTTGATTGCTTCCCTTGCAGTCAGGACAGAGTTAGCTCATCAGGCCACAGTTATTCTGAATCCTTTGGTATCCATCTGTGAAATCTAAAGTTGTCTGAGTTGGGCATCTTGATTTCTCTCTGTGACATGAAGGTGTGAAAATGTGCCTTCAACCTTTTAATTCTGAGTTGTTTGGTTTGGGGTTTGGGTTGGTTTATGTGTTTTGTTTTTGTTGTTTGTTTGTTTAAGGCAAATAGCATAAGTTACAGAAGTCAAATGCGGTTGGTGATAGTGATGGCCAGCACTAGTCCATGCTTTAGTATAGTCTCAGCTGTCAGGTGACTTTGGTAGTTATGATTGTTAATGAACTTGAAAACTTTGCTTAGAAATTCATGGTTTTGGAGATGTATCTGTTTTCAAAACCCTTTCTGGAGTCAAAGGAATCAGGCTATCTTACAGGAAAACATGGCTTGTTTTCTTAAAGAAGAAATTCTCACTGTCAGGCCTTCATTAAGCCTTGAACATGTTGCTCAATTTGAGGCAACAATGATGATGGGTAATACTTCTGAAAGTGTGTTTGCTGACTCCTTATACTTTTCTTCTTTTCCCTTCTGCTCAGTTTGTGCATAAGATCTTACTCATCTTCTGACGGAGAGGAAGGGAGGGTTTGAGTCTTACCGGTTCTGCTTTTGGCAGCAGCTGCTTCATTGGTCACTACATGTGTATTCATTGCAGTTGAGACAGAGCAGAGGAAAAAGACAGAGGAAAGGAAGGCTTTTTAATTCTGCCTGATCATTGCATAGTTTGTTTTTCTGCCATGTGTAGAGATTCTTTTCATTGCTCTCTAATGAATTACTGCTGTGTGATTATGGTTATTGCTTATGTGTGGAGGAGGGGGGCTGTCCTCAAGTGAATTCACTTGTGCATATCAGATGTCTAAAGTGGCAGGTTCTTCAGTGAATTTTGTATTCCTTTTCCTGTAGCTTGACTTTGATCCTGCTTTATTTTGTAACTGCAACCTGAAGGCTATTATAATAGGTTGGAGGTTGTTACAACCTGAAAAAGGAAAGTGTAACTAATCACAGGTAATCTCAGGGCGTGTTGGTTACTTCTCGATGTGGGTTGTAGAAGCTTGGTAAGGAGCAGAAGCAAAGGAGGATACTTTGAGAGTAAATGTAGCAGTGATTGGAAACAAACCTACCATAGGAGCTACTATGCATTTTTTTGAATGCAGGAAAATGCTTTGAACCAAAAGATATTAAGGAGACTGGGCATTTCCTAGTCAAATGCTAATGTGACTTGAAACAATACAACTCTTTAAAGTATTTTTGTACCTCTGTTATTAGGAGTTGTGGCTCCTTGAGGATCCTGCCTGCGTAATGGTAAAATCTTGGTAATCTGAGCAAACATCTCCAGTTTTTCTGGTCATCTGTGGCTGGTTGTTTTGGTCCTAGAAAGCCAGATTTCCCATGAAAATTACATAAGAATGCAAGGAATGGAAAAAAATGTCAGAGGACAAACAACTTAATTGGCAAGATTACTCATTTTCCTTTAGGTTCTGGGGCATTCCAAGGCAACAAATAGTATATTCTAGTATGCTAAAACTGTTGAATATGCATATGGCTTGTATGAAACATGAATCTATTTCCCCTGTGAATGAATGGTTCAGTAGATTTGTTTTGTTTGCAGAGTTCCTGCCTACCATCTCCTTTGACCTCTGGTCCTACTCACTGCAGACTAGTTACTGTGACTGTGTGAGATGCTAACCTGTGACTGTGGTGTATTCTTAAATTAAAAATGTTTGTGTACTGATAATGCAGGCATGCATTGTTGTGGCTATCTGGAGAGGAGCTGTGGGAGCACTAGCAGTTGGGTAGGATGTTTTTGGGATAAACTCTGCTGATATGAACAAATATGGTATTTGTCTCCATTTGGAGTCTGCACAAGTGCAGGGAGGAGAAGGCTTCCAGACTTGGGTCGTGTAGGCCATGGTGCAAATTTGTGTTTCAGAAAGCTGAAATAAGAAATCTGTTGAACCAAATATTTTCAAAAGAAATAATCAGACCAATTCTGTACAGTTTGACCTCAAAGGTTGGTAAGTTGGCTTTGTTGTATTTATAGGAACTTTCTGTTAATGTTATGTGATGCGTAAATACATGAACATGAAGAAGCAGGGGAAGTATGTGGATCTGTATTGCTTTGCAGCTCATTCATGGTTATGATTGCTCTGCTTCTCTGAAGTGTTTAACTTGCCTTTTACATTGTGAACTTAAGCTATCTTACCACTTTAATTTCTAGATGGGAATGATGAGCAATCCCAGTCCTTATGGCCAGCCATACAGTCAAAATACTGGGCAGCAGATTGGAGCCAGTGGACTTGGGCCTCAGATGCAGAATAAAACTGGACTGCAAAATAGCTTACCACAGTTTCCAATGGACAAGAAGCAAGTTCCTGGGGCAGGAATGCCTAACATGGTAAGTAGAATGGAAGGTGTCTCCAGAAAACATTGCAGTAGATCAAAGGGGAGCAACATGTTCTGGTCTTGCCATGTTTATAAGTTTTTTTGCAGCTGTCCTACCCAGTGTGAGTATGTGCTCTGAATCCCCACAGAGTGCATTTGCTTCAACTCATAAGAAGACTGATATGAAGGAGAGGGCTGAGTTGTGCTTTCTGTGTTGATAAGCTGCATCTCCACTCTTGGCCCTTCAAACCCTGCTAACAGGGAAAATGAAATGGAGCTCCTTAACTGCAGTGAGCTTTGCTACCTGTTTGTACACCTCTGCTCCCATCCCTTTTGTGGATGCTCTGTTGTAACCCTTCTCCTCAGAGTAGCTCTGTCTGCAGAATTTTTTCCTGCTTGTACTCACTGATGCTTTTGGGAGAGAGGAGTGTCTCTCCTCAAACAGGTATTCCCTGTGATAGGGCTTGGAAGCTGCACTCGTGTGTTTTTTCTGGTTGTGAATTACATGAACATGCGCAACAGTCCTGTTGCTGGAGATTCCCTGACAACTGTAGTAGCCCTGAATGCCTTCCCCTTTTCCCTCCACACTCTTATTGCATCAGGACTTAAGGAAAGGGGAAGTAAGAGTGGTGGGAAAAGTGGATGGCCCAAGCTTATAAATGCCAGTGCCTCACCACATGCCTTAACATTGGATTCCCTAGCTTGAGCTTAACACTGATGGCTCATCATTTAAGAGCTTAAATTGGTTAGAAGTATGACATGCAACATGTCCTGTGGGTTCCCCCCCCCGTTATATATTTTTTTTAATTTAAGAAACATTCACATTTCTGAATATAGCTTGTGTTTCTCCTTGCTTCAAATTTCACTCCCACGCTCCCCCTGGGTGGGTCAGTCTCTTTATCGTAGTAACTGTTGCTGAAAAACCATTTCCAGTTAACTTTAGTGCCTTTAAACTGAAAAGAGCTCAATTCTATGAGGTTTATTTAGGGTTTCTTTAAGTTGAGCATGAAACACTGGGAGTCTAGCAAACCAGTTGGCTGTATGAACCAATAAAAAAGCAGCCAAAACTTGTTCAGAACCCCAGCTGTCAGGTTTGTGTTCAGTGCAGAGCATATAACTTGAAGCTGAACGGGTACCCAGCTGAACCCAGGAATAAAAAGCTGCTGCTATCTCAGCTGTTGTTTAGAACAACAGGCTGCAAACAGGGCAGTTATGGTCATATTGGAACATACACAAACCCTGAGAGCCTGACTAATTGATGAAGTCTCCTTATAGAATGAAAGGTTAATACTAGTTCTTAAGAGCTACAGGAGAACTGGGTTTTAGGAATACAGGTAGATGATGTCTAAAGATCTGGGCGTTTCTGGAAATAGCCTCTAAAACCTCTGGGAAGAATCTGTTAGACATTGAAGTCTGTTGAATTGAAATGGTACAAGCAACATAGAGTCCCTGAGCCTTTCTTCACTGCTGAGTACTCCTCAAATGTCACCTGGAAGAAATGCAAAGTGTTCTGAAGAAATAAGCAGAAGCAGAGAAGGCATACCAGATGTTGCCATACCTGATGTTAGTTCTGTGGTGTGTATTATTGTGAGGTTGTGCTTCACCTCTAGCAGAAACTAGGAGATGCTTGTTTTGAATGCCTGTGTGCAAGTTTGACAATGGAAAAAGGTTAAAAGGTTCCCAGGGCTTCCCTTTCATTCTCCTTTTCTAGGAACAGTCAAATCAAGACACTTTTTAGTGCAATAGAGGAAAACAATTCACTCAAAAATGTGCTTTCTTCCATTAATGCAGTAATTGTGGGTGCAACTTTTGAGCCTCCAAAATGAGGAGGAGATTTGAGATCACAGAGCTGTTAATATTTTCTGGTTGATCTAGCACTGCAAATTAACCTGTGAGCACATGCAAAGTTCTGCTGGCCATTGATAAGGCCAGGGCTAGGACTAATAGAACGATATGGGAAGGAAATGTTGGCTGGCAAGAGAATTGCCAGCACTGTTGCTAAGGAGTATATTTAATGAGTCCTCCAGAACTACAGGTAGGTGGGCTATTTCCTTAATCACAGAATGTAGTCATTGCTTCTCTTCTTGGACTCTTTCTTGTGTTACTGTTTGCTTACTAAATGAATTATTTTTAAAAATAGATTTATTTATGGGCATTTCTTTTTTACCTTCTGTAGGGCCAGCAGCAGGCTCCCCAGGTTCAGCAAGCTGGGATGGGGCCAGCAGCTTCTCAAGGAATGGGGTCTGGAGCACCAACAGCAGATCCAGAAAAACGCAAACTCATTCAACAGCAACTAGTTCTCCTCTTACACGCTCACAAGTGTCAGCGTCGAGAACAGGCCAATGGGGAGGTGCGACAGTGCAACCTCCCTCATTGCCGAACCATGAAGAATGTCTTGAACCACATGACACACTGTCAGGCTGGCAAATCTTGCCAGGGTAAGTGGAGGAGTGGTTATGTAGATAGGGTCAACATTTGAAGGAGGAAAAGGGCTCCTAGAAAGAGATGAACTAGTGGGTGGCTTGGGAAGTAGAATTTTGTTGACTTACCTGTCCCCTTTTAAAGGCAGGATCTGTAAGTAGGAGTCTGCCTGTCTCCCTTAAGCTGAAGAGATGAATCTCGAGCAATAACTAGCCATGAATTTGGTTGCTTCTGGCACTGGCAGCCTCTCTGTTTTAGTAGCTAACTGAAATGTAGGCTACCTTTTTGGTAGCCTAGGCTTATCTGGATTGTGCCAACTTTTGACATCTCAGTTGCATGGTAAAGTCTGATGCCTGAGCTATATGGCATTACCCTTTAAGCCAAGGAGAAATAGGCTTGGGTGTATCACATTGGGCTTCCAAGTAAGCTTTAGTTGAGCCATTAGTATTGAAAAAAATCTTACTACATTCTCAGAACTAGTTAGTGCTGAACTATTTCAAGTAATACTTTACTGACCTGTGTTGATACAGATGTGTGCCCTGAGAGAAAATGTTGCTCCCTACCCAGTTTGTGTTGACCATGTGGAGATACTGGCAGTAGTTTCTAAAAGTTTTTCATTCCCTCTCTTTCTCAGTGGCACATTGCGCGTCTTCCCGACAAATCATCTCACACTGGAAGAATTGTACAAGACATGACTGTCCTGTATGTTTGCCTCTCAAAAATGCTGGGGACAAAAGAAATCAGCAATGTAAGTCTACTGAGGAGTTCTGTGTATTGAATAAACCATAAAATGCATGTTGGGAGTTAAACTTCCTTGCACCCATGCGGTAGTGGTGATGTTCTCAAACCTGGGAACATGTAATATGAAATTTTCCTCTTGTTTTAGTTCCAGAGTATTTTTCTGGCTCTGATAGCTAGTGTTTTTGAAGGCTTTCTAACTTTATTGGATTCTTCTAGCAGAAGAGTGGTAAGGATGAACAAGTCATAGCTTTCTCAACCAAATGATTGGCCCTTCACTAGCAACTCTTCCAGCTGGATGGTTTCTGGAGACAGATGTGTGCACACACACACATCTTGTGTCATTTCAGCCCTGATATTTGGTTCTGTCTTCATTCTTTGTTTGCCTCTTTTTGTGTCCCCTTGGGTTCCCTGCCAAAAAGTTTGACAAGATTTTTGCCATTGTGTTACCTCTGTGGTTTTTCTTTCTCCTTTTTTTTTTTTTAATGTTCCTGTGGGCTCTTCTCATGACCGTATGTGAGCTATTTCTTGGTTGAAGAGAATTAAAAAACAACAAAAAAAAAAAGAGGCATTGCAATGGCTGCTGGGGAGCTGTATGTACTCTTCTGCCTTTAGTCTCTCTGACATGGTGTGCCTCTGTTTCCAGTTTGAAGCAAACAGATGTGTCCTAAATACTTAAAAGAGTGGGATTTCCTCTGAGCAGCACAAAGGGAAAACAGCACGTTGTTGGATTGGCTGGTTGTGTCAAAACTTGTCTCCCTGTTTCATGGGCCAGGTTTTCCAGGCCTAGCCCATTCACTGTGTGCTTTTAGAAGCAGATGTTTTGGTTCTGAACGGCCAGTGTGCTCTTTGTGTTTCCCTGTACTCGTGGACCTCTTTGGCTACCCTCTGCTGTCTTTATTGACTTGGTGTGTCTCTTCCAGCGCTGCTGGGCGGAGCTGCAGTCGGACTTGCAAATACCGGCTCTGTGGGCGTGGGGCAGCAGACAACGCCCAGCATAAACACTACCAGTCAGATAGACCCCAGCTCCATCGAGAGAGCCTACGCAGCCCTCGGACTGACCTATCAAGGGAACCAGATGCAGACACAGCCCCAGGCTCAAGTGAAGAATCAGCAACAGGGACAGTCACCCCAGGGCCTGCGCCCTATGAATCCTATGAGTAAGTTTATCTGTTAGTGTTTAAATGCAAACTACAGGCAACTTTCCCATGCTACATCTAATGCAAATGCCCTTAACGTAGTAGCTCAGTACTGCTAGCTAATTTACAAAAGGTATGGCTTTTGCAATATTTTACACTTGAGATAGTAAACTACTCAGTGGAACAGGAACATTCAGAGGGCTAGGTGCTTTTACTTGGAAAACAAGTTCTCTGGGAAAAATAGTGTCTTCGGACAAATTCTATTTTTTTCAGAACCAATTTTCCAAGGCACTTTTTTTTTTTTTTATTTTGTGTAGCTTTATAATTGCACAATAATGCAAGTTTCGGGCTACTGGGGAGTTTTTAATTGGATATGCATGCATTGGAATGTCAGTATTCAAGTGTACTTCCTTGTCACTCGGAATGCAGCTTTTACATTTGTATCTCAGATATGTAATACTTGTTTTAAAAATGAAAAATGGGAGATAACTGGAATTCTCCCTGAATCCTGTCATGTGGTTTCACGTAACTGTAAACTGTCTGGATTCCTTATTGCAGCATTTAAAAAAACTGGATAAGAATTTTAATTTGAAGTGCAGTTAATTGGAACCTGGCTATCACTGGTGTCAAACAAAGTCACCTTTAACCATCAAATCTAAGTTTGATAGTTTGAGATTACATCACAGGATTTTTTTTCCTCACCCCTCACTATTTGCTTGAATTGCATAAGTTAGATGTGGCTTTAATGGAAAAGAGGAAAGATGAGCTCACAGTGATTTATCACAAACTTGTATAGCTTTGCAGCGATCCTGCCTATGTGTCCCATGACAAGCTTGTGCACCAAATTAGAGATTGCAGAGGAAAGGAGCAGTTGGTTGCAGGCTGCATTTTGGTGTGTGTTTCTACACCAAAGGGAATGCTTCTCCTGAGTTACTCAGGAAAAGGCTGTCGGGTGGAGTAGATTTGTTAATGAAATGACTGGCCCTCGTAGGTTGTGTGTGACTTGTGTACTGCTAAAACTTTGCCTTCCAGTGTGTAAAGCCTCTTTTAGAAAAGGAGGGGAGGGGAATGGTCCTGAGAACTTAGTCTTAAAACAGTTCAATAAAAATAATATGATTTTCTACTGAGCATTAAGAGTGTTTTACAAAGAGGTGAATTTCTAGAAGCTCCGAAATGTTATAGTGAGGGTCCTCAAAGGTTGCAAGGAATGTCGTTCATTTTTCCAATTTTTTATGCATGTAATTATTTATAGACAGTTCTGTGCAACCTTAGCAGGTATTCCCTGTAGAACTGTTTAGAAAATCCAATGAAATGGGATTGCAAAAAGCTCTTAGAGTGAAGTTCTTTGGGAGAAACAACGGGATTTGATGAGGACTGGAGTGTGAAAAGATGCAGTTCTAAGTGGCTCAAACAAACGGTGGGTGTTGGCAGTTGAAAAGGGAGAGTTAAGGTAAAGGTTGACAGTTGTCTTGCTTACCAGCATGCTCTCTCAGATGGCACAGTGGGTTTGGGAAGGAGAAGAAAGGGACTAAGGGAGGGGAGACTTGGAAGCAACCGTATGAAAATTCTGTTAAGTACTTCCTTGTGATGTTAGAGGTGTGTATTAGGCTTGATATACTTAATTTCAGCGGATTTCTCACATATGCAGTGTGTAATTTGGCTTGAAATACAGATTCTGTAGGATTCAGATGTCCTAAATACATGTGAAGCCTGGTAATGGCTTTCATGCTACTTGCAGCTTCAAAAAGTGATCTGTTTGGAAGATCCAAACAAAAATATGCTGCATTTTTCTGTACCATTTGAGACTTAACTATAGTGTGTGAAGAGAACAGGCATTTTTTTATGGTGATTAAGATCTGGGGTGATTCAGAAAATCAGGTTTTGTTACATAAGAAATTAGTAGAGATTTTTCCTGCAAAGGATTGTCAGATTTTCATTCTTACAAACATTGGAGTTAGTTGTAGGATCATTAAGTATGGAGCGGGAGAGACGGGAACCTTGTCACATGTAGGTGGTAACTGATGTTTTAAGTTCTTGAAGCCTTTGTGACTATATATCCTAAACCCCTAAATGACAAAAAACCCCCACTGCTTCTAAACTAAAGTGCAGAAGTAGTCAATAATGCTAAATCTTTAATTAGATATATCACTCTGGGATATAATGTTTGCAGCAAATTGAAATCTCTTGTTTGTTGAGAAGTTCAGGAAGATGGGCAGCAAAGTACTGTGGTTAATGCTTCACTGGAGGTCACCAGTGTTGTGCCTCAGACTTTTTATATGTTTGTAAAAGAAAGGTTAAAGAGAGCAATAGGTAAATAAAATCACAAAAGTCCAAGTACTTGAAAATCTACACCCTCGTTATTGCTAAGCAATTACTGATTTTGCACAGTAAATGGCTGCTCCATTTATTCTGTATTTGTTTGTGTTCTAGGTGCTAATCCAATGGGAGTGAATGGAGGAGTAGGGGTTCAACCCCCTAATTTGCTGCCTGACTCAATGTTGCATTCAACCATGAATTCTCAAAAGTGAGTTGAATTCTTTGTACCCCAGTGATTTTATTTTGATCTCATGGCACTTCTTGCATAAACAGTGGGGTAAATGCCATTGATGGCTATCTCTCCCTTTGGATTTTGTAGCTTTTGTTACAGTTTTCCAAATCCTTGGGTAGAACAGCTTGTACTCTTTCGTGGCGTTGTTTTGGTGTCTGTGCAGCTATTTCTGCAGAGTTTGTCCATTGATTAGGGAATGGCTGAACTAGCACTTTGTCCTAACATTATTCTAAAAGAGGCTGTGACTGTAAGATGACTAAGCTTGGGCTAGACTTTTGCCCTCAATTCTTGTTCTGTTTTTGAAGCCCCATGATGACTGAAAGCGCCAATGTTGCCAGTTTGGGAGCTATGCCAACAGCTCAACCATCCAATACTGGAATTCGAAAGCAGTGGCATGAAGACATTACTCAGGATCTCCGAAACCACCTTGTTCATAAATTGTGAGTAGTTAACGCCAAAACAGTCTTTTGTTAGGTGAGTTGCTGCCCTTGAGGTGTATTTGCGGGGCAGAAGGAAGCCTGACTTGCAAAACTAAAGGACCGGGGAGTGAATTTTGTCAAGATGCATGAGAACGGAATGCGAAAGCCCAAAAGATGGAACTGCATCTGCTAGTTTGGAGCTGTTGTACTGGAAGTTTCCCACTCTGTCCTCAAGCCATTTTCATGGGGGCAGTGTCCTCTGGGAGCAGTAACAGTGCTACAGTCTGTCAGAAGATTTGATACTTTGTGTTCAAACCACTGGTGTTAGTGCTGGTGTAGGGGCATCCTAATCACTTGCATACCTTTTTTTAATATTTTTTCTCCCCTCTCAGAGTCCAAGCCATATTTCCTACTCCTGACCCTGCAGCACTGAAGGATCGCCGTATGGAGAATCTGGTGGCATATGCACGGAAAGTGGAAGGAGATATGTATGAATCGGCAAACAGCAGGGTGAGGTGCCACTCTGTTGTCTAGTCATGTGGATCTCTGCCTTGATCCCATAGTGATTGAGGAGGAACAGGAGTGAAAGCACAGAGGAGACTCCCAGGCTGAGGAAGCATATGTTTAGGTGTTGCTGGATGGAATCTAGGAACCAACCAGCTGCAGGCTGCTGCCTGGGTGTGCCAGGAGTCAGGGTGTGCTGTGACTGAGACCTCTTAGGGTCCCCTGAAGGCAGTGTTGAAGCTGTTCACTATGATTGTCCCAGAGAACTGTTGGACACCAGAAGAGAAGTGTCTGGTGTTGGCCTGATAGTAGAGAGCAGTGCTCTGAGCAGTGCTCCTTTTTCCCTCCTGTCTGACAGCTCCTGCAAGGGAAGAGGCCTCCCAAGCTGAAATGTGTGTGCATGTAAGGCTGCTTTGCAACTCAGAATCACTGGGACCTGTTTGTTGCCTTTTCTTAATGTACGTGTCATCTCCTTTCCTGACGTGTATTTCTCCCCAACAGGCGGAGTACTATCATTTGCTAGCAGAGAAGATCTATAAGATTCAGAAGGAATTGGAGGAGAAACGAAGAACCAGGTTGCAGAAGCAAAACATGATCCCAAATGCTCCAGGCATACCACAGGCTCCCATGAATCAAGGGCCCAATATGGGACAGCCACAGCCAGGACTGTCTGCAAGTAAGAACAGTTGGGTTGTTGACTACCTGGTGCAGGGAGATCTTGTACTGTCATTTCAGTGGGCTTGTGCCATTTAGCCATTCATGGATACCTGACATGCTTAAAGTTAAGCAACTTTCTCCTCTTTATTCACAAGTATTTGCAAAGTCTGCTTTGCTTGTGTGTTAATACATGACCATAAATGATCTAAAAGCATTTAGTGTTTCAAACAGATTGAAATATTGTAAACCTTTACACTTACTTTGAGGATGGAGGGAGTGGAGATTAAATTGCCTCCTTAATGTTGTAGAACTTCAGTCTCATTAGATTCACCTCTAAAATTAATTGATTTAAAGATAACTTCAGTTGCTATCAGAGAAATATATTTTCATAAATGTTTAGCTGTATGGTGTTCAGAATGATCATCACTGTTATCATTGTTGATAAACAGAGTATGGAGTACATATGTATTTATGCCTTTCAAAGTTTAGTTAGTGCTTGTACAGTGGTCTGTGGAAATTCTTGCAACCTGGAATGTTTGTGAACTACTGGTCATTGTTATACCTTGAAAACATACTTCAAATTTGTCCTCAGTTTCTGAAAGCTGACTAAGTCGGAGGATATTTCTATCAATGGGACATACCTATATTTTCAAGGAAGCTTTTGGGTTTGCCTCACATTTGGAGAATACTTTGAGTGTCTAGTAAATGGACTGCATACATTTATTTTTTTATATTTGTATATTTTTTTACACATGGTTTATAATGTGTAATTCTCACTAAAATGTTTGGTGGATAAATCCTGGTGGTCTTCTGAATGACATTAATTTATTTCAATATCTTTTTTTGCAGATGGTCCTCTTCCTGACCCAACTCTGATACGTGCCAATGTGCCAAACCAGATGATGAATCGCATGCAGGCACAGCCAGGTAAATATTATTATATAATATATATAAAACACTAATAGCATTTCATGATCTTGTGAACTTGAGCTGCACATTAGCTGCTTGCTTTGTTAAACAAAGAGCTTTTGGAACTTCTGATTGTGAGTACATGGGCTGGTGGGGTCAGTCAAACATAGTGAGCCCAGCCATCTCAGGTGAGGACATGGTGGTGGCAGAAAGAATGTGGTGAGAATTATTGCTCATAAGAAAGGGGCAGAACATTTGTTACAACATTCAAGATGTGTTATAGCCAACATATAAAGTACATGAGGAAGTCAAGATACAGTTTGAGATTCAATAAGTGAATATCTAATATCTAGTTAAGATAATGCAACTTTCAGTAGAAAGTTCATCTTCAACAGAAGGTGTGACACTTTTCATTATTTGTTGTGTATTCCTGTAGTTTTCTAACTTACAAGTTTCAGAAATAAGTCATTCAAGGGGAAAAAACTTCCATATTCTGAAGGAATATGTTAGCTTGGACACTATTTTAAAATTATTCCATGTAATTAGAAGACAGAAGGCAATATATACTTGAAAACTGGTTGCTAGAAAGCAAAATTAGGAACAAACGAACAACATTTCTTCTCCAAATGTTGAATGGTGCCCAAAGGAGAATTCAGGCCTTCGTTTATAAGTGGTTTTTTGCACAAACTTGCAGGAATGAATCAGTTTGGCCAGATGAACATGCAGCTGTCACCAATGGGACCCCGGCAAACCCCTCCTCTTCAGCACCCTGGACAGCTAAGTCAGGCTGGGGCCATGAACCAGGTCAGTGTGCCTTCCCTCCAGGCTGTTGAGCTTGCAGGTTTCCTCCTCCAGGCTGTCGCTTCCTTCAAAAAAACCAAAGAAATTTAAAAATATATCAAGGATCACTTCATTCTCTTGGCCCTTTGGTTTCTGCCTTTTGCATCTCTTCTCAAAGATCCTTCTGATTTATGGCAAACTCTTAGATCCTTGTAGTAAAAATTGCCTAAAAATTAAGTTGAAGTGGCTTTTTGCCTCCTTAAAACAAGGAACAAAAACCTTACGTTGCACTCCCATTTTGAAATCAATAACCTTTTACTTAGCTTATAAGAGAAATCATCATAATTTCTGTCTTTTGAGAGGAACTGTAAGCAGGCTTTACATATTGTACCCTAAGGATAAGTGGTGAGCATCAACTTCTGCAATGGGATAAATGTTTGGGTTTTGGGGTTTTTTTGTAAAATGTTATGGAGCTATGCGCACACTGTGTGAAACGAGTGCCTTTCTTTTCCAACAGATGGGATTTCCTTCACGTATGCAGCAACCAGGAGTAGTCCAACCTTCTGGTCAGAATCAGTTTCTACAACAGACCCAGTTCCCTTCTTCTTCTCCGGGAATGAACACAGCAAGCATGCCTATGACTCAGCCTGGCAATCAGACACCAGTCTCTCAAGTAAGTTTCTGATTTCTGGAAGTGGTGTCAGTGGGCTTTGTCATATACTGGTTACATCTGTTCAGTTTGTAGTATTGGAGAACAACTTGTTTTCTCAAGAGTCATTTGGAATTATGGTCAACTGAATTCATTTATTGAGACTCTGCATTTTCCTGATGTAGCACTGGGAATGGCAAGGGTGAAACATGGAGTTGTTCTCAGGCTTATCTCTAAAATTTACAGAGGAATTGTTTTAGGTTTGTTTTTATGGAGCAAAGAAGAAATTGTGACTCAGCATGCAGTAGCTAAGCATCTCTTGCTGAACAGCGAAGCAGCAGAGCCTGAGAAATTAAGAGGTGGCAGAATAAGTCATAATAAGGCTTGTCTATCCAGGACCAATATGTGTTGCTGGCTTTGGGGGTTTAGGAGGGTTGTCACTACTAAAGATCTGAACTTACAGTCCAGCAGTTTCCTTTCTGTCCTTTCCCTCTCCCTTTTCAGCAAGAACCTTTCAGGCCAGGAAGAAGTAGGGAACGTCAGTTTGCTTCTCACTGATGCTTCTTCCTAGTTTGCAGGCAAGATTATTGTGGAGTTACAGTTTTATTTCCTTGACCAATACAATTTTTTTTTTTTTGTAATTTCATAATGGTAGAGTTACAGCTGTACTTATTTGTGATGATAAATGCAGTTTCTAGTCTTGGGGGTGGAGGCATGGGCACACTAAGTGTATTTGAATGCAGTTTTTTCACTGTGGTGCATTGTCCATATTCAGGATGTAAAAATCTGCAGTTTTAGAAAGAAATGCTTTGCAAACTGAGAGTGTAGGTGTGCTATTCTTTAAATATATCAATAAGTATAAGTTATTCTATTGAAACTTCTCTAAAAGAGATGACTAAATTATAAAACAACCTTATGTTTGTGTAGACAAAATAAATCTAATAGACCATTTCTGCTTTTGAAAGAATTTTTAAAAATGAAGCAGTCCCTTTTTTTTTTAAAGTACGCTGTGAGAAAGCAGCCATTTGACACTAATTTCTCTTGCTTTTCTGTAGCAAATGTGCATTTGTCATAGCAAATATGTACCTGTTTTCCCACAGGCACAAATGACCAGCGCTTCCTGTCCTGTGAATTCTCCTGCAATGGCTCCAGGTTCTCAAGGGAGCCATATTCACTGCCCACCTCTTCCACAGCCTCCCATGCACCGAAATTCTCCTTCTCCAGTACCTAGCCGAACCCCAACACCTCACCACACGCCCCCAGGCTTGGGATCACAGCAACAGCAGGCAGCAGCAGCTGCCACTACTGCCCCGACACCTGCTCCTCAGGCAATGCCACCTGGACCACAGGCCCAAACTATGCACCCCCCTCAAAGGCAAACTCCAACTCCTCCACAGGCACAGCTGCCTCCACAAGTCCAGCCTCCAGTTCCAGTTACCCCTTCTGCAGAGCAACAGCAGCAGCCCTTGTCACAGCAGAGCACGACTGCATCTGTTCCCACACCAACAGCACCACTGCAGCCTCAGCACCCCACAACACCTGTAAGGAAATACTTCAGTTTTGCTTTCCCTGCGAATGTTTAAGTGGAATGTTTAATCTTCAGTTGTGGGTTGGTTTTTTTTTTTTATTTTTGTGTTCCTGGCATGTTTAATATCAAAGTAGGATGTGTTTTTGTGTTTTTCCATCAAGACAAGTCTGTAGATCATCTGATGTTTCCAAAGAGGGAGTATTTTTCAGAATTCTAGTGCACCTTTTGAATTTCACTGTGAAACATGTGAAACATGGATGAGGTTTTTGGTTATGTCTCCATACACATAGTGCTTGTATACAATAGGGAAACAATGTCACTTTCTGTATGCTGGGCCTTCCAGTGCATTTTTCTGATGCATGTTTTCCTATAGTTGAAGCTGTGCAACAGTATGTTCTTGAGGGGAAGCACATATAAGGACTAGAGTACATTTAAACTTGGTGGAAACGTAATATAGGTAAAATGTAGATTAGAGGAAGAAAAATAAGTTTCATTAGAAGCCTATTTGTAATATGTGTTTTGTTCCTTCAGCTTTCACAGCCAGCTGTAAGCATTGATGGGCAGGTATCCAACCCCCCATCTACCAGCAGCACAGAGGTGAACTCTCAGCAGACTGTTCCAGAGCAGCAGCAACCACCCTTGCAGGAAGTAAAAATGGAGATTAAAACAGATGAAGGGGAACCAGAGCAAACAGAGCTGCAAATGGAAGAGAAATCTGAGGTGAGATTGACCAGATGTTGGGTAGAATATCTTCATCTAGTGCTGCTACATGCTTTGTTTCCATGCAAGTCATTCCTTCCAGAATTCAGTGAGAACTCTAGGTGCTACCTGCTGTTGCAGTTTTGATTGTCTTTGTCTTATTCCTAAAGAAGGGTCTGTGTTTTCTGGTGAAAGAAACCAGTGGCCACAGGAAAGGACCATGGTAATGTGGTTGCAGCTGTGAGGCTTTGCTTTGCTAAATGCCAGTGTGAAAATACACTCATGTCAGTCCTGCAGCTGTTAAAATAGCAGATACTAGGATGAGAGGAAATTGGCTTCGAGTTGTGCCAAGGGAGGTTTAGATTTGATATTAAGAAAAATTTCTTCACTGAAAGGGTTATCAAGCATTGGAACAGGCTGCCCAGGGAAGTGGTTGAGTCACCATTCCTGGAGGTGTTTAGAGGTGTAGATGTGGCACTTAGGGATGTGGCCTAGTGGTGGATGTGCACTGCCAGGTTAATATTGGACTCAAGCTTAAAGGTCTTTTCCAGCATAAATGATTCTATGTGTACGTGATGGGCTGCTTTACTGGGCTTTGACAACTTGTTACCAAGGACAGCTGGGAGTGTGGCTACCAGTAATGTCATCCTGGCAGCCCTGGTACGAGACATTTGTTAGAACTGCCTGAAAAGCTGGAAGGTTACCCATGTGTCTATGCTTAAACTTGGTAGCAGCTCATCATTGCTACTACTACAGTGTTTAAAGATGCTTTCTAACACAGTTGCTCAAGTTTTAGGCAAGTTTGAGTACAGAGAAGATACTTCTAATCTTAGGAAAAAGCAGTAAGCAGGATGACAGATAGGTTTAAAGGACAGAAACATGGATGGGTGGCCTCCCAGGAGACTTAAGTGACAGGTTCCAAACTACTTTCCAGGTTAAAGTAGAACCAGTTGTGGAGGAATGTAAACCAGACCCAATGGAGCAAGAAGAGAAGAAACCTGAAATGAAGACTGAAGTATCAGAGGGGGAAGAAAGGCCTACTACTCCAGCTACTCAGTCTTCTCCAGCAGCTGGGCAGTCTAAGAAAAAAAGTAAGCAGGAACACTGTTTTGACTGAAATTCACTGCATCTTCCTAGAGAAATCTTGTGGGGTGGGGGAAAACCTGGACTTTCTTTTTTGGTACTTAGTAGGCTTATATGGATTGCCCATTGTGGCTTTTGGACAAAAAAATCTAATAAAACATGCTTATAATTGCCTTTGGGCAAATTCTTTAAGGCTTTAGAATTAGACACTAAGCCTTAGTAAAACTGTCAATACAGTAGAGATTTGAAATACTCAATTACAGATTTTCTAGACATGTTTTTTTCTTGGGACCTCAGAGAGGTGCTGTATCTGGAATGTAAATCATCTCTACTCATTTTAGCAATGGCTTCCTCTGATCTTTTGTTCAGGTGATTGTTTTAATATCCTCGTTAGAACTCAGTGTTACAGAGGATAAATAAGCTATGCTAAGTACCTTAAACCCATTGTCTGTAGTCTTTTTCCACAGACTTCACATTTTCCAGTAGATTTCTTCCTTCCAGCTGTTTCTGCTGTCTTCCTAATGTTGATTGTTTTTCAAAGTTTTCAAGCCAGAAGAGTTGCGGCAGGCACTTATGCCAACACTGGAGGCACTTTACCGGCAGGATCCAGAGTCTCTTCCGTTTCGACAACCTGTGGATCCCCAACTACTAGGAATTCCTGTGAGTGCCTTAGCAAGATACTTTCCTGGCTTTAATTCAAAGCTACTGTATTTTGACATACCTGTTTGAGAACAGCTTAAGTCTGTCTTGTTAACATCCATATATATATATATGTGATGTGTTTGGAGAGTTTTGGCTTAGGCAGTGGGCCATACAATGTTTGACTTAGGAAAGTTTGTTCGGTTCTGTGTTCCTTTTGATAAATGAGCAGATACACCATATATTGAAGTGATTACCAAGAGATCCCCAGTGCTGTGTGGGCATTTTATGGTTGTTGCTTCATGTTGCAATGCTTTTATTGCTGAATTTCATAGGTGCTTCTCGTCATGTATAAAACTTTTCTGAAGAAGTGGGATATTAAACTGATCAAGCCCACTTAAAAAAATCCATCAAGGCTATCTGTTATAGGAAAGGAAGAGACTCTTCAAGTTATAAGCTTTGTTTAGGTTGAATTTTCTGCTCATTTTAGAACTGTCTTGAGAAGACATAATTATCGTTCAAGTATCTGTCTTTTAAAGTCTCCAAATTGACCGTACAGCTTCAGTGTATATATAAACAAACATGAATATGTAGAAGTCCTACTTAGGTGCTTCAGGCAACATTTTTTGTCTGAAAGATATTTTGGTTGGTTTTGATGTGAGTTTTTTTGTTAAGGCAGACACTGCAAAAATTCAAGATCTACTGTATAACGGGCATTTATATATTTGCTGATGTTTTTAACAAGTTTTCTGTCATATTCTGAAGACTTTTGTAGGAGAAGTTGCCTTGTAATTGGTGGTGGATTGGACAAAGACGTGGAGGAGATATATCTTTTATCACAGAATAAAGTTATTTTTGTTAGGTTATCTGGTCTATTAAAACCAGTTGCTTTCTATTAATGCTTTTGTGTATATCTTCAGATCATAATGGCTGCAAAAACACTGCCATTTTCTACTTTTTGTAATACTTGTTTTGCTGATTAAAATTAGAGTGGCTTTGTTTCATCAGGAGTGAATGAGAAACAGTACATGAGAAATAAAGGAGTAATGAAAAGAAAGCACTGGGGAATGATATGGTATTACTTAGAGATTGCATTGTGTGTGTCACAAGCAGTTTGACAGTCAAGTCAGGGAGGAACCCGTTTTTCTTGATGAGAGGAATTTATATGCTGAGAATGCACATGCTGTCATGTCACAATATAGTTCTGTAGTAGTGTTTTGATATGCTGCGTATTCTTGCAGGATTATTTTGACATAGTGAAGAACCCCATGGACCTTTCTACTATCAAGAGAAAGCTGGACACAGGACAGTATCAGGAACCATGGCAATATGTAGATGACATCTGGCTCATGTTCAATAATGCCTGGTTGTATAACCGGAAAACATCCCGGGTGTACAAGTACTGTTCCAAACTGGCAGAGGTGTTTGAGCAAGAAATTGACCCAGTTATGCAGAGCCTGGGCTATTGCTGTGGAAGAAAGGTAAGAAAATAAGTATATTTAGTCAACTGCTTGCTTCCTTGCATTGAAGAGGAAAAATATGGCAGTTGCACTTGTTAGCAGTTATAGTGTGTCAAAAATTCTGAAAGTTTACCAGGATTCAGCAATCTTGAGTAATCTGATTTTTGAGGGGTTTATGGATCTTCTGTCTAGTGCTTAAATCATCTATTTGTATATAAGCCCTTGGGGGAGAAAAGTCAGTAACTGAAGCCTTATTTTGATTAGAGTGAACCCTTTTGCTACTGCAAATTAAGCAAATATGATTTTTGAAGAGATCTGTGCACAGAGTAAGGTGTAAGTGTGCATTGCTTGGGTCACACTTGCTTTCCACGGAGAGCAGGTGAAAACACGAATGAGTACTAAGACGAGACATTCCTCTTTGCAGTTGGAGTTCTCGCCACAGACTTTGTGTTGCTATGGCAAACAGCTATGCACAATCCCTCGAGATGCCACTTACTACAGTTACCAGAACAGGTAAGGAAAGCTCACTTGGTGCGGTGCTGTGCATGCTGTGACCAATCTGTTACAGGTGTGCATGCATTTACATAGACGCCCTCTTTATATGTGTACGCCTTTGTGTTTCAAGATAAAAACTTTTCTGGAACTGCTCTTGAATAGTTTGCTTTGTGTGTTAATAATGATTTCTTTCTGCAAAGTTCACTGCAGCCTTTGCTCTTCCTCTTTTGTTTACAGAAATGCGATGTTTTACTACATTTTTATCCTGCAGTTAATTAAATCTTCGGTTACCTATAAATCATATATACAAGTCTGTTGCCTTTGCTTCCTACTATGCAGCAATATTTTTCATGCAGAACAATGAGTAAACTATGCAGCAAGTATACTAGCACTCATAATACATATTATTCTTGACAAGTCTGTTTTTCTCATGATGTTAACACTGAAGAGCAAACTTACTTTTGAATTGCACATCTTAACTGGAAGATCTGTGTATTCACATCTTCAGCAGATTGATACTTGCTTTTTCTTACGAAGTTTCCTGAAGGGAATTGTCTCAGCATGAGCTGTCAATAGCTCTGTAAAGTGCTGTCACTTCTGCAGCTCTTCTGAATATCTTTTTTACTTTGGGTTTATTAAAGGATTTAAACCTATTTGACTTCTTAAAGACAGTTTCTTGCTAGGCATCTCTACTGGCTGAGGAAATGAGGCAGGAAGAAGCAGGGAGAGTCATGCTTTAACACTGCCATATCCCCTGGCCTGTCATGAGAATGCACCTGATAGAGCAGAGGACTGGTTAACTCCAAACTGTGTCACCTCCATCCAGTTATTTAATTTCTGCTCTCTGTTCATTCCAACACATTAAACAAACAAACAAAAACCCCAGAGCAAACCAGAACAACACAAACACTAAGGATTTTAACTGAAAACCAAGAATATTTTGTAAGAGTTAGTTGTAGGTTTTTTCAAGCACCCATTCTGATGAAAGCAACCAAAGAGCTACAAAAGTTATATCTTAACCTTTTAAGGCTTTATAAAGGTTTATAGCAGTGACTGGGGGGTTTTAAGCTTTTATTTCACTCCTGTTTTATCCCATAATAGTTACTGTAATTTTAGACTTATATGTAGGGTAGAGCTTTTCATATCATGTCAATATCTTCTCCTTATGTTTGTCTGTGGGCAAATTCGAGATGGACCAAATTACTCAAATCTGAGGTGTTTTATGTGTTTTCAAATATCAGAAGGGAATGTTTGCACTGTAACAGGTGCATACATGTCTGGCAGATCACATTCTATATACACATACATATATATCTATAGGCTGAAATGTGTCATTCCAGAAGTACTGTTCTCTGCATTATCTCAGATGAAAACCGGGAGAGAGGGTTGGGACCTGTTCTAGCCTAATAGCTGCTATAGTATTGGTTTGTGTGGCTTTGTAATGAACTTGTTTGAATTTTCTTTTATTTCTTTTTATTTTTAGCTGTCTTGTGCACTCAATTAACATGCCTTAGTGATAGACAGGCCACAGTTCTAGAACATTTTTGAGGTCTAGGGTAGAATCTTGAATTAATCTCTATTCAAATACAAATGAAATCATTCTCTCTAATGCTTGCTGTAGTGATGGCTAGACTGTTCTACATGCAGACAGGGCTATGGCAGAATCATATCCATGTCGAGCATTGTGTGTGTAGTTAATGTTAACATAGAGTTTAACAGTTCTATTCATTAGTCTGTAAGAATTTTGAGGACAGATTTTATGGTTCTTGAAGTTTCTGATGTTTAGCTTTCCCTTTCAACTGGGAGAGAATCATGTGACCTTTCAGCATTTATACATTTAAGATGGAAGACTGTCCCTCTTCCATTGATCTCCTGCAGATCCTCCTGCCAACAGAACTGCTGTGCTGATGTACAAGTCAGAGTAGCAGTTCCTCCTTCCTTCTGCTCTTTCCCCCTGTCTCATTTTAATTCTTTGCTGTACGTGGCATGGATTATTAAAATGAAGAGGGTATGGGTATGCTAAAATGGAATACTCTTGTTTAATTTGTTTTAATTGTTTGCTGCTTGTGAACCCATTTGAGATTTAATGCTAATCTGTGCTTTGCCTTGGCTTTCTGCTTTGTGTTGTCTTGTCCTGCTTCTATGTTTTTGTTTTTGTCCTGCAAACCCCCATTTCTTTGTTCGTGTGTGTGTGTTATTTTTTTAATTTCTCCTTCATGCTTGTCATTGTCTGCACTTGGCTTGATTGCGCAAAAAAAAACAAACAAAAAAATCCAAACCAAAAAACCAAACCAACCAAACTCAATGTGGGGCCCATAAATCTGCATCATTGAATATCCTTGTCGCCGTTGATGACCTGCTCTCTGCTCCTGTCCCTTCCTTGGCCTGCTGTGATTGGTGACTCCGTTGCTTGACTTGGGCTGTGTTGTGTGGACGGAGCAGTTCACCCAAATATGGCCTTCTTGCTGACAGGTATCATTTCTGTGAGAAGTGCTTCAACGAAATCCAAGGGGAGAGCGTTTCTCTGGGAGATGACCCATCACAACCTCAAACGTGAGTTATTTGTGTTTGCTTGGGCTGTGCATTCAGGAGCTGTATCATGGCCTACAGGGCTTTTCTCAAAGGGAGCCAACTTAGCTTCAGGTTTTTAGGCTACTAGAAGGAGGACAATATATTCTTCATAAAAGCCTCGACTCGTGCTTTTCTTTAATATCTGGACTGACCAAACTAGTGAAAAATAAGCACTTAGTGCTTAAAATTGCAACTCTACCAATAGAGAGGAAAGAAGAAAATGGTTTTTTCCCTGAGAAAAAGTGAAAGTATTGTACTGCAGAAAAATAACTTGCCTGCAGGCGAGTAGGTGACAGACATAGCTTGAAATGTCAAATGTACCATTTTCTTTATACACTGGCTATGCTATTAAACTTTGTATTCAACATCAGGTTGTTTTTCATCCAAATCAGAAGCAGGCAACCTACTTCTGCCATACAGATATTTCACTGCTGCAATACCATCTGCTTATGAGAAATGTTGTGCAGTTGTTGGGAACGCAGTAAAAATCTGTGCATGGATTTAGTTTCCTTTTACCATGTTGGTGGCAAACTGTTGGGACAGTCTTTGATTTTGCTGTACCCTCCTGACACCTACTCCCCAGGAAAAGCTTAAAACAAAATTTTGGGAAAATGCTGTAGGAAAGGTAAAGATAGTGTATATAGTAATGGCTGGGCTGGGGTTGCAGGGCTTGGAAACTGAAACACATCCTTTGAAGTTAATGTTGGAGGAGAGCTAGGGGAATCTGAAATAAGATAACTTACCTCTCTTGGTAATTAAAGATAATTGGAATTCTCTGCCTGCAGAGTATGAGAGTGATATCAAGTAGTCTTTTCACTATTAAATACTGGTCAGACCCATCCAAAACTTGAATGTCAGCAAGCTTTAACATTTATACTGTAGTAAAACTGAATAAGGAAGCAGTGTTGTTCTATACAAACCATTATCCCATAAAAATGTTTTCGACAGTTGAGTAGCATATACTTTAGTTGTCTGTCACTGTAAAATACAACTCCTTTCCTTGTAGTGCCAGTGAGTGTTTAAAAAAATTCTGCTTGCAAGTTTTGTCTTGGTTTGTGGATAGGTGTGGTATGGCATGAATGTTTGTTGTCTTGCGTTAAAACTGAGTTTTATTGCCTGTTTCTCCATAGCACGATAAACAAAGAACAGTTTTCAAAAAGGAAAAATGATACACTGGATCCTGAACTGTAAGTATTGCTGTCACACTTTGAATGATGCTCACTTCATTATAATTACTTTGTAAGAGATATGTTATTCATTCACAATCAGCTTTGTCTTTCAATGTTTTCCAATTTCATGTAGCTCCGTTAGCTGGCAGGGGCTGCTCAGGAAGCAGCATATCTGGTGCTCTGTGCTGAGAACCCAAACCACATCACAGCTGTGTTTGGGTAATACATAGCACTGGATGTATGTGCTGAAATTACTCCATTTTGTTATCTTGCATATAAATTCAATAGAAGGATGAATGCAGATAGCTTTTCTAGTTGTTGTATTTTACAGGCCTGAACTAGAAGGAAAAGTTGTTAAATTTTGAATCAGCCAGTTCTCTTCTGTGCTGTTCTGGAAGCAGAACTGTAGTCATTCTGTAATGTTAAGGTGATGGTGACTCAGCAGCTTTTCTTTATATCTGAGAGTTTTTTGAAGCCACTTTGTGTGGTCCCTCCATTGTACACCTGTGTGACTGCTCTGCAAACATTAATTTCATTCTCAATTGAATGAGCAAAAAGGATGTTTATTATTCCCACACCATCCTTCTAAGGGCATAAGAGTCAACCAGTCCTTCTGTTTTACAAAGACGTGGGAAGGAGAAAATAGTAATTTGATTCATAACTTTTCTTTCCCTTTGTTAAAGTGAAGATAGAGCCTAACACTAGAATATAAGCTTAATTTACAGTATGATACTACATGCTCTGTGCAGATTACAACTCTTCAATCAAAGTCTCAAACTCATAGAAGACAGGCATGTTCAAAAGGCGTCAGGTTGCCTTGATACCTGAATTATATTCACCAACATCTGGGAAGTAGACCAAATCACTTACCTCAGTTGTCCTTAAATCTCTGCTAGTCTTCCAAAAGTGACTTGGGTATTGCTTCTGTTTTCTTTCTTCCCACCTTTCTGCAGTATATCTGCAATGTACCCCAGGGTTTGTGGTTTACAGATTTTGTCCTTAGAAGGTCTTCACTTTTAAAGAAATCAGTGAATGCCAGTAAGACAAGCAAATGGTAATAATAATGTTTCCCTGCATAGTCTGCCTGATTTGAGCTGACAGGTTCTTAATTCATTCTGGAGGCTGTTCTCAGCATAGATGTACCTTCTATGTTATATAGGCTCAAAAGCCTAAATGCTAGAAGTCCTCTAATAAAACATTACAAAATGTACAAGTAAGTAATTATACTACTAACCTTTGCTTCCCTTTGCGCTTTTTTTTTGCCTTCTGCAGATTTGTTGAATGTATAGAGTGTGGAAGAAAAATGCACCAGATCTGTGTTCTTCATAATGAGATAATCTGGCCTTCTGGGTGAGGAATTTCTCCTTATTAAGTAGAGTACACATTCAGTATTTACTATAGCTAGTGTATAAACTTCCTTACGTAAGTTTTGTTTAAAAGAGTGTCTAATGGAAGAAGTTACATTCCCTGAAAATTTCACACAATCTATAGGGTACCATCAAATTTAGACATCATATCTGACTGTGTTGTGTGTGACGTTGTTTCTAATCTTTAATGGTTCTAACATTTCTTTGGAAGAGGGGATTTCAACCTTACGTTTCAACCTTTTATGTTTAAAGACACTCAGCCCTTCATGAAAAGAGGGTTTTAGTTCTGGTAACAGTTCGAGTGATCTGTTTTCTGTACAAACCATACTGCTTTGTCATTTTCAAAAACGTTTTGTAACAACAGAAGAATTTAGCAGGTGAAATAACTTTTTTGACCTCGGTGATCGTATTTAATTTAAAAAACAATATAGTCTTGTTTAGATACTTCATGATTCTTGATCAACATACTGGCTTTTCTTCCAATTGATTTTAAAAGCTTTTCATAAAAGATGATAAATTACATGTAGGTAAAGTTCTAGAAGAACTTAAATGTGTCATTTCTTGACAAGAAATCTATGAGAAAGCATTCTGTTGTCCCATCCACGTTGCAGTGGAAGAGAGTGGACATCCTGTAACTGAGGAATAATCATAGAATTGTTTCAGTCTGTGTTGTATTTGGGCAAGAAAAAAAAATCAACCTTTTGCTTTGTGTTGTGGTATCTCATCTTCATCATAGACAGCAGTTTGAGCCTGACTGCTCCAAGAATACTTTGAGCAGCAATTGTTAGACCTGCCAGTGGAGACTGTTTCCTGGGCTTGCAGGTGGTGACATGGGTGACTGACAGGAGATGCAGCCCCTGGAGCTTAGATCCTCCTCTGCAACTCTGAAACAGTTGAGCTGTTTCTGCTGGCACTGTTCTTTGTGCTGTCTTTTATTTGAAATTTCAGTTAGTGTATTTTCCAGACCAGATAAGTTTTGGTGAAAGACTTTGCTTCTAATGGTAAGGTGCTAGAGGACTTGATGGTCTGACTTGGGGTGACTTCACTGTCTCCTCTTTTTGCTTCAGCTTCGTCTGTGATGGCTGCCTAAAGAAAACAGGACGAACCAGGAAAGAGAACAAATTCTCTGCTAAAAGTAAGATTCTAACACTTGCACCAACAAATTTAAGTAATATGTTAATGGGGAAGAGTTAGCTTTTATGCTCGTTTTGCATTTAATTTGGTTTTTTGGAGTTGGAGGATACTTTTTGTCAATTTTGACCATCGGTTCTGTGATGTTTGGAATTATACTCTGATGTAGAAAATTAATGCATTGTTTTAGAGCACTATATATACTGCAAGATATGCACCCTTTTATCTCAGCTGCAGTATTAATAGCATTGGGAAATAGTTACTGTATGACTGCAGTCTAACTTAAGTTTACGATAACGTGTTCAAGTCACTGTGACTGCTGCTCTTAAGAGCTTTGATGGAGATCAAGATTGCATCACCTGGTCACAAAACTCTCTATAGACATTTCCTCTTGATCAAGGCAACTGGTTTGATGGCTGTGTAGGAGGAAATGTGTGCAGTCATTGTCCATCTGTTCTGTAGACAAAATTAGTCTTTCAGAAACTTCTTAGGTTTGTGTACTTCTTATAGATAGTGAGGATTTATGTTTCTACTGAAATAAAAAAAAATCCCTGGCCACCCAATAGCATCAAGATTCAGCAAATCATTCAATGAATGGTTTCAACATCTGAGTCTTTTTTCAAAATCTCCAAAATCAAAACTCCCTGGATTCAACAAGAATACAGGAAGAATACAAGGGTTCTTTTACCATTTCTATCAGTTTTTGTGTCTAGCAACCTGTAAGTATTGCATACTTAGCGTAGTAGAGTGACGTTTTAACAAAAGATGTCAAATTGGAAAAATGAAAAGCTGATTGGCAGATGTGTAACTCTACCAGAAGTAATGGCTAGTCACGAGGCAGGCCCTGTTACACCACAAGTCGTACGCTCCCTTTCAGCTTTAGGTTTTTGTCAACTAATTTCGTGCTTCTTTTGTATGAAGATTGCTTGAAAATGAGAAACTTATAAACTAAGTATGTTAGTTGCAGATACAGTTTAATTAGTTTTATTTAGTTTTCTTTCCGTTGTTGAAATATATTCTTTTGGTAGTTGGAGAGACTAACTTGGCTAGTATGTCTTTATAGACAGAATATATCTCCAAATGTAAAGTCTACCTGTGAAGATATGCTTGAGAGCAGTGTTTCGTAATCCAGTTTAAGTAACTAATAACTTCTATTCAGGAGGAACCTTAATTGTGATTGACTTTTAAGACAGATAGAAATTGGTCGAAATTGGATGAAATACAGATTCTTCATTCATTTAAATAATGCCTAAGCCTTAAATGTGCCTGCAGGGGAAAAGCAGCTCACCCCATTTAGAAGTGGTAGAGTTTAAAGGTAAAGCTTTACTTATGTTAACATACTGCATGTGTTAAGAGTCACACTTCATTTAACATCTGAGTAGAGAATTCACATATGAACAGTTCAGTTTTGTATATGTTTGGAGCTGTATTTTTCTCCTGCAGGGTTACCAGCTACAAGACTTGGTACCTTCCTGGAGAACAGAGTCAATGATTTCCTAAGACGACAGAATCACCCTGAGGCAGGAGAGGTTACAGTTAGAGTGGTACACGCATCTGACAAAACTGTCGAAGTAAAACCAGGAATGAAAGCAAGGTGTGTTCTTTCCGTTTCTAATTTTACTTTCTTTTGGGGGATATGGAAGTTATTTGGACTTATGTGATACTCTTTTGATTAAATAAAATTGTTTAGGTTGGAAAATACCTCTAAGATCGAGTCGGACTGCTACCCTAGCACTGCCAAGGCCACTGCTAAACCATGTCCCTAAGTGCCACATCTGCACATCTTCTAAATCTCTCCAGGGATGGTGACTCAGCCACTTCCATGGGCAGCCTGTTCCAATGCTTGATAGCCCTTTTTGTGAAGAAATTTGTTCTAAAATCCAATTTTAAAAAGACTTTTGTATTTACAACCTCACCACCAGCCAGTTCTATGTTCCAGCAGCATATTAATTTGTTGTGATGTGCGTCATCTTTCTCATGGTAAAAAGTGGATGCCCTGTATTTGAGTAGTCTGTAAGTGTTTAACTTTAAATTTGTGCTAAAATTAGTAGTGTAGTCCTCATCTGTTGCCTTCATTAGTAACATGCAGTCTCTATCATGTGAACATGGTATTCCTCCTTACTTCTAACCTGCAGGTTTGTGGACAGTGGAGAGATGGCAGAGTCTTTCCCTTACCGAACAAAAGCTCTTTTTGCCTTTGAGGAGATTGATGGTGTAGACTTGTGCTTTTTTGGGATGCATGTGCAGGAGTATGGCTCAGACTGCCCTCCACCCAATCAAAGGTGAGGAACTGCAATGAAGGTCTGTTTAATTTGGTACTGTCTCAGTTGGGTGAACCTCCTGAAGTTCTGTATAGAGCTTCCTGTGGCTCATGTGAGACCTTTAGTCCTGTTAAACTCTAGAAGCAAAGTAGCTTCTGCGGGGAGTAGGTTAGAGTTGCTTCTTACTGGGGATGCTGGCTGGCAGTGTCACCTTAAGGATCACTTACCAATATCCTCAAGGAAGGGATTGCATAGTTTTAGGGAGATGAGGTTAGGATATCAAAAGGAGGCCAAGTTTCTAGAGGTACATTACAATCAGAGACTTTTGGGACTGCTGTTGTAATGGATGGTTCAGATGCATAAAATAACATGAATAAACTTGTAGAACTACATTGAAATCTCTCTTCCTCCTCACACCTTCTTTGGTTTGTTTTTTCTCTTTTTTAGGCGAGTGTATATATCTTACCTTGACAGTGTTCATTTCTTCCGCCCTAAATGCTTGAGGACTGCTGTCTATCATGAAATACTAATTGGATATCTAGAATACGTTAAGAAACTAGGGTAAGTATGTTTTTAATGTTTTCTTTACAGCATTTGTGGTAGGTAGTTTTTATTGCAAATTAAATTACTGCATTGTGTAGTTCATAATATGATGCCTGAGTATCAACTTGTGATAGAATATAGTAGCAACAACTGCGCATAGTTTAAAAGGAGAAGAGACAAAAAGGGATCACAGGCTTTTCAGGAGAGGCTTATGCTTCAGATATTTCTAGGTTTCCAAACTCACATAAAACTTCAAGTCTAAGTAGAAGAAGTGAGCCATTGTCTAGTCCATAAAATTTTGCTGTCCATATTGTTTGTAGTGCAGTCCTTGTGTAATGCCGCTAGCTTTAATTAGGTCATTCCTTTGGGCTGGCAAGTAAGTTCTTACCTGTGTTTATAAGGAGAAAGTTAAGTGTATTCTATCTGTACTGATTAACTCTGTAACAGTTGTATAAGACCCCTAAGGAATCTTTTGCAGAAGGAGTAGTTGAAATGGTGAGAAACTGAAGAGTGAGGAAAGAAAGAGAATATACTTGGGACAGCATAAAAGAACAGAAAACAACTGAAATAATAAAAAAGGTGGAAATTAAATGGCTATGATTACTGAAATAGAAAGGGCAGTAAAGCAAACATCAGCCTATTGTGAAAGGTATCTGGTGTAGCTTGATAGAGAGTTATTTGTGAAGAAACTCTTAGGGACTATGTTTAAAGCAGGTCCTTGAGAAAAGTTAGGGGAGTCGAACTGGAGGTGAGTGGTACTGTCTTCAGTGAGTATTCTTTAGTACTTCAAAAGCATACATTAGGCTTCTTTCTGCTTCTTTTATTGTGTATTTTCCAACCTGCGAGTCTGTACAACTGCTGTATAGAGCTCAGGCCTCAGTTTTGCTTAATGCTATTTTCTGTGCTAATGAGTAACATCAGGTTCTCATTTTGGGAAAACAATATTGGTCACGCAGTATCATCTCTCCATTCTCAGGCAGAAGGAATGACAACTGGCTGCAGTTCCCAGGGTTGGGATAGGGTTCTGCAGAGCTGTTTCTCAGCATGGCAAGGATGGTTATTTTTCTCTTAACTTGAGAGCTGATTATTCCTCCTACTGGAATTCTTTTCCAAAACTAATAGGGAAGAACTGAGGATGAAGAAGTGATCTTTGGAGTTATATTCCCTGCAGCTGCAACTATTTGCCTGCCATCTATCTTGATAGTATTCTAGAATGTGCACCCAATAGCATGGGTTGACAGGGACTGTTTATTCCCAGATATAAGGGTGAAACTAATTTGTAAAACTGATTCTCAAAGTTAAAAACCAGAGAGTTTCCGATAGAAAAGTGGAAATTCTGTGTTTAAGTAAATCTGTTCTTAAAATGTTGCTAGATGATGAATTACTGCACTGTCTTAAGCTTTTATACTGAAGTTCAGTCTCCAGCTTTCTCCCATTAGTTAATTGGGAGATGGCAATTGCAGGTCCATATCAGGCTTTGATTTTTATCTAGTCTGAAAAATGTGCAGACTTTACATATAGACTACTACATATATAGCTCTGAACTTAAAAAAATGAGTGAAAAGACAAAAATGTTATTGCCTAAACGCGGCCGGAAGGAACACTGGAATTAAAACGAACGAACGCTGGAATTAAAATACAGAGCGCTGTAATTACTGTCCGTCTGGGAACTGCGGCCAACTCGGTGGTGACGCCACCTGGTGGCGGAGAGGAGAGCACGCGGGTGTCGTCAGAGCCCACATGTCCCGTTTTTGTCTAACCACGCCAGGTATACTACTGGACACATCTGGGCGTGCCCACCCAGCGAAGGAGATGACTACATCTTCCACTGCCATCCTCCGGACCAAAAGATACCCAAACCCAAACGACTGCAAGAGTGGTACAAAAAGATGCTGGACAAGTCTGTGTCGGAGCGCATTGTCCACGATTACAAGGTGTGTTAAGTGTAGGCTGGGGGGCATTGAGCACCCTTGTCTTGCCTTTCTTCCTCGGCTTATTGTGCCTGATACTTGGCATTTACTACATTAGTTTTAAGTGAATTGAGCACTAAAAGTTTGGAGTTAAAACATATCCTCTTCAAAGCATTTAGCTTCTGATGTTGTTCTAGCAAGACTTCTGAAATGATTCCTTAGAACAAACTAAATTCTTGAGGAATACTATAAAAGACAGCAAAAGAAAATACATGATATCTTAAATCTTCTTGTGTTAGATAAAATTGGAAGGTTAGGATGTCCATGCAGTTAGGTGTATGTTAAATCTTTGGAATTATCAGTACTCCAGCTGTTGTCGAGATTATAGTGATTATATTGTCCCATTTGGTAAGTATGCATATTGAAATCCAGCACGTGGTAATGTTTTCTTCCTTCCAAGTGGGAATATTTGAAATGTATTTGACGAACTATAACTGATGCAGTGTTAAATCTGCACTTAGAATATGCTTTCATAAAATATATTGAAATATTAAGCTCTCCTTTGTTTGGTCTACTGATGCCTTTTTTTGTCACTTATTGGGAACTTTGCCTATGGTTATGTGACTTGTAATAGTGGTAACCAGTAGTGGGTTTGCTCTCTTTCAGGATATATTTAAGCAGGCAACAGAAGATCGTCTAACAAGTGCAAAGGAGTTACCTTACTTTGAAGGGGACTTCTGGCCTAATGTTCTAGAGGAGAGCATTAAGGAACTAGAGCAAGAGGAAGAAGAACGGAAGAGAGAAGAAAACACTAGTAATGAAAGCACAGATGTAAGAATGCTTCTGCTATTTCATGATCTAATGTAAAAGTTGGGATTATAAGTGGCTAATAATAAAAAAGGAGGGGGCCAAGGCTGGTTAACTGGCCTTTTCACCTTTCACTGTAAGATGAATTTCAATTTTACAGTTTATAAATTAGAGCTATTTAAATACCACTAAGCTACATTTCAATGAACAGCAGCTGTTCATATGGCTATAAACCTATCTAATTACTAAAGGCAATTAGGTTGAAACAGCTGCTAGTTGAATATTTTTCTGCTTAAATCCAATTGTTATCCATGTTCATGTTGCCACCTCGGCCTGACTTGGAAATGTTCTTCCTTAAGCTTTAGCTTTTGAATAGTGGCTAACTCTTTTCTTCTAACTTACATGTTCTAACACCAATCTCAGCAGATGGTCTGAGAAGGTAGCGGAGTGCTGTGAGTTAGTACTTGACTCTCAATAGGTTCATCTACTAGCTTTAAGGCACTGAGGATCTGAAGCACAAATTACTGCTAAACTGTTGTTGGGCTGCTTTAAACTAGAGAAACTTCTTGCTGGTGTCTTGTGTAGGGGTTTTTTTGAGAATGTGCAACTGTGTTTTCACATTCCACAAAAAAAAAAGGTATGCCTCTTAATTCAGCAATAAATTTGAAAGTGGACAGATGCAGAATTTATGCATCCGCCTATCCTTGGATCTTCTAAGCTTTTATGGAAGAGGTGGTAAAGCTAGGATAAGGTTAGTACTTTGTCTCACACAGTAGTACTTGTTAGTTAACTCTGTTTAAACACTGCTGCTTCATCACTTTTATCAGATACTAGATTTTTGTTGGGGCTTAGAATTTTTTTGCTAAAAGACCTTTGGATCAAAAAAGTTAGGTTTAATGTTACAATTAGAAACTGTGCTTCTCCTGTGCAGCTCTTTGCAATGCCTTCTTTCAAGGACTTAGTTCAATATAAGTGCAAGAGTATCATGGCAATTAGGCAACTGGATATCAAATTTGCATTAATTAACATCTGTCTTAGGAAGGTAGTGATTGTTTTCCATGTGGTATAGCTACAAGTTCCCATCTCTGTGTGAGATTGGTCAACATTCAGTCGAGCCTTCACAACAGTTTGGCCCCAAAATCCTGAGGTGGAGCAAGCCTGCAGAGCATTACTATTTAGCCTTTGTTATTAAAAGTAGTTTTAACTTTTCATTGACCCTATGTTTTACCTCTTGAAAATGAGGGAATAATAGATTGTACTGTCAAATGAAGTGATAGTCATTCATGGTCACTGGGAATTTCCATTCTGGCAGTTATTTTAAGCGTAGGAAAAATGATTGTTTGGATAAGAATTGCTTTGATCCTTGATCATCATATGCTGTCACGTTTTGGGGGGCTCTCTGAGCAGTCCAGTGAGCAGTCCAATGCTCATTGCTAACTGAATGTAGTTGAAATTAAGCTGACCTGTTCTGTTGAATGTTGCAGGATGTGACAGGAGGAAGGTGAAGGCTAGAAATAGCACTGCTAATGCCTTTTGGACTCAGAACAACAGCTTCATATCAAAATCAGTTTAATGCAGTCTATTAAAAATAAATCTCTTGGAAAGCTGTAGCAAACTAAATTTACGTGGTTTAAGTCTTTTACTTCTAGTTTGTCTGGTATCAGTTGTACTTTTCATTTATTTTTACTTTTGAATTACATTGACAATTCATCTGCTGAACCCCTTTGTGATTGTCCAAGAGATTCTTCAGTGTGCAGCTGTATCAGACAAGTTTTATTAAATAATGTTTCCCTTGCACCTCCTGAGCATTTATGCTTTAACTATTTTTAGATGTGTGTCTTGCTGATCTTGATATCTTTTGGAGTCATTCTAATGGAATTAATTTAATGTTTCCGGGGACCCTGATAAGTGTCTTCAGAGTAAATGATTGTGAAGTGTTTTGTCCTGCAGTTACAGAATATTTGAAAGTAATAGAATGCTAAGTGTTACTGGGATACCTGACATGAAATGTCTTTAAAATTACTAGGTGAGCAAGGGAGACAGCAAAAATGCCAAAAAGAAGAACAATAAGAAGACAAGTAAGAACAAGAGCAGCTTGAGTCGTGGCAATAAGAAAAAGCCTGGCATGCCCAATGTGTCCAATGACCTCTCCCAAAAGTTGTATGCCACTATGGAGAAGCACAAGGAGGTAAGAGTTGATTGAATGAGAAATATGTATTTTACTTCAATAAAGAGGTGTACAAAGCTTTGATACTTCAGAGTCATGCCCTGTAAATTATACAGGTTTGGCTGGAGAGTTGAGAGGCACACCAGACAGACAAGTGCCAGTAAGTCTGGGCGCTCTTTGCTGCGAGGGCAGTGGGGATAAATGCAACTGTACTGGTGCAGAACTTCCTAACAGTCTAGATTGTCACAACAGTTTCACTGTTCAGTTCAGTGTCCCTTACCTAATGCTTCAGAAGAAGGTGAAACCTGCAGGGCACCCAGAGGTGTGAGATTTCCAGGTCCTTACCAAGCACACCATCTGGTGGCACGTCATTCAAGTGTTAGTTGTCCCTGGAACTGTACTCTCTGTGTAATGAAGTTGTTTTATTTTTCAGGTCTTCTTTGTCATCCGCCTCATTGCTGGCCCTGCAGCCAACTCCCTGCCCCCCATCATTGAGCCTGACCCACTCATCCCGTGTGACCTGATGGATGGGCGTGATGCTTTCCTCACTCTTGCTAGAGACAAGCACCTGGAGTTCTCCTCACTACGAAGGGCCCAGTGGTCAACCATGTGCATGCTGGTGGAACTGCATACCCAGAGCCAAGACCGCTTTGTTTACACCTGCAATGAGTGCAAGCATCATGTGGAGACCAGATGGCACTGCACTGTCTGTGAGGTATGTTTGGTGAAGTCTTCCCTGCGTCTGTCCCTGTATCTCTGTGCTCAAAGTGCTTTTTACCTGAACTGATTTCTCATTGTTAACTGATGAAAAAAGATCTGTACAGTTCTTCCACTGGCAGTTCAGAAAGAAACGAGAGAAAACATCTTCCAGAACAGGGTGTTCTACTAATCTGCTTCTTGGAGTGATTCTTGTCTTCTGCTTCCAATCTGTGGAGAGCTGAAGCAGAATTGTGTTTTCTGTAGTTCACTTAAGGTGCCGCTGCTGTTTAAGCAGTTGGGAACTGTGGCAGTTACTTGAGCTGTAATGGTAGGATGAGCTGATTTTTCTGAAGAGCAGTGCATACTTTCTTCTTGCAGAGTCAGAAGTGTTGGGCTGCACTATTTGTGTAAATGGGGCTGGTTTTCTGGGTTTTGCTATGCTACAAGTCAGATCCCAGTACTTGGGTAACTCCTTCACTACTCCAGACCACTGCACTTGATCTTCATTGCTGTGCCCTCCAGGAGCTGGACTGTCGTTGAATCTAGCTTGAAACTTAGGGGTTTTGCCTGCAGGAAGGGAATAGCTGTCTCAGATTTGGTTCTGAAAAGCTGTGATTTAAAATTTGATGATTCCATTTGCTTTGGGTAAAATATATGTATGGTTTTATGTTCTATTACATACCAAAAAATGAATTCTAAATTAATGACTCCTGAGAACTTGGGTCTTTTCCTTAAAGATCAATTGCTGAGCCCAAACTCATGTGCTGTTGCTTTCACAGAAGGTAAATGCTGTTCTGTTCCCTCTCAGCACACACTGTTGTTTAACTCAAATCTTCTAACTAAAAATGCAGCTTTCATTCTCCTTCTTGGAAAACTGGTACATCTTCTGCCACTCTTGCCCTCTTCTGTTGAAGCAGGAGCAGATGGGCAGCTATTTGTTCTTTGCCTCTTTCTTTTCCTTTCCTATTGGGAAAGGAGGTTTTCTGGCCCAGCTGAATAATGTGTGATTTATTAGCTCAGAGTGAACTTGTCTTTCAAGGTGTATGTATTTGTGTAACTTTCAGATGCCTGTACGCCCACACACTTTCCCTGGCTATAATTTGGATTTATTCCTTCTCTAGTACCTCAATAGTGCATGAAAGATTGAATTTTTCCCTAGAGCAACAATTTGCCTGGAACAGACTGGGAGTAATTTGTTGAAGTGGCATGACATCGTTTATTTCTTTATTGTATGGAGTCTCAGGAACACTAACTCTTCCTTTGTTGTCTTTCCAGGATTATGACCTGTGCATCACCTGCTATAACACTAAAAACCATGACCACAAGATGGAGAAATTAGGCCTCGGTCTAGATGATGAGAGCAACAACCAGCAGACTGCCACCACCCAGAGCCCTGGTGATTCCCGCCGCCTGAGCATTCAGCGCTGTATCCAGTCTCTGGTCCACGCCTGCCAGTGTCGGAATGCCAACTGCTCACTGCCATCCTGTCAGAAGATGAAACGGGTCGTCCAACACACCAAAGGCTGCAAACGCAAGACCAACGGAGGGTGCCCCATCTGCAAGCAACTCATCGCTCTCTGCTGCTACCACGCAAAGCACTGCCAGGAGAACAAGTGCCCCGTGCCCTTCTGCCTCAACATCAAACACAAGCTCCGTCAGCAACAGCTTCAGCACCGCCTGCAACAGGCGCAGATGCTCCGAAGGAGGATGGCGAGCATGCAGCGCACCGGTGTGGCAGGCCAGCAGCAGGGATTGCCCTCGCCCACGCCAGCCACCCCAACAACTCCAACGGGCCAGCAGCCCCCAACGCCACAGACCCCGCAGCCCCAGCCTCCGCCCCAGCCCGTGTCGCAGCCTCAGCCTGCGCCTCCCAACAGCATGCCACCCTACACCATGCCAAGAACTCAGCCCCCCAGCGCTGTGTCCCAGGGCAAGGCAGGTGGCCAGGTGACGCCTCCAACTCCACCCCAGCCACCACAACCACCAGTTCAGGGCCCTCCTCCGGCAGCAGTGGAAATGGCCATGCAAATCCAGCGGGCAGCGGAGACCCAGCGCCAGATGGCACAGGTTCAGATCTTCCAAAGGCCAATTCAGCACCAGATGCCCCAGATGCCACCTATGGGAATGAACCCTCCGCAGATAGGCAGAGGTCCTGGTGGTCATATAGATCAAGGAATGGGGCCAGCGGGAATTCAGCAGCAGCCGCCATGGGTGCAGGGGGCCTTGCCCCAAGCTCAGCTGCAGCCGGGAATGCAGAGGCCATCCATGATGTCAGTAACCCAGCCGGGTCAGCCGATGAATATGGCCCCTCAGCCAGGGATGGGTCAGGTACCTGGCACCGCTCAGCCCAAACAACCACCTCTGCCCCAGGCGGCCTTACAAAACCTACTGCGGACTCTCAGGTCTCCCAGCTCACCCATGCAGCAGCAGCAGGTGCTTAACATCCTTCACTCCAACCCTCAGCTGCTGGCTGCTTTCATCAAGCAGCGGGCCGCCAAGTACGCGGGGTCCCAGAACCCGCAGGGCATGGCGGGTCAGCCTGGCATCCCGCAGGGGCAGCCGGGCCTGCAGCCACAGCAGGCCATGCAAGGGCAGCAGGGAGGGGTGCACCCCAACCCAGCCATGCAGAACATGAACCCCATGCAAGCGGGAGTGCAGAGGCCCAGCATGCCCCAGCAGCAGCCGCAGCAGCAGCCACAGCAGGCCATGGCTGGGATGAATCCTCAGGCGCAGCAGATGAATATGAATCACTCGGGAATGGCTCCCCAGTTCCGAGACCTCCTGATGAGACGGCACCAGATGATGGAGCAGCAGCGCCACCAGCAACAGCAGCAGCAGGGAGCAGGACCGGGGCTGGGGCCGGGCATGGCCAACCACAGCCAGTTTCAGCAGCCCCAGGGCGTCGGATATCCCCAACAGCAGCAGCAGCGAATGCAGCATCACATGCAGCAGATGCAGCAAGGAAACATGGGACAAATAAGCCAACTTCCACAGTCCATGAGTGCAGAGACGGGAGCCAGCTTGCAGCAGGCTTTCCAGCAGAGGCTACTTCAGCAGCAGATGGGGTCCCCAGCTCAGCCCAATCCTATGAGCCCCCAGCAGCACATGCTCCCCAACCAGGCCCAGTCCCCGCACCTCCAGGGCCAACAGCTCCCTTCATCGCTCACCAATCAAGTGCGTTCTCCGCAGCCTGTTCCCTCACCGCGGCCCCAGTCCCAACCCCCTCATTCCAGCCCATCCCCTCGGATGCAGCCTCAGCCTTCTCCACACCACGTCTCCCCGCAGACCAGCTCCCCACATCCAGGACTGGTAGCTGCCCAGGCTAACCCCATGGATCAAGGGCACTTTGCCAGCCCGGACCAGAGTGCAATGCTTTCCCAGCTTGCTAGCAATCCCGGCATGGCAGGCCTCCATGGTACAAGCGCCACGGAACTGGGGCTCAGCTCCGAGAACTCAGACTTGAATTCAAACCTTTCACAGAGTACACTAGACATACACTAGACACATTGTAGCATTTTGGGAGCAAAAAAAAAAAATTAAAAAAAAAAAAGAAGAAAATAAAAAAACTTATTTTCTCAAGACTTTTTGTACTGAAGACAAATTTTTTTGAATCTTTCTTAGCTAAAACAACATTTTTCCCTGGAACACATCTGAACTCTGCAGCGGTAGTTTGTGGTTTTAAAAGCAAACCTACAACGAACCTGAGGGACAGTAGAGTACAAAGAATATATTTTTGTTATGGCTGGAATCATAACCAGTCCTTTTTCTTGGTTTTTTTTTTCCTCGTGTGTGTTGGGGAGGTTGGGGGAGGAGGATGATCTTTTGGTTGTTCACCAAAGGATGCCCTGCTCGTGCCTCCAATAGGTTTTATTTTTTTTTAAATTAATGAAAATATGTAATATTGATAGTTATTATTTACTGAGGCAGATGGTAAACATTTTCCCTATTCTGGTTTTTCTTCATGTCACTGCAAAAAGATCACCACAAAAACAGAACAACAGAAAACACACAGGAGAACCTTTTCCTAAAACCGGAGGACAAAAGGGGTTAATGTTGCTTTAAAAAAAACATTACATATATAAATATATATATATAAAAATAAATACCAATCTTTTCCTCTTTGGTTGGAAATATGTCAATTCTTTGAAAAAATGTAAAAATATTAAATAACTCAGTCCCCTACTGAAGTCTACTTTTGTCCTCCAAGAATTTTCTATACAAGAGTCTGAGCTTAAAAAAACTTCAAGTATTAAAGTAATTTGTACATGTAGAGAGAAGACAACATTTTTGCAAATACACAGGGGCAGCTGCCAAATGGATGTAGTATATATATTGTGGTTTCTGTTTTCTTGAAAGAATTTTTTTGTTATTTTTACATCTAACAAAGGAAAAAAAAACATAAAAAAGAGGGTAAGAAACAATTCCATCGGGATAATTTCAACCTGAGAAAAAGTCCCTGGGGTTTCTTCTTTATGCTTGCTTTCTCTCTCCCATGCCCCTTTCCCACCCTCTTCCACTTTCTGTAAAACTTGAAAATAGAAAGCAAAAAAAAACCCTCAAATGTTGTAAATCATGCAATTAAAGTTGGTTACTTATAAATAAGAACTTTCGATCACTGTATAGACTGTTAAAAATTGATTTCTTATTACCTATTGTTAAATAAACTGTGTGAGACAGACAGTCTGTTTTTAATGTTTCCCTTCTCTCCCACATGTGTTGCTTGTTCTTAAAATGGTGGGGGTAGCGGAATATGTGCTACTTCAAATGTTCGCTATTTAGAAGTCGGAGAGCTATTTAATGTATATGACTGTTTTAAAATGCAAATCTCTAATAAGGGATGTGGAGTAATAATTAGTCTTCTAAGCGGACTCTTTTGGTACAACTCTGCATTCGCGTTGTTCCCGGTATGTATCTTACCAAAGAAACGAGGTCTGACCTCGACAGTTGTGCCAGTCAGCTGTACCCCACCCTGCTCGCTCAGCTTGGGAGCGGCTGATCTTCAAAGGACCTATTTTGCATTTTGAAATGAGAACTATTGTTTGGATATGTGACATTAAAAGATCCTATTTCACTTGGAATACATTGTGCGCCTTTTGGCACCGAAGTGGTGAGCACGAGGTAACCCTGCGTGCACGTCCTGCAGGCGCTGCACCGACAGGGCGTGGGGGTGCCCTGGCACCCCGTGTCGGATCTGGTGACCTGCCAGGTGCAGGGGGATTTCCTCAGCAGGAATGCCGTAGCAGTGGAGCATGTGCGTAGTAAACCCAGTTGTGTGCTGCCCGTAGCTGCGTGCACGGGGAGTTAAACCTGTTGTGCCGTGTGTTGTGTGCTGGTCATCTTGTAGAAGAGGGATGGATGGGAATCTCAGCCAAGTGCCAAACAAAAAAAATGGTGTGTTACAATGTGAATGGATGTTAGAGGCACTTCAGAAACAGGGGAGTAAAATGCTTGATTTGTGGATATAAAGTGCTTGATTTGTGAATATAAACAGAAGTAGGGCAATGAATTCTTGTATGTAAAAAAAGGCTTTTGGTAGCAAGCCTTCAGCAAGCTAGTGGAAAGTTTCTGTGAGGCTTAAGGGAAGCAGCCCTTCTCCTTTGGTATTCTCCTTTGGATAATCCTCATACGACTCACTCCTGCGTGGCACAGACCAGCTCTGTACCAAAGCCACCAAGGCAGCAGTCTGGGATGGTTTATATGTGTGTGCTCCCCAGTAAGCTTTCCTCTTCCTTTCCCTCCCCATCAAAGCCTAGATTTACTTTCAGCCTGGGGAGGCTTCTCAGGATGGGGCATCAATAAAATTCCTTCTGAGACCACATACTGGCTAGCAAAGTGAAAGTGTGCCCGGCTTTCTGACTTGCCAAAGGCTTGACTTGAAAGCTTTTAGTGCAAACAGCTTTCATTTGTGCTGCTGAGTTAGCACACAAAAAGTGGTTAGAATTTGTCCCAACTGGCATCAAAGCATTTGAAGTGGGGAAGCCTCAAGACCTTGAATAACAAGCTGTAGATCTTCCAACTTCCAAGGATGCCATGAGGCATTTTATGTGACAGCACAGCTGCTCTGTCCCTCTTTGTAGGTGCTGACTCTGAGCCAGATTCAGTTTGTCGAAGTGGTCTGGATGATCAATGGTCTTGAATTTGTAGGGCACATCTTTCCTCTACATCTCTCCACTTCTGCTTTCCATGATGCTGCTGGAGAACCAGAATCCCCCATTTGAGGAAATACTATGGCTGACCTAAGTAGTGGTAGGATTTCAGGAAGACAACAAAATTAGGGGGTCATCTGTACCTCTTTTGCCATTCAGTTGCATCCAAGTTAGAGTGGGTTGTTTCACTCCCACTTATTTGTTGGACTCTTGGACTGACAGAAAGAACTCACACTCAAAGTTCTAGCAATCTAGTCAGATGCTTACTGTCCAGGTACAATGGTGCTAATACTTCTAGTCAAATAATATGCAGCTCAGTGACATAAATTTTCCAATGCCCGCCCCTTCCAGGGCACTGCTTTTGCAGTGAGTCAGTTAAGAGGGGGAGTGTAATGTTTGTGGTTTATCCCTCAGTCTTGGGGACATCCATAGGTAAAAAAAAATATACCTTGCTCTTTCCTGGTCCCTTGTTTCTCAATTATGTCCAAATTTACTGTTTATGGAGTGGTTTACATATGTTGTTGCATCGTTGTTCTTTGTTGCTCCTAAAACTCCAGTGACTTGGCCACTGGTGAAATTGCTCATAGCCTGGGTCTGCATTATCGTCCTGACTGTGTCTACACTGATGCATTTATTGATGGATGTATTTATTTTTTAATTCTGTCATTGTGGATGATACACTGTTCTACACAGAGCCACTTGTTGTTACAGAAGGACAGAATGGCTGAGGTGGACAGGCACCTCTGGAGATCATCTATCTAGTCCACCTCCCTGCTCAAAGCAGGGTCACCTAAAGCAGATTGCAACACCACCACCACCACCCCCCCTGCAAGGTGTCTGGGCTCACTTTACTGTGTCCATGTCTCTCTTGTACTGGGGAGCCCAAACATGAATGCAGCATTTCAGATGTGTCCCATGGGTGCTGAGGGGAAGGATCACCTTCCTCCACCTGCTGGCAATATGCTTCCTAACACAGCTGAGGAGGCTTTTGGCTGCCTCTGTCGCAAAGGGCACCTTGTTGGATACTGTTCCACCAGGACCCTCCAGTCCTGTCCTGCCAAACTTGTGCTGATGCATATGGCATTGTTCCTCCCAGGTGAAAGACTGAAAGACTACGTTTCCCTTTGTTGAATTTCCTGTCAAGCCATTCTTTTAGCCTGTTGAGGTCCCTCTGGATGGCAGCACAACCCTTTGGCATATCAACCACTGCTCCCAGTATTATACAGCTGTTAACTTCCCAAGAATGCGTTTGGCCCCATCATTGCGGCCACTAATAAAGATGATGTGAAAAGGGACTGTCTCCAGTACCCGCCCCTGGGGTACGTCACTAGTAACTTGCCTCCACTGAACTTTGTGCCAGTGATCCCAATCTTTCAGTCCATTTTATCCATGTTTATGTAGCCCATACTTCCTCACTTTGTGAGGCAGCTGTTAAGAGATGGTGTCAAAAAGCCTTAAGGAAGTTCAAGATAATCAACATTTGCTGCTATCCTCACATTCACCAAACCATCCCACAAGGCTGTCAGGTTGCTTAAGCTTGATTTCCCCTTCATAAATCTGTGACATCTGCTGCACAACCAGTTGTTGATCCATAGGCTGCATTTCTTTCCCTTCAGGTGCTTCCCCCACTCAGGTCCCAAACTCACGGCCATTGTATCCAGAGCCATGAAGTCACACTTGCTATGCCCAGAGTCTCCCCTGGCAGGATCATTGATGTCCACATGGAAGAGCAGCAGCTGCAGGAAAAAGAGTGTGAAGGCTGGACAAGCCTTGGCAGGCTCTCCATACCATCCCAGATGGGAGAACCCAGCAAGCACCACATCTCCTTTGTCAGGCTGGCAGATGGTGGCCTCCATGCCCTGCAGGAGGGGGTCTCACTGCCAGCACCCAGCGCTTCCACTGGTGCTGCTGCATGGCTAAGGCAGGTCAGATGTTTCTCTGGAAAGCTCCTTGCTGTTTCACTTCAGTTGTTTCACTGGAAACTCCAAGCTCTCAGCCTCCCATGTGCTCAGAGGGTACTGAATTAATGCTGTTCTTGTCCTGTATGTGTGCAGGTGGAATAGGAAACATCCTCCTGGTGCCACAAGTCACAAGCTTCCAGCCTTCATCATTGATTCCCAATCCAGTGAGCACAGACTCTGCCTTCAGTACACATGGGGCATTCAGGCTCTTGAGACTGCAGAGTCTCCAAGAAGATCCTGTTCTGCCCCAGCCTCAGCCAAAGCAAGAAGCCTCCAACGCTCCCTGCAGCACGAGACTTGCAGAGCCATATCCTCCCACACAAGAGCTCAGCCTGGGTAGAGGCTCTGTCACTACAAGGAAAGCTGTTCCAGAGTCTGTGGGATCCCATGCCCTGTGGCACACCACGACTCCCTGGCCCCCTCTGTGCACACCCACCGTGCAACCTCCTGTCTGTTCCTGCTCTCCGGGAGCTGTGCTCCAGGCCCAGCACTTACACGGGATTCTCCCTAGCACCTGCTATCTATCATTTACAATAACACGTACACAGCAAGTGCCACACCAGATAATTGCACAAAACCCAAGACAGTGCTGGTTAACAGTCTCCTGGTCATCAGACAACTGCTGTAAGAGTGAAACAATCTACAACAAAGCTCCTGGAAGGCTGAGACAAGTCCAGGCAAAGCTCATTTAGTGCAGAGCTTGTGTCCTCTTACAAGCAGTGGCAGCACCACAACAAGGCTGAATTAGATGATGTGGCAGTGACAGCCATTCCAGCTTCTGTTTCATTTTCCAGAGTCTCCTCCAGTGACTGATATACACTTAGTTTCTCTGCAAGAAACTCCACCTCCTGTTTCCAAGATGGTCTTTTTACACACACCGTGTCCTTGATCACGCTGCTCCCATTTCCAGCCAAATTAAAGGGCTCCGGCCCGGCCCCTCTGCACAATCTGGAGCAGGTCCTGTATTGAAAGACAGCAGCAGTCAGAAGAGTCTCCTCCCAATGACCAGTTCTGCCTAAGTGTGTGACGAGGCTTCCTACCCAAAACATGAGCTTTTCTTTGAAGAGCAGCCATGTGGTGCCCTGGCTGGGGAATGTTTGTTTTTATAAAGCCTTTCAGCAGCTGCCTTGTACAACACCACCCTGTCAGCTTGCACAAGGAGTCATTTCCTACCTCAGCTTGTCAAAGCAGATTATGTGCCGTAGATCCCGGCCTGAGACCGAGCCTAGCCCAGCCCCTGAAAGTGAGAGAGCACAACAGGCTCCATCCACGGGGCTGCAGCAGCCTCTGTGCCTGCATCATGGCTGGAAAGGCGCCGAGCTGCTCCGTCAGCCCTGCAGGCGTGGTGTGTGCATTGGCATCTGCCTGCCCGACTGTGATCTGGCGTTTTGTTTAGAAATGTTGTCAGGATTTGCTGGACTTGCCTCACTTGTGCTCCCTTAGAACAGGGTCTTGGTTATAACTCCCCAGCAGGGATCCTGTGAGCTTGAAAGGGAAGCCTGTTCTGTGACTGGTGCTGTGGGTAGCCATGAGCAATCAGCCAGGGCTCCAGTCTATTCTGCCTGTTGTAGGGAGTGTGGTGGATTTGGGGAGGGTGGAGAAATTACCCTTGGCACCATCTCCCACAGCCATCTTTGAAGCCCTTCTTGCTCCTGGTGAAGTTGGCATGGCTCAGGTTGTTGTTATCCCCAGGTGTGCTGGGTGGTGACAGGCTCTGGCATATCTTGGGAGCACAGAGCTGTGTGGGATGCAACCACAAGATCTGTTACTGGGTGTTTTGCTCCTCTCCATGCCCCAGCAGTCCCCAGGGAAATGGCAGGAATTGGAAGGCAGTGACAGTGGCATTTTCAGAAGAAAGCTCTTTGCCATCCCTGCTCCTCTGGCTGAAAGTGCAGAGCTTCTGCTGGCCTGGAAAAGCGAGGAATCTTTCTCTCCCACTGCGTCTTGGACTCGTTCTGTGGTTTCACCCGACAGCAGCCTTTTTGTACTGATCTTTCTAAAATTTTTATTGCAGATGGCAACAAAACAGGGACCGAGCCCAGCGCAGTAATGGGGAAGGAGATGATAGGAAAAGTGAAGTCTAATCTAAGTTTTGGGGTTTAGTTTCTTGAGATTGTTGGTGGTGTTCTCTCCCTAAAGAAAGGAACTGTCTTTGCAAAGATATTACAATTCATGTTACATAAGAGATTTTATTATTTAAGAGAATAAGTATTCCTGAATCAAACTGAATTTGATTCCCATTAAAATTAATTTATTTAAATACTATTACCTATTGAAAAGGCTTACTTTGAACTCTAATGACAAATGAACAGCCCTAAGATGGGGACTGCCTTTAAGTCTGTTCTGTGTCAACACAGAACTCATTTCTCCCAAGCCTTCAAGAAACCTTGAACCAGCCTGTTTGTGACCTAAAGAGCAGTGGTGCTTGTTCTGCTCTGGGAAAGGAGCAGGGGGTGCACAGCAGCTGTACCTCACAATGTGTTCCATGAAAGATTATTGCAGTAGAAAGACTTAATGAACTTTTAATTTTGTATCTGTGTCTTTTCTGGAAACAGCTTTCTGGTCTGCCATGCAGTGCACTGTCTAGCAGTATTTGCAAAAGAATAACAGCCTTTTATAACTGATTTCATTATTAACTCCATTATTTAAATATTTTAAAAGCCATTTGCCGTGTAACAGTAAGGTTAAGCTTTGGGAATGAACATTTCCCATGCTGCTTTACCTTCACCTGCAGCTAAGGCTGTACAGTAGGCACGAGAGAGGAACATGTGCTTCACATGTTATTTGTTCAGCTACTCACTACAAAGTCTATACAGAATAGGAATGTTCAGTAAGGCCTTTATTTTTTCTTTATTCTTTTTACAATGTCAACAAAATGACAGAGATAACAAAATAAAAGGGAAATAGAACTAACTCCAGGGGACTTACCTTTTGAGTAAAAGAAAATCAATGCCAGGGACATACACTGAGACACTTGCTTCTTGGCTATGCTTTCATATTTTCATTTTTCATAGTTTCATTTTTCTTATTTCATGTTTTCCTATTTCTCTGTTTTCACTTTCAGGGACCCCCACGCTGATGGTGACTGGGCATCAGATCTGTCTGCGGGGCTGAAGTTTGGGGTGTTGTTGGAGTGTTTTATCGGTTGTAATGTTGTTACATAAGCTTTTTGAAAGGCTGAGAGAGCTGGGGTTGATCAGCCTGGGGAAGTGAAAGTGTCAGGGAGATCTCACTTCAGCCTTTCAAGTACCCGAAAGCAGCTTATAAAAAGTGGGGAGAGGGACTTTTTATACAGGCAGATAGTGACAGGACAAGGGGCAGTGGTTTTAAACTGAAAGAGGGCAGGTTTAGGTTAGACATTAGGAAGACATTCTTTGCTGTGAGGTTGGTGAGGCACTGGCACTGGCACAGGTTGCCCAGAGGAGCTGTGGACTTCCCATCCCTGGAAGTGCTCAAGGCTGGGCTGGAGACAGGGCTCTGAGCAGCCTCATCTAATGGAAGGTGTCCCTGCTCACAGCAAAGGGGTCGGCACTAGATGACTTTCAAGGTCCCTTCCAACTTAAACCATGCCATGGTTCTGGGGACGAGAGTGTTGACCCAGACTTATGGGAAGCGCCGGAGCCGGGGAGGCAGCAGATGACACAAAACCAGCCCTGCCAGCTGCTGACAGAAGGTAAAGATACAAGAATAGCTGAGGACTATTTGAGGGAAAACAAGAAAGCGTACTGAGAGAGATTAATTCTTGCCAAGAATGTCAATCAAATCATATGATAGTTAAAATTTCATGTTAAGTTCTTAAATAAGGTCTCTGATTTGTTTCTTAAAGCAGTGACTCCACAGAACAGCAGGGAATGGGCTATCCCTGGATTCGTGGCAACACGTCCTAATATTCCATATTTCCCCAAACAGTGGCGATGGAGGTGGCTAAAAGGAGAAGCACGGGACGTGAGGACCCTTTGTCAGCCAGCCGTGGGGAAGCCGTGGCCGCGGGAAAGGAACTACGGCTCCCGTCGTGCCCCGCGGGCAGCGCGGCGGGAATAAGCTCTCCGCCGATTTGCTGTCCTTTCCGCGGCTGCCGCCAATCAGACGCGCAGCCGAGGGGGTGCCCGCTGGGCGCGCGTGAGGCGGGTTGTGGCGTGCCGGGAGCCATGGAGCGGGACCGGGCGGAGGTGAGCGGCGGGACGGGACGGGACGGGACGGGACGGGCTTGGCCTCAGCCTCGGCCTCAGCCTCAGCCTCGGCCTCGGCCTCGGCCTCGGTCTCGGCCGATGCTGGTGCTGAAGGCGGCGGTGGGTCGGTCTAACCCCGGCGGGACGGGCCCCTTCGTCCGCCTGGCCTCCCTGAGGAGGCGCCGGATGGTGCTGCCCTTGCGTTGGAGGAGGGCAAGTCGTGAAGTGTCCGGAAGGCTCGTTCGCGTGTGGTGGAAGAGCAGCGATCCAAAGACGCTCTCGTCCTGCGAGCTGGTGGGAGGTGCACGCCCACACAGGGACCGTAAGGCGATAAAAATGGGGTTTTTTTGAGAAGTTCGTGCCTTTCAAACGTCGAGAATGTTGTCTGAGGGCGTGGATCCGCGGGAGAGCAGTTCTGTTCAGGGAGCAGCGGGGAACCTTGGGTCTATCTTGTGGGAAAGCCAGGGAGGATGTGGGGAGTCAGCATTAAGTGAAATCTGGTCTTCCCGTCCATGTGTCTCTAATGATAACCCGGAGCCGGGGATCAGAGGGAATTTAGCACTGGAAGGTGATGGACTTGCTGCTGATCTCTTGTTGTTGCCCGCTTGGATGAACAACTATATCCTGGTGCCTCATGTAGCTGTGGGACTCTGCCTTTCTGTTCCATCACTCCCTGTGCTGGTGCTAACTTCTTGCTGCTCCTCCCTGAGTTGCTAACAGCTTTTCCCAGCTGCTTTTATGCTTATTTGGAGCTTAGTTCCAGATTCTCCTGTTCTGAGACACAGTCACTGGGTTTCTGTGCTCTTTCTTCAGTCTCTGCCTCGCAGCTCTGCTGCTGTAACAGCAAGTATGAAGAGCTAGTGAAGATGTTTAGCTGTGGAGGCATCTGGGTGTAGGCATAAACTTACAACAGACTGCTGTAAGTTCTGCCATCCCAGTGGTACCATTTCTGAACCAAGGCATGCTGTACACTGTGCAGCTTCCAAAGGACATGAACTGTCTCCAGAGCCGAGTTTGCCCTGCTGACTTCCAGGCTGTGCTGGTCTAGTGAGCTGTGGTGGCCAGAGCAGCTTTCTGCTCTGCTCTAGAAAGCCGTGGGACTTTATTGCTGATGGTGCCTGCACTGCTGTGCTGTGCAACTGTGTTGGGAGAAACATTTGCTGGAAGGACACAGTCTGATCTGCCCTTCATCAGCATGGCAGTGTAGTTCTCTGCACTTTTTCCATGTTCCTCAAGCTGCTTTTGATCTAGCTGCAGCTCTGTGGCACTTTCCTCTTGGGAAGCAGAATGCAGCCTGTGGAATACCAGTACATGTACCTGTTGTGGGGTTAATAGCTTTCCTACTAGGAATTCAGACTCCTTCCTTTTGGGGTTGTTGTGTGCACTCATTGCTCTCCCTGAGGCCTCTCCCTGGCCCAAAGGACCCCCTCCCCCGGCAGCAAAGGCAGAGTTATTGTGCAGTGGGGTGTCAAATGTCATTTCTGACTGGCTCTTTTTGCAGTTGGTGTCTGCCTTCTGCCACAAAACTTCGTCTTTGGAGCGGGTGGAGGAGGAAGGCGATGACGATGAGGAGGATGATGAACTGGACATCTTTGGGGGTTATGACAGCCTCACATGCTACAACAGCAGCATGGGCAGTGACAGCAGCTCCTGTCTGGAGGAGTCTAGTGACGATGAGGTGGCAGACAAGGAAGCTGGAGAGCTTTCGACCTCTCCTATGCACCAGCCATCCACAGGCCGGCTCATGGAAGACAGTGGCTCCGAGCCAGGTACTGCCTCTTCTGCCTAAAACATGTGCAGGATGGAAGGAGCAAAGGGTGGGGGCACTGAAGGGTGTATGACTGCACCTTGGGGATGCTTTGGGAGCAGCTTTGGATTCAGACTGCATTTTCTGGGCTATGTGGGAGAGGTGCTGTGTGTAATGAGGGTTAACCTCTCTCAGCTCTGTCCTTGAAGTGCAGTGACCCTGCCAAATGCTCATGTTTTTGTCCCTTCCTTCTCTCAGCTGTGTGTGAGATGTGTGGGATTGTGGGCACCAGGGAAGCTTTCTTCTCCAAAACCAAACGTTTCTGCAGCGTCTCCTGCTCCAGAAGCTACTCCTCAAATTCCAAGAAGGCCAGCATCCTGGCCAGACTGCAGGTGAGTTAAAACCCTTCCATCCTGCTCGCAGGCTCCATCTTGCTCACAGGCTCTTGTCCTGCTGGGGGACTTCAGCCAACCCAACATCTGCTGGAAAAGTAGCACAGCAAGCTGTAGGCAACCCAGGAGACTTCTGGAATGCTTCTTAAGCCAGGTGATAGACAGCTCTACCAGAGGGAACACAATACTAGATTTGATGATCATCAGTGTAAGTGAGCAAATTGGGGATGTTGAGATCGGAGGCAGCCTGGGCTGCAGTGATCATGCATGCATTGGTGGAGTTTGCAGTCTTGAGGAATATAGGTCAGGTAAGGAGTAGAGTCAGGCTCCTTAACTTTAGGGAGGCAGACTTCCAGCTCTTCAGGGAGATTGTCAGTGGGATCCCCTGGGAGACTGCCCTCTTGGACAAGGGAGCAGAACAGAGCTGGCAAGTCCAGGGGAGGACCACCAAGTTGATCAGAGGGACGGAGCACCTCTCCTATGAGAAAAATTGGGAGAGAGCTGGGATTGTTCAGCCTGGAAAAGAGGCGACCTAATTGCAGCCTTCCAGTACCTGAAAGGAACTTAGAGGAAAGATGGGGCAAGACTGTTTACAAGAACATGTAGTGACAGGGCAAGAGGGAATGGGTTCAAACTGAAAGGGAGTAGGCTTAGATTAGATATTAGGAAAGAATTCTTTGCTGTGAGGGTGGTGAGGCACCAGAACAGGTTCCCAGGGACACTGTGGATGCCCCATCCCTGGAGGTGTTCACAGCCAGGTTGGATGGGACTCTGAGCACCTAGTTGAAGGTGTCCCTCCCCATGGAAGGGGGGTTAGAACTAGATGATCTTCAGAGTCTCCTTCCAGCCGAAACCATTCTGTGATTGATCTTTCCTGGGGATGGAGCAGGATTTGCCTGTATGCAGGGATGGGTGGTTGCTCTCTAATTAAAGATCAGACTGACATTCCTGTCCGTGTTCTTCCTGCCTGAAGTCCCCAGAGAATATATGCCAACTGAAAGATTGTGCTCCCTAAAAGCCGAGGAAGGACACATTGGTCTTTTACACGCTGTTTCTTCTTGTCCCTGTGAGCGTTAGTAAATATTGTAGTAACTTGAAAATTGGCCCAAGGAAGAGATGCATGCCCAGCTGGCCAGTTGCTTCCAAAGGGTGGCTTCCTCTCCTGTGTAACTAATGTTCCTAATGTTCCTTCTTTTGTAGGGGAAACCACCAACAAAGAAAGCTAAAGTTCTGCACAAGGCATCCTGGTCGGCCAAGATTGGGGCCTTCCTCCATTCACAGGGAACAGGACAGCTGGCAGATGGGACACTGACAGGTCAGGATGGTGAGTGTAGGTGAGGTGTGAGGAGGTGCAGCTGTTGGGACCACAGAAATAGGGACAGCGTGAGAGCTATAAGCTCTGCAGTCCTCCTCCTCCTCCTCTCTGGTGCACTGACTTGTACTGATATGATGTGTGGATTGCTCTGCCACAGGCTGCCAGGACACAGGGCATGCCTCTTTTCCCCTCCCTGCCAGTGCTGATGGAGCCCTTGGTGGGTTCCTGCCCATCCATTATTGTAACCTCATCCTCACTCCTCATGGCTCAACCTGGAGTGTAAGCTCTGTAGTCCCAGTCCCACGAGGTGCTGACTTCTACTGGCAAAGGTGACTTAAAGGTGTCCTGCTGCTCTCAGCCATTTGCTGCCCCACTGCTTGTGGGAGTTACATTTCCCCTGAGTCACTCACTGATTAACTTGAACGACAACCAGTCACTGCAGCTGAAGGAGCAGCAGGTTACTGTGTTAGGGAAAAGGTGAGCCCCAGGGCATGGCAGCAGCAGGGAGTGATGGAGCAGAGCTGTAGCCTTGGATCAGAAGTGACTGTAGGATTAATATCTCAGTGCTTTACTCTGATTTTCCCAGCACCCTCTGGGGAAGCAAGTGCTGCTGATGTGAGCCTGCAGTGCTGCTGCTGAGAGGCAAAGCTGCAAAGTGGTTTAGCACTGAAAGGATGCACTGTCCCTGGAGTGCTTGAGCCCTGGGCTGGACTCGGATCCTTTTATTGCCCCTTCTGCTCCCCCTTCCCCAGGAGCAAGTGACAGTAAAGATTAATTAATAATATATTTTAGCTCTTTCAGGGGCTGGTGACCATGCACTCATAGCATCTAGTTTCCCACCAGGGAAAACACACTGGAATGCAGAGTGCTGGGGCAGAGTGTCCTGGTGCCTGGAGGCTGCAGGCTGTATTCCAGAAGTAACTGAGCATTCTGTGCCTTTTCTGTGATCTCACCTCATTTTCTGCTCTCGTGTCTGCTTGTAGCACTCGTCCTGGGCTTTGACTGGGGAAAGTACCTGCAGGAGCACGGCTACAAGGCAGCACCTGTCAGTTGCTTCAAACACGTGAGTTCTGCTTCGCTGTGCATCACAGTGCACGTGGGGCATGTCGTGTGCATGGACCTCAGGCAGGAATACAGCTTACGTGAGCCTGGCTATAGCTGCCCCTCCAGCATGTCTGATTCTAGTAACACTCATTTGTTATGCTCCTTTTGAGCTGCGATCTGTCATAATACTGACCACGTTTTCTTTAGGATAGGTCAGGCAGACACAGCGATTTTATTGATTGTTAGGTATTTATATCACAGAATCAAAGGTTGGAAAAGACCTCTGAGATTATCAAGTCCAATGACTTTGGAGACATGAGTCCTTTGACCCAATACCACCTTGTCTACTAGACCGTGGCACTCAGTGCCACATGCAGTCTTTTCTTAAACACCTTCAGGAATGGTGACTCCATTGGGCAGCCCATTCCAATGTCCAGTCACTCTCTGTGAAGAACTTCTTTCTAATGTCTAATCTAAACCTCCCCTGATGCAGCATAAGGCTGTGTCCTCTTGTCCTATTGCCAGTAACCTGGGAGAAGAGGAAGACTGGTATCCACCTGGCTACAACCTCCAATATATGTGCCAGTATATATATGCCATAGAAAATTGGCAGCAGCTTCTTTGGGATAGTAGGACAGCTGGCAGTGAAATAGTTAAGCGTTGCTGTATGATGTTCTGCCTTTTGGGATCCTCAGTGATCATCCCTGTGTGATGTCAGGGACAATTCAGTTGCATATCGAGGTGTTGGTAGATGTAAGCCTGTACCTAGGGTGAAAGTGTAGCTGCCTAAGAAATGTCTCAGATGTCTCTGAAAGCTAGAGGGAGGGCCTGAGCCCTGCTCTCATTGTCCACATCCCTCTCCCAGTGTGGTTGCCTCAATCTTTCAGGTGCCGCTCTTCGATCAGTGGGACGATGTGGTGAAGGGTATGAAAGTGGAAGTGTTGAACAACGATGCTGTGCTCCCCAGCCGCGTGTACTGGATCGCATCTGTCATGCAGATCGTGGGTATGTGTCTGATGTAATTCCTGACAGATGGGGATGGCTAACCTCTGAGGGAAGCTTTAGAGAGCTGAGTGTAGCTGGTCAAGCAAAACAGCACCTCTTTGGAGATCTACGGCTGCTGAGAGATTTTGGGACAGGAAATACCAGGGTGCGGGAGTGAGAGGAAACCAGCATGTGTTTCCTCTTTGGGTTGCTGGGCAATTTGCAGGAATAGTTCTGCCTCCAGAATGTCTGGAGAAGTTCTGATAATCTGTGCAGAGCTCTGAAGGCCCTGCTGTAGGTACTAAGCTTGTGGTGCCAAACTCTTGGCCTCTAATGCCTTTGTCTGGTTGTCTGCTCTGTCCTGGCAGGATACAGGGCCCTTCTGCGATATGAGGGCTTTGAGAATGATGCTGGCCATGACTTCTGGTGCAATTTGGGCACAGTGGATATTCACCCTATTGGCTGGTGTGCCATCAACAGCAAAATCCTGGTACCACCACAAAGTGAGTGTGGGGCAAGAGGGATCAGGATGTTCCTGGGCGTGGAGTAGCCTTGGTTTATGCCTAGCACAGGAGGACAGGTGCTCCCACTGCATGTAGGAGCACAGCTGCATTTGTGCTTTGAGTTACAAACAACAATGTGTTCTTTGGGAAGCCGGAGACTGCTTGGACTGCTCCCTCTGCACCTCCCTGTGGTCAGCCCTGGGTGTGCTGGATGCAGAGCTGATGTCAGACCTGTGGAGACTAATGCAGGTGGCTGTTCCTCCTTCTACTCCACATGGTGGCTGGATTTAACCTTACATCCTGGATTTAACCTTACATCCTGGACTTAACCTTACATCCTGGACAGTGTTTCTGAGAAGCACAGTGGCTCCAGTCCTTGCTCAGCTAGCGGTTCAGAGAGGGGTGCCAGTTTAGCAGAATTCCAGCAAGCTGAGATTTGCTTTGTGTGGCTCATATGCTTTTGTTCTTCTACCACTTCCGCAGCTAGATCAGTGGAGTTGAGTGTCTGCTTGGTCCAGTCCATTCTGTAATGGTGATCCCTTGCAGCCTGTTGAGGGGGCAAGCTGGCAGAATGAGAGTACAGAATCTGAATGTGAATAAAGCCCTTTAATGCAAATAGGTTCTTGCAGAGATGGAAAACTGTAGGGTGGTGCTGTAATTATTTCAGTCATAAAGATGTGCTTTTTCCCTGTGTGTATGTAGCTATCCATGCCAAGTACACTGACTGGAGAAGTTACCTCATGAAAAAACTGGTTGGAGCCAGGACCATCCCAGTGGATTTCCACATGAAGGTAAATGTGGGAGGCTGTCATTTTGCATGGGGAAATGAAGCTGAAGCCAAGAGATGTGTGCTCAACATATCTCTTCTGTTCTGATCTGTGCAACTTCTGTGTGCCTGGACACCTCAGGGCAGGGACAGTGAGTGGTTCCCCATGCTCCTAAGGTATCTGTCATGATGCTGTGGGTAGTGGCACAGCCTTCATGCCCTGTCAGCACAACAGTTTTTCCTTTGGGTCATAGGTGGGCTTTAAAAGCTGTTGTCTGCTGGGAAATACGGGGAGTGAGGTTTGGCATTTTGCTGAAAGGAGAGGCTGGTGCAGCTGCAACCTGGCCTTTCCCCATCCTGTTTCAGTGCCAGAGAGTCAACAACCTTTGCCTTCAGTGTTGGTAAACAGAGCAGCATGGAGGGAGTGAGAGAGGCACAGGCTTCCTCGAAGTGTTGTAGCCTTGGGAACTTTTTTAGTTCTCGTGGTTGTTTTCATGTAGCCTGCACTGAGATTAGACCTTGTCAGAGAGAAGAGGCTCTTTTGTGGCTGGCAGCTTTGGAAATGACAGATAAGGAAGATGGTCCCAGAGACAGCAGGCAGGAAAGCAGGTGATGGGTTTTTCTGTGTGCAAGGCAATTAATGACACTGAGCTGGAGACCTTGATGTAGTTGGTGTTTCCCACATTGCTTCTCAGAAAGTTAAGAGGGTGTTTGTAGCTGCTTGTTCCTGAGCCACAGCTTGTAGCTGGAAGGGAAGTGGCAGAGGGAAACAAACATGGATAGTATCTTTCTCCCCTCAACATCTCCACTCCCACCTAATGAACAGGAGGTGGAAGGGGAAGTCCTTAGCTTAAAAGTTCTGGGTTTGGGTGTAGGCTGGTTTGGGTGTCTGAGTCTGTTTTGTCGTTCCTAGTTGCTGTACAGCATTCAGGATCACAGTTCCAAAATGTCAGATGTTCTATAAACACCTTTGGGCATTTGAGGGTGAATAGGACTAGGCTGTATCAGCAAACAGAAGGTCTCCAAAAAATCAGTTAGAAGGCAGCCAGTGACTCTTTCCCTATGCCTGTGTCTTTGGATCAGTCTGCAGAGTAATTCTGGCTTTGGATGTTGAGTTGAAAGATAGATCATCATGTAACTCAGCCTCTGATCAGAGTAAAAAGGGGAAAATAAGAACCTGACCTCTCTCTTAAAGTGAACTGAAAATTCTTTTGCCCTTTGGGAAGCTACACCTCTAGCTGCTTCCAGCTGTGAAACCCTTGTGGTCTCCTGTGACTCAGAAGGGCACACAATTCCTCACTCAGTTCCTGGTGAACAGCAGTTCACACTAGAAATGTTCACACAAGGTGCTGGCTGGGTGTAGCTGCTGGGCTGGGGCGGGGGTGGCTGTCATGAGGCCACATGACAAGGGAGACTTAGAGTGTGTGTGCCCAACCGTGCTGTCATGGCTGGGGCTGGCAGCTCCCTGTCCCCCTGATGAGCCCACTCCCACACATCCCTTCCCAGTCAGCTTTGGGCAGTGCCGGGGTTTGGCCAGAATGTCTGTGGGGAATGCTGTTCTCTGAAGTGTTTGGAGAAGGAATACACCAAGTGTGATTGACCTCACCTCCTCTGTTGGTTGTTGCCAGATGGCAGAGAGCATGAAGTACCCGTTCCGGCAGGGCATGCGGGTCGAGGTGGTGGATAAGAACCATGTGTCCCAGACACGCATGGCAGTGGTGGACACAGTGATTGGGGGCAGACTGAGACTCCTCTATGAGGACGGTGACAGCGACGATGACTTCTGGTGCCACATGTGGAGTCCTCTCATCCATCCCGTGGGCTGGTCACGGAGAGTGGGCCACGACATAAAGAAGACAGGTAAAGATTGGGCCACTACAAAGCATCTTCTGACATGCTGTGAACTGTCCAGACCCTGCTGTTGACACCAGGCTGGGCATTCTGGGAGTCAGACAGTTGCCTCAGGACCTGATGGATAAAGTCTGCTTGGTTTTGGGTCTGCTGCTTTTCCCCTGGATGGATAAAAGCCCTGTGATCTGCTACCACTGGTCAGGACAGGGTATTGTAGGGTTTCTCACTTGAAGCAGGTAGTCTATCTCCTCAGTATGAGAATGCAGACTTTGCAACATCACAGATGCTTATAGTCTTTTTGAGGAAATTCACGCTGTCTCCTGTAACACTGGATGCCATCAGGTTGTGTTTTTCTGGACTTTACCAAAGCCACCTGCTATTGAGCAAGTCCTGCATCACAGCCTGTTTTATGAGAAGGTGTAGAGGAACTGACTTGTTCTTTCTATTACATGGTCTCTTATCCAGGGTGTTAATAGCAGCTAAGCTCTCTCCAGGAAATGAATAACCAATATGTTTTCTTACTGCAGTTGCTGCAGGTTTTTTTACCTTTGTCTCTTCCATTCCTCCCAGAAGAAAAGCGCAATGACATGGCAAACCATCCCACCTTCCGGAAGATTTACTGTGACGCCGTCCCCTATCTCTTTAAGAAGGTAGGACAAGTCTGCTTTTCCCTGTGGGTTACAGCAAAGGAAAGGGTGATACCACTTCCTTCCTTGGGTGTACATGCTGCTGTGTGGGTTGTTGAGGGTGGCTCATTTGTCTCTTACAGTTAAGGGCAGTAAGGTGTTTGGGGTGTCAAGGCTGTGGTTGGGCAGGGGCAGGCCAAAATAGAAAGTTGGAAGAACTAAAAGACAACTACAGATTGAGGGACTCAACTTGTAGGACAAGTAGTTGCTTGGAGCTTTGAGTTGGAGAGGGAAGATGATAGCATGAGAGAGACCAGTTCCAACAAAGAGCTGGATCATGCTGGTAGGGCCTGAGGTGAGGAGGGGGCTTGCTTTGCTGTGGAGCAGCAGCTGAACGCTGGGCCTGGCTCTCTGACTGACCAGAGCCTTGGCAGGAGGTTGCTGACACAAACACAGTATTGGTTTGTGTTGCTTTGTATTTCTTGTAATATTTCTTCTTTCTCTTCCCAACTTGAGTTGAGCCAAGTGAAGAGGCTCTAATAATTCTATTTGCACTTGCTGTGCTTGGTGTCAGGATGGGACTGTCCCATACCTGGCAGCACATGGTACACCAGAGTCTTCCTTAGGTACGAGCTGTCTATTCTGAAGGTGGATGGTTTGAGGAAGGCATGAAACTGGAAGCTATTGACCCTCTGAATCTGGGCAACATTTGTGTGGCCACTGTTTGCAAGGTAAGTTCAGTGGGTGTTAAGTGGGGGGTCTGCTGTGTTTACCTGAGATAGTCCATCTTCTCCTCAGGTCTTTTCAAATTAATAAGACTGGGCAGGATTTTGCATGAGGGAGAGGAGAGGGCTGTTGAGAGAGGTAGACAGCTGGTGTGTGGAGGGAACTGGGGTGTTACCTCAGAGGTCTGAGAAACTGATTAAGACTGGCAGTTGTCCACGTGTGCCTCACTGGATGAGCACGCTTGGTCTGCAAGCCAGCTGTGCGGTGTGTGTGTGACTGGCAGCCACCCGTTTGCCACCCTTGGGCATGCAAGGAGGATTTGTTCTCTGGTTCTGAGAGCGTGGAAAGAGAGGCCTTTGTGGAAAGGAGAAGGCAAGAGTTGTGAGGTGACCTCTTTGTGGGGAATGGTGAGTCTCTGTATGGGCAGCATTCAGTGGTATAGGAAGCTGAGGATGGACGTGTTTCCTTCAGTCTCTCTTGATGAGGTAGTAGTAAGTTCTACTCTTGTGCTAGTGTGGGGGAAGTAAATTGCTCGCCCAGATTTCCTCAGTGAGGTATGTTGTACGTCCTAAGGTATAGCATCAACTTGGGCTTTTCCTGCTTTCTCAAGAAGTTGTTTGCCCTCATAGAGTCCAAACCGAGGACTTTGAGACTTGGAGTTTGGCAGGAGGATGGTAGAAGAGGTCTTTGTCTGTAAAATGTTCCCTTCAGCCATTGCTTGGCAATGGAAGAGGATGGGGCAGGCATGCCTATTACATTGGGTAGGCACCGATTACCAGTGAGTGACAGGATGGGACAAGACTTGTTGCTGTAGGAAGTGGCAACTCCAAGGGTGGTGTCTTTCCCTTCTGCCCAGTAACAAATTCATGATCTGGCTGGTGTAGAGGATTTCTGGGCTGCCAGTAAAGTGTTTCTGAGGGAGAACAGAGCTCCTGACCATTTATGGCTTTTCATATAGTTCTTTCACAAGGCTATTACTGTTGGTCCCAGTCCTGCAGAAATTGCTGCTTTGGGGATCAGCTTGTGTTGATCAGGAGAGGCTACTGCATGCCCTGGAGCATGTAATATTGCATTTTACTGTCTAGTGACAATTGGGATTGATCTGTGGGGATTCTTGGGAGAATCCTTTGAGATTGAGCAAAGCTCTGTACTCATAGCCTTCCCTCCCATCTCAGGTCCTCCTGGATGGGTATCTCATGATCAGCATTGATGGAGCCATGTCTGCTGATGGCTCCGACTGGTTCTGCTATCATGCCTCCTCACACGCCATCTTCCCTGTCAACTTCTGTAAGAGGAACAACATCGACCTGACCCCTCCAAAAGGTGAGATTTGGACTCATGCAGTACAAGCCTGCATGCAGAACCTGCTGGGCAGTGCTTTTCTGAGAGGATCAAGTTCAAATGAATCAAAACCAGAAGGTCCCAATCTGCTTCTTTTTTGGAGAGATAGGGCTAGGTCAGAGAGCCAGGCCACTCGAGCTCTGCCCATATGCCGAATTTTGGTTAGCCGTTCAGTGGGAGAGGTGTACAATCCCCAAACTGAACAGAATGGAAGATATAAAGTAGAAGGGGGATGGGAAGGGATAAGAAGAGCCATTGCTACATGAGTCAGTCCTTCAGTGTCAGGAGTCGTCTCTATTCTTCTTTCTATGAATAAATCTGAGACCAGCGTTTCTGCAAACTCATAAAAGGCAGTCACCCTAGGAGTGGTTTTGCTGCCTCATCTAGCAATACACAAAAAGGCCTGCTCTGAATTTCTGTGTTGCAGCACTTCTGTGCAGTGTTGTTCTGTCTTCCTTTGTTCCCACTGGTGGGAGAAAGATTGGTCTTAGTTTTGAACATACTTCTTCCTACCTGCTGCTGCTCCTCACCTTTCTCTGTGGTCTGGATCTATGGCTGACACAGATGTTCAGAGCTGTAGCTTGCACTTTTCTGTATTTGCCCATGGGGGAGGGGTGCTGGACTCCATGGAACCTGTGCTCTAGGTTCATGTCCAAGATCAGGCTGTACGTGCTGGTTCATGAAACTGCTTTGCAAAAACAGGTGCTATGCCTCCTTCCTGCCTATTCTGCCTTTTCCCCCAACTGGTCGACCCAGTGACTGCCTTTTTACCTCTTAGCATTTCTTCCTGCTGCAGGGCAAGATGCAAAGACCTTCAGCTGGGAAAGGTACCTGGAAGAGACTAAATCAAGACCTGCTCCATCACGGCTCTTCAACACAGTAAGTGCTGCCAGGAAGAAGAGATTTGTAGGGATGCTTGGAGTCAGCAAGGAGGAGCACAAGAGCTCCAGCTGTCACAGAATCACTTAGGTGGAATGTTCTTCTTGTCCAGCACCCCTGCTATGGCAGGGTTACGTGTAGTAGGTTGCCCAGGACCACGTCCAGATGACTTTTGAATATCTCCATGGATGGAGACTCCACAACCTCTCTGCCAGTGCTCAGGTGCCCTCATAGTAAAAGGTCTCTCTTGTGTTTCAGTTTGTGCCCACTGACTCTGGTCCTGGCACTGGGCACCACTGAGAGGAGTCTGGTTCCATCTTTGCACCCTCACTTCAGGCATTTATACACATTAATAAGATCCTCCTGAGCCTTCTCTTCTCCAGGCTGAACACTCACAACTCTCAGCTTTTCCTCATACAAAAGATGTTCTAGTCCCCTTCTCATCTTCCTGGCCCTTTGCTGGGCTCCAGTGTGTCCATGTCTCTCTTGTTTTGGGGAACTCAGAGCTAGAGCCAGCATTCCAGGTGTGGCCTTGTCAGTGCTGAGCAGAGGGGAAGGATCACCTCTGCTGATGTGCTGGGAACATTCCTTGTAATACAGCCCAGGTTACCATTAGCTTTCTTTGTCCCAAGGGCACATTCCTGGCTCATACTAAACTTGATGTCCACTGGGATTCCCAGGCCCTGTTCTGCTAAACTGGTCTCCAGTCACTCTGCCCCGAGTATGTGCTGGTGCCTGGAGTTCTTTCTCCACAGGTGCAGGACTTTACCATTTGTCCAGCTTGTCAAGGTGCCTCTGGATGGCAGCACAACCCTCCAGTATATTTGATCTCCCAGTTTTCTATCAAAAGTGCTTGGTTTGACATGATACTGTCATGTCATCCAAAAAATTAATGAAGATGTTGAATAGGATTGGATCCAGTATTGACGCCTGGGGTACACCACTAACTTACTGGCCTCCAACTAGATTCCTGCCACTAATAACCATCCTCTGGGCCCAGCCACTCAGCCTGTTTTCAATCTATTTCAGTCTATCCTCACCCAGCCTGTATACTTCAATCCTCTTCTCTATGAGGATCTTATGTTGGCAGTGTCAAAAGCCATCCTGAAGTCAGGCTAGACAATACCCAGTGTCTCTGCTGGGCTGTAATTTGCTGCCAGTCAGCACTTCTAAGGAGAGCTCAAGGCCTGGGAGTATGTTAACTCCAAGTAAAGGCCCTGTTTTGCTGGCTGGGACATCAGTGTCCTGCCTCTGTGGGTGGAATGATGTCTTGGTCCCTCTGAGTGTGAGCTGTGATTTTCTAGTGTTTCTGTGAGCTCCAGGCTCCTGGTGGGTTCTGCACAGCCCATGGATGTTTGACTGGCACATTGGGTGGAAGGTGGGGGCTGCTTTACATCAGCAAAACTGCTGAAGCACTTAGGCCTGTGCTGGTTTCTCTGATTTCCCAGGGGTATGTCAGGTGATGGGTTTGATCATAAGGTGTCCCTTAACTGCTGTCTGCTGCTCCCCCAGGTCAGGATCTTGCTTCTAAAGGCTGGACTGAGATTGACTAAGGCCATAGCTGGCCTTGGATCTGGTTTGGGATCTGTGGGTTTGTTCTCTGTCTACTTGCTTTAGGCTGGAGGCTGGCCTGTTCTCATGTGCTGATGGTCACATACAGGTTGGGACTGGGTAAAATGGCCTTGGGTTTTCTTTTTTCATTTTTTATGCACCCAGGACTGTCCAAACCATGGCTTCAAGGCAGGCATGAAGGTAGAGGCAGTGGACCTGATGGAGCCCCGGCTCATCTGCGTGGCCACGGTGAAGCGTGTAGTCCAGCGTCTCCTTAGCATCCATTTCGATGGCTGGGACAATGAGTATGACCAGTGGGTGGACTGCGAGTCTCCAGACATTTATCCTGTGGGGTGGTGTGAGCTGACAGGCTACCAGCTTCAACCACCTGTTGTTCCAGGTGAGTGAAGATTTTACTGTGGTTTTTACCGCTAGAGACAAAGGTTTCCTTCCTCCTGTTCTGCGAGTGGCTCTTTTGTTTTTTTGAGCCGAGTAGGGAGGAGCATCTCACCTCCTTGATTTACACTGGCTACCATAAATCTTCCTCTGCTGCCACATTCTAGCTGCTGGCAGAGGGAGGAGTCTGGTGGGGAGGAAACAGCCTGAGATTTGAGATTGGCTCTGTTTTCCCTCTGCTCCCCCACCTGCACACCAATTAATTGCTCCTGATGAAGTTGGGTAGAGTTCCAGGTGGTCCTGTCTCTGCACAGCTCCCTTTTACAAAGTGTATCTATATATACCCTTAGCCAGGTAGCAGGGGGAGTTTGGCCCATGCTCCCTTTTCTTATCAACTCTCCGACTCTCTCTGTAAAAGGTAAGAGCATCGTCTCGAGAGTTTATTCCTTCCCTTGTCGCAGGGAGGCCACTGCCTCACCTTTGCAGGTGTTTTCCTTCTTGTCCCAGACTATGAATCTTGTTTCTTTACTGCCCCTGCCAAGTCTGTACTGGGCCTCTCTCCCCTGTGCTGCCCCAGCCTGCCGCCCTGGGCCCTCGCCTGGAAGCACAGACAGCATCTGTGCTAGAGCCTTGCTTTCCCCTCAGCTGGTTGACTTGGGAAGAGGTCTTTGGCTTGGGGGGACGGGTATATCTTGTTTCTCGCTTTTGTCACTTCATCCCAGTTACCTACTGGTTATGGGACTTGGCTTTCGTTTCCCTCTCGTCTCCATGACAGAGCCCACAACTCCAGTGAAGGCCAAGGAGGTGCCCAAGAAGAAGAAGAAACCCTATGGAAAGAAGAGTGAGTGATGTTTGATTAGTGCCCTCCGGCTCGCTCGCAGGCTGGGCCCAGTTAGAGGAACCCTGTCCATGTCCCATCAGAGCAGGAGAGAGAGGCCTTGTCTTGCTGTGGATGCCCTCAGTCAGCTGTGGGTTTGCCAGCACAGCTTCATCCTTCTCACCTGCCCTGTTACCTAAAGAGCAGAGAGCTGTGTGTGGGAAGGATCTGTTTTGTAGTCTGTTTTCTGTTGACTGAGGTGTACGTGGCACTTGCTTCCAGGTGTGAGGTTGTGCTGCTTTCCCTACTGTGTCCATGGTTGGTGGGAGATGTTTGCTGCAGCTGCAGGGTAGCTGGAGAGCAACCCTGCCTGCTTTGTGCTGAGGGAAAGAAGGCCTTAAGATGGCTGAAGAGGCCAGTAATGGGGCTGGACCATTTTATTGTTTCATCTTGTCACTGTTGTTGTCATTGTTGCAGTAGGTGTGGCAAATCATGTAGACAGACAAGAAACTCCTTCCTGGGGGGTGGAGAGGAAAGGACATCTAAAGAATATAAAGACGTTCAGCCTAAATAAAAGGGTCAGCTAAAAATGAGAGCATTACGGTTACGGTGTCCGTACCTTGCAACCAACAAGCTCATTGCCTAGGACTAGAGCCAGACAGGTAAGCAAAGCTGACTCCACACCGATTCCAACAAGACCTGCTCCTTGGAGTTTAAGCACACACTGAAGTGCCTTGCCTTTAATGAAGGAGAACACGAAGGAGCATATTTTGAGATGATGACAATAGGATTTTTCTCCAGAAGGCTATTTCTGTCGTGTAACCAGTTGGCAGCTAATGACCATGTAGCTTCCTGTTCAGTTGTGCTCGTCCCTGGCCTGTGGTATCTCAGTGGAGCAGGGTTGCTGATGTTACAGGGGAAAAGAAACACACTTTTCCCCATACTCTGTTATCTCTTTATTAAGGAAAAAAGTTGCCTGCCAAAGCCCGCAGCATCAAGCAGACTGTCAAGAAGCCTTCCACCTCGAATACAAAACGAGAAGCAAAAGCTGCCAGCCAGGCTTTGCCAGAGCCAGCACCTGATGAGAGTAAGGGAGTGAGTTACTCTACCCAGCAGCCACATCCAGTTCTCCTGTGTACACCCTGCATGCCACCAACCCTCCTGAGGCTTGTGCTGCCTCTTGGCCATTAAGTCATGGGTGCCCCTCGGCAAGGAACGGCAGCAGTGTGTGAAATGTCCTTCCCTGCTCCTCCAGAGACAGAGGGAGTGGAAGAAAGGGTTTGCCATGCTTCCCTGGGAAAAGCAAAAACTTCTTGCTTCCAGAGAAGGTTTGGTGGCACCAGTACAGCTCGATATCTTGATGTCTGCTGAGGGGCCTGGCTGCCCTACTAAGCAGTCTGGTTGTGTGAGATCAGTTAGGGAAGAGAGAGAAGGTGACTATGGCAAAGGTGACAGTCACGTCCCAATCCCCCTAAGGGCTGTTGCAGCATGTGAACACAGCCCATTGTGCTGTGGTGACCAGAAGAGTGGATGGGTCACCTACCAACCCTAGTGGGTGCTGGGGAGGAGGGTGGGGGAGGTGCCTTGTGTACAATGGGATGGAGCCTCATGAAGATCCCTTTGGTTCACTGAAGTTAAATTTCCCCTGTGTGAACCCAGGCAGGTAGAGAATGGACCACACTAGCTTTTTGTTCCTTAGAAGATTTTCTTGGGAGCCAGCAGCTGAATGCTGCCAGGGTTTAGTCCTGTCCTGAGTGGTGCTGTGACCATGGATCAATTTGCACTGGCATGACAGGGCTGCCTGTGGTGAGGGACCCTCAAGAAGTGGGCTGGAAATCTGGGGCATTTTGAGTATCTGCATGAATAGAGCTGGTTTGGAGGTTGATTTTATTTACTTATTTTTCCCTCTCTTTTTCTGTCTCTTGCTAGTCATTGCCGTGCAGGTGAAAGAAGAAACCATCGACCCCTCAGACGCAGAGTTTGGAGACACAGGGCTTCCTGTTCCGATCAGCAGCATAAAGCAGGAGGACACAGACTGATCCTGGAGTATCCCCCAGCTGCCCACAGCAGCTTCACCTTGTGGTCCTCTGGGGAAGGTCCTGGCAGAGAGAAGCAGAATACTAAAAAGGGCCTCCCCTTTTTAAAGCAGACCGCCCTGCAGCATCACAGCTCTGCCTTCCTGGTGTGCAAGAAAATTTCCCCCAGAACTGTAATACTAAACCCTGGGAAACAGCAGAAAGGCCACAGGCACACTGAGGAGAATGACCAGGGTGGCTGCTGGGGCTGTGTGTGCCTGACTTTGAAGGCACCTTTTGAAGCGGGAGCTCACAACAGGCAAAGAAGCTGCCAGAACACAAAGGGGCAATTTTGGTTCTTGGCTGTGGCTGGAGGTGACAAGCTGTAGACTGAAGTGGTGTGCAGGCCCCGTGTGTCAGGAAAGGGGCTGCCCTCATAGGACGTTGGTGCTGTGTTCCCTGGTCTAGGCTCTGCAAGCCCCAAAGTCAGGACAAGAAGGATGGAAAGAGATGGGAAAAAAAGAGATGCTGATGCCTCTTGAAGGAGAAAGAGACCTTTTTTCATAGAATCATAGGTTGGTTTTGGTTGGAAGGGGACGTGGAAGATCACCTGGTTCCAAACCCTCTGCTGTGGGCAGGGACACCTTCCACTAGACCAGGTTGCTCAAGGCCCCGTTCAACCTGGCCTTAAAAACTTCTAGGAATGGGACACCCACAATGTCCTTGGGCAACCTGTGCCAATGCCTCACCACCCTCACAGTAAAGAATTTCTTCCTTTTATCTAATCTAAACCTACTGTCTTTCAGTTTAATCCTGTTCCCTCTTGTCCTGTCACTACATGCTCTTGTAAATAGTCTTGCCCCATCTTTCCTTTCAGGTACCGGAAGGCCACAGCTAGGTCACCCAGAAGCCTTCTCATTTCCAGGCTGAACAATCCCAACTCTCCCAATTTTCCTCATGGGAGAGGTACGCCATCCCTCTGATCAAGTTGGTGGCCCTCCCCTGGACTTGCTCCAACAGGTCCATGTCCTTCCCGTGCTGGGGATCCCAGAGCTGGATGCAGCACTGCAGGTGGGGTCTCACCAGGGCAGAGTAGGGGGGCAGAACCTCCTCCCTCGACCTGCTGCCCAGGCTGCTTCTGATGCATCCCAGGATCCACTTGGGGGTGCTGGTGGATGAGAGGCTCGACATGACTCAGCAATGTGAGCTCACAGCCCAAAAAGCCAAGTCCTTGGGGTGCTCTCGATCTGTTCATCCCAGAGTCTGGATTGATACTGGCGGTTTTCCCCACCCAGGTGGGCCCACTTTCTGAGCTTGTCCAGATCCCTCTGGATGTCATCCAGTCCTTCAGGTGTGTCACTGCACTGCTCAGCTTGGTGTCATCTGCAAACTTGCTGAGGGTGCACTCGATCCCCGTGTCACTAATGAAGATATTAAATAACTCCTGGTCCCACTATGGACCCCTGAGCGACACCACTGGTCAGTGGTGCCCGTTGGGACTCTGAACCATTGACCATTATCCTTTGGATGTGACCATCCAACCAATTCCTAATCCACCTAAGAGTCCACCCATCGAATCCATCTCTCTCGAGTTTAGAGAGAAGGGTGTTAGGGGGAACATGTCAAAGGCTTTGCAGAAGTCCAGAGAAATTACTTCTGTAGCCCTTCCCTTATCCACTGATGTTGTCACTCCATCATAGAAAGTCACGAGCTTGGTCAGGCAGGAGTTTCCCTTGTGGAGCTGTGCTGGCTGTCCAAATCACCTCCCTGTCTTCCATACGTCTTACCATAGCTTCTAGGAGGATCTGTTCCATGACCTTCCCAGGCACAGAGAGTGAGGCTGACAGGTGCTTCCATGCCACTTTTCCAGCAGATGTCCGTGTGGTGGAAGTCCCCCAGCAGGAAGAGCCTGCAAGCACGATGCCTCCTGCACTTGGAGCAGGAAGGCTTTGTCAATAGGCTCCCCTTGACCAAGTAGCCTGTTGTAGACTCGGACCACAAGGTTCCCTTTGTTGCCTCAGTCTCTGATTTTTATCCACAGGCTTTCAACATGCTCATGGCTGTTCTTCAGACAGCTCTTCACAGTCAGTCCTCTTCATGTAGAGGGCAACCTCTCCACTCCTTCCCTTCCTGTCTCTTCTGAACAGCCCGTAGCCATCAATATCCGCACTCCAGTCACAGGATTTGTTCCACCAAGTTTCAGTAATGGCAACAAGGTCATAACTTTTCAGCAGCACAGTGACTTCCAGCTCCTGTTTGTTGCCCGTGCTGTGGTTTTGGTGTAAAGGCACCTGGGCTGGGCTATCAGCTGTGTCACCTTTGTAAGACTGAAGGTGTACTCCACTGTGTCTAGTACCTCTTGGAATCACCTGCAGAGTTAGCACCCTCTCCTTCTAACCTTTTCAAACCATCCCCCAAATTACCAGGAATAAGCCCAATATCACTCCCCCCTCACCTGTAGTTTAATAAAGCAACCCGGTTCCCTAGAAGGGGAATAAGAGGCATGACCACAATCATAAACACCCTCAGTGTGGTTAACCCTTTGATTCCCAAGTTGAGGGGCAGTCAAGGAACATCTTTTGGTATATCCTATTCCCCAGTAGGAAGCAATGGCGCTTTGATCATCCCCACCACCCGAGTCCTTTAGTTTAAAACCTGTCTTACCGAACTGGCCAGCCTGCTGCCAAAGATTCTATTGCCCTTTTTAGACAGGTGGATCTTACCCCTTCCTAATGGGCTACAACCATTAAAGCATGCCCCATTGTCATAAAAGCCAAAACCTCAATGGCACCAGCCTCAAAGCCAGACGTTGATCTGTACTATGCATCTTCTTCTGTTATCATACCTTGCTTTTGAACCCAGAACTGCACAGGACTTGGAACGTGACTTGCATTTTCAGTTTTTTAACAGTCCTACTGTAAATTTCATCGATGATTTGTACCCTAAAGCCCTGTGAATTGAACTTGAGGAAGAGGCCAAAGGCTTGTGCATTGCTTTCTGGGTCACTGAAATACCAGGGGTAGCCAAAATGGGGAGAAGAGGTCTGTAAGGGGTAGGTATAAGTAAACTGGATTTGGGTTTGGGTTTTTTTAAGCATGCAGTAGGGTTTTCTCGTGCACTCACCTCTGTCTACTTGCCAGTTCTGTGTAAGGGTTAAATATCACAAGAGAACATCAGATAACTGAAGACAGGCAATGCCTTTTCCAATTTTAGGGCAATACTGTAACATTCCTCTCTTTCCCTGGACTGGCCATTGAAGTTCAGGACAGAATTCAGGAAAGAATATGACAACAGTGATGAGAAATAGTTTTAAATCTCCTGTAGCAGGTTCCTGAGAACTTTCTGCAGGTAAGGAAGGGCCACTGCAGGGCCAGGCAGCTGCAGGGCAAGTGCCTTGGCAAACCCTGGCACAAAACAGGGAATGGTGGCTGCAGAGGATGCTGCCTGGGCCACGCACCCCTCCAGCTTCCAGGCAAGAGCTTGAGATGCCACAATACCTCTTGCTTTGCAGAATGGTTCATGACCAAAAAAATAAGGTTGGCAAGCTAAATGTCTAGAAACACAGGGTAGATACTGGGAATAATTAACACAGCATTCCTCTTCTCCCATTTAAAGAAGCAAATGGAGCCTTTAAAGGGAGAGGGAAGCAGGGGCTTGGCAGGAGCAGTGAAACACAAATGGAAAAACCATGGAGGGTTTGTTTCAAACCAGGCACAAGAGCTCTGCCAGCCCTAGGTGACCCCCATGAGGACCCTGGGCTCCTGGGGGAACTGGATGGAGTCAGCATGGTTGGGGGAAGTGGAAGTTTTTATGGAAAGCATGTAGCAGGGCTTCCCTTTGGCTAGCTGCGGGTCCTTGTAGCTCTGAGCTCTCCCCTCATTTCAGGGCAAAGCCATTGCCTTTCTTCCCCTCTCTCTTGGGCTGACCTCTTCCCAGCCTTGTCAAACAGCTGTGCTTGTAGAGCCACCTCTCCTTAGAGGATGATCATTTCCAAATGCCTTTGACTTTCTTTCACCTGGTTTTTTTTCTGTAATAATTCCATGTTTAATGCTTATCTTTTAAAGCCTTTTCAATTTGTATAAACTTCACTCCAACCTAGGCTTCCATGGGAAAGGGTTTGGGCACTCTGCTTATGATGGCATCACTCATCCCATTTCCCCAGTCAGACCACTGATTGAATTTTGCAGGAAATAAAAAGGCTTCAATCTGCTTATGCTTTAATTCTGAGGAGCTGCTAGGAATTCAGGCAATACTTTCACTGATATTTTTAAGTTTTCTAGCATAAGATTTGCACCAGTGCTGGATCTTACTGGTTGATGCTGGTTGCAGTCCTACCTGGGGCTCTTCAATGGCTTCAGAAGCTGTGAAAGCACAGCACGTTTAAAAACAAAAACAAACTTGTGGAATCAGCCTTTTCACATGGCTGGAGGAAGCCTTGGGAAATAAAAACAAATATTTGGCTTAGTTGTTTGAGTCATCGAAGCATGCTGCAGACCCTATGGAATGCAAAACCAAATGCTGCATCTTTGCCAAATCAGCATTGTTTTGGTAGCACCAGGCTCTCTCCTTTGAGCCTTGGGCAATACCAATGTCTCCATGGTGGGGACAAGTCCAGAAAAAACTGCTCTCACCAGGGTGTGAGTGTGGCCATGTTGCGTCCCGCACGCCTTAGGAAGCCCTAAGCTCTGCTCTTGTTGAAGCCTCTGGCTGGAGATTTTCCCGATCTCTTTTTCTTGCTGGGCTTGCTTGCAGCCATAGTCTTCTCAGGATTGGCTTCCCCAACCTCACCACGGCCCCAGCCAGGACAAGTTTGGAAAGTGGTGGAAAGCTTTACCTTCAGCCCCCGGGCTTCTGGAGGGGACCCACAGGTGGCCCCTACACGGAGGTTGAGTTTGTTGATCCACCTGGAAATGTGGCAGAAGATCAGGGAAAGAAATGGGACAGGGCGAAGGGAGAGGCGAAACTCTGCCAGTGTGTGGATGATCACTTCAAAGTCACTCCAGGTTGCTTAGGGGCTCACCTGGGTGACCTTTGAATATCTGAATATCTGCCTAACCCAGCTTCTGGCTGCTTTCCCCATACCAGGAAAGCCCAGGCTACATCCATCCTTGCACATAGGTGCATGCTCTGTCTCACCACCATGGGAGAGGACCCAAAATGGCCAGCATGCCGTGAGCCTGTGCCTCCAGCACAGTAGGGTCCAACTGCCCCCCAGGTTGATCCCTGAGGCTGTCCCCCATCGCAGCACTCACCTGTGCAGGGGAAGGAGCTGGCAGTCACAGTGGAAAGGTACATCCTGCAGGTTGAGGATCTCCAGACCTGTGAAGTTGCTCATATTGGGGATATTGCTCATTTTGTTGCTCTCCAGGTAGAGGCTTCTGATCTTGGGACCGAGGCCAGCAAAGGCACGAGGGGAAATCTGCAACAGAGGGAGGGTGAGTCAGGGGGTCCTGATGGGAGCAGGGGAGCAGATCTCTGGCCCTGCACTGCTAATCAGCTTGGGAGCCTGTCCTGAACCTGGAGGCCCCACAAAAGAGTCCCTGCTTTAAACAGGAGGGACTGCTAATTAATTCAAGCAGTTTCAGTCACATTCTGGGACTCAATAGACCCCCATTCAGTCTTCATAGAAAGAATGTGACATGCAGGAGGTCTCAAAGTGAGCCCTGGATGCTGTTAAGATACACAGTCCAGTATGAGGGTGCTGCTAACAGTTCTCTCTTGAGAGGATTGAGACATTTGGGGTAATAACAGTGAAAAGTACTGCAGGACAGCCTGTAATAAGAAGGAGAAATCTGGCCAGGGCTGGGAAAAGGAGATGATCTGGGCCCCACTGAAATGGAGGGTAAATGTTCTTAAAGACTGGAGGGAGTAAGCCTGTCCCAGGGGAGCCGTGGACAAGGTTGGAGTAAGGCAATTCTACAGCTGAGTCTCTTCCCAGCCAGGCTATGGAGCATCTCCTGAGGCCTTGGGAATTTGAGGACATCTGTTTGGGTGCCCCTGTAGGGGTCACCAGCCCTGGGCAGTGTAGAAGGAGATGGGGCCTGTGGCTGATACCACTGCCCCTCAGGTGTCCTGTACTTCACTCACCTCCTCCAGGCCCATGTTGTCCAGGTACAGGTGTTGCAGACTGGAGGCCACTGGCAGGAAGACACCGTCCCCCATGCGCTTGATGGGGTTTCGGGACAGCTTTAGCTCACTCAGGGCAGACAGGTCCCACAGGGCTGCTGTGGGCACCTCCACCAGGTGGTTTCCCTCCAGCTGCAGCTTCTCCAGCATCTTGGCAGGAGCCAGGGCAGCAGGGGCGATGTGCCTGATGGCATTCCCGGTGAGGTAGAGCCAGCGCAGCCCCCTGGCCCCGGCCAGGTCCCCCTCTGCCAGCTCCCTGATGGCGTTGTGCTGCAGGTGGAGGGAGATGAGGTTGGGCAGGAGCTGGAAGGCACCTGCAGGCACACGGGTGAAGGCATTGCGGTCCAGGTCGAGGTAGGCCAGCTGCGGGGCACCCTCAAAGGCAGCAGCTGCCAAGGTGGAGAGGTGGTTGTCGGTGAGGTACAGGTAGACCAGGCTCTCCAGCCCCCGCAGAGCCCCGGGCTGCAGTGCCCTGATGCCACAGCTCTGCAGGTGGAGGGACACCAGCTCCTTCAGGCCAGGGAAGGCATCCAGTGGCACTGTCCTGAAGGTGTTTTGGCGCAAGTCAAGAAGGCGGGTGTCCCCAGGGAATTCCTGGGGAATCTCCTGCAGGTCCCTGTTCGCACAGGACCCATGACGGAAATCAGAGGAGCAGATGCACCCCTGGGGGCACTGCCTGCTGGCAGGTGCCCTTGGCTGCTCTGACGGTGCGGTGGGGTTGGGGGGTGGCCGGAGGCGACTGCATCTCATCTCAGGGGGCTTCAGGGAGTCGAGGGGCCGGCCTCGGAGGGCAGGGGGTGCAGCACAGGCACCGTCGGCCTGCACCCGCGCCCTCGCCAGCCAGTTGTGGAAGGGGCGCAGGAGGCAGGAGCAGAGCAGAGGGTTCCCATGCAGGCTGACCCTCGCCAGTCCCCCGGCCCCGGCCAGGGGTGGCAGCCCCTGCAGCTGGTTTTCGCGGAGGTCCAGCACGCGCAGCTGAGGGCTGAGGGCGAAGGCGTCCGGTGCCACGTCCTGGAGGGAAGCATGGTCCAGGAATAGGTGCCTCAGCGAGGCCATGGCCAGCGCCTCCTCGGCCACGTAGGTGATGGGGTTGTGGCCCAGGTCCAGCCGGGTAGCCCCATCCAGCCTGGCCAGGGCCTCACCCGGCAATGCCTGCAGCTCATTGTGGTCCAGGCTCAGCCTACGCAGGGCAGGCAGGGCGGCAAAGGCCTCGCTTCCCAGCACATGGAGGGTGTTGTGGGACAGCCGGAGCCACCTGAGCACCTGCAGACCCTGGAAGACCATGTCTGGGAGGTAGACCAAGGCATTTGCCCTCAGGTCAAGGACAGTGAGGGACCCCAGATGGCCAAAAGCACCTGGTTGGATCTCCTCAATGCGGTTCCCCTCGAGGATGAGCTGCTGGAGGGAGGACAGCCCATCCAGGGACTCCTGGTAGAGAAGGGTTATGCTGTTGGAGGCCAGGTTAAGGTAGACCAGCCTACCCAGCCCTCGGAAAGCCCCTTCCTCCAGCCTTTCCACCTTGCAGTGCTGCAGGTCTAAGTGTGTGAGGTAGGGGTGGCAAGGAAGGCTCCTGCTGGGATGACCGAGAAGCTGTTGCCCCGAAGGTCTAGCTTTTTGGTGAGCTGTTGGCCGCAAAAATAAAACACTGAGTTACTGCAGGGCTGCCATACCTACCTTCTTTCCCCATCCCTTGACCTTTGCCTTGCCCACCTCTGGGATGGTGTCAGGGATGGCCACCAGGCTCCCGTTGAGGCACAGGACATGGGCACGGAGGTTGTCGCAGACACAGGGTGCAGGGCAGCGGGCAGCCGCCGCTCCCCCCAGGGCTGCGGCCAGCAGGAGGAGCCCCCAGGGCAGCCTCATGGCAGAGGGCACCTGCGGTTGAGGAGAGACAGCGGTGAGGCCAGGAAAGAGGCCAGGCTCCCGTGCATCCCCAAACAGCATCTCTGGCTTGGTACACAGGGTGTCAAGAGGGCTGTTGCTGTGACCTGGTGGGGCAGGTCTCACTGCCTCTGGCTCTCACACTGTGAGTTCACAGGTTATAAATGAGGAAGAGAGTGGAAGAAAGAAGAGAAATACTGGGAATGAAAAGTGAAGGTAACAGTTAGCAGGTCACTTAGGGGGAACCGGCTTGAAGCTGACCCACCATCCCCCCCATTTTTTCACACAGCACTTACCTAAGATTGCCTTGGTCTGTACAAGCTATCAATATCCCTCCTACAACTGCTTTTTTGGTAAGGCAAGCAGGTACAGCCACCCAGAGGATGCGATCACAAAGGTTTCCGAGCTGCCACCCTTCTTTAAATGGCAAATGTCCCATATCCCCACCACCCTGGCCATTTCCTGCCTCCCAGCTCTGTGCCTCCCACCCTGCACGCTCCCTGCTTCCCCCCTCGAGCTATTCATAGCAGTTTTTGGAATAGAACTCCACTGTTTAGCTGCAGGAAGGACGGGTTGGTTTTGGCTGGGCAGGAGTGAGCCCCTGGGGCGAAGGTAGCAGAGAGAGCCCGAGGCTGGGGTAAGCACAGAGGAGGCAGTGGGGCTGCAGGTATGACCAATGCAACCCCCTAAGCTCTAGGACAGCAGCAGTGGGATCTGCAAGGCTCAAACCTATGGAGCCACTGTGGTGCACAGCCTCTTGCCCACTGTGGCTCATCATCCTCTGTGGTTCTGTGCCCCACCTCTGCCCTCCTGCTAAGGGAGCAGGACACAGTCCTGCTGCAGCCCACACACACGCTGGGGTCTCCCCCCTCCTGTGTGCCCACCAGCAAGTGCCACCACTGCAACACCCCAGCTCAGTCCCCATGCTGTGCCTGGGGCACTGCCACAAGCCAGGCATCTCCCCAGCACTGCCTCCCACACACCTGGGGGTTCACACATCCGGGCTGGGCGTACCTGGTTTTCAAGAAGTAGTGAGGAAAGAGAGGAAAGCGTCCCCAGCCCCGTGTAGCAGCTGCCAGGCTCCTGTACCGGTGTTTGCTCTCCTTGCAGAAGCAAGAACTGAATGGGCCCCGTTGTGTCGCTTTCCCAGCAGCGCTCACTGGACGGAGCCAGAAACGTGGGAGGAGGGAAAGGAGGAGAGGGGGAGGAAGGGTAAGCCACCTCTGGAGAGAGGGCAGCAACCCAGACATTGCCTCCCCCTCAACTCACAGGGGGCTGGGAGCACCAGCCCAGCGAAGCCCATGTGGGATTTGCACACACAGTTTCCTGAGCTCTGCCTTTCCTTTCCTGGCTGTTAGTCACAGGAGTTATGGAGGTACAGGGCAGAAAGGTGACATCCAGCCAAAACTGCAATGGCAGTGGTAAGCTCAAGCAAAAGGGAAGAGGCAGCTGACCAGGCTGCAGGGCTGTCAGAGAGGCCATGTTTAAAGCCCTCTGCTCTCCTCATTTTGCTTCTTTGCTTCTTTTGCAGATACCAGGGGTGGCAGTGCCTGCGTGACACATCATTTTCTTGCAGAAGGGCATAGAGGCCTTCATTTTCCTCCTGGATTGTTGTTTCACTCTCCCAGGGAATGCAAGCAGATCTGCAGCCTGACAAAAATCTGGAAGATTTGATACTAATGTCTCTTTCCCCTTCAAGCCCTTCCCCTATTCAGCAATCTCAGCTGCCAGAATCAGAGTGTCCAATCCTGGTGCCACCTGTGGGTGATGGACATGCTGGCCAGGGTCTGCGAAAGCCTCCCTGGTCACTGCATTGGGCTGCATCCTCTCTGTCCCTGCAGGCTCCCAGAGGTGTTTAGTGCTCCCGGGACACAGGTTGGCTTGATGTCATGAGCAGTTTGGAGGCACCAGCTCTCATGCTCAGCTCCGCTCTGCTGTGCAAGGAGGGCTCTGGGAATGTAGGTCTCAAGGAGATAAATCTGCCACAGGCTGGCACAAGTCACCCTGGGAAGCTCACAGCCTGTGCTGAATTACCATGACCCGTTTTGGGGTCACGGCTGGCCTCAGGGAGGGCCAGGTGAAGGCAGTGGTGCCTGTTTAATGTCACAGTCATAGTCTGGCCAGCGCTGGTGCCATTTGATGGTCTTCACCCTGTACCTGCTGGGTGCTGCCAGCACAGCTGGGCCCTCATGCCTCCTTGAGCTGCTCCCACATTCTAGCAGTGCTGCATCCAGTGTCTCAACTGCAGCCCGGCTGCACTGCCACTGCCACTCCTCATGCTACCACCCAAATATCGTTGCAGCATCAACTCTTCCCCATGCTGAACACTGGCTTCTTCCCAGACCTGCCAGCCAGCACTGTCCTCTACCTAAGGGACAAAAAACAGGCTGGAACAGCTCCAGCCAGGCAGTTTCAAGGGTCTGAGGAACCTCAACCACTTCCACCTGAACTCCTGCCTCTCTGCCCCACGGCCGGCACAGCAGTTGGCACTCAGCATCTCGGCAGCAACCCCTTCCACCAGCCAAGGTGGAACCAACTGCTGCAGCCACCCCCACCCCAGCTCTGGCCACTGTCCAGCCCACTCTGCTCCTCTCTGCCTGGCCCCTCCATCACCAGCAGCCCCCACCCTGCCTGGCCAACAACCTGGACAGCTACACCTCCCTGGCAGGGGCCTGGGCTCTGCTGGAGAACCATGGGGAGGATGAGGTGTGATACTGGCACTGAGCGCCAACCTCTGCCCTTTCCCCAGCTTCACTCCAGGCTTTTATTTTGTTCATTTACCCAGCAAATATCTTGCCCACTTCAGCAGCTACAAGGCTGCAGGGAGGCAGCCAGTCTTTGCTCTCGCTGATGGGGCACACGACACGAAGGCAGCACACCTAAACTTCTACTTGTTGGGGTCCAACTCACCTCTGTCAGGCCAGATACTTTTATTTCCTGTTAAATGTTTCACCTCTGCCTGAAAGGAGCCAGATTCCATTGCTACCACTACAGGGTTTCACTGCTCTCAGATGCAGCCAGAACTGCTCCATGCAGAGAGAGCTCTGCACCAACCACTGCTGCCTTGCTGGGCTGAAAAGGCTCAAACTAAAAACATATCTGACAACAGCAGTGCATTTGGTGGGGGGGGAAATGGTTGCACAAGACAGGACAAAGCAGCATTGGAATAACCTCAAATTCCTCCAGAGCACAGCTGGGATCCTCTGACCAGAGTCATCATCTCAGAGCAACTTTGATTAGAAACCAGAGTTAGCAATTCCCAGCCTCTTTCCCCTGCCCCCCTCCTTAATCCAAATGCATAAAGGACTCTTGAGTCCATGTTCTACCTAGGAGTGAATCTGTCTTCTGCAGAAACTATCACTGCTACCTTCGCACACCTTTTTCCTACAGACATCTAATCTTGACACTAAATACCAGGCCCAGGAAAATCCTTTTCCTAAATAGTTTGCTTATGAAAAAAAAAAAAAAAAACCAAACCTGTAAGAGATCAACCTCCCACACTTGTCCTGCTTCAATGGCTTGGCTACTCAAAGCTTGTTGCACAGGTTTTCCCCACGACCTGGCCTATGGGTCAAGCAGCCTTCCCAGGTTCCTTGCACACAACGTGTTCCATGGGACCTACTGCAGGTGGCCTCATGTAGAGAGTGACCCCTCAGTTTGGGTTCTGCATCACCTTCCTCTTCTCCATGACCGTCCTCCACAGCAGACAAACAAAAAGAGCAACAAGACGCCAGGGAGCTTCAAAAATACCTACAATGGGTTCAAGACTTACAGAAACTACAGATTCTTTTATGCCTCAGTTTTTTGCCCTCGAGCTTACAGCAAAATTTAACAAGGATGGGATGAGGTGAAGGAAGCAGAGCTCAGCTTGCAGTGATTGAAATTCCTGCAGGTGCAGTTGATTTTTACCTATTTGGACACTGAGGAGTTCCAGCTTCAGTTAAAGAAATTGGAATAAAATGCATTTTGCTCTTAGCCTTAGGGCAACTTCTTTTTAATGAGGGGACACTGCTGTTACCCAAAGGCCAGCACTTTGCCAGCCAGAACGGTGAGAGACACTGCTTTCCTGAGTCTGCTGGATCACGGCCACGTCAAACTTCCCCCAGCCACACCATTTCACCAGTGGGGTGCACTCTGCCAGTTGTAGTACAGGTTGCATCTCACAACAAAAGAACAGCTAACTTCATTTCCTTGACTTCCTTCTGGAACTATTTATACTGCATGTTGATGGTAAGGGAGGATGAACAGTCTCTCACTGAAAATAGAGAGGGAAGGAATAACTCTTTGCTACTTTAAGAGATGTGTTGATTCTCACAGGCTTGAAAGAAGGGGGAGCAGGACCAGACTCTGAGCTTGTGTGCTCAGGAGCAGTACAGACAGGTGCCACAAACTTGTATGGGCACATGGACAATCCTCCAGACAGATTTAGGGACACCTACTGCCACTTGTTCAGTGTAAGAAGAAAGTGCAGCCCTACCCAAGAATGACCAGCACAGGCTTCTCTCTCTCCATGTTCTTACACATCCTCAGCTTTCAAACTTGTGAACAGTGCACAGTCTCAGTGTTTTGCAAAGGGAGGAGAAAGGGAACACATTCCACAGGGATTTCATGGATTGTATTAATTTCCAAACCAAGCCTATTTTAATTAGGGAGAGAAGAGAAAGGGCAGGAAGAGGGAACAACATAGGCAACTTCAAAAAAATTTACAATAAAATATGCTTGCTCCCCTAAGCAATGGCCACCAGGGTCAGCCACATTACACAAATATTCCAAGCCACAGCAGAAGGGGAAGGGTATGTTAAAATACAAATCAACCACACACTGCCTTTGACAAATGGACTTGAAAGAAGAACCAAAGGGGAGCACACCTCACCCTCTGACCCATGAGCAGCATTCCGCTGGCCTAGGGAAGCAGGCACAGTGGCAGTAGCAGCAGCACAGCCTCCCTCTGGCACAGTGTTGAATACTATCAGGCAGGAGTCAAAGTCCAATGAAATAAAATAAAATGCACAACTGGGTTGATCAGGAGGGGAGCACTTCCAGCCCCCGTGTTAGTCTTGGCACACCCTTGCCAATGCAACCAAAATGGAGAACTCTTCAATTCATGCTGAGCTCACAGGAGCATGGACTTATTTTAGCATAAGCACCTGCCCTACAGACCAGGGAGTCACTCTAGAGGAGTAGGAAGACAATTCAGCAGGATTTATCCAAGTTTATGAAAGCAGGAGGAAGGACAGACTTCCTACAGGGAAAGAAGAAAAAAAGGACAGCGTGTCTGTATGGGCTCTGGGATCCTCTCCCACCACGTGGCTCCGAGTTCTCTGCTGACAACAGTCCTATGAGGAGAGAAGGGCACATCTTGTCTCTTACAGTTGGTGGAGGGTTTGTAAGAGCATGTGGCGAGCAAATGAGCAGGAGTCAAGAGCACGGTGTGGCCTGTGGAAAGAGGAAAGACACATTTAAAATACTGAATTTAAGAACTGCTTTGTATCTGACTCTGAGTGAGCAAATAAAAACTATTTCCAGTGCACTGGGCTTGCATGCCCAAAAACCTACAACTTTTGCCCTCAGTTCTCTCTTCTGAAACCATTCTGTCATTGCTGTCCACATCACTGCTTCCCATTCAGAGCTTGTTGTGGAAAACCCTCTCTCTGTTGCTGAATCCAAGTCAGGAAGGCAATGGCAAGAATCTGAATATTTATTTCCATAAGCAAAAGCCTATATATATGACTTATCTCTGCAGCCTAGTGTTTCAATTTGGGTAGAATGAAGTGGGTGGGGGTGGAAACCCCATGCCCTCTCTTCTGGGAATAGGATTTTCCATGAAGATTCACTGTTTAGGGTCCCAAAACACAGAAGACAACCCTGCTCACACTCAAATCTTTCCTCACCATGTTGTCTGCTACCTATAGCCTGAAGGTGACTTTGGTCTCGGGGCTTTTTGAGTCCTTGAAAGAGGTAACATAACCTGCTGTCCCCTTTGCTCTGAGGTCAAGTAACACCTGACTGGCTTTGCTGAGGCACCTTTCAGGGTGCCTTACAAAACAGCCCACAGAACCTGCAGAACATCACCTGAAAGGGCCTATCACAGAGGCTGCAATAACAAAGTCTAAATCACACAGAATAATCTGCTCCTTGAAATTCAACAATGGAAATACAGTCACAGCAAGGTTAACACGAGGGTAAGTGTCCCTAACATTCCCATTGCCTCCCAGTAATATGAATTTCTCTTTCTACAGGCTAATTGCTGGCTAAGTATCCCTGAAACGTTTAACAATCTCTATCCATCCATTAGGGAACTTCCTCCAAAGAATGTTAATCCAATGTTTTCTACTGCTCTAGGAGGGAAATCATTAATTTTACCTCTCTCCCACCCCACCACAGCAAAATAATCTTTAACAATGAATAGCAGTGAAGCCTACTCAATTTGGCAAAGTAGGGTGAGCTGAAATAAAGAATGGAATATTTAGGAAGGAGCAAGGAGTTCACCTCTGGGTTTACAGCACAAGAACAATAGCTTGCAGAGGTTGTTTGGTACAGCACTCCATGTCTGCTGCAGTTTAACAGAAGCACATCCTGGAGAAGACTTAACCCTTTTTATTCCCTCAAGAGCCATTCAAAGCCCCACACTGAACACACAGCGTCCCAGAATTACAGCTTGGGATTTATCTTCAAAGTGGCTGGGTGAGCTATTTCAGCCATCACCTTTAGAAGACCCAGCCCTGTTTGCTAGGAGCAGGCTGGTTCCATGCAGGCAGATTCCCATTTTTCAAAATAGAGAACCTGAACTGCTGATGTTTATCACAGTCTCCACTCCTAACACCAAGCCTCCTCTAACACTACAAGCCTCCCTATTTGCTGTGGAGTTAAACTGCCTGCCACTCTGTGCTGCAGACTGCTGGAAGAGGCCAGTGATGTGATGCAATTCAAAGAGTAGCATTTAAAAAAAAACAAAACACAACCAAACAAAAACCCCACACCTCCAGCAAGCTGCAATTGGGCAGGCAGACATCCACACACTTCCAGTGTTTCCACCTGAAAAATTACAGAAAAGCACATGTGGATTCACAGCACCCTCTTGTGTCCAAAACAACCAAAGGGAGGCCTGACAGCAGCAGAGTAAGATGGATGCTGCTTACAGTCTGTACCCATAATTTTATAATTACCCAATAGAGAACACTGCCTACATCATCAAATTGTCAGAAAAGAAAGGAGGCAAATGACTACTCCCAAAGGCCCTTGCAGCAAAGGGCAGCAGAGCTCTAGCCTAGGCAGCTATTAGAACTTTACAGCTCTAGACGCCCAAAAGAGCTAACTGTAACCCAAAAGGGGAAAAACTAGAAAACAGCACAAAAATGCTGTTTTCTGCAAGTGAAGGAATCATGGGTTTGACAGAGTGGAAGCAGATCTGTTGCAGAAACAGAGCCCAGATGAGTTCCAGATACTACTAGTTTAACCAGTTAGAGGTTTAAGAATAGGACATGACTTAACTCTGACTGAATTCCAAGAAGAGACCAGAAGTGGAGGTTAATTGAGAAGCTGTGTGTCGGTTGTGGCTGGAATAGAGTTAATTTTCTTCACAGTAGCTGATAGGGGGCTGTGTTTTGACTTTGTGCTGGAAACAGTTGTTGTATTTAAGGATTTAAGAGCTGTTCTCCTTGTTCCCTCAGGGAAAGCATTTTAAAGAAATGCATATATTTATGTAAAACCAAGGTATATTGCTTGTATATAGTATGGACTTCATTATGCTGCACAGGACATAAGTCTCCCCTATAACACACCTTAAAAGACTGAGGTTTGCAAATCAAAGCTTCAGCTCCAAGAATTTCATAGCACCAGGGACACTGCAGGTTTGGCATCAGCACCACAGACAGGCAGAGAGATCTGCCTTCTACTGTGAGAGGCTCTTGGCTCTCACTCAGCTTCTACAGAACCCTTGAGCAATCCCACACTTTTTCTGAAAGAGACTCTCCTCTCTTGTACTTGCAGTGAAATGCTGGCTCTGGAATCAATGGGATTTTTGTTGATGGATGAATTAAAACCAGAACTGTACTTCTATTTTGTCACATACAGCATCATCCACAGCTGAAAAACACTTATTGGGAGAGGCCTACATTCACACATACTGGGAGAGGGGTGACAAGTATCTTTTGTGAGCAAAATTTGTTTAGAAGGACACATCAAGTTGAGTTAAGAGGCTACTCTAGGCACGGGTACCTGACATGAGTGATTAGAACAGTCAAATGCCCTGAATCAAAGTCCCATTCTCTGTACTCTCAGCTCCCTTCAATTTAGATTCTGGTTTGAGGGCTGGGCCTTGATCAACAAGCAAGATCACAGGTACTGGCAGCAATGTAGGAAACGGCAGTAATCCAGTGATCTCTCTGGAAATTTCTCATGGCAAGTCCTGATACTTCCTGCTTAAATCTATAATGATTGGGCTGGGAAGTATATTTGTTCAATTGGTAAAGCATATGGTCATTGGCTTGTAACTGCCTAATTCTTAACCTGATCAAGACAAAGAGATGTTCCATGAGAAGGGCCTCCAGGTTAGCATCTGCACAGGTGTAAACAAGGTATTTTATTTTCCCCAGACTGACCTTAGCATGGCTGGTGGTTATGGACACAAACCACAGCTTCAGCCATACCAGGGCTTGGAAAAATTCTTTCCCCCCCATCACAAATGGCCAGCTTCCCCAGACAGACTACCAATACTTTACTGCATTCCTACTGCCCATGTTTCATACTGACCACAAGTATCTGATGCCTCCACTTTTCATCAGCAAGAGATCCTAAGCATCTGCATATAATGCATATACCACAAAATTCAGGAAGGCTTAAGCTTCATTCTGGAACCTGTTACAAAGCTGCCCTCACCCTATGTGGCACATGGTCCATGCTGAGCCAAACAGCCACCAAGCTCCAAAGGGATTTCAGACCTCTGCTGGTTTTGCCTGAAGTGGCATTTTTGGACTGCTTCTCCTCTTGACTGCTGAATAGCAGTATGTTATCGTTCCTGTCATGAGGGAAGGTCTATTTGGTGTGGTTTTTTTTTTTTCTCTCAAGTCTTACTAATGCTGAAATTCACACTGATTTAAGCCAGAAGAGGTATGGCCGCCATAGCCATTTAATACATTAAAGCTAAAGCTGTCAGGGGCAGGGGTTGATTCTATAGCTATAGTGGAAATAACATTAAATACAAGCAGGCAGCAAAAGAAGTTTCTTCAATATTTATGCTCCCAATTTAGTTCCCAGAAAAATCACTAACTCTGTCGCTGTCACAGTAGGAAGTTTCTTTTAGAAACAAATTCAGTCTTTGTGTTTTGCAGTGCTTTCATCTGCTGGTGTTCAGTGTCACACAGCATGACAATTCTGGTAGAGTTCTGCTGACCCTCACACTCAAAGATGATTTGGAAGGCACAGTTTGATCCAGTGTGCTCACAGTTCACTCAAGCAGTGGCCAGAAACCCAGCAGGTTTCCTTAAACTCAAAACACCTCTTCTATGACAGGGACTAGCAGTATCTGCTTCAGAGTCACTTTGTGGCAAAGCCAACTTCCCACTATTCATTCTTTAGGATCAATTTTTTTTGTTGTTTACTCTGAACCTCACATACTGGAGTAAACAAGATAAAAAGGAGAGGCCCATTAAACTATCAATCCTCAATTTCAGAACAGATATTTAGCATGTTTTATCAGAACAGCTTGCACATAGCTGTTAACTCCAACAGTTTCACTAGCTCCCATGGAGAAAACTGCAAGGCAAGTATAATACTCACTTTGTGACAAAAGCAGAGAGAACTGGGGCCAGGGATTTAGGGAAATAATCCTGTTGGACCATATGGTTCAAGGTCATAAGAATACCATAGAGGCTTGGAACAGCTTTGATCTTCTCTTCACTCTGAGAAATGGACAAGCAGATCAAGTCAGAAATCAGACAATCACAATTTGATCTAAACCACTGCAATTCACAGAGGCACTGAAATTCTCTGTTGAATAAAAGTGTTCCCACACACTGTAGCAGAGAAAGCTGGTCACTAGATAAAGTGCAATGTTCCACAACACAAAGGTAGGTAATTCCACAGACTCCTAGCACTTGAAATAAAGTATCAAGAATATTCTAGTACTTATCAATTGACAGTAGTAGTAATGGGGAAAGGGAAGTGGTGAACTTGCAAGTGAAACAGCCAAATCTTCTCAGAGGCCCTGTGCCAAAGTGTTCTCCTATGGAATGTCACCAGATTTCAATCCATAAAGAATTCAGTTGCCTTAATAACAGTTCTCTTGTATTATGCTGTTGCTTATTTTTATACCATCTTCAGCTCTTTGACAGGCTTCCCCCAGAACTTGATGCAGTATTCCCAAAACTGGTTTTAATTGTTTACAAGATAAAACCAATAGTCATCCCCCTGCTTACATGATGCATAAGTTATTCTTGCTCGTAATGTGACACTAACTTGCATGTCCCAAGTGTTACCCTGTTTTTATTTCTCTGCTGCCATTTTGACAAAACCCTTCATTCTGCAGACAGGATCTAGACCTGTGTTGCTAGGTGTATGACCCCAGAGTGCATGGTGCTAGGAGTATCTGTGGCTCACGTGCTTCCAGCTATGTAGGACAGAAAATGGAGTCCACTCCCTCTCCACACATCAAGGACTGTTGGATTAGGCATATCACAGTCAGCTGGCTGATTCTCAAGGGCTTTATTATCAAAGCCACTTCCTGGCCTGAAAGAACTCCCCTGGAGCACAGGTCTGTGCTTTGTGCCTCATGCATATTTGCTATTTTCCATATGGAGCAGAGGTAAGGTAGGTGGCAGTCCCCAGAACAGACATTCTGCAGAACAAAATACCACCTCAAACTCTGTTGACCTTCCTAAGAAGCAGGAAGCACAGTGTTGATCCAACATACAATAAACACAGGGAGAGGCTAAACTGATTTTTAGGAAAATAAGATCTATCCACGCATGCCAAAAGCTGTCTGTACCCCAAGCTGGGTATTAGCAGAAGGACATCCATAGACCTACTTAATAGCAGGCTGCTATAACAGATCATGGCTACTCTGTAGTTTAGAATTGTCTTGGCCCAAGTTTCCATTCTCAGCTTCCAAGCATTGAGACAGTGAGAAATATTAACCCCTGCAGCACGAGCAAGCAAAGGTGTTTAAGTTTGCAGACAAAACCTCTCCCCAGTCACCTCACTCCAAGTAAAGCTACAGGTATTTTAATGCAATTCACAGGTTTCCTCCTGACCTTCCAGCTTTTCTTGCTGAAGTTTATTCCCTGTAACTACATATTTCACATTAGCATTTAGCAAAGAGACTCCAAAGCAGTTGTACACTACTGATCTGGCATGAATAACTGGACACATGTTTTTGAGCAGTGCTATCAAGAAGTGCCCTCAAGGACTAATAATAATGTCAATTAACTAATAATATTGTAGATTAGACTCCTGGACATAGCTTTTTATAGACACCATAGTCCAGCAGCAGCACTACTGCCTCACCTGGCCCTCCCTGCCTTTAGGGGATGACTGAGAATGCAGAGCACATTAAGCAGAAGACATACACAGAGGTGACATGTCCTTCATCCTAATGCAACCTTGCAATTTGCAGTTTCTGCTGGACCTGCAGACTTCCATTGTCCCTGGGCATCAGGCATGCACAGGCACCCAGCTGCTTCCATGGCAACATAATTACCCAAAACCCAGCCAGTCTGGTCTTCAACAGCCTAAACAGACCATAACTTAACTCTTTCCTGCTTCCTCACCTTAAGTAGTCCCATGTGGATCAAGAGGTTTGTGATGAATGCATCCGAATTAAATGTGGCAGAACTGAAGGCTTTCTTCATCAAGGCATCTAAAAATAAATAGGCACGTTATATTAAGAAATACAGAAAAAGGACATTTATGGGTTTTAAGATTAAAGATTGATCATACAGAAACTCAGGGAATATCAGCTGTTAAAGAGTTTTGGGACATAACACTTGTTAAGATTTCCATTGTCTCTGCAGGAACTAGGTATAATCTCTGAAACACTCAAGACAGATAAAGTCCCAGTCCTTAAATAAAGGAAGAAAAAACCAAACTAAATGCCTAGAATCGTTTGGAAATTCCTGTTTCCAAGCAAGAACATGAAGGGATAACTATTTAGTCCACACACTAATCAAACCTAACCCAAATTCCTGCTCCACAATATACTGTGATGAACAGTCCCTTGTCTGAACATCGGCTTCTGTACCTTGGCCCCCACTGGAAATCTTTGCTTCCTGAAAAAATTCAAGATGTTTGACTGACAAAGAGAGACATCAACTAGGAGGTCTCTCTTTATACTCTTGCAATGCTACACTGGAGAAGCTCATTCCTGCAAAATGCTTTTTAAATACAGAGCCTTCATAAAGTGACTGACCTTGGAACACAGAACTACTGGCTATGGACAGCCTGGCATCAAGGAGATGCAGGAAGGGCAGCAAAGGCCACTACAACAGCAGCTATAACAGACAATCATCGCCAAGCTTTCGCAGCACAGGATATGTTAAGTTCAGAATGAATCTCTGCTTTCCACACAACAGCGTGGCACAGTTCAGTACTTTGTTATCTGCCAGGGACAAAAAGGCCCAGTGGCTCAGCCCACAGAGCAGCAGTGTCCTTGGCACTGGAGCAGGTCACACCACAAAGTGAAGAAAGGCACAGTCACCTGTTGTTTCATGCACTGCTGTTTTCACTGGGGCTTCGTCTTTGAAGACTGATGATATCCTTAGGAGAGTTGCAACTACTTTCTCTACATCAGATGTATCTGTCTGAAAGAGAAAAAAAATAAAGAAATCAGTTCACTGCTCACCAGCTACAGAACATGGGTCTCTGCTAGGGCTGTGGCAAGAATTACAGCCTTCAGGTGACTGACATCAGCTTTGCCTTGGCCATACCGCAAAGCCAAAGCAACACAAACAAGATTACTATGTAGAAACTCTGATGCCAGTATAAGCATTAGCTGCATCATCTGCTTTCATAAGGTTCCTTGGGATCGCTGGAGAGAAGATGCAAAACTAGGTCTCAAAAGAAAGTTATCACCTCCGGGGAATAAATAATCCTGAGAGAAAAAAAAAAATCAAGCACAGATGACCATCTCCCCTACCTGCTGAGCTATCAGCACAGAGCACTTTGGTCCTAGTCGCAGCAGCTTCTCTGGTGATGGGAAAGCAAGGAATGTGGCAACATCCACAGGAGGAGACGGCACTGGAGTTGAAGCCTGAAACAGACAGAATCCACCTCAAGTTCATTCCTGGATATAAATAAATTGATTCAACAAAGGCACATGGGACACATCAGGACACAGCTACATCTGTTCTGTTTGAGGCTGACATGAGCCCAGAGTTGGAACAGACAGAATATGCTGGCACAGCTGCATGGCACTGCATGTACGAGGTTCCTACCACTTTCTCAACATGGGAAGACTTTTTCTACCTGTGTGTTGTTACAACCACTACTCAGCCTTTCCTTCCACACGTGTACATATGCACACTTTTTCAACACTTTCAACACTTTCACACTTTTTTACATTTTTCAAGTAATCCATTTTCTTTATTTCCTGAATGTTCTCCCTGTTACAACAGTACCAGCTCCTGCAGGAATGTGAATACCTGTCAGCACTTCAAGTTCCAGACTCACTCCAGGTCTCATTTCCTCCTTTACTCTCCTCCAGTTGAGGAAACAGGAATCCATCTGGAAGTAAGCTTACCTGTGAATCAATAATCTTCTTAGGTGTCAGTGACTCCTGTTCTTCCTCTCCTCTCTCCTTCAGCTGTTGCTGTTCCTCCTCCTCCTCCTCTTCCTCTTCATCTTCATCGTCATCCTCTTCATCATCATCCTCCTCCCCTTCATCATCACTAAGATTTGAGTGTTACACGTTAATTACACACGTGCAGTTCCTGTATACTGGCACTTAATAACATTTTTTCAAGAACAAGAGAGCAGCCTCTCCTTGAGCCTTACTGCAAGAGCCGTATCTCACCTACAACAGACCAAGAGGACACTAAGGTTCAGTCACCCAGTTGACAACAGCAAGAAAAGACTGAGGAACACAATCAACAGCTAACACTAAGGTAAGTCCTTGAATGAAAACAAGACAAGGCATATCCTGCTTATGGAATCCCTTGGCCGTGGTCCACACTCAGACCAACATCCATCAGCAATGACAGAGTTCTTATTTTGTAATGACATAGGTGAATGGACGTGTTGATGCAAATTGTCAGAAGATTTCTGATTCAAACTCTGGTACCCTGCATACCTCAAAGATCCCAGCACAGCTGCCATATTGAAGCCTTCTAGGATCTCGTGGAGTTGCTCACATACCTCTTCTCCCAGACAGTTACCTAGGTTGATAGAGGAAAGGGAGTAGACTTAACAGATGCATACAGGTTTGTTCTAGAAGATTTAGCTGTATGTTGTCTATCTCTTGTTTCTGAAATCAAACAGTTATAGGCCACTTCTGCACAACACCTTAGAAACAACACAGACTGCTGATATCAGAAAGAATCAAAGAGCTGTTAAACAAATTTCAGCAGCATTACACAGTGGTTAGAGACAAAACCCCCTACTTTTTCAGAGTGTGTTTGAGAGACTGCCTGTTAGTTCTATAAACAGCTCTTGTTCTCAGCGATTCTGACACAAGGACACGCAGCACAGTGCCAGTGAAGTGCAGTGACCCAAGGTATCAACAGCAAAAGTCAACAATAGTCAGAGTTCTCACAGAGGTTTTTGTTTGCTAGTATGAAGTATCTGAGATAGCAATGAATAATTAAAGAGTTTTACTGAAAACAGGTATAGATATCACTTTAAACTTTCCACCTTATGAAATGCACCAAAAATGCCTAACTGAGTTCATGGTTTAAGAAAACTTTCAGGATCAAACTGCTTCCTGTCCCAGGGTCATGCAAGTGCAGCTACTCTGAGCACTGTTTTTTAAATGCTGACAGCTTAAAGACTAGAATATGTGATTCTGTCAACATTCTTCCTAGTGGTTTCTATTGGAATCAAATGAGAGATGCTTGGATCTAGCAAACTTACATACCATTGAGATCCAACTTCTCCAACTCTGCCTTATCTTCAATAGCTTCAGCAACAGTCAGAGCAGCATCTCGTTTGATTTCACAGAAAGACAAGTTCAGTTCCTAAGAAGCAGAAGAACATATGTTTGCAGAATTCCTATTAACATCCATCATCCCCATAAACTTCTTGTGCTCACAAGTGTCCTGAAAAGACTCTCAGGAAAAGATGTGTTTTTAATTGAAAATAAAACCTGACACATACTCCTACCTCATATCTGAAAGGGGAATTCTGAAACATGCTGGTGTTAAGAGCAGCACTACAAAAGGCAGCCATTTTAAAGTGCCTAGAGATCACTGCTCACCTAAAAGGTAGAAGACATTTCTGTCCTTAGCAATCACCTGACTGGAGATCTTCACTTATCAAGGGTCACAAGAGCACTCCAGAACTCACACTCCAGTAAGTCTAACTGAAGAAAGATAGCTACTGTACTAAATAGACTGCACATTTGCTTTTGACACCTTGGTTGCAAGTTAAGGCCCTCCAAAGACAAGCCATGAGTGGTATACTACTTCTGATAACCACAGCCAACAGAGAAACCACATGCACAGATTAGTAAGACTAAAGTTATTCAACAGGAAGACACCATCCCCCACCACTCCACGTTGTGCTCAATCCTTACCCAAGAAGGGATTTAATATTAACAGCAGAAGGGAAGCAGTCCTTGAACAGAATGAATCAGCTGTGATTGCTTCATGCAACCCTCACTTAACCCTTTCTGCTCTGGAAAAAGGGTTTAACTTCTGGCTGTTCATCTCAATATCCCCATTATTTAAGTTTTCCTGGGAGACTGAGATACAAATTCCAGCAGAACAAGCAGAAGCCCAAGCAAGGGATCTCATACCACAAAAGACCTACTCCTTTCTATACTACTTCATACACACAAATAGGTATTAGAACTCAGATGAATTTTTGTCTTTGACTGCAAGATTAGGAATTGTGTTCAGCATCCATCTCAGTACAGTTATAACTCATGGCAGGTGTTTCTAGAGATCCTAGTTTACTTACATTGACTTGACTTCAACCTGTCTAGAATGCTGTCAGATTCAAGTCCTGTGCAAATACTGACGTAGGAGGCTGTGGTATTGCCAAAAAACTAAAAATACTTGAACCTTTGATAGATACCCTAACAAAGGAAAAGCATTAGCTGTATGAACTATGAAATGCTGAGGAGATTACAAGCTGTTCATGAAGAGAGGCACTCTTTTCAGTTGGGAACACAAAGCCTGCACCAAAGTGAATCCCACTAATCAGTAGTGGTAGGAGAATGGGTAGAAAAAACCCAAAATGCTGAGTTTTTTCCATTTCTCAAGAGAGCTGGACAGCAGGAATACAATACCTTTAATTTATGAAGTCCTTCTTTAACAGCATCAGCAATAGCAACAGCACCCTTTGAACGCACCAGGCAGTCTCCAAAGTTGATCACTTCAATCTGCCGAAGCGCCTTCAGGGTCTGCAGAGCAGGACAGTACAAATTTGAAACACACACATACAAGTAAATGAATGTCCTACCACTTCTAGAATGTCATCTTTCCCATCACAGCATGACATGTGGTTCCACTGACCCAAAGGTGCCAATGCTAACTAGACTTACTCAAAGCAACCACTTAAAACAACTCACCTCTGCCATGGCCACAGCTCCTTTCTCTGTGAAGGTGTTGTCATTTAAGTTTATAACCTTAAGCAGCGGGTTGATAGCAAAGGCCTGTGCCAGTGCTGTTATGCCAGGATGGTTAATTCCATTCTGAGGCATATGGACCTCTTCTAGAGTCCCAATGATCTAGGAAAGGATGCAGATAAACAACTTGTTAGAACACATACTTCAACTCAAGAGTATACTGCTCTACTCTTTAAGATTTGCTTAAAATTGCTCGAGTTTCAAAACTTCATCAGTTTTTCTACAGAGAATTATTTACCAGCAATGACGTCACAAATCTAAGTGAAATTACAGGTTCATGGCAAGTGTCAGATTAACACAAAGTCCTAATTCAAAGAGACAAGTATCATCCTCCTCCTGTGCCTACTCTAGATAACTTAAAACAAGAGTTCTTCACCTGTGGTTCAACAGCACCAAAACAGACCAGACAACATCACTGAATATGGTATCTTTCTAATTAAGATCTATGTTTTACCCTGACTGCAGAAGCAAACATGTAAGAAAGTTAGTATGAGTATTTTTTATGGACTAAATGGCATGTCACAAAACATGGTAATTAATCCCATTTTGGTAGTGCCACTCAGTCTTAATTCTCCATTAATCACTTTGTTATGCACTTCTCAAGTATTTAAGAAGTCCTATTTCTGCCATGATGTTGATTAGTCAAAAATCACATCAAGGCAGTTCTTTAGGGGAAAAAGAGTCAACCTGTAACCTGCAGTATCATTATTAATACACCTGACAATATGCATTATAATTTGGAAGTAATTCCTAGCAGTAATCGAGGGAAGAAAAGGGAATTAGGTGGCCCCAACCACAGCAAATTCTCTTCCTCCAACAGAAGTGAAAGTGGGACAGTGACAGCTAGAGAAAGCTAGGAAGCACTGAGCCCTAACCAGATGATCCTAGCAAAAATACTGGGTTGCTCTTGCCAGACGATTGAACAGCTAGGCAAAATAGCACACAAGAGGTCAGCTGGTACACCTTCCCAAGTGCCAGATAACGTCCATTAGCACAGAGGAAGGAAAAGGCATAGGGCTACTATTAAATTACTCAGAAGATGACTATTTCTCCCTCAAGTAACTACTTTACATAGCCATTAGTTATGTGTAAAGGTCCTAACTAGTGTTTTGAAATTTAGGTCACAAACATGTAGTCATCAATTCTAATTCCACCCATTGAAGACACTAATTTCAGCAGCAACATGGCGGCTTTAGCGAGCCAACCACCAGCTCCTGCCTCCAAGCTGAGGCAACCTCTGTGTGCATTATCTTTAACACTAGCAGTGAATCATACCCTGCTCCAATTTGCTGTCAAGAAGATCTAGTTTGGTACTTACCCCAAACGCTTCAGCCAGGGCAGTGGCACCATCATTCTCCAGACGATTTCTGCCAGCCACAAATATTTTCAAAGCAAGAGGCTTGCCCTGGGCACTTGATTTCCTGTGACACTCCTTCAGAGCGGCTGCCAGTATCTAAAGATAAAACAAGCAGTTTATACTACCTCAGCATCTCATTCTACAAGAATCCAACTGTGTTCTGTAGATCCACCTCAAGAAATACTTTAGTCACCACTGAAATGTACCTGCTTCTACAGCAGGATGTATAATAAAGCTGTCTGTACCTATAACACTTGTCTTAGGCAAGAACTGACAGTTTTGAAACACTAGAACACACCAAGTCACCAACAACATTTGGTTCCTAAAGAGGTAAACACATAGGCTCCTAGCAATAACAGTCCCAGTTTTCTGTTTCGTCCAACAGATAGCCTTTCAGTACTAGGCTTGACAATACCGTTCACTCAAATCCAAGGCTATTAGCTCTCTTGATGGGGAATCTAGTGTTTAGGACAGAACTGTTTCCCTATCTTGGAAAAATGGGTAAGATTTCTATACTTAATTCTGAAATTTATCCATGAAAACATGTAGGAGGTTGGGATCTTGAGACTGGAGAAACAGGCCAACAAGAAGCTCATTATGTTTAAAGGGAAATGTGCAGTCCTGGACATGGAGAGAAACAACCTCATGTACTGAGTTGACCCCATAAGTCAGAGGGGCAAAGACAGTCTGGCAGAAAAGAACCTGGGGGTCTTAATAGGTAGAAAGTTGGCTATGAGCAAGCAATATGCTTTTAAAGCAAAGGAAATCTGCTGGGCTGCCTTGGGAAAAGCACTGACAGTAGGTCAGTGATCCACTCAGCCTGTGAAATGTATCCGTGTTCCAAGTCCAATTCCAGGCTGCTACATGGACATAGTGGAGTGAGTCCAGTAAAGGGTCCCAGGGTTGATTAAAGAATTGGAGAATTTTACTCACTAGGAGAGAGCTGACAGCTGGGATTATTAAGGCTGGAGAAGAGAAGGCTCTGGGGGGAGATACTATTCATGTGTACAAACAGCTAGAACAACAGGATGAGGGGAGGTGGTGGTGTAAAGGCGGCACACCCAGACACAAATGCACATAAACTAATGCACAGAAAATACCATTTAAACACAAACTCCCTTTTTTACCGTGAGGATTATTAAACACTGGGATAGACTATTCATAGAGCTTGTGAAGTCTGTATTCAAAATCTGACTAGACACAAGCCTGAAGAACCTGGTCTAGTTGCCTTGAGCAGGGGAGTTGACAATCACCAAAGATACCTTCCAACCTCAACCATTCTGTGTAGGGTAGTCTGAAGTCAAATCCTGGCTCTGACCTCAATCCCAAAGAGGACACAACCCTTACCTTGCCACCACCAATGCCCATGCCACAGTTATTGAGCTTGAGTTCCTGCAGAGTGTAGCATGCAGGGCTCTTCAGCAGAGCCTCAAAGCCACGCACACCGTCTGGCCCAAAGGCATTGTCACTGAGGTCCAGTTCCACCAGCTGGGCTCCAGCAGTGATCAGTGCATCCCCCAAAGAGATCTGTAAGGAAACAGATGGCAGTGGGTGGGAGGGAATGGATTAACTTCTAGTGACAGCATCACTGCAGTGGCTAGGCATGACAGTGATGCTGCAAAAAAATTTCCACTTGGAAGACATTCTGCAAAGCTGCATGGGGAAATAAAACTTTACAGCTAAATCCAGAGAAGTTGTGCAAATTAAGCTAAAGATAACCATAAAGCAGTGACCAAGACATTATCCCACTCCTTTAGGTCAAATACACACTTTTTAAAGGGGGTTTCTCCCTCTACACTGCTGAAAGAAATACTGCTTTTATCCTGTTGAGTTTATCATGTTTTTTCCTTCACAGGACTCAAGGAGGTAGGGAGCTCTGTAACAGTCCTGGAAGACATAGCCATATGATTTATTTAGAAAGCTTAGCTCTCATTCTATCTATTGGATCATGAAGATGTTCCCCCCAGTGACAAGCTCCTTCACTGCCAGGGACTTGCATTTACTTTTTAATCAACTCTTCTCCACCTCATACAAGAGGAGCAAAAGAGATGTGTTTACCCGTTCCAAGATATTTAGTGTTATCAGTGCAGAGAAGGATCAGTTCTGTATCAAAAAACATACTCCCACAAAAAGCATGACAGGTGAGAAAACAGGTTGTATTAGTCAGAAGTCTCAGATCTAGTTTTTACTTACCAAAGCAGGGGGGATCTCAGACCTTAGCCTCCCTGTAAACATGTCACTCCAATGACACCTCTAAAATAAGAAATATGCAAATAGAAACCACTGAAATAACTAGGTCAATACACTTGTAATCAAGATTTACATGTATAAGCTGCATTACATCACTGTGGACAGCTTAATGCTGTTTCCCTTCCCTGGAGTTGTCAGTTGATTGTCATTTGACCACTAAAGAGCTGCAAAAACTAGTGTTACATTCACTTTACTTGCAAGGACACAAAGCCACTGAAATAAACACTGCAAATAACACAATACCAGAATTCTTGCTTATATTCAACCTGGAATTCTTTTCCTGCTGAGAAAATTACCACAGAGAAAAGCAACAGGAAACTGAAGGATACATCAGGAATGCAGATTTTACAGAGGCATGGAGCTCAACAAACTGAACTTGCCTGAAAAGCCAGACTTGGGTGATTGACTTCTATCAATGTTTCACAGCACTCTCCTTCGAGGGACAGTGTCTCTAGCAGCACAGCATCCCCTTAATATCAGGCAAGAGTAATAGTAGGGAAACATAGCTTGGGCACAAATAAACCCCCTGTTGCATTTCCTTCATTATTTCCTCCCTAGTCAGGCATTCTCTGAAGACTCATTCTCCAGAAGATCTGACCCAGCTTTTCCATTCAAACTTAACGTTTTGTTGCCATGGCTCTTTGTTTACAGATGCTGCCTCCGCAGAGAGGCTCTTCCTCACACAGCTTCCCGGTTTTAAATATTGGAAGCCTCCTAAACAGGAAGCCAGGAATGCAGAAAGTGTTCCCATTATCCCAAAGTCCCCAAGTTATGCTGTATTTTCATACAGTTGTTCTTCCTACTGGAAGAGCCACCATGCAAGCTTCAGGACAAACTCAAGGTAGGCTTCTGCACGAACAGCCTAAAGAGGCTGTCAGTATTTCTGCATTACTTGTTTCCCTTGACCACTCCTGACTTGGGGATCTCACCTTGAGCTCACATTTCTTCTCCAAGGCTTTGGCAATGACCTTTGCTGCCTCCACACCCACTGTGTTGCCTTCCAGGCGCAAGGCTTCCAGGCCATCAAATTCCTCAATTTGCTTGATCACTTCTTCAGCTGCAAAAGCAGATAATCTAGTTGGTCTTTTAACCATCATCTTGGGCAGCACAATAACCCTCTGATCCAGCAATACGTGCTCAACTCTAACTTTAGCAAAGACAGCTGCACAACATTATGTGAAAGAACTCTGAAACAGCAATAGGAACAGAGCTAAAATGTCAGGTCATTACAGAGAACATCCTCCGTGCCCTACCCTGCCTTCTCATAATTTGCTTCTAGTTCTATTCTGATAGCCATCCTCCTATTTGCAAAAGAAACTATCCTTATTTCCCAAATAAAATTCTTTTGCCATTCAGCACATGGTTTAGGAGCTAGAGTCCATGCACCTACAAAGGTGCAAGGACTAAAAGTTGATGGGAATTGGTGCCACTTCATCATGAAAAAGTTCCCAGTGACTGGCAAAACTTCAGCAGATGTTCGTTTAGCAAACATGTCAGGATGGAATGATTTAACTCTAGAGTAATCCTATGCAAGGCAAAGGAGCAGGCTGCAGAGTCTCCTCTGTCAGTGGGCACTTGTTATCATTCCCAAGCTCCAAAGCCTCTCCCCATAGTTCAGTGCCTTTGCTTTACTAAAATGACCTATAAAAAAAGCATCACTTTTGGAATTAATGGAGAGGGAAAAAAAGTAAGCACTAAGGCAAGTAACATGTCTGGAAAGCATGATTAAGAATATATACATTTTCTCCAGATATCTACTACATTAGCACCCACTGTAAGACTCTTATTGAGACTAACGTATCAGCCCATTCTTCTGTGCAGGTCTTGTTCCAAGAACTGTGATCCACTTGCTTAACCGTTTTTAAAAAGAGTGCTGACTTCTAAAGCACAGCAACTGTCAAAAGTATTTAGGGAGAACACCAGGAATACAAGAATTACAAACCAGGAACTCAAGCCCCAGTCCTGGCAGCTGCAGCACTGCCAGGGCACCAGGTCAAAGCAGGATACCAGAAGGGAAGGAAATGTCTCTATCAGAAGCAGCTGCATGACTCTCGCATCTATAACTTGTCCATGCAGGATTAGTGGGAGGTTTACCACAAGATTTTACAACTTCAGGGAGACACTTCCCAAATACAAGACTATTTTCTCTTACCATCTTCAGCTGTGTTCAGTTTAAGGCTCTGGCCTTTGAAGCTCAACTGTCCACCACCCACTTTGGTTTTGGCAAGTGACTCCGCAAGCTTAGTGATGTCTTCTGATGCCATTTTCCTGCTTTTTCCAAAAGTTAGGAGCTGTCAATCAAAAGAATTTATCATTAAAAAACCCTCAAACTACAATACCTAATCTGTATGAATAACCATATTTATTTGAACAATAATGTGGTTTTTGTTACTGAGCTATCTCAATTGAGTTTTTAGTGTCATTAGTACTTTCCCCAGAGCTCACCTGGGATAGCTAGGCTAGATTAATATTCTAAAGCCAACCAGTCAGATGGTGCCAATTCTTCCAGTACTGACGAGACTTGGGTTTTGACTGAGGTGTTACACTTCAAAAATAAACAGTATGTAAAACTATGGATTAAGGCCACATTAAGACCTTACTCTTAGTGCAACAGTAACAATTACAATGTAATATTTTTCTCTCCTCAAACCCCAACCTTTAATAATATGTGCTGCACTCCCCCTGCTCTCCAAAACAAGCTAGAATGAACACAACTGTTCTTCCTTTTCAGTGATATCCCCAGTAGTGCCCTTGTCAGCACAGTTCCAGAACCACCGAGTTGCTGAAAGCATTGTGTGTGCTGCATACAAACCTATCTGAGGTTTCTGAGTTCTCTTTCCTTTCAGATGTCCCACACAAATTTCATCACACATTAAACAGGATGATCTTACACTCACAATAAATTAGCTAACATTTTGCCTTGAGGCACAAGTTTGAAGCTAGCCATGCCTGGTACCATCTGCATAACATTATTTAATGAATATTAAGCACATCCCTGTGTGAAGGAACTGGCCTCCATCCGTTCAGCAGGATAAACAGACTATGTTTCCTCCACTGGGATAAAAAACAATACACAACTAATGCTTAGAAGCCACATACTTAAACAGACTTCAGTGTCAGAAGGGATGAAGTTTCATTCCTACAACAGAAAACCGCTCCCTTCCATTCTTGTCTGATTTAGAAGTGACCCCACACTCTTGAAGCTCTTTGAGCTCAACAGCACTGGCTTTGAACACCCCCCTAAACAAAAGCTGTATATACATACGTTCCTCCTGATACCCAGCTGTGAAGCCTCCAGCTTCCCCAGAGTATGACTTTTCTTCAGGGGTGATTAATTTTAATATTGCTTTTGGACATGGGGACAGGGGAGGAAATCTCCAAGGCTGATCAACATTACTTTTCTCAGATGACTATCCTCTTAAGTAGATGCTGCCGATAGAAGAATGCTCACATAATTTACTCCACTTCTACCAGGCCACAAAGACACCAGACTGGTGGACACCTCCCAACCTCTGCCAATCCAAGGGTGAGAAAGAAGAAAAACAGGACATCCTCCAATCCCTGAAGGTTTTCCCAGATAGGAACAGAAGTCAGGATCTAAAGAAGTCAGTCTGTTCTCCTAGTTCAATTATTCTCTTTACTTTAAAAATCAGTTCTGTTCTACTGTGATGTTCTTCTTTACAGGTGTACTCACCCCCCTTGCTTCTCCTACCCTGAAGTCTCCCTTTACTTCCTAATCTCAACATACAAATCCAGCATCTCATCCTGAAGCATATTTTATTGCAAACGTCAGCCACACCCTGCCATCAACCTACCAGAGGTCTCTTCGCTGCTAGTTCTCCTACAGGGAAAGCTTTGGGAAAAAAAAAAAAAAAAGAGAAGTTACTTGTCTGGAGTTATTATTAGCAATTAAGACCATGACCGAAATGCCTGAAGACATATTTCCTCACTACTTAAAAACTGTGTAAAGAAGGTGGATGTTTCCCGATGGTCAATAAAGTGAGTTCAGAGTAATATTGTAGTGGCAACACCTTGCCCACCCCAGCAGAAAACACACCGGGCCCCTGCCGCGCTGTCCTGAGGAGGAGCCAGACAGCGCGGGGTGACAGCCCGAGGCTCCTGCCAGCCCAGCCCTGGGGGCGGCGGGGACTCCCCTCCTCCCCCGCGGGCGCAGCGCAGCTCCAGCTCCGGCCCCGGCCCCGCCGCCGCCCGTGCCCGCCGTGCGCCGCCTCACGAAGCCCGGGCCGCGCGCGACACACGCACCCACGGAGCCGGGACCCGCGTGCGCGTGGGCGGGGCGCGCGCGGGAGCGCCCCCCGCAGGTGGAGCCGGGCAGCGCGTCAGCCCGCGGGATGGGATGGCACAGCCTCGCCTCACGCACGGCCGCCTCTCCCGGCTGATAACGGCGGCCGTCGCGCTGTCGCCCCGCCGCCCTGCCCTCACCTGCCCTCCGCGCCGCGCCGGTCCCGCCGCCGGGTACGGGGACGCGCCGGAGCCTCGCGCCGCCGCCGCCGGGGCCGCTGGGTGAGGGGCGGGCGGGGGAGGCGGAGGATTTGAACGCCGGCAGTTCTGCTCCCCGCGCCGGGATTGGCTGCCGCGCCCTGACGTCACGGGGCGCGCCCCTCCGCCTCGCCGCAGACGGGCCGCACCGCGGCCGTGGGGCACGTCGGGAGGTGTAGTCCCACCCTTGGCGGCCGGTGCGGCGGCCTGGAGGGACTGCGTGGGTCTGTGCCCGAGCCCCTTGCACAGCCCGCGCCTCGAGAAGCTGTCGCCCGGGGAGCTCCCGCATGCCCGCACAAGGGACACGCGTGCCTTCTGGCCCCTGCAGATCTCTTTGTGCTTGCGTGTTACTGTCAGACCTTTCTGCTGAAGAAGGTGCTTCACAGAATCAATTAGGTTGGAAAAGACGTTTTGAGATCGAGTCCAATCTGTGACTGAACACCATAACGTCAACTAGACCACGGCACTAAGTGCCACATCCAGTCTTTCCTTAAACACCTCCAGGGACAGTGACCCCACCATCTCTCTGGGCAGCCCATTCCAATGTCTAACCACCGTTTCAGTGGAGAAATTCCTCCCCTGGCACAACTTAAGACTGTGTCCTCTCATGCTGTCGCTTTCACCCAGGAGTGCACAGTCATTCCTGCTTAAGGATGCAAAAAGCGTTGGTTTGCATGACAGCTCCATGTGCATGACATTGTGCATGGCATTCTCTTTCTGAGTATAGGAACAAAAGTACATCCAATGAGGTGAGGTGAGCCGTGTGTAAACCTGCCTGCTACTGCAGTGGGTTTGCACAGCACCTCAGTCCCTTCTCTCCGAGCTGCAACTTATAGGCACTGATGTATTTCAGGCGCCAGATACCTGGTGAGATCACTATTGGGGTGGGTAATAAGCAGGATTTATTCTGCCATTTGATCCCAAAACATTGTAAGAGGCATTTTCCAGCCTCTCACAAATTTCCCAACTGTGCTTTTAAGAAGCAACAGCAAATGCTTACATGGACCCAAGAAAAGAATGTCAGTAATTGGTGATCCTGGGTGACTTGGCACACTGCACTGAGGTGGAAGTGCATGGTAGGCCTTTTTCTTTCTGGGGGAATACAAAAAACAGTGAGGTTTCTTTGTGCAGCTTAAGAATAAAAGCCATATACCGGTACAGCAACAAGATAGAAAACTGAAGCAACATTTACCTCACAAACAATAAGGAGTTTCTCTTCAGCTGAAGAAAATTAAGAAGCACTTAGGCACTGACTAGGCTATGATTGGTTGTGAGAAGCATAAAGCTGCCTGAATATGCAGAGCTGATGAAGGAATAAATTAGTGTGATCTTGAAAAAGAGCTTGAATCCAGAAAATATAAGCAAGAAATTTGGCCCTGGTTATTAGTTCCTCATGATTTTTAGCAATAAACAGGACCATATTAAATGCATCTGATTCCCTTCCCTGTCATTCTCCCAAATATTGGGTAATTACCTGTGCCAGAGGGGCAAGAATAAAGTTGTTGACTGTAGGTGGAGCTATGTTGGAATGTAGGTGTACTGTGCCATCGTAGCATAGATTCCATATATGCTATACATTCCCCCTAAAAGAAAAGCTTTACAAATCAAAGTAATTTCTACAACTCGGTATCTAGTTTGTAGCAGGGATTTGTGGTGTTTCGACTCTTGCTGACTACCTGCACATGAGACCTCGATAATGATGCTTGCAAACTGTAAAAATCTTCATAAACCACTAAAGAAAGATGTTTTTTCATGAGAGGAGCAGTACATGCGGGATCATGACCTCGCAGAACACCTATCAGTCTTACAGGCAAAGCAAATTGCGCTGGAAGGAAGTACAACATGGCATTCAATTGAAAATGCAGTCTTGAAAATGAATGTGTTTGAATTAAAAATTAGTGCTTATTCCAGCATAAGTCTTGATCATGTGTACATTTTCGTTTTGTTCCTCTTTCCCCTCCGCTCCTCTTAAGCTTTCCTCTTCTCATCCAGCTGTGATGTCGTTTTCTTTCAGAGGTGCTGCAGGGTTTGAGGTATCTTGGGCTCTGTACCTCGTTTGATGATGGCTTTGTGAGGCTGCCGCTGTGATTTGACATATCAGCTCTCCCAGTGTTTACTTTCTCTCACCAGACCTGCTCCACCTTTCTTCTACCCAAAACTATCCCTCTCCAGGATTTGTCATTTAATGTACGTTTTGCCCAGAAGCTTCTACCAGAGGCCCAGCTTGGTGAGACTCTACTCATTGTCACGGTGTCACTGTCTAAAAATAAGAGGGAACAAGTCTCATGAAGAGATAATAAAAATAAATATTGACTTATCCATGGATCCAATCTTTGAATCATAATCAATATCTTAAAAAGTGCATTGTGATAAAGCATTGTGAAGAGCATTATGTAGTGTTCTCCAGTGTCATTATACATTATACAATTCACAGCCTATATTTCATACATTTATCAGTTTATTGTGTTGACAGAGCTGCCACAAGCCAATCCTACTCAATATAATAAAGTCTTTCCTTTTCTGCTCAACATATTTTAAATATTAAACAAGTTTAGTACACTTCAGATGTTTCCTTCTACCTGCCTTTGAATCTTGTTGGAGTTGCTTAGTTGCAAAGCACAAAGTGACACTCCTGTGGGGCACTGTAAATAGAGAAGTGAGACACTCAGGAGTAAACATGTCACTGATTACATTGGAAAAAAGCTGGTAATTTAAACCAGTGTCAGTCTGGAAATGATTAATCTGATGGTAGACAGAATCCTTTAGGGGGAGGAAAACCTGTTCTACCAGGGAGGTTGTACTGGGAGCTGATCATAGAACTCATTTGAGAAGGTTATTTTAAGTTAGTGATAGAGGAGCTGAATAGAGATGAGTGAATCCCCCCATCCAAGGTGGTCTGTGTATCTGTGTCTTCACAACCTTTTCCCATGATATAACAACATGAGCCACTGGGCCTCTTTTGCTTCCCACCAGCAGCTCTGTTCCTGGGGCTCTGCTGGCATGGACTGCTGTGGAGATTCAGTTCACTTTCTGGAAATATTGAGGGATTTGGGATGAAAACAAGGCAAAAATATGGTTCCAAAAAAGTGCCTAAACTCACATGTGTATACATAAATACAAAATATTTATATATAAAATATCAATTAACAAAAATAATATAAAATATAAACAATATAAAATATAAAATAAACATATATGTGCATATGCACATATGTAATACATGTGTGTATATATATTACGGTTATATGTAGAATGTATAATATAAAACTCTAGAATATGAATATGTGTATATATATATATCTATATATATACACATACACGCACGTACACATGCAGTGTGTATTCCTTTCCACCCAAAGATTTATGTTTTCGGAAGATGTTATTTACACCCCTCAGCAGTGCAGGGTGGAGTAAGTAAGGTCTGTCTGGAGCAGATAATTGCTCTGCCATAAGCAATGGCTCTGGCCCCCATCCAGCAAACATATATGGGTGGGCAAAAGGGTCACTGCTTCACGTATGTGATAATCCTGGGGGGTGCCTCATAATTCAGTTCATTGCTGCACTCGTCTGCATGCAATCCCTCTGCAGATGCAGCTTTTCTTTCTTTTGGGATATATTTTTTATATCAGTGAAGACAACCAGGAAGAAAAAAATGTTGCATTAAAATTAGAATGGAGAGTCGACTGCTGAATTGGGGGGGTGTTTTTGGTGGTTTGTTTTTGGTTGGGTTTTTTGTTTCCTTTTGTTTTGGTCTTTTTTTTTTTTTTTTTTTTTTTTTTTTTTTTTTTTTTAGTTGTTGTTGTTGGGGTTTTTTTTTTAAGCCTAATTCACCTTAAAGAATCTCAAAACCAGCCACAAGGGAAAGATCTGTGAATTTTTGTAATGGAAAGCGGTAGCCTCTAGGGCCCAGAGGATATGCAGGGAGGCATTTTCTCTTGCTGGTGCAGCTGAGAGCGAGCGAGCGAGAGCGAGACCTGGAAATGAAAGTAAAGAGATCAGGAGGCACATGGAGGGAGCTGCAGGGGCAGCCGATCCAGAAGCAGAATGCTGCCTTCTGTAATTAAATAGCACTTACTATTATTATTACTTTTAGTAATAATACATTAATAATATCTCTAGTAATACAATACCATTTATCAAGGAAAGTTTATACATAGTGTGGGGGGGAAAACCCGAGAAGAGGTGAGTTCTTTATTTTTATTTTGGGGGGATTATTTTTGTCTTAAACCAATTCTATATGTGTGTGTGTTTGTGTATGTAGAAAGGGGTGGACTTGAGAAACAAGAAAATCTGGATGTTGCTTCATTAGAAAGTAAGGGTTTCAGATAGTAAATGCATAGATGAAACGTTGTGTAATTGCAAATTAAAAAAAAAAAAAAACCTCGTGATAAATAATACGAGTGAGATTTTGAAGCTAACCCCTCTTCCGCCGAAAATATGGGGTTTGCAAAAAAAAAAAATTGTCAGACATCCTAATCCCACCCCCCGGAAAAAAATGTAGTAGTCTAAAATTGGGTAGCTAGGGGAAAAGCCCCTGGGTTTATATGGAAAACTTAGTATTAATAGTGTTTGTCCCTGTTTGGGGTTTGTAGGTTCGAGATCTGTGTTCTGGTTTGTATTTAGGCTGCAGTTTCCCCCTCTTGTTTGGTACAAACCCCATGAAACCGCAGAGAAGCCCTTGTGGAATTGCTTTTTAGATGCGTCTTCCGTAGGGGCTTCTAAAGTTTATCAAATAAGAAGATGGTGTTTTGGTTTTGTTTTTGGTGTTTTTTGTTTGTTTATTTTTAATTCTTTAATGTTTTAGACAGTTTCCGGGTGGCAGGGGACGTTATGTGGTTTGGGTTCGGTTTTTTTTTTTCTTTTTTCCTCTTAAAGCCGCCTCCCAGACTTCTGGAGATGTGTGATTTTTATTTAAGCCAACGGGGGGTGGGGGAGTGGGGAAGGAGGAAGAGTATGTTTTGGTTTGTTTTCCTTTTCCCGGGAAACTTGGATGTCTCCTGCCGCGGGAGGCCCCTGCCAGCGGGGCCGGGGTGGTGGGGATGTTGGGGTGCCGGCGCACGGCAGAGCCCCGGGGGCGCGGAAGGCGCCGCGGCCCCTCTCCGTCAAGGCCGGCCGAGGTGGCGCCTCTGTCAGTGGCGGCCTCTACGCAAGGCCGGGGATCGGCGGCCTAGTGCTGGCGGTGGGGGGAGGAGGCGAGCGAGGGCGCCCGCGCCATCCGTGTGGGAAACAGCCCCGGGATTTAGTTTTACAAATGAGGCGGAGGAGGGCGAGCTGGGTGGCCACGAAGCCAAGTGGCCGAGGGGCGGGCAGTGTCACCCCAACTCCCTCTCCCGGCTCCTTGGCTGTGCTGCGGTGGGGGCAGGAGAAAGGGTGCCCTGTGGTACATGGGGGTGTTATGTGCGGAGCACAAGGCTGAAGGGAACGGAAAATAGGGTGTTGGGGGCTGGGGTGGTCTCTTGAAGCTTAAGTTGCCACTGCCGTCCCCCTTCTGGGGAAACTTAAGGTCACTGCTTTTATTTTCAGTGACGAGTGAGGGGGTTGTCACTACCTCGCTCTGCATTCACTGGGTGCAGTGAATACTGCTGGGTGAAGCTGGTGGCACTCCAATGACCCCAGTGGTGTTGGGGAGCAGGAGTGGCACTAGTGGAGTGCTGGGATGTGAGACAGCAGCCATGGAAGTACCTTGGGATGGCTGGTGTGTGGAGGGATGGGGGTGTAAGGCCTGGTGGGCACAACGTGGTGGTGGGGAATCCAAGAGCTGTTGGCTGTGAGCAGCATTCAGACCCAGGGAGTGGGGCATGGCAGAAAGCAGATGCAGGAGTGAACAGGAGCTCAAGTTTGTAATGGGCTTTGCAGCTTGTCCTTTGTTTGACGTGTGCCCAGCTACCTATTCTGCTGCACCACTGAGGTGACCAAACTGCAGCCAGTGAAAACCTCCCATGTTGCAGATCAGTGCATCCTGGAGCCTTTTCCTTCAGGAGCTCCAGTCTCAGCTCTACGACCTGCCACTTGCATCTCAGTGTACTTATTTCTGGCTGAAATGTTACAGTCAAAGCCTGAAAGTCGGTCAAGTGTGAACTCATTGCCATCCCATAAATACAGTACGAAAAACTTTGCCCAAATTCAGCTCTGGCAGGGTTATGAATAACCTGTGTCCTTGATAAGGTAAATACAAATCTTTCTGTTCATCTCGTACTATCTCTACCCATCTGCCTATCTAGAGCATATCTACCCAGTTTGTGATTCAGGCACCAAGTTTACTGGCTCATGCTTTCTTCTGAAGACAAGAAAACCATTTTGCCTGTCTGCAGCATTTTATTTCTGTCTGGCAAATAGTTTGTAACTCATTGATGAACTGTGAATAAAGTTCTCTTTAGATGCTTAGAGGATAAATATAAATGTCTCTGGACTGAAAGGATAAGAGCTTTGTAGTGGGGATATAAATACTCTGGATTTGAATTCTGCTGGTGATTTGAGTAGACAAGTCTGGACAGACAGATTTGGTGGGGGGGAAAAAAGGACTCTTAGACACAATGCTTCATGAAATGTTTTCTGCTGTGTTTCTAAAAATATTTATAAGACAGAGAAAACAAAACCTTTGTGCTTAAAATTAATTAGGCAGTAGTTGTGGTATGGTGTGCAGCAGAACTGAAGTGTTGCCCATAATGGGTGGCTTGCTGTGTGTTGGATTTTGCCAGCGTAACGAGTGTGCAGCTTGGTCCGGGGGTTGAACGAAGTATGGCGGAGAGGCTGGAATGATGAGAGGAGACATAAGTGACTGAGTTTGCTGTGGTGGGGGAGGAGGTGTGAAGAGCAAAACAAGGGTCTGAATGGCAGCCTTCAGCAGTGGTTGTGGCAGGCAGGACAGGGGAGGGGTCTGCTGAGCATGAAGGAGGTGTGCAGTCATGTTGAAAGGGAAAGGTAGTTGTTCCTGAGAGGTGTGCAAAAAGTTGTTGGGGCGGCAGCACGTGGTGTGCATTTTGAGGGTGTTGCTGTGAGGAGATGAGTCTTATGTGAAAAGTCGCGGCATAAGCCTGAATGTGTGACAGAACTTTAGCAGAGGAAGCTGGTCATCCACTTGCAAGGAGAGAGGAATGTGGGGAAGTATCAGGGAGCAACAGTCTAAGAGGGGAGATCAGGGGACATCGTGGTTTATGTCTAAAGAAGGCAATGGAGGGTTTTTGGGTTGAAGAACATTCACTGTTGAAGATGAGGGTAGGACTGCAGAAAGTAAACAGCATGCAGTAAACACAGAGGGTTGTTTTTTACGATGATTTTTTAGCAAGGATCAAATTTTAGCTGTGTATTGTGGGACTTAGATGCAGGAGGTTGGTCAGCCATCCACAGGAAGCAAGGATGGAGTTATTCATGCTGGATGCAGTGGCAATGGTAGTGAGGAGAGAAAAAACAGAAGGGGAGCTCTGGGATGCAAGAAGTGTTGGGTAACTCTAGAAAGGAGACGTTCTGGAGCCATTCCCTGTAGTCCTTTGGCTGCACTCCAGATTTGGGTCAGTAATGTTTGAATACCCTTCTCTGTGGGCAAGCAACAGTAATCAGTTCTCATTGTAACACATGCCCACATCCTACTATGTGGGATGTTTTAGCAGTGGGGTCAGGGTAGCCGTGAGAACAGGTACTGATCTCTTCTTTGCTTCTTGTAGAGTGTTTTAAAAGCTGAGCTTAGAAAGAGAAGTAGACTGTGCATATCAGAAGTTTTTCGAGGTGGTGATTTGTTCTGTGGATATATACAATTGTAAAGGTGTGCCACAGCATTTTGGACTGCAGCCACTGATTTTGTGATGACCAATCAGTGTTCAACTGCTCTCCTCACAGTCACCAAGAATCTCCATTTTCATCAGATCTGTGGGCTGCCTCTTCACTTCCCTGACTTTTGTTCTCTCCAGCATGGCTCATGGCTCAGGGAACAGCAAGAGCAGGGTTGCTCCTCAAGGGAGGACAAGTGAGTAGCCAAAGGTGATAACAGTCACCAGCAAAGCTGTCACTCACTAGGGTACAGTCTCATCATATCTGAACAGTGCAGTCAGAACTAGATGCCGGTAGCAACGGTCCATCAACAGTCCCAAGGAAGATGTGATTGTGAATTGGGTCCAGGGTCCACCAACGAGTTCAGCAGTAGGAGGTGGAGCAGGGATATAAATACTTTGGATTTGAATTCTGATGGTGATTTGAGTCTGGACAGACAGATTTCATGGTGGGGGAGGAAAAGGCTCTTATACACAATACTTCATGAAATGTGACAGAGACAGGACCAGACAAGCTGCCTGTGGTGCGGGTCATAGGTTTGCCCTAGAGGTAGGACTGAGGACAGATTCACCCACAGTATAGCTCAGACAAGGCAATATACCTGGACCTCAGCTGAAATGGAGCTCCTAGACTATGGACAGAGGATGCAATAGGTGGGAGTCCAAAATGGGGCTGTTTGGAGCACTTCAAGCCTTTCAATATATTCAGGGACCAGACAGCTGGAAATCTCTCTTTCCTCCCTGTGCTTTCCCCATGAGCTTCTGTGAGGGTCCGCTTGACTCTTTTGCCTCCTCCCCCCTCCAGTTTATCTCTTGTCCTTTCCCATGGTGACTTTACCTGCTCTTGTCTCTGATGGTCTTTGAGGTTCTCCTACAGTTCTCTGGGTTTACTCTGTCTTCTTTTGTGTCTTTCGCTGCTGTCTGTGTGGAAATGGTTCCTACTGCTGCTCTTCCCCTTGTCTGTTCTCTCTTACTTTATCTGTATTTGCAGAATCTCATACAGGGAGAAATATGAAATGAATTGCCTCTGGCTCTTTTTCTACCCCTCGAACCTGTCTGCCTGTAGCATTAGTGATCATATTAACCTCACAAGTCTCCATGTTAAATTTCCTTGTTTCTTCCTGATTGCTCATGATTCAGGGTATTTATAAATCATTCCAGGCCTTCTGTTGGTGTTGTGCTGGGGTATACCAGCTCTTTTTCATCACTTCTGTTGAAAGCCTTTGTAGAGATGCTGATCATAACTCACCTTGTCTGTTGGCTTTCCCTTTCTTCCTGCGCTGCCCATCCTGTTCCAAGTGCAGCTGCTTAAAATCTTCTACCTCCTGCTCGAACCAGATTGCTCCCAAATTTATTGCCTGATGACTTACAAACTGTCCAGTGTCACTTTCAAGCTCTTGCTTCCTTCTGCTGCCACTTTTTTCTGGGCTTTCTTTTCACTCCTGCCTTTCCCGCTTCCCCCAACTCTCCTTCTTTGTAATGGGCAGGTATCAGTTCTACATTTTGTGTGGCACAGAGCACAATCAATAAGGGCTTGCTGAATTGTCAGGATTGATTTTTATATACCTTAAAGGCCTCTTCACTCCGTTCCAGATTGAATGTGCCATAGATTCTGCAGGATATCTTAGAATGATAGGGATGGTGGGTGAAGGGAACGAAGGGAACTGGGTGATAATGTTCTCCAAGTTGTTGCAGTGTAGAGTTAGAGAAATCAGTTTTTATCATGGTCTCTTCAGAGGCAATCCCATGCTGAGGAGGCACAGTGTCTTCAACTGCACCTTATCTCAGTGTTTCTGTGCTTGCTGCCTTTGTCCTCAAGTTCCTGTTCCTCAGATGCTGAGCATTTGTGGTCGCAGCTGGTTGATGTGAAATTTGCTGTCACTAGCAACTCTATTTTGGCACAAAGTGTCATCCTTTCTCGCCTTTGTTATTCTTTTCTTGTGTAGCAGACCTGTGTACCTTAGAGAAAGGTCAGGGATGAAGATCATGTATCTAATGATGTGATTCAAGCCTGGTTTAGGTAAGAAAAAGGTCATAACTCCAAAATGTCTCCATCATACTTGCAGAGACCAGACTGGATTTGGTCAAAACCAGAAAAGTTACTGTGCCCATATTTGTCTCTGACTACGTGTGGATAACTCTCTCTTGAGCCTTCCTGAGGCACTGCCCACCCCAACTTTAAAATGCTGCAGGATGGGGCTCTTTCCCTCTCCAGAAGAGTGTTTCCTAGTTTGTGCTGCTCTAACCTGCTGGTTTTCAGCATGGAATCCTCATTGCATGGATTCAGTGCTGTTCTTTTATGTGGACCATGCCAAGCAATTCCATCTCCTTCCTTCATGTCTCTCACTGATGTACCTCCATACACCTTACGTAGATTACTTGTTTCATATGCTGTGCAGTAAACCAGTTTAAATCTGTCCCAGGTAAACACTGATCAGAGTTGCTTATCATGGGAGGGTCTCAGCACAAATTCCTAAAATGACTGCCAGTGCAGAGAAAATGTTGTTGTTGTTTTTTTTCTCTTTCCTAGAAGGCAGTGATGATAACAGTTGGTTCCCATTGCTTTATTTACTGACAGCCTAAGTAGAGAGCTCAAATTGAAGTAATTCCTCTTTGCCCATGTATCCTGTCAGTGGCATGTGAGAAAAAGCAGATACTTGGTAGTGAGCTGCTTGCTGTTCTGTATCTGCAGTGTGGATAAATCATGGGCTTTGGTGTTCAGGGCATCTGCTCTGGAACATTTTGTTAGTAGTAAATTCAGGCACAAACAAAATACTGTGCTGTTTAATTGCCAGCAAGACCTAAAATGACTCATTTTGTGTTGTTTCTTTTTCTTCTTCCTCCACAGCCAAGTATAATGGAGAGACAGAAGAGAAAACAAGAAATAGAGAAAGGACTTCAGTTCATTCAGTAAGTGGACAACCTCAATGTTCCCTGTGGATTTGAAGGCAGTTGTCTTTCTGTTGAGGATTGCAGGAACTGAGTTCTTCCTATTCACTGCTTTGGGTTTTCTGCATGGGAAAAAGATACTGTCCTGAGAATTTTTGCTGTGATTTTCCAGAGTTCTTCTTGTCCTGCCAGCTCCCTAAGCTTTAAATTCTGTCTTTCTAATTTCCTTGGGTTTTGCCCTCCATTGCATTTCCAGGATGATTTTTATAGTCAGCATAATGCTAGTAGTACTTGGACCTTCTACTTCATCTTCAGCATGAGGATCTCCAAGTGCTCTCTCAACAAGGTTATCCCACCTTTCTTAGGAAGAGAGATAGTGTTTCAATTCTGTAGGTGGGGAAAACAAGGTAAATAACTTGTTAGGTACCCCATATGGTGCCTATGGGAGAAACAGATTACCTAGGCTCTTTTACAGTTGCCAACCTGGTAGATGCCTCGGGTCACTCCTCTATGAATATCATGTGGCCCTCTAGAGCTTGAAGTGGTTGCTTATGTAATAGTTAAAACTCTAAATACTTCCTTATAAAATACGGTAGTATTTTTTCCCTCCAATATTTGAGTTAGCAAGGGCCTCAAACTCAGGCCCAGGTTCCATGATGAGTAATGAGATTGATTTGGGTTCTTTTTAGGACTTCTTTGCATCCTGCAATTAGTGTCACTGAAATCTGTGCCTCTACAGTAGGAAAAACCCTCACATCTTCCATGTGACATATTTATATCTTGTGGTGTGGCCACAATATTTTCACCCCAGTCTGAGACTAAATGGGGCTGATAACTCAATTTCAGAGATGCAATTGTGAGGTTTATTTTGGGAGCATTTACAAAAATGCCCAAGATTCTTGGGAAGAAAATTATTTAGAAATTTGAGGTGTTGTTCATGCATCTGGGGTGTATCTTGAACTCTGAACCAGGGGCAGTGCCGTTTGTTGGTTTGTTTTGGTGCAAAAGAGATAATCCAAGTTTATAAGCAGCATGAATGTTCCTTACAAAGCCATGACATTTCCTGTACCTAATTTTAAGGAGTTGATGGTGATCAGATGAAATCTAAGAAAAGTTTATTCTGTAACCACTAAGATCACGTATGCACTGTAGGTGAGAAAGGCTATGAAAAGTGCTAAGGATTCCTCTAGAGCCTATTGATTACTCCTTGAAGAGGAAGAATAAATATATGGGGCTCGAGCCTGAATGACTTGGATGGTCCAGTTTGAAGAACAGAACCTTTCTCCTAAGTCTCAGTGCTGTTGTGGTATAGGTGTTATCCACAGAAGCACTGCCAGTTTTGTGGCACAGCCTTGGCCAACAGAGCTGGAGTTAAATAGCCTCCTGAACCTGCGTTGTTGCTCACTGAAATCATCAACACAGGACCAGAAAGATGAATTCTTCATAAGACAAAAGCCCTTGTTTTCATGGATGCCTGTTTCAAGACTATTCTCTCTTTTTTTCAGGTCCACGTTACCCCTAAGTCAAGAAGATTATGAGGTAATGGAGAATTTGTTTGCTGAGGTTGGGAGCTTGAGATTTGTTCTGTTGCACAACCATTAGTTTACGTACCAAAAGTGAAGAATGTGGGATTGTCTGTCATAATTTGTCTGTGACTTAAAGTTTTAAGCTTCTTACAATGACAACTTTCAGGGAAAGGAGAAGACACTTCATTGTTCAAGAAGAATGGGGATTTGATTCTTTACCAAAAAAATTGATGTCTTACATGAGGGTGGGAAGGCAAGAACATCTTAGTGGGCAAGAAGTTTGCTAAAACATACGGAAAGGAATGGGAAATCGGGAAGTCTCTCCTGTCTCTGAACATCCACTTTTCTACTTGTTCTCTCCCTGCTGCCCAGGCCTTTTTGCAGAAGCTGGTGAGAAACTTGTTTGCAGAGGGCAATGATTTGTTTCGAGAGAAGGATTTCAAGCTTTCGCTGGTACAGTATGTAGAAGGGCTGAACGTGGCAGATTATGCAGCCTCTGACGAGGTGACCATCCCAAAGGAACTCCTCTGCAAGCTGCATGTCAACCGAGCTGCCTGCTACTTTGCCATGGTGAGTGCCTTCCCAAGTCATCCTCAGGAGTCAGGGAGGACATCACAGTTGCAGCAGTGCTGTGCAGTTGGAAAAGATGTCAGGAGAGGTTTCAGTCATTTTTGTTCTCTCCCTGGTCGAACACTGGAGGAGATGATGACACACACAAAACTCTCATATCTCCCCACTATTGCACTGTGTCTTGCGAGACCAGAGGAGGGATGTGACGGAGATGGGGCCAGGCATAAGGTACTGACAGTGCAGTTCTGGTCCACACTGGTGAGGAGTTAGTACAATCCAATGTCTTCCAGTACTGAGCAAGCATTTCTCTGGAATCCTGTTTGAGTAGTGCTCTGGAGGATCCTGCCTCCTCAAATAGGCACTGGAAGACAGTAAGAAGGCTTTGGGTCTTGAAAGAACTTTCAGCACACACTTGGAGAAGATTCTGAAATACTCAGGCTCTAAAAGGCTTCCATTTTACTAAGACATGTAACAGCTTTCCTTTATGGCACAACCTCAGAGCAGGTCCATCCTGTTCAGAATGAGGTTAAGTCCCTGAAAATTAGCAAGTGGTCACGTAATTAAGGATTGTCAAGTGTAACATGCCCAAGGTAGGGGGAGAGAGAAGATAAGGTTGCTCAAGCAGCCTTAGTTCTGTCATTCACTGACTTTGAAGTGTTTTGAGTTTTGCAAGATTTAACAAAATGTTCTGTTGATGTAGGTGTGTTTGTACACTGGTCTGTGCATGAGGTAATAAATATATGTACTTCCAACTGCCATTTCTATTCCTGTTTTCTGCTGAGAGATAGAACGTTTGCTTTCACACACAAGGAGGAGTTAGTCTGCTGTGCCACAGCTGACTCCAGGTGGTCTCTTCCATGCAGGGGTTGTATGAGAAGGCACTGGAAGACAGTGAGAAGGCTTTAAGTCTCGACAAGGAGAACATCCGAGCGCTATTCCGGAAAGCCCGCTCCTTAAATGAGCTTGGAAGACACAAAGAAGCATATGAGTGCAATAGCCGATGCTTGCTGTCCCTCCCACATGTAAGTTTTTGACACGCAACTCATCTGGAATATTGTGGCTCACAACCTTCCTCTCGGCAACATGCTTAGTGTGAGGCCAGAGGACAGTGGAAGAGGAAAATTGGTCCCTGAGAGTATGCTTATGCCCAGAAATTCTGTCTCTCTGACTCAAAGATATTTGTCCTCCTGTGTTTCTTCAGTCTGAGTCACTTTACAAATAGTGCCAGCCAGACACACGGGTTAGTGACAGCAGGTTCAGTGGCCTATTTGCGAAGAACAAATCCCTGTCCTGACAGAATGTGAACTGAGGCCATGAGAATGTTTTAATTGGTTACTTTTATATCTCTAATGGGAATGGCTAGGAATATGGGACAAATGGGAATTGGAGCTTTGGAAGGAAAACATGTGGTTTTCCTGTTTTGGATAAAAAAGTCTCATGTTTTACTTACTGATTGTTAAGGCAAGCTGATAAAGGTCTTTATTTCTGGAGGAACATGCAATACTGTCCTTGACATCACATGTCATAGTTATTTTTATGTTCACAGGTATGTAAATTTTTGAATGAAGAGGGGACTATCTGCATATAGTGGGACCTAAACATTTTCCTGATAGTACTTTTTTTGAGCATCATCTTAGGCCAAATATTGAACAGGAACCCAGACTGTGATGACATGGGTTCTAGTAAGCACTGGTTAACTTTGCTAAATTTGGTTCTGTAATGCTATTACAAGAAAAATGCATCTACCTCCACACGAGAAGTTAACTTTCCTGTATTATTGTATTATAGAAGCAATCTTTGAAAGCCTTGTTAGCAGGCTTTTTCCTTTTGTATAGCTTGTAAATTCTAGTTTCTTTGAGTTGGCAGAACAAGGTGACCAAAACATACTTTCTTTGACTCGGCAGAGCAGGATGACCAAAACATATTAAAGGTATCATGTTTGGGGATGAAGAACTGTTTTTTAAACGAGCCCTTTTATTGACAAAAGCATCTAATGTATGTGTTTATATATAAACACATAAAAGCCATATCTGCCCATATTTCACATTGCAGTTGAGCACTTAATTTAATTTAATTTTTAACCATATAGTTATGATTACATAGCTCCCATATTATCATTACAATCATTGTGGTCTACAGACAGTTTATCAAACTTCTCTGTGGCAGGAAACTTAAGCCTAAAAAACTCCATATTGAGTGATCTGCATTCTCTATTCTAAACAATTCAATCTTGTAAATTAGCATACCCCATTGTCTTATTACCTGATTAACAGAAATCGTAAACTTTCTCTGCATCAAAGGCAAGTCATCATCTCACTCTTGTTTCCATTCCCCTCTGGAGCACACGGGTACTTCCATCTTGCATTGCTGTGAACTTTGTTGTCGGAACAGAGCCTGTCTTAAAACTTCATTGATGAAGGACCTGCCACTCATTTGGCTCACTGTCTTGCAGAGTTAACTTATTTCTGGGTGCAGATACTCAGTGCTGCTAGTTTGCAGAAGTTCTCAGCATGGTGAAATTAATACTCCCCTGTGGTATGCTTTTTTTGGTATGGTATGGGATGTTTTAGAAGAGGAAATGGACAAGTTAGATTTTGTCTTCACTGAGTTCAGAGAAGACGATGACAACTCATGTTGAGGGTGTGGGGGAGTGCGTACAGTCAAAAAATGGCACTCCAAATTGAAGGGAGAAGTTAGCAAGAGTGTGGGCTGGAAGAACTAGAGGCTTGTCATGTATTGAAAGGGAAAGGACTGAACCTGCACAGAGAAGGAGATTGGAAAGATCAGCATGGCAATTAGAGAGATGATTGGAGATGAGGGAGGAAATGTTGGGATATAGAGGGATATCACAATAGGTTCGGCAGGTACTTTTTTCTTCTTTGCAGAAACTATTAAAATACTCTGATATTTTTGTAAACAGGGAGAGAGAGGAAAGCAGAAGAAAACAGTTGCTGGTATAAATAAGTTAAGAAGGTTGTGGGCAGAAAGCCCATGGTGGTGTGTGAGTGGGCACGGGCACTGGGCAGGGAGGGTGGTAAATGGCACACAACAAGGAAAGCTAAAGGATCTGCTTGACTAAGCTGAGGCAGTTTCACTGGAGCTGAAGACAGTGAAAATGCCTTCTAGCTAGTAAGTTGGAAACTGAGACTTGGTTTCAGCTTTAAAAACAAAGAAACAAGTAAAACAGGCTAGTGAATACAATCTGTATATCAAAACTGATTATTAACTCTACAGCTGGCAGAGAGGGAAGACATGCAGGCTCCTTCCCAGGCATGGAGACCTTGAAGAAGCTGTATCAGCCCCCAGCAGCCAGCCTTGGCAGCTCCTCCAGCCATCTTGCCAGCAGGACTCATAAACCCTGCTTTTGCAGAGTGGGTGCTTTTTTGGAAGCAGATATTTGATTCTGATCTTCTGCAGCATTGAATACTCACTCTGCACCTCTGCAGAGTGTAGGGCAGAGCTCTTGGTGCAACTGCAGCATCTTGGCAGGACTCGATGAGAATGCTGAGGTCTACCTGGACTCTCCTAGAGCTGCTCTGGGAATTGCCCACCTGCTGCCATCTAAAAAAATTGAGGCGTCTTGGTGCAGCCCAGTGTGCATTGCTGCATTCCTCTTTACTTCATTCTGTGTGCCACAAAACTGAAAGTGTCCTGTCAATGGTTTTGTCCCCAGGATGAAAGTGTCACACAACTGGGACAGGAACTTGCCCAGAAGCTGGGACTGAGGGTTCGAAAAGCATACAAAAGACCTCAGGTATGATTTCTTTCTTCATATCCTTTGGCTCGTGCAGATTTACTTTTGCAGAAGTGGGAGGTGCTGCCCTGCAGTTACAGACAAATGTGCACCACCCTGCCAACCCTCTAGCAGGCTGCTGGCCTGTGTACCCTTCTTTGTGGTGGGGGAAAGGCCTGCGCTTTGGGAGAGCAGCAGGTACACATCTGGTCAGATCCCAGGAAAGAAGGTAAAAAGCGAGTCCTGGGTCCGCTAGTTAACACCACTGGCTGGATCTGTAACTTGGCTCTGCAAGGAACTGCTGCTGCAGTTGGAGTACTCTAGGTGTTTAAATGTGTACCCTGCGATGGAGCTAGAGGGCGTCAGGCCACTGCTAGCACTCTCCCGTAAAGCTGCCTTGGTCATGGATTTTGTTGTCAGAAGTAGGGAATATTAGCTGTAGTGGAGGCTGACGTTTGCATTCACATCCTCGGCCCCATGAGCAACGGTGTCTTAAACAACCAGAGTGTTCCATCTCCAGAGGGGCACCTTTGTAGTATGAGGTGGAACAATTGGTGGGCATCAAGTTTGCAGAGAGCTTTTGGGGTAAATCTGGCTATAACGTGTTAATCCTTTCCCTGACAAACTTCACGTGTGATTTGCCTACCCTGAAAGAAACTCCTTGATGTTGTAGCAGCTCTCAACACTCCCAAATGATTCTGTCTCAAAGAAAGGGAAGCTTTCAGCAGAAATACTTTTTGTAGCTGTTTGCTGTGTTGGCCTTGCTGCCTTTTTTGCTGCAGTCATGTTACTCAGTTGAGATGGGCTTCAACCACCTGTATGTGAGAAATATAAAAATTAAAAACTCTGAAATGCTTTTTATTATTTGAAATTTAGTGATTGGCATTTTGATAACATTTCAATCTCTTGTGTTGTCTTCCAGCTTTCATTTTACCACTGTAATGCCTTCCCAAGGTAGTAATTTCTTAATGAAAAGAAACAACCTTCTGTTCCTCAGGGAATTTTTTTTTGCTTCCTGATTGTGTTGGATGTTCTGAGGTGTACAGAACAAATTTATGTCCCTTTTTAGTGTTAAGAAACATATACCCCTTTGTCACAGCCTTTTGGGGTGGCTTTTATTTTATGAGCATTCATGGGCTGAATTCTGCTCTAAGACCCCTCTCTTCCTTGCAGCAGGAATTGGAAACGTTCTCACTACTCAGTAATGGCACATCAATCAATTCGTCAAACCAGGTAGAGTTTGCATCCTGTGGTTGTCACTCTTTATGGATTGTGCTACTAGAATGCTTTGCAGTTTTGTTTATGTGCAAATTTATAACTGTCTTTTAGGATTGAACTGTGTTAATTAGTTTTCCACTTTTAAGGAATATTGTCAAGGAAATTACTTCTTTGAAAATATTTCTAGTGACAGCATTTTTGTTGTCAGTAATTAGATCACTGAAAATGGTCATTTTTCTTAGTTATTGTGAATATTTGCTTTCTCTTGCATTTTAAATAAATTTTTGATATTAAGTTTTTATGTAGTTCACAGCAATGCTAAGTAAAAGTCAGAAAGTGCAACTGCTGAAGAAACATAAAAAATTAAGTCCTGTGATATACTGAGAGAGGTACATACACAGTTTATGTACTCTTTCTGTTGTCCTGGGTGATCCAACTGGCCAGGGCACTGTGCAAATGCTAAGGTAAAAGACAAGAAACTGCAGATTTCCTTGTTCTGTCACTGGGTAAAAAAATCCAGACTAAAACCCCTGCTGTTTTTACAGGCTGTTCGGTACTTCACACTGCTCCTTAAAGCAAACAAACAATAAAACTGTAAATATTGTAATTTCATACAATAAGGTGGGATACTAAAGAATTGGTTTACCTCTCCCGATTCAGTGTCTTGCCTTCTTTCTATGAAGGCCACTCAGCTTTCTTTAATGGTTGTGCCTAGTTTTAAATTTGAAAATTTTTCTTTTTGCAAGAATTGAAAGTAGTGCAAAAACTATTGTAGTAGATGCAGTATCTCAAAACAAATGCTTTTCTTGTGCCTTTTTAAGTTTAAGCTACAAGCACACGTACGTACCTCTGTTTATGTTTCTGTAAAATATGGACTCAATTTATTTCTTGCCTGGAGCTCCAAGTCAGCAGTTGTCTTGGCGGAAACATTTTCCTGTTTTGAGTTTGCTGTAAAAGTTTGTGGTTTTCAGATTGCAAAATATGTGAACTAAGAAAAGGAACGTTGTGTAAGATCAGGCTAATCGGATCTCCCATGCTGTGGGCTGACTGATTGATGCATCCTGGGACTTGGGACACAGTGTTCTCATCCATACATGAAAAACCCTATTCTGTGTATGGATTTACTCAAATGCTTGGATATTGTGCAGGGATGGCATTCCTTTGCAGCAAAACGGTTTGGACATGGATGAAGGTAAAAACAAATAGGTTCCTTGGATTAATGGCCTCTTAAAGTCCGTTGCTTTTACTGTTCTAACAAGGAAAGAGACCGTAAAGGAAAAGAAGGGGTCATATGCATTCAGTAGTAGTAAAGAGTCCCATCTGTGAAGTGTGGATATCTGTCTAAAGATTAATTTCTCACAATATTTTTCTCTCCCTGTTCCTGTATCCTCTTTGCAGACTACTTCCAATGGATTGGGTTCAATAGATGACATCGAAACAGGTAAAAATATCCCTCTTCTCAGATTTTTGTGGCTTCAGTAAGGTATGTGACCAGGCTAGCAGGCCTGAGAGGTTCATCCCTGCATTTGTGTCTCTTCTGCACACTCCTGAGTTTGGTAACAAGGAAGAGGGAAAGGTGGTAGAAAGCAGGAATATTTTTTCTGCAGAAAAGGCCAGGCCCAGTGAGGGACACATCTGGGAATTAAAAGAGCCTGCTGAGGTACGTAGCTCTCTCCAGTTGTGCTTTCTTGAAGCTGTGCTTGGCAAAGCTTCTGAAACTCTGCTCCCAGACAAAACAGTCCAGATAAAGTGAAGTTAAGGTTGTAGGCACTGCTTGTGCTCTGAGTGTGTATTGTACTCCAAGATGCTGAGGTGGAGGAATTGAAAACAAAAGGGGCTGGGAGGGACCAGGGAGAGCCGAGTTCAGGGTTAGGCACCCAGGAGGAGCAGAAGGAGGGCTAACAATGTTGCTTTTCTCATGCTGGGAAACAAGTGACCTTAACTCTGCCCCTGTAGAAAGGCTTGCTACGTGTGTTGGCCTTTGTTGTGTGCTGGAGCACTGAGCTTGTGCCTCTGAGCACATCCCTCTTTCTTCTTTGGAAGGTACTTCTGTGTGTGAGGGTAAGTGTGATGACTTACCACTGCAATGGCTGTTTTTATAGAAAGAAACTAATTTCATCATTAGGGGGCTTTGGGAAACATGTTAGTTTTCTGTTGAATGCCAGTTCAGCAGCTGAATCCTACATGTGAGCATGAGACCCAGTTCTGTGAATTAAGGAGAGTTTTTCACATTATCTTGCAGTGCTAAAATGAACTGGACTCCTACTACAGAGTAAAGAGTGACTGCATCCAGTAAGCTCTTTATCTAATTAGGATTTGTGTAAGAGCAGCATGCCACCTTTGCTGCAGTTCAGGCAGACAAAGTCTTTACTGCTAGGAAACCTTTTTAAAAGCACTGGAATTATGTTTTATCCCATTGCCCTGAGAGTGGTGTGCCACCAGAAGGGCTGTGGGTGCTGGGAACCTTGAGAGTTTCAGATTCAAAGCTTTTTTAGCATGTTTGGGGTTTTTTTGTTGAAATTTTGGTTTGGTTTTGAGATGCAAACTCTTCAAGTTCTTTCCTCCATATTTCGTTTGAAGTCATGTGATTAACTCAGCCCTCTCCTGCAGAGATCATGGCTCAGATCTGGCTCAGTATGGTCTTGGCTAGCTAATGCACTAGGGAAGTGGAGCTAGAAACTGGCCTTTTAAAAGTTCTGTACTTGCCCCTCTGGGTCAGACAGTGCATGGCCAGAGAAGCTGCCAGGTGGGAGGGCTTGGTATGAGAGACTTGATTGGTGGGAGCATATAGAAAAGTCCCTCCCTGAGCTTATAATAATACATGGGGCTTGGTGTCATGGCAGTGGCAGAAATCGGGGGGGGGGTGTCTGTGAGCTACTCATCAAAGAAAGCTGTTTTATTTTTTTAAGATGGACCAAACATTAGGTTAATGCAGGAGGTGCATGAGCTTTCTGTAAGGAGAGTACATAAAATGTTGGTATCGTGGCTGGAGAGTAAGGTCAGCAGATGGGGTGTCCTGAGGAAAGCAGGAATGGGAAAGGAGGAGGGATAGGAAAAAAGATTGGACAGAGGAGGGTGGGAGGAAGTGGCTGAAGGAATGACAGGATTTGGGTGATCAGAGAGAGGGGAGCAGACATCTCCCCTCTGCTCCTTGCAATTAGTGGAACCTGTCGATCCCTTCTCTTCTCCTTGCCCTTCACATGCACTGTGCTCTGGGGGGTCCCATGTTATTCTCTGCCTTTGGTTGTGCATTCAGCTCTTCTGGATTTGGGGCCTCTTAGGATGTGTGAGGGCTTTTTGCTGCTTCCTGGTCTGAATGGAAACTGGAGGGCCTCATTCATTCCTCAGAGAAGGTCTGAACTGCTGGATCCTTTGGGGCCCTGTCATTGTGAACCCTTTTGCTCCCTGCTGCATGTGTCCACATCCCTTCCAGTGTGTTCTGAACTTCTTTTTGGCCTCTGTAGGGATCTTGACAGTACTCCAGAGTTAAACATCTGAAAAATGGGAAGGCACAAGCCATCCCTTTGTACTGCAGGGAATCTGGCTGAGCTGCCAGCCATGAGGCTGTCACCAAGGGAAGCTGGATGGCTGGCTGCTGGGCGCAGATGGGGGTTCTGCACCAAAGGGACATGAGCCGAGAGAAGTCATCCCAAAGGGGCATGGGCTTGGAGCCGAGCCTGGTCCGAGGGGCAGTTGTAAAACTAAGGACACATACAGCCTGCCTTTGAGCTGCTGCCTGTGGGAAATGTATTCAGCTGCAGCACTGAAAACTTATGTTGGATCCCATAAGGTACAACATGTGCTTTCCTTCAATGACATGCTTGAGGATGTGGAGAGGGACCTGAATCTGTTCCTTGCCACTTCCCACTGCTTTCCCTGCCTTTTGTCACAGCTTGGCCTCCAGTGGCTTGTACAGTGACCTTTGCTGTGGTCCATCCACGTGGACCACTTGCAACAAATGCTGGAGGAAAGGTTGCAATGGGTGGTGCTGTGCTCCTGGTGGGGCTAGAGGTAAGGGGGCCTGCCTGTGCATGTTGTCTCTGCTGTTGTTTTGTTCAGGACTTGGGGGTTTGCTGCAATTGCTTCTTTGCTGAGCTCTCTAAGAAAGGCACCACCACATTCCTCGGTCACTGAACACGTGCTGTAGATAGGGCTTGCTTGCCCAGTCCCAGTTATAAAGGGGTGGCCAAGTTCTTGTGGGGGCTGAGTGAGCAGAGCCAGTACAGACAGGATGCATTCCTCCCTGGATCAAGTTTTGTGTCTCCAAAGCTTGTCTAGTTTCTTTCCTGAACTTATCGGTCTTTCTAATAAAACCTATTGTCTCTCCTTCCAAACTTTGCCTTGCTTATAGCCTTAGACCATTGCAGCTACAGTGCAGCCTCTGGGATGTGGGTGGAGAAGGTAGCGTCTTTGTCTTATTTCTCTTCTTTTATTCCAGGACATCTACACAGGGGCAGAATTAAGGTAGTTTGGGTGCTTGGTTTGAGAACTGCAAATGTAATACTGCATTTTCCAAATTTCTAACATTTGAACTTCTTTTTTTTAACCTTTAATTTTTTTGAGAATAAAATGCTCTTCTTTGAAGAATATGTGCTTGTAACTTAACTTCACTTAACAGGGGTTTGTATTGCATGATGGGAACGTCTTACCATTTCAGTAGTGTACTGGAGAGGGAAAGAAGCCTTAGGGAATATCACTGCCTCTGTCCTGCCCCAACCCTGACTCACACAAGTTCCCAAGGGGATGTTTGCTGCTCAGGTGTTGAGGGGGAGTATGGGCAGCCACCTCCCAGCTGCAGTCATCAGGACGGACTCAGGAGCAGGGAATTTACCTGGGTAAAGACAGCCAAGTGAGCCTGATGGGGATTTTTGGGGACACACTGATAGCACAACATGATCTGAGCACTCAGTCTCCAACTCTCTTCCCATCAGGGCCTTATGTTTTTTATCTTCTACTGTTTAGGTTGCCTGGGTTTTTAGAGAGGGTGTGTGCGAGTAAGCAGGCTTTCAGCTGGGATATCAAAGCTCCAAGGAGTAGAGAAGGCGGTGATTTCTGCCAAACGCATTAGTGAGGAACATTAAAGAAAACACCAGGTGGTGGCTTATAGAGAAATCCGATTATGTGCCCCTGGCCTTTAGTCCTGGCCATAGTGAACTCAGTAACTGCTCAGCCACGGGTTTTGTGTTGTTCCTGGTTACTGTACTGCTTGCCAAATCCCAACAGTCAGACTGGGCACTGGCCCTTAGAATGTATTTCAGCCATTGGTGAGCCACTGGAGACTGGGAACAAAGATGAAAGGGCAAGTACTCTTCAGAGTAGAACCTCTCCTCTCGGAAAGTCGGCATACTTAGTTTTTGTGATTTGTGGAGTTGTACAATAGTGTTTTTGCCAGGCTGTGCTCTGCTTGCCTCCTGCAAGAAGCTCTCCTGGTGACTGGCTCTGTTTCTCTCTCGTCACAGACTGCGCTATGGACCTGCAGTGCCTCCCGGCTCCTGTGGCCGCCTCCATCCCTGTGAATGATGGGTTGGCCCCTTTGCCCTCTGACTCAGATGCAAAGGGCTTGCCTACCTCACTCCCTGCTGCCAGCTTGCTCCCATCTCCAGACTGTGTACCCTTGCCAGTGCCTGAGAGCGTGGAGGACTTCACAGATGGGGACATCATTGGGGAAGAACTGGACTCCCTCCTGGACTCCCTTGCTGAAGGGTCACCATACCCTCTAGTAAGAGTGGGCACTGCATGGGTCCCCTGCTTCTTGTTCCAAATAGATCCTTGGAGCGTGAGGATATGCATGCTGCCTTTCTCTTTTTGTAATTCTTTCCTCTCAACTCTTCCTCTGGCAAAACCCATTCATTACTTCCTTTATTTCTGCAAGTGGCTTGTGATTATCTAAAGAGCCCTCCTCCAAGCCTATTTTGCCCTGTACAACTTCATGGAGCTGCCTCTCAAAAGGTATCCTAGGTAGCCTTCCCCGGACGTCTCCTTCTACCTGGCCTCTGGTGTAGAGGAGTTGAAGCAGGCCTAAGGGTAGAAATGAGTGGGGTGAAGCAGGAATGATAGATGTATTTTATACAGTAGCCGTGCTCTAATCTTCCTGTGTTCTGTGCAGGCTGCATTCAGCCTATGCTCTTTGATCAGGTCTGGAAGCTGCAGACACAATCTGTATTCCTACGTACATTGGATTTTATTTGCCAGTGTTGCTGATGTTATGTGAGCCAACTTAGGTCTGGAGGCAATATAATCGTATTCACGTTGGATGCCTCTGAGCCAAAAAGCCCTGATGGGAGGTGCCACGAGTCATGGTCATTACCCTGACCTCAGTGCTGTGTGTACTCAGCTGCACTGTTTCTCAACCTGAGCTGGTTTGAGTGCCCAGCTCGGGGCTCTGCCTTGCGGACTGATGAGCTCAGGTAGCCCAACACCTCCTCAGGGATTTTGGTCCAGACTGTTTGCAGGATAGACAGATTGGAAGGTCTGTGGTGGACTGAGCTGCCAGGTATCCTTTTGCTTCAGATAGTGTAGCATGCACCTCAGTGGGAGCCTGTTGCTCTTTGTTGTCGTGGTTTAGCCCCAGTCAGCAACTAAGTACCATGCAGCTGCTCACTCACTTTCCCCCTGCCCCTTCCCCAGGGAGGAGGATAATGACAAAACCCCAAAAATCCAAACTCTTAGTTTAAGACAAGAACTGTTTAGCAATTGAAACAAAATAAAATACAATAATAAAAATAATAACAATAATAATAATAATAATAGAAAAGGAGAGAGGGAGGAATAAAATCCGAGAGAAAGAAGTGATGCAAAATCCAATTGCTCCCCACCCGCTGACCAATTCCCATCCCATCCCTGAGTAGCAACTGGTGACTCCCGATCTAGTCTTCCTAGTTTATATACTGGGCATGATGTTCTGTGGTATGAAATATCCCTTTGGCTTGTTCTCCCCAGCTTCTCGTGCACCTGCTTGCTGGCAGAGCATGAGAAACTGAAAAGTCCTTGACTTAGAGTAAGTACAGCCTAGCAACCACCAAAATACCAGTGTGTTATCAGCATTATTCTCATGCTAAATCCAAAACACAGAACTGTACCAACTACTAAGAAGAAAATTAACTCTGTGCCAGCCAAAACCAGGACATCGGATTTAAGTCTCTACTCCTCATTCCTAATGTGCTGTTTATCCTCCTCCTTCCTGATTCCCTGAAGTCTCTGGTCCAGGGCACCATTCCTGCCAACCTGCCAACTGAGATGCCCCAGTTGATTCCTGTGTTTCCGGGGGGAACTCCGCTGCTGCCTCCAGTCGTGACAGCCAACATCCCTGTCTCCACCCCTCTGCCACCCGCCTCCTTTGGCCTGGTGATGGATCCCACCAAGCAGCTCTCCTCCTCCTCTGTCCTGGATGCCTTCGAGGCCCCACCAGGAGGAAGTGGTGGCTCTACTTTAGATTCGCTGGATTCCCTGGATCTGCTTCCCTACACAGACACAGGGCTCGATGCCCTGGACTCCTTTGGGACGAGCAGAGGGTCGCTGGATGCCTTGGATTCCTTTACCATTGGTAGGTGCAGAATGATGGTGTTTTATGCTGCATTAGCTGTGAATGCATGCCAAGATTATTTCCTTCAGTGCTGAGGACACCCATCCTGTAGCTTTATCTGCTGGTGTGGCAGAATGGGAATATAAATGTAGAGGAGAGCAGGAAGTTGTGTTGGACGGAGCAACTGAGTATGTTTAGCTCAGGAGTAATAGAAAGGCTGTAGGTTGTAATCCCAGGCAACCAGTACGTGCATAGAGCGAAGTTTAAAGAGGTGAAAGGAACACACAGGTGCATTATGATGAGTGGTGAGATTTAAACCTGGCTTGGTGTCCAGGACACCTCCCTTGGCACAATTTGCTGGACTGTAGCGTGATTCCTTCCCCCTCCTCATTTTGCAGAAAGTGAACAAAGTTGAGGTGACTGAGATGATGCAGGACCTTGTTATGCTGGGCAGAATGGTAGAGGCTGACATGGGTTTTTCCTGTCTCTGGATTCAGGTCAGCAAGTGTCCTCTTGAATGAGGCTCTGCACTCTGATGTCACAAGTAGAAAAGCTGGGGAGGATGGTGGGCAAAGACTAAGTCCCTTCCTGTCCAGGAGGAAAGGCAGCCTTCTTCTTGGTTAACTTGTCCCCATTGTTGCAGTACACTGACAGCAAAAGTATTTTGAGAACAGCAGAGATTGGCCAGTCAGCACTTCAACACTCACATTCACCTCAGTGTTGGGGTACTTTCGAGTTGCCACCTTGGGAATGCCAGTGCTCAGAAGCATAGAGTTAGGTTCAGTAGGATTTGTGGGACAAGAAGGCCTTTTCTAGAGTTTTTCCAAGTCCAGACAGGTGCTTTTGGGAGTAAATATTAAAATATTATGAAATAAATAAAGCAAATTGATATAATAAGCATTTGTTTGTCTTTTTGTGAGCAGAACTGCCTCTGAAAGTGAAATGATTGTATTTGTCTTATGGGGTTTTTCCCTTTCTTTTGCTCAGAAGAAACTAGCTCTCAGGAACTGCGACACCCACCTGGCAGCCAAAAACCATCCCCCGTGGTGAGTGAGCTACTCCTTCGTGCTGATGTCCCAGGGTGCTCTGGAGCCAAGGTAGTAGTGACTCAGGTGATGTAGGTAATTTGGGCCCCCTTCTTGACCCACCCCAGTGAGTTTTGCCTTCCATGTTGTGGCAAGGCAGGTAAAGATTTCCCCAGTCAGTAGGAAGACCTTTGTTCCATCTTTGTTTTTTTCTGTAACTGCATATTGCTGAGGTAGACATGGTGTGGCCTTGGTTGTAGGGTCAACAGGGGATCGTGGACGCTGGTGTCCTGCTGTATCTGGCAGCCACATAACGCTGAAGGATGGGGCAGAGTAAGCCAGCTTTGACTTCAGGCTACTGAGGTTCTTTGCTGCTCTCTGCCCCTGTCAGGAGGCTCCTCCAGATACACTGTTCTGCCTCTGTCCTGTGTCTCCAGTTCTGGAGAAAAAGGGGATGGTTAGCAAGCTTGGAGCAAGAATTATTCTTGAGTTCCTATCATCTGCTAGCCCTATTAACATCAATGTGACTCTCCCCGAAGATTTACTGATACATAGTTTGGGTTTTTTTCTCAGGTTGAGATAGGGTTAAAAGCCTTTCAGTGCAGAGCTTATTGTGATGGAAGGAATGAGAAGAAGCAAGGAGGGCATTTTGTTCTGTGGCTCATGACAGAAAGCTGAGGTCCCTTACCAATAGAGAAAGAGGCCTGTCTTTGAAGTGAACATACCGCAATGCTTGTTCTCTTTGAAGAATTTGCATGCAGCTCTTTTGGAAATGTCATTTCAGATGTAAACGTTTCTATGAGAGAGGAAATTAGAAAGGTTTTTGAGAGACTGGAGTGGGGCAGGGTGTTAGAGAGGTTTCTTGCCCAAGTGGTTGAAGAGCTGAAAAGAGAGGTACATGTGTTTTCTCTCAGGTCAACCTTGGTGGAGTGAGTCACCCAACTGTGCCCAAGGTCACTGAGCAGCTGCTGTCCCAGCCAGAACCAGTAATGCCCAACACAGCCCTGCTAGTGAAGAACCCACTGGCAGCTACTCACGTCTTCAAGCAAGCCTGTCATATCTGCTACCCCAAAACAGGTGATGCGTTTGCTCTGCCAGCAGAGCGCTGGCCCAGGCTGGGATTTGGCTTTCCCTGGGTTGATGGGGTTATTGTCTCCTGCAGGGCCCAAGGCTGGTGATTACACCTATCGGGAAGGCTTGGAGCACAAGTGCAAGCGGGACATCCTGCTGGGCAGGCTGAAGAACTCGGAAGATAAGACCTGGAAGAGGATCCGTCCTCGCCCAACAAAAACCAACTTTGTAGGATCCTATTACCTGTGCAAAGGTGATCTGGGGCAGTTGGTGGCCAGGAAGGGGCATTCACTGTGTGCTGCGGGAGGCTGGGAGGGAAACTGTAGTTGATATCTACAACTCTTGCCTGCTGGCTCTGGGGTCTCCTGTCCCATCAGTAGCCTATGGACTGGATGGCTCAACACAGTGAAGGGCAATGAGCTGCCATGCTGTGGAGAGCAGGCAGCCTCTAAAGTGGTGGAGCATAAGAATTCCAAAGTCACAGTTAGGTGCAATGCACAGCCAAGCACTCAGAGCTGCCCTGTTCATATGGGCTTTACTGTGAACCTGCCTCCTGTACAAGTGCTCGTATTAGTCCCGCTCCACCCAGCTGCCTCAGGGCAGGCCTGTGGTTCTGCCTAGGGAAGAGCACTCTCTTCCTGCTCCTTTGCTCCAGCCATCCCACAGTACATGCAGGCAGTGTGACCAGACTGGTCCCTGAGGCAGTGCCATTACAAACTACCCAATGCGGTGGGGAGAGTGCAAGAGCCAAGCTGACAGGGCTCCTTAGTGCTGGGCCTATGGGAGAACTTAGTCTGGGTTAGCATTAAAAGGGGTTAGTAAAATCATGATCTGTCCCTTGCCAGGCACTGAACTAAAGGTGGCCTCTGTTTTGAGATGGTTTCCCCAACAGCAACATTACTTGAGACTGTCACCATTCAGTAGTTTGCATTAACTTTCCTGAATGTCTCGATACAAACAAGCCTGGGGGGAGATGTCTTTTCTTCAGCTCTCTGTTTTCTTGCTTTCAGTTCCTTGAGAAGCATGGGCAGTGGGAAGAGACAAGAGAGAGTTTAGTTTCTGACTGGGCCGCCCTGCCTGTGTGGTGGTGTGTGCTGTTTGTTGCTTTGTAGATATGCTTAACAAGCAGGACTGTAAGTACGGGGATAACTGCACCTTCGCGTACCACCAGGAAGAGATCGACGTGTGGACGGAGGAGAGGAAGGGGACCCTCAACCGTGACCTCCTCTTTGACCCGCTAGGTGGGATCAAGCAGAGCAGCCTCACAATTGCCAAGCTCCTCAAGGAACATCAGGGCATCTTCACCTTCCTCTGTGAGGTACAGAGCTGGTGGGAGGGGGCAAGCATCCTTCATCATCTCCTCAGTATGCATGTGGACCATTGATATGTTGATAGTTGCCACCATAGAAACATGGTGGGATGACTCGCACAACTGGAGTGCTGCAATGGATGGTTATAAACTCCTCAGGAGGGATGGTCAAAGCAGGAGAAACAGTGGGGTTGCCCTGTATGTTGGGGAGTGTTTTGACTGTCTAGAGCTTAATGATGGCAGCAATAAGGTTGAGTGTTTATGGGTAGGAATCAGGGGGAAGGCCAACAAGGCTGATATCATGGTGGGATCCTGTTACAGACCACCCGCCCAGGGTGAAGAGGCAGAGAAATTATTCTATAAGCAGATGGGAGCAGTCTCACAATCTCTGGCCCTTGTTCTTGTGGGGAACTTCAGCTGAAAATACAGCACAGCAGAGAGGAAACACTCCAGGAACCTCCTGGAGTGTGAAAGAGAACTTCCTGACACAGCTGGTGAGGGAGACAACTAGGGAAAGCACCCTCTGGACTGTTGTCTGTGAACAGAGAAGCACTGGTGGGTGAGGTGATGGTTGGAGGCCGTCCTGGGCACAGCGATCATGGAATGATAGTTTTCAGTTCTTGGAAAAGTAAGGAGGGGAGTCAGCAGAACAGCCACCTTGGACTTCCCGAGGGCAGACTTTGGCCTGTTTAGGATTTTGGTTGACAGAGTCCCTTGGCAGGCAGTCCTGAAGGGCAAAGGAGTCCAGGAAGCCTGGACATTCTTCAAGAAGGAGATTTAAAGGTGCAGGAGTGGGCCATCTATGGCTCTGTATGTCCCAGCCAGTGCCCTGCTCCCAGGAGGGCAGTTAGCAGTGTATGCAGCTGTGTAGGAGATAGAAGTAGATTTCTTCCTTAGCCCTGCAGCTGAACCAAGTGCTCACAGCCTCATAAGATCACCTGTCTCTTCCTCTATCTTGAGATGTTGCTTTGAATTGTAATTTAGCTGCAGTTACTTTAGCAATCAGAACTCCGTAATGCAACAAATTCCCACTTGACGTCTGTGCAGAGCCACAGAATTGGTCAGTTGAGGATTGTCTCATATCGTCTTGATGCTCTGCAGCACAGAGTTCCCCATGCTGGCAGTACATGTAAAGGGACATGTTCTTTGCTGTGAAGTGGCTGTTCTTTTATTTCTCCCCATCATTTCCCCCTTGTTCTTGCTCTCTTGGCTAACAGGGAAAGAATATGTGGCTCTGACCAAAATTTTTCCAACCACAATGGAAAATACTGTTGAGAATAAGCCAAAAAATGTTGTCCGGAAGCTTTTCCAGAGATTCACTTGCTTTATTTTAAAGCCCTACCACAAAGTTTTCATCAGACTTCTTTCTGACTTTGAACATTAGAATAGGCTGGCTCTGGTTCTTCTTCCTCTTCCAAGTGAAGTGGCTCTGGTTCACTGCTCTCTAAGATTTTCCCAGCATGCTAATTCTTCTCTTCTCAGATTTGCTTCGACAGCAAACCCCGGATTATCAGCAAAGGGACCAAGGACACGCCATCTGTCTGCTCCAACCTTTCTGCCAAACACAGTTTCCATGACAACAAGTGAGCGAACAGTTTTTTGTGCTGATGGGAACAATTTCTCACAAGTCCAGCCAGTTTAACTCCAGGGCCCTGGTCTCTTTCTTTCTTTTCTCCCCATGGGTTCCAATCATAGGGCAGCTCAAAGCATGATAAATAGCACTGTGGGCTTCACTCTCTGTGTTTGCTGCTGGTGCTGAAGGATTTCAAGCAGCAGCAAAACCCTTTGGTGTCAGTGTACTAGATTTTCCATTGACTTAATTTGCCTTTCAGTTTGGCCTTTACAGAAAGGTCAAAACAAAGATCCTGTAGCTCAGGATCCTGCTTCTGACTGGCTGGTAATGAATGTTTAGGAAAACAAGTATAACAAACATGTCAAGTACATAGTTATACAATTCCTTCTGGTCCCTGGCAACCTGAGACTTAGGGACTTGCTGAGCTTGAGGAGTTGGTATCTTTGTTGTATATTTTGAAATGTATCTGATCTCTGAACTAAAGCAGAGCATCACCCATGTGCTGAGGAGATTGAAAGTACCTACCCAGGCTTGATAGGGTGGGAGGGCAGGGGCTTGCTTTTCCCAGAGGGAATCTGTCTCTCCTAGAGTTGAGTTTCTTGTGTCCTTTGCCTGCACGGTCAAATGTCTGGATGTCACATGAAAGGAGGAGGTGGGGAGGGTTTGATCCTCTAATGCTTCATATTTTTCTGGCCTGGCTGCAGGTGTCTGGTCCACATTGTGCGTTCCACCTCCCTGAAATATTCCAAAATCCGTCAGTTCCAAGAGCACTTCCAGTTTGACGTGTGCCGACATGAGGTGCGTTATGGCTGCCTACGTGAGGACAGCTGCCACTTTGCTCACAGTTTCATTGAGCTCAAGGTCTGGCTGCTGCAGCAATATTCAGGTGAGTGACTTGTTGGTGCAGTGTATACCTGAGTTTCTTCCAGTGTGTACCCAGGGCCAGCTGAGAAGGGAAGAGGGTGATTTGGGAGCACTGAGAAGTTGTCATTCACCTGTGTGTATACTTACTTTGCCTCCTCAGGGCACAGAAAAGAGGACCAAGGTGTTCTGTGAGGTGATTTGGTCCTTTTACTTTTACATGTGCTATTATAATTTGTAGACCAGGAAGCCTATCCCCTGAGACCAGCTGAATGAATTAAAATTATTATTAGGTAGAGCTGAATCCTAAAAGGTGTTTTGGTGCTTAAATCTTGTGCAAATAGCAGTTGGACCCCTGAGTGAGTATCTGCTGCAGTGAGAATGGCAGTAGGCACAGGTGACAAAGCAGTCAGTTATATAAAGGAAGGCTGTGCATCTCCAGTTTCTCAAAACAAATTCACCAACAGTGGGAAATGACAAGATACTTGATTTTTCCCAAAAAGCATTTGATGAGATGCCTCTGAAGAGGCCTTTGCAAAAATTATATTCAGGGCACTCATGTAATGGCACTGCCACATCTGGCACTTTCAGTCCTTTCTCTCTGTCTCTGACTGACAGGTTGGAGGATTTCTCTGGCTGCTCCCCTGTTGACTGTGTAGATCTGGTCCACCCACAGGGCTACCTACAAGGGTCTCGTTTAGTGCAACACCCAGCCTGGTAATAGGAGTACTTCAGAGAGGAAGGCGTTATGGATGTTTCTCATAACTGATGTTCAGTGCGGTCCTTGGCCTTGGCTTCAGCTCGTGAGGGACCGTGATGAACAAGTGTGGCTCTGTGGCAAATGCCATCTTTTATTCTTGCCGTTTGACCTCATTTATTTGTGGCCTCAGGAAATTAAAAAATTACAACTCCAGAGTTTCTAAGAAAGCATGTTGCCTGTGTGCTGTAGGCCACCACTGCTTCTCTACATGCTTATGATACTGCCTGTAGTACTCTGGGCATTCTAATATTCAAGACTTTGCTCTTTTTCCCACCCCATGGTTGGTTTATTTTTGCTGGTTTGTTTGGGTTTTTTAAGAAAAGTTTCTTTGCTCCCTTCTTCCCTCTGTCTTCCTTCCTCTTCAGCCTGTAGAAGAAACTGTTAGACTGATTTTTTTCTTCTTGCTTTCATTACTTGAAGAAATTACTTCAAAGGGGAAGCTGAGGAGATGAAATAAGCCATGAGTTAAGAGCTGCAGAGGTGGTCAGTAAGCCCTATGCTTATTTCCGTCTTTTCCAACAATGCGAGAGCCATTATCATGGTTTTTTTTCTGCAGGGCTGTATATATATATGACCCTGCTCTCCTTGTGAGTTTGCCTTCCTGGAATGGTGGTTTATTACCTCTCCTGAGTGTAGCCTTCATTATGGAAACAGAGATGAAAGGTAGTTGTTACCATTCTCTGAGAATGCTTTAGCTTTGGAGCAGAGAGTTTCAGTTGAGCGCTATTTGCTTGGCAAGAATAGGAAGAGGGCATAACAGCTAGCATTTGAAACATTTCACAGCCATCTGAGCTTCTACAGAGCTTTTGGCTTTGTTCATGGGGATAAAGGATCATATTAGTGAAGTAAAGGTTCCCAAGATCTGAAAACTGGATAGACAGGACTGTTTTCTTGTTCACTGTGGCTTTTCACAGACATATCTTGCTATTTTCTTCCATCAGTGGAAATCACAGTCTTTGTCCTCACTAATGATGTTGCAAAAGATACTGAAATATTATAAGTAATCAACACATGGGCCTTTTGGTTCCCAGATCATTTCTTTGTGACAGTTCATGCTTTGGAGAGCTGGTAGTTTGGCAAACATCCTTTCACATTTGGGAGGAGGTTTTTTTTCCTGACCACCACATTTCTAGACTGTATTGTTGAGTTAGTTCAAATTTCTGGGACTGGAAGAAGGCAGTCACTTGCTAAGAACGTCATTTGAAATTCAGTCTTCTGACAAGACCTGTGTATGCTTCTCCTATTGATTCTGCACCCCAGGGATCACAGTGCAGGTGTGCAGAATGGAGAAGGTGGGAGCTGCTTTGGCCCTTTCCCTGCCAGGTCCAGTGCAGCATGTTAACTTCTTCCTGTGGTTTTCCCAGTTTTATAGTTTTTGTTCCCAAAGTATCGATCAGCAGTGTGCCCAACCCTGCAATATTTGGACATGAAAGAAGGAGTTGCAGTTTTACTAACTCTGCACTATTTCTTCTGGATAATGTCTAAAAAAGGAGAAAATTTACCAACAGCTCTGATCTGTGAGCAGTACCAGCTATGCAGCAGCTGCCATTTTAAAGGCCTGAGCAAATGTTCTTAAATAGTGGTAAAGCTCCCTGAATTCTTTTCATCCTGTTCAAGCCCTGTGCAAATGGCAGTATTGTTGCCTGACAGGGACCTGAACAGCCAGAATCACACATAAGGAAACTGAGATCATGAATGATGCGACTTACCCAACTTACACACAGCCTAAGCTGAGATGAAAACTTACATTTGGTGGCCCTGGAACATGTTGGCTCCCAGATCAAAGATCATGACCATGTAGCACACCTGGGGAACACCTCACTTCAGTAATATAAAGCTGTAGGCATAAGCATATTGATTAGTTTTGCAGCCTCTGTGTCCTGGTGGTGCTGCATCAAGGCCATCCTCAGCACCCCACTTTTTGGAATCAGCTAGCTGTTGCAAGATACTTGCTTCAGTTTGTTTTGGCAGCTGTCTTGGGTCTTTATAGCACTTAAATAACATGGGCTTTTTTGTAACAAAGTCTTCACACTGACCAAACAGTTCCTACCCTTACACAGTTTTTTCTTGCTGTTTAGTGCTCTAAGAGTCATAGGGCCCATCTGGCTGGTTGGTGCTAACAGAGGCTGTTCCCTCACCACTTGAGCTGGTCAGGAGTTAATTCCTTACATAAGGTCTGACTAACCCTTTTTGTTGTTCTCTGATGTTGTATTTCTGATACCTGAAACCTTGCGGCTCTTTCCTTGCTGGTTACATACTAGCAGCTGTTCCTTGGTTGGTTTTGCACTGTTGGCCTTTCCTTGCTGCCTTGGTTGTGCTTGGTGTTTGTATATGTTGAATTTCAACTTTCTGCTTCGCCCACTAATTGATGGGCAGACCCCTCAACTTGAAGGTGTAACAGGCTAATTAATCCCAGCCTGGGATAGGTGAGGCTTCCTGGGTTTTGGAGGTGCTAGGTGCCTCACTGGGATATCTGTGATCTTCCAACCTAGTGGCAAAAACTCCATTATACAGTAGATCAACAGTAACAAAGCACTGTCTTCAGGAGCCTCTGTAGAGTCTGTTGATAAGGCATTGGGGGACAGCTTTTGTCAAGCTCTTGACCCCTAGTGAAAAATTATTGTCCCAGAGGCAGCAGCTGGGTCCTTTGCAGGCAACCTGAGCAGAAACAAGCCCAGGAGATCCAACTCTTCTCCTTCTGTTTGACTTGTGTAAAGAGAGGAGCTTCCTTAGCCTGGGATTAAGCATGTTCCATGATGGGTCCCCTCACAACTCATGTCCTGACCTTACCAGCGAGGCTGTCAGGAGCTGTCAGCCACTCAGGGTTTACTAAGCCCAAATGTAAGAAGTCCTGCAACAACCCCTCCCTTGTGTTGGTCAAAGCAGGGTAGTTCAGTTCTGTCTCCTTTGTGTTCCCAGGAATGACCCATGAAGATATCGTGCAGGAATCTAAAAAGTACTGGCAGCAGATGGAGGCACATGCCAGCAAACCAGCCAACAGCATGGTAAGTGAGGTGTATCTAGAGCTTGCAGCCTGGTTTTGCTCCCAGCAGTGCCAGCCCATTGTCTCTTTCCCTCTCACTGCTGCGCCTGATAGATCCCAGGCAGACCAGGCTTGCCATTGAGGAGGACAGCTGAGAGCTTTCCTGGGTGCTGTGCTGGTGTTGAGCTTTGTGCCTTGTTCTGCAGCGTTGTTATCTGCTCTGTTCCATGGTGGGGTGAATCCTCTAGGACACAGAGGGCAACGCACAGAGAATGGTGCTTCCTGTGACACTTTGCTAGTGAAATTAGGAGATTTTAGGACTATGGCCACACAGAGTGGGGACCAAAGGTGTCCTGCTGCCCTTTAGTGGCCAAGGGACGATAGAGCAGTTTGAAGGACTCCTCGACCCACAGGACTGATATAAATGCAGGAGTAGGTGGAACTTTCAGTCCAGATGCTGTTGAGGCTGGGCAGAGATCTTAATGGTGCTTTATCAGGAGGAGGCTGTGAGTTTTGCCTTTGTGCCACCAGTCTCTCAGTGTGGGAGAGGGTGCCTCTGGCTGCACCCTCCAGCACTGCCAAGAACTTCCCTAGAGAGGTGTGTTATAAGCAAAAGGCACTTTGTTTACTTTCTTTCGACCTGTTGGTTATGGACAGTGCTGCCTTATCCTTTTTTTTTCCCAAAGGGGAGTTCTGTAGTGCAGGAGCAGAGCCCACCCAGTGAGAACAATTCCCAGCCCTGAGTCGAACTAAAGCAGTTTTTGCCATTAGAACAAGGAGGTTTTTAGACTTTAATTGCTTTCATAGAATATGTGTGACAAGATGAGAAACTTCACGCTTCCTAGCAAGCACTCAGGCATAGGAGTGATTCTTTCCCCTGGAGAATAGCAGGGAAAGTGCTGTGAATCCTTTTGGATCCCATTTGACTGCCTTCTTTCCCCTTGTGAAGGCCTGAGCTCACCACCCCTTGGTCTATGCCTTATTGTCAAAGCAAGGGTGTTCCACCTTTGTCTGGGACCTGTCATCCAGGAGTCCCTCTGCAGAGACCAGCACTGAATGAAGTCTGTAAGCATCCTAAAGAGGAGGTGTTTTATAGGAGAGGGATCTGAGTCACTCATGTGGTGTGTAGGAGCTGTTTTTTATCTAGGTTGTGGGCCAAGTGTTCTGAAGGCTGTAGGGCATTGATGCTGGGGAAAAGCAGGTCTTGCTGGGCATGGCCTAGCCCAACAGGAAAGATGCAGGTGACTGCACTGGTGCTTGCAGTGGGCTTGCAGTGTGTCCATGTATGTACTGGTTATGCTGCATGAGATGGAGTCATCTTTGAGGGGATGCTCAGCAACAAACCTGTGCAGCTGTTGTGGTCTGAAATGGTTGGGGGAGTGGAATGGGAAGCAGCAGTCCAGAGTAACCAAGGTCTCTAGTTCCCAAAACTGTCCAACTTGCTTAAGAAATATGTTCTAGCTTCTCAGGAAGCTAAGAAGGACGAGTTTCTACGTCCTGTATTATGTGAGACGTGAGCCTGGATGATCTGAATGGTTCCTGCAGACAGAGCTGGCTGTGATCTCTTTCTGCATGGTATGGGGACAGAGGGAGGGGCCTGCATCTCCACAAGGGAGGAAACTAAGTGTGAATTTGCAGCAGTTTGTGACAGCAGTTGGATTTGTATCAGCAATGCCTGCCCCAAGAGTGCAGTCTAGAGACCGGTTCTCTCCTGCCTGCTGTGGATCTACCTGCATTTTCCAGAAAGCTCTCTCTGGCCATTCTCTGTGCGTAATGAGGGCATAAAAAAAATACACAGACAGCTTTTTTTTCTATAAACCTTGCAGCTTCAAATTCACCTTTGTCTGGAGGTGCTGCTGTTGGAATAACAAGTGGAACAGCAGGCATGGTCAGAGCATGTTCTCTGAAGCACATGGGATCTGGATACTGAGTGAGGGTTCCATTTCTGGCTGCTGGGGCTTGCACGGGGCAGAGGATCAGGAAACAAAATGCCAGAGCCTGCTACATCAGGAGGTGGGCAGAGAGCTACAGTTTCTGGACCCTGTGATCAGTGTTAAGGCTAATGGCTGGTGGCAAAGTCTGGTTATACCCCACAAATGCCTTTCACAGAGCTGGACTGAACCCTCCACCCTTCCAGGCTGTGGAGGCGAAACAGCAGCCGTGTTGGTACAGTCAGAAAATGCCTACCGGCAGCAGCACCAGCTGTCTGTGGGCACTGGCAGCCTGGCACTGGCACTGCTCAGGGAGACAGAGTCAAGTCGGTCAGATGCATGTGTTTGCAAATAGCAAGCCATGGCTTTGCCACGAGCACGTCCTCAGCCAGAGGGCTGTGCTTTGGGATGAGACCCTGGCTTGCTGCCGAACACCCTGCGGGCAGGGCTAACTATCTGTTGAGAGATGTTTACTTTTGCCATTGTTTTCTCCTGTCCAAGCAGGCTAAGGTGACTCAGAGTTTTCTCAGCGTCCTTCCAGCTTTCAAAGTTGGCTGCCTAGCAAAGACAACTTCCCAGGAGTGCTGTAAAAACAGACTCCTCCTTCCCACCATCCCGTGTGCTCCACTCTCACCCCGGTGCCCTCTGGTCAGCGGAAGCAAGGTCGCTCTGGGGGATTTTGCTGCAGTTTTGTCACAGCTGCCAGTTGGACTCAGTTAGCAGCTGGGGCTGTCCAGTTGTGGAAAAAAGAGGCAGGCAGCAGGCAGGAGCCCAGTAGCTGTGAGCAGCTCAGGAGGCTTAGCAAGAAGTGGAAGACGAAGATACACTGCTTGCTAAGCACCTGCCGGGAATCTTGCACTTGACCCCACAAATTTGGTCCCGTAGAGGCTGCTCTAGAAGTAAACCCAGTGGCTGCAGATTGAAGAGGCAGTCAGCAGGAGGGACTGTTGTAGGTAGCTGGGTGTCTCCCATAGCATTCTTGTGAATTGAGGGGTTGTAGCCCTGATTTTTTCTGGTTTTCAAGGGCTAATTTGTTTTTACTCCCCTAGCCAGCTGCAGAACCCCATGAAAGCTGATCTCAGAATTATTAATTTAAGCATGGAGAGGAAAGAAAAGTCTCTCATAAGGGGTACTTGCCCCCAAGTACAGCTCACTCAGTTATGTGGCTGAGTAACATGGGCTCCTCAAATATTTGGCTGAGGGATGTGGCTCCTCCAGACTGAGCAGGGTTCCTGAAGTTGGGAGACGTGAGTGGCCGTGCTGTGGCTGTTGGTTTCTGCAGAGCCTGAAGCGGAGAGCTGTCGTGCCAAAGGCTTTTATTTATTTGGTTGCCATGGTGTACAGCTAACACTATATTGGCTTCATAGCAAGGGGTGGTGCCACAGCCCGTGGCACTTTTTGCCTGGCTTTGTCTGCTAGAGCCTCATGTGATACAATTTCCACACTGTTGGTTATCAGCAGCCTGCCAGGTATGTGTCTTGCCTTCACAAATACAGTCATGTAGCATTAACAGCAGCAGCTTTGATTTTTTGCTTGGCTCCTAATATCCTGGGAGCATACCTGCCCACTGGATTGATCAGCAGTTTGCATGACTCAGATGAAGAAATGCACGGGGCTTCTTTTGGTTAAGCTTTTGTGGAAAAAGCAGCCCAGGTTACCAGAACTACCTGAGAAACATTCATTTTATCTTGATCTATTTTCTCTTCTGGAGCCACTCAGTTTTTATTTTTGCTGGGTCAGTAGGTTTGAGCAAAGCTTTCTGGCTGTGCTGAGAGATCTGTCACCAGGAGGAGAGCACGGGACTGATAAAAGGGAATATGCCAGCAGTGCCATTTTGTTACCTTAGGCATATAGGTTTGATGGGTCAGTAGTGAGATGTAGTGTCATTTCCTTTGGAGACCAAGTGGAGGTTAAAACTACTGTTCAAAGGCTGCACATCTCAGAGGGAGGCACCTTATTGCCTTCCATGATAGCCCAGGTCTCAACTCTGTTCATCCCACAGCCAGCCACTTTGGTGTGTTCTTGGTGGTCACCAGCACAGCTGAATGATCATGTGCTGGAAGCCACCAAAAAGGCTCTTACAGAGGAGTAGAGAATCGCTGCTGCTTTTCAAGAGAGATGCTGATTCTCTGGTAGGGTCCTTTTGCTGGGACATCAGAGCACTGATGGCTTCTTGTAGTCAGCACAGACAAAGGTCAGCTCTCTGGTCAGCTTTTCACAGTGACAGAAGACCTTTTATATGTCAGCTCTGCTTCTGCAAAAACTAGGTCTGGAGGATGCAGAGTGGTAGTCAATAGCTGATGTGGCATTTCCTCGGACATGCTTTGATTCTGCGTTGCCTGTGCTTGCTGTTTTCCCTTTGTCAAGGGATGCATAGAGGGTCCATGCTATTGCTAATCATTTGCTGGCAGAAAGTGAACTGGAGGTGCCAGCCTCATGTCTTCCAGGGGTGATAAAGAAGACAAATGGCTTTCTGTTGGTTTGCTCAGAAAACATGAGGCAGCAATGATACGGGACTGGCTTCTTTTTTTTTCCCCTTTCTCCACAATCTGTTAGTTATAATCCCAAACTAGCCTTCTCATGGTGGGGTCAATAAGTGCAGTGGCTGAGAAGGTGTGAAATATGTGCATTGTACATCTGTCCAGAGACTGTGATTAACTGCTTGTGAAATCCAGTGCAGAGGAACCATGATGGAAACCTGCCCAGAAACGGCTTGGAAGGGTATCAACACGAGGACCCAGCTCTGACTTCATGGTGTCAAATGGTAGATGTGACATGAGCCTCTTGGTCCTAAAGCAGGAGTGGTGGATCCTGCACTGTGGCATGGCCTGGCTTCCTCCTGAGGGGCTCTCTCAGCTGTGTGACCAGGCTCTCTCCACAAGCAGTGAGGGGGACATGGATTGCCCTCCCTGCAGGGAAGTGGGGATGAGTGCTGGGGCAGGTCTCACAGAGCTTGTCTGTACACAGAGATAGGCTGCAGGGGTTTCACAGCCAGGTCTGGTCAGTGCTGGAAGCTGTCAGGCTGTCTGTGCTTTCAGCCAGACGTCAAAGCCCAGGAAATCATGCTGAAGCAAGCAGTGGTTTTGCTCCTGTCTGGAATCTCAACGGGCCACCAGCTAACACTGGCAAAGGAGAGCTGGGCTGTCTGTGATTTAATCTGGCCTGTCGCTGGCACACGGGCATGTGGGGAGCTGCCAGCATCACTGTGGCAGGTTTGGGGAGTGCATTTTGCCTCTGTGTGCCTGAGACTGTGATTCTTTTCCCTAGGCTTCTTCCCGGACTCCCACATCAAGCACCTTTGACCTCCAGATGAAATTTGTGTGTGGCCAGTGCTGGAGGAATGGGCAGCTGGTGGAGCCAGATAAAGACCTCAAGTACTGTAGTGCCAAAGCCCGCCACTGGTGAGCAATGCAACCTTCTCTTTCCCCCATCCCTCTGCAAGCATTCTGCTTCATTTTAAAATAGTTTCCTTGGCTTTTTCATTGCTTTGGTTGCTCTTCTCTGGTGTGTGTCACGTCTGTTTGCACCTCTCAGCTCCTTGGCCCCATAAGAATGTTTGGTGTGATAAAATCATTGAATCAGAGAACAATTTGGATTGAGAGGAACCTTTAAAGGTCATCTAGTCCAGTCCTCTTGCAATAAGCAGGGGCATCTTCAACTAGATCGGGTTGCTCAGAGTCTCGTCCAGCCTGACCTTGAAAGTTTACAGGGATGGGGCATCCACCACCTCTCTGGGTTGTGCCAGTGTTTCAACACCCTCATCATAACAAGTTCCTTCTTTATATCTTGTCTGAATCTACCATCTTTCAGTTTCAAGCCATTACCCCTTGTCTTATCAAGACAGGCCCTACTAAAAAATTTGTTCCCCTCTTTCTTATAAGCCGTCTACAAGAGGAATATTGTCTGGGAACTCAACTGTTTGGTCATGAAAACTGTGGTCTATCTCACCCAGGCAGTCTGGCAGATTGGGACAGAGGGTTTATAGGACTTCTCTTCCTATAACACAAGCCACAGAGGCATAGTCCAAGAAAGTCTTACATGGCAAATGTAAGACTTTTGTTGAAGAAGAGACAGAATAAGCAGTTTCTGAAGGAAGTGAGCAGGTGAAGATTGCTTCCTGGAATGGGAAAAATAACACCTCTTTGTGCAGCTACTGAAAAGAACTGGGGCTTTTGCCAAGGTTATCTCCTGGTAATCGCTTGCAGGAGAATTAATACTTCCTGGCACCTGTTCATAAGATGGTGCTTGTAACAACTTGCATTTCTGTTGCACCTTTCAAGCAGAAAATATTCCCAAGTGTTTTTCATGGATCTGATTGCACAAGAACTGGCTGTGTCGAAGGGTAGAATGCAGCTGTTTAGTAATCCATGGTGATGTCATGTGAGATTTGGGGGAGATTTTTTGTGGCTTTATGAGAAGAAATACTCTAGGAAATAGGTAATACATACAGGGAGAAGTCCTCCTAAAACACCCTTCTTGTAGCGTCTCCATCACAGATGTGCACATCTAGGAGCAACCAGACAGTGCAGGGACAAGGTGGACAGCAGGATCTGGTCAGCTCTCAGTATTTAAGGGTCTCTGAGGTAAAGAACCCTTGTTCTGCTCTTCCTTATGCCTCTCTTGATTTATTCTCTCTTCTTCAGCTGGACGAAGGAACGCCGTGTCCTGCTGGTGATGTCCAAAGCAAAGAAGAAGTGGGTGTCAGTCCGACCGCTGCCTCCCACCCGCAACTTCCCACAGCAATATGATGTAAGCCCCATGCCAGATGCCCCTTCTCTTTCCCTTCCACCATGGTACAGTGCTTTGAGGGCTGGTCCCTTGCAGGCCTGGCAGGGAGGCAGGCATGTGATGGCTGAGATGGGAGGTAAGGACAGACTGATGGCAACAAAGTCCAGCAAAAAGGTGGAGCAGAAGAAGGAGCAGCACCCATTTAAATCACTCCATATACATATGCGAGTTTTTGAAGTTGCTGTTAATGCATATCAAGAACTGTTAATGCATCTCTGGCTTGCAGAGGGTTTGGGAATGAAATTTAAGTCTCCCTTTAGGTCAGGGTTTCTCAATGTGGGTGAGAGGCAAGACACTTAGGAGAAGCCAATTCCTGCCTTTGCTGTGGCTGGGCTGCCGTAGATTGTGAAACTTGCTCACAATGGGTTTTGAAAGTAAAACTAAGAACTCAGCTAAAAAGCCACATGCTGTGAGGAAAGTTACAGATATCTAACCTCCAACCCCACCCCAAATGTGGTGAGAGATAGCTTCTCTCTTCCTCTCCTTTCATTTCTTCCTGAAAGGAGAAACTCCTTCCCCCTGCCCTATGGTATGTCCTCCTGAGGTTGCCAGGACTGGGGGAAGAAGGGACGATCAGTCAATATGATGCTTGGAAAGCTTCTCCTTTTCTCGGGCACTGATGCTGTTGGTAGCTGTGAGGTAAAGTTGTGTGTGCACTAGTGTGGTCTAAGCAACCTGTAAAGGCCACTCGGAGATGGTTGGAGAATGAGTCACCTTTGGGGACCAGCAGCTTGACCAGCGGGAGACACTATGGGATCAACCCAGGTTGCTCCCTGCTCTCCTGACCTGTACCTGCACCTGGTCACCTGTGGAAATGGAATAGGTGCTGAACTGAGCTGCCTACATGTTTATGTCTCAGAAGATTGAGGAAAAAAACATGAGTTAATGATGTATGAAGTGTCCTGTTTGCAACCTCTCCTGTGTGCAATTTAATGCCCCAGCTGATTATTGAACCCACTTTCTCCTCTACCAAGGAGTATTTGTGCTGATGCTAAATTTTTCTCTGTCTTTTAACAGTTGTGTATCCATGCACAGAATGGCAGGAAATGCCAGTATGTGGGCAACTGCTCCTTTGCCCACAGCCCTGAGGAGAGAGACATGTGGACCTTCATGAAAGAAAATAAAAGTGAGTGGGGAGAGGGAAGAGGGCATTTGGGGAGTGGATGCAGGGTTTTTTAAGACATACTCTTGACAACAGAGACGGAGCTGGACAGGGCTGTGCCCATGAGCTTAGGTGGGATTAAGGGACAGGTCTGTCTACAGTAATTTAGAGCTGCTCTTTTCATAAATGTGCATGTATATCTTGAGTCCCTTGCTCTGGGACTTGAGTACCTTGGTCCCGTGTCTTGCTTTGCTCCATTGCTGCCCTCTCTTTCTGCAGCATATTTGAATCCAGCCTGTGCTGTCCCTCCAGTTGCCTGTAGAGTCCCAGGCCGGGCTCTGTATGGAGCTCTGCCAAAGCACCAGTCCTGGCCTGTAGCTGCTCCTGTATCTCTCTTGTCTGTCTTCTATCTGCCTTGGCTTTCTTGCCTATTTCTCTTCATATCCCTTGCTCCTGGGCTGCGGCACTCCCTACTCATGGCATTGTACTCAAAGGGGAGGAGTTGAGATCCTGAATGAGAACATCGTTGGGTGGTGACTTTTTGGAGGAGTTTGTCTGTATTTAATTATGCAGGTTCCCAGCTTACTGTCTGGGGGATAGCTGGGGGGTTGCCCACGTCCTGGATGGCCAGCTATGGCAGCAATCCTTGTTTATTCAGACCAACAGCAAGGGGAAAAGGACTAGTTGTCCATGTGCTCACTTGACACTGTGGGAGATGCTGGAAAGCCTGAAGGATTTCAGGCCTGCCCTGAGTTTGTTTGGTCTTTATGATTCTGTGGAGGGTCTTTCACTCTGCTGGGCCAAACTGTTGCTTGTTACAGTTCAAATCATTTTGTTGCTGAACCCTTTAGAGGACATCAGACCAATCTGGGTGTGTTTGCTTAAGCACAAAGGTGACTCTTCGAAGGACAGTGTTGTTTCAGTTTGGGGGAATTTGCATTCTTAAGTTCCTGTTGCCTCAAGTTCCTCAATTACCCATTTGGCAAGGAGTAAATAAGTAATGCATTGTACTTAGAGCATCATATTGGTGTCTGCAAACATTTGTGTTTCAATAGGCTCTCTCAGGAGCTGATCTTGGAAAGGCAGATGTGTAGTTAAAGCTTCCACCTCGAATTTCCTTTCCCACTAGTATACTGAGTGGGTTTTAAACCAAAAGCCTCAAGAGACAATTACTGCAGTCCTCGGGGCAGGTTATGAACTCGGAGCAAGCTATCATTAGGTCTTTCTCCCCTCCTCAATGCTTCCTGTGGCCAGCTTGCTTAAGGGCTCTCCTTCCTCTCTAGTGCTGAGGACGAAACTTAGGCTTAGAGGAAAGGGGCGGATCTGAAACCAGCCCCAGGCTTAGCTTCCTGGCTGGAGTGAGATGTCTTCTGAGGTCGACCAGAACCAGGCCTGATGGAGAATCGTCTTGTGGGGTGAATTCTATGGAGAACTTGAGGCACTTTCCCACCTTCCTGACAATTTTGTGTAGCTGCTGTCACAATTGCCTTTCAACTGATAGAAGACATCCCCCATACCAGGTGATGTGGTGTGAATTTGGTTCCTTTCTGCAGGGGTCTCATTTGAGGAGGTCACATGGGGCCTCCCAAGCACAGACCTTCAGTCTGTTGCTGCCGCATAGGCGAGGGGAGGGAAGGGCTGCCCCAGCATTCGTCCTTTTCTTGTAGTTTGTGCACGGTGTGGGAGATTGTCTGAGTGACGTCATGGGTCGCCTTTGTGCAGTACTAGATATGCAGCAGACCTATGACATGTGGCTAAAGAAACACAACCCCGGGAAGCCTGGAGAGGGAACACCACTCACCTCACGAGAAGGGGAGAAGCAGATCCAGATGCCCACCGACTATGCTGACATCATGGTAATCATCTGATCTCTTGTTCTTTATTCTCTCTCCTCAGTGCTGACAGCCTGCTGCTCTCCTGTGCTCCAGGTGTGAGCTAGCAGGGACTGTATTGCTCTTCTAATGTAGGTTAAATGGACAGCTTGGAGCAGCACAACAAGGGCAGCACAGCCGAGGCAAGAAGAGATTGACCTGGGGTCAGCAAGGCTCTGCAATGGCTTTTCTGTTAATACTCAAGTCATTAGGACTCTACCTTAGGTTCCCTTTTGTGTGGGCTCAGCCACTCTCCGGGCTTCCTGAGTCCTCCTGGGCAAGCTGGCCAAACCATTGCAGGCCTGTCAGAAAAGAAAGAAGCTTGGAGAAGAGTTGGGTCAGGAGCACAGCAGCCTGGGAAAACTAAAGGCAGATGTGCCTCTTTAAACTCCTTGCTGGTGTAAGGATTTGTGCTCCTAAAGAGTCCTGGATTGGCTGTGCACCTGAGGACCTTGCAGAGAGACCCCACTGGGGCCATCAGCAGGGGGAGGGGAGCCGTATCCATGAACTGAGCTGCCCTGTCCACTAAGCCTGTTTGAGCCATAGGTAGATGCCAACAGAGCATCTCCTTAGTTTCCCTTTAGTGAGAGGACAGTTCCCTAGAGATGACATGGCAGACAAGTGTGGGAAGTCATAGACTGAGTAGAGCTTCCAGGATGCTCTGGAAGAAGAGGGGGGAGAGGCAGTGCCAGCATGGGGAAGGCAAATGGGTGTGAATGTCAACACACTGACTGGCCCTTTGCCCTGTCTGCACCGGTTAGATGGGCTACCACTGCTGGCTCTGCGGGAAGAACAGCAACAGCAAGAAGCAATGGCAGCAGCACATCCAGTCGGAAAAACACAAGGAAAAAGTCTTCACCTCAGACAGTGATTCCAGCTGCTGGACCTACCGCTTCCCCATGGGCGAATTCCGGCTCTGTGAAAGGTACAGTTGTCTCATCTCCCTCCTGTGCTGCTGCTGCAGGGACAGGGTAACAGGCCCAGCACCTCTGTCATCCCTCCTCATCCTTTCAGAGAGTTCCCAGAGACTTCAGCATAGAGGAGGAGTGGGATGAGATGACAGGTTTGGGTTACAGCAAGGCTGCTCTTGGATCCCAGAGGTGCTCAGCCACAGTACTGAGGGATAAAAATACATTCCTGAGCATGTGTCTTTAGAAAAGGAGAGCAAGTTTCATGTCTGCACCTGTGGCCTCCATAGACAGGATACTCTCAGCTCTCTGGCTGCTGAACAATCCAATTTGGCCTAGTGATTGGGGGAATCCCAGGTGCCTTATTAAATGGTTTGAATGCTCACACCCTCTGAATCATCACCTTGAGGTGCCTTGAGAAGGTTAGATGCCATTTTGGTTAGAGAGAAAGCTCTGTCTTGTGGTGGTTACCTGGCATTTCCTTTCTTGTGCACTGGTCCAGTTCCAGGTCACATTGTTTTGTGCTCTTAACTAAATCCCCTCATAGCCATTGCTCTTTTCGCTGCTCTGTTTCTGTTCCCAGCCTCTGTTGCCTTTCCCACCAGCACTGGGTTTGTAAGAATTGTCTCACCTTTAAAAAGGAGAATTCACAACATGTTTCAGTGGGTCCTGATCGAGTATCCCAGACAGGGAGCTCATAACCCCATCCTGGGGGTGCCCTCTTGACTGTGCTTCTTGTGCTGGCAGGTTCCAGAAGAACAAGGCCTGTCCTGAGGGAGAGGAGTGTCGCTATGCCCATGGCCAGGACGAACTGACGGAGTGGCTGGACCGGAGGGAAGTGCTGAAACAGAAACTGGCCAAAGCCCGCAAGGACATGCTGCTCTGCCCCAGGGATGACGACTTCGGGAAATACAACTTCCTATTGCGGGATGGTGTATAGTAAGGGCAGGGGAGAGCCTGTCAGCTGCAGAAATACGGGGTGGGTTTTCCGAGTGGCAGTAGCAGGGAGAGTGAGATCTGTGTCTTGCAAAGAGAACTTTTTCTTTTCTTTTCTTCTAAGATTATGAGACGATGATTTATTAGTGATGAATGAATTTGTGAATTTGATTCTCCTTGGTCAGCGAACGCCGTGCTCACTGAGTTTGTGATCCATCTTTTCTCCTTTCTTTCCCCCAAGTTCTCCCTCCACTCCATCTTTTTGTTTTCACTGTCCAAAGAAATTAATTCAGTTTGTACTGGGCTGCAAAACAGAGCATTTTTCCTTGTGTTATTACTCTGTCCTTCAGAGTACAACTGCAGAGGTCTGGAGGACAGACTTGAGAGAAAGGGCCAGAGAAGCTGTGGATGCCCCATCTCCGGAAGTGTTCAAGGCCAGGTTGGATAGAGCTCTGAGCAACATGGTCTAGTGGAAGGTGTCTTTGGATGGGGGATTGGAACTAGATGGTCTTTAAGGTCCCTTCCAACCCAGGCCATTCTTTGATTCTATGATTTTATGATTTTTTGACATCTGGTGAAAAGATGACCCATGAATTTCATGTGTTCCTCTTTTCAGTGCTGCAGAGCAAACCCCACTCATCCTGCTGCAGCCTTCCCGCTCTCCTGGGAGTTCAATACCAGAAGAATTAGGAATTGAGGTGCAAAGAAGGAAAACCACTAGATCTGTCTTAAAACATCTAGGCTTAAGCTCCTACTATCTATATTGCCCTGAGGCATCAACTGGTGTTGAGGAGGATAACAGCCTGTGGCGTAACAGTGCAGGTGAAAGCAGCAAAGTAATGAAACTGATTGCAGCAGCAGGAACTGGGTTGTAGGTTACTTCAGACTGTTTCAGCTGACTGTACCCAGAAAGCAGATTGGTGACTCTTCATTAGACGTCTTTCTCAGTGTGTGGCAAATATTCAGAGTAAATAGTTTTGGTTTTGTTTTCTGGCTGATGGGACTACTGCAAGATTGAACCCATCTAGTAGGTGGAGTCTGTGACACACCCTGTGTCACTGTAGTCCATGCAGCAGTATCAGTCAGGAGGAAGGCTGTAACCAAAAGGAGACTGTGTTTCTGTGTTGCCTTGTGTCCTGAAGAGAAGAGAGGGAGGTAACGGTGTTCCCTTTTTGCTCTTTAAATGATGTGTGCTTCTGGTTACATAGAGCTGTGTTTTTGCCTGCACTGCCAGAACTGGGTGGGAACCTATTTAAAAGGACACCATCGAGCAGCATGGGCGATATTTAGCTGATGGGAATCCAGCTGGAACCACTTACCAGCACCAGAGGTCCAGCTCCCTCCTCCTCAGAGCCGGGGCAGGGAGCTTGCAGATGCACAGTGCAGCCAGGATGTGACCCAGGGCAGGGACAGTGGTGAAGAGTGAGTGGCACGGTGGGTGGGACCCAGCCATGCGCCTGCTCCTGCCCTGCCTGATGTATGCCATGATGGGGGAACCAGTGATGCTGAGCTCTGGGCCGGGATTTTTGGCTTTTATAGTGGCAGCAGGAAGAGGCAGTACTGCTCTGAATGCCAGCCTTGTACTTTCCAGTGGTCTCTTCCTTCCTGTAAGCAGTAAACATGTGTCCTGTCCTGAGCTTCCCTCTCCTCTCTTCTGCAGTCCAGCTGTGCTTTGCAGTTTTGGATGCAGGGATGGCACCATCCACTCAAACACAAACACATCTCCCTCCCAGCCTTCACTAGGGATGTCTTTTTTGTACAGAGTCTCCTTGGACAGCAGTCTTGGATTCATTGAGGCTGGCAGTGCTGTGTCCATGGTAAATACAATCTGGCTGTGAACTGCTTGGTGCTTTGGCACTGCCGGATCTCCCTCTTTGCTCCCTGCTCCCATATCATTGGGGTTCACAGCTTCAGGAGAGACAAGATGTGGAAATCAGGAGATGTGGAAATGCAGCAGGTGCTGTGGGGGCAGCTGTCGCCTTTCTAAACCAGCCTTCGGGGAGGTGCTTTGGCTCCACTGGGGTGGAGTTACGGTGCAGTTACGGAGCAGAGTGCTCTGCACGCTAGTCTGAAGTCTTTCCAGAGAGACAGTGTGCTCTAAGGAAACTGAATGTGCCTCTGCACTTTGAATCACTTAGGTTGGAAAAGAACTCAAAGATCATCAAGTCCAATCATTAACCCTGCACTGCAAAGTCCCTAGACTAAACCACATCCCTAATTGTTACATCTACATGTCTTTCTAAATACTTTCAGGGATGGTGACTCAGCCACTTCCTTGGACAACTCAACCACTTCTCCACAGAACTTTTTTCCTCTCCCTTAAAATGTGGATGGTGGTCACTGGTTTGGTATGAGCAATATCAGACATGGCAGTTTTTGAGTGGTCAGGTGCTATATTTTCTCCTCTGTCCTTTGTGGTACCTTCTCCTGGTCCTCCTTGTGCTCAAGGGATCAGCTTTACAGACAGAGACGGGAGAAGGCAGGCATCAGCTCCTGGGTTATCTTGTTCTGCTCTTCTTGGGCAGAGACACCAAGGAAGGAAATCTGGATTGGGGAACATTGGAATGTGTTTTTTATTTTTAAAACAAACTTGCATCTCTAGTGTGACTGGTGTTCGCTGAGCCGTGATTTCCGTATGAGAACTTGTTTAAGTTATGGGTGTGTCACTGTCCCCTCTCCCCATCTCTGCAATGAGAGACAAGCTGCTCAGTGAGGTTTTGGGGGTTTGGGCTGGGGCTGAGGCGGGGAGAGGGAGAGCATGTGTGAGGTGAGGTGAGGTGAGGGGCCCACAGTCATGGGGGTTGTGTTGAGTGTCTCTTTTTGTTTTCCCTGATATGATAACCTGGTCTGTGGTGTTGCAGTACTTTGTCACCAGACTTGTTTTAGTGTGTATATATGTGACCCCTCCCATGAAGCATATATACACAGGTATTAAATATATCTCTCTATATAATATTATATGTGTGTGGTATCAAAGGAATCTTTTAAAATGAGGGTAAAGGAAAAGGACTCGGGCCAGGAAACGCAGCATCTCCGGTTTAAATATGAAGAGTTTCATTTGGCATAGGGAAAGGGAAATAACAAAAAAGGGGAGGGTTTTATATGGATAGGTATAAATTTTGAGATGGGACAGGTTTCCCTGTTCACATTTCTGAAACCCCTTAGGATGTCCTCGCAGTCCCATCTCAGTGAGAGAGTATTATACTGCTAACTAGTGAGTAAAGTTTTAAAGGTAAGGCTTGGCTAATATTATTTAAAGGGACATTGTGAAAGACAGGAAGGTTCACACGTGACTTCTCAGGCTCGCTTTATCAAGCCAAGAGGGTTTTTTTCAGCACACTATGTGCTCTCAGCAAAACTGCTCGGCGCTCACAGCTCTACAACAGATAAACCACAAGTTGTAGGGCTGCGTTAGTGGTTTGTTCACAAGACTCTGATAACTCTCTCTTCTTTATTCATGTGAGAGAAGAAAATTCTGCAGCGCAGAACCAAATTTGAGGGTTATTAGCAAAAGAAGTGATGTTGTAATTTCGTAACATCAGAAGAAAATTGCATATCCTGTAAAATAACCACAGACATTCACACAGAGCAGAAACTTGTTAAATGCTGAAGGACTTAGTGAAACTCTTTTCCCAAATTCTTTGGTAGGGGCAGGAATTTAAGTGACGCTGGCATCGGAGTTAACCTGGCCTTTACAGGGGGAAATGAAAAAAAAAACCAACAACAGAAAATACCCTGCTTAGCTTGTATGAAACTGTATGTCAAAAATGGATGGGTTTTAGCAAGTGAAAGGAAAAGATAGCAAGGGGATGCTGCAGTTCTGAGCTGGGTAGTAATGATTTCGAGTCCTTTAATATGTCTTTGTATTAATATAATTTAAGAATACCACGCTTTACTATTAAAAAAGAACTTAGTATCTTTCATAAGGTCTAGTATCAGGATAATAATGTAGATGTTTTAACAACGTTTTTGTTCTTAAATAAAGAAAAAAACCAAACTTGCTTCTTATAGCCTTTGTAATAGAAAATAAAAGTGTGCACTTTAAACCGTCTCCTGATCCAGTGTGTGTTTGTGTTTTTCAAATAGCCTGCAAAGGGTTTCTATCTTGGTTTTGGGTTTCCCTGCTGTGAGGAGGGAAGCAAAGGGAGCACATTAAGCATTGGATCGCTTTGGCTTTCTCCCATCTTTAAGTATAATCTGTTCTTCTTGCTGAGTGGAAAATTGCCTATGTGTGTATTAACAGATGATGCAGTTCTTCATCAGACACACAGTTCTTGTGAACTTTAGGTGTATTTAAGGGGTTTTTTCTCCACCCCCAGTGCCAAGAATTTGTGCTCTGCATTAACACATAGTTTCAGGTGTTTGGGTAACCCTGTGTTTTGAAACCTCCAGTAATCAGGTCTTGTAACCGCCTTCGTCTAGAGGCTGTTCCGCTGTTTAGGCCGCTCTGTTGAACTGGGTCAGCCAGTTCTTTTGCCTGCCAGTGTGCACCCTGCCAGGGAAAATGCCCTTAGCCCTACCCACCCAGTCTCACACAGCTTGGGCCCTGGGAAGCATCTGTGCACTTTGCCCCTGGAGAGGATGCGGTGTGAGGAACACTGCACCTGGGGGAAGAGATCAGTGTGAAAACATTTATTATTAAAACTGGGTTTTTTAAAATTTTTTGAATCCATCATGATGCAGATTAATCTGGATTCTTGATAAAGCCAAAACTGGAGATGCAGTGAAGACACGGGAGTCCCATGGATATGCCCTGTTACTGCTGTATAAACTGTTAGAGTGACCAGAAGGCCATATCCAGTGAGGCCCGAGGAGAGGAAGTTTGTCACACATCTCCCTGATGTGCCCCCATACAAATACAAGGACTTCTGGTCAAAGGAGGAGACACCTGAATACTAGCTTGTAGTGCAGGGGGAATGAGGAGACCAGTACACTTGGAAGGGGCATTGATTGAGTATGTACAACGTGAGAGACATTAGCTTTACATTCCAAAGATTATTGAGGCCATGCTGGCAAGAGTTGAGGGTAGCCTTTCCAGTACCATGGAAACCAAAATTGTCAAATTGCAAGGCAGGCAACACATGAGAAGGAAAAAAAAAAAAAGTGGGATACCTTGCAAGCTTGAGCCTCAGCTGTAAACCAGTGTTTCTTCACTGAAATAAACTTGTATTTGGGAGAGGCAGGGAGAGGAGTGGTGATTTCAGTATTCAGATCCTCCTAGGAACTTCAGCAGTTACAAAGATAAGGGCAGAGACCCAAGTCAGCCAGGAAGGATCCAGATCTGATGGAGGATTGAGAGGAGCAGGGGTAGAGACCTCTGAGAGGTGGGAGGAGGTCTTTGTGCTCAAGATCATTGATGCCATCACACAGCAGCTTGGCAGAAGGAGTTTGCTGCAGATGAGATTCCTAAGCAATCCTGTGACTGAGTCTGCCTGCCCACACTATAGAGAAACATTTCTGGGCAGTGACAGCAGGTGATCCAAATGCTGTCGTCTTCTTAATTGTGTTTGCTGCTGCCATTGCAACCAAGAACAGGGCTGTGGTGTGTTGTGTCCTGTGCACCGAGAGTAGCAGGGAGTTCCTGTCATGCAGGAGCTGTAACCTGGGGAGGTGTGCTGGTCACTGGCTGGAGTGGATGGCCCAGAGGAGGACCATGTAGGGCACTTGGGGGGAAAAACATTAGGCAGAGAACAACATGCTAAATTGTAAGAGACAAGTGGATAGAAGTGATCAGGAGGAGGGAAGTGGAGGAGGAAAGGCTGCAGGCGTGCCTGGTTGTAGCACACATCTGTTTGGTGTGGGGCAGAAGAGGGTGCTGAACAGACTTGGTTGGGTGCTATGGGGTGGCTCTGGGCAGAGGTCCTTAGCTCAGTGGACACTTAGCTCTTGGGGCTTCCTAGAAAGCTGTGGGCTCTGGCCAGGAGCTCTGAGCCATGTCTCATCCAGTCTTGCCCTTACTCCCCAGGATGGAAGGAGACAGGACAGGGCCTATCCATTCCAAATAAACTCTCTCCCTTCCCAGATGGATTGTCACCACCTGTTTTTCTGTGGTTCCCCTTCCAGGCAGGAGCAACAGGTCCTGGTGCCTCCAGGACACAAGTAATGTTTTCTAAAAACAAATCCAGGTGCAGCAAGGACAAGAGCAGGGATCAGATCAAATGACAGATCCAGATGACTCCTTTCCCACCACAACAGTCCTGTCCCTGGCAGCTCCCAAGATTACCCCTTTCAGGGATGCTCCTCTCTGCAGTTTATCTTACAGATGGCAGTGCCCCAGAAAACTCCTACTTTTTCCAGAGAGCCTCAGGAGGCACAGACATAGTAGAGTCCCAGGGAATAGGGTTATTCACAACCAACTAGATTAATCCTCCAAAAAATGACATTTACGCAGGGCTGGGATGGAAATCTCTAAATCCAGATGCCAGAGTAGATTTGGCTTGCTTGGAACTGGAAAAAACACTCAGCTCTGGAGGTGCTCTTTGGTGTATTTCGTTTGTTCTCAGTGGATTTCCTATGTCTGCCTTAGCTGTGGGCTTCCAGTAGTGCTGGGGCCCTCCAGGCAGATGGTCAGACGGAGGAAGAGCTGCATAGTTTATCTGATTGAATACCAAGGCACTGCTCCTGCCTGTACCCCAGCAAAGCCCTGAGGCAGAGAGGGAAAGTTCTGCTTCCAAGGGAGCAGAGATGGCCTCAGTTTTCCTCAGCCAAATGGCTTGAGAGTAACTGCAACATGTCTGGACATTGCCCCTGCGAGCTGTGGTGGGGATTCAATACAGCAGCACTGTTTCAAAAGAAGCTCTACGCAGTTTGGATCTTCTGTTTGAGACCTTTCATGTCTTGCCTTTGGGGGATGAGCAGCAGCCAAACTACCCAAGCCTTTTTAAGGATTAGTTGTTTTCTTTGAGTCCACACGACTTCCCCAGGCTCAGATGACTTCTGTATCTGTCCATCAGGCTCTGACCTCTTGGGCTATGACACTGCAGGTTTCCTGCTCCTGCTGGGGACCATGTTGTTCCTAGGGGGTCTGAGGGGAAGGGATGGCTGAGGGACAGCCCAAGTCCTTATAGACAGGCTCTTAATTTTGTGAAGGAAGCAGAGGAATGTGTATCTTGCTGTCCCATCCAATAGTCTCCCATGGACCCTGGCAGAGGCCCAATATTGCTGCCCTTGGATTTACCCATGCTGCTTTAAACCCCTTGGTTTATTGCTGCTCTTGGCACCTCCTGGGCTCTGCCTCCTGCCAAGGCTTATTCAGGGAGCTCCCAAAACTGTCTCTGCCCAGACTCCCCGAATGTTTCCAGACGAAGGAAATGCAGCAAAAGCAGCTCTAGGTGTCCTTCCTGCCCAGGGCAGCACAACTTCTGGTGAACCCAAGGCCCTTTCTCGTGTTTTCTCCCTGCCTAGCACCTAGTTCTCTGGCAAAGGGCACCTCACAAGGCAAGGCCACGTGCAGACAAGCAGAGATGTGGTGAGACCAGCTGCCATGTAAGCACACCAAGAAGGCGGAGGTGTCTTGGCGGGGGTGGTGGGGAAGCAAAGCTCATTAACTTTTTGGCACACGTTTTGGGGAATTATATTTTAGAAATCCTTTCGCCTCAGGCAGGAAGTGAGGCGGTTCTTTCCACTGAAGTTCACTACTTGCTTGGGAGATCCTGACGCTGCTCCTCCACACAGGGAGACAGACAGGCACATGTGTGCACATTCATAGGCACATGTGCATGGAGTACCCTGCAGGGGAAGGGGCAGCCCTTTCAGAGGTAGGAAGGGGGCTCAGAGCGAGGCCTCATCAAGCCTGCCTGTCTGTGTCGCACGTTGCTACAACCAAAAGTACCCAAAGGCTGCGTGCCCATGTTGCAGGCACCAGGCAGGGTTTTTAGCCAGTGCAGATCCACTTTGCTCACCCTCAGCTGTCCACCCTCCCATATGGACTTCATCACTCCTTCTCTCACCTCCTTTTCTCTCAAAGTAATCTGCTGTGGATGCAGACACCCCTGTGGTCTGGCCACAGCCTTCCCTACAGCTGCCGTTCTGGGTATCCCTGCAGCTCCATAGATGTCTGTTGGCACTAGCAGCAGTATCTCGACACAAAGAAGACAAATTTCCAGGATGTGGTGAAAGCATCCCTTCAGAATGGCCAGGGTGAAACTCAGCCTGCAGGCCCCTGCTATGATGAGAAAAATTCCCTATCAAGCCCAATGCACTATGCAAATAAATAGTTAAATCTGAAAGCTCTCAGTAGAGTCTGCAATTGTCCCAAGAACTAGTACAAGAACAAAAAAAAGTGTGGATGTCTGTAAAGACGCAGTGACTGACCTCTGGCAAAGGGTTTGCTTGGATAAAAGAAGAAAGAGGAAACCACTTACCAAGCTGGGTTTGGTGCAAGAACCAAATCCGGTGGGTGGGCCTGGAGCCTCCACACAGACATTGTGGAAACAGAAGATATCTCATGTGAAGAGTTATGGAAATTTCCAAATAATGGCTGTGCTGCCAAGGGAATTGGTCTTGGGTGACTGGAAAAAAAAAGAAGAAAAAAAGGAAAAGAGTCTTGCTTCAAGAACAGCAGAATTTGCAAAGCTTCTACAAATTTCTACATGGTTTTGTCCTTATTTTCAGATTCACTTAAAGGAGTGTCTGTCACCTTGTCTATCACCACAAAGTCCTCCCAGTACTGCTACCTTCTGCCTGTCCCTTCACTATTGCCTGCCAGGAGCAGCATGTGCTTTGGGGTTTCACTGCCAAGGTATGTGCCCCAGATCAAACAGAACACATAACAGCAGGTTTTCTCTCTGGGGAGGCATTAATTCAACTCTCTTCTTCCTGGCTTATTTTTCAAATAGAATTCCTTTGCCAAGGTGGGTAGAATGCTCTGTGGAGGGAGGAGTGGATGGATGGATGGATGGATGGATGGATGGATGGATGGATGGATGGATACATAATACTGTTGTGTAAGCTTTGTGTCCTTAGAAAATCAGACAGAAATTATTTTTATTTTCTAAGAGGACACATTCCATTAGATTACCAAGCCAAGCTTTCACCTTGTGGAGGAAGCTGAGATAACAGCAATTAGTAATAATAACCAGTAATGCCTTTCTTTGGTCAAATGTCCCTGCTGCTGGTGGGTTCCCCACCAGCTGTGCTTTCACATATGCCTGAGAAACAACTAAGTTCCCTTCAGTAATGGTGACCTCAGAAACTGATGTGCAGCAAGGTGCCACCACCAAGGGCAAGACCCACAGCATCAATCTGCTGGAGTTTCTGACTGAGGAGGCACCCAGGTGTGCCACTGGCTCTTGTTTTGCTTCTGAGGATGATGCAAGCTGCTGGCAGGAAGGGAAACAGTGGAAAGGCAGCTCCAGAAGCACTGTGGAAGTGGCCCTGTGAAAAGAGTTAAGGGAATACTCCTGGTGCTGAGGGAAAGACGGCAACCTGGAGAGATGCACAGAGAACCCCCTCACCCAGATCTTCATAATGAGCAGGGCTGTATCAGAGGTCTCAATGTCTGAAACGATTCTTCAGGGTCTCAAACTGCCAGGAAGGCCATACCTACTCATAAGACATAAACAGTGGTGCTCTGTGTTTCCCAGTGCACTTTGGGCCTGATGGAAAGCCTCTGTAGAGAGATCCCACTAGAGACAGGAGTAGAATTAGAGGTTTTAAAAGAAGTATTTACATACTCTGGTGCCAGCAGAAGTATGTGAGCACTGCAGAAAGGGATCAGGGGGAAGCAAGGTAGAAGAATTTGTTGCTTAAAAAAAGCATAACTCTTTGGAGTGAGAAGGAGGAGAGCATGGACCAAGGCAAACATTGAAGGACCCACACTCCTCCTCTCAGGACTGCTGAACACACTCCTCAGGCAAATGTGCCAAGAGGCTCAGCCAGCACTGCTGGGCGGTGTGAGTAGTGCACCCGGAGACCTCCAGAAAAGACACTGAAAAAGAGGACACTGGCTTCTGCCATTAAAATTGGTGTTCCTGGTGTTTGGCCTTTTCCATCATGTTAGGTGCCCCCTTCTGTGTGCTACCCACTTAGGACCAGTATAAGTTGATTATGGCTGGTTAAGTCTGTGAGGAAATGTGCTGTTTTGGGCTGACTGGGCTTCTGAGAGACAGAGCAGAGCTGCCGACACCTCCACTAATATCGAACCACAATAACAATAAACAACCATCTGATCCGATAACAGTGCAGACAGCACAAGAGATGCAATCTGTGGCCATGCCTGCAGCTTTCCAGAGCCAACATTTCAACTTTGTTTGCTAAAGCAGCTCAAGTGCTCTGCTCTCTGTGGTGGGATCACAGGGGCAGACAGGCATTCCCCACTGCTATGGCTCTACTCCATAGCACGGTTTATGAATCCCTCGGGCTTCAAGACAGGGTGGTGTTAATGCATCTGGCTAATGACGTTACCCAAGCTCTTCTTGTGGACAGGAGCTCATTGTTCAGGGATTCTGAATCAAGGACTTACAGTGTTAGTAGGACACTTTGTGGACATGTCAAATATGAGAAGAAATATACAGTCTCAGATCTCTAGACAAAAACTTAGAGATGTCCACTGCAGGCTAATAATTCAAATTGTTAAGTGACAATTTAGAGGACCTTTAAGGTCCATTCCAACCCAAACTATTCTATGATTCTGTGAATTTTGTCTGAATTACCTTCTTCATTTTCTGGAGCCATAAATGCAACTCAATTGCTCCAGCAGCTGCTGTGAAGTCTTTTGGTCTCTCCAGACACATGGTCAGATATTTGTCCAGCTTTCAGAACAAGCCTGAGCCTAGGACAAAACCAGAAGGTCCAGCTGCCCCTGGCATTGGACAGCCACCATGTTCCCAGTCACTTTCCCTTGCCATCCTGTGATGAGAAGCACAACTAGTGGCTGTCCCAAGCGTTAGTGATGCTTGGCAGGATTGAATGACTGCACTCCATTTGCTTTGACCAGCCAGAATGGACTGGAAGTTTACAGGAAAGGACATGGACCTCCTGGCTGGCAGGCTGTGCTCCAGGAAGGAGAGATGTAAGCATTTCTCTTGCTTACAGAAGCCAGAATGCACTGACCATCTGCAGAGTCTGCCCCCTGGCTCCAGCCTTGGTTGAGTGAACACCAAACAGCCTAGGGTAGTATGGGACTGTTCTCCCTGAATGGCTTCACCACCAATGGTTATGACTGCCTCTTTTCTTACATTCCCTCTGGGAAATGGAGGGAGCAAACCACAAGGAAAATCACAAGAGGTAGTTCCATAATTACAAATTCTACTAAAGCATCTATTGTGTGATTTCTGAGCCTGACTAGACTGGGATCTAGATCACAAGGCTTCCCTTTTCCCTTTCATCTTCACTGAAATTTTCAACCACCAAACTTGGCTAGGTAATTCTTTCTTTTTGGTTTCTGTTGGGTTAAATAAAATGCATTTCCTTATGGGACCAAACACCATGCTATTCCCCCCATCACTTTTTAGGACTCAAAATGCTGGGCCAGTGAAGTACTTCACTTTAGGCACAAGGAAAGTCCTAATGACTTCATTCAGTCCACTTCCATGCTGACAGCCATGCATGGTTTTGCTGGGCTGTCCCTAAGAGCTGGGGCTCACAGATCAGTGTAGGAATACCTGGTTCCTATCAATGCACACTGGTGCTGTAAGGCTGAGCCTGGCAAAATGGACAGGAGCAAACTGAGAAATAAAAGCACTTCTGTTGTAAAATCACACCCAGCAAAAGAGGAGACCACAGCGCGTGTAAGATGCTACTGCCCAGGTCGGGTTCTAATAAAGAGGATCAGACCTTTATCCTCCTGTCTCCAGTCCTTCCCTCCATGCTAAAAACTTCCCTAACAGGAGAGGAGGGGCTTTGTGTGCTCAAGATCTTACTTAACCAGCTGTTATCAGGGTATTTGCAGGGTTCACGAACTCTCTTGCTGTACATCGCTGCTCTGAGAGGAGGCTGTTTGTTGGCTTTTTGATAAAATTATGTGCCACTTAAAAGGAGAAATCCTGCATTTTGGGGATGATGCATACGACAAGAAAGATGTCTTGTGCTGTTATCAACATTGACTTAGGAGGGACACACATTAAGTGTTGCATCACATAAAAATAATGTCACTCTCTGCATCTCAGAGAGCTAAAAAGTTAGCAGGCAGACGCAGACAGCATGTGTATCTCCCCGTGGCAGCCCGCGCAGCTTGGAGCTCCTCAGAGCCTCCCGAGAGCCCGTCAGAGGATCCCTCTGCTGTTGCGTTTGCAGGCGACGTGTGTACCCCCGACAGAGTGCACTTGCTTTTCCCCCTGTCTCCAACGTGTATATTTGTTATAACACCTTGGGAAGGAAAAGGGTGCTGCCTTTGCAAAGTTAGATAACTGGCCCAGTTCTTCGCCGCCGGATTGGCTGGGAGAGGCCCTGTAAAACCACGCTGGCCAGCCGCCCGGCCCAGCCCTGCAAGGCTGCAAGCTATTTCCACAATTGGCCACTTCAGAGTGGGAGAGGGGGAGGTGAAGACAGCCAGGCAAACTGCATTTCCACCAGGCTGCTTCCCTTCCTCCTTGTTTTTTCACAGCCGGAGTAGTTTGGCAAAGCCGCTCTGGGTGCCTCCAAGCCCTTCTTGCAACGCCCAGGCAAGTGGAGTGTAGCGTTGGCATCCAGGCACCTGGCCCTCCTTTAGCCCTGCTGGCACAGCCTCAGGACAGGACATGTCAAGCTGCAACAATCCCGGGGGCCCCACTGCCCTGGACTTTCCGGAAGTCCTGAAGTCCCTACTGGAGTATTCTTTACCCTGGACCAACAAGATGACAGGTAGGATTAAGGAAATACATGCTGGAATTACTGTTTTGATTTCTCCTTCCCTGTTTTAAGGCAAGAAGGGAGCAGAAGACCTTGTATGCTGCAAGCTCTTCAAGGGTGTGTTTCCCCAAAGTGTCCAAGTCAGACAGGGAGTTCTGGCACTGAGCATGTTATGCAGCTAGAAGGAAAAAACGGCTGCAATGGATTGATTACAAAATCAGTCAAGAGTGCTGAGCTTCTGATCCTTTTAATCTCTCTGCTTAGCTATTTCTTGGAAACCCTCAAAGATCTGTGCACAGAAAAGGCTTGTGCATAAATCTACATGCTTATATAGCAAGATTGCCATTCATGTTGTCCCATAGCTAGTAACCACTAAGCCTCCAGACATTGCCTCTTTCCAGATGCAGACTGTCCAGAGAGCCAGGCTGTGTGGGGCAGGCTGACTCTGTGCAAACTTTGATGCTGCTGTTGTTTATCAGTGAAAAGCTGAGGTAGAGAACACAGCAAATGTTGCATTTTCTTTGCAAGAGCATTTCTGTACTCCTAGGCTTTCCCACTCTCAGTGCAGCATCCCAGAAAACAAATGGAAAGGGCCCAGGAGATTATTTAGTTTGGGTTTCTGCTGTGATGAACACTTTGCTTGTGCTGGACTGATCGCTTCTCAATTGCTGGGCATGCTCCAAGAGCCCATCACACAACTTAAGTACTCTCTGGTTTTGGATAGGATGCCACATGCCTTTGGCAAGCTGCTTTTTGGTTGTTGTGTTTTCATGTTCACTGCTGAGTGTTGGGGAGGTGTGTGGGAACACCTCAGCTCAACAAGCTTATGTCTAGGCATGAGTGAGTTGAACTCACAGAAACAAACATGCACAGAGCTCACTCTTTTGTAGGGAGTTGCTACCAGAACACACAGGTAGCTCTGCAGTCTTGAAGGGCAGCAGGACCCAGGAGCAGAAAAGCCAGACACACAGTGTGGAGAGGGACCCTGCTTTTGCTCCAGGGTCAATGGGAGAAAAGGCTGCCGCTGCAACAGTAAAGTGTTCACGGCAGGAAGGGCAGCTGCCTGCACCTGTGGTAATACAGCGATCTCTGTGGCACACATACAGCTCCCTGTGGGAAAGGGAAATAGGGCAAGGGGAGCTGCCATACCCCCTGAGGGGCTCACTTTGTCACATTCCTCTGCTGCTGCCACCTGTGAGCAGTCTCTCTCCTTTGCTGCTAACAGGTGTGTTTATATATCACACTGTATGAAGTCCCACTGTTTGTGAGGACCAGGGCATGTTTTTCCAAGCTGACTGATAACCAGGTAGAAAGCAGACCTGGCTGGGAGGAGGCAGGAATGGCCAAGGGAGGCTCACATGGTACAGAGCCTCGCTGTGGTTAAGCTAAGTTTGGCTGCCTTTCTGGGATCTCTGCTCTCCACTGCCAAGTGGATTGAATTAATCCAAGGGAGGAGTGCTGGCAAGACCTATCTGTTTGGTGTAGGGAGTAGAGGGGAGATCAATGATTTGCAGGGAGAATAATTTAGTCTTAACTCAATGTGACTTTGGCAGCTGAGGGTGCTGTTTTGTGGCAGCATTCTTCTTCCACCCTAGGACCACCCTGCCTCTCAGCATCACCTCCTGTAATTCTCAGAATTGTCCTTTTTATGCTGCCTCCCTCTCCAGGGCCAGCATTCCCATCCTGGCCCTCTTCCCACACAGCTCAGTTCAGATTCTCCTGTATCTCCATACTTACACACCACTCATCTGGATTTGCTGGCTCTTAGGACTCTGTCTGAAATGTGTTCTGCTGTTCAAACCTCCCAGTGGGGCATGTCCCTCCACCCTGTGCCTAGCACTGGGCTGTTTGTCACTTGCCTCCCTGCTGCACCAGAACTGGGCTGTTCTGCATCATCTGGCCCTGACAAGACTCCCAGCAGTAACAGCCAAGGCTGCTGCATTCCTGTCCTCACACCTCATTGTCCTCTTCTCTTCCTCTCAGCTGCAGAGTGAAAGAAAATATAAAAATCCCAAGTAGATCCCAGCTTAACCAAGAAGGTACAGCTCGTGGTGCAATGCCCACTTTCTGCTGGCAATTGCTAGAGCTCCTAATCCCCAGAGGCAAGGAAAAGCTCTCAGAGCAGTCTCTCTCCTAGCTGGCAGGGCAGAGCTAATGCTGGAGTGGAGTGATGTGAGAGGGAACCCACAGGAATGCTCCCCAGGAACTCCCTCCCTCCTGCCTTTGGGCTGAGCAGCTAACACTGTACAGGCTAAACCCTCTCCAAGCAAAGTCACAACTCAGCCGTGGGGAAGAGCAAACCTTAGCACAGTGGAGTGTGGGTAGAAATGTGCTGGAAGAAGAACATGGTCGATCTAATGGGAAAAGCCCTGGAGTAAAAGCTGCTGAGTGGTTTTAATAACCTCCATTCTTACGGACATTACCCAGCAAAGCAGTTTCCATTGAGCTCTGCAGGGGGGATGTGCAGACCCTGTTCCTTGAAGGAGTGTTGTACAGTACCGAGGCACAGCATCACCCCCGGGGGCCACCAGTGTCTACAACAATGGAACAAAGTGACCACGAGAGCCAGAACTGAACGGGAAGCCTGCAGCCTGCCCTGCTTTGGCTGTATCCCCTTGCCTTGTTCCTAGAAGCTGCTCCTTCCTGGCCTCGCTAGGCTGTGTTCTTTATCCACCACCTGTCGGTAGATGTCCCCCAGGCTCGCATCGCTGCGAGCTCACTGCCCTTTGCCGAGCTGTGTGTGCTGCCTCTGCCGTGTGTGGTCCTCCAACATCTGTGTCTCATTGCCCCGTGTGAAGTGGTATCTCCCTTTCACACATGTGCCTTTTCTCCTGCCAGCTGAGCTTGGCAAGGCAGAGGGAATCCATGGAGGGCATGCAGCAGCCCTGGAGCACGCTGAGCAGCGGAGCATGACCTGTTCTGCCTGCTTCTTGCAGCTGGATTTATCAGCCTTGATAAACGATGCATTAACCTGTGCTGTTCCAGCCTGTATTAACAAGGTGGCCCTTTCCAAGCTTACCGTCTCACAGGACAGCCTGTGAGCAGGAGTAGTGTCGGGAGTTGGAGGCAGCAGATTCAGCCTCCCAGTCTAAGACAGAGAAGCAGCTGGAGGGCAGGGCAGCTCCCCGTCTGCCCAGGTTGGATGGAGATGTTGCCTGGTCCTCATTACAGCAACACAATGGAGGAAAACACCTAGCCCATGTGACTTTAAATCCATTCCTTTCCCTGTGGCGTGTGGGGAGGAGTTCAGACCTGATTTCTTTTTTTTTTACCAAGGGTCAGGGCAAATCATGCCTTGCCACCAAAACGAAATGTCTGAGGCTCGTGAAGGGGAAGCTGAGCCAAGCCGATATCCAAGTGACTACCTGAGAGGAGGGTGTCTCTTCTGCTGGCACTTGTGCGGATACCTCCGCTCTGGCTCCTGCGGCTCCGCTGGGTGCAGAAGGGCCGATCCCAGGAGAGGGCACCCTCTCCTTTCCCGGCTCACGGTGCTGGGCGGTAGGTTCGCTGCGGCCTGTCCTGCCGAGGCGAGAGGCAGCGGCTGCTGACAGGAGGTTGCAGCATCTGCCGCTTTTGCGAGAGAATTCACTCTGTGGGAGACGCTCCTCGGTGTCCGCCTGTGCTTTCGGGAACGGACTTGGCAGCATTCGCTCCCTTTGTATGCTCAGAGGCTTAAATCCCAGCGCGGCATCCCTGCTGATGCAGCAAGGACTGCTTGCGATCATGACAACTTGGGAGGGACGGCCCTTCCCCCAGAAGCCCGGCGGTGACAGCACCGGAGTGAAGCCCTTCTCCCTGCCCATGTTATACAGGGCACGCCGCTGTGAGCACCGCGCGGGACGGAGGGAGGTTAAACGCAGGGCATGCAGGAAAGGTGATCTCGGGATGCTAAACGAGGATATTCAAGGTCCGGCCGGGGCCGGGGCCGGGGCCGGGCGGGGAAGGGTCTCGCAGGCGCCGCGCAGGCAGTGCCGCCCTCACGGGCCCCCTGCCGGCCCCGGCCCCCTCAGGTGCCGCCGGTCGCGGTACACGGGCGGCCGGGCGCGCGCAGGCGCATGAGGCGAGCGGCGGGCGCGCGCCCCGCGGCAGGAGGGCGCCGCTCCTCCGCCCCCGCCCACGCGCGCGCTCCCTCCCCCTCCCGCCCTCCTGGCGGTGACGCACCGCCCGCGGGAGGGGGTGGGGGCGGGGCTCCGCATGCTAATGAGCACCACGGAGGCCCCGCCCCTGCACGTGCCCAGGCGGGCGGGGGGCGCGTGCCCGCGCCGGCCGCGGGGAGGGCGGGGCGGGAAGGGCGGGGCCCGCGCGCTCGGGGCCGCCCCCTTCGGCAGACACGAGCCAATCGGTGCGCGCAAAGGGGCCGGGGCGGGGCGGGGCTCCGGCGCTCATGAATACTGAAGCACGCGCCGGGCGTCAGCCGGCTGCGCTTGCGTTGTTCGGTCCGCGCTTGCCGCTTCGCTCCTGCCACCGCCGCTCCTGCCGCCGCCGCTGCCGCAGCCCCGCGCCGCCCGTGACCTCTGACAGCCCGCCCGCCCGCCCGCGGGGAGTATGCCCGGCCGCGCCGCGCACCAGGAGGCGGCGGCGGCGGCGGGAGGACCGGAGCCCACTGCAGCCGGGGGGAGCGCGGGGGCCGCCGCGCAGCAGGAGCGGCGGGGCCTGGCGGGCGCGTTCCCGCTGGTGCTGAAGAAGCTGATGGAGAACCCTCCGCGGGAGGCGCGCCTGGGTGAGCGCGGGGGCGCGCGCGGGGGCGGCGGGAGCGCGCGGCGCCCCCCACTCGTACACCGACCCACCACCCCCCCGTTCCCGTTCCCCACCGCCACCTTCCCGCCCCGCCGACCGGAGGGCGGGACTGGCCGCGGGGGAGCACCCGCGGGAGAGGCCGCACGCCGGGCCCCTTCCCTCCGCCCCGTCCCTCCCTCCTCCGCCCCCCGGGTGGCCGTGCCAAGTGCCGGCAACGCGGGATCGCTCCCGCCTCCCGGGCCGGCGGGCCTCGGCAGCGTGTGGGTGCTTGCGCCGGGCAGAGCCGGGCGCTGCGGGAGCGGGGAGTGGGCAGGGGCCGGGACGTGACACGCTGGGTTCGGTCCCGGGCTGCCTGGAGCCTCCCTCGCCGGCAGACGCGCAGTTGGGAGCAGCGGTGGAAAGGTTTCGAGTCTTGCTTGACCTTAATTGCTGAGAAGTTGCCCGATGAGACGCGTAAACAGCAGATCCCCTCAGATTAGGTTGGGTGATAATCCAGGAGGGTATGACTGGCTGCCTCACATGCAGCCCTGCATGGGCTGGAGCTGCCGCTCTCCCACTGGATGTGCGGGCGGCAGCTGTGTAAATAGCAGGGTTGGTGCTTGTAGTCTTTGCTGCTGATGGCACACTTCTGGGTTTTTTTCTTCACCCGACAGTATTTTTGCCTTTCTGAGTACCAGTTTCATTTTGAGAAAGGGCTCAGGATTGCCTGCACTGCTATAGTGCCCACTGTACTGGTATATAATAAAGTAAGTCCTTACACTTAGGAATTTTGATGTTGAGAATCATTTTTTGGAACAGAAGAGAATATCCAGGGTAGACCACAGCATAAGCAAGGTTGGCAAGATTGTTCCCAGTGAGGATCCTAGCTATACTGTATATCTAGTATTGCACAGTACCCTATAAATGTATCCATTTTGTGATTCTGGTGAGTATTTTTTTTCTTCTTTCTGTTAAAAAAAAGTCAGTTTATGATAGAGATTTTAGTTACGTTGCCATGATGCAGGTTGCTGCAGTACACAGAATCATGAATCTACAAAATTAAGGGATTTCTTAGGATATTTCTGCACCCAGTTCTTTTTAAAGGCAATAGTGCCAGCAGGAGCAATTTAAGTTCACGCATAGAAATGGTGATGGTGGCTGACAGGGATATGGTGACTTTGTCTTGGGGATACTTTTTGTGCCCAGAATCACATGATCTAGCCTATGGAGATATGAAACTCTGAAATTAATATGATTTTGAGGTAGTCCCTTTTTCTAAAGTTAGAAACATTTGATACTTACACTAGATGACCCCATTCCAGCTCGGGAAGGTGTTCAGCTTGAGCCTCTAAACCTTACTAGATAGTGAGTCCATTGCATCTTGATTACCCCTCTCCACTCCTGGTGTGATAAAGTTCAGGTTCTCATTCTTTTAAATTCTCCGTAGATTTCCTTAGTTCACCTTGCTCTGTTTCACTTCACACTTTGTGGAACTTGTTGCTTTCTGTTTATTTTGATCTCTGATGCTTTTCTTGTTTGCATATTTGCAAGACAAAGAATGCCTTGGTTGTCAGAAGGTAATTTTACAAAAGGCTTGTCAGTAGACTTGTTATTCAGCTGACTTCAAAGGATTCTTGTTTATTTTCTATTCCATTAATAATATACAGTCAAAATGTTAAATAATTACTAACTTATTTAATCCAGTGTTGCAGTTTCAGCAAGCTTTCTGAGAAGAGACCCCGTGCCTTTTGGCTGGAATGCCTCTTGACAAAAATACAATTTTCTGTCTTACTCTTGAGAAATGGTATTAACTAGCTGCAGTGTCCATTTATAGTCTCCACAAGCTACCTGTGGGTTTTCCAACTGCTGTGGGTAATTTGACTACCCAGTAAGCAAGCAGGCTTTCTAATCCTGAGCAACAGAGGAGGGAGGTCAGCCAGTTCTAGCAGAATGCCATCTCCTCGAATGCCCTGCCATATACTGGGCATAGCTGACCAGCCTTGCTGGGGGCTGTTGTCATGTACGTTGTAGAAATTAGTTAAATAAAAATAATTTTTTTTTTTTTAAAGTCCTGTGGGTTAAGGGAAGGGAATTGATATTCTGGAGCAGGAGTGTAGGTCTTTTAGATTAATAACAAGCTGCTGCATACTCTCCAAAGGATGCCTTAATCACCAGTTGCACTGCTGTGGCAGGAGGAATGCCTCAACAAACATCACAGTAATGGGCATCAGGGATTTGGAACCCCACAACCTGTCTTGTTCCATCCTCACAAGTGGGACTAAAGATTTATGGAGCAATCAGCCATAGTCTATATAGTGTTTTCAGTATAATTTGACAGTATTTTTTGATGAACAAGGGAAGTTTGTCAAATAAGTGTTCTGGTTTTGGCTGTAGCTCTTGACAGCTGTGGCCAAATCTTTTGGTTGGTTTTGGGTTTGGTTGGTTTTTTGTTTTTGAGGAAAAACCAGGATGTGGAATAAAGCTCTTTTCAGGCTGCTGCTTTTGGCTAAAACAGCAGTATTTCCAGCAGTTCAGTAACTGGAATGGTCTACTTAAATTACTGAGCATAAACTGGTGTGCTCCCTGTTACCAGCAGATGTACAACCCAGTTAATAGGTCACAGTAGCAGAATGAGGGGGCTAAATCGGACATGAGCCATCGGCTGCAGAAGTACAGTCCAGATTTATCAGGGTGACCTTGAATCGCTGCAAATGGAGCCTCTTAGGATACTGCAGCTCTACGGTCAGGTAATACCTGTTTACACTATAAATATCTTAAGGGAATTAATGTTTCAGGCCCCTGTGCTGAGGCAGGCAGAAACATCCCCCTCAAGATGCAAGAAGTTAATTGATATTTCATTAGACATCATGTGCACAAATAGGATGTTGTGCGGCAGAAATAAAGATTAAATGAATTGAAAGAAAGCCAGTGGGAAAATGTCAATGCAAAACTGATCATATGAAGGTTTTACCATTTGATGTATTATATTTGAAGTAGATGGGCACCCAATATGTATGTTAACCTATGATATTTTGTTTCAGTTAGAAGTGAGGGAGGAGAGAGATAAATAGCACAGATAAACAAAGACAGCACTGGGAGACCCAGTGTTTGCCAGTTGTCAACTCAGCAAAAGAACACAAAATTTCAGATGCTTTTCTCATGGGGAAGAAAACTCTAATCTGATGGGAACCAGGGGCAATCACAAGAGGAAGTTAGAGGAACCACAATTTTTCCAGGTTACTGAAGGACAGCAGGATGATCGTGCACATCTAAAAGGCATTTAAAGATCTAAGAAGAGCCACATACTCCACTAATGTAGTCCTTCAGCATATTCCTTCTGAAAAATATTAATAATAAGCCTTATATTCGGTCTACTAATCATTTAATGTTTCTTTTCTCCTCTCTTGGAGGTGTTGTATTAGATGTTGTGAAACAAAAGAACTCCTGGCTTATATTAAAACTTGCAGTGGTATACTATTGTTTTCAAAAGTAAAGGATTTTTTTTTTTGACGGACATTTGCAAGTTTTCTATTATGTTAATTAAAAAACAGTTACTTGCAAAGATTTCATTATTGTCACTTGCATTTGTTTCGTTGATATGTTTACTATGATATCATCCACAACCTCCAGTGTAAATCTGGGTTTGGTTGTGCTGTGCACTATGCAAACCATGGAGAAACACACAACCTCTGATTCACCCATAAAATGTTGGTTCCAGTTCGGTGGGGTGTGCTTCAGTAGTAAGTGAAATCATCCTTATATGTGGATTAGGAGCTGTTTAGAAACATTATGGCTATTTGCGTTATGACTGTTAACCTGCATGTTTGCTTCGCCCAAGCAAAGGGTAGGAAAGTTGCAAAACTCCCTGTAAAAAAGGACTTTATAGCAGGAATAGGAGCTGGGAGATCACAGTTCAGAGGCAGCAGTGTGAAGTGGCAAGGGGAAAGCCAAAAGCTGCAAGGTGATGTTAACAATGCTTAGGTCTGGGAGTCACTGGTCTGAATTTAACACATCCTTTAGGTACTTGCTCTTAGTCCCAAGTTGGTGGCTGTTGAATACTTTCTGAACTGCTTAGTCTAAAATCAGTATCTTCTTTTGTATATAAAATATTCAGAGTATGGTAGATAATTTACTTTGTATGGCAGCACTGTTCTTTAAGTCATAAAAAGCTCTTTCAGTCTCAGTTGCACACCAGCTAAGGCAACAGCGGAAGGAGTGCCACTTCTATCAGAATAGGTTTTATATAAATAGGCTTTTCTGATTTATAGCAGAGTTTCACCCCCACTTCCACCCCCGATAAAGAACAATGCTCCTTAGCATATTGTCTAGAAAACCCTAATGCCAGAAATTGGTGCATTTTATCGGGATAACCTCTGTGAATGCTGGAGATCCAAACTAGTCCAGGGCAAGTCCTTGGAGTCCCTGTTTCATTAAACTGAATATTTGTCTGCTTCCATGGTAATACCCAATTTGCAGTTGTTTAGGGCACGACTGGTGACCGTTCCTTTTGACAGCAGTGCTGGCTCAGTGCTGGCAGCACTAGCGGTGCTTCTGCAATGCCTCCTTCAGTGCTCATAGAACTGCATGGCTGCATGGAGAACGGGATCAGGAAAATGACTTGGATTTTTAAATTATTTTTTTTCTGCCAGCTTATTTTTATCTCTTAAATTATGTAATTATTCCATAACTTGAGTTTTCTGCTTGGATTCTGTCCCAGACAATTGTTAAAATTCAGTAGCTATGGGGAACATAGAAACAGCCATTTTTCTGTAATATGTGCACTGTAGCACAGTAAATGGAGAAAAATTCATCAGTCTCTTGTGACTTGGGGGTGGGATGTGGGAGTATTCCTTATTAGACATCTCCCCAAAGAGTGAAAATTGTATGTAGGTACTCTGAGCTATCTATAGTGAGCAGCACTTGGAGCTATTGCTCTGTGTGGACATGCTGAGTCATTTCAGAGAGAAATGCTTCTAAAATGCTGAACAATAGACATCCAGGTCTCTGGTGTCCTGTGGACCTTTTGACTGATTTTAAAATGTAATCTGAAAACCCGTATTCCTTTCATATTTGTATTTAAATTATTGTTCTGTTCCTTCCTTCTTCGTGCATAGAATAAGCTACTCTGCTTCCTTGGAATTTTCTTAATGGCTTCCCATTTTTTTAAATGTCTTCTGAGATGGGCATGTGAGAAACAGACAGTTTTGCAGTGACTGGTTAATAAGCTCCATGCAGTACTACATCACGCTTTGAAAAGTTACCACAGCAAAGATGCTGATTTTCAAGGCTGCTCAAATGTCTGTGGTCCAGCCATCACAAGGGGGGGGTTAGAGCATTCCGTACGGAGTTACAAGTGAATGCATCAGTGTTGCTTTTCAACAGCTGATTTTTCCAGATCATGTCATGCGCCAGAACTATTAGCTTTCTGAATTTCCTTTCATGTAGATTTTGTTAGACTCTTAAACCTTCAGTCTCTCCTGTGCTTCAGCTCATACAGTGACCTACTTGTATCTTTCAGATAAAGAGAAGGAGAAGATCAAGCTTGAAGAAGATGAGGCAGCAGCTGCCAGCACTATGGCAGTCTCGGCTTCCCTTATGCCGCCCATTTGGGACAAAACTATTCCTTACGATGGCGAGTCTTTCCACCTGGAGTACATGGATCTGGATGAGTTCCTGCTGGAGAATGGAATTCCTTCCAGCCCTACTCACCTGGATTTGAACCAGAATCCACTCTTGCCCGTGGCTGAGCTGGAAGGAAAGGAGTCTGCCAGTGCTTCCACTGGTTCTCCTGCATCATCCTCCTCCACTGCAGTTTACCAGCAATCTGAAGCAGCCTCCAGCACAGGTAGATGGAATAATACGGTACTCTGAGGGATTTCTGTTGTTCTCATGCTAAAAAGTGCCTCTTTAGGTCAAAGAGGAGACATGCCAACCTGTCAGTGTTGCCTGGGGCAGGTTAAGTGGTACAGACATGCTCAGTGTAGAGCCTTAGTCCCTGTGTCAATTCATGACAATGCTGCCTCTTCTCTTCTTCCCCTCTCCTGCTCCTGTGAAAAATGAGTGTCTATCAGTTTGCAGTGTGTTTCTCTTTTGAAATTAGAAGAGCTGAAACATCAACATAAAGTATTTGATTTCTTGGAATCGCTAATCTAGTGAGAAGCCAGACATGTTGAGAAAATATTTTCTCAGGTTGTTTTACAACAGATTTGACAGCTTGTCACAAGTCATGTGTGCTGCCTTGGTCTGCTTGGGTGAACTTATACTAACTTAATCTACCTCAAATAACAATATTAAATAGAAAAACACTGAAGCACTTTTTCTGTGGTAGTCTGAAATGTGAGAACAGACACTTGGAAAAGGTGTTTTAATGATGCAGTTTGATGTTCTGTGGTGCTTTGAAGTAGGAATAGGGGAACACAGAAACAAAACTATACTTAAATAGTACTAGAAAACTTTTACTCTGCATTTGTAATATGGAGATCTTGTCTATTAAGGAATTCAGCAGCTCAGTTTGCCCTAGATTTGGAGTTTAAACATGATAGCCTCTAAATTTTCATGGTATTATTTTATGAGCAGGCTTGATAGCGTTTTGCTCTGGGCCTTTTCTGTGAGTCTGTGAGAAACGCAATGTGGCACTCCTTCCATAAGTCATAGGGTGTGGCTTTTTTCTGGGTGGTATATGAAAAAACTTATTCACTGATCAGTACTGCAAATTGCACTGACATTTACAATTCATGTATATGAAGTTTGTAAACAATAGATTAATATGGTAAAGTTCGTATGAACATGATCAATGTCAGACAGTCTATTGGTACATTTGTTACTGTGTGGTAAAGAAGCAGAATAGTGTTACATTTGTAACAAAACCCTCCTTTATTAAGTCATATCTTTGGAAATATAGTTGTCTGATCTTCAAAGGTCCCAGGGAGTGGGACCTCTGGGCAGGCTTGTTTCTGTAGGAATTTCTGTGGTACAAAACTCAGATTGATACAAGTTTCTCCCTTCTTACTCCTGTTGGAGGTGCTTCTTAACTGTGCAAAGCATATAATTTTTGCCAAGGAAGTATTAACTCCTGTCCTGCATCTGTCTCCTCATGTCTGTTAGTCTGGCATATGTTCCTAGAGTTATATTACAGACTGGACTGTGAACCCTTCCTCTGTACCAGCAGCAGTACAGCACCAAGCACACCTCAGGAAAGTACCAAATGATACTATTAATTATAGTTGCTCACAACAGGGCAATAAATAAACACATAAGTTGGCTTCTTAGTTGATTCTCTTCATGCTGCTGAATATATTGTAACTTCTCCTGTTGTTGCCAGAGTCCCCACCACAAAATGAGAGAAATACTCCCAGCCCCATCGATCCTGACTGCGTAGAAGTTGAGGTGAATTTTAACCCTGACCCTGCTGATTTAGTGCTGTCCAGTGTGCCCGGTGGTGAGCTCTTCAATCCTCGCAAACACAAGTTTACTGAAGAGGACCTGAAACCACAACCTATGATTAAAAAAGCCAAGAAGGTTTTTGTGCCAGATGAGCAAAAGGTAACAGATTTATTGCTGCAGACTTCTTTAGGCCTTGATAAAAGTTTCCGACTTTCTTTGCAAACACTTCGACATACACAGCTAATGCAGTATACCTATATGATTGGGCAGAAGCACTGCCAAGAATAGAACTGGCAAGCCAACTGCTGCGCTTGCTGTTTTGCAGGTTTTGGTATCATGAGATAATTACTGGCCAGGAGCAACTGATCATGCTGTAAACAGAAATTAGAAGAACTATCAAGTCAAGTCCTCATCACTTGCACTTTTGAAGGCCATTGTCTATATTTACCTGGCATCATGTCTGATCTGGATTTAAGCAACCCAGACAACAGAACAGGTTGTTTTCTGTGGAAGTTCATTCCTGAACTGAAACTAAGTAAAGGGAGCATTTCAGTTGGACAGCTTCGTAGTACCCAAGTCTCCTAGTCTCCTTAGTTCTAGCAGTGCACTTGGTTTATCCTAAAACAAGACTTGTGTAAGGATAAAATCTTACAGTACTGCATTGCTTCCATTTTGATGTCAGAATCCTGCAAACCTATGGAGGAGATTCCTCATATAGCAGTCAGTGTGAATGTCATACAATAAAGAGGTGTCTCTGATACAGTTTTCAGTTTGGCATCTTTATTTTTTTTTTATTACAGGATGAAAAATACTGGACAAGGCGAAAGAAGAACAACGTGGCAGCCAAGCGTTCCCGTGATGCTCGGCGGTTAAAGGAGAATCAGATCACAATTCGGGCAGCCTTTCTTGAGAAAGAAAACACAGCCCTGAGGACCGAGGTGGCAGAGCTGCGCAAGGAAGTGGGACGATGCAAGAACATTGTTTCTAAATACGAGACCAGATACGGACCCTTGTAAGCACACCCCTTTTCCTTGTTAGGGCTCCTTGTTCTAGCCTCTTAGACTTCTCTGCCTTCTGTAGAGACTCCCAGAAATAAAGTTTATGGAGGCTTTGCCATTTTACATCTACATTAAAAAAACACAACAAAACACAAACAAACCTTGTTTCTGTTGGCACAAATTGTTCAGGCCCTTTCCTGATCATTGTGTTGCCCAAAATCTGTGTGTCCATATTTACAACTTTGTTTTTAACAATGATAGAGCATTTTCTGATGTCATACAATAGAACAGATTCACCTGTCGGGAGGAATAAATGTGGATCCCTCCTGACCGGACGGGGCTTTTGCTATCTGTTCTAATCTTCATTTTAAGTGGAGAAAGAGCTTAGGAGAGTCTTCTCCTCTTCTCTCTTTTCTCTCTTTTTTTTTTTTTTTTTTTATTTTTTCAAACTCTTGTTCTTTTCTCTTCTCCATTCCACCCACCTCTCCCAGTAAAAGTGTAAAAACCACAATTTTAGGGTATAAGTAGATGTTGCTGGGCAGCATCATGAAATTGTTTCCTCTCCCATTCAGAGGCACTAGAAAGCACCTGTTGTATAGAACTCTGTTCCTGTTGAAGAGGAATAGGGGAACCTTTAGGACAGAAAAATATTCAATCTCTTGTAAAAACAGAAGTATTGCGAGGTTGATTCATGAGTGTTATGCAGAACAGAGTCAGTGCAGTTCTGATTAAAATACTCTTCAGATGTCTTGGTAGGTTCTAATCCTGGATAACTTGCAGAAACCAAGGAGAAAGAACAGTAGTGAATCACTCGCTTTACGAATATGGACAAAATAATTTGCTGTGGGTTTTGGGCTGCATTTCTACCACCACTCCTCCTTTTTTCCTTAGAGGAACTTCTCTCTTGAATTGCTGATAAAACAGCATGTTGCACTTAACTGAGAAGTAAGGGAGATGTAGAAAGAGAGGTCTGGCTCATTAGGCTGAACCTTGAGTCCTGTCTGTTAAAAAATGGCCAGTACCTTATGCTTTGGAAGAAGAGGCTTTTTTTTTAAGAAGTAAACAAGCCACTGTTACTTTACTGCACCTTACCTGTTGTGCAAGAGATTGAGAAAGAGTTTTGGTCCTTTGCCTCCTGAACACTCTATGGGATAAGCTACACCCACTGTAAACACGAACAGTTTGCCTCACTATCTCTCCTGTGTAGCAGCATATCTGGTCTCTCCATGCTTGCTGGTTCTCTCTCCAGCATGTTTCCTGATAGGAAATTAGCACACAAGACTTGCCCTCTTGGAAGTAATTCATTCTCAGCACCAAGCACTGCTTCAACAGTATGTGGTGTTAGAAGAAAAAAAATATGTTGTGTGTGATGTTGGGACCTTCTACATGACCTACAACTGCAAGAACCAGAAGCTTTACCAGAAGTATATGTCTAGAAGTCCTCTTAACAAGAGAAGCTGTCTTAATATAGTGGCTGTGTCAGAACTCTTAGGCTATACTTCCTGGGATAATATTTATATTAAGGAGTAAATGTGGGATAGAAGATGTTGAGGCTAGTTTGCAGTTCCTCTATTGAAATGTGAAAAGTATATTTAAAAAGCATTGGGGTTTATTTTCTCTACTAGAGACTTCTTGCCCAACTTGTCTTTTAAACTTCATTTGGAAATTGGTATGAGTTTAGACCAACTGTGTGTTGACTTCTTAAGGAAGTGGAGAAGCAGGCTAATCCAGAATACTTAATGTATGCTTTGAACTATCTCCCCTTCTGTTATGCTCTTAATTTGACTAGAGTGGCTCTTGATGCAGTGTTTGTTGGTCTAATTTCTTTCAAACATACTAAAAATTGTCACCCTTTCAGCAGGGGTTTTTCTTTCACAGGGTGGTTTGTGGTGGTGATGGTGGGAAGTATGTTATAAATAAATTGTCACACTTAACACTTTGCTTTGTTTAAAGTGACTTATCTGATTCCGAGTGATGCAACTTTAAAGACTTTTAAAAACAAAGAAACTAAAAAGCACACATGAATCGCCAGTCTTCAGAGTGAGCAGTGAAATCTATGAGGTGTCCCAACACAAACAACTGACGATGACCCTGCCTGCCTCCTTGCCTGCAAGTACCCCATCTGACTACCCAGGGCTGGGCATGATGAAAAGTGCAAAGTCTCCTTAATTCTGTATATGACTTTCTTATCTGTCTTTCTCACTATAACTATGAACTACAATAAGCTTACCTATTGGGGTTTTGTCAAGACAGTCAAAGTTCACGTATCAAAGTCTGTTGACAGCCTGTGTGAATAGTGACTCTTCATTTCGGCACTCGAGTGGAAGAAAAGAGGGAGCTTTAAATGAACGTGTCTGTATATATAAAGAACTGCTATGTTTTAAGACTCTTTTCCCTGCAGTAGAATGAATTTTATTTAATACTGCAGCTCACTTCTGGTACAGTGTAGCATACTGTGGAGTACTGTGAGTGCAGAACTAAAGACACCAGGAAAACAGCAGCCTGTGATGTGTGAGACTTCAGTGCAGAAAAGTACAGCAGATGGATTGAAACAAGGCACAGTGTGCCATACAGAGAGTAAGAAACCTCTATCAAATGACCCATGTAACAGTAAACTGGTCGCTTTCCTTCTCCACAGCTACACTGCTGTACCCTGCCTTTTCCTTTATTTCGTTTATGAGGCTCACTTCCTTTTATGGTATCTTGCTGAAACAGGATCTATTCTTCTGTTAATGATTTAGCAATCATGGAAAAGGTGCTATTCTGAGCTGCTGATCCCCAAGACTTTTAGCAGTTTGAGACTACCAAAGGAGTATTAGCTCCAGCAAAACAATGGCTATTAGCTGCCAAATTACGCTGTTCTGTCTCTTGACTGCAGGAGAACTGTGGTGGTGAAAGAGTACTTTCTTCATCTGTTTTATAAAAGTGAAACAGCCAGTGATCTCCCAGAGTTACAACAGGCAGCTTAAGTATCAAGACCGGTGTGCTGGCGTGGGAGGGTAGATGAAAGCTTGGACAGATTACGGGGATGTTTATTGTGTGTAGAAGATGGAGGAAGTAGGTGGAAGTTCCGTTGTAAGAGTTTCATCAGCATAACAAGAATCTGCTCTTATATTAAGGAAGCTTAAAATCTAAAGAAGTGGGAAGAAAAGCGTGTGTGAAGAAAAAGAGTTCTTAATTTCTAGGAAAGAAATACAGGACCATGCTTTAGCCAAAATGGGGCTTGTACGACAAGAGAGTGTTGATGTTTGGGGATTGATAAATAGCACACACCTCAAGAAAAATAATTTTGAAAGCTTTCAGAAGCACAAGTGCCAAAATTATGAGGCATGACTAGTTACCAGCATAGCTCAGCGCTATCATGTTGAACAATTATTTTGACTTTGTGTTAAGAGATTTCCCCCCTAATTTCGGAGCGGAAAGGCAAAGAGAAAAATGTGAGAAGAAGCAGCTAATGTTGTAAACTTAATTAAAAAAAAAAAAGATAAAAATTTCAAAAGCCAGTATTCATGACCAGTTTTTGACAGCATAACCTTTGTAAAGAGCATATATATTAAATATAATTATTGACCTATCATTTTTAATGGACCATGTTCTGAAGTCAGGAAAGTGTTTTTAACTTTTTGCTGGTTACCAAAGTATACTTATAAGTGTATTATTATAATTTGGGATTCTAAAGATCTGAGATAACTTGGGATAGTCTTATGAAATAAATGAATAGCTTAGTTCCATATTGCTCAAGTGTCAGCATATATCTCTTACCTGCATCAAGTATTGCTGGTTTGGACAGATATCTTTTGTATGTACTGGTTTTTGTTTTATTTTGGTGATAAAGGCCAAACTATGGATTAAAAACAAACAAACAAACCAGCAACAAAACAAACAATGCTGACAGCATGTAAATGTAGCAACTTTTTACATTCATAATTTCTAAATTTTCAGTTAGTTTTGGTTGTTCTTGAAAGTCATGCTTCCTGTTTAAATTACAAAGCTAAAGGGTATTGTAACTGGGCAAGGAGTTGCTAGTCCTTCGTTTGGATCTTACTGTGCTTAGGAATATCTTTTAAATACTTACATATTGTGTACAGGATCTGGTTTTGCAGTATGTCATGGCATTTTAACAGCAAAATATTCAGTCACCAAGATTAGCATGTGCAATTCTATAGTTTTATTTCTGTTATGTTAAAAACTTACACAATGGAAACCAACAGTGAATGTTCATTAGCTCTTTCTCTCAGAGAAGACTGTTAACAAACTCTTGTGCTTCCCTGTAGGACACTGCAGATTTGCACAATCTGTGATTCATGTGTCTACGGGTTGCAAAACTGGAAAATCGCACTTTAGGATGAGTGCGGCTCAACTTTTGTAGCTGGAGAGTTTTAATTTTTTTTTTAATTATTTTTTTGTGTGTGTGTTGAGAAGCAGCATCTTTAAAGGTAGATGAGAAGGTAGTAACTATTTAAAGGAGTGCAGATATTGCCAGGCAAAAATACTGTGCAATGCTGAATTCCTTCCTCTGTTTTTGCAGTCTCAGGAAGTTTACTGCTTCAGAGCTCTCTGCTCCTCTCAGAACAATTAGCTATATCATCTTGTTCCTTTGACTCTGATGACAATCCTATCTGTAAGTGATAACTTGGGTATGTTTTCATAGTGGTCATAAGAAGACCAATACTCTTTTAGTTCAATTTGAACATTAAAAAATGCTGAATTGACACTGTTAGAGTCTGAAGTTCTCTAGCTTTGGAATACGCTCCGTAGAGGCCATAAGTGTGCCTGATGTCAACCTACCCCATTCCAGCCATAAAGGGACCATCTCCAGGGGGAGAAAATAAAGGGAGTGTGCACCTTTCAGCATCACCACAGAGATTGCCAGGAAAGAGCAGTTTTTAACAGATATGTACCTTCATTAGGATGTGGATTGACATCACATGGCCATTTCACAGTACTAACTTTGAAAATATATGAACTGTGATGAGATTAGTGGACAATGAGTGTTATCTTACTCTACAGAAGAAACAGGCTATGAATAAATGATGCACAACATTTAATACAGTATTGCTTTCATACATGGTTTTCTAATCTCCACATAGTTATATCTCCTTATAATAATGTAGGTTTGTATCTAAAAATTCCCTACAAGCTTAATCTTTCACCTGTTGCCAAGATCTGCTCCCACTGAAGCTAGTAACAAAGATCTCATTAACTCCCACAGGAAAAAGTCTTTACTGTCACGTGGTTATTGTGAAGTTCTAGCAAGTGCTGGAGTCATGGGTGTCTTTGCTTTACTGTGGAGCATTCTGTGCTGGGATCAGGTGGATGTATCTCATATTGCAGGTGTAAGGTTGGTAAACTGGTCCTACCACTTGTTCATCTACATAGTTAGTGATAGTTTTGGTAGTGTACTATAAACTTGCATTGGGAGAAGTGGTTTTGATTTGGTTTTTTTAAGCGGCTTTTTGCAGTTCTTCCAGTAACATTTTATGTCTTTTCTGGCAATTCTCCATTTCCTTGCTGTGCTGTTTAAAAGCCCAAGGTGTTCTAACTGTATAAATCACTTTCAGCATTATCTGCAGGACTGCTACTAATTGTACCAAATTAATTTCAAGCTGGGAGGTACAGTGGAAGGCCAGCAGCATTGGGAATACTGTAATAAAACCACTTGTGCAGAAAAAAAAATATTTTTTTTGTAGATAGCTGAAATAATGGACCTGCATAGGAGGGAGTATTGCTGCTTCAGTCTTGTAAGCCCCCTGAGCATAAGAAGGCTTCCTTTGGATCAGGTGTTTTCATTTTTAGTGAGAGAGGAGGCATCTCAGACCTTTGTAAAATCCAGACAGGCTTTTGTTCTCCTGTATAGTTTTAGCTGCTAAGCACAAGATGAGAAATGCAGATTTGTCTTAGTGCATAAATCTCATATTTTTGGCAACATACATCTAATCCATAAAGAGTAAAATCATTTGTTAGTGCTAGTGTTTTGCCTTTGCAGCACTACAAGACTCTTGACTGGCTTTCTAGATGTTCAGATAATTACTCTGATCTGTATATCTGCCACTGTAACATGATGAAGGTAGGTAAACTCACAGGTAAAGACTGGGAGAAAAGTAGAAAGAATAGGCTTAACAGAACTTCTGTGGAGATGCTAACATAATGCTAATTGAGAAATTACAGTTATTTAATTCATGATAATGCAGATTTGTCATACAGATGTGATTCGTTAAGTTTGATAGTCTGCAGTTAGTTTGATGGACTCACCCTAGTGAGTCACTTTTGGAATACAAACTTCTTAAAGTTCAGACACCTACAGGGAAAAAGGAATCCTCTGAGGAAGATACATAGAGAGTAATGCAAGAATCTGACCTGAGTTTGAGATTGCTAAAACTGACACCTCACTGTTTACAATTTTAGGCCAATTTGTATCTCATCAGTTTAGCATCATACTGAAGATAAGTACTTGTTTAGGTCTTGGGAATCTCCTTTTCTTGGTCTCGCTTCCACAGTCCAGAAGAAAGTGAAAGGAATATACAGATAGGGAGGAGAGTTACTGCAGAAGGGCACGGAAAAAATAGCTGTTGCTTCAACTAACTGCGTTGTTGCACTGGGACTTGACCCACTAATGCCAGCTGGTAGTGCTGTGTCATGAGGAAATAACTCTCTGAGGCCCCGATCTTTTAAGGCCTCAATTCTGCTATCATTTCTGCATGGGATGAGCCCTGTATCTGTAGAGAACCATGTGGACTTCACAGAATCTGTTCTTGAATGTGAAGCTCTGCCCAGGCAGTCAGCTGCAGAATTGTGTCCTTAACGCACTGTCACTTGTAGTTATAGGGCTGTTGATATTAAGTGTTACTTGGGTGCCTGTTACGTAGCCAAAACCCTTCTTACTTCATTTTCCTAACTAAGGCATGAGCAGAAGCCCTTTGCTGTACAACATCTGTAAAAAAAATTAAAAATGTACTTCACATACGTCTAGTAAATTAAGGCATGTGATTTTGGTCTGTGGGTCTCAACAAACTTTGCTCGTGTACCTGCCTGAATGTTTTCTTAGATCTGCAGCTACGTCTCAGTGAGAAGGCATGGTGGGATTTGTTTTCCCGAGGGGGCACAATAGCAGGTGTCATCTGTCAGGCTGCAGGTGACCACTTGCTACTGGCCAGGATCATGGATGGATGCATCCTCCGCACTTTTATGTGAAGTTGTCTGAAATATGGTGATTAACATGATTATTGGAATACTGTATTTTGTATAACTTAGAACATGTAAATACACTTTTAAAACTAATCTGTTCTATGAAGTAATAAATAAGTGCTTCCATTGTAATATCTGAATATTGTTAATGCTTCATGTAGCTTGATTTGGGATTATTTTTTTCCTAGAGAACTACAGAAATCAAAACAAAGATTGATGTTGTGGAATTCTAGTCTAGTTGTGATGCTTTCTATCAGCAAAAAAATGTTTTAATAATAATAATGAGCTACTTAAGCAGAGAAACTGAGATTTTGAGGGAATTGATTCTCTTCCAGTCTTTCTTTAACGGTAGTCATGGATTACACTCATAATTGTACTCTTCCCATCCTGTTAGCTGGACAGTTGATTTGTTTGTGAGTAGCATTTGGAAAGTGGCAATATTAAATTATTTGTAAAGCTTAGCGACTGAGGAAAATTAAAGCTGGGTGGTTTTTGTTGGGTGTGGGTTTTTTTAACTGTTCTGTGTTTTGGCTCAAACAAATCTGTCTCCACCCTTCAGCCAGACTGCAGCAAGTTGTAGTGAAACACTGAGTGGCTGTTACTGAAGCTCATTTGTGACCTAGATAGTCTACATCTTTATTACTTCCATTATGTACATAGATGACACAGGTTTCCTGTGGTGTGGAGAGAGAGAGAAAGTGATTAATGACTTGTGGTTTTGCTGAGTACATGTTCACTGGATGCTGCACAGCTGGAACTTTCATCAGCTTTCATGACCTTTTCTAGCTCGTGTTAAAAGGAAGAAAAAAAACCAGCTAGGAAATATGAACATTTGGGTTTTGAGGAGGAGATGAGATTGATCCATCAGCCTTCATGTAAAGAGTGATGACACTTTCTCCAGTCATAACACAACTTCTTTGTCTTTAATGCTGTACTAGAGTAGTCTCCTCTCTGGTAACAGCTGTGTCTGCAGTGTTCCATAAATGACAAAGCCACATCTTTTGTAGTGGGCAGAGACAATGGTATTTAATTTCTTCTATTTTTTTTCCTCCCCTCTCAGTGTCTCTAGGCTATGAAATAGCTAATCATATGTGCAAGTTATTCTGAAAATTCTGTTCCTGTAAAGCTTTTTCAGACACACACGTTTTTTAACTAAATAGTTTGAGGGAACTCCTATCTGCTATATTTGGCCTGAAATTCTGTTGCCTCTTGGATAAAAGTAGTTTTTTGTCTTCAGATGTGACACTGATCTGTCCCATTCATTCAGTGGGATGGATGATAAATCTGCACAGTATTTATATAAGATATAAGTCTGATCATAGTTTTACTGTGTGTTAAATTGTTTAATCTCTTGGATGTCTACTCCTTGAGGTTGTCTGTATAATTCCCGTAGCTGCTTTTTGAAGCAGTCCATCAAGTGCATTTGAGATCATTCTGACTGAAAGATTCTATAGAAGTGAAAGAGATAATAAAGCTTGCAAAGCAGCTGGGTAAAACTGTATCGCCATAAATGGTTTTAATTTATATATGAATCTTCTGTCCCAAACTGCTTATTTTGTACATAAACCTAAACACTCCTGGCAGCTGATGGGTGAAAATAAAGGTGCTTAAACAGCAATCTAATGAGGAAAGGGCATTTCACTATTACAGAGTTGGTATTATTTTATATTTCCATTTATTACACTTTTTTAAATGTATAAACCACAGATTTGAATTCTCAAAGTCTTCAGCTTGGATTTTGTGAGTAGTTTAAATCCTCTCACCTCTCTGCTCGTAACTGGTTTTTAAGAAAAAAGAAACGCTTTTGTTTAAAATGTAAAATTTTGACTGTATTAAATTCTGTTAGTACCCTTCCTTTTTAAGAAATAAAACGTATATTCCACTATGCTGAGATCCAGTAATTTTGTTCTCTAGAGAGCATATTGTGTGCTGTACACCACTGCTGCCAGCATTACAGCTGCAATTTCCACTGAAGCTGGTAGATACTAAAGCAGCTGATCACCTTTTGGGAGTAGGTTCTCGCTGTGCATTTTCCACATGTTAAGTGCGCTGGTAAGAGGTATACAATTCCCTGATTTTATTTTCTGGATTAACTGATTTCAAAAACTTTGTGTTTGTCCTGCAGTGACTCTTAGGTGAACTCTCTCAGGTAGGGGGAGAAATCTGACAAAAGTCAGCCACAGACACTCAGACCTTGCTTTGTCTGTTCTGTTGGGGCTGACAACATCAACAAAATATTTAGAATTTACTTTAATGGGAAGTAAAGTTCAGGGTAAATAAGTTTTGGCCATGAGAACGGCTTTCTCCATGCCTTTTCATTTTTTTACCTAAATCTTGGTTGCCTGTTTGGTTGCTTTGTTGAGAGTTTTGGTTGGTTGGTTGGTTTTTCATCGATGGGGTTTTGGTTTGTTTTTTTTTTCAAAAACCGGTGCTTGAAGATTAACCTGGTAAGGAATCTGTATATTCACTGCATCTGATTGGGAAGGAGAGCTTCCAGAGAAGGCTGTGTTCACTTTCTTTGGCTTCTTACAGTCCATGATATTTCTATCCAAGACACATGCTTTCAAGGTAGGCAAGATCACTGGTGCTTCAGTTTAATCTCCAGAAACTGCACTTAGGCAGCTTTTGTTGGATCCTTGCTTTTGTAAAAGGTATCTTGTATGATTAGTGATGGAGGCTGTTAGCAAGGAAAAAATTGTCAGTGAGTTGTTTATCCCTGACTCTCTTCCAGAGCCATGGCAGGATAGGTGACCCAGGCAATTTGTTTATGAAAGCAAAAAACCTGCCTCTTTAGAGGTTTGGGCTTGACCTCTACCACATACCAAAGGCCAAGGACTTGACATGGCCAAGCCAAGGAATTGCACTAGAAACTGAGTAGATCCAAAGTTGTGTTGGATGTATCCTTCTGGCGTTACCTGGCCTTAACACAGTGGAGGATAGTTGGCGTCTTTTCCCTGTTGCGATGGCAGCTGGCAGCAGCACCAGTGTTTGCTATACAGTGCCTTCTTTTCAGGGAGCTTGAACATTCTCTTGGGTGCGTGGGGAGCGAATTTATAAATTAGCTAACTGCACTTTATATTACTAGTTCCCTTTGGAAAATGTTGCAGCAGTTAGTGATCTGAAAGACAGCAATGGAAAAAATGGCAACCTCTTATTCAACCTCCTTCCTGTTGTGTGCTGGGGAGATTTGCTGATCTTAGGACTTCAGATGTACTCAGTTATGCTCCTCCTGACTACTCCAGATCCACAAGAGTGCGGAAAGGTTCTGTCTCTGGTTGGGTCTGTAATGGCAGCTGGAACGTCTTGGTCGAGAAATGTGCAAGAGCTGCATCCACCACACTCTTCTGGATTTTTTGCTTGCTCTTGGTTGTGGTTATTGACTGGACATGGCTGTTGAGAAAACGTGTCTTAGGCTTCTAAGGAAATTGGGAGCAAACTGACAGGGAATAAAGTCAGAAGCTGATGGTATAGGTATGATAGATTTTGTGGGTGGGTGGGTGGGGTGTCCCTGGGAAATAATTGCAAAAGGGCAAATGGGAGCAGCCTTCCTCCCCTCAGGAAAGGTGAGGAAGCAGAAGAGGCTTGGGAGGTAGCTAGGCATAGAACAGCAAGTTGCTGGCAGTATTCCAGAGGTTGTAAGAGGGGAGTTCATGTACCTTATCCCTCTGTGCTTGATCACAGGTTTATGATTAAAACCGGTTCTTGAAACATTTTGTTCTCAAAATATGCTTCCAGCTTGCAAGAGCAGGCTCAGCACGCCAACCCTGGTCGAACTCTGGAGCAGGCAAGGCTTTGAGCCAGATCCCTGAGCCTGTTCCATGGTGGCAGTGTGGCGGCAATAGGGCCACGCACTCGCACTGCTCTTCTCCAGGCTTTGTGCTGGGGGTGCACCCCCTGCCTCAGCACTGCTGAACCTGTTCGTGCTTGGGAAGGGTGCGGGTGGCTCCCCAGGAGCAGCTGCCTCAGCCGTTGTTGTCAGCAATGCATTCATTTCATCCCTCTGGCTGCTTATTTGCTCCTAGGGCTTTATCTGGCGTAAAATGTAAAATACATAATTTGAGGAGAAGTAGCCTCCTCCCGTTCTCCCAGATTCACGTAATTGCCGCAATCCATCGAGCGATGGGTGCTGCGGTCCGGCACGCTGCTCGCAGCCCAGAAAAAGGGGCCGTTTCCAAGTCTTTATGCTGCGGGCAAGGCTAGCTGTCCTGCCCCTGCCGCAGGACGCATCCCGTGGTGTGACAGGGTCCGGGAGGACGGCCAGCCCCGGCCGGGCAGGGAGCACCGCCCGCCGCCCCGCCCGCCCCGCCCGGGCCCGCAGCCCCAAATGGCGGCCGGGCCAGGCCGCGCCGCCCCGTGCGCGCCGCCAGGTGGCGCTGCGGCCGCGCGCACCGCCCCGCCCGGGTCGCGCCCGCCTCAGGGCCCGCGGTGGCCTGGGCAGCAGGGGGGGACCCGGGACGGCGGGGCCGGCTGCCATCGGTTGGGGTGAGCAGGCAAGGAGCAGCCTCAGCCTCCTGCTGCGGCGCCTGCTGGGCTCTGACAGCTCTCCGCACCCCCCCTAGCTGACCCCCCCCTCCTCCCGCAGCCCTCACCGAGGATCCCGCGCCAGGACGGCTGTGCCCGACTGACCCAGCACTGAGGGGACAAGGGGCAGGCAAGAACAACTGGTCACAAGGCTGAGGGTCACGTCGTGGCAGTGCGGGCTCCGTGCCACGCTGAAACAGGGATTTTGGACTCCTGTCCTTCTGATCTGCCTGCGTCAGGACATTTAGGGACCATCCAGGGAACGTCCTGACCGCCTCGGCGTAAAAGCACCCTCTGGCTTCCCGTGGTGAAGGTCCACGGAAGCCTAAAGATACGAACAGTAGCAGGAGTGAGTGCAAGAGACAAAAAGTGTCTCTAGTGTCCCCTGAGCTCCTGCAATAGGGAAAATATCACCAAGGTCCCAGAAGGGCACTGCCTGCCACAGTGAACAACAGCTCAAGCTCCCCAGGTTGCTCCAGCACACTAAGCCTGAGGCAAAAGCTTCCCTGGCCCTAGAGCTGGCTTTGTCCTGAGCCTGTCAGCAAGGCAAACCAGCACACCCAAATCTAAGAGCAGCAGGAGTGGCCCTGTTCCTCCTCCCCTGCCTCACTCCCACCTTGGCTGGAAAGGTTACAGACGTGAAGAAAATTAATTTCTAAAAACCCATAAGGAAAAGGGGTGACCTCTTTCTTGCATCTTCAGAGATCTGGGAGGACCCTGAAGCATGGCATTAATAACATGTAACCTATGGAGGATGCAGGACACTTAGGTTTCAGCTCTGTACCAATCCCTCTTGGGACCAGCTTGAGGACAGGATTTCAAGCTTCATTTCAGACTTGTGTACGGCTCATTCTAGGTTCCGTCCTCTCCTGCCATGCAGTGACTACCAGCTTGCTGAGTCTCTTACCAAATTAGGCTTCTTCTGCCCACCTTCCAGCCTGACAGGCTGTCGCAAAAGTTTATACCATGACTGGCTAGGAATTTCTTTCTAATTTTAAGTCTAAATGTATTTGTGATCCAGATGAGCTTCTAGGAGAACAAATTAGACTTTTGCCCTAGCATATATCTATGATGCTTGGATCCTGTTCCCCCTCAAACTCTCCTGTTTTAGGTGAAACAAGCTGCACACTCAGAATGGCTGCTCACAAGCCTGGTCTGTACCTGCTATAAGTCAGCTCCATCCTTCCAGAGGAGGAGTGTCTGGAGCAGCATCTGCGATGCGAGGTGAAGCAGTACCTCGTACTTGGTCCCTCCAGACAATTCTTTGTTGGGCATATCCTTGAACTGAGAGTCTTTATTCAGAGGCAAACTGGCAGCACATGGTCAGTGTCCACCCATTGCCTGACTTCTTCCAATGCTCTGGCTTGAGGGGTGCCTTTTTTACAGCATTCTGAGGCAAAACACTGTTGGTTTTGACAACTCTCACTGTGACTGACAGAGCCCCTTCCTTAGCCAGCTCCTTACCCACCCTGCCAGTCCTTGTGCCAGCAGCATTCAGTGGGAGATGGGACATTATGTGGTCCCCTGCTCTGGACCATCTGTCTCTTGCCCTCATTCAGAGGGCTAGGATGGTGTTGGGGTATCATGTTTCTGTAGGAGAAGGTAGTTCCCCCCCCCCAAGGTCCCTTCTGCTCTGCTCCAAGGAATTGTGATAACCCTGTGGTTCAAGGAAGAGCGAATGACCTTTCTAAAGTTACAGAGTGAGGCCTGGGGAAAGAAAGAGTCACTGTGGGTCCTGCTGGCACGCAGGGCTATGAGAGGTGAAGGAGAAGATGTCAGGACACTATTGATGGGCAAGGAGGTCTGGAAGAGAACAAGTTCTCCAGGTACCACCAGCCCTGTGCTGAGGTGCTGCATGTCTCTGTGGCAGTACAAAGCATTGCTCACGACTGGTTTAGCCAAGCCCAGCAGTAACAGTTGCCCCCATGGGCTGGACATCTGCGCAGCCTGGCTGGGGCTGTGGGGAAGAGCTAGAGGAGGAGGGAGGGGGAAGATTTAAAAATAGTCCCCTTCTGATTTTTGCAGCTGTCATTCATGGTGCGTAAGCAAGCCCAAGGCCTCCCAGCTCCCATACGCATTACTCCTTACATAATGGGAGACACGCGGGCATTGCTCCGGGCCGGGAACAGGCATCAGGCTGGGAACAGGCAGGGACATGACATTTACGCTACCCTGCCAAAGCCGATGAGCAGCTCCAGGGTGTCCAGGCCCTGAAAAAAACCCTGTGGGTTGGGGAAGGCAGCTCGTGTGGCTGTCAAGGGCAACCCAGCCACAGCCATGGGCTGGGAAGGAGGTGAGGGAGAGCGGGGGGCAATCCAAAGGCAAAGGCTGCCTTCACTGTGGGCTGCTGGCAGAAAGCTGGCCCGGGCTTCTGAGCCACTGTGGTGCTTTTGGCTGTGGGAAGGGATTGGGGGCTGTGGGAAACACCATAGTAGGTCCCAAGGGGGGACTTTTTGCCAGAAGGGAAGATGTGGCCACCGGCAGGGAAGGAGGAGAGAGCAGTGCAGACATGGCACAGGAAAGCAGAAAATAGGGATTGCAGAGCAGCTCCCCAGTGAGGGGAGCTGGGAAGGGGAGAGCAGGGGATGTGGGAGGACAGGTCTGGGGAGGAAGAGAGGGTCAGGCAATGCAATAAGAGACAGTGCTGAGGGGAAGTGTTGTGAGGAGGAGACCAAGTGGATGGGAGAGTTCTGAGAGGAAGACAGGGTGAGCAGAGCAGTGCTGGGACTGGTAGGAGCTGGAGAAATGGAGGATGATTCAAGTGCTGGAGGAAAAGGTGAAGGTCCACCGGAGCCACCAGAACTGCCTACCCTTTTCTGCCACCTCGGTGCTACAGGACAAACATTGCAAAGGGCAAAAGAGCACTCCACATCCTCTCATGTCAGCCACAGTGGGCTCCGGCACTGCTCCCACATGCTTTTTCCCTACCTCCCTCAGCCTCCCCAGCTCTGAAAACTGCTATCTCAGGGAAATTCCAGAGACAGGGGCTGCTGCGCCTGTGGCAACAGGTCAGGAGGACAAAGTTGGGCAGCGGTGGAGAGGCCACTGCTCTGCACCTGCGAGCCTCAGCCTCCCAGCCTGTCTCATCTAGGAACACTTCCACCCCTCCCACCTTCTGGCCAGGAACTGAACCATATGTCTGCTCGCTGTAGGATCCTCTCTTCTTCCAAAGATCACCGGCTTTCATGCTTTATATGCCAGCAGCCAGACTGCCTTGGGTAAGGCATGAGTCACTGTGGTGCGGTTATTTAAAGTGTGTCTCCTAAGCGCCAGCCACGTGCCTGTGCTGCGCGGGCTGAGAGGGAACGCGCAGCCAGACCCCAGAATTAACACCAGGAGGGCCAGCTGCTGAAAGAAAGCCTGAGACCCAGTTAGCTTCTCCCAGAGCAAAGGGAAACCTTGAGATTTCACAGCAGCCGCCTGTCAGTGGGGAGAACAATGCAGCTCATCCCAGTCCCAAACCCCACGGGGCTATTTCCATGTCCACAAACCAAAAGTGCTTCAGAGGAGGTGATTGTTGTTGCTCGGGGGCTGGGCAGGCCTGGGGCTGCTTTGGCAGCCATGCAGTCACCCACTTTACAGGAGGCATGACCTGGAGCTGCTGGGATGGTGCTGGGTTCTCCTGATGCTGGAACAGGAGCCAGAGTCCAATCCTAAAATTTCAGGCAGCTATGGACTTCTAACAACTGTTGGCAAAGTGGATGCCTTAGCTAGTAAATATTTATGGCATATTCTAACTACTCCCTGCTGTTTTCCATTAGGACTGACATCCCAGAGCAATGAGTAAGTCCCAGTGTATGTCCTTCCTGGCTCCGCATCATTCAGCCGGACCTGCTGCAAGGCTCCTGGCCTATGAATGAGTCCAGACTTGGGGAAGCTTGTTCTCCCCCTGCATCCTGCTGGCACCAACTGAGGTCCTGGGCACACTCTGTGCTTAGGCTGAGCCTCGCCATCCTGTCCCACTGAGGAGAGGTGGTAACAACAACCAACCTTGGCAGGAGGCTTGAGGAGCTGCTGCTGGCCAAGCTGAGGCAAGACTGGGCATTTCTAGCATATGGAAAAGGAGATGTCACTGGTGAGCATGACGTCTGCACTGGCAGTCAGCATGAGGAGCTGAGAGAGCAGAGCACAGTTTTGCAGGGGACCACGTGCAGGCCAGCTAGATGGAAGATCTCATCTGTGTTTCCTTGCAAAAGTAATTTTTTCTGGCCCAGAGGAGAGGCAGTGCCTGCAATCTCCCAGTCAGGCATCAAAAGCACTAGTTGCGGGAGACTGAGCTGCCAGGATACATCCACAATTTTCCCTTTAGACCAACCCACTCAGGACCAAAACAACCCTTCCCTGGCTACTTCTGCTGTCTCTTACACGTGCCTGGCCCTGCATTAACCTCTCAGGGAGGGTCTTTTCACAGGGGTAAGGTGCCCCATCTGGGCCCAGGAAGATCACTTTTTCTGTCCTGTAAAATACATCATTTAGCTTCACAATGTCACAGAATGTATCAAAGAAAGTATTTGTGCTAATTGCCCACTAAGCATTTCCAGAAAAAGCCAGGCTTATCTTTTCCAAGACAGCAACAGCAGGAGAGAACTGTGCCATGTATGGGACCCATTGTCCTCTCCACGCCCAGCTCCTTCCCGCCTCCCTTTCCTGGCCTATTGGGGGATTACTGTCTCCCTTCTCTCCCTTGGTGTTTCTCCTTGATTTTCCCTCCCTCCATCTCCTTTGCTTGGTTGGACTTTCATCTTCAGATTTCTTTTTCTTTGTTCTCTTTCTTGTCATTTTCCTTCTCCTCTCACTGCCTCATTTCTCTCCCTCTTCATATACTAGTCACTGGTTGCCACTAGCCAAAGTGGTGCTGGAGCTGTCAATAAAAGAGCCCTCCAACTCCTGCAAACCGTAGCACAGCCCCAAACTCCATTTCTACCCCAGACTGCGGGTTCCAAGCCCATCTGCAGCTCACACCTCTCAGCTGAACCCTCCTCCCACACAGCTCCACTACACTAGACCTCCGCTAATTATTGCTAGAGCTGTAAAAGCAGGGACTGGCACAGCAGGGGAGGGATTGTGGCTGCTACAACACGTGCTTCAGGCATCAGCTTTCTCGCCAGTCTACATCAGGCCGTAGAGGCTGATGTTTAATTGCCTAACTTCCCTCTGCTGTCTGAAGCCCAAATGCCACCGGCCCCGGCACCCCTTGGGGCCTTCACTGCAGTGATGGGGCACACTTAGGGGCTGTGTAGAGTCTGCCTTGACCCTCAGCTAACAAGAACAAGTTACTCTCTCAGGTCTCTCCCTTCACTATGAAATAGTTTCTTCATCATTTTCTTCCTTAGAGAATGTGGAGATGGCTCAGCAGAGAGAGCAACAGTTGCAGAATTATGTAAGGCATGAAGAAGTATCTACATGAGGAACAATAGGGCTTTGGGGTTCTGCTTCCCGCTGATGATAGTGTTACCCTGATCTGGAGCAAGGCCACACTGAGCTACGAGCCTGTTTGCAAGCTGAGACACCTTGACCCTGCCTGGTATTAGGCCATAAAAAAATTATGGTTGCTGGAACTGCCACCAACCACTCAGGAGCCAGCAGTGGATGGTTCTGAACCGATGCCCAGGCTGGATGGTGGGTAGCCTGGAGCTGCTGTCAGGTGGGATGCTAACCTGATACCCTTGGCGACAATGTCTGCTGAATTAGGTCCTGTGGTATTTTTATAATAGCAGAGCTGTGAATTGCAGCTTCCCAGCTAAATTGCACTTGAGTAATGCTCTCATGACTTGACTATCTCCACAACATTTTAATTAGTCATTTCTGTCTTCCTTACCACAGCATGGTAATAGTACAAAATTACTGTTATTAGTACAAAATGGCTGCCCTGACACCCACTGTCAGACAGCTCTTTTCAAGATGGGGCTGTATTTCAGGGTGGTCTTGAAGGTGGTTTTGGAGCCATTGGAGGGAAAAGGCATCAACATAATGGATACAAAACCAGGGCAGACCTTCTGACCCCTTTTCTTTGCAGTCCACTGAGGGACTGACACCCAAGGGCTGTTAGCTCCCATGGAAGTCAACTCTTATGCTGAGTGCAGCAGAAGCAGAAACAGGCCCTGGGAAAGGATAGCAAGGACAGGAGCTTGGGATCGAAAAGATTCATGCATTCATTCATTCCCCATGCATGCTGACTCCTCCATGGGCGTAAGCAAGCAGAGCTGCACCTATGCTCCTGCTTTATACAGAGCACCGCAGGAGCAGTTTGTACTTGTAGATAACACAGAATGGTGATCAAAAAAAAACTGCCTCCCTTTTTGGCTCCAGCAATTAGCCTGTACTCAATGTTTCCATTAGTAAGCGAACTGAATGATGGCATTAGGTAGTTTGACATAATCCTGTTTGCCTACAAAGAAGGTACAAACTCCTGCTTCTGTAAGCACAGCAGGAGTCAAACTGCATCAACAGCTTCTTTGGTCATAGCTCTAAGCCTCTTCTTAACCAGTTCTTCAACCTGCTTGGAGAAAGCTCTTGCTGCGTGTCAAGTTGCACATTCTTCGCTGCACTTCTAGAGTTCCCACCACCACTCTTCAGCCTCTCCTTTCCTCCCTCCTATGTTCCCTCCAAAGCTTTGCTTTGGGATCAGTAGTTCCCAAGTGCCTCAGGCTATTGGTGGTAGACACACAGTGCAGGAATTTGGTAAGACAGAGCTGCTTTCATCAGGCAGTGACATTTATTCCCCCCATCATCATATTGCATCAACATTCATGGCCTGTCAATGCCCCATATCCACTTTGCTTCTGATTAAATGCCTCTGGGGTTATAATGAGTTTTCCTCCTGCTGTAAACTGGTGGTCACTGGCTGTGGACACTCCTGTAATCCCAAGATAATTTTGAACATCCTGGGAGGGGTGCCAGAGCCAAATGCAGCTGCAGTATCCTTCAAAAGTTGAAGGTTTTTTTCAAGACTTCTACAAAGCAAGAACACACCTTGCAATACCCATCACCCCAGCTGGTCAGCAAAGACTGGTCTCAACAAGCTGTTCTGAACACACTCCCCTCATCTCCAGCCACACTTCTGCCACCCTCGCATCTGCCACCTGCTCTGTCATTAGCTCTTGGGCTGGAGCCAAAGACTGTGGCAACACCTGAGCTACTAATTGGGCTATTGCAGCCGCACTAATAGAGCGGGGACACCTCTGCCAGCCAAGCCAAGTGCTCTGAGATGGGCCAGTGTGCAGCCAGCGCTCCCACTGAGCTTGAAGCCCCCCGTGCTACCACGCAGTGACGAGCTCCCGCAGCCACGTGCCCGTGCTGACGTTTTTGTAAATGCTGTTTCGCTGCATGGAGGGCAGTCACTGCCAGCGGAGCAAGGCATGCGTGGAAAGTGGAGAAGACCAGGCAGACCTGTGGAGGGGGAAAAAAGGGAATCAGGTGATCACAGTCGAATGGCACAGGGATGAATGGGCCCAGCAGGAGGCAAAGGTGCTACAGAGAGAGAGATCGCTGCTCACTGGTGGCAGAACTCTCCCTTGCACCCTACTGCTGGCTGCTGTTTGCTCCCAGGATTAGGCCACAGCATTAGGGAAAACAATCTATTGGAGCAAGGAAGGTAGAGAGTTGAGGGAGAGGAGAAGGCTGGGTCCCTGGAGAAGGATGCTTCCCAAATTCCCCAGGTGGTTGAGCTCTCATCGTGGGGAATGCAGTACCAATGGTGGCATTAGCAGGTATCGTAACCAGAGAGCTGGGACACCCTTCCATACTCTTGGGGTCTTCGTATAGCCTCTGGCAGCAGATGCATGTAACAGCAAACATTACAGAGGTGCAGTTGCATCTGTTCACCTTCCTTTCTAGTCTGCTTGGTGAACAGCATCCACAAGGCAGAGCAGACAAACTCATTTGTGGGCCACTTTGAGTGTTTAACTCCCTGAGGTCGAACCTGCTTTGCTTGGCCTCAAAGAGGCCAGCATTCGCCCAGCAGGAGTAAGGGCTTTGGCAGGCAGGCTCCAGGCAGGAGTGAAGACAGCTGTGCCCCTGGGTAAGAGGCTTTTAAGTGTCTGTGAGGTGGAGAGCTATGGCAGTGCAGCCTGCTTTGCGGGTGGAAGAGCCTGGAAAGCCAGCCCTTGCCACCGCAAAATGAGTAAGATCCTGCCAAGTGACAATTACCTCAAGGAGGAAATGTGGCTCCCTCCAGGAGCAGCAGTTACCACTTCCTCCACCAGTATCTGCAGGTGAAGAGGGTGACCAACTGCCTCACCAGGCACAGGGACAGAGGAAACAGGCATAGGATCCACACAGCTTGCGGTGGAGACCCTTTTCTGTATGCAGACCTTGCAGGGAGAGAGGACAACATTAAAGACAGAAATAAATGGAGGTCTCCTTGCTAATCATACCTTCCTCAACAGAGTTGTATCACAGAAAAACACTTGGGAAGGGTTTGGGATTTTTTTTGGTCACAACCTCGCCCAATTCTGTCAAGGTCAACAAGACTCACGATAAAATCAATGGGGTTTTGTCAACCAGGCAAACACAGTGACACCCCTTCCCCTCACCCTTTCACCTCCTGGGCTGTGAAAGCCAAAAGGCACCTCCAGCCATTTGTGGGAAGCTTTGCTACACCACTGAGGTGACACCAGTCTTCTCCAGTGGAGTGCTGTGGTTTGGTTTTTGTGGCTTCCTCATGGTAATGGGCTCCTCCTACCAGCTTTTGCAACCCTGTGAGGACAGAGCAGCTTTGGAGAAGACACTTGTGCAATTTTGCAGCACACTCCAGGTATGTTAAAGGAAGATGTCCAGCTCCAACCAGTTCTGGACTATGAAGCTCTACTGGCCAGGCTAGGGAAGGGTCAGCATACAGTTACTAACACAGACCTCCACTTCCTAGCAATACTTTACAGATCACTGTTGTAGTCCTCAGACAACCTCATTCAACTAGTTCATCCCACTTTCCAGTAAAGCTCCATCACAGGTAAAGAGAATCATGTGCTGTTGGAAGACCCACAGGTCCCCAGAGCAGCTCTTAGCCATTACTCCCGTGCACTCAGAGGAGTCAAGGATTCAGCAGCCTCAGGTATCTCATGATATAAAACACTGGGGCCAAGTTTGGATGGATTTGTGTCCTTTCATACCATTTTAAGGTGCACAGTGGGAGTGCACATGGAGTTTTTTTCTTAAAAACATAAAGCAGAAAAATCTTCTCAGCTCTGATGTTGTCTGTGTGTTCACAAAGGGATGTGGTCAATGGCTTTCTCCTGCAATAAATACTAGTTTAATATGACTGATGGTGTATATACCTTCTGGTTAGGTGCTGTATTATTCTCTGCTTGCTATGGAGCTGTTGTAGTCCCCACTCTCACCTTTGTAACTACTGACTTTGGAAAGGTTTTGACTTATGTTTAATGACTGGTCAAAATATTCCCATTATAATTATCTCTATAAAGCAAAATAATACTTTTCAAAGAGCACTGTACCTTTGGAGAAGACAATAACTCCAAGATTAAAAATGCCTAAGGAGGCTCTGCTGAGCTGTGCTGGCTGGGAAGGAGGCCTACACAGCTGCTGCCCTTGTTGGGTCACTAGGGACATGCACCATTTCATCAGGTGGGGATAGAAAGAAGGGAGTTCTAGCTTCCCTCGCTTCCTCATGACATTCACACCTGCGTGTAAACACCTCTGATGTCCCTGGGATGCTGTTCTTCTTCCCTCTGCTCCTCAGTCCTTCCTTGGTTCGTGTTCATGGTCTTCCAGACACCTCAGCTGGTCTTTTCCCCATGTTCTCTGCCAGTCCATTCCCTTCAAGGATGCAAACCCCAGTGGTCCCCTGGCAGATGAGGTCTCACTCTGGTTTTTCTGTGTGTCTCTCACAGGCCCAGTGGATTGTGTGAGTGCTGCCATTTTGTGTGATGTCCGGTGTGTCCTCCTGGCTGCAGCTGGGCACCACACAGGCAGAGACAGAGGATGACTTCGGCAGATTTTGGAAAGGCGCCCGAGGCCTGCTGTGACGCTGCTCGTGCCTCTGTGGGAGCCCACAGCAGCACGTGTTGACACTGAACCCGACCACAGGAAGATCAGGAAATGCAAGAATGCCTGTTGTTGAAGGAAGCTGGACTTGGCCTTTGCACAACTTTGCTGAGCTGTGCAACCAAGGCCCGTGAAAGAAGCATTTCCTGCTGCAGCAACATCACCCATTGCCCTCCCTACGCATCACCTTGTGTGGGTCATTTCGGGTTTGTTTTCTGATGAAAGCCCCAGCTGCACCTTCTGCAAGCAGTTTCTGGCTGATTCACTCAAAGGAAAACTTTGTCCTTGGTGGAAACACCCTGCCAAGTGGGAGGGATGCACTCCCTCCTGAGGATCTGCTTCCTTCAGCAATCTAGCTGCGCCGGCAGCACGAGGCCAAAAAAAATAAGCACAACCCTCCCCTCAACTAGGTCTCAGCAACTGCAGAATAACATGGGGACCACACTTGTCTTCCTCAGCATTTAGTGAAGAGGGAGAGTGTTCCCCCCATTCCTCCACCTGTGCCGTTCCCTGTACTCCTCAAGGCAAAGAGGCAAAATTTAAGCCTGAAGCTTCTTTCCAGAGATTCTCTTTTCCTACTTCACTCCTGTGCCTCTGAGTGCTTCTTGGGGAAAAAAAAAATCACGTTCCTTCTTGGCACACGCATGTACCACACTGGAGTCACTTTTGCCACTGGCAATGGTCACACACAGAATGTGTCCTTCGGTGACTGGTAACAACTCAAAAGCACCATGTGCCAGCCGGGGCTTATCGGCAGTGAAACACTGCTGTGTCTTGGGGTTGGGTGAAAGCTTCATTCTTCAGCAGCTTTCTAAAAAGATCAGGTTTCTGGAGGTGATGACGCAGGCAGCAGTGGGGGGACAGTGGAAGAACAGCTCTGCAAGGGCTGGGGTGAACATGTTCCCGGCTCTGTTTGAATTGGAGCCTCGCCACAGAAACCAAAGGAAAAAGTGCAAGATTTTGGAGGCGGCTAACCTTGGCCACAGCCTGCTGCTGGGCTGGTGCCTTGTGCTCTGGCAGAGGAACATGTGGGGTGGAAAGACCTGTCTGTCCCTCTGTGACCATGGTGTCAGCCTTGCCCCTTACACCCGCTGGGGCCATGGGCAGTGCTGGGGCCGCCGCCATGTGAGCAGGGAGCAGGTGGCATTGGCAGGAAAACTCCCCAGGGATGCCAAGGACTCAGCAGGTCCTGGCCCCCCCCACCAGTGGTATTTTTCCACCTCTTGATCCTGGCATCTTGGCAAGTGCTGGGACACCGGGAGGCACCTGCTGTTGGTGGCGCCTGTGCCACGTGTTATTCAATCCCAGTAATCCCAAGTCTCTCGGAGGCTCTGGGGTAGCGGGAGATGCTCTCCTGTTGGACCAAACTTGGGCTGTTTTGCTAGGTCTGTATTTTAAACACAGTCCAGGGAATGGCCTTTCATGCTTGCATAAGGCTTTCCTCTGGGACCCAGCCCCCTCCCTCTCCTCAAACAGCCCGATTCAAGTCAGAAACTACTGCTGTCACAGACTAAAAAGCCCAAGGCTCACGCATGGCTTTTTCTACCCAAGCTGTCTCCTCCTTTCAGGTAGGAGCCCGCCTGCTCGATGACTCAAGTTGCAAGTTTCCTTCTTAATAACGGAGTCCCCTGTGACGAGTGTCTAAACAACACCCCCACGCCCCTCGCTTTGGAGGTTTCGGGAGACAAGTCCCATCTTGCTGTGCCTTGCTGGAGCACGCTACTCAGGGATCGACTCATCCACTGTCCAAACACCTGGCAAACACTCCCACACCCAGGCACTACCCTGCACTGGCCCAACACGGAGCTTCAGCACCTCTTTCTCCTCTCTGAGGGGTGATGGAAGGCAGAGCCTGTCCCTGCACACAGCTTCCAGGCAGGGGTTTCAGCTCCCCCGACCTTCAGGTTCCCCGACACAGCACAGTGGCAAATACCTCGGGAGGAACAAGGCTATACTAAACCTCTTCCCTAATCCCTGCCCAGGCTGTGCAGCTATCAGCTGTAAACTAACTCCAGGCCCTACCTGTGCCCAAAAAGGGAAGAGCTCCATGCCTCCCTGCGTCACAGCCAAGCAAATGCAGGGCAAGGATCAGGAAGGCACATAGTCACCCTCGATTTTCCATTTCCAAAAACATGTCTAAGGGTAAGCGTTTGTGCGTGCTTTAGATAAATGATTACAAGGGGTTTGAGACACAAAGGGGAAAAAATAGTTTTGTTGCTTAGCACAGTGTGACAGTCACATGGCGCACAGCAGGCACAAGCAGCAGCCCAGCTCCCGGGGCTCACAAAGCCAAGGGCACAGTGAGCTCTTCCAGGAAGAAATTTAGGCTAGAGGGGCTGAGGGGGCATGGGTAAGGACACTAGTGGGAGTCAACTCCAGCACCGCATTTGATTTCCTCAAGGACATTCAGAGCGGCTCCCTTCAATAGCTTTTTAAGGAGGCAGCGTGGGGAGCTGCGAGCCACCCCTTGAGCAGGAGGCAGCAGGAGTGTGGTGGGGCTGGGGAAGCTGGGTCACACAGTCATTGGCACACAACGGGCAAGACAGGCATTTCAGCACCTTCCTCAGCAGAGGGGCCATCTCATCTTTTGCTAAAAAAGAGCTGCTCCCTACAACATAAATTCTGATTAAAGCTGAGCAGCGAGAGGTTAGAAAGAGAAAATCGGATCTTCATTGTTGCTGTGTACTCTCATATCCAGCCTTAAGCCCGCCCTGTTAGGGGAAGTCACCTTGGATGAACACCCACAGCAGGGAGGACAGGGCCCAAATGTCCACCTTGATGTTTCCTTAGCTTAGCAAGTACCCCAGATGTCCCAGGGTAAACTCAAATTGGTTTGCACAGAGGCGAAATGAATCAATTAAAAACCAGCACCCCCCTCCGCAGGAAGCAGTGCCTGGGGGAGCTTCATCTACTCTGTGCAGTGACTCCAGAGGGCTCCTAGCTTGGCCCCACAGGTGATGGCCCTGGCAAGATGCCACAGAATTGGGGTATTTTAGGAACTCTGCTGATTGACTGAAGGCCTCTGAAGCACCAGGCATCAAATGCATCCTGCTCCCTCCTCTACCCCCCGGAGAAGAGCCAGCTCCCCCACCCCGCCCCAGGGAGCTGAATCATGGCAGGAGCAGGGATGGCCAGGCACATCGCCACTTTTTCCTATGCGCTGCTATTCTTGGCAGCGGGAGAGGTCACTGAGACAGCTGCCCTGGCCATGTTGCACAAGCCTGGGCATCACCGAGCTATTCCTAACGCTACAAACCCTCTGCTGAGCACACCCCAAACCTGCGACCTTGCCTGCACAGGCCAACACCGAGCACCAGTTCATCCGAAGGCGGCCGCATCCCTCCTCACCCAAAACCAGGCAAACCACAGGTGTTCTCTCCCCACTGAGCACACACCACACAACAACCAGTTATTATATCATGCTTTTAATACAAACTTAAAAAAATCTGGAACAATAGAAACTGTACAGATTTGATCAACCTTTTTGTGGGTTTTTTTGTTTGTTTTTAACTAAATCTCTAGACACACCAATGTCCCGTTCCAAAATATTGCACAACATTCTGAATACAAAACTCTGATTGTATTCCTCCTTCGCTAAAGAAAAACAAAAAAAAAAAGAAGAAAAAAAAAAAGAAAGCAACCCTCTGGCTCCCCCTCTCAGTAGCCCCCTTCTCCAAGAGAAACCCAAGCAGAGCACACACAGAAACCCTCCACTTGGAGACATACAGACTTCTGTCCTCTTTCACTCCTCTCCCACAAGGCAACTGACAATTCACTCCTTGGAGAAGGGTGGGAGGAAAAGGAGGGAGGCTGAGTGGGGAGAAAGGACTCTTCACCACTTCTTTTTTTTTTTAAAGTTTTTTTCCTGAAAAAATATTTGTTTCTCTCCTCTTTTTAAGAAAAAATCTTGAAAAGAAAAAAATTACAGTTTTTTTACGTTAGAAATATACATATATTATATATACCTCTTACTTTTACAAATGTAGCAAATTATTCAATACAAACAGACATCAACAAAAAGAACACAAACCCATAAAAAATAAAAGTTAAAAAAAAAAAAACTTCTCTCTTCTCTCCCTAAGAAACCAGGTAAATTAGTGCAGGTTTTTAAAAAATAAAATTGAAGCTGAACGCCTACATCCAAGACTAGAAAAGACCTGAAAAGGCCGTTAGTTTCCATTGCTGCCTGATGCTGGAGGAACATTTCTGAAGCACGCTTTTTTCCTTTTAAGATACAAAGAGGTTGGTCCCTCCTCTTTTCCTCCTTCCACTCACACCACTATTTTTAAAGCAGGTATTATACGTGTGGCAGGGCAAAGCGGCATCAAAGCTTCACACACATAAGCAGGTGGCCAGGGGGTGTCCTCACCTCTCTTCTCTCTCCTTGTGCTGGAGGACAGCACACTGTCCCACGGCAGCGGCTCGCAGGAGGCTTTGCCAGATGTGGGGACAATGGGGGGCAACTGGACCAGGTCCTGCCATCAGGGGCTGAGCACCCCTCAAAGTCCAGTGCAGCGAGCAGGGTGCACCCAGCAGCACCGTGCCAGGGAGAGGGACTGGGTGGCAGTGGTAATGTCTGTAAGTGAAGGGTTCAAAAAACAAAAAAGGGAAACCCAACAGCTGGGCCATTCCTCAGCAAGTCCTCCAAGTCTGGAAACCTGCAGGTTGAGGCTGTGGGGCTGGTTGGGCTTCGCTCTCCTTGCCCACCTGCTGTGTTGGTCACAGCTCAATGGCAAGCAGCTTGTTTGGGAATCCATGCTGGGCACGAGGTCAGGACCGTGCACCCCATCACCCGTGGAAGGGAAGGGTGCGCTGGAAACTCTCCTTGAAGAGCTTCGGGCAGTGGCAGTCCCCCTGGGACAGTCCATTACCTTCTGCAAAGGCTCATTGGCAATACAACTACAAAAAGGCTGGAGTGCCTCCATCTCAGCTCAAGGGAAGGGAGCAGGAAAAGCATGAGGCCAAGCTCATGTCACCTGAAACAGGGATTTCATGAAAGAGCACATTGGTTCCACAAGTGCAAGAGGAGTGGGTTTCAGAATGCGCTCCAGAAACATCATTAAAAGAAAACCAAAGCCCATGTCTGGGAGGCAGCAAAAAGCTTATTTTTCTTTTAAGCTGAGAACTTCCAAGACTGGAGTTTCATCACCTCCATCTCTCTCCTCTGCAAACTTCCACGCTCACACAACAGGCTCCAAGGAGACCTCCCTTCCCATCTAGAGCCTCCACCCTTCCTGGGCATGAAGCAGCCCTCCTTTGGCTTCCTGTGAAGGTGGCTTTCAGAGTCCTTGACACAGAAGCAACCAATCTGAGAAGCCACTACTGCCTGACTGCAGCACAACATCCTGGGGAAAGCTGCAGGGGCATTCCCAGATCCCAGCCCTGCTGTGAGGAGGCACCCTACATTCACATGCTGGGACAGCTGCTCGCCTTTGGAGCACCCGTCACAGCTCTGCTCTAAGCTTGCCTCTGTCCACGCTGATGTGATCTAGCTGGAATGAGGAATTTATGCTAGGTGCTGCTTTTTCTCACCAGATCAGCCACCTCCTCATGCTCCTCCAAAAGGGCAGGTGAAGGGATTTAGTCTGGTGCCTGCCTGGCTGAAAGTACAAACCCTTTATGCTACCACTCAAGACAGCAGCTTCACAACATCACCCTTTCTGTTCCTCAAGAGTTATGCTGCCTCACTAACTAAAAAGGAAGGAATTCCCTCTCACAGCCAAGTAGATGAATTCACAGCAGAGAATGAGAACTCTGACCTCAGAGGCCACTCCAAGTGGATGCTGGCCCTTGCTGCTGCGGAGAACATTTGGGAAGTGGGGGCAGGATCCAAGTGGGATCTGGCTGGTTCAGTGTCACCTCCTCCAAGTCAGAGGGACAGCTGGGTGGTGTTTCTACACCACAGGGTTGTCACCCAGACTGACCAGGCAGCCCTGAGAGAGCACAGAAAAGCCCCCTTGCTCGGGGTGCAGAAGGGGACAATAACCGGAGCCACTCAGCTCGAAGCACCGTACCCCTGTAGCTGCGGCTGGAAGCGCACATGAGGAAGGGAGCAGGAAGAAGCCATTTCACAGTAATGTTCTGCTCTGCCTGCGATGTGCTGGGAGATGGTCAAGGAGAAGAGTTAGTGCTTTCAGCACAGACAGAACAGCTGACGCCAGCTCGGGCTGGAGCCACAACAGCACAACGGTCTATGCCCGTGGGCACAGCGAGTAGATGCTCCCCGTCTACATGCAGAGCCGTAACAGAAGAAGCAAGCTCACCCACCCGTTCTGGCTGGCACGCAACAAGAGTGCATGTCTCCACCAACACTGACTCATCCTCTCCACGTCCCTCCTTCCAGCACGGTGGTATGAAGATGACATCCCCACACCCAGGTGGAAGGACCCTGTGTCCAGCGCGGGGCAGGGGGTGGTGCAGGGAATCAGAAGCACTGTGGCCTACAGTTGCACCAGATCCTGGGCTGGGGTAGGGAAAGGGGGAACACAAACCAAAAAAATCCCAAAACTCATTTTAAGGAGTAAAAAAGTGAGTAGGAAAAAAGCACAGGGACTGAGTTAAAAAACAATTCAGTGCTTCAGGAGCGTTGCCAGCACAGCGCAACAACACTGAGCTCTCTCTTTTCCCAAGAACCTATATTTATAAGATTTTAATATTTTCTGTATATTTCTATTTTTCTTTTCTTTTCTCTCCCTCTTTTTTGTTTGCTTTGTTCTTGTTTCCCCCCTCCCTCCCTGCCCCAAAATACTCTCCTTCCTTTGTGTTCAGTTGGCCAGGACGACGGGCTGGAACGACTGGCTGGGATACTGCATGGCATTCAGGTTGTAGCTGAGTCCTTCCACAAAGGGAGACTTCTCCAAAAAGAGGCTATTGGTGCTGCCACCGAAGACCTGAGCCATATCAAAGGTACCACCTGTGCTGGTGTTGAACTGCGATGCTGGCGGGATGCTGCTGGCCTGGCTCTCACTGGCAACACCATCGAAGAAGAGGCTGCTGGCTCCTGGTGACCCGCCGCTGTAAACGAACTCCTTGGCATTGGGGGAAAGCTGTGACTGCGGGGCTTGGCTCCCAGCGCTCCCGACGAAGTTCAGAGAGTGCATAGACAGGGAGAGGCCCTTGTGCTTCAGCAGGTTGGTGGTGGGAGACCTGACCATTCTTGGCTGCTGCACAGCCCCTGCTCCGCCGCCCCCTCCTCCGGCTCCTCCGCCCTTCTTCATCTTGGTGGAGCCGAACTTGGTGGCAGCAAAGGTGGCAGTGGTGAAAGTGATGGGCTGCGCAGAGCGAGGGATGAAGGTCGGGCTGGGTGACTGGCCAAAGGAGGGGGATGGAGAGTTGGACTGCGAGTTGTCCTGGCTGCCGATGGGAACAAATACCTGGGCATCGGGGTTGAAGCTGCTCTTGATTTCTTTGTCCAGCTCTGCGGCGCTACAGCCCTCACTGTCATCCAGGTAGAGGACCTTAACAGTGCCCTTCTCACCAATCTGGTAGGAAACCTCAAAAGGATCAATCCAGACACTCAGCTCTTCTGGCACGTTGGCACGCACATCCTCCACAGCCAGCCCACTCCGCTTGGCCGCCAGCTCCACCACCGGATCCACCGTCTCCCCTATATGAACACAGCGATAGCCAGATCCCTTCAGAGGCTTCTCTGGGTACCAGTGGCCCTCATACTTCTTCTTCAGCAGGCGTTCTAGCTCCTCACCAAACAGGTCTGCCCGCCTCCGAGGAAGCTTGTTGTACAGGTATGAGATGATGAAGTTAAGAGCAACTTTGATCTCTAGATGCATACTCTCTTCGCAGCAAGCAAGTCAGGGCAGTGTATTAAAAGTGACAAAGTGACAGGAACATAGACGAGATTTGGCTCCAAACAGACCTAAGGAAAGAGAGAAAAGACTGGATGAAGACTAGAGAACACAACAGCTCTCCACCTGTTGAGACAAAACAACCGTGAACAAACTGTGAACCTTTTCCATAAACAAAAGCAGAACGAGTACTTTGCACAAATACTAACATTAAGTAAAGCTCTCTAGGAGAGTAACCACAAATCTACTGGTCCTCAAAACAGAGGGATTCTTGTAGGGAGGAACCTCCCTGCTGCTCTTTCAGAAGAAATAAGGGTATAGCTACTACGCGCACACAGGTACGTACACTGCACTCCCCTCACTGCCAAGCACTGCTGCTGAAACCCAGCAGGCAACTGTCTACTCTGGCAGAGCTATTTCAGCACATCTAACGCGCCTCTCTGTGCCCTGGCACTCAGCTGCTTCCAGCACGGCTCACCTGCACCAGCCTCTCCAGAACACAAGCACAGCACCTGAACAGCCTCGTGACTCACTCGGCAGCCTGTGCAGAGACTTGCTTGTGCTCAGGACAGCAGGGCCAGCCTCTCCTCCGGGAGGCCGGGTGGTTGTGCCGGGTGCCACGTCCTGCTGGCACAAGCACAGAAGGGAGGAGAAGGAGCGAGGGAGGGTGCTGAGGCACCAGCTGCCGGCCCGTGTTTACTATCCCTTTGACTGGCAGGCACATATCTTATTAAGTGTACCCAGATAAGATTCTGCCTAGCTATAAGCCTAAAATCTCAGTTTAATTCATCTGGGGGGGAGAGTGGGACAGGAAATGTGTGTGGGGTTACAAAATGCATGCCAACAGCCTGTCTAATACAGTTCACATCGCTTATCCCTGCACAGCGGGAAGATGAGCAGCTCTGCCAGGATCAGGTACCTACTTAATAAAAACTGAAATTGCTTGCCAAAGATTGAAATAATCCTCCCTCTCTCCCTCCCTTGTGAGGAAGTCTCTGAAATGGAGAGAACCTAGAAAAGCGCAACGCAAAACCACAACACTCAACTCTCCCATTATACACAGAGTTGCAAACAATGCGTTTGTCTGAGTATTAAGAAAACCCCAGGTAGGTCAGCATTACGCTCTGTCACTCATCCAAAGAAGATGAATCCCTCAGATATTTTAAGAGGAAGCACACTTCCAGTAGCCTCCACACCTCTCTAGAGGGAAGAAGAATATCCAGTTTTTAATTGGCAGCTTAGTCAGAGGCCGCTCTGTCTTCAGCTGCCCTCACCTTGCTCAAACAGGCACACCGCATTCAACTGTCTTCCTAAAATGGGCTTTGAGGATGCTCTCATGCAGCTCTAAAGCCAATGTTTACAACATGTGCTAATTATTTGGGGGTGGGGATGGAGTACAAACATATGTTGTCAGCATTCCCCTGAAAAACTGGGAATCACAGCAGCACAGCCAGGTATCCACCCCGGCCTAGGTCAGAAGAAAGGAAAAAAAGGCCTGACCAGACTTGTTTGCTTGGTCTAGCTTAGAGGACAGAAAGGTTAAATAAATTTTAAAGAAACCCTCAAGTATTTTGAGGCTTTATTGCAAAACAAGGGGTGTGAATTCTATGCTTTTTCTTTACTAGTCTGAATTCACAGAGGCTTAGCTTTAGGATGATGGTAACCAGAAACAGATCCCACACTTCAAGTCCTCCAACAAGAAGAACAGTTCTGGAAGGAATGCCCTCTGGATTTGACTCAGTAACAAGAAAAAACAAAAACGATGGAGTGGGAAAGAAGTCTCACCTTTAAAACCTGCTTTAAGGAATTATTGTAATGTAACAAACTGTGGTAGATCACTAAGACTTGATCAAGTAAAAGGAGATGAGCATCAAAGAAATAAGCAAACGGAGTTTTTTGGAAAACAGTGTGGAGAAGCCATTTTCAGAAGGCAAGAGTCTCAGCACAGAGACGGAGCCTTTTCTACAGAGACGGAGCCTTTTCTACAAAAATAGCATAAAGCAACCCCCTGAAAGAGCACACCTAAACCCTAACAAGAGCTTATGCAGCCCATACTACCTCAAGGAGGGATTATATGGAGCCCTCTCGCGTCTTTGGCTTTGACATTCAAAAGAAAGTACAGCTTGAGATCTCAGCAAATTAAGCAGGGAGAGAACAGCCAATTTGTAAATCTTTTAATCTCATGATAAATTCTAATCCAGATCCAAGATCTATTAAGAAATCAGAAATTACAGACTGGGAAAACAGCAATAGCCAAAATTTGTTACCATCCTATTTGCAACACAAATGTTTCAATATACACTGATGAGCCCAGATCCTCATCAAGCTTCTGCAGAAAGCAGCGAGGAGGTACAATTATAAATCATTACCTCCTTTTTTCTTTATGAAGTAGTCCCCTTCTTAAAAGGCTGTACTCCGTACCTTGTTTATTAAGAAAAGGATAACTTAATTAGCCTAATAACACCAAGAGCTGCCAAAGTAGTGGCATTACGACTGATACCTGCTGAGGGTACAAAAAGTCACTGGCTCTTCAGGTTGTTGACAGGGTAAGATGTGCTCCAGCAGGATTCCCTCAGTCTCTTTCTACTGCACTGAAATACGATAAAATAATAATAAAATTTTTAAAGAAAATAACCGACAACAAAAAACAGATGCAGCAGCACGGTTCTGTGACAAAAAACGACTAAATATCAGTTGTCAGAGGTATTCTGAGCAGTCTTCCATGAAGGCCAGGATTTTCAAACTAAAGGCTCACTGTACATGGGCAGAACATCGAGGTGCCGGCAGGGAACAAAGAGCTGTTCCTCTGCTCTGCGGAGGGAACGCAGGAGCCCCTTCAGACCCCCCGGTTTATCTGCGTGCCAAAGGAGAGCGGCCAAACCATCACTTGCATCAGGGGAGAGAGCGAGCACGGGAACGATGCCCTCTCCTTCTGGCTACGCCAACACGGCGGGTGACCTTGCAGGTATCCCTCCGAGCTCCCGAGGGAGCTCCGGCTCCGGGAACGGGCTGGCCGCCGCCTCGGGACTCGAGCAGATGTCCCGGCGGGCCTGAGGCCCCACGGCCGGACACGCCCGTCTGGCATGAGGACCCCCTTCCCAGCACCCCCCGCCGCCAGACAAGCCGCCCCGCGGGGACGAGCCCGGCCGCCCCCTCCGTCCCTGCCCGGTATCGCGGCCATCCCCGGTGCCCCGGCTGGCCCCGGCTCGCCGGGAGCTGTAGTTCCTCACCGCCCCTCCCCGCCCCGCGACCTACTTCTCCCGGACTGCGGCTCCCGGCGCGCCCCGCGCCCGGCCCGGCGCGTCCCTCGGCGGGGCAGGGCACAAAATTTTCCAGGGCACATGCGCGCTGGGTGCCGCCCGCCCTTCCCGGCGCTGCCCACGGCCGGGAACACGCCCCGCGGCCCGGGACCGCCGGGCAACCGCCCCCTTCTCCCCTTCCCTTCCCCTCTCGGCACGGACGGACGGGCGCGTCCCCACCCCGCAGCTGCGACCCCCCCGTCCACTGCTGTGGGACGGAGCCTAGGAGGCCACAAGCATGTCCTTCGTTCCCCCGCCTCCCCCCACCCGCTGCCTGTCCCCGTCCCCCCGGTGGGGCACGCGGGGTCGCAGACACGGTCCCCGACAGAACGTTCAGATGGAAGGAGACACGTCCCCAAGGGCAAGCTCCTGGCCCCGCACACGCGGCAGGGCACCGTGGATCGGGATGTCCGGGGGGATGGGGATATGGGGGGGTCGGCCCAGCCCAGCCCCGGCAGCGTCTTTGTTGTCGCCGGGCTTCTCCCGCTGGAGCTCGCGGGAGCTGCATTCGCCGTGCGGGAAGAGGGACACCCCGGAGACATCCCCCGGCAGCCCAGGGTGCCGCCGCCGCCCCCGGGCCCAGCCTGCCCTTTTCGGGGCCGCTGGGGCTGAGCCGCATCCCCCCCTAGCTCAAAGTGGGGTGAAGGGAACAAAATGGTCAACTGCGGCACTTCCAAGCGTCCCCTACCCAATGACTTTCATCCTCACCCCCCCTCCCCTGAAGCCCCATTAATCCCCCCGGGGGCCGCAGCCGCACGGTGACTCCATGGACGGACAAATCGCCTGCCCCGGGCGGGGAGGGAGTTGGGGGGGCGATCAGCCCCCTCAGGCCGAGCCCTCAGAGGGGACGCGGCCTGGGGAGCCCCGACCCGAGAAGGGGTGTGGGGGAGGGACGCACCCCCGGCCCCACTTACTTCGTCCTCGGCTCCAGGGCCGGTGACTGCTGGCGGCTGTCGGGGGGCCGTAGGCGCTGCCGTCGGGTCTCTGCTCTGCTCCGTCCCGTCCGTCTCCTCCCTGCCTTGTCCCCGGCGGCGCAGGGCGGGCCCGGTGCTGCGGTGGTGATGGTGGCGGTGCGCTGTCCCCGGAGCCGCCCGCGCCCTGGCCCCGAGTGAGCCAACTCACGGCAAACTTTCACCCTTAGCAACCCCTCGGCGCACGGATCCGCTCCCGCCCCGTGTGATGCGGCCGCAGGGGGCGGGCCGGGACTACTTCCCCCTCCCGCCGCCTCCCGCAGCGCCCCGGGACGGGCGGGGGGGCCGGACCTGCCTGTGCTGCCCCCGGCCACGGGGGTGTCCCGGCTCCGAGCGCGGGGGAAGCAAGGAAGGGGACGGATGGTAGATTAGCGGGGATTGACCTGAGGATTTCCCCAAGCGGCTTAGCCCGAGGCGGGGCGGGGGGGGGCTCGGCTGGGCCATGGAACGGAGCGAGGAGAGACAGGACCGTCCGGCGTGTTCCCCGCCCCCACGCACCACGGGCGCTGTCAGGCCCCGGCTCAGTGTCGGGGCCGGCCCCGGGGCTCCCCAGGGGACAATTCCGTGCACGGGGACAATTTCCCGCACAGCCCCCGCCCACATCTGCAAAACACCCCGTGGTGGAGCCCCAGCCCCGCTATAGCGGGAGAGCTCGGGAAGAGGTTCCCCACGGGTAACCCCGGCTCCCTCGGTCGCTGCAAATCCCTTGGGACCCCCGGACCCCGGCAGGGGCGAGAAGTCTGGGGGGGCTGCGGACCCATCTCCACCGGGGACAACGGGACAAGGCCAAGCCCGGCACGCCGGTAGAGTCACCCCGGGGAGGGCAGGAGCTGCACGGCCACCTCCGCGGCCCCGCCCCCCGGCACACGGACTACTTTGTCACCGCACGCCCGTGTGCCTCCGCCCCCAGCGGAGGAGGACAGGCCCGGCCACGGCGGAGACGAGAGACCCGCAAGGTACGCGAGCGCCGGCCGTGCTAAAAATAACTGCGGCGTGTTAGCAACAGCCTCCCCATTGGCTGGCCGGGCCCGGCGGCGCCTCCGGATTGGAGCGCTGCCTCAGCCAGTGAGCCCGGGGGGGTGTGCGCGGGGGCGGTGCCGGCGCGGCGCGGCGGCCGCCGGGAGATGTAGTGGCCGGGGCGGCCGCGGCGTGTCCCGGCTGTCCGCGGTGACCCCGAACCGTACGGCGGGGTGTTCGCAGGCTCGGGGTTACGTGGGGCCCTGGGGGAGGATGGCCGTGGCGACGGACAGTCCCGGGGCCAGGGGCCAATGGCGGGCACCTACACCCCCAAAGGCTGAGCCACAGCCGCCCCCTGGCACGCTGAAGGCACTCAGTCCCACACACAGCTCTGCACCCTGTATTTTAAATCAGACCCATTACTAGTTCCAGGAAAATGAAGAAAATGCCTAAGGGCACCCCCAGAACGCGTATTTTACAGTCCAAGGTCATACCACCTTGCGCACACACCACTTGAAAAGGGTCCTGGTTGTCCACACTCAAGGCAGCATTTGATCAAAGTAGAACTCCAAACCAGGGGAAGGGACACCAAGAACAGCGTTTCCAGGCTCTTTCAGTGCTGACAAAGCAGAGGGGGAGGGAGAACCGGTCTTGGTGACCCAAGCATTACCACAGTCCCTGTTGCAACAGGGGTTGCTGGCCTGACAACCATCTCCCAAGTGCAAAAATGCAAAGTATTTCTCTTGTCCCCTTACCACAATGGGCCTCAGCATCCTTCTCGGTTTGGTTAGTCCTCACTCACTCAGGACCCCTTTACCTTTGCCACAGAAGAGTACTTCTTGAGGCCAGCCAATGCCACGCATTAAGAAATCTGTTAAAGCTCCTTCCCAGCCACAGCACTACAGCAGCCAGCTTTACTCATTTTCCCACTGATTAAAGGAAAAAAACCAACAACTTTTCAAGTGTTTTGGTTGGTTTGTTTTGGTTTTGGGTGTTTTTTTTTTCTGCAGTGGAAGGGAGAAGGGGAAGATTTATGAGAGCTATTATGAGCAGCCTTATTTTTCATCACTCTTACTTTAAGAGGAATTTAGTTACAAAAGAACACATCTCTTTTTTTCTATTATTCCCTTGCTTTGCTGGAAACAAAATCATGCTGTCAGCCAGAGACCAGGAAATCAAAATGACTGAGCTATTTTTAGCATCATTAAGCAAAAAAAAAAAAAAAAAAATTACATTTCTAAAATTCTTTTACTGTTTTAATAAGGTGTTACTAAGAGGGTGTCACACAGTAGGGCTCTTTAAAATACCTGCGCCTTGACCGTGCTCCTTTAATTATGGCGTTGTCCTGGTACACATGCAGGCAGAGGAATTCTGTCACAGGATCTGCTCCCACATTCCCTGCCATTTGGCTATTACGTCAAAGCAAAGCTACGGCGTCATGTGCGCACAGGGAGGGAAGGAATTGCCAAGCCGCCGGCCAGAGCCCGTTTGGTTGGGTTATTTAATGCCAAGGAAGGGCAGTCAGATTATAATTGGGCATAATTAACACTGCCGTACCCTGAATCCTCTGCACGTTCAAGTCACATGACAATCCCAAGGAAATGAAAAACTCTTTCCTGCTGTTGGAAAAGGCAAACATCTCCAGCTGATGCCCATTATGAGAAAATAACAGCTCCTGTGCAGAGAAGGTTTCAGAAGCAAGATTTTGTCCACACAGCTCCTGCACGGAAAGCTCACAGGCAGACTTCAGGCCTTCACCTACCTTTTTTTTGGTTTGGTTTGGTTTTTTTAAAGAAAAGTAACGCTTGGGGCTCAAAGGCTTGTCAAGACAAGGTCTAGGTGATTCAAAGGACTGGAAGCGTGTTACGGAGCTATTTGCTGAGCTCAGCGGTAGCTGTGGCTGGCAGTCGGTCTGAAGGGGTGTGTAACAAGGAACACCTACATTTCAGAACACACTTGTTAGCACTGGCAACAGTGGCAAATTACTTAATAGGCCAAGAGGTCCCATGTTCTCTCCTTCAGTGTAAATATTTGAAATTAAGGGATTTTTTTTACTTATTACACAACATCCTTTCGATTGACAAAAATAACCCTACCTAGAAAAGTAACAGCAAGAAGATACATTTAGCTCCATTAGGATTGGCAAGCAGCAGCACCATGGGAGTTCAGCTGCCACATTGACAAAGTGGTCCCTGTTCCTCCCACCATTCCCTGCAGTTGCCATGCAAGTGCTTCGCAGCTGGCAGCCAGGGAGCCCCTGAATCTGGCAGCTTAAGACTCCATGGTCTGATGAAGCCCTCCCAGAGCTTGGCCTGCACACAGCAGGATGTGTCTCGTCTCATACCCCCCCTGAGGGGAAGCTCGCCCTTTTAGCATGTGCTCTGGTCTCCAGTACTGCAAGGCAATCTCCTTCTCCTGGACAAGTACTTTAAAATCTATTGAGGTAAAAAAATACTGCACTTTTCTAGGTGCCCTGCCTGGCTATCATTTACTGGTGAACATAAACCATTACCAAGCAAGCAAGGCTGTGTTTTTCAGGGCTACTGAAATGTATCCATTACCCTTGTCTGAATTAGCAGCTTCAGGGCAATGTCCCATCCATGCTCTGAAAGTACCAGGAAGGCAACGGCGCTGAACTGATCTGAGCACCAGCAGCACTTGGCATTCTCCCCAGAGCTGTCTGAGCAAACAAGGCAAAGGGGAAAAAGCCTGTCCCTCCCTCTCTCCACCTGCCCAGTGACTCAGAACAACTAGAAATGGCAGCTTAACTCTCAGAACGGAGACCGATATATCCAGCAGTCAGCGTGAGGGCATCAGGAGTGCCAAGAAAGTAAGTATGCTTAGCTGTTTTTGGGAATGGGGGAAGGGATGGGGAAACTTGTATCTCTATAGCAACCCCTGCCTGGCTGATCCTGCTAAATGATTAGGAACAAGGGCTGCTCTGAAATTAGCTCTTCTAGGGGTCCCTGCACTAGGGGACAAAAAAATAATTCCTAACTTCATTTCTCACTACCTTCACCAAAAAACTTGTGTCATCTGAAACTTCCAGGAAAGAAAAAAAGTACGTACAAACCCGCATTCCTAGTGCGATAATTTGGGTGGCCTGACTGAGGGCAAGTGATAAATTCTGGTTGAAGTGATAAAGTTCCAGGTACAAAAAATCTGCATGTCCTGCCCTGCTTTTAAAGAAATACAGAATTTAACACAGCTGATAATGGCTCTGACATGGACTTCCCAGTCGGGAGCAAGAGGCAGTTACTTTTTCAGGTAGAACTACCTTGAGACAGTGGGATTGCTGTAATCAAAGAGCCAGATTGCTCTGAATCTCTTGGCAAATGGCATCCACATTCGTAAAAAATTAACAAGAAGCTGTGTAGGGGAACCATGGTGCAGGGAAGAAGACGTACAGATACGCTCAGGACTGCAAAACGCTTGGAAGAGAAACCTGACAGAATTAATAGCTGGGGGCAGGAGAGGGAGGAGCAGCTGAGATAGCTGCAGGGCCAGTCATAGCTAAAGCTGTCTGCAGCAGGGAAAAATGACTTTAAAGGGAAGGATGATCACAACTTATCTGCACATTTTCACTCTTACATGAAACACCTATATAGTTAGAGCAGGTAATAGAGGCATTTAAGTCAGAGAGGAGTTAAAGGAATTTGTACTGGCCTCAGGGGAACAGCTGAAATCCTGGAAGAGGCACAGAACGAGCTCTGTACCCCAAGACCACGCAAAGACAACCCTGTTACTGTAGCTCACACTGCTCAGACTAGGAGGACTTTAAAGGCTACAGGGCACACTGAGCTATGACCATAATTTAACCATCTGAGGAGTGTACACACCCACAGGGAGCTCAGTTCCGCTTCTGCACAAAGGCGCCCATTTCCAGATCTCTGCTGAGCCAACAGACTGCTTTTAGCCTGTACTGGTATTTGACAAACAAGCAGCCTCTGGTTTCCAGCACGCACACGGCCAATAGCCCAGAACACAATAGTTGGTTTCCCATTACAGCAGGGAAGGCTTTAACTTATTCACAAGAACAGGATAGCGAGTCAAATAGCTTAGTAGGTTTTAGAAAGGGATTGGATGTTTGCATGGTGAAACAACATCCACAGCCGTATTAGCTAGGATAAGGGTTACAAGCTCAGCGATCCTCATGCTACAGGACAAAATGATCAGTGGCCGGGATCACAGGCAGACAAAAGCGATAGCCGTTCCCTGAAGCTCCTTGCAGCAAGGTCACGTGGCCATAAGCAGACACTGTCAGAAACCAGATAACCCATTGTGCAGGACTAGCTGGGCTAATCCTGCGTGTCCCCAGAAAGCTCCAGAGAGGCTAGGCACAGAATGAACCAGAGAGAAATCCTTGTTGTACAAAAAATAAAAACCCAAACGAAAAGCTTTATTGGTACGCATCCTACAGAAATGGTTACAAGAAGGGGCCTTGGATTAATCTGACAAAAAAAACATGGAACAGCTGTGCTCTCCCTAGGAAGGCACCAGCCATGAGCAGGTTCCTTACAAAACAGGGCAGCATGGAAATATACTGGAGGAATGGAGGAGGGGAGCAGACACATGGGATTGGTGCTCTGTTCTTCAACACTGATGCATGGGGCAATTTCAAATAGCCCAGTAAGAACAACCGCAAGATCTTTCTCCACACCTGAAACGACACTTGCTTTTTACTGAGCTGGTTTCCTCCGTCTGCAAGTGCTTGCCCACCAGGCTTTGTAAAGAGAGTTGAGGCAACTACTTGCAGAGCTTCTGCAAAGGCAAGAGACAGTAATCCTCATCTGCTCTTGCTGATGGTTGGTTCTGATCAGGTTTCAGCGTCATTCAGTCTGTTACTTCTCCAGCCCCAAGTATATTACTGAATCTGTACTGCTTTAGAAAAACATAATCAACCGGTTTCCAATAATAGTAAAGTCCAGAGATGTTCCAAGACCCTCTTGCCAACCTGGCAGGAGGTATAACCATGTACAGATAGGATCACCTCTTCTTGAAGCCATACTTTTTCCTTTCATAGAAAAGATCTGTCTTGGAACTGCCCAGGTTGACGATCTTAGGGCAACCATCTCTCTGTAAGAAGAGAAGATGTAGGTTAGGAGATGGGTGAACACAGAACAATGTCATCACTTGCACAGTTCTAGTAGGTTCTCAGTTCCCACGCTCCTCGCCCTGTCCTCAACACATATTTCAAACACTTGTGCAGACAAACTGCCCTCCAGTGCTGGTTACCAGTAAGACAGTGGAACAGAGAAGAGTATGGATGCCTTTTCAGGACTACTCTAGGACATTCTCTTCCTCAAAGCTGAGATGGAAAACAGCTCATCTAACATCAGCAGTTTAATGAAAAGGATGCTCAGTGCCTCAAGACTGAATTCTTTCTAAATTAGGATACACAGGATTTATAGGGCCCAGAGGAATAACCTTTCCCCTCCTTAGTCAAAAAGAATCTTGCTGCTTTAGATGTCACCAAGCCATTCTTGTGTATAGGAGCTCCTCTCAGCTGTGACAGCAGAACTGAATCTCAGATTTCCCGGATCAATTACTGCAGAGGCTGTATGGTCATCTTGGGAGAGGACAGCTGCCCACAGCAGCTACACAGATAAGTTTTTGTACCTGAATTCCAGTAGATTATGAGAAAAAAAGCCACAAGAAAAGCAAGGGGAGGGGGGGGACGACCCACCTCAGAGGTGTGGTTGAAAAAACAAATTCAGAGCTGCACCTCTTCATGTACTAGGGAACATTTGTCCATGGGCCACCTGAGCCCAGCATCTGCATAATTCTTAAAAGCAAAATGTTTTTTCACAGCAGCTGTGAGGGGCCCAGCAGGCAGAGGAATGTGTATCCTTGGCTGATGTGTAAGCCTGAGTGCATTAGATTTAGAAAGCCTCTGGGCAGATGTCAGATGCTGTGGAATCTGCACCCAAGCTGTCCAGCTCCGGTGCCGGAGATATAATCTGCTGGGGAGGGTCTGCATGGTAGAAATATCAGGAGAGGTGGGGAACAGAAATCATCCTTCCCCCACACACCTAGAAATGCCACAACCCCTTTCTAGCTACTGTCTCCTTATTTGATTTTGAACCTCAATAGTAGGACTCTTCCAAGCCTTGTCTCCCACGATCCAGGGAATCTGTGACAATCTTGGCAGCATTATTGCAGGGCTATGTTCGTTCTTCCACCTCCTCCTAAGAAGGCAGCACGTGAGCATGCTCCTGTCCCCAAGAAAAGATTACTTTTTGCAACTCACAGGTATACTGGGTGACAAGGTGGGATTCTGGCCCTTACCACAGACTGAATCAGCTCTTCATCCCTCTCTTCACCAGAACCAATGAATCGAGAGTAACCAGGCCCTCTGCCTGGTGCCCAGTAGCATTCCACCTCCTCCCTTCATTTCTGTATTTGCTTTCTTGCTTCACTATCTTCTTCAGTCTTTCTCTGAGAATGATGGAAGTGCTGTGGCTGAAACTTTGGACAGTAAAAGCTTCAGGTAGAGAGATCTTCCCCTGTTTTTCTCATTCACGTCAGCACCAGATACCATATTTGTGACAGGCAGCAGCACAAGCAGCCCCTTTCTGGGTACCCTACACTTGTGCCAGCACTTTTCAATCCCACAACTCAATCATGTCAAATCTGCTGTTTCAGATCTGCAGCAATACCTAACATTTGAGTTTGCTGCTACAGATCAACTGTCTTTGCTCACAGCAACCTTCACCCAGGTGTCAAAATACTCCAGACCTGTAATTCTCCTCTAGCTCTGTTTTCTACAGTTCTCCCTTGCAGAGCAGCTGGCTATTTCACACCTGAACCAGACATGATAAGCTACAGGTGAGCTTAGGTTATGAAAAACACCTGTTGGAAATCCATATGAATTGATAAAAATAAAACCAAGCCTATTTTACTCATGACTTATGAAGCCAGGTGTCTTTGTTCCAAAGTCAAGTCAAGAAAACTACTGGTTCTCGCTGCATTTCTAAAGTAGGAGGCAGCACCACCATCACGGCACTTATATCCATGTTCAGGTATGGAAAAGATTATGGTCCTGTCAGATCTAATGACTAAATTCAAATGAAGACCTGCCCCTGTCCTGGATTTAGCTGAAGGCCTCTAGAGAATACACAGGCACTGCAGAGAATTAAACCAGCAACTCAGTCAGCTGAGGACATTCCTGTAAATCAGTTTGAACCATTCTCTCAGCACATCTGTCATTAGGGTGTGCATGAAATGACATCTGCAAAGCACCAAAACTGAAACAGCCTTTAACAGACACTTTAACAGTCATCAGGCCCATGTTTTGGGAATATTGGAACTGCAAATGTCATGTTCTTGCTCTTCCCTGAGGTCTTTCTAATACTTCATTGCAGTTCTTCATGGCCTGCACTCCTTGTGTTGGATTATTAACAAAAGCCCTAGAAGAGGTGAACAGCTGCCTCATTTCACATGTGCAGTGCCTATCTTTCAGCACAAGATTATAAAAAGATTATAGCAATGACTACAGACAAAAGGGACCATTACATCAAAAAGTGTTAGCAGAGAGAAGTCTACAGTACGGACCATTCAAAAAAAAAAAAAATAAAAAGAAAATATAAATTGTATGGAAAACAAAGGTTTTGATTCCAGTACCATATGTGCCCTTGGTCAGTGGCTGATAATGGACTTGTAGTGAGAAGCTGCTTTTGCCACTGCCTGTGCAGTGTCTGGAATATTTCTGACCCTAGTGAAATCTAGGCTGGAGATGTTGCAGCAAGGTAACAACCTGATGTGGTAACAAGCAGTGTGGGGAGGAAACAACTGTGAGTGCGCAAAATAGTCAGAGATCCTTAGGGACAAAGAGAGTTACCATACCTCAAAATGCTGCAATATCTCAAAATGCTTTGCAAACAGCGGGAACTATCAACAGGGGAAGAAAGGTATGAGGTACTGCAAACCGGTGCCAAGCATCCCATGTCCCAACACGAATTTCAGGAGCTCCACGCCCCTTAAAGGTAAGCATGGCTACTAAGTAAAATCGGGATGATGACCTACATCCTTTTCCTGGATGGTGCACTCCTTGCAGTAGTAGGCGTCAGACACTCCCGGGCCCCCGCAGATCACGCAGCGCCCTTGGTACGAGCCGTAGTTACACTCGTCGCAGATGCGCACCAGGGTGCAGGGCCGCACGTAGGAGTCACAGATCACACACTTGCCATCACCTGCAAGCACAGCAGAGCCTTTGGTTACGGAATGTCCTTTTCTCCACCCCCACATCGAAGAGAAAAAGCTTCCTAGTGAAAGAACTCGCCTGTACACTCAAAGACAATACCACTGAACTGCAGAAATTTATCTTGTACAGGGCACAACCTTGTATTTGCGCTAAGACTTGAGAGGAACAGGGGGCAGTAGCCTACAACATTTGAGGCTTTTTAAATTTATTCATACATTCACAATCAGAGAAGAAAACCAAAGTTACTTCTTTGTGATTAGCCAACACTTGCTTTGATCATGCTACTACTTTTCCTGAATTTTTCACTTGCAAAAAAAATGCTGGACTGGCAAGACTAGTGTCCTTACATACACAGAAGCAGCAGTGTAAGCTACTTCCACAGTGCCACATCAACAAAAGTATGGAGTTATTGTCCTCAAAGAGATAAGAGACTGTACTCATGGTCCCTTTAATCCTTCATCCGTGAGAAGGCCAAAGAAAGGGCAAGCTGGCATAAACAGCCATTTCACAGAGTTGCTCTTGCTCTCTCACAAGGAACTGGGTGAAATTCAAGCACTCATATCACACAGGCAAGGAGCCATCACATGCCACTGCCACTTTCTGCTGTGTTGGGCCTTATCCAAAACACTGACCTATGGATGAAAAGGCTTCATATCCTATTACCAGTTCCCAAGGTATCTAATCCTGACTCCTGCAAACGGCTCACCTAACCTGCTCTTAAATCTCCAGCATGACAGCCCTCAGCTATTACCAATGGGAATCTGTTTCACTGCCAGGCACTCTTGAAAATGATCTTTTGCTTGACTGTCCTTTTCGCACTTTACTACTTTCATACTACTTTTGAGTCGCAAACCACTGACCTTATGTCTTTTGTTCCCCCACAAGGATATAACAACAGATCTTTCTTCCCTTTTACAGCTGAGCACTGGCATTTGATTCTGTGGGGTTTTTTTTCCTGCTCTAACTTTAGAGGTTCTCCATCCATTTTTTCTTCTACAGACAGAAAGAAGAACGTTTCTCGAGGTATGATGAAGCCATTTTTAACCCCTGCTTTAAAATGATCAGGCTGATATTTCTGCATTATAGATATACAAGGACCCATTCAAGCAGTCACCACAGCCTCAGCCACTGGAAATGCTGGCAGTACATACCCTAGGACTGCATTTGCGTTTTGAGCTCATAATTTTTTAAGTATTCCTTCAGTTTCACTTGCAACATGCAAGTAATTCTTCCCACCTCAAAGAATAACATCAAGTTTGTGGTTAAAGCAAAAACAGAATAATCCGACCTCTGAATCCAAACTGCATATTCTAACCACAGCACTATGCTCTCAAGCAACTATATGTTGAAGCTATACTTACATTTTTCACAAAGTCTTCCAATTGCTGTTAAAAAACAAAAAAGAAAAAGAAGAAAAAAGTTATTTGAGGCAGAAGCAGGACAAAAATCTAAGTAACTACAGAGCTTGAATGTCAGAGTTATCTTCTGCAGTGATCAGGTAAACCACAGAAACAATCTGAGCATAAATACAAACATATTTATAATAAGCAGTACATATCGTGCTAGAGACATTTACCAAGATCAAAGTTTCGATGCGCTGTGAACGCACAATGACACCCATTGGCAGTACGAAAACCTACATTCAATATTCCATTTCAAACACAGCCAATGTGCCTGACTGAAGGAAATCCTGTGCAAGAGTCTTGGCATAGCTTTTACACCGGTTTAAATGGGAGGAAAAAAAAATAAAATCAAGTGTTTATTTAAGGCAGCCAAAATAGCCTTTTACACTTCCAAACATGAAAGTAGTTATATGTATCTTAGAAGTCTTGTCACTTGTGTAGGAAACTCACAACAATGGTGTTAGGAACTTGGATAAATGTCATAAATATCAAGTTCCAAAGACCAGATGTCCAGATTCACAAAGAGTAAACAGTAACTCAGCTGGGGTCTGGGAGACAAGGGATTTGTCAGAAGATTAATTTTCAACACAGACAGATTAGGTTAGAAGGACTGAGTGTTCTAAAAGGAGGTTTCCTCTGCACAGTGCTGCCGAATATTTTGTGTTTACAGATCTCGCAGAAAAGCTGCTTCTTAAATATGCTTTTCCAAGGAGCGACGAAAACCTGCAAGGGATGCCTCGACTTCTAATTTTCTATAAGAGTTCTTTAAGACTCAACTGGGCAAATTCTGACCGAGAAGCGACAAGGATACATCTCCTTCCTTCAGGCATAACCTGGAAGACAACTTATCTCGCAGCCAGAAGGATGCTCCCAAGTGCTGCTGGAGCCATAACGCACGGCGGGGCAGGGAAATAAAACGAAAATAAAGCAGGGAAGGAGGGAGGGAAGGAGCGAGGGAAGGAGCCCCTCTCCCTCTCCCCTCCCCCACCGCCCAGGCCGCGCGCGCACCCAACGGCCGCTGACGGGCCCCACGCGCGCGCGCGCGCGCCTCCCGCTCGCCCCGCGGCGGGAAAAGGGGCGAGGGGACCCCTCCATCCCGTGCCCCGGGACCCACCGACGCCCGCCTGCTTGCGGCAGAAGATGAGGTCCGGGTGGTGCTTGGCCATGGCGAGGCGACACCCGCCCGACGCTGCTGCTGCCTCTGCCGCTGCGGCCCGCCGAGCGCTCACCGCCGCGCCGCCCCCGGGTCCTGGCCGGGGTGAGCCCTGCGCCTGACAAAGCACCGTCGCCGAGCAGATAAACGCGGGAGATTGCCGAGATAAATCCTCCTCTAGGGAGCCGCTCCGCCACCCGACTCCCCCCGCCCGGGGGAGCCCCGCATTGCAGCCCAGGACCCCCTCCCTGTGGCGGATGTGTCCCTGCCAGGACCCGCGCAGCCCCGCCCCCAGGCGCGCGCCGGAGCCGTGAAATGGGCCGCGTGACGCCATCGCGGCGCGACTCCATCTTTGTCAGTGAACAAAATGGCGCCGTACTGCGTGCTGGCGGCTCGGCTCAGGGTGAGCAGCGGCGCCCGGCGGGAGGGGCACCGGGCGGGACGGGCACTGGGCGGCGGGCGGGCGGCGGGGACAAGGGCACTGCCCGCCGGGTGACCGGGAGGGAGGCTGCCCGCAGCCTCCTGGCTGGGCCGGGCCGTCCCCGCCTCCGCGTGTAGGTCAGCGTGTCCCCGGCGCGGCCCCGCGCCCCGTTTCCATGGCGATGGCTGGGATGTCGCGGCGGCGGCGCGGCCGCTGCCCGAGCCCCGGGGCAAGGCGTCTCCCGCCGCTGGGCCCGGCCGGCCGTCAAGGTGAGCGCAAGGTGACCGGATCGGCGGGGACGCGGCCTTGGCGCCGCCGCCTCCTCGCCCGCACAGATCCCGCGGGGCCGGGGCCGCGACCAGAGCCCCGGGCCCAGCGGGGCGGAGAGCCCGAGGGCGCGGGGACGAGCGGTGAAATAAAAGGTCTTTCCCGGGGGCGTGCATTTTTCTTTCCTCGCCTTCAATTGCTTCCCCTTATCAGTGTGGGGCAGCACAAGGTGACTCCTTGTGCTGAGTGAACTATCTTTTGGCTACGTTGCTTCAAAAATCCTATTTTTAATATAAACAGAGGCCTCTGGGTGACAAAAATACCAGAGTCTCTATATAAAGGGGACCTAGGAAGGGTGGAAAAACAGATGGGACAGACACATAAACTACTGTATTTTTCAGGACAGTAATAATGTGTCTCACAGTCTTGTCTGTCATGACCTCTAAAACTCACATTTGCCTGTAATATGAGCTTGCCACAGAGGTTCCCTTCCTTGAGAGATTGCCGTGTTTGATATGTACTCAATAATAAAGTGTTCATAATGTTTTAAAAGACTGGAAGGCAAATATCAGGTGCAATATATTTTTTAGGGCTGCTAACAGGGATATGGTTGCTCCCCTTAGTGTAAAGCATGTGATAAGGGCAGGCAGTGTAACTTCTCAGTTTCCCACTTGTGACCTTGGTCAGTGTGTTCCCTTTTCTTAGGGAGCCAAAGTAAGAGCGTGTTTGGCTTTTAGTATTCTGAAAGTACTTTGTGAATCTTAATTCTGTTTTTTTATTACTTCCTTACTTTAGAGGTAGGTGTTTTAGAAAAGTATAGATTTGGGTGTTTTTTAATTTAAACAAAAGTCACAGAATAGCCCCATTTCAAATATAACTTGGTATAGTTGTTCTTAGTTGTTAAATAGCTTCTAGTTTGTACTTTGAACAGAAATGACTACTCATAAAATGAAGGCAAATCTTTTATTAGGGTAATGAATTGGTTCTCATTTTATGGTGTGGCACTGCATGAGAACAAGCAGTCATTTGCTAAAAATAATATGGTATAATGTAAAACAAAGGCTGTGCTGACACAGTCAGTATGAGGAATTTAGTGTTCTGGGAGGTTGTCTTCTGTTACCAGGCTCAGGGTGCATGTTTTGTTTCCCCCCTGTGAAGGACTAAATCTGTGGCAATCAAACGTGCCTCTAGGTGACCTCTTAAGGAGGCAAAATTTTTTTTGTCCCCATGTAGCTGCCTAGAGGTTAATGAATATGAGCATCATCTTGCCAGTCACTGTGATAGTGCCAGCATTGACCATGACACACGTTATTAACATTGATTCTACCCACCTCCTGTCCTGGAACTGTTTTGGAACTGGAGCTGCATAGAAAGCTTCCCTCTGAGGGAAATAAATTGGAATTAACCCGACTTGGACTGAATGTCCTACTTAAAGTATAGTTCTAATAGCCTGAAAGGGTCAAGATCTTTCTCCTGCCTATCTGAGATAATGCTTTTAGGAGCATTCCATTTCTCAAGCCACATCGGCTGAGAATTGACCTAAAGAGAGGAGTGTAAAACTCTTAAATTGCCTGAAATATCAGCAGTTTATTGAAGACGTGGTAGATAAGTACTGAAATTCTGTATGGGTAGCTTTGTGTGTGCTGGCAAAAATCAGCGTTGGCCTGGGCTAAACTGGTCTTCAGAACCATAATTGTGGTTGCTCTTCGGAGGTGGATCTAGAAAATTAGACTGCATTTACAACTTGATTATACCACTCTGCTTTTCTTTTTAGGCTGAATCGTGGTGAATGTTGGAAACTTGGCCAGAGATCGTAGATCAGGGAGGATGAGAAAAGATGGTATTTTGGGTTTCAGCTGGGATTTCTAGGACTGATTTCCCAGATAGAAGTGTAGGTAATGTGGTTGCTACTCTTTTGAACATGAGCTTTTGCTTACCGGACTTGTCTAACTTACTGGCTGCCAAAATGCAAGTTAGTTTCTGAATTCAGACTCCTCTTGCATCTGGGCCATTCACTGTATTGAGCTAAATGCAAGATAACTAGGTTGAAATCTGTAAAGAGAAGTGTTGACTTCCTGACAGAGACTTCAAAAATCATGACCCATTTAATAGGCTGGCTTTCTTGTGTCTTTTAAGGAAGCTTTTCACCTGGTAAAACACCAGTAGGCTTAGGAGCCCTGTAGTGATCACTGCCATTTCTTTTACTGAAACCTGAACACGGACATTCGTATTGGGATAACGGATTCAATGCCAGATGAGAGGAGATCACTTGGCAGCTGTTTGGTCAGCCTGGAAATTCCTGTATAAAAGGGAAAACGTATAGATTGCTGGCTGCCTATTTCCTTTGGCTGTTGGTTGCAAGGTGCTTCTCACTACTCTGTATAAAACACACCATGGAAGCCTCCCAGTGCACTACTACGTTCCCTCTCACTCAGGGAAGAGTGAGGGGGAATGAAGCTGGGAACTGTTAGGCTTGTGACTTTTCCTTTATCTTGCAGTTCTGCCAAGATGAAGTTCTGCCAAGTTCTGTTTCTGAGGATGCAATGGATAAAAAACCAGGCAGGGAGAGTAGACAAGTGTGATGAGTGATACATTGTGGATTCGTTATGAGGAGAGATCAGACTTTTGAACCAGGCAGTGTATGCTGTTTACTTGGTGATGGTGGTGGAGCCTCAGGCTTGCTGGGCATCAACATGAGAACAACCATATTGAATCAAGTTAACTTCCAGCAGAGGAGAGATATGGGATTAGATTTACATCCCAGTAAAATGAAGATAGCACTTTTTTAATAGGTCTTTTAAAAAAGTCTCGTGTAGACAAAAGTGATTCTCTAGTCTCCTGAAACTGATTGGCCTAGGTGATGAATTTCCCCAAGTCTTACTGGCCATTACAGAAACACACCTTCAGTTTTCCTGACTTCTCTTGCCAATTTCCGTGTCCAGACAGAATGCTTTACCTTAAACAAGTTCCCTTCCTGCTTCTGGTAGCCTGCAGTTGTGGTCAAGCAGAAGTCAGCTACTTTGTAGTGCTAATTCTGTGTGTACCAGCTGAGTATTTATTTAGTATTTGAATAAATACTACATTTCATTGTGCTGTTTTGTGAAATAAAAAGATACATAGGCATGTATGTTCAACTGAAAGGATTCTACCTCAATTTTGTTTGAAAACTCCCTTTGTAGCTCTTTTTGGAGACCTTGCTTCAGATTTTTATTATAATCTACTTTGGTCCCAGGCAAGACTAAGATGATATGAGGCCACTGCCATTACTTTAGCTTGCATATCTGTTCTTTTGTATGATGAAGTAAGAAGAAATTACTGCATTAAACCAAAATATATTTCCTGGTCTGGGCAAGAAATTATTTTTCCATGAACAGTGATTAAATCTCTCAGTGTTTTTTCCAGCCACTTTAGCACTTGGAAACTTTCATGAGACAATGGATATCTTGTGAGGTAAAGACATTTCCACAGCATTAACCGTGCTGGGTAAATACTTAAGTTAGGGGGGAAAAGGCAGAACAAAGTAAACATAAAATTAAGTGGCTACCAGATAAAGTTCAGCTTTACCTAGTAGGTGTGTTAAACAATGAAAAGCTGGGTGGTGTCTGATGTGGTTTGGTTGTTGTTTGGGTTTTTTTGTATTTTTTTGTGCTGGTGGAAGAACAAAATGTCTCAAGTCTGACACCTGTGACAAGTTCTGGAAGCTCTGAGCTTAAAGTGCAGTACAGTGAAATTTGATGACTGGGTTTCCCTTGCACTCCTGGAGGAGCAGTGCCCTCTTTGTACCGCCAGGTTCACATTCTTCAGATATTCTTTCATGAAAATAGTGTGTAGCTGCCGTAGGTCTGTACTGCTCCTACCAAAAGCTGTGTGTATAATGGCTCAGGATCGTTTGGGAAAAATGCAAATGGCACCCTTACTGCCAGTGTGCTGGCTACTGTGATCTCACCTAGCTTTCCTGAACTTCTTATTGTGAAAGATGCTAACAAATGTCATCAAAAGGACAATAAAACAAGAGACTTGGCTGAAAATTGGTGATGTCTCATTGATTGTGATTATTTTGGGCAATGTTCTCAATGCTGGTAACAAGAAAATTGGTAAAAATATCGACAAGGAAACATTAAAATGCTTTAACAGATCTAAAGAATCAACTGGTATTTTTGACAAGGCAAAACCAGTGGTAGGTATGATGATTGTGTTCTGCACAAAGAATATTTGCTGATTAACAATCATGCACACAAAAGGGGTGTTTAGTGCAATACCACAGTGTTTATTAACCTGCACTTATCGAAACCTTGTAACGCTGGAGTAGAGGATGAATAATAAAAAAGCAGGATTTAGATTAGAGTTTCATTCTGGAGGAGGAAGAACTCTGAATTCTTGTCTGCAGTCTGTTTCCAGACTTCTAATGCTGATGACTGAAACTTTCAAAGGATGTAAGAAATGCATGTGCCAAATCCTTGGAAGTTTTTCTGGAGGCTGCCCTCTGACTCAGTTTTCAAAGCTGCGTGAGAGCTTTTAGCCCTGGGCACTGACCTCTCTCTTTCAGGTCAGGTGCCTCGGCATAGCCTGCCCTTCTCTTGTGTTCCAGGAAACTGTCTCACCGTGGAGGCTGCCAAGTGAAATTAGGGCTTTTTTTTCATGGCATTTTGTGCTTATGTGTTCAGCTCACAGTATAGTTCACCTGTTGTGCAGTTAACTCACCTGTAGGGTAAGTGCAAGGCTTTTCTCAGAGGAAAGGTGAGGGTGCCGTTGTGAGAGTGAGGTAAATAGCACCTGGATCTGTGCAGCCAGGTTGGTGAAGCTGATGTGGGTTTTTTCCAGATCTTGCCTCTCTCCTGCTCTGTGTTACATTGTAGACCAGGCTTGTACATCCAAGTCTCTGTAGCTAGGGTTGAAACACAGCTAAGCTTATATGGAAATACAGTAAGCTTTGTAGGTATGCAGGGACTCTGCCTAGGAAACTTAGTATGTGATGGTGGAACAGAGGGGTGTCTGCTCAGACCCATGCTGTGTCACCTGCCAGTCCCTGAATGTCAGATCAATGCCAGTGAGCAAATACAAATCTAGGGTTAACTTGCTTTGGAAATGGTGTTGGTTCCTCTCCACCATCGCTCTAATATGTCAGGATTGTAACAAACTGGTGTTTAAGAATTGTTTCAGCATTGCCTGAAAGCAGATTTCTCTCTTGAAAGTATAAGGCATCTAGTGCCTTAAATAGAAATGTAAAATAACTTAGTAAAATGCTACCTGTTCTGGGTAACCTGGTGTCTCACTGTTTAACATAATACGCAGTATTGTATGATCAAATGTTCATCAGTGCCTTTAAAAACCTTTGCAATTTTTCTGTTCCTCAGCCTGCAAAATCCCAGTAATAAAACTGAAAAACATTTGGTTCATTGATATGTTACAGGAATTCTGTAAGGTTCCGGTGCTAATACTCTCCTTTTTTTCAGCATGCCTTGAACAGTGGGATACGACGCTACCATGTTTCTCCTGCCTTGTGCCAGCGGGCCAAGGTGGCCATGAGCCACTTTGAACCTAATGAATACATAAATTATGAGAAGTTGGAGAAGAACATCAACATTGTCCGTAAGAGGTAAGAGTGGAGAAGGGAAGAAGGGAGGGATCAGCGTGTTGAGTTTAGCTCTGCAGTGACAGGAGAGGAGAAAAAAAAAGTCATGGGGCCCTGGCATAGGGAATGTTTACTAGGGAGAGCAACTTTGAGCAGTGGCAGTTAATAATGTAGTGAAGCATGAGTTGTAATGTCTCCATGTAGTGGTGGGGCCCTGTGGGAAGGGTTGAAGGTTATGAGGAATCATTGCAACATGCAGAGAACCAGGCCAATGCAGAGGAGGTTCTAGAAAGGACTTTGTCCTCTTTGTTTAATGCCCTCATTGAGGAGTCTTCATGTTGGCCCTTGCCCCTTTCTAGGGCAGCAGCGTGTGGGCAGTAGTCATTATAGGATAAGGCTTCAGTGCACTGTGAATGTTCTCAACAGTGAATGTTCTCCTGTGTTCCGCTGTTAGGCATGGAAAGGAGGGCTAGGAATCTGTAGCATATGTAAACGTAGTGACCTTAATCTGCTGATAGAGGCTTGTGTGCCTGCTAAATTGTCATTCCTGCTCCACTTACTGTGGCAGTGGTTTGTATGACACGTCCTTTGGTCTTTGCATCCTTTGTTAAATGCAGTAGTTCTCATTTCAAGTTGTTGTCTCGACTTAGCTACTTCCCAGAAGATCTTACCACTGACATAAATAGATTCCTCAACTGATACAGCTCCAGGATGAAAGGTCTGAGGTCACAACATTCCACTTAGTTGTACTTGCTTGCTGTGGGATCTGGTATTCGTGAATTGAGTCTGACCTCTGTTTCACCTCCACATTTGCTGTCCTGAAGTATAACTCAAGAAATTAGCTGAGTCAATGCTTCTTTTAGTATACAAAGATTAGAAAAGAAAGCATAAAATGACATAAATTCATACACTTTTGAACTTTTCGAACTGAACCATTTAGCCGTTGATATTTTAGTGCTATAAGAAGAGCATGCAGGTTTCTGTATGTTAATAGGTCTTAACAGTCTGAGCAATATAAGGAAGTGTTCTGTTACATGCTTAAAAGGGCAAATGTTGAAGTACACAAGATACAGATACTAAAATTATTTTCCCCAGGCTTGACCGTCCCCTGACCTTGTCTGAGAAGATTGTATATGGACACCTGGATGACCCAGCAAAACAGGAGATTGAGCGGGGCAAGACCTATCTGCGCTTACGGCCAGACCGTGTGGCCATGCAGGATGCCACAGCTCAGATGGCAATGCTACAGTTCATCAGCAGTGGGCTGCCAAAAGTGGCTGTGCCTTCCACAATCCACTGTGATCACCTCATCGAAGCCCAGTCAGGTGGTGAAAAGGATCTTCGAAGAGCTAAGGTTACTATTGCAGAAACTTCACTTCTGTCTGCTTGAAAACCTCCTTCCAGTCGAAGAAAGAGCTTATTTTAATTTTTTCCCAGGAGAACAGCCATGAGTCAGATATGGTAACAGATTGCCTGTGCTGGTCAGCTCTGTAGATAGGTGAGATGCACCAAATAAACAGAGTAAATGGATCTTTGGGAGTTTCTCAGCTGAGATTCATCCATTACATGGTTTAAAGGACCACAAATGTAGGAAAGGTAGTCTTGAGCTGATTAACGATGGAAGCCTAGATCATGTGTGTGTTCTGGAGAGAGAAGATATTTCAGCTAAAGGGAGAGAAAAGATCTATTTCAAAGGGGAAAAAAAGGAAGACAGATTACTCTGTGTTGCAGTGTGAAAAAATGACTGAACATTGCACTGGTGGTATCCCGTGAGGGGGAGGCAAGTAGTTATTTTCCCAAAGCATTTGCTAGTGATTCTCTGAAGAGCAATAACTGAAGCATGTGTGGCTTTCAGGGCTCGTGTGTGTAAAAGCACTGAGGATGTTGGTTTTTGTTTGGGAATTTCAAAGTCTTGTGTGTCCAAATGCTGATTCACTGCCTTTTTTAAATTTCTCGCTGTTTTACTGTTTATTTGTCCCCTAAGGGGCTTCTGTAGTATATAGACACATTCATCTCTGTCCTACATACCATGATGCCTCTGCCAGGGAAATCTTGTCAGAGCCAGGAGGAATTGCACCTTGAGTATTGATACTAGAATTTACAGTGAACAGGGGTCAGCTGCATTTTAAGATTTTAGTCCATATCTATTCTCAAAAACTCATGGTGTTGAAGTAATTGCTTCTGGCTTTCTCCTTCAGGCCACAGTAAGATAACTTACACTACTCTGGAGTGAATTTGGGGAGTTCTTGCTCTGCTTGTCTTAGTCCTAAGTTGTGCAATTAAGAATTTGAGACTTACTAAATCAGACAGTTTCTTTTCTCCCATTAACCTCCTGTCTTCCCCTTTCCCCTATTCCTGCATTTGTTCTCCCTCAGTGCAATTATATTCGCTGCAGCCCTGAGCTATGTCCCTCCTTTGCCATCCACTCTGAGCAGAGCAAGTAAAGGTCCTGCTGCCTTCTGACTGGGTTCTGCTGCTGCCAGTTGGCACACAATGAATGCTGGCAGGCCAGAGGGTGGTTTGGATTTGCTCCTGGCACTTCAGCATGCTTTACTGGGGGAGGGATGCACAAACAGAGTAAAGTGACCCGGCTCTCAGTGGAAAACGAGGCTTACAGAACTGCTGCTGCCTCATGGGAAACTTCAGCAAATGTGTGCTGAGACAATTCTTCCATTATCTCGTTTCCCCTTTCCCTTTATTCTGAAGCTTAGCTGCATGAGAACAGTCTTTAAGAAACTCCTTGTAGCGCTTATCTTATCTACTCTGCCACTCCTCTGCCAAGAACTATCAGGACATAATAGTGTCATACTTCCTTGGCAACCATGGTTTTTCTCACAAGCAATTTTCACGGTGTGACCTCCACCAATAATGGTGATACTGCAGCAAGAAAGGCAGCATTGTGTGAGTCTTAAACAAGGGACTTGGTAGAATGAGAAATGACACTCACCAAATCCCCTGGTAGCAAGCAACTTCCAGTTCCATTTCTTTATCTGTAAAAATAAAGCCAAAACACTTACCTAAGAGGTTTGAAATGTCTCCAAAGCATCTGTAAAGGAAAAGGAACACCTGGCAGAGAAGGAAGGAGCAGCTAGAATAAGTGAGGGAGACAAGTTAAAAAAAATCCCTGAAATAGAAAAAATGAGCGGAACATTTTTAAATGCCTTTTTGGCGGGGTATTCCTTATTGGCTGTTGCTGTTTGGAATTAGAAACTAAAAACGATGCTTTTAGTAGAGCTACAGGTGGGATAGAATTAAGTGGCCTGTTACAACTGTGTGTCAAATGGTCTTAGTTCCTTTTGCTTTTAAAAGTGGTGTGCACCTCCCTCCAGCTGCTGCAAAACTGTGAAGCAAATTGCAGATAGGTGTGTGAGGGAAGGGAGTGTGTTTAAATGAGCTTTTGATGTATGGAAGAACAAAATGTGTTACTGATGCTCTGTGTTTCCCTGTGTGAACAGGACATAAACCAGGAGGTGTACAACTTTCTAGCAACGGCTGGTGCCAAGTACGGAGTAGGATTCTGGAAACCTGGGTCGGGAATCATTCACCAGGTAAAGTGTGTGTGTGTTTGCAATCTTTGAACATGCAGTGACTCTTTTACTTTATGGTGAAGAGAGAACTTAAGTGCAAACCCTTAAAGAATTTCACCAGCTGAGGGAAACAACCTGCTTTCCACAAGGCAGGTCGAGATTTCTTACTTGCTCTCTCTCAGTTATCTTGACAACAGTGGGTTTTTTTAAAGGTTATTTTGGTCAAACTGTAACCTGATGTGTGATTAGGTAGTGCCAATGGCATGCCATGTGAATCACAGAAGCTTGAAATACCTTAACTGCTTGTGGACTGGCTCCTCTTAGTACAATCGGAACAGTAAGGTGATGCCATCAAGATGGTTTCATAGGGTTAATGTGAACTGCTTTTGGTGCTAAGGAGAGCAGCCTTGGTAACATACTTTTTTTAGGGTTATTATGTATGCATTTGCTTCCATAAAACCCAGGAGAGTATATGAGGACACCAAACAGAGCTGCATACTTTTAGGTGCTCAAGAATGGCAACACATAACCAGTTGCTATGTGAATTTGAATAAAATGCAAAACAGTTTCCAAGTCTGAGATTCTCTTGTTATTTCACTTGGATCTAAAATGAGTATGACTGTCCTAAGATAACTTACCACTTAATGAGGCTTTTTGGTTTTTTAAAACCAACACCTCTATCAGGATTTCCCTAAATTGCTTGTGGTTGATTTGCTTTGTGGGTCCAATACTCATTTTTCATTGTTCCTCTGAGTCTCAGGCAGTAAGAGTTGAAGAGCAGAATGAAGCAAAAGTGAGAGGAGAATGGATGAGTGGTAAGCATCCTGTCAGCAGGCAACTTGTGACAAGAGTCAAGAACTCTCTCCTATGTTTTCTTAGCTACAAAATGAGTTACTAAGGTTACCTTAGCTTAACGTGATGCAACAGGTGAACTCTTCAAAAGGTTATGGGAACATCTCAGGTCATTTGTGCTGTGGAACCACTCATGACATCTGTACATGGCAACATAGCTCCGTGCTATGGCTCCCAGCTTTCTTGTGGCTGACTTTCTCTGGCTGGAGAAAACTGGTCATGTTGTATAGCTTCAGAGTCCAGCTCTGGCAAAGTGAGGCTTTGGAAGTGACCTTTCTCCCACAAATATATTAATGTGAGCCATAAACAAATAAAGCTGAAAGTTGTAAAGCAAAGCTGTAGTCTTTTTAATGAGGGATCACCTTAGTTCTGTTCAAGTTGTTCTATGATGCATGTGCTGTGAGTTCCGTGGTACCCAGAGAGGGTGTCCTTAGTGTTGGTGTGGCACATATGCAATGCGAAGTTCATTAGCTTGAGTTCTCCACTTTATCAGTATCACAGAAAACTCTTTTTTTTTTTTTTTTTTTTTTTAACTACATAACCATTTTGTGGTTTTGTTGGTAGTTGAAAAGTCTTGCACAGAATCACTAACAGCAAAAAGGGAAGGGCAGCCTCTTGGTGAGGGATTCTTCTGTGTGATTGGGTTTGGCTGGCATCATGAACTGGAGGAGCCTATTGGTATTCTACTGCTATGAGAGCATAAAGATCACAGAAGGTCTTGATATATCCAGTCTAGCATTGGATAAGTGAACTGACTTGCTCAGCAGTTTATTAAGGGTGTGGAGACTATGGAACAGGCTCTTGAACCGTAACAAAGGCTAACTAAGGTGGCACCTTAGGAAAAGCCTAAAGTGCAGGGAAGGATTCGTCTAGTGAAAAAAATTGTGATTGTTTTCTAATTTTTTTATTATCCTGGGACAAGCAAGGATCCCGAGGCTGAGACTGTGCATTACGTTCTGCACAAGGAGCTTGAAACAGAAGAGAATTTCCAGCCCAAACCAAATTCAATTACGTTCTTGCTACTGAAATCTGCAATTACAAACTGATCTAAACTCTTGTTCTTGTCTTCTTTCCGGCTGTCTTCCCCCTCCTTTCCCAACAAACAAGCAAGCAAACAATCCATTTTTATTTTCAGATCATTCTGGAGAACTACTCCTACCCTGGGGTTATGCTGATTGGCACAGATTCACACACCCCAAACGGAGGTGGCTTGGGAGGAATCTGCATTGGTGTGGGTGGAGCTGATGCCGTGGATGTCATGGCAGGAATCCCTTGGGAGCTCAAATGCCCAAAGGTAGGAGCACAAAGAATACTTATCTGTAATGTGAAGGGTGAGATATGTGTAAGGAACATTGATTTTCAACCACTGTGTATATAAGGCATCATATACCATTGCAATCTGAAAGCAATATACCCCACAGGGAACTATATACTATTACCTTTCTGAAAGGAAATGATGTCAGTGGTTTTTTTCCCCCCATTAATGTTGCTTAGGTTATTGGTGTAAAACTGACTGGCAAGCTCTCAGGTTGGACTTCTCCTAAAGATGTGATCCTGAAAGTGGCTGGCATCCTCACTGTCAAGGGTGGAACAGGCGCCATCATTGAATACCACGGGCCGGGTGTGGATTCGATCTCTTGCACAGGTAAGACAACACAAATCTCTTACCTGAAAGGAGTGTTGTTGGAGCTGAATGTTGAGTGTTGGAGACTGGGAAGGGAATCAGGCAAGAAGGACTCAATGTTCTTCCTTAGCGTGGCCTGGTAATTCATACACTGCAAACTGGGAGAGTTGGGTGAGCATGGTGTAACAAAACAGCACTCCCCTCAATGAAAAAGTGACCTCTCTCCATTAAATCTTCTTGTGACTTTAAGAACATGGGATACTTAATTGTGAAGAATCCTGTAAGATGGTACATCAGGATAACAGTAAGGGTGGAGGTATTCCAGCATATACTTAAGAAGGCGGAGATGCCAGAGATAAAGGATGACATTTTCATTTCAGCCTAAAATATGCTGTGAATAGAAAAAAGAAACAGGTTAAAGGGAGTATATGTGTGACAGTGGCAAACAAAAAGCTTTTTAGAAAAGGGTTGTGGGCAGAGGATAGAGCAGAAAGGAGCAATTTGTAACATGCAGTCATATACTAGCTAATTGTGGGTCTTGGGTGCTGAATTTGAGCCAGCAAAAATTGCACTTCTCTGTAATGTGCTAGCTAGGACCAAATTACAAGAGCTGTCCCTTCCTTTGGCTTGAAGCGCAGCCTTCAAGCTGGATTTCTCCTCTTAATTTGTCTGACTTGGCTAGAACTTGGAATATTTGGTTTTACAAACTGAGAGCAATTTGGGATTTTTCTTCTGTGAAATCAGAGGAACTTGACCTATGGTATCTGTTCCTAGCTTGTTAATTGTAAAGCAGCAGCTTCTACAGCTCCATTGCTGTGTCCTTGAAAGGCATGGGTAATCCCAGTGCCGTGAGCAAATATTTGGGATTATTTTTCTGTGTTCTGACACTGGAAACATTTTATTCAACCCACTACATTTCTCACAAATGTCTGGTTCCTCCAGTAAAGATAAATGAGATGGTAGGGAGAGACAGGACACCCATTGCAGGTAGCAGAGACACTGCTCACTGCTGTAAGTGTATTTGATGCTCAGTGCACATGGGGGTTCCCTGTCATCCTTTCCAGTATCTGCAAGAATGAATGTGACTTTCGGCTCCTTCCTTGCAGAAAAGTCTGGTTGCAGGCACTGTATTGGTCAGAATCATGAGAGGCTGAGCCAGCCATTATGTTAACAGCATGTCCTCTCAGCTGTGGATTTAGATTCCTTTGATCCCTCTTGGCTTTGCTGTCTTTTCCACGTACTGACTTTTGGACAATTGGATGGCCTTGGACTTTCTTACTGACCCCATGGTCACTTCTCCCACTTCTTCTCTAGGAATGGCAACAATCTGTAACATGGGAGCTGAAATCGGAGCTACCACGTCGATCTTCCCGTACAATGCACGCATGAAGAAATACTTGGGCAAGACTGGGCGAGCTGGTAAGAGGGTTTGGCGGTTGAAGTGGGTAGAAATATGGGTTCAAGTGAAGGTGTGTTCTGGGAGCAGTATCTTCCTACAGTGGTGTCTGATGTGACTTCTGACCCCATGTGGTCCTGTAGGTCATCTGCTGTAAGTAGAAAGTCTGTAATGAAGTGGCTGGGGAACTATATGGTGGACCCTGTGTGTTTAGCTGTTCCAAACTTTTTCTTTTCTCTCATATTTGCTGCACTTTTCAGATGCCCCTTCTTTCTTATTCCAGATATAGCTGCACTGGCAGATGAATTCAAGCAACACTTGGTACCAGATTCTGGTTGTCAGTATGACCAGGTGATAGAAATCAACCTCAGTGAGGTAAGGCTTTCTTTCTTCTTGCCATCTTGGCTGTCGTGACATGACTCTGCTTTGTGTGAATGAGGATCAAGCTGGGAGTTGGATGCAATACCCCTGGCACTGTACTAGAATATGTAAAATACACTCAGGTCTGCTTCACTCACAGCTTGTGCTCCAGTGTTCTTGTAGGAGAATCCTATTTAAACAGATTCCAGATAGAGCTATGAAGGGCATTGATTTGCTGCTGTGTTTTGGGGTTATTCTTTGCTACTCTAATTTCTGACTTTGTCACCGTTTCTTAAAGCTGAAACCACATATCAATGGACCTTTCACTCCAGACCTGGCGCACCCTGTGTCAGATATTGGTGCTGTGGCAGAAAAGGAGGGCTGGCCTGTTGATATCAGAGTTGGTGGGTAGCATTTGCTCTTTCCTCTGCCTTCATACTTGGGGTATGAATGTTGCTGTCTTAGGACCCAGTCTTTTCATTGCTGCTGTATGTCCTTTGCCTTTGGTGCGGTGTCATCTCTTCATGGCCATATTTGCTGGAAGGAGAAGTGACTACCTGGGCCAGGTGTTTAGGATGAGATCAGGGACAGTAGGAGGGATTTTAATGTTGAGACAGACTAGTTTTTTTCCATTTTCAAAACTTTTGAATGTTTGGGTTGACAGAAATGTTACCTGTTAAAGAGCACTTCTCTTAACAGTCTGCGGCATGGATTTGTCTGTTGCAAAGATCTGTCACGAGCATGATTGTCAGCAGTTGGCTGTTGAGCTCTCAGGACATAGTAAAGTTAGTACTTTCTGTCCTAAAGAGCAGGCTTGGAAATTCACTTGGAATACTCACTTTTGGGATGGTAACCTGTGGGTTGACTTCTCAACCTTTGCCCATGGGGGGAATGAAAAGACTGGAAATACATTGTAAAGCCACATCCCAGGTGGGAAACCTATTATTCAACAGTGTTACAAATGGGATACAGTTACAGCAACTGTAACTGAAAGAGAATTTATATTTTGCTGGTTAGCACCTGTCAGGATTGTACAGTATGTCCTCATGTGGTCTTCAGACTGTAACAAAGCATGCTTGCTTTGCATCATTTCCTCCATTTCTTACCATCTTGCTTTGAAGTCTTTTCTGTCTTTGTGGAACAATACCTCTCTCTGGTAATTTGCATAACCAAAGTGCAAGTAAGTGACACTGAGATCTTGTAAAACAATAACCAGAATAGTGACAGGGTAGTGTGTTTGACTGTGCAACCTCCAAAGCTGGACAAGGGATTGCTTGTGACCACAGTATATTGCTGGGTGGCTTGGCAGTGTTAGTACCTGAAACCCTCTCAGATTCCTTGTCAGCAGAAAAGGTGGTTGTCCCTTGTTTTTTCTGCTGAGAGACAGGTCAGGGAGAAGCTTCCTAATACCAGGGCTACAGTAACCACCTCCCTGTTCTGTCAAACACCACAGGCTTGATCGGCAGCTGCACCAACTCCAGCTATGAGGACATGGGACGCTCTGCAGCCGTGGCAAAACAGGCACTGGCACATGGATTGAAGTGCAAATCAAAGTTCACAATCACACCAGGTTCAGAGCAGATCCGTGCCACCATTGAAAGAGACGGTTATGTGAGTATGGCTACTCTTTACACTTCCAAACAGTAAGGGTTAATTCTTCAAGACAGTACTCAGGGGTCCTGAGGTGATAATGGAAACCTCTCAAACTTTGTCTTCACTTATTGCTGGAGGTACAATTACTGAGGTAGTAACTATCCTTGTGCTACTGTGCCTGTGGGTCCTGCTGTCACCCTGACAGTGTTTTGACCTGATATCTTTACTATCTGGACATAACAGGATCGGAACTGAACAGAGATAAGACAGTTATCAGGAACTGGGGCCCTGAGGAGATAACAGTATGCACAGCAAGGGATGCCTCATGCTCCTGGAATTCTGTAGATGGCCATGACTGACAAAGGCCTGCAATCCAGTTTTCTCATTTAAGAACAGTTTAGAAGTGAGCAAGCTCTTTTGTTGGAGGGTGATTCCCAATTTAGACAAAACTTTTGGCAAAACTCATATTTGATTTAAAAAGGAGTGTTTCTGTAGAGGAACCATTACCTACTTTCTTCCCTTTTCTGGGAGAAAATGATGTTTTAATTACTTTACTACTTAGTAAATGTTAGATACTGTCACAGCATGGGGACCAAGTCTTTACATGTGGGTATGCCCAGCCAATACTTAAGGCCTCCTCCAACCAAGTCCACAGTCATGTCTTTCTTTAACAGCTCCCCCCTTACTTGAGTTGTTTGCGGGGTGGACTGAGCAGGCACACACACACGCTTGCACTGTGGCCAGTTCTCTCCTTACATGGACAGGAAGTCTGTAGGATATTAATCAGACCAGACACTGCCCTTCAGTCAAATACCTGCAAGTAGCTGGATTGTTCAAGTTGAAGCAGGTAGAGAATGGGAACATCATGGCAAGTCATCCTGTGCTCTTCCCCAGTGTTAACTTACAGCCTTACTGGGGTCAAACCCCATATATTTACAAAAGTGACTCAAAACAAACAAGGAGGGGAATTTTTTCACGCTTGGTGCTTTCCGTTAGTGTCTGCTTCTCCTGAAAGAGCAACCCCAGAAACTTATTCCAGATTTTCTACCAGTAACAAAGTTATTCTCTGCCCCCAGGCGAAAATCCTGCGAGAAGTTGGAGGGCTGGTTCTTGCCAACGCTTGTGGGCCATGCATTGGCCAGTGGGACAGGTAAAGTGAAAGACAGACCTTGCTCTAGCTTTGTGTCTTTTAGCTCTTAAAGCGCTCTGTGAAGCCAAATGGGATTGTAAATACAGCACACTGGGAATGAAATGTTTAAAAACCCACTGGCCATAGCTGTCTGATACGCACTGGAGGAGGAGAAAAGACAGACTGCAGATTTATACTGAACCTCTAAGTGAATGAAGCTGTAGAATGGACACACATTCTGGAGTCTTTTTATAGTAGGCAAAAAATGGGAGAGAGATGTTATCTGTGAGAGAGGGTGGACTGAAGGTTGTATGGTCCTTTTAAAACAGGAAAAATGAATTGGTCCAACTTCAGTCATTGGAGTAGCAGGAAGAAAAATTCCCAATAGAAGGGATGGGAGACACATTCTCATGTGGCTTTGTCACTGCTGATGGTGGACTATCCAAAGGCAATGTACTTAGTTGGTTGTTTAGACAGTTCAGCAGTGCTATGAAAACTACTCCAAGACTCAGTGACTTGGGTTTGCACTGCCCATTGTTTTGAGTCTTTGCTTAAGAAACGTGTCCAGGCACCAGTTCATGTTTCTAAAAGGTAGTGCTGCCAAAACAAAGCTGGGGGATTTTAGCAGTGAGACATCTAGAAGCAGTATCCCATTTAGATCTGATGAGCATGTTTGCTTCTTTCACAGGAAGGACATCAAGAAAGGAGAGAAAAACACAATAGTCACATCCTACAACCGGAATTTCACAGGTCGCAATGATGCCAATCCAGAGACTCATGCATTTGTGACCTCTCCAGAGGTAAGAAACAGCCAGAGGAGGAGCCATGGAATAGTTCAGGGTGCCTTGGGAATCAATTCTTGTACCTACAGGAGAGGCCCAGTGTGGCTTGATTAGTAGCTTGGCTGCTGGCTATTAGACTTAAAAGACTTTCAAATGAAGAGATGGAGGGTAGAATACACCTTTAAATTTGTCATTTTTTTCTTTCAGATTGTCACAGCCCTGTCCATTGCTGGCACTCTAAAATTTAACCCTGAGACAGATTACCTGACAGGAGCAGATGGGAAGAAGTTTAAACTAGAGGCACCTGATGCAGATGAGCTGCCCAAGCTGGTAACTGCACAGTCTGGAGGCGGAGGGAGGGAAGGCCTGACAATAGCAGTGTTTTATATGTACTGAGAGAACATTCAAGCACTGACCTTTTCCTTGACATGTGGTGTTATTGCTAGAATGGGAGCAGTTGTCTGTTCTTTTATGTGCTGTTATCTGCTTGTTCTTTTATGTACTGTTGTGGATGGCTGAGGCTGATGATTTTCCTTTCTTCTTTGGAAGGAGTTTGACCCAGGCCAGGACACCTATCAGTACCCTCCCAAGGATGGCAGTGGGCAGCATGTGGATGTGAGCCCCACCAGCCAGCGCCTCCAGCTTCTTGAGCCCTTTGATAAGTGGGATGGCAAGGATCTGGAAGACATGCTGATCCTCATCAAGGTCAGGAGCCAAGTAGGGGAACACCAGCTATGACAGGTCTGCTCAAACAGAGGTTTGCACAGAAGCTGCTGGAAGCTTTGGACATGCCTTTGAGCTGTTTTTGATTCCCTCCCCTACAATCACATTGTCATGGAAAGTGAACCAAGGGTCTTCCTTCCTTCCAAGTGTTTCCTTCTGATACTTCTTTCTGTTATAACTAAGATACTCCTCTCCTTTGGGCCAGTGGGTAGCTAATACCATGAAAAATGAAGCTTGTTGTAGCATGGAATATGATCCTGCCCATACCATGCAGTCTGCAGAATTAGCTCCAGTTATAACCTGCAGCAGAAAGGTGGATGGGTTCTTTAATTAGCATCTTTAATAACTGACTGTTCTAAGATGTATCTTGTCTGAAATGGGGTCATTGGGAACTTCTCATCCATCAGTATGCATGTTGGCTTCCCACTTTACAGAAAATACTTCATAATAAAACAGTGCAATTTGGTCTTTTAATGGAGACAGGGTTTCTCCTCTCTGCCTGAGTTAAGAGGATGAAAACTTCAGTTAATACAGTTATGGGTTCTGAAATGCAATCCCTTAGGAACTGACCTTTGGGAATCCTGATGATTCGGCAGAGTTGCAGGTACTCCCAAGGGCCATACTGAGCTGCGCTTAAATTTTGGACAAGGCAGTTCCTTTGCAAGCAATTTGAGACTTACCAATTGGAAGGCCATTATCTCTGGTTGGGAATTCTGTTCTGACAAGCTGAGAAGGCTTATGTGCAGTTTGGAAACTTAGAGGATAACACTTGGCATCTTGCTGAAGTCCCCCAGCAGAGAGGCTGAGCTGTAGCAGGAAGGGCTTAATTGCTTTTTGTACCTGAAAAACCTGCTGCTGAATGAAGTGAGGACATGGCAGGAGATGTCACAGCTAAGCTAATTTTTGTAATTTACCCTTTGGAACAGGGCTGTTCTTCCTACCCAACACAGGCAGAATGCCTCAGAGTGCCTTGATTCTTTAACAGATGTGCTTGTCTTGGGTTTGTGCCTTTAAAAAGAGAGGTGATGATCACAGAGTGGGTAAGGTTGGAAGAGACCACAGTGGGTCATCTGTCCAACCTCCCTGCTCATGCAGGGCCATCCTAGAGCACATGGCACTGGATTGTGTCCAGACAGTTCTTGAGTATCTCCTGTGAGAGAGACTCCACAACCTCTCTGGGTAATCTGTTCCAGTGCGTGGTCACCTGGACAGTAAAGAAGTTCTTCCTCATGTTCAGGTGGAACTTCCTGTGCATCAGTTTCTGCCCATTGCCTCTTGTCCTGCTGCTTGGCACCACTGAGAAGAGCCTGGATCCATCCTCCTGGCACCCTCCCTTCAGATACTGATGGGCATTGATGAGGTCCCCTCTCAGTTGTCTCTTCTTGAGGCTGAACAAGAGATGCTCCAGTCCCTTAATCATCTCTGTAGCCTTCTGCTGGACCCACTCCAGGAGTTCCATGTCACTTGTACTGAGGAGCCCAGAACTGGATACAGCACTCCAGATGTGGCCTCAGCAGGGCTGAGTAGGGGGGCAGGATCACCTCCCTTGACCTGCTGGCAGTGCTCTTCCTAGTGCACCCCGGGATGCCACTGCCACAGGGGCACACTGCAAGCTCAGGGACAACCTTTTTTCCACCAGGATCCCCAGGTCCTCTGCAGAGCTCCATTCCAGCAGGTTGGCCCCCAGCCTGTGCTGATGCATGGGATTATTCTTGCCCAGGTGCAGGATCCTGCACTTGTCTTTGTTGAACTGCAGGCATTTCTTCTCTGCTCACTTCTCTGACCTGTCAAGGTCCTTCTGAAGGGCTGCACAGCCCTCGGGAGTATTGACCACTCCCCACAATTAATGCTTCACAATTAAAAGTGTTGAGGAAGGGTCAAGTCACTGCTCCATCCTAAGACATTCTTCTCTTCTACTACCCTTTAGGTAAAAGGGAAATGCACCACTGATCATATTTCTGCAGCCGGACCGTGGCTTAAATTCCGTGGCCACCTGGACAACATCTCCAACAACCTGCTCATCGGTGCCATCAACATTGAAAATGGCAAAGCCAACTCTGTGAGGAATGCATTAACCCAGGAGTTTGGCCCAGTCCCAGACACAGCCCGTTACTACAAGGTGAGATGTTCCCCTGACACATCTATTTTAAGAGGATGTTTACACTTTGGGCAGTGTGTGCCAAGAATGAGGATGTTTGCCTCCTGCTCTCAAGTAACAGCAGTTGTGAATTCCCTTAGCACTGAGGCTTTTTCTTGGTACTTATTCTGATGATTGCAGTTCCTATGGGAGATTCAGTCCCTACCTGATAGGGGGAAGAGGGAGGAGGATCCCATGACTCCAAGGGGACCAGAAATCATAGACACAAGAGGAAGAACTCCTTTAGGCACTGCACACCTCACAAGGCATGGGTGTCATTAGACTGTAATTAAATCTTGCCACCTGTGACTAGTCTAATGTTTAAACAAATTACAATCTTATCCCCTTTACTCTTTATCACTTGGTTTTGAATCTCAAGAAATGTCCTTTTACCCTCTGGACAACTTGGCAGTTGTCTTGGATTGGCTCTTCCCGTAGAGAGAGGTTAAAATTTTCCATATCCTTTCCAGAAGTAGAGCAGAGATCTTGGCTGGTGCGAACCTTGGTCTGGCACAGCACCATGGAAGGAGAGGTGGCAGGAAAAGGAAAGAAGGAATTTGCTCCCAAGGAAGGGAGCAGTCCTTCCCAAGAAAGGATTTGGATCCCAAGGGCAATCCTCCTCAGCCTTTGTCGGCAAAGGATGGCAGTGCCTAACTGCTGTGAAGCACTTAATTCCTTTATTTCTCTCCTTTCTTAGAATTGAAGGGAGCCTTCTGGGAGAAGGTGTCATAGCACAGCAGTGTCAGTGAAACACTGAAATTAGATGTGTGGGTGGATATTTATTGTTAATTCCTCACTTGAGTGGCAGCAAAAATGTAAATCTGTCTTTTGTCACAGAAAATGGGTGTCAAATGGGCAGTTATTGGGGATGAAAACTATGGTGAAGGATCAAGCCGGGAGCACGCAGCATTGGAGCCACGTCACTTGGGAGGCAGGGTCATCATCACCAAGAGCTTTGCCAGGATCCACGGTGAGTCACGCTTCCCCTGTGGTGTGTGTAAACAGGATGTGTTTGGTTTGAGTGGAAGCAGTGTTTACCTTGCCCTGGGGGTCAACGCCTACAGGCATGAACCTCACCTGCTGACAGATGGCAGGGGGTCCCTCCTGTCAGGAGTCCTGTTACATATCTAGTTAGATATGCCACAAACAGCGGATATGCTGATCTTGCTACAAAGATAATTGTTGCTGGAATGCTACCCTGAGAAGCACTGGGCAGCCAGAAGGTAATCCTGCTTTCCTGCAGTGGGGCATGACAAGAGTGGTTGGCGGTTTGTTCTCTGCAGAAACCAATCTGAAGAAGCAAGGTCTACTGCCTCTCACTTTCGCTGATCCAGCGGACTACAACAAGATCCATCCTGTGGACAAGCTAAGCATTGTGGGGCTGAAAGACTTTGCACCTGGAAAGGTAACAGTCTGATGTCTTGTCGTGCCCTTGGGGGCAGGGATGTGCCACTGATGGGAACAGTGGTGAGCTGTGTGCTTGTGAGGCAGCACTGGCAGTGGTGGGCAGTGCAACCTCCCAGCCAGGCAAGACAGTGGCCTGGGCGGCCTACAGGGCAGGTCAGAATCAGACTGTGGTGTTCTGAATAGTGACAAGATACCCTTGTGTGATACTCTGAGTTCCTGTTGACTTAAGCATGAGTGTTTCCTACAAGGAACTGCAACCTCACTTTTTATGTTAAGACCTACCTTGAGCTACAATTTTCCCTTTTCAGCCCTTTAAAAACATGTAGGAATTTTCCTGTGAGAAACTTCAGATAACTTGTGCCCTTGAAAGAGAGGGGGGAAAATAAAAACTGTCTTCTTTCTTTAGCCTCTGAAATGCATCATCAAACATCCCAATGGGAGCCAAGAAACAATCATGCTGAACCACACCTTCAATGAGTCGCAGATCGAGTGGTTTCAGGCTGGCAGTGCCCTGAACAGAATGAAGGAGCTGCAGCAGAAATCAAGCTAAGTGCGCACAATGCCCCAGTGCACTGGACTCGATTCAGCTTTGGCATTTTCGTGAAAGTGCAATTCCATGCCTACTGTTGGAATAAATGTCTGATCAAATGTAACCATAGCTTCCTTTTTGTTATGGTACTTCCTCTTCACTGACACTATGAAAAGGGAGTGCAGCTAGGCTTACTTTTGTCTATTAAATTCCCCTGCTCCCTTTTTCTATTTTGGCTCAGTTTCAGTTGTCCCACAGTTATTTATACTTGGAAATAACCAGCTAAGGTGGGTTTGTCTGCTCACTTGGTTGTTTTCTGCCCATTCACTTTACTGATGGCTAAAGATTTAAAATGAAAATAAAGAATGTGACCATCTCTTCTGCCATGTGTTATTGTATTCATCATCCTGATCCCTGTCACTGTTGCTGGGAAGGTGGGAAAGAACTTCTTGTAAATTACTGCTATATGGAGCAAAAAACAAACAACAAACCACAACAAACAGTAACTCCGCAGGGTAAAATAAAGAGCCCTCACAGCTCTCTTGCACTGTTTAGCCTTTGACATTAACCTATTGCACTCGAGGCTCCACTCGTGGCCATCACCACCTTCCCCACTACATTCCTGTCTATCGCAAATCACTGCCACTACTGCAGTAATGACAAACGTGCAAGAGCACCTCATGTACCTGCCCTCCCAGCACTGGGTGCTAAAGTAGTTTCCTCAAGCACAACTTGTAACAGGAGACGAATGTTGAGGAGTTCTCTTCATGAGAACTGCACACAAAGCCATGTAGCTCCCATCTCACTACACTGCTGGGAGCTCTGACCCTGTGAAATGGGAGTTAACAGCTACTTGGAGGTACTGGGGTTGTTTTCTTCCCCTGCTCTGGCACTACCATAGAACAGCCTCTGTGGAAGCTCCTTACTTGTTTCACCCAAATTTCCACCTACACAAACAGCTGGGGATTTTCTGCAAAGTTTGTTTTCACCACAGCTAGATGGCTGCATGTCAGCACTGCTGCTCTGTAGGTGGTATTCAGTAAGCAGCTGGACCTCAGTTACTATGTGAACCTAAAGAATCCTAGGCTCCCTTTTAATTAGGGCAATGCACCACGAATAACAGTTCAGAATTGAGGGGTTCGAACGACGCTGCAGGGAGGGCGCTGGTGACTCAAGGCTTTGTTTTCGCAGTTGGAGGTTAAGCAGACCCACTATCCCAGGGAATTACAGCCCCTTCCTGCCAAACGTGGCTGGCTTTGTAATTATGTGCAACATCACTCTCTTGGCAATAGGCCCTGCATAGATTTTACTCACTGTTTTGTTCCCCCCTCTCCTTGTACTGCTGTCAGGGAGGGTTGATGGCAATTGTTTGTCATTGGCTGCTAACACAGAGCAAAGCGTTGGTCTCAACACTGTCTGCCTTGAAATCCAAGTAGCTAAACTGCAGGAGGCAACTGTTTTCTTCCTGCTAGGCAGGAAGCTAATAGTTTCCCCACAAATTGTACAGGAAGGCAGGCTGTGTGGTTTTTACTATTTATTCCATTTACGGTATTAAGACACCCCCACAAACAAGAGAGTTTGGAGCAGCTTGCTCAAGCAGCCTTGGTCCATTCAGTTCATAATTACATATTTCAGTCAAACTGCAAAGTTTAGCTCATCCTACATAAATACAGCCCACCCAGTAAAGTAATTCCATTCAGCACAATAAGCAGCCTATAGCTTTCCACAGTGGTCATCTTCACCAAGCCTGAGTTACTTTTGGGTAAATGACTGTCATTCCCATTCTTTTTGGCTGACTTCATCTATGGGTGAAGTTCCCATTCTTAGCAGAACATTGCCACCATCTCCTCTGCTCTCCCAGCAGCAGCATTTTCCAGGTCTCTGGAGTACCACACTGCTACTAACTAGTTTTTTGCTGTCTCTTCTTAATTTCCTGTCAAAGGAAGGGCAGGTTTCTACCCTCTGAGATCAAGCTTTCAGCCCAAGGAAGCTGTACTTTTTGACAAGCTTTCTCTTCTGCTTTCACTCACTGAAGTCAACTCCTCCTTAATTCAGGCAAGTAAAGACCTCCCCAGTTTTCCTCCAGGGCAGGAGACCAAAGCTCCAGCTGAGTTTGTTGCTGCTGTGCTCAAGGCTTTTTGTGCCTATAAATTCCCTTCTGCAGATCAGTGGAGACATGTCTTGAAAGCGACTGTCTCTCTCTGGCAGGTTGGAAGCTGAAGGGGAAACAGAGAATGGCAGGTCTAATTTCTCATTCAGCTTCACAGAAGCAGTGAGCACCAGCAGGATCCCGTTATACCCCAAACATCCATCGGAAAGACCTTCTGTGGAGCAGGCGCTGATGGCAGCTAACTGTTTGTCCACCACGACAGGAGGCCCAGGCCAGGCTCGCTGATTGATCCCTGTTCACAGAGAGAAGATGAGAGGGTGCAATTTTAAACTGCATATAAAATACAGAAAAATGCCTAAAAATGTAACATCTCTCCCCTCTGAGTTATAGAACAGAGCTGTCACTGCTTCAGATCTACCTTTCTCATGCATTGTACTCAAGTGGGTCTTATGCCAGAACACTGCAAGGAAAGACTTCAGCTGCTGCATAAACCTTGATGTGTGACTCCCAGCTCTGTACTCCTCATACGCTCACTCCTACTTACAAATCCTGCATCTGCAGTCTGCTTTAAATCAGCCTCCTAGGGGAAAATCCACCAACAACCACAAAGTGTTCCAATGAAAACACTCAGAGCAACCGCAAGAACAATCTCGTTTCTCCCTTTTTCCACTCCGTTCATTTTGTGACTCTGCTTCACGGTCAGCTTAAAGCAATCAGTTCCTTGGGAAAGGGATGCTATTTTAGACACTGAACAAACCACAGCGCTCACAAGGCTCTATGAATCAATGCACATAGTTACCACAAGAGTGTATGGTGCCTCTTTCTTCTGGACTTCTTCTGTGGCAGTTGAAGTGGAAGCCTCTGCAGAGCTTGGACCTGTCGGTGATGTATCAACAAACGTTTCATCCACGACTCGGAAGCGGATCTCCTCCCCAATGTCCATGTAAAGGTCATGGGCCCCTTCTTCTGTCTCGTATTCCCACACCCACACCTGCTCTGCTTCATCACTGGCCATGCCAAGGATTAAGGATGGAAACAATCAGCATTCTGCTTGACAGATCACTTTCTGACAGTTCTGAGAACAGACTCGATTCAAAGCCTTTTCACAGTTATTTATCAAACCACCATGTGCTGTCCTGGGTCATCGTCTATACAGTCCATGACCCATCTTCCTTCTGATTTTTCTGCTTCAAGGTGTACACTGCTGGGGTACCCACGCCCCAAAAAAACCCAACAGAAAAGACCCCCAAACAAGCAATCCCCCTCAAACCCAAGATGACCTCGCCTATCACACTGAAGTACATCAGACACACATGTATGTAGACATCACATGGAGTAGTAAAACCCGCATTCTATCTTCAGCAGCAGCCAAGACTGGAGGCAGGGATTACAACTCGGCTGTTCAGGGGACACTGCCATTCATTTCTATCAGCAGGCACAATGATCCTGCAAAACCTAATGAGCGTGAGGGCCTGTCTAGCTGTGATAACAGTCTGTGGGACTTGCCCGACACAAGGGCTTAGCTTCTGCCGCTGAGCACCTTCATTGTTGCAGTGGTGAATGCCTGTTGGGCCAGCACTGCACAATCTTTCGAAATGAAGTAGTAAAGTTATCAAAGGTGATCAAAGGATACAACTTAGCTGGCTGCTGCAGGGATTCTGGTGGGATGACAATATCATCAAAGAATCCAATAGAAACTGCGGAGAAAAGAATTTGATTAAGACTGAAACAATTCTTTGCAAATGATGTTCCACAGTGATTCCTAAAACGCATTTCTAGACTCATTCCCTTCCTCTCTCAGGAAGGACATTGAGATTATGCAGGAATTATTCTTTGAGCCACAACACTCAATGTCCATTGGCAGCAAAGAAACCAACCGGCTGAAAGTACACACAGCAACAGAGGGCACAGTCTTCGTGCCTGCTGGGAAAGGAAAAGGTTGTTTGGAGCAGGAATGGAAATGAAAGCGTTCCAAGAAATGAGTCAGATGCTATAGAGGTCTGTGACAGAAAAGAGCTAAGAAATCACAGATGTAACACGTTAAATAAAGACCAATATAAACTTAGAACAGTCCCCACCTCCCCTTAAGATTTCATGATGTTGAATTTTAACAGAGAATGGACCATGCTCCATCAGCAACAAATGCAGCCAAGGTAATCTCATTGCCCTAATTTAACAACTGAGCAGAGGAGCTTGTTTGCGTGGAAGACTTCTTCAAGAAAGAAAAGCAACTCATCAGTTATGTATTCCATGACTCTGGCAGCACTCTGTGCTTACAAATACATTTCCCTGCCATGTTTTCAGGTATAGGAAATGATGGTGAATTTGCACAGAACTATAGGAAAAACGCATCGGACCAACACAAGCCGATACTTCCACTCTGAAAAACACAAGTTGTGTTAACTGCAGCGAGACAATTAATCCAGTCTATGCTCCAGATGGGCTTGCCTGTTCTTCTTGGGCACGCACGTGACTGACAACAGGAAAGGGGAGTGCAGACAAAAGCATCGGGGCAGGGAAAGCTGCCAGGCTCGAACTACCAACCACCCTCAGCTCAGAGCAGCGCGAGAGGCCAGCGACAGCCTTTACCCAGCCTACAGACAGCATCGTTCCACCCGAAATCAGTGTTTCGGCAGACCCAGGAGCCCTGCAGCTCACGTGTCCCTAATATCAGAAGTTGCGGCTTACCGTGGACGCCATCCTGGCTGCAGCTTTTAATCTGTCCAATCAGGATCTCATCCAGGAAGGGATGGAAGACCACATAGCGGAAATGCACTTAAAAGAAAACACATCATCACCGTTATTTCCATGTGAGTGAATTACACTCCTTCCACAGGATGGCAGCCATTAAAACAAAATCCCACATCCTATATGTCCCCTAAGACACTTAGCCAGTTTCTTTTACAATTTCTTTACAGGCACAGATTAGGTAGAAAAACAGGAGTAAGAGTTCTGATTCCTAACTGGTTTGTACGAGTTCTGACAGCAGCTGACCAGCAGTGTCCTGCTCCCAGCTCTTCAGTCTTGCAAGAGTCAAAGTTCACAGAATGAAAGAGTAAGCTGAAAAGCATGGAGCAGGTCCTCTGCTTAAGTTATGACAGGAGCATTCCTGCATGATGCTTCAAGGCCAAAAGTATCACTTGAAATTATACTTTCTTGCAATACTTCTGCCTTTTATCTTTGTCAGCGATGTTGTATTTTCCTTAAATAAAATATTTTAAATCAAATATTATCAGAGTAAATAAGATTCTCTGACATAACTGGATTTTTCATCCAGGTTAGATAAAATGTTTCTAACTAAGCACTTGGCATTTATAATTATAAGAATGCTATACTAAGACGATCTCATCCAAACAATGCTTATGAGAAATTTAACATCATTTTATCTGTTCATACTCAGTGCTCCTCTTTCACATAAAATCAGGCAGTGCATTAAAGAAAGTTATTACTTTATATATTACTTTATATATAATACAGCAGAATTTATCAAAGTGCTACCCCGCATTCTGAAAGCAGAGGTTTTTTCCCCAAATTCAGAGAGAATATATCCTCTTCTTTCAGTTAAAGGAGTAATTCAAAGTTAAGAAGTTGAATGGAGATTAAAGCAATCATGAAAGCCTGACATTTTCCTTCAGTATTAGAGAAGTTTTTATTTGCTGGAAGCAAGTTGTACTGGAGTTAAAATTTAGACAAGGAGAGCCACATACAGTCAGTCCAGTTCCCTTCCAAAAGGAAACATTTCATGTGGAACCTACGCTTCCACACTGTAAACTGAAAATAGAAAAATGCACCTCTTACCAGTAAAAAAAAACTTATTTTAACTTAAAAAAAAAAATAATTTGCTGTTATGCATTTACTTCCAGATTTTACTCAGATTTACCAAGAGTCAAAGTAAAGAAATCAGTAATTTCTTATTAAAAAAAAAACAACAACAACAAAACCAACAAACCACACTAGAAATGTATGCTGAACCAGAACTGTCTAAATTTCAACAAAAATATTATAGAACTTCCAGCTAGGACACGAGCATCAAATGCTGTGCAATTATTATATGTAGAAACAGGTTTCAACATTCTAGCTAGGGAAAATAAGCTTCAAAAAGAAGAAATACCAGAGGAATGGAAAACAATTATTGAAACTTATTTTCTACATGCAGATTTCCAATAATTTTCAATTAACTTATCCCCTTCCTTACCCCACACCTATGGCTCTAATTGTAGAACAGAGATGGACTACAGGAGAAGACAAGCAGGAGTGGCTATTTAAAGCTGTATTTGTACCCAAAAACTGCAAAGAAAAGAAGAGACTTTCACCATGTTTGTCTTGCCCTCGTAACAGGAACGGAGTTAAGGCTGTGAACTCAAGGTTGTTACTTTCCCTAACAACTGAACTCAGCCTACATTTCCAGATCTTTACTTAACCTTCTGCAACACTATATAACTGAGGACAAGCACATACCTTTGGTATGTGATGCCCCATCCCCAGGAAATATGTATGAATCTTCCAGCTTTGTGATATCGTACAGGCAGATGCAGAGCCCAACATTGTACACGACCTGCTCAAAGAAAAAAACTATTTGAAAGCAGTAAATCAACCCACCAGGTTAGATCAAGCAAACTGTCAAGTTCATGCATTATGGACAACTTTCCAAAAGGTAGCAGCAGAAGGGTGGCGAGATGGGAAGGAGGCTGTTTGGGTGCACTGCCTTCAACAGCCCCAGCATTGCAGGGAAACCCCAATTCAGCTGTTATGGGGGCACGTGTTTTCACTGGCACTGGAAAGAGCACTGCTACAAACAGAGACCCTTGGGGAAACTGGCAGATCAAGTTCTTCTCACAACTGACAAGACAGTAAACAGCTCCCTACAGACATCATTCACCATCCCCACAGCTTGTCCAAAGGCTTATACATACTTTTTTTTGGAGTTACACTGTCAAAAGCCTCTAGGCTTGACTTTGTCTTAAATTATATTAGCTATGGGGATACAAGGCAAATTCTTGGTTTCTCTGCTTCTTCACAGACAGCTTCACTCCTACAAAATTTGAGGCACCTACCAGCCATCAGTGGATGAGGGAAGACTTTTGCTTTTCATAATCTGTCCATATAACCTGCTATTCACAGCCCCCTATCCCTTCAGGTTGCTCTTTTGAGATCCCTTCACGTTCACAGCTGCATTTTGAGTTTTGTCGCTGCTTTGTGTTGAAAGCCGTGTGCTAATTAGAGGGCTGCACAGGCAAACTGTGACCTCCTGGTCTACCACAGAACACTTGTTATATTCTGAAGATCAGCTTCTTACTGCCACACTGTATTTCAATTATTAACCACAGACCAAATCAGCTACTATTTATATAGCCCTCTCTTTTTTTTTTTTAATTCATCACTGGATTAGTTTGCATCTGGTTTTCAGGCTGCATTTCAGATTGCTCCGCTATACACAACCCAGCAGTTGCTCTCACTTCTCTTCCAAGCTTCTCTGCCCCATCCTGGCATCTCAGCACCTTCCCGTTACAGCATCAGCCACTAGAAAAATGTCCCCTTTCAGATGACACGTGGCTGTCTCTTTGTTTACAGTCGCTGGGCATGGCCTCCCCATCTGAACTACTCTGACGCCTCACCCACCGCCTCATTGGGCACAAGTGAAAGGAAGGAACGCTCGGGGATGTTACAACGCCTCCATCAACCAGTACGTGACCCACGCTTTACCTTATTGGCCAATTTCTTGTTTAGCTCCTCAGCAATGGATTCGTTCAGTTTCCTTTCAAACTGCCAGGGAGGAATTCTGACAGTGTCAGTCATCTCCACCAGGACAAACATGGTGGCGGAGGAGGGGGCGAGGAGACACCAACAGCCTCGGGAACTGGAGCGCTGCGAGGCCAAGCGAGGCGGGCCCAGGAAGCCCCCCCAGCCCGCGTGGCAGGGAGCCCGGCGGGGCGGAATGCCGGCTGTCCCCGCGGGAAGGGGCCGGGATCGGCCGGGACGGTGGGATCCCCCTCACCCGCCCGCCGCACGCGGAGCCCGCCGCGCGCCACGGCCGCGCGCCACTTCCGGCGCCGCCCCAGCCAATGGCGCTCGGCGGGCGGGCCCCGCGCCCTGAGGGGAGCGGTGCGGGGCGCGGCGGCCATTTTGTCCCTCCTCGGGCGGGGCGGGGCGCTTGCCCTGTGTGGCCGCCAGCGGTGTCCAGGGCCGTGTCTGGTGACCCCCGTGAGGGGCGTGATTTTAGTCAATATAAACGTGGAAATGTCCTCAGCAGCCTGTGCATGGGTGCTCTGTGTCCCTCCCGCCTCTCCTGCCAAGCCCCGGGCGGAGGCTCCCGTGCCGCGGCTGAATCAATCCACGACCGCGGTTATTGTGATTTATCATTTGCATAAGCTTCAATCCGGACAGGGTCGCAGAGACCAAAGTCTGTGCCTCTCTGAAAGCTGTTAGCCCACCTCTCCAGCAAACGCGGGTGGGTTTATTGCACCCTTTACCAGCTGGAAGTTCCTCACAGCGCCAACTGTCCAGTGCTTAGGTCAAGGTTATTGTCAGGGACAAACTGTCATCACACAGTGCTGCAATAATTTCAGAGTGTTAATTGCCAAAAACAAACCAACCCCCATGGTGTTGATTTTTTTTCAGGCCTTGGTGCATTCTGCAGTGAGGGAGGCAGCGTGAGGGATGGCAGAAAACAAGGGGGTGTGCTAACGTCTGAGATTTGTCGGGGAAAATGAAAGGAGGTTGTTTGAAGTGTATTTAAAAAAAGATCTGCCAGGAAAACCAAACATCCCTGGCTGACAGTCAAAACTGCACTGTCAGCATAATGGCTTTGATGCAAAGGCTAAGTGTGTCATCCCCCACAGCCCCCAGCAGCGCGTGGTGGGACAGTAACGTGCCTTTTAGATAAGAAATCATTAAATGTTGAGCTGTCTTGCAACGGGAGGGGAAAAACGAGGTTGGAAATACCATGGTTAGGACTCATTAACAAGATACCTGTCTTGGCCTAGGAGTTTTTGATCTCTTCACAATTACTCCTGTTTCACCAGGATCTTTGGGTTGTGGGGGGGTTTTTGTTTAAATAAACATGGCTGGTCTGCACATATTTGATGTGTTTGTATTAAATGGGAGGCCTGGGAACAAGATTTACCCTGTCACCTGAGAAAAGCAGCATTTTTCTTGGAGCTGCTTCAGCAATGTGCTCTGCTGCCAGCACAGCAGACACCGCTCTATCAGAACACCTCAACCCAAATCCCCAGGGTTTCTTGCTCTTCTTGTCCTACTTCAGGGAACCTTACAAAGGCTCCTTTCTCCTACACTACAGTCACTGCTGCGCTAATCTGGGCACAGCACAGTTCTGCTGGCACACGTGCCGCATCCCTTGCTGTTCTGTCCTGGCCTCATGCAGGTTTGGCAGTGCGAGGTTTGACCTTTAGCTGGACTGCAGGTTTTGCAGGTAGTTTCTGTAGCTAGTTTTTCAGAAGAGAGAATAGTTCCTGACCCTGTCCTTCTTCTGATGGCAGGGGAAGAAATAGCCTTGGTATCACACAAGAAGGCAGAACTTAGACACTGTTGATTTTGGCACAGTGATCACTCTGGATGATTTTTTACGTAAGAACTGTAAGGTTAAATAGGGGCATGGGTTCAGAGGAAGAGTAGACTGGAATACCTGGGAGAACACAGGAGTTGGAGAGAAGTGGATTTGGATAGAATTATATTATGCTTCCATTCTAGCCCATCCTTGAGCTAACATTTTTCATGCTTCCAATAGCTGTGCCCCATCAGAGGCTTTTAGGTGCCCAATATGAAGCAGATACGCCTCCCTTCAGACTGATCCACAGTCCCCAGAAAACCAGCTGTGTGAGCAGCAGGTCTGCAAGGCTGGTTTTTTTCATATTGGTTTGGGTCCTATAGGTTATGTCTGGTATCTTGTAAAGTGCAGGCACCAAGCAAGACCTGCAGAATCTCGCTCTCCTGTATCAGCTCTGTGATTGCCAGCAAGGGCTGAACGCTGCAGGCCACTGCTCAGTAAGGATGACGGGATTCCTCTTCTCTGTGGAGCTATGTATTTTGGTGACACTTGCAGGTACTTTGCTATTACTCTGGGGAAACTGAATTGAAATGTCTGGAGAAAAAGCTAGCTATGGCAGTGTCAGATGAGCTTCAGTGCCTCAGGTACAGTTACCGCCAGAGCTGAGTCGGGCTGTCAGTTTCTCAGCCTCCACCAGTAACATCCCAGGTTGTGGGAAATTATTTCCAGTCTCACCCTCTGCAGGTAACTCCCCTCAATCTCAAGTGGCATGTGCCTGGGCTGTTGTACACATCATAGATGTTGCTCTGGTCCCACTTGGATTTTCTCTCTGGAGGAATTCTGTATTTCACAAGTACTGTCTCCAATGTAAAAACACAAACAAAAGCCAAACTGTGCCCCACATGGGTGTTGGCTCAACTCAGCTATTGGTAGTGCTCAGAGTTACACTATCTTTAATGCTGCTGCTAAAGTGTCTTGCTGTTGGAGATGGTGTGAACAGCCTCGTTTTGCTGAATCATCTCTTTTTGTCCCAGGAATACTGACATGGTGAACATCCACAAATCTGCAGTGCCTGTACACACCTTTCCACACATAACCATAAGGTCTCTAGAGTCTCTCTCAGCAGTATTGGGGCTTTTCCAATATTTGGGAGCATGGTTCTCTGTTGCTGGTTGGGTTTTTTGTTTGCAGTTTGGTTTTTTTGCTTGTTTGGTGGTGGTTTTGAAGCTTCAGCTGCTGGAATCCAGGGCTTGCACCAGAGTTTTTCCTTCCCTCAGAGAAAATTCCAGACATTTCTCATTCTCTTGATTATACAGGAAAACTGGAAAATACTATTTGAAGCTACCTGAAGGATTGGAACCTGTGAGGAAAATGAAAGGAACCCCCAAATTACTTTGTTTAAGATCTTCTCTGTCTCTGCATCGTCATGGCTCTTAGGGAAAATTGGCTCAGGGATGCTAGGGGAGGGGAGTAGTAATTTGCATCTAGACAGTTCTGGCCCTCCTTTGATTGACTCCAAAGGAATTATGTATCTTCTCACGTACAAAGTCCTCCACGCTCCTGCCTTTTCTTCCGCCTCTGCAGGCATCTCTGGCACCCCCACTCCCACTCTCTGTTTGATCAAAGCTTCCCCTCTTCTCCTTTTATCATTTTTGCCTTCTTTAGACTTTCTGCATCCTCTGCTGCAGCGCATGCCCAGAGCCACCTTCCAGCCAAACATACTTTGAGTTCTCCGTGCCTTTTCCATCAAGAGCCTTTACATGGGAGAGCCAGGCTCTGGTGCTCTCTGTTCAGTTCACATTGTTTAACACATGCAGCTGGGCACACAGGTAAACCTGGCATACCACAAAGCAAATGGGGAAGTACAGGTGTTTCTGATATTCGATGTAGAAATCTTAAATGAATGCCTAGGGAAGAAGAGGTCATGCCCATACTACACATCCCCAGCACTGGCCTCCAGCTATTTCCAGCTCAGGACCATCCTGGTCTGGATGTGTAGAGCTGTCCCACAAGAGAGGAGAGGCCATCTCAGGAGAAACTCAGAGTAGAGTCTGAGAGCTGGCTGGGGTCTCCTCCCCTTCTTTTGCAAGGTTTTGAAGGGTAGACCAGGGAGATGAGCCTTGTGGTGTCTGTAGGGTGGGAATAGGGCTCCTGTTTTGTCATGGAAAACTACTTGAAAAGCCACAAGCAGAGTGTGATGGGCAATGCCAGAACCCACACGCACTTGGGGTTTCTGTGGTTCTTCGTAGCCTTGCCATGGGCTGGTCTCTTCTGTCTATGGAGCCTTTTTCTGCACTACAGTTCACTGACAGGAGAAAGGCAAGTGCTTTGTGATCCAAACTTTCTGCCAAAGTCCCTGGAGCAGCCACAGATCAAGACCGAGTACCAGGATAGATAGATGGATGGATGATGGATGGATGGATGGATACAGCCAGGTGGAGCAGTCATGACTCTGTCTCCTGACTCTGTGCTATAACTTGTGGCTTCCCACACAACTTGTCCACCATCCTGCAGCCTCCACGGTCGTTGGTGAAACAGATCCAGTTGGCATCATGGTGTTCAGCTACTTAAAATGTATCAAGGAAAGAGTTAAAGAAAACAAAAGCAACACACAACCACCCCATGTCATAAGATGGCTGTAACAGCTCCCAGAGCACTGATGCTGCACCATGGTTGTTTGAGGTGGTTGTAAATTTTATTCCAGGATCACAGGGGCCTGCATGATAAGGTGCTGGTGTGATCCACCCTTCTACTCCAAAATGAGGCTTCTATCACCTAAATTCCCCACAAAGTATGCCTACCCAGCCTATTCTTACAAACCTCCAGTGATGGAGACTCTGGTGCTTCCCCAGGCAATCTACTTGAGTAATTAACTGTCTGTTCTGTTAGAAAGCGTTTCATAATGTCTAACATCAATCTTCCTCCTTGCAATTTAAACCCCATTACTCCTCGCCCTATTTCCCAGTGGAATCAGCAAACGATTGATTCCTGTCTTCGTTGCATCACCCTGTGCCCCTATGAGAGAAAGTCTTGGGCCAATTTAGACATTGCCTCTGCCCACAGAGATGGCTCTCCTGAGCATGGTCACATCAGCACAGGGGAAAACAGAAAGCAAGGATCTTTTGGGGCTGGGGATTGGCATAGTACACTGACAGAAATGACAGCTGGCTTTGAGCCCGGAGCGGGGCAGTGGGGTGGATTTGCAGCATGTGCCCCCTGTGCTCTCCTGCTGCACCGGGGGTCTCTGTGGCATGGGTGCTTGGGGGCTGCAGGGGGGAGAGCGGCTGGGGCAGGCGGAGACAGTGGCTGCAGCTGCACCAGTGAGACTTGAGGTGACAGGGGAGAGGTTTGACCCACTGCGAGGGACCCCTTCCCGTCCAGACTTGTCCTCCTGTCCCCATCCCTGCCTCGGGTGCCTTCCCACACCCCCCACACCCCATCCTCCGTCCCTGCAGCCTGTGGGGCTGCCCCACTGCGTCCGGCCGTGCCACCGATGTGCGTCACCTTGTGCAACCGGAGCGACGCGCACCCCCCGGGGGGCCGACCCTCGTCACCTCCGGGCCCCCACACAGACTTTCTCCTTTAAGCCTAGCTCAGAAATGACCACGCTGATCCCTCCCACCTGCCCGCTCCCCCTGGCCCGGCCCTGACGTCAGGAGAAGGCGTGCGGATGCGTGTGTGTTCGAAGCGCACATCATACACACATCAGATACCGCAGATCCATCAGCAGGCAGCCGGAGGAAGCCCCCCGGAGCCGGGCTGCGGGCGACACCGCTGCTCCTCGCAAGGTAGCGGGGCAGTGTCCGGCCCCGCCGAGCACCGATGCTCTGCAGAGCGCAGCTCCAAGGAGCCCGTCGCTGCTAAGGAGGTGAGTAAGGGGAGGCACAATGGCCATCCAGCGTGCCCGGGCTATTGTAGCTGGAGGTTAAACTTCACGCACCACCTTTTTCTTTCAAACCTGCTTTTTTCTTTTGACGGTGGAGAGGTGCGAGGGTGAAGCGTGACTTCCTTGCGGTTTGGTTATTCCCCTACCAGCCTCAGGAACAATAACTCCCCTGGGGGTGGCGGCGGCAATGTTGCACGTCTGCTTTGGCTGGGGGGCAAATAATCCAGGGCTTTGCCACGGAGGTCTGAGCTCAGCTGGGACCCAGCTCTCTGATTGCCGCGTGAGGGGAAGGCAATTTGTGAAAAATCCCTCTTATTAAAGCAGGCTAATAATGATGTGGGCTTGACTTGGTGTTTCTTTGGGACTGATATCAGCTATTCCTGCTGATGGCAAGTTAGATCCACAAAGGAGGAAGGAAGGACACAGACGAAGATGTTTGTACCATGTCTTTTGAACACTCTGCTAATTAAAAAAATAAAAACCTGCACAAGGAAACAAACAGATCTCACAAACTCGGTATTTGAGAGTGATGGTTTTGCATATATGCTTAAAAGGTAAATCAAGCCTCCATGATGGTTTCTCCCTTTGCTTCTCCTCTGCATCTGTCAGCCTGCTTGCTCTCCCCCATGGCCTCCCTGAGAACTGGGCAGCCCAGCACTGACTAAGGGAGCTTTTTATAATCAATCCATAAAGGTGACATTCATATTTTAGCGCTAAGCAGGCTGTATCGTAGGCGAGACTATCTCAGCAAAGATCTCCGGAGTTGGGAGTGTGATTGGCTTAGCTGGGGAGGGGACGCTGTCAATGTACATTCCCCAAAAACTGCCTAGTTTTATTTTTCCTGTAGTATTTTGTCTCAGCAAAGGGGTTTGTAACACGCAGGGTAGACGAGGAAATTGCTTTGCTTGGTATTTAACTCTTAAAAGCATGATCTGGTAACCAAAAAACGGGAGCAGGGGGAGCTGAGAGGCTTTCATTAGCATCGGACAGAGACAGCATTTATAAAAACCTGCCAGACGCCAAGGCTGTGAGCCTTCTCCAAGGAAGGGAGGATGGAGAACCATACTCCAGTGAGCACTGTGGTGGCCCTCTTCATGGTAACCCCTGCCTGGAGCCATCCAGTTCCCCAGCTGGTTCCTGACCTTCGTGGCAGCCCCCCTGGGATCTCTGCTGACCACCGTGGTGTTGTTGGGTCCTTCAGCAGGTGAATATGCCAGGCAGCTGAAAAACGGGATTTTTGTTTTTGCATCAAGCCCTGGGGACACACTCGTGCGTCTGGAGGGGTGTAGCTCTTCTCTGTTTCAGCCTGTGTCTAGACAAGCTGGGTCTGGGGGGGGCATCAGCCTCCCCGAGGATGGCAGCGGGCCAGAGCATTGCTTTCCCCGCTTTGTGGGGTGAGGAGATGGCTACCGGCAGCTGGCTGTGGAGATGGGGTGTCTTTTTGACACACAGAGACCTTTTTTTCTACTGGGGTGGATTGAGAGGGATGGCAAACCTGATTCCTAAACTGGGGCCACTGGCAGTTGCAAGGGATGGAGAAAACATGATGGCGAGTGGCACGGCAGAGCCTGTGCAGGAGATTGCTGGAAAAGGCAGCTGAGGGAAAATAACCTTCAGCTCCTTGGCTGGGGTGGGGGGGAGCGGTGGCACTCGGGAGTGTTGTGGCAGACAGCATGTGAGCTGGGGATTTACAAAGGGAAGCGGCGGCGTGAAAGGGAACAGCCCATAAAGGCGACGGCAGGCCAGCTGAAGGGTCACGTCCACAGCCGGAGCGTGACGGCCGCCAGCAGAGCGGCCACCCATCCGCCCATCCATTCTGGGCATCCCGGGGGTTCCAGCGAATGGGAAGGAGCACAAAGAAGCGCTGCACGGGAGGGCCGACTCACCGAGGGCGATTAAGCTAATTAAATATGTATTCCCCTGCCTGGGCGAGGGACGTGTGAGGGGTTTTTCTTCGCTGCTGCTAATGAACGGGGAGTAGCGGACAGAGCCTGGTGCCTCTTCAAAAGGCTCTTTCCCCCCTTCTAGGGAACCTTGAAAGGCTGTTTAGTTAAACAAGGTCACAGCCAGCACCCAAGTCAATGTGTTTGGCTTTAAAGAAGGGGAGAGAGACAGTGATTTTATTTGATAAACCGCAGACCTTTCAGTCACCGCTGATGAATGGGGTACTTGGATCTGAAGATAAAAGCTGATGTGTCTACTGCCTGTCTGCCTTAATTGGCCTGGGTTTCTTGCCTTAGCCTGCGAGTGAGCGCTCCCAACTGTCAGCTCCGCCAGCTCAGGAGCCTGCCCTCCAAAAAATATAAAAGCAGAACTGGCTGCTCCTGCCAAAGGAGACCCTGTCACCAGAAGGCTCTGGGGTTTGGCTCTGAGATGGTTTCTTTGGGAAGGGGGGAAGGCAGACAGGGTGGTAGGTGTTTCTTATGAAGAGCATCCTTCCAGGGAGCCCTGGGCTCGGTGCTGCTCACACACCTCTTTGGCTTGAAGGATGGTCACCCTGGGAGACTCTTGGAGCAAAGCCACAAAGGGGAGACAGGGAGGAGCAAGGTGGAGGTCCAGCAGTGACGGAGAGGGGTTATGCTGGAAAGGCTTCCCATGCCCCACGGCAGAGCCGGGCTGCTGCAACCTCTCCTCTTGCTTCTTCAAAGTGACCCGGATTTCATCCCTGCACTGTATATGTGCGTGGGGTGGTGTTAGCCAGGCCAGGAGATTCCTGGGGTGGAGAGAGATGCTCTCGTCCCCAACAGGGGTTATCATGACCACGGGAGATGGAGGAGAGAGTGAAAATGCTTCCTGTGCCCAGGTGCTGCCTCCTTGTCACCTGCTGGGGCTGCGATGTGGAGAAAGAGTTGGGGAGATGATGGTGGGGTGGAGCACAGGAAGGGAAGGAGAGAACAGGAAGGTTCCCTGACCTCTGGCTGGACCTCTGGAGGGGAGATACTGGCAAGGATATGCTTATGTCCCGTCTTCTCTCAGCCCGCTTTTGCCCTGAGTTTAATTTCTCGCTCCATTTGTTTGTTGTGGGGATTTAAGTGAGATGGGAGGTAGGATACTGCTCTGGAGCCTCCTGTGGTGCCAAAGTTCCCATTCAACCTCAGCTTCACCAGCACCAGCAAAACCAGGCATTCAGCCGCTTGGCACCAAGGATGACCCACAGAATTGGGATGCGTGTTCCAGGTGCTGAAGAGGGGGAGAGTGTGTATGCTGGCTGCAGGAGACAGCTTTGGCATGGCTGCAGGACAGGATTCCCTGCTCCAGCCCCTGCTCCAAGCAGAAATTAGAGCAGGCAGCTCAGGGATATGTCCGGGGATGCATATTCCCAAGGATGGGGATCCCACAGCCTCGCTGTGCCCTGTCCCTGTGTTTATCCCAGTAAGATGCCATCCCACATCAGGGCTCCCTGCCACATCACCATGGGCCAGGCAGAGCCCCCCCCAGAGTGCCTGTGAGTGATTGTGTCCAACTTGTTCTCCCACATGGAGCAAGCCCAGCTCCTGGGGGCAAACAGCAGCCCAGGAGGGGCTTCTGTCCTTGGCCTTTGGGATCAGATTGTCTGCCTCAGTGATGCCCAGCCTGCTACTGTTCTAGACCACTCCTTGTCTCCCAAACCAGGGAGCCTTCCAGAGTACCTGAGACTGGGCTGGTCCTGCAAGTGAACCTGAAGCAAACCCACTCTTGGTTGCCATTTCACCAGCCCACACCGTTTTGTCCCTGCAAGGCTCCCGCTCCGGCACACCCCTTCCCCTTTGCCTCTTACTTTTCTATTGCCTCTGGGAAACTTCCATTTTTTCAGCCCCTTATGGATGCCAACCAACTCCCTCAGCATACTAATAGTTTGCTCCAAGCATCATTATTCAGGTTAAATACCCTCCATTGTCCCTAATCTGGTGGGGGAACGGAAAGGCCTTGTCAGTGAAAGTGCGCACAGAGGAGGTGCGCCATGGCGAGGCCATTTTCATAGTGGCGGCTTCATGATGTGGCAGAGAACTGAGGGCCACTTCCCCCAAATCATCCCGCTCCTACAGCCCTGCTGCCTCCTGGGAAGCTGACAGATCCTGCTTTTTGCTGGCCTAAAGGGGCCAGACTGTTCACTAGCACAGGCAGGGAGGTCGGATGGGGACACAGATGGGGGCACAGATGGGAGCTGTGAAGCCACTTGATGTCTGGCCTGGCTTTGGGGTGTCTCACTTGGGTGCTCCCTGAGCCTCTCAAAGCTCCACAGGCATGGGGGAAGGAGAGGTGAGCCTGAGCCTCGGAATGGGAGAAGGAGTTGCTGAGCCGGGGTATAGGGGAAAGACATGCTGAACCTGGGCATGGGGGCAGGAGATGCTGAGCCCGTTGGGCCAGGAGCCAAGGAGCCCCTGTGTGGGGTAAGATGTGGAGCAGAAGACAAGCATGTGTGCTCCAGTTGCTTCATGGCAGAGGGGAGCCACTGGAGCACAGGAAGGGTTTGTTGTGGGGGTGGTTGGAGAGCCAGTGAGGGGAGAGACATTTTGGAGGGGTTAGCAGAAGTGACTGGAGATTGTCTTGAAGGGCAGAGGAACATGGTGGCTTCTGCCTTGGGGTAGGACTCCAGTGTGGCCTGTGCCGCCTGGATCTGAGGGTGAAGCTCTGCAAGGTTGAGTGGGGGCAATTGTTAGGACACTGTCTGAGTCCCAGATGGGCAGCATCCCATGGCAGCATCCAGGCTGGACTGGTAGCAGTGGGGACCCAGTGGCAGGCAGACCCCCTGGCAGGGGAAGCAAGCAGAGGTGGGTGAGGGGAGCAGGAATTGCCTGATCCCTCCTTGAAACTTCAGCTGCTCTAGAAATCTTTTTCCATGTCCTTGGTGCCTGCTAATTTCAGAGTGGAGGTGACCCCCTTTTGCACATCCCCCCAGGGCCTTCATGTCTCAAAGGGCCACAGTGAGTCAGGAAACAAATTAAATATTCTCTGGGTTTCCTGGTGTGTGCAGGTGTCATCCCAAAAGATGCTGCATGCCCCAGTGGGGTGGGAAAGGGCTGAAGTGGGGAAGGGAATGGTAAGTCTATAGGATGTCAGGCTCCTCAGCTCCAGGTGATGGGAAAACCCCCAAGGCTGAGGAGTGATGGAGATGGGTGAGACCCCTCACCCAGGTCACCCAAAGAGAGGTGCCCCCAAGCAGCTGCTGGTGTGGGGCACCCCAGGACAGAGGCACCAGCGTCAGATGCAGTGACTGATTGGAAATATTGGAGCAAAGGCTTTCTGAGCAAGTGGCTGCAGTGCTGATCATGCACCAGAGCATCTCACTGGGAGGCTTAAAAGTGCACAACCCCTCCAATTTCATGCTGGGGTGCTTCAGCAAGGACAATAGTGCCCACAATTGCTCTGGCATGACACCTCTGCGGGGTTTCTTCCCCTTAGGGCTTTAACTCCTTGCAAACTGTATGATGCCAGCTGAAAACTGGAGCCTAATGATGGCAGCAACAGGAGGTTGTGCTTGTGTTGTGGCTCAGCTGAGGTGCTGAAGGGGTGTGAAAGCTGCTGGCAGCCCCACCACAGCCTACTGGTGTCCCTTCCTGTACAAATGTGCCGCTGGCTGGGGCTGGAGTTTGGTCCTAAATCCTATAGGGCTGAGGCAGCCTTCTCTGCTGGGGAGACCTCAGACCCCTGACCTTGACCTACCTGTTGTCTCAGCCTTTCTCCTTCACTCTTTTATCAGAAATCTCAGGCTGGGACAAGTTCTCAGAATCTGGGACTGGAGACTCAGGCATGCTGGCACTGCGTGGGCATCCTTCCCAAAATGGTCCCTGCTGGTGGCAGCTCATATTGCACTGCTTCTTTTCCCAGGGTGTGCTTTTTAGTGACTTCATCTCAAATATATGGGATTATCCTGGCAAATGAGCCACAAAACAGGCTCTTCCCTCACGACTGATTTGCTGGAACATTCCAGGCTTCCAGGGGCAATTCCTAGTGGTGGGGGTTGGTGTCCAATACGGAAGACTGGCAGCATGCTGCCTGCTCCCACAGATGGTGGGAGCAGCGGGGCAATTCCTGACAGCAAATTGTCCCTGCCAAAAGCCCCACAGAAGGGCCTGTAACCCCCACCTCCTTTTGCTCCCCAGGTCACCAGCCGTAGACCCGCACGCCCGGGTGTCCTTTCTCCTGCCGCCCGCCCGCCTGCCCCCAAAACGGAGGAGCCTGCTGGTCCCACCATGTCCTCGGACCCCAGCGCCCCGCCAGCGGTGCCACCGCTGCACTCCCCCAAGTCCCCAGTGTGGCCCACCTTCCCCTTCCAGCGGGAGGGCAGCCGCATCTGGGAGCGAGGCAACGTCCTGCTGCGGGACCTGCCCAGCCCCCTCCCCACCAAGAGGACCAGGACCTACTCAGCGTAAGTACCTGGCATGCGGGTTTGGGACCGTCCAATTGAGCTGAGCAGGGGCTGTGGTCACCTGCAGTACCTGCAGAGCCCTTTACACTGGTGCACTTTGCCAAAGCAGCGCCAGGCATCGCTGCACACACCTGCCAGGGGTGCTGCGGGTGGGTGCCGTGCACTTTCCCAGGGGCCATCGTGTGTTCATAGCAAACCTCTCCTCGTGCTGCCCCTCGTGTGAGTGCCACCAGTGAAAAATCTCCTTCCCTTTCCTCCCGCAGGACGGCGCGTGCCTCCGCCGGTCCCATCTTCAAAGGCGTCTGCAAGCAGTTCTCTCGCTCCCAGGGCCATGGGTTTATCACCCCTGAGAATGGCACAGAGGACATTTTCGTGCATGTGTCTGAGTAAGTCCTGGGGTTGTGTGGTGCCAGAACACCCCGGGGGAGCCATGCCAGCAGGGGAATGGAGACTTGTGGGCTGGGGTGTGGATCTCTCCACTGATTGGGAATGGGGCTCTTCCTGCCCTCTACCCCTCATCACCTGTGGGTTTTCTTTCCCCAGGCACATCTGGTGGGTCGGGTGCCTTCCTTGGTTCTGGGTGGTCTGGGGCAGGAGTTCTGTGTCTTGGCTGCAGCCCCACTATCTCTCCTTTCCTCTCCCACAGCATCGAGGGGGAGTACGTCCCAGTGGAGGGGGATGAGGTGACGTACAAGGTCTGCCCTATCCCTCCCAAGAACCAGAAGTTCCAGGCGGTGGAGGTGGTCCTCACTAACCTGGCGCCGCACACGAAGCACGAGACATGGTCTGGCCAGATCATCGGCTCCTAGGCGCCCAGGGGGCTGCCGGCCACTCAGCCCCACGGAGCAAGCCTGCCCGGCCGCTCGCAGGGGGCGTGGGGGAGCCGAGGCGGTGGTGGGGCCGGGGCTGCCCCCGAACATGCAGGCGTTTGCGTTCAGTGTCTTTTATAAGGTTACGGTTTCCTTTCTCTGTGTGTGTTTGTAAGTGTCTGTCGAGGGGGACAGGGGAAGCAGAGCCCTCCCTGGCCGCCCCCAGCTCTGGGGCAGCACCGAGCCCCATGTCCCCTATTCCTTGCCCCCCGAGGCCATGGGGAACAGAGCCCCCCAGCCCTCCAGCTGCCCTGGGCTGAAGCAGGTGCTGAGAGCAGGAGGGGGCATGGGGAGGCTCAACCTCCTGAATCCCACTCTGGCAAGATGGGAATCCCACTTGGTTCACAGTGGGATGTGCCCTGGGGCAGGGGCAAAACAAGGTGGTGTGGGATGATGTATCACTGTGCAGGATCTGGGTGGCTGAGACCCATCCCCATTGCTGGCAGCTCACAGCACCCACCTGAGCCACATTCCTCCATCACAAGATCTCAGGTCAGCGGTACCACGAGGAGGTGAGTGACTTACAGGAAGCAAAGATTTAGTTTTACAAGACTAACAGCTGCTGGCAGGGCACTGGGGGCACTTGGTGCTGTGCCTGGGGGGCTGCACCTGGGCACGGGGCAGGGGGGCACTTGGCACCTCTGTGCTCCCCACCACTGCCGGGCCAGTAGCGCACTTTTCTTGGCTTGGTGCTGACATGGTTTTGGGGAGATGGCCGCTTTCTCCTCCTCCCCTTGCCCCCCCAGCCCCCTGGGGACCCCTCTTCCCATGCGTGCGCGCGTGTGTGTGTGTGTGTGCATGTCTGTAGCTTGCTGGGGTGGTGAGGGGCTGAGGGGTCTGAGTAGCCCCAGCTGTGGGGCGAGCACAGCCCCCTCCTCCCCAGCCCCTCAGTGTAGGCAGGGTCTCGTATACAAAGCACAAACTTAGTTTTTGGTTTCTCTGCCATACCCTGGCCAGGTGGGCTCCCACAGCTCCAGGGAGGGACAGGGACAGTGTGCACTGGGCTGGTCCTGAGCTGACCCCAGGGAAACAGCACCTGTGCTGATGCTCTGGGAATTATCAGCATCTTAAAAGATTTATTTCAAAGCAGGGTTGGGAACAGTGGGGTGCCAGTAGACCCTCTGAGCAGGGCAGGAAGTGACAGCCAGCTCCTGGGGCACCTGCTCAGCAGGAGGTGCCAGCTGGTCCTCAGCATGGACCAGCGTGGGGGTGTTTGCCACCTTTCCTGCCATTGTTGTTGAGAGGGATAAGTGGGGAGAGGAGCGGGGCACGGCTGGTGCCATGCAGGACAGCTGGGCCTTGTGGATTCAGGAAGACCACCACATGCTACCCCAGACCAGGCTGGTGTGGGGACTGCCCTGGGACCCTCTGGCCTGTCTCACTGCCAACTGAAAGCCTGGCTCTTCCAGGGGCTGTGGCAACCCTGGCTCAGGCTCCAGGCATACCCAGGACATGCAGTCAGCTTGGCCAAGGCAAACTGATTTTTAGTTTCTCTATTTTTTTTTTTTTTAAATAAACTAAAACCCTAGACTTGTTGTTGTTGGTTTTACAACTCCAGTGTGGTTCCCGCCTGTCTGACCATGTGTCAACCTTTGTAACATTGGCAATAAACCATTAAAAGTGACTTTCCCATGAGCCCTGCCCATCCCGGCTTTTTGTCCTGTGTGTTTGTATCACAGTGGGGATGTTGGTGATTCTCTCAGGTAAAGGACCTGGAGCACCCAGGGATTAATCCAGGCGTCAGAACAGATTCACCCACCTCCGCACAGTATGTCCCGGGGGGCTGGGAGGGCTCCAGCCTTTGCTCACGGGGAGCACACTGTGAGCCTGGGATGGGAAGCTGCTGCCCACCATGAGGGGTGACCAGGACCGAGGCTGGTTCCTCACTGCTGTGGGCATTTATAAGTGTGGCTGCCTGTAGTCTGGCTGCCTTTCACCCCCACACAGCCCAGCACAAAGCACATGCTGCCTCCAACTGCTGCGTGTTGTGGCTTTAATAGGATTGATTTTAATTTTTTTAATATACGTATCTATGTATTTAAATATATTTCTTCTTTAACAGTTGGTATCAGCCAGACAGGAGCCGCCCATCTTGCACGGATATGGAGACACGTAGCAAGACAGTCCCGGGCGTGGGGCCTGCCACACCTGCTCACTCATGCACAGGGAGAAACCCCCACTTGCTCTGTGGGCACCCACCGTGACAGGAGCATCAAAGGGGTCTCAGCGACAGGCATGAAACGTCCCCTAGGTGTAGGGCTCCCATCCCTGTGTCATCCCTGCCTGCAAAAACACAGCATGGGCAGCCAGGGCTCTCAGTGGCCCTGCTTGAGCAGGGGTGTGGGACCAGGAATCTCCAGAGGTCCCTTCAACCTCAACCATTCTGTGGCTCTGACACCCTGTGGCTGCCCCACCTACTTCTCATGCCGCCATCCTCCTCCTCATCCCTCTTGGCCTCTTGGGTGTCCAGGTGGGAGATGCCCTCAACTAGCCCAAGCTTGGTGTAAGAGAGAGGAATGGGGACAGTTCCTGAACCTGATCCCACCCATGCACAAGTGAGCTCCTGAGAAAGCGATGGCTGGTGCCTCAAAGGTCATCTCTGTCTCTCTGCTCTGCTCAACCTGCAACTCACCCCATCCTGAGCAAGGGACATACTCCCACCAGGAGCAGCCTTGGACAGAGCCTGCCTTTCCCTTCATGCCAGCCCCCATGGCCACCATGGTGCCCCATGCCGTCAGGGCTAGGCCCTGCTCTTCACTAAACTCACTAGAGGTCCAGCTGGCTTTGAATAGACTTACAGGAAAAATAAACTCCCCAAGACTCACATGTAACCTGATCCACAGTGAAACACAGAAGGAGGAACCACAAAACACACAATTCCTCCATGAAGGTTGCAGTGAAGGGCCAAAACCTGTGACCTGTGAAACGGGTACCCTGCATTCAGGCTTCTCCAACAGGTCCTCTTCTCCCACACAGAAATCTTCTCTGGGTAGAAGGAGGAATTTGTGCATTTGTTGGGGATTTCCAGATGCCAGGCAGACAGCTGCACTCATGCAAATGTGATGCATCAGAGATCTGATGTGTTGTAGTTAAGATGTGCAATTAAGTGGAGGAGACAGCACCCCACCAGCATTGGTCATACAGTATCCTTGCTCCTGCGGCCAGGCAGCCGCTTGGAACTCTGCCCATGGCAATGGGGGAGCCCTGCCCTGGGTCTGAAAGCACCAGTGTATCTCACCTCAGGAAGGTGGTGGTGCCTTGCTTAGGTGGCAGTAGGCAGCTGCGAAACTTCTCTCTGCAGTCCAGCTGCTAGTGGGAGATGAAGAGCAACGGTGAGGAAAGCAGGAAGAGGAGAAAAAGGGTAGAAAAAACAGGAGCAAGAGACAGGGCAGTGCCATACCACCAGGGATGGGCTGAGAAAGACTCCTGGGGAGCAATGGTGGGAGGTTTGCAGGAACCTCCAGCACTCTCCAGGTCCACAAACGCCAGATCGCGTGTCTGGAGGAGCTACAAGCAGGACATCTCCCTGAGCTCCTTTTGAGCACTAAATTATGACTAGTGCTACTAGTGTGGCCACACACCCTAAGGTAACTGCCGGGAATAAGAGGGAGAAGGTCAAGGGAGAGATGTGGGTTTGCAACCCACAAAGATCCAGGGAGAGGAATAGGACAGGCAACGGCTGCACTAGACACCCTGCCTCCCTAAAGATGACCATGTAAACTGAGTGTGTGGGACAAGACGGGGTAGAAAAGCAAGCTTGGAGGGCACTGCTTGGGAGGTGCCTCCATTGGCACTATGAACCACATTTGGCCTGTGTTGGTCCTCTCTGAAAATATCTCTGGCAGCAGGATGGAAAGCTGAGCACTGGAAAGCAAGGAGACTTGGTCTGTTATGAATGCCCTGGGTAAGGTTTTACACAGGCACATCTTTCTAACGAGGACAGACTGCAGGAGCTGGGCCTGTTTAGTCTAGAGAAGACTAAGAGGGGAACTCATTAATGCATATAAATACCTCAAAGGCAGGTGCCAGGAGGATGGTGCCAGACTCTTACCAGTGGTGCCCAGCGACAGGACAATGAGCAACGGCCATAAACTAAAAACACAAGAAGTTTCACCTCAACATGAGGAAGAACATCTTCATGTAGAGGGTGGCAGAGCAGTGGAACAGGCTGCCCACGGAGGTCCTGGAGTCTCCCGCTCTGGAGACATTCAAAACCCACCTGGATGCATTCCTGCTTAACCCACTCTAGGTGACCCTGCCTTAGCAGGGGGTTGGACTAGATGATTTCCAGAGGTCCCTTACAACCCTAACAATTCTGTGATTCTGTGGTCTGTGTCACCTAATGGACATGGGACTGGGAAGGCCATTGGAAAGCCTTCTGCCCCAAACTGCTCCAGAGCATGCTCTGCACACACCAGGTGCCAGCATCCTCCAGCCATGCCAGGCAAGGTCTGACTTGAACATAGAGAATAATAATATAGAAAATAAACCCTAGGGGGCTTTTGTAAGCTATAGAGAAGAACTGGTTTCTTCATGCACCCGAGCAAAGCTCAGAGCAGCAGCCCAGTAATTTTAAAGCTATTGTTCCCAGGTCACCTGTAGGGAGGGACTGGCACAGTGTGGCATTGAGGGCAAGGACATGGTGACCTCTCCATTAGAATGCACAATGGTGCAACAAGATGGGATCCCAACTATTCCTTCCTACCAAGGCTTGGAGCAAACAGCCTTCCTGGCTTCTTGCCTTGGAGCAGCTCCTGTGAATGTCTGCAGCCTCAGCAGCCCTGGCCTCCTGGGCCAAGGTACAAGGGAGAGAGAAAGATGAGAAGCATATTCCCTCATGCAGAACTGTTAAGAGAAACAGAGTGGAAAAGGAGAGGAGAGGGAGCATGGGGAGGACACACACATGCTCTCGACTGTCCCTTTCAAATGCTTTCCAATCACAAAAGCATCTGCATCACCTCCCACCACAGCCGAACTGTCAAGAGAGAAGTTTTTCTGAAGGCGAGGAGGGTCTGGTGCCACGACCCCTAGCCACAGATGGGGAGTGCCGAAGGGCTGCTCAGCTAAGGCTCCTCCTGCCACCCGCCCGCACTCGTGTTACATCCTCACCAGCTCTGTAAAGTGTTTTTTTGGTCTACCCTGAGCAGATTCCTCAAATCAAGGTGCTTTTCCTGGTGGGGGGAGAGAGTGGGACTGGGGCAGGGCTGCAAGGACCTGGCAGTCAGCACTCATTGGCTCTTTCTGGAAAGAAGATTTCGCGGCATCGCTGGACCGTGTCTTGGGGGGACTGGACACTGTGTCCCACAGTGCGGGGATCGTCATAGATTTCATAATCGTTCCCTCCCTGCAGGGAATAGAAAACAGGGACAGCATTAGCAGGGTCTTGCCAGAACCACCTCATCCGTGAATCTGCATTTTGCCCTGTCCCCTGGGGAGCTGGGGTGGGAGCCAGCAGCTGGGCAGGCAGGGGTGGGAAGGGGCAGTCAGGGCTTTCTTGGCCCCAAGGGCTGGGAATTCTGCTCCCTCCCTCTTGCCTCCCCTCTTTAATGCCAGAGGAGGAGCATAGACAGGATGGGGAAGGTCCCAGACCAGCTAAGCTTGTCCAGGAGCCTGGGGTTAACCCCTGCCCTGCCTGTGGAGTGGTTAATAGAAGGTTACCCCTGTGGAAGGGTGGGCACATTTGGGGAGCAGAGGTTGCTGGAATCTGGAAAGAGCTGAGTGGATGATTAATCTGGTCTGCAGCAGCAAGGAAGCATCATCTTCCACTGCTCTAAAGGGAAGGTGAAGCCGTTCTTGCTGTTGAGAAATCCTCTCCTGAGTGTTGGGGGCTTGTGTTTGGGGTCGTTCAGGCTGCAGGAGTGGCTGCCACCCTACTGAGGATGCTGGGGTAAGGAAAGCAAGGCTGAGGCGGACCTGCTTCCCAGCACAGTGAATCTGAGGTGATTTCCCCACAACCCAGTAGGGCTGCTGCCATCACAGAGACCACCACAAACCCACACCACAGGATAGCATCTTCCTTCCTCACACTAAAGGTCTGTATTGGTGCCAGTAGGACCAAAGCCATGGGGCCCTTCATAGAGCAGCTCCACACAGGAGAGAAAGCGGCCATGTGCGGGGTGAGTGGGGAATACTCACAGGGGTCGTCTCATTCCCAAAGAAGTGGATGGTGTCGAATCTCTCGTCATCGAGCACATTGAGGCAGTAGCGCTTGTCCCAGCCCTCTGGGAACACGTCAAAGCTGATCATGCCACCTGCCAGCAGAAGGGAGGGCATCGGGAAATGTCACTGGGAGCTGGCAGGGTGTCCCACCCTGGGATGGGCAGGAGGATGGGAAGGAGTTGGATGTCTGTGCAGACCCACCACTCCAAACAGCAGCCATGAACACCACCAGCTCTGCCTGGGTGTTCCTCTTGGCATGTGGCTAGGATAGTGGCCGAGGCTGTTCCTATGACAACAGGCTGGAGTGACATCAGTATGGCTGGGGTGACATTAGCACAGCTTCCCTGCAGGCAAGCAGGAACCGGCAGGTTCCTCCCAAGAGAGGCATCTGTTGGGGGAGGTCTGGGGTCATGCCTTGTGGATAGCACCAGCACGTTCTGTGTCCCAACAGGGGACAATGACCTAGGAGACTGGCACCAGGCTCTCTGCTAGGCTCCTGCCTGGACATCCCTCATGCTTCCAAAACCACTGTTCTGATGCTCCTTAGCCGTGCAGGGACTGGGAGCTCCATACACTGTCTGTACATACTGATAAGGACCTTGCCACAGAGGTACCACGAACCCATCAACATAATCAGGGTGCGACCCCGGCCCATCACCTCTTGACATAAGAGCTAAGTGAGGGTTGCCAGCATCTGGAGGGGCACCAAGTCAGATGTGACAAACACACAGTGGTCAGGGAGTTTTCCCAGAGAGCCTGCATATGGACATGGACACCCACAGCCAGCAAGGGTTAACAAACTTCCCAGCCCCTGCTCTTAGACGAGACAGAGTTTACCCCAGCACTGGGCTGCCTTTCTGGGGCGCTTGGAGGCAGCACCTTCTCCATCCTCTCAAGGTGCCCCACTGCATGCACAGGCTTGTCCCAGCACCAAGACAGGTGACATGTTCCTCCCAAAATAAAGCTTGTGACTTAGGGCATATATATGTTTAGGTCTCCCTCAGAGCCAGAGAAACGGGGATTTGAGCTGGGATGTACATCCTCCTGCTCATCTTCTCCAGGAAATCTACTGGAGTATCCACCAGAAACCCTGGTGTTTCACACTCTCCTTCATAAATGATAATCCTACCTTTCTCTAAGGAAGGTGGTGAGTTGACAGACACCAATCCCCAGGGCTGCTCAGCCATGCAAGTCCTGATGCCATGATCCTCCCCTCCCTGGCTGTTTTGAGTGTCCCTATTGGTTTGGGGATTCCAAACCAAGCCTCCTTGGAGCCTGAGGAGCTTGAGCTTGAGCCTGTGCATCCAACTTGGAGCAGAGGAACCAGACAGGATGCCCTGGACAGAGCACTGTGATATAAATGGGAGCAAGTGCCCTATGAGCTCAGGGATGGGGATGTCCCCGAGCTTGCAGCAGGATCCAGCATCTGAGCAGGAGCTAAACTTGGTTGACATTATTAAAATCCTTCCTGGTTTTGCATCCAAAGCCATTTACCTGTGAAAAACACTGCCTTTCACAGCATTCTAGCCTTTCAAACAGAGTTGGGAAACAAGAAGGGGCTCCTGATGCCAGCTGGAACAAGAAAAGGTGGTGTTGAGGAGAGCCAGCACTGTCCCTCACCTAGGCAGAGCAGGGGTCTGGAGGGGCTGCAGGGAGATCTCCCACCACCTCTGGGCCTTGTATCCTCCAAAGCCTGGGAGAAGGCACATGAAGCCAGCTTGGCAGAAGGGTCCCCTTTTCATGTGCCCTATTTTTGGATGACACCCCGTGTTTTCTTTGTGGATGAGTGGAGGGCCTGCAGCTCCTCTTGTCTTCATGCTTTTACACAACAGGCCTGGGCTCTTCATGGCAGCTTCCCAAAGTCAGAGGAGAAAGGCCCATTGTTTTGCTCTCACACCCTGTGAGTGCGGGGACAGAGTGGCAGGGACCTTGTCTTTCTCTGCTGTAACAAACAGTGTGTGTCAGTGCTGTGGGCAGCACAGGATGCCCCTGGTAGGATGCTGAAGGCAAGCAGAAGCTCTCAGAGGAAAGCCCTTGGAGGACCAGATCCTTGGTACTGGCCCACATTGGATACAGGAGTGGGTGTCACCCGCTGCCTCTCAGCCTCACCATCCCACTGCCCTTTGGCTGGGCTGACACAGGGCACCTTCTTATCTCACACATATCTACCTGCCCTGCAGAGGGTCTTCTTCCAGCATCATCCCCACCACTTACACACCCTCATTTCTCTCCCCTGTCCTGGCCAGACCCCCAGGATTGCTCAAGCCCCTCCTGTGGTTCCTCACCTTCAGTGAGCTGGCTGTAAGAGCCACACCAAGAAGTGGCCCTGCAAAAGCCCATGGCACGGAGCTGCAAATTCCTTATCCCTTGTCAGCTCTTTTTCCAGGAAAAAAGATGTTTCCCTTGCACCCCACCTTCCCAAGAAAATCCCAGAGCCCAGACACACATAAGGCTCCTGTCTCATTCCTAGAGAGGAGTGCATGTGTTGGAGCTCTGCTGGCTGCCCTGTTGCTGATGCTTCAGCCAGAACAGACCCTTTGGGCAGCAGTGGGTTCCATGAACTGAAATTAAGGCAGGGATGATGTTATGGAAACCTTCCTGTCCAGTCAATTCCCAGGGAGGCAAATCTGCAACGCAGTTTATTCTCTGCTGTGGCCCTGTCATGGATGCGAATGCAATGCCCCTGTGGCAGCTCTCCAGGACTAAAAGCTCCTTCTGCTCTTCTCAAGGTCTCCAGGCCCTCAGAGGGAACAGCTGGGATTCTTGCTCCCCTTCCCAAAATTTCATAGAAAACATGATAAAGACAGAGCCAAGGAAGCCCTCCCAGCTCACCTCGGGAGAAACGCAGGCCCTTGCCAGCAAACTCCCTCTGCAAGGCTGCCACAAACTTCTCCCGGATCCGCTCTTTCTGTGGAGGAAAAGGAAGGAAAGAGAAGGAAACAGGGTTTGAAAAATTAGATGCTGACAGTCTCTTGGAATCCACTGTAACCTGTCTGCTGGGCAACTCTGCCTTATTGCTTTGCTCCCTTCCCAACTATCCTAGGCCATTTAGCCAACTCCTACCAGTCCTGCCCACTGCCCAAGTAAAAGGCCATCAGCTCAGTCCATGGGGAAGAGCAGATCCCAGCCCTTCCTTGGCAATGAAATGCAATTGTTTCAGTTTCCTAGAAGACCAGTTCATAACCCAAAGTCTCCAGTTTTGATTAAGAAGTCTTGCAAGGACCAACTGATCCCTCAACCCCAAGAAAGCTCCCCCAGGTGTAAACCAGTATGAGCAGGGGCCAAACGCTCCAGAGACCTGCCCAGGAGATCTCTGGTGTCACTCTTTGAGTCTGGAAAGCTCATCAGTTCCAGCTCTGTTGCAGCTGGGAGAGTGGGAGAGAGGATAGGTGCTGGGCCATCTTTGGGTACTGTAAATGAGGAAACATGCTGTTAAATAACTGCCTTATTCCCTGTGGCTCTCCCACAGCACAGAGAATCCTGCTGGACACCCCTTCACACTGGTGGTCCCCAATGAAATCCAATTCTTCCATTCATCTACGTCTCCCCTCAGGTTTTCTGATTCCCAGTCCTGTCTCCACCTTGCTGCATATGTGCCCAGCTTGGAGCTGGGCTCCCTTCTCCTTGGGAAGGGGAGAAGAACATAAGACCTGAGATCTGTGGTTGTGCAAAACCAGCAAAGGGGAGGGTGAGCCCAAGTCTGGCCTGCGTACCTTGTCCAGCTCAGAGAACTCAATTCGCTCTTCTGGGGTGCAGCTTCTTCCGATGGGGGAGATGTTCAGCATCCCATTGCGAAACTCAATGAAGGTTCCTCTGTGGATGGGCAAAGGGAGAAGGTTACTGGGGCAGGGAGAGAAAAACAACCTTTACAGGGGAATGGCTGCTTAATGAGGCTCTGCAAGGACATGCAGGAGGAGAGAAGCCATGCCCACTCATGGGTGCTTCACGCCAGGAAGGGACCAGGTAACAACAACTGCTTAAGATCCCCCTGGGGTGCATAGTTTTATAAAAAGAGACTGTAAGAGAAGAGGAATAAACAGTTCTGTGTGCCCTGGGGACAGGCTGGACACAAGGAGCTTAGGTAACATTTTCTAATGTTGTGATAACTGCAAAGACAGCTATTGCCTTGCCTGGACCAACTGCCTGATGAGACTGTGGCATCTCCACCCCATGAGGCTTTTAAGAAATACTGTGTGGCCTGTGAAGCTTGGGCAGTGCAATAGCACAGGTCAGCGTAACTCACTGCTGATGTCCAGCAACTGGCTGAGGAGCAATCAGGCAATTTGTGTCCTCGTGGGACACAAATCAGGGCCTTCGTATCTCCCATTTGACCCCTGAACCTTTGACTGCAGCTCTTATCTAAGCTTGCCCAGACAGCATCCAGTTCTGCATACCACCCTTGCTGCTGGGATCACTGCTAGGCTGCTTCCTCAGTGGGCTGGTTGAAAGCATTGAGCCGGCAGAAAACTGCTACCTTCTTTTCTCTCTGCTGTAAACCCAGCTAGTTCTGTTTGCTTGTCAAGGGGCCAGACAGGTACCAGCACTGGTGGTGCAGAAACAACAGGGCACGGCAGCACTGCTAATGTGAAAACAGATTGAAGCTCTTGTGGAAACCTAGCTGGAGCAGAGGGATCCCCTTCCCTGTCCAGCGGAGGATTCCTGATCACATTTAACCCTCTGATGTCCCTACCAGCCCTGCCTACTGTTTCTCTGTGATAAAGTGAGTCTGGAGGAAAAAAGTTCTTCCCCTCCTGTCCCATTACACAGTGAGGAACACCATGGGGAACAGACACACAGGCAGCCATGCCTGCAGCCTGGGAGCAGCATCTCTGCAGCACCCAGGGTTTGGTGGCTCATGCCCCAAGTCAAGACTCAGGAGATCTGGGTTAAAGTCCTTGCTTTGCTAGAAATCCTATAAGCCTAAATCCACAGAGCTACTTGGGAGCTGAAACTTCGCCAGGCTGTTGGGTAACTAGACAGCAGTGAGGCAACCAAACAGCCTTGAGGGTTCTGGGTCCCAGCCTGTGCTTTCAGGGGCCTGTTCAGCCAGCAGTCTTGTTGCAAGGAGCCACCCTAGCCCCTCTCACCAGTCTTTGTATTGCCACATAGTGACTCATATCAAGCAAATAATCTGGATCACAGTGTAGCAACTTTTACCAGCTTAATCTCGACCCAACAGCTCACCCGCTCAGGTTCACTGTACAGACACATGAGGAGAGCAGGAAAAAAACATCCAGGGCGAGGGGGAGACAGAGCTGCTGCTTTCAACAGCACTGAGTGGCTCACGCATTTGTGAAACTGTGGTCTGAGGTGGGGTTTGACCCTGTACCCAGGCTGGCTTGACTGCAGGCTGCCTCTGAAAGAGGTCCTCCTGCTCTACCCTTCCACTTTCATGCCATCTATTCCCTCTCTCTCCTTTCTGTACTAACAGGGTGAGCTGATCCAATGGAAAACTACCCTTTTCTGTCCTGGTAGTCGTTTAGTCTTCCTTCAGAGGAGGTGTACCAACTCAGCTCCCCCTCTGGCTGCTGGATATCAAGGGGAAGACCAGATAGGAACACATGGCTGGGAGTAGGGCAGGGCCAGCCAGTGACACTGGTTTAGAAACAGTGAAACCGTGTGCTCAGGCACTGGACTTCCCATCTTAAGATCCATTGTTTGCCTGTTTGGAAACTCATATGACCAATAGTGCCTGATGCCTTGACCAGTAACGAGCTGGCACCCGTTGTCCTAAATTGGATACATGCAGTGGCTGCACCTTGCTTCCCCAGGAAGAAAATCTGAGGGGCCAAAGAACAGTCATTATGCTAAAACATAATGCAGACTCTTCAGAACAAAGACTCTCCTCCTCCTGCCCAGGTCAGTGGGACACTGATCCTACACAGTGCCTCTAGATGCTAAGATAAAACCTGAAGCAAGACAAGCTCTGTAGCTCAGCTGTTTTTAGGAGAGCTCTGGAGCCCAGGGCTCCCTAGAAATTAGTGTTATGACTACCATTTACAAGCACTTGGGCCGTTACCGTTTCTTGGGCAGCTTCAGCAATGCCATGTAGTTGAGACAAAAGTTGATCAGATCCTGCAGCAGCTCTTCCCCCAGGTGGTCCTGAATGGCCTGCATGAAGAGAAGGGGAAGTGAAGAAGATGCCTGACTCCCTAGGAAGCCCACCTAGAAGAGTGGGACATTCAGATCTGGCAACTGGGGAGAAGAGGCTGTGTGGGGCAGGCGCTGGTCCCCACGGCGAGCAGGGCACAGGGCAGGAAAGCCACGGCTGCAAAGGGAGCTGGACCTACCTGCTTGGAGACCAGCTGCCCATTCTTGTATTGCACTGTGCCGTTCTCTGCGAAGACATAGTCAAACTTTTCAATGACTGGGAGGGGAGGAAGCAAAAGAGGAAACATGAGTATTGCCTGGGAAAAACAGTGAAAAAGACTGGGCTTAGGGCTGAGTGAGCCATCCTCCTGCTTCCATAGTCCCACACTTTCCAGAGCGCCTGTGCTCTGCAAGGGGCCACTGACCATCCTACTCTCCTTGCTTTCCACAAGGCGGATGAGATTATCTTCTGCTCACGGGTGGGGAGCTGACGCACGCAGGGGGAAACGACCTGACCGAGGTCACGGACTGAATCAGTTGCAGGAGAAGATAAGGGCTCCAAAATGTCAGGCTTTCAAATACATGCGTGTTACTCTGCTCTCTCCTCTGCCCTCCCCAGTGCCAGGCTGCCGGGATGATGTGGTTACTGGTTATCTAATTCCAGCCCCTCCTGCAACCCAGACACGCAGCACTGGCGACTCAGCAATCCGCCTCAGCCGGGAATTTCTCGGCCTCCCTCTGCTAGCGAAGCGGGAGGCAGAGCTTGGAGCCCAGTGGCGCTTGTTATCCATGCCGGAGAAGGAAAACACGGTGGAGGGAGCAGGGGCTTCCCTCTTGCCCTCCCACTCCCTTCTCTACCCCGTGTCCCCGTTGGAACCTGCCGGAGACCCCACATGGAGCAGCAGGGAGGCAAAAATTGCCGGGGGATGCTGCCCGCTGTATGTGGGGGCGCAGCTGTCAGAGCCCTGATGAAGCTCGTACAAAACTGACGCTGGAGTCAGCAGCGTGGATCGGAGCATCCCTGCCGGCTCTCCACAGAGGGAGGGGGAGCCAAGCAGCAGCTCCGCCTGGGCGCCGCCAGCCTCCCCAGGGGCAGTACTGGGATTGGATTTAGAGCACAGGTGACCCCCGGGAGACCTCGTCGGCCACGTCTCACCTTCGTCCCCGTCCCCCAGCTGCTCGGCTATCTTGGCATAGTCGGAGCCTCCCACCACGCCGATGTGCACCCTCTCCCGCAGCTCCCGCAGGAACGCGTCCACCTCCGGCTCGATTTTCTGGAGGGGAAGCAGCGGGTGAGGCCGGAGCCGACGGGACGAGCTCCGCCACGCTGACCTCGCCCCCGCAAATAAAAAGCCCACCGCCGCCGCGCCTCGCTACCTGCCGAGCCGGCGTCAGGGTCCCGTCCACGTCGAAGAGGCACAGCACCCGGCCCCGCGCCGCCGCCATGCCCGCCGCCGGCCCGGGCTCTGCGGGCGGGAGGCGGGACCGCGCCGGGGAGGCGATGGCGGCCGCCCGCCCTCCCCGCGCCCGCCGGCGGGACGTGCGGCCGCCGCCTCGGCACCGACCGGGGGCTCCATCGCCTCGTCAGGGGAGCCGCAGCGTGCTGGGCGTGAACGGCGTCCCCGCTTCAGCTGTCTCCTTAAATCCTTGGCTTTAGAGCCCTAGCGAGGGACCTGGGAGTCTGGAGGAGGGACGGTGTGGGGAGTGCGTGTTTTCACATTTGCTGCAGTGCCCCCCGGAACTGAGGGGCTGTGGGTCTGGATTAAGCTGCCTGGTAAACTCAGCTTCCCTGGGGGTTTCTGTGTCCTAGCGAAGGACACTTCCCACTGTCCAGCAGCACACACTCACCCACTCAGTCCCTGTGCCTCATCTTGCTTTTCCAATAGGATTAGCTATTCGTAGCTAATGTTCCACTGGAGAAGTGAAAATACCCTCTGCACAAAGCTAGTAACTTTTGCTTTGACCTGCTCACAAGTCATTCAGGATTTAATTAGACCATCTGGTCAGATCATATTCACATGGCTCCGTATTATGCTGGCCTGATAAGTGACATTGAAAACCCCCTCCCCACTGCCATCTCCTACAATAATTCCTGAATTATTTTCTGAAATCAAAACCAACCTATGTGGAACATTCAATGCTTTCTGCTAAACAGTTAGCTTGCATTCCCTTCCCCAATGGTGCTCAGCACCAAGCTAGGTTGGAATTGGGGGGCAGGCATTTTTTTTACTGTTTTTTTCTCATTATTATTTGTTCTAGGATATTTTGCAGTCCCTTTTCCCAGTTCTCCACCAGATTCCTCTCAAAATGAAGCATCCAGGTGGCTTCACAGATTCTGGGTTTTTGTTTGTGGTTTATGATTTTCCTGCTCCCACTCCGTGAAAGGGGGGGTGTACAGAAACAATGTTAATAATTTTGGTTTACCAACACATCCTCAGCTACTTTCTGGGGGACACATTAATTGTCCATTGGTTAATGCCACCAGGACAGCTGTTTCCAAACTGTTTTTGTGAGTTGCCTCCACAACAAAGTGAGGTCAGGCAGTCTTGGACGGGTATTACTATTGTTATTTGCCCCAGCATTGATTTTCTTGCAGAATCACAGCCACTGGAGCCTTCTGGATTAGACCCAGTTATGGGCTCCCACCTCTGGAAAGCAGGACTCTTTACTCAGATGCATTGAAGCTTCCAGAGTGGTTTCTCAGCACCCAACTGCTTTGTATGCAATTGAGCACTGAATTTTTAGTTGAGTTTAGGGTTATGTTCATTTATAGCACTTGTCCAGGTGTGGTTACATATATCATCAGTCAACATGTGGATGCTTACTCCAGAATATGAACACTTCAAAGTGTGCCTACCATGGCATGCTGACAAGTGAGCAGAGGTGCCCTCACGTGTTTGGGGTGCGCGAGTACCAGAAGCCAAAGAACTGCTCTCCCACGTAGCAGGGCCGTGAGCTAATGCCCAGGGCTCTCAAAAGACAGCCGTGGGGTCAGATACACAGCGAACTCCCAGGGTTTCAGGAATGCAAGCCTTTATTTTCCATAGGCCACGGTATGGTATAGGGACGAGACTTCCCAGTCTGGATGAAATAAGCATGGATTTAGGGAAACCTGCCAGCTCACACCTACTGCAGCCCTGGCAGTGTAGTGTCCTTGCTACCAGGCACTTGCTGAGGTCCAAGCTGCTCCACGGTCTTGTCTCCTGCAGCTTTTGTGTATGTGAGAGTCCTCTCTCCATGCCTGTTGCACTGACATTACTGTGGACATCCCAGCCACTCTCCCCAGGCTCAGGTGCATCCCTGTGCTGCAGGGAAGCAGTGCCACCTCGGGGCACTTTCCTGAATTGGGAAGCCTGCTAAAATTCAGTCAGCATTCACATTTTCACACTCCTGCAGTGCCAATCAGGTTTATGCTACCAGCACAGCTTTCCAAAGCTTGAACTACCTGCTGTGCTTTCTCCAGGTTATTTGTCACACTGCTTTAAAAAAATCTCTTCGAGTCCAAACACCTCTCCCAGCACCTCCATGGCCATTTGGTATCACCTGGTGAGCACTTGGGACATCTTGGTTTCCCCAAGAGCATAAGCCTGCCTTTTGGTGAAGTGCACAGCTCTACCCAGCTGTGCTTGTTCCTTCATCCAGGTTAGCTCTGAGAACAGGGCTGCTGTGGCTGTTCCGGTTATTTAATACTTTGCGCTTCAACCACCCTTGATGCGTTTGCTTGACTGCCACTCAGACAGGCAGCAGCTGTCATCAGGAATGAAATCTCTGCTGCTAGCAGCAAAGGCACGTATTTTGTCAGAAGTTTAGAAGGTAAGCTGCTTTGAGCACTATCTTACACTCTGTCTAGGGATGCCAGTGAAGTCAAGGTTTTCCTTTAAATTAAAAAAAAATTTTAAAAAATTAATTTAATTTAAAAATACCCGATTGCAGGTATTTTGTGTGGGGCCACTACTAGTCCCTGATATCAAACTAGCACCATATCTGAGTAACACAGCCCAAAATAACCACAATCATTGCATCTTTGTTACAACCTCCTTCTGTTACAAGACCTCTTCTGTATTACACTGATACAGAGTGTTACAGAAACAGCGAATAGTGTGGTTTATCATTTGCATGCCATCAATAAGCATGTAGAAGGCTGAATCAAGCAGAATTAATGTCTTCCCCAGAGCCAGATATTTTGGGCAGTGCTACATAATCCTCACCAATATCTCCTCTGCAGCTCCAGAAGAACCCAGGCATGAAGTCTACTTCTTAGTCTATTGCTTTTTAGTTTTTTTTTTTCATTTTGAAGCAGCAGCATGAAGCTTAGAGCCTTTTCCCATGTTTAAACTCTGCTGGTCCTCTTCTTCAGCAGCACACATTAGACATTTCATTCTCGCACACTTAAACGAGCAAGGGCTGTACAAAACCTGTGCTGACAGAACATCATCTTTGAGCGCATCCAAGCTGTGCCAAGCCTCAGGAGCATGATTTTAGAAACCATGGTACTTACAGAAGAAAAATTTTTCCCAACTTAAATAAGAATATAGCCTGTGGCCAGTTCAGAAAAGAGCAGTAGCCCCCACTGCTTCCTGTAGCAGTACTTGGCACAAACTGCTTGAACAATTTCTCATTCTGCACTTCCCAGCTGGGATCAGGGTAAAGATGGTGACTTCTGGTCAGATGCATTCGCTGGGCAGCTGTGTGGGCACATGCATTCAATCAGGAAAATTTGCTGTATTTCTTTTTATTGTAATAGAAAAAAACCCACAAATAAATCAAAACATCACTTTCTGCCTAAAGACATTATTAACATTTTTAAGATGGCACGGGGGAACCGCAGCAATACAAGACAGAATAGTAGGTGTGGGCAAAAGAGTTCTGCTCCCGTTCAGGGGTTCAGTTTCCCTGCCCCTTTGTCAATCAGCTGGCTGAAGTTCGTCACCAATATACACTTACATACACTTCTCAGTCTAGTTTATATTCAGCTGGGTGGAACATTGAGGGCACAGTCCTGCAATTTATACATAACCGTCTTTGGAGAAAATGGGTTTCCTAAGAGTCCTACAGCGTACAGGGGTCTTATTACCCAGTAAGACCAAGCAAACAGGATTCTCTCCTATAGCTCTTTTGCCATGAAACACAAGTGTAGGTCCCGAGCCCAGAAGGCCCCCCGAGGAGCTCCCTGGCTATTGCAAACAGTATATGGTTGAGTGAAATTTTACCCAGTGACCTTAAAGTAGGAGCATTATCTGCAAAGGGGCTGCTCAGGAGGGGAAAAGGCAGATTGCAAAATGCACAGGGTGAATGTCTTCCTTTTCTTTCCTGCCCCCTGAGAGGATGTAAAAAGTCCTGAAATAGGCAGCCAAGCAGAAACCAGGCTCAGGACATCTGAAGTGGTGGACACACAGGGCATATCCTCATTGTGAAAGAGTGTGGGGCAGAAACCATGGCACCAGTGCTTCCACAGGCAGCTGCACCTGAAGTGATAGTTTGCTGAAAGACAAGCAAGCACAGCTGTGCTGCTTGCAGGTACCAAACTAGCACACCTAGATGTTGGGCTGCACTGTAACAGCCTGAATATACCTGCTCAACTAAGGAAGGTCCAAGATCTCTAACACGATCTACAATGTTTTGTGGCACAGTCGTGTGCATTAAGATGAAAGGCTGGTTACTCTTCACAGAATAGGTATGAAAAAAGACTGGAGAGGATACACACACTAAACAGGAAAACTAAGCTATTGCCTAGCAGAAAACAAATACCAATCCTTCCTCCAGCAGCATCAAAAGGCATTCATAAATGACTTATTATAGGATGCTTTCTGCAAACAGGACACTTTGAGGGGGAAAGATTGAAAGCTTTTGTATAATGCAATCTATACTAACTGCTACCATTATATCCAAGTCCAGTCCATCAAATGAAATGCTTAAGGAGAAGTTGATGGCACAAGCAGAGAATGACAAGGAAAAGAAGCATCTGGGCTGCAGGGGCCACTGCTGTGCACTGAAAGAAGGTACACACAAAAACCTGCAAAATGGACTGACACTACCCTATTTCCATCTGTGCAGTGGCTCCACAAGTTGCAGGGCAACAGAGTATTTGACAGTGATGAAAATGCAGTTTTCTTCTATTCCAACCCCTCATAAATACAAACCATTATAGTCCAAACAGAGAAATAGTGTGACAAACTTATCAAACTGCATTATTCTGGGAGAAAGAACCCAGCAGAGGAAAGACACCTCCTTTTGGTATGCATAAGTTTCCAGTGCAGGAAGTTTGAGATGCAGGACTGAACTTGCAGCAACACTTTTCACAACAACGCACTGGACAAAGGGCTGTACATTTGCATAGATGCTTTTTCAGCAGCATCTGGGACGTGCAATCCCCATTTATGGAGCATCAGCAATGTTTTGGGGTTTGTCCGATGTCTTTCTTGTATTCCTTCCTAAATGTAACTGCTACAAAATTTTTCAGGAAAATAGTATAAATACATGCATGAAAAGAAAACAGTGTGCCTATTCTTTCATTCCCCTGTTCTTCTCCCACTGCAAATAATTGCAAAGCTATAAAAATCTTAAACTAGTAGATGCAGTACTGATACAATCTAAGGTCGATCTAAGGACAGGACTGCTTCTGCATGTTTCCCAAAAAACTCAGTTGCTCCATGGAAAGCTTAATTTTACTCTTCTTCATTTTCTTTACATTTGGGGAGACCTAGCATTTATTTCTCTTAAGCAGAGATGTCTCCTTTCTCTGATGTCGCGGACTGCTTTGGAAAGGGCAGCAATATCAATGAAAGTTGGAACTCCTACTGTGTCTGCAACCTGATATTGAATGCGGAATTGGTCCAACTTATATTATCATGCAGTTGCCATGCTATTCCTGTCTTACTGTACTGTAAGTCTGGTTTAGTAAGGAGAAAAACCCAAGAAAACACAGTTCTTATGCAAAGGTAAATAATTAAGAAGGTTCTGTCTATCTGTTGATAAGCTTACATGCGAGAAAAGGAAACATTTCACTTCACTTTACTTTCACCTGAAATTTGTTTCTACCACTTCCGCTCATGAGATTCTGTTCTTTCAGCTGGTTCTTTCCCATAACTCTTGGATCTGGCATTACAAGCTTCTTGGTAACCTTCAGTTCCAGCCTCCCTCCCACCACAGCAAGTTCCACTGAGTTCCAGCTCTTTCTTGAGTGTGACACTGACACATGGTTCAGCTTCATCACCTTTCCCACACAGCTGTGCCACTGCAAATATTCTAGTCAGATGAGTTCAGCTTCTCCCTTGAGCAAATAACAATGTCAGTGAAATACACAGAAGACTAATCCTGGGACACCTTCACTTCTTAGGCTACCAATACTTCCTTTGCCTTTTTTGCTACAGACTTCAGCAAAGACCCCCATAATACAGGCAGTGAGAGGAGAAAGAAATGCAAGTCTGCAAGGGATGGTTAGGACATCCCCTTATCTACTTCAGATTGTGTGATGGGCCCTTGAATGCTCATGGAATGAATTCCCACTTACCAGCACAGGAGTTACGTAGAAAGTCTCAGCCTACTCGACAAGACAGCCTTTATAAATTAGTAAAATGCTATTAAAAATTATGGCAATCTTTTTGGTAGCATTGTCTTACATGCACCCTGATAAATCCTCTCCCTAGGAAATTTTAAAACTTGTCTCGTAACTTCTCCAGAGTTAATTCTGATGGGAAATTATAAAATAGAAATCTGGTAAATTCATGTTTAAAAAGGAAGAGGCCTGGTGAGGCTGGGCACACTCGGTCACTCCTGTTAGCTCTGTCCATTATGTCTGCTGAAGGTATTTCCTCCGGGTGGCTGGATCTGGATGGAGTCCAGGAGGGGCCTTAAAGCTTGTCCAAAAGGTCTGAGAAGGTAAAGAAATAAGCATCTCAAATAGTTTACTTGATTAACAACTGTTCCCCTTTACTACTGAAGCTCACTCACTTCCTAGAGAGTGCAATCAAACCACCACTGTAGAAGCTAATTTGAAGAACTTCCACTACAAACTTAAGCAAACTAATTTAGCATAATAAAGACAGTTTATTGTTCAATAACTAAGGAACTTAAAATTTATTTAATATAAGCTAGTTCTGAGTCCTAACATGCCTAGACTGCTAATGTGGTAATACTGTGTCTGAAACTAGCTTTCAGTAATTCATTCTACTTAAGTGTGCAAACAAAATCCCTGTTATGCAACTGCAGTGTTCCATTAAGTACATCAATATTAAGATCTGCCAGAAGAATAGCCTCTAGCTCCCTTAAAGACAATGGATCAACACTCACAGAATAATCCCTGTTGCACTCGGTAGCACCTGGTTATCTTTCCATATGACTCATTCTGTTACAGGTTTTGAGACATCTGATATGTTAAGAGCCCAGGGCAGCAGACAAGTCTCCCAAATAATGTGCTATACTACTGTTATGAAAAATTAGGATCTACATGATGGAGCTCAAACCATCCCACTGGGATCCTCACTAGCTGAGAGTTTAAAAAAAAGAAGTTGATCTGAATTATCAGGCAGGAAATCATTTCTTCTTTTTCATATCCTCTTTTTGTACCCAGTGCTAGCTTTAAAACTGCAGCATTAATTTAAATATTACATCTCCCCTGCCTCGTCACAAGCAAAGCTGACACCTCCATTGCAATTATGGTGCTTAGAGAAGCAACCTTTAACAGATACTGGTTTCCTAAAAGAAAAAAACCAAACTCGCACTGTTTTCTGAAACTTTCTATGCTTGTCTGGTCACATATAAGAGACCACCACAAAATAAAAAACTAGGTTTAAGTAAAGACAGAAGAACAACCTTCTCCTGTCTTTGCAACATCAGTGCCAGTTAGCACTTGTGATATGGTGTTGTAAGTGTTCAAATAAATAGCATCTTCTCCTTAATCCTAGCCTGGTTCTTAGGCAGAGCCAGCAGAAACTGGTACTGCTCACTCTGTCATATGTTTAAGCGTTAGAATGAAGCAGCTACAGAGAGGACGGACATCCATACTCACGTGGAAAGAACTTCAGATGGAAGGTCAGTGATGTAGGAAGGGATTTTTCTTCCTGTCAGAAACTGTGCCACTTCATTACTGAAGGTGTTGCAGTTATGTTCAAAGAGGTTATAAGACTCTCCTCTGTGCCACAGAAAAGAAATTGAACCATAAAGACAGACTCAGCAATAAATCTTACAAGATGAAAAACTTAGACCCCTACTGAAGAACGTCTCCTTACATTAGCACCCCATTCCCCAAAGAATTCTAAGGCAAATAGGTAAAATACAGACATCAACTCACTCTCAAATTCAATTGAATCAGGGTGGAAAATGACATTTCTCTGCATCACTGACTTTATAACAATGGGTTTTGGGAGGATAAGTAAGGTCAGGTTTCATCACTTAAAACCACAGAAGTAATGAGAAATCACAGGAATTACTGACATTGAAAGATAGCCAGAACACTGAATGCTACAGTTTTCTATTCTTGTGAGAAGCAGACTCACTCAAGACCTTGCTTTTACTCATATGAAAGTTGGCAGCTTTACTACAGCACTTCACTTATGACTCATGGGGCAAAGTGCTATTTACTCAGAGTTTTTATTTTCCCTGGTGGTTCTCTCAAAGGTATTTCAGGCATTATTCTATTTTACAAAAAACAGTGTGAAACACTTCCCATGAGAATGCTTTCCCAGCCTAGCTCAAGGCTGGCACACCAGAGGGTTGCCTAGCTGGTAGCTCCTTGCGTATTGGTACATCAGTTCCAGTCTCATATTTGAAGAGTACCAAATAATACACTTAGCAGACAAAAGCTTTGTGAGCTGGACTGGTTTCACAGTACCTTTCTCCATTCTGTACTTTTTTGATATACAGATTTTCTAGTACAAGATGCTACTTACCGGAACATAGATTCCCCCAGAGAGGAAAGATACTCCAGAAAAATTTCTTCAGTGACTTCAGTGTTCCCCAGGTCAACAACTGTGTCCGGGGGGCCAAGAAGTGTCCCTCCCTGTAAAAATTAACAGCCAGAAGACAATGTCAAATGATCAGACTGAATTCTTTTGGACGACCCTACTGAATAGAGCTACTGTGACTTGTCCAGGCACAAAAGGAGGGCCTGCTGGTGTGTTTGTCGAGCAAGAAGACCTGCTGGTCTTCCCTCTCAAGAGAATGAGAAGAACATGCAATGTTCATTTCAGCTGTTACATTTGGCTCTTCAGGATGAAAGCTCTAAGCTGTAGCAAAATTCTGCTTTAGAACAACAGCTCATCCATTTTACTTCTCCCAGAACAGAAAGGTCTGAGAAAGCATCATGGTTTTGTTTTGCTTTGGTTTTATTTAATCTTAAAAAGTCTGCATGTAAAACTTAACAATACAGAATTGGACAAAATGTCACTCTTGCAATGCAGCTGCAGAAGGCGCACTGGATAGATAGATAGATTCTACCAGAAGAAGCAATCCCCAACCTGTATTTATTTGGACTTAAACCCACTGTTCATAATCCCTTTTCCTCAGGTGCCCTGGAAAACCATGGCAAGCAGCTGGCTTCACCCTCTGTCTTAATTTAGAAGTCTCTTGTTGCTTTTCTAAAAGACAGTAACACAAGCAATTCTGACCAGGTATAATAATATAATATAATATAATAATAATAATGGCCAGTCTTCGCGAGCGAAGATCCGGGGAAGGTCTTTACACCTTCCAGCCTGCGCATTGGATTTTTTAGGTGAGACACAGTGTGCGCGGAACTGAGCCCACCCTTTAATCCTAAGGTTCATCTGCCGGGGCCAAGCGAGCTTGGACGGTGGCAGCGAGGTCCTCAGGACGTAGGTGGGTTGCCTTTAAGTGCTAATGAGCTCCACCTGCCCGGGAGTGGCCCTGACCGGGAATCGAACCCGGGCCTCGGCGGTGACAGTGCCGTGCCCTTAACCACTAGACCACCAGAGGCTCCAGGTAATCCTATAAAAAATATCAGAAAATTTAAGTTTAACTTACAGGTGCACAGCTGGAAATTCCTCCACTGCCGTAGAAAAATTCATCCTTATGGACTATTATGGAGGTGTGCCTGCCACAGAGAACAAAAACCAGATGAAACAAAGGAAAAAAGGAAATAGCCTAGTACAGAAATCACCGGTACATTTATCAGCTCAAGGACATCATGAAGGGAATAACTGAAAGAAAAGGTCAATGTGTTTCTGTGAGTAGGAACAAGATCTGCTGGAACATAAATGGATATGGAAGCAACTATTATCAAGCCTACTGTAACTCTGTAAGCAGTTGGGAAAGAATAGGCTTAGTTAGGAGTCCAGGCATGAGCCTCCCTCAGCTGAGGGTGAAGTCACAGAGAGAGAGAGACAGAGCTACTTTGCTACCACACTGACAGAAGTGTATGTCAGAAAGACTTTGGCTGAGAAGCTGGTCAGACGACCACAGGAGATGAATCAGTAGAGGCAAAAATGGATGGACAAGGGTTTGGCGTTTTTCTTGCCTTTAAAAGAAACCCCAAACCCTCCTGATATGATATAAAAATTCTTGACATGAATTATAGCAAGCTGGGTCTGTTTTGTAACCAAAAGTAGTCACTGCTCTTATATGCCAGAAGGCCTGATTCTGTAATACCTTCTTCCCACCTACTCTTACTCTCATGTTTGGTCATGCCTGGAATTACATGACAAAGTACTTGGGACAAAGACAACATCCTACCCTTGAAAAAGTGTACAGGTGCACTAACAACACCTTTTTCCATGAGGTCCACTGAGCTTTGAATGGAAAGGTTTAACTAGCACCTGATTGTACATCATCTTACCATCAATCTGTATTCAGGAACAAAAAGTGCCTTGGTCTCTCTTCCACAATAAAATGTTCTTAAGATCTGAAGCATATATAACCTCATATTGAAAATGCTTCCTACACCACAGTGTTTTACACACATTATGCAATTTAAATCTAGTCACTTACCAGATGCCATCCAGCTGTTTCCCTGTATGCAGAGAAAAGAAGAGTTATTAGCAATGTATTTTCCACATTTCAGCCTACTTTCTATCAATCAGTTAAGAACCATGCTCAATATTTCACCGTGACAGCAACGCCAAAGATTTCATCAGAGAGATGTTTCTAAAAAAACCATAATGTCTTTCAAATTAACTACTCCATCCACATTACTGTTGCACTTTTTCCCTCCTGGCATGCAGAGGTGGCAATGCCATCCTATCCTGCCAGTGCTTACCTTCCTTGGGTGCTGTTCTACAGACTAAGAAAGGAAACCTTTTCCCAAAGTATAATCTTCAGTCAGGACCAGGAGAGCTGAATTTGATGCTGATTTCATAACTGCAGACAGTTGGCCAGCAGAGTGCATTCAGCTCTCTTTTTCAGTAACTGATGAGAGATCTGACTTGAACATATGATCAATAGTTATCACTATCTATAATCTGTTCCACGGTTTCCTCCTTTCCCTCCCTCCCCCTGCCTTCAAAAATTAGCAGTTTAAGTGGGAACTGGGGTAGAAAAGTGCAGGGTTGAAATTTATACAAGTTATAAAACTCTGTGTTTTGTAGAACACAGAAGCAAAGACTTGCTTCAGACACCACTAAACTAATTGTGTCTGAGAGAAAAAGTCCCTCCCAAAATGTATTTCCAGTTCCCTAGGAGTGGGTGATCTAAGCCTCTCTATGCTCAAGATTAAACCTCTTTCCAAAAGGTCACCAGCTGTTACTGTTCTAGGCTCAATTGTCTATCATAACCTAAAAGCTTAGTCCCTGGTACTGTGCCCCTTTGGGAGCTTGCAGGCAGCCAGGCAGCCACTTTGTGCTGTGACACGTCACAGATGCTATAACTTTATTTTGTCAACAAGGTGCACAACACCCAGAAAAGCGGATTTAGAATGTAACAGCTGTATGCATACCAACACTTGGTATTCTCTTGAACCCAAGCAGGAGGCTGAGTGCTCCTCTGCCACAGGAAAAACAATCACTAACACATTTTTTTCCGCTCAAGTCTGAAGCAAAATAGGGACCTGCTTCAGATGAGGGTCATGTAAGAGCAGAGGCAGGGAAAAGGCTGTTGTGACAATAGAGACATCAGTTGAAGCGAGTGCACGTAGTTCTGAAGTAGGTGGACTGATCTGTCACTCCCATGGATCACAGCCAGGCAGCAAGCATATTCCCTGTCAACCCGTCACACAGAAACGTAGGCATGGAGTAGGATGAAGGCCAAAAGAGAGGAGCAATGATGAGAGAAGCAGAGCAGTGTGTTGCAGTATTTTAGGAGCACTTGCTGGCCCTTTAGCATGTCCCACCATTGTGCTGCTTGATCCTTTGGCCTTTGTTCCACACTTCCCCCATCAGGTTTCACCTTGCACTCTAGAGCTGCCAGAACCCAGTGACACTGCAGCAATACAAGGCAGGGTTTAACTTTAGCAGCACCTGCCCTAACTTTAGCAACTGGCCCATGACAGACTCTACTGCTTGGTTTTGCATAGATCTCTCATCAGAGAGATCTGGTTTTGCATTGTTCTGTGTATCTATAAACAAACTTACTTTTGCACACATTTGCAGCAAACAATGATGAAAGGCTTTCCACAGAACTGCTGCTCTGTAGCTAGACTCTGTATGCAGGTGAAAAGAGTTACATCAGATCTGACAATGTCACAGGTGCTGCCAGGACCTGCTCGTGCAATTGCAGTACCTACTTGAAAAGATAATTGCAGCAAAGGGTACACATTAGGCTGCTCTAGCAAAACTGCAGACAGCAGCTCAAGGGGAGTGACTCTGTCCCCCTGTTTGACACTTGAGAGGTCACATCAGGAGTGCTGTGTCCACTTTTGGATCCCAGCAGTATAAAAGACACTGACATACTGGGCTGTAACACCTACTGTATTGAAGAGGAGTAGACAAAACTGGTCTGTTCATATTCATGAAGAGAAGGCCAAGAGTCCTTATTCCTTTCGACAAGTATCTAATGGATATGGATGAAAGAGACCCTTTTTCTACTCAGAGATGCACAGTGAAAGACAACAGACACCAGCTAGAAAATGGGAAATTCACAATTCTGTAAAAAGCAGGGAAAAAATTATCATGAAGGCGATCAAACACAGGGACAGGGGTCCAGAAAGCATATGGGATATCAACCCTTGAAGATACTCAGAACTCAGCTGCTCGGGGCCCTGAACAATCTGCTCTTGTCAGCTCTACCTTGAGCACAACCTCCAGAGGTCCCTTTTCACCGAAGTAATTCTCTGACTGTATGAAAAAAACCTCAAACAGAATTTAAGAAATAGATTTTGCATTGGACTACAATCCAATCCTTACTGCTACATGAGAAATCTGTAGCGGTCCACAGGCAGCAACTGCCAGGGCAATAACAGAACAGCTTTTGGCAATTGAAGCTGCCTGTCTTCACAAGGCAGGTCTGTCTGAGGCAGCTCAGCTAGGTCAGTCTGTGCCAAGCACTGGTTTGAAGATCTTAATGAAGCTGCAGACCTGCTACTTCTGCTTGGCTCCTGTAAGTCATTAACGAAGCTGGCATTGTGGAAAACACATGACAGATCTGCAGCACTGATGACAATAAGGCATCCGAGGTAGCTCTCCCGTCTGCTGCAGACAAAATAAAATCCCTTTCTGCCACGGGCAGACTGTGCTTGGTCAGAGGCCATGCAAGTGTCTCCAATGACAACACTGTTGGAGAATCCCATGCCTAAGAAACTTGCCATTATTGGCCACATATGCATCACCCAGAGACATCTGAGACCAAGAACTTTTGGTATGCTGCTGCAGTATCCCAGGCTTCAGAGGTGGCTGTTGTCATCTCAACTCCAAACTGACCCACAGAAGAATAAGTCAATGGCTACCAGCTTCTGAAGTACTTGGGCAGCCCCCTTTCCTACTGTTCAGTAAGAATCTCAATGTTGTTTGTCTGTTGCATCATATGAGGTTACGTATAAACCTTCATGGACACAATCATCTTCTTCCTCAAGTTTTGCCTCTGATGGGGATCCTCCTCTATGACTCTTCTTGCCCTTCTCCCAGACTCAGACTCTGCACAGCACAGGTGACAGCTCACCACCACTGCCCCTCCTGAAAAGCTCAGGTAAAGTGATCAGGGCAGCCTGCACTAAGGATAAGGAATTATGTCTTGCTTTCTGCTGGACATTGCCCACTATGTACAAAACACGCTGCCCACTGCCTCTGAAGGCTTCACACACACAACAGCCCCAACAGTGTGACTCAGCAAGGATACAGTATTGTTCTAAGTACTAAGGCACAAGTTATACCCAGGCCTTGCAGTGACACTTTCCAATAAAGTTCAAGTGTGCCATGAACCTCCCCAAAGAATCCTACAGTGCAATAGGGCTTACATCTCGTAGTCAATTGAGGGGTCTAGAAGAAGGGACTGCAAATACCATCTGGGATACTGGAAGACATTATCACATTTCATGCTCTTCCACTCCTTGCCACAACGCGCCAAATTCCTGTTGTGCACTGCAGTGTGGGCAGAACTGTATGTTGGTACTGCCACCAACACCAACACATTTACTCATAACCCGAGGCTGTCTATAACTACATAGGAAAACCTGATTCTCCAGTAATTTCCACTGGAGCTGCAAAAGCCTTTGCAGCCTTAAACTGCAGATGTTACCCTTCACTCAATGCCAACAGTAAAGCTAATGCAAAGGATGCACATGCCCCTAATGCAGAACAGGAATGCTCTGATGAGATGATACTCTTCTGGTCACCTAGTATATCTGAAGGGAGAGTGTCAAGAGGATGGAGCCAGGCTCTTCTCAGTGGTGCCAAGCAATAGCACAAGAAGCAACAGGCAGAAACCTGAAATGCACAGGAAGTTCCACCTGAACATGAGGAAGAACTTCCTTACTGTGCAGGTGACTGTGCACTGGAAGAGGCTGTCCAGACAGGGTGTGGAGTCTCTCTCACTGGAGATATTCAAAAACTGCCTGGACACAATCCTGTGTCATGTGCTCTAGGATAGCCCTGCTTGAGCAGGGAGGTTGGACCACATGACCCACTGTGGTCCTGTCCAACCTGACCCATTTTGTAATTCTGTTCATCCAGGTAAAATGCGGAAACAGCAAGATGTTCAAGAGTTTGAATATTTCGAGGGACAGAGGGTTGTTGAACAGGAAAGGTTGTTGCAAATTTAGATGTACACAATCACACAACACTTAGTGCACATGGTCAAGTTATTAGGTATCAGCTCTCCCACAGAAATTGCCTGTGTGCAAGCTCAGCCTGAGGTAAATGTGAAGCAAATCAGCTTAGTTTGATCTGCCTCCGTTCCAAGGTAATGCAAGTCAAGCTACCTTGTTGTTGTCATAGACCACAAACATGAATGCGAAAAGTTACCGTGTTGTATCTGTGAGAGTTACGGGTGATAGCTTACAAGTCTTTGGAAACTCGATAATTAAATCTTTTGGGTGGTGGTTTTTTTTGGTTGTTTTTTTGGTTTTTTTTTTTGTTTGTTTTTTTGTGGGGATTTTTTGTTTTGTTTGGGTGTGGTTTTGTTTATTTACTTTTTCTTTTTTTTTACTTACTGATGTGCTTCATGGCTCTTTCCTGAATATGCTCACTAGAACCTGGGAGGGGATGTCAATTCAGCTTTGATGTGTGCTTAAGCATCTCAGAGACTCAACTTGTTTCAATAAGGCAGAGTATTGTCTGGCAAGATAACAAGGTTTTATATTTGTTATTTTTTTCTTTATAACATTCATAGCTCAAATATTTTTCATGGTGCTTACATGAGCCAGAAACCTATTAGAAAAATATAACATACAAATTCATTAAACAATTCCAGGACCCTCAGCTTAGTCAGAGGAATGTGGAGAATAAAGTATTTAGATTTGTTTGTTGTACAACTGATTCAGGAGACTATAATTGTTTGGATACAGGGGTATTTTGAAAGAAGCAAGCGAGCCCATATTATTTTAGAATACAATCAAACAGGATTACTTCCATGCTTGAATTTATTTGGAAGGCCAAGCACAAGGGAGATTAGATGCTCACCAATCTATTTTACCATTACAGTAATTTGTTAATCTTGATGGCCAAATAATTCATGCGAATTTTAAATACTGAATGAAAGTGGCATTTGTATATTAATCCAAATTATTAGACTGAAGGGCAGAAGAGTTCCAAGACACGAAGGAAGGAATTGTATATGCAGATGAGTATCTAGTTTAACCCATTCAGAGTTTAGGCAATTCAACCCTCAGTGCAAGAACAGTGCCCTTTGAGCTGTAAAGTAAAGAAATAACAGGAAGCTCAGTATTTTTATCTATGCTCTGCAATGGATATGCAAGCCCAAGAAGACCATAAAAGACTGTAAAAAAAGTAGCGAACTGGTCTCCTGTGGAATCGAAAGCAATACAGTTTGGTCAACCAGCATGGGTATTTCTAGCAGTGCACTGCTTTGCATATTATTGTAATTTTCTTAGACAATCCATTAAGATTCCTGTCTTTTTTGAATTGAAAATTACCCTAATTAGTGAAGCACTTTCTCCTATGTGCTACCCAGGGTGCTCAACCAAAGCAAAAAAAAAAATACCTCCAGAACCTAATGGAGAGGGAGGAGCCTGCTTCAGTTCCCTTCTTGAGAGGCCTAGAGACCAAGAAATAGGCTAGATTGGGGGAGGGTAATGCACTTGATTTTCATGAAATCCCTAGCAAATGCTTGGAGCAAAGTTGATGGAATCTCACGCTGAAGCAATTCAAAACTGATCAGAACAGATGGAAGAGAGGCAGAGAAATGTGCTGGGCCTGGAAAAAAAGGAACAGAGGAGAAGGCACCTCCTTTCAGCAGTTACCTTTTGCTCCAATTCTCTCTGGGCTGTTAAGTCCCTACAGCTAAATGCACCACTTAAAAGATTTCAACCAATACCTACTCCCACTCAACTCCACATTAATTTGTACTACACTGAGCCAAAGCTGCTGTGGTTAATGAAGCTCCAGGCTCCTTCTGTGAGTCACATGACCAATACCCTCAATTACAGGACAGGAGAACTTTGAGAGGCACAAGACATTTTTCTTTAAGCTCATGATGCAACAGGATTTTAATCTTCCTTAAAGATTTCTCTGCCCTTGGACATCTACTTCAAAATCAGCACTGTAAGCTGAACTGTTTTCTTTTCCTCTTTCCCTCCACAGAATCAGGAGGATTACGTTTTCTGTCTTGAAAATAGAAATCTTATTGCATTCAGGTTAACATTTCTTATTATTAGATCACATAGTTGGACAGACAAACGTAGTTACACACTGAACGTGGGGGAAAGAGCAGGAATAGTACCCGTAGAGAAGTTGCATGTAGAGCAACATAAAAATTAAAAGTGCTGTTTCTGACACCAAAGGCAATATTTGGTCACGTATACTTCAGAACAGAAATATTCACTGAAAAATTATAAGAAACTTACAGAAAAGTAAGAAGAATAAAAGCAGTCTGGGTAGAGAAAGAGTAAACTTGCCAAGAAAAATGAAGATGTGTCCAAGGGACATGACTAAGTCACTCCAAAGCCTGCTATGAACAGGGCTGTACAGCTCTGCCTTCCAGGCTCATCACTCAAAGGCAACAGAGAGAACTGACACTGAAAGAGTCAGTACAACATTCAGTAGTGAGAGCTGATCCTTGAATGCTGTGCTGACATAATCCACAATACCTGTGGATCCTATTAGCACAACTGAAGACACTGTGTAGAGATGCTCTTGCAGTGGTCAGTCCCATAAGACAGGATTCATCCCCCTCTGGCAAGGGGACCTGAGTTGCTGGTTTTGAGCCTGTTAGAAATTGATTCTAGCACAATCAATTTCAGTATTTGTTTTTTCTCTCTAAAACACATGTATTTCAATACAGGCAATGTTACGGAATTATCACTCAAAGCAAAAGCATTGTTTCAAACTTGGCATCAATGGGAAGAGTACCATAAGTAAAGATGACCAACATTTAGCACTTAAATGCTTTCCTCTTCAATTTCATTGACTTTCCCTGATGATCTACGGTTTAAGAACATCACTGAGGGAAAAAAAGTGAAAAAATAGCTATTGAACATCTCAAAGTTGATATACAGAGAAATAGCAACAATTTTTGTTGTTCTTCAAGAATAAAAAGGTCTACACATAGGCAAGAGGAGTATTCTCTCCACCACTTTGCCTTGGGGAGGTTTCCAAAATCACCTGGAGATATGACAGAGCTGAGTGTAAATGCACAGAAGACACTTAACTTGAAGGAAGGCAGAAAGAAAGAAAGAAACAGTGATTTGTTTTACGGAAAACCCCATCACTGGATCCACATAATCTCTAATATTCTGCAGTCTGCATTGTCACTGTGACCACGCAGGCCTAGTTGGCCCTGTTCCATGAGCACGTCTGAGCTCGGTTAGTTACCAGGCAGTACTAGTGAGCAGCACTTCCCCGGCTACCCAGAGAAGCGCTCAGGGTTTTAACTTTCCCTTTTCAGTGCTCAGACTCCTAGAAATTTAGCGACAAACTGTATCACAAGTGCCAAGCTTACAAATTGTTGTTTGGGTAGCATAGAAAGCACCAAAAATGAAGTAATGCACTAAGCATTTCTATGTGGAAGTTCAGAAAGCCACTAGAAGGCAAAATTTACTTTGTGGGTAAGAAGAGAGCTAAAAAGACACATACAGTGACAACCTATTTCTGGTGAAGTCTTTGCTTGGACCAAGACTTTGAAATAAGACTAGTTAAATTCTGCTCAATTCAAACACAGGTAAATCCTGCATGTATGTAATCTGCATCTTAAGATTTCTAACTCTAAGCCCAAGATAAAACATGCCTATTATGACCTAACAGGTGAGAAGTTACTTCCCTAAGGGCTACCATAGAAGCCACTCTGACCACACAAAAAGTTTTGAGGTTATCCAGCGCAGGAAACACACATCTCCCAAAGCTTCTGCTGCTGTCTGGCTAACAGAGAACATCACATATGATCTCTATAGTGTTTTCTTCTCAACTTTGCAAGCCTATCGTTGACATGCATGAAACTTCACGCCAACAGTTATCTGGATTTTCATTTTAAGCTTGCAGGAAAGCACAGAATCTCTTCGTAGGGCAGATGAGCAAAGTGCCAGCAAACCATAAACCAAGATTACACAGAACCATCTGTTCAGACATTGAGCCTGTTGATAAGTCTTATCCCACACAGACTGCTTGTCTGACACGGGCCAGAGTCTACACATAACAGGTATAAAACATTCTCTTGTTGCATTCCTAATTCATGCTTCCAAAACCTCCACCAAAACCTAAGTTTGGTTCGTGTCCCAAGTCCAAGGTTCAGCAGGAAACGCACGCATTTTTGACAAGACATAGACCAAGATCCTACAAACTTTCCGAAGGAGAGAGCGGACGGGCACATCGCCAGCCCAGCCCGGCCTCGCCACAACATGGAGCCGCTTGAACTCTGTAACCTTGTAAACAGCGGCCGCCTTTCCTCCACCAGCTCAGCCTTCCTGCCGAGGCGCCACGGCAGCCGGGCCGTCGGGAGCTGAGCTGTCCCTCCCTTCAGGAGCTAAGGAACAGTTTTAGTCTGCCTTTAGTGAATACCACAGCGCAGCGGTAACGGGCAGATGCGGGAGAAGGGAGTGGACCCAGCGCAGCTGGAGCTGCCGCACCGGCCGAGCCGGTCCCGTTGACAGCGGGGACAGCGGCTGCAGCCAAACCCCGCCGAGGCCCCGCACCGGCCCCCGGGCCAGCCCCGCACACCCCGAGCGGTGCTGTGCCCGCCGGCCCCCGCAGCGCCCGGTGCGCCCTCGGGGAGCCCTTTCCCGGCGGGCCGCTCCCTCGGGAGCGCGATGCCGGGCGGGGATCGCCACTCCCGGGGCTGGAGGCGGCGAGTTGGGCGCCGTTAGCGGGCACGGCCAGGCCGGGCCGCAGCGGCCGGTGCGGGACGCGAGCGGCCGGGAGGCGGCGGGCGGGGCGGGGTGGGACAGTGCCGGTGCCCGCCGTGCTTACCCAGCATGAGGGGGCTGAGGCGCCGGGCCATGCCCTTGGACAGGTCGTACACATAGAGCTTCACGGGGTGCAGCGCCAGTGGCTCCTCCATGGGGGCGCGGGCGCGGCCGCCGGGCGGCAACCGGAGCCCCTGCAGGCAAGGTGGAACGGCCGTTCCCTCCGGGAAGCGGCGGAGAGCGGGGGAACAGGCGGCGCCGGTGCCGGTGGCGGGTGCGGCGACACCGGCCGGGAGGTGACAGACGGGGCGGAAGGGGCGACCCTGCCCGTGCGCATGCGCAGCCACCGCGCGCCGGCCGGGCCGCCCCGTCACTGAGCGGCTCTGCGGGGGGCGGAGCTAGGGCGGGGGCGGGGCTGGGCAAGACCTCCCGTCATTGGCTGAGGCTCGGAGCCGAGTGCAGCGTGGGCGGAGCTTCCTCCTTCGGCGTCCCCTCCGCAACCAATCCTCGCGGAGGCAGGAGTGGCCTCTTGTTGGAGGGGCGGGGCGAAGCGCCTTTTCGCTCTCGCCATTGGTCATCGTGGCTGCGGTGGGCGGGGTCTCCTGGGGAGGGGCGGTTGTTCGGGAGGGGGCGGGGCCGGCTGTCGCGGGCGCTGCGTGTGTCGCGACCCACGCGCGCCTCTGTGGTGGCCGTGCCGTGGGAGCCATGGCGGGGTGGGGGTCGTTCTACCGGGGTGAGGGAGCCGATGACGAGGAGGAGGAGGAGCAGCAGCAGCAGGAGGAGGGAGCTGAGGCAGTCGGTAAGGGACCCCCACCCGCTCACGGAGGGCAGCCCGGGGCCTGCCCTCGGGGGTCCGCGGGTGGAGGGGGTCCCTGCTAAAACTGTTTCCCCCCGTTCTATAGCGGACCACAGGTTCGCGGGCCGGGACAGCCTCATCTTCTTGGTGGATGCCTCCAAGGCCATGTTTGAGTCCGACGGGGACGCAGAGACTCCCTTCGACATGACCATGCAGGTAAGCTTCGATGAACTGCTACTTGGCAAAGACAAAACTTTCGCACCCTTTACTGTAAGTTACTTTTTTCATATTTTGCCGTGTGTGCGTTTTTTTTTTTTTAGTGCATCCGGAATGTGTATACCAGCAAAATTATCAGTAGTGACAGAGACCTGTTAAGTGTCGTGTTCTATGGTACAGAAAAGAACAAGAACTCAGCAGATTTCAAGCACGTCTATGTTCTTCAGGAGCTGGACAATCCAGGTAACGTGATATGAAGGTTGTGTAAAGGTGGTGTAAGGAAATCTGTGTAGCAGCAGCATTGTTGGAAACTGATCTCTTTAAAATCAGAGTTATTGGACAAATATGTTCTTATTACTGAAATTTGTTGGTGGCAGTGGAATTAGATTTAGAAATTTATGGAAATCTTAGAAACTTTGCGAGAGTTTAGATTTTTCTCTTGTAGTTGGTTCAGATCCTTTTTCTGTGTCTTCTATTTTAATGTGGTGTTCACTTGCTAAACCCAGGAGGATGTCAAGAGAACTCTTAAAAGCCGATCACGTGTCTACTGCACTTCAGAAAAGTGCATGTCCATGCTAAGGCACATGGATTCCAGTTGGTGATGAGTATCACAGAATGGCTGAGATTGGATGGGTTTCCAACCCTCCTGCTCAAGCAGGGTCAGCTAGAAAGGTGTCCAACATGCTGGCCTGTTTGGGGTGTTCCATTTCTTGTTTTCATAAGTTCTGCAATTCTCGAATTTCACTCTTTCGTTTTCTTAGAATGACATAGCATATGCTTGATAACAAGTGCCAGTTGCTGAACTGGAAAAGGCAGTAGGAGGAGTGCAAAGAATTACATGCTAGTGGTGACAGATTCTCTTGATGGTGGAGTCTTGTGGGGGGATTTTGTCTACAACTTTTAATAGCAGCCTTTATCTCTGAGGAGGTTTGATTTAATTTTCTTAATTAGGGGGTGCAGGTTTAATGACGCAGGGGCAGCAAACTGCCTTATGCTTCTTGTTCATCCTTTTTCCTCCTCCTTCCCTGCTTGTTCTTTTCCCACTCTCAGAAGCAGTAGTCTCACCATGCTGATAAAAACAGCACAGGTGAAAGGTGGGTGCTGTTAAAAAGGAAGAGAATTGTATATTTTCTGCCTCTAGAGAGCAGTGTGCTCTGGAGAAGGAAGAGATACTAGAATTAGTTATTACAAAATTATGAACACTTATACTAATAATTAAAGGGCAGCTGAGGAAATGAAAATAAAATAGTAAAGGGAGGGGAAGACATTTTCAGATGAGATTTCAGAAGCGCTATAGAGTTTAAGTGAATGACAAAGGAAGAAGCTCTGCAAAATACAGTAGCTCCCTTTGTAACATAATGGGAGAAAACAGAGAAAGTGCTGTTAGGCAGGTGGGAAAAGGAGTCGTTGGGCTGGAGTAATCCTCAGAGCTGTAACAAGGCCTAAATATTGCTGTGACCCCTGTGGTGAGCCATGGGCTGTGTCTGACCTGTGCGTGGATTCTCTCTGACATGAGAGGCAAGGAAGGAGCAGAAGCTCCACCTTCCCAGCATGCTGTGGAGATGCCGGATGCATTTCAGGCTCCTCTCCTTTCTCTGGTGGTGCAGCAGTCTGCTGAGCCTCTGCAGCTGGTGCCATTGCTGCCTTTCCTGCTGAACCCTTGTCCTTTCAGTGTGAAGGGTTTGCAATACTTTGAGCCCTGTCTGTTTCCCTTCCCAAAAGGAAGAGTCCACAGTGGTATCAGGCCACTTTGTGTCGTCTTGGCCCTCGTAGGTGCTTTAAGTGGTAACCAGCTTGTGATAGTGCAAATGTGAGGCAATGCTGCACAGTTTCTCAGCCAGGTGTTGCAAGGGCACTGCCACAGAGGTGTCAGGGACAGTATTTGGACATCAGAAGCGAGGGACCCCAAGGTGCACATTTAGAAGAGCTCGTGATACGTCTTTCAGTATTTCTAATGCATTTGAATGCTGTTCCCTCCTTAGGTGCAAAGCGTGTTCTAGAGCTGGACCAATACAGGGGGGATGAAGGACGAGCACTTTTCCGTGAGAGCTTTGGCCACAATGCCGACTATTCCCTGGGGGAAGCGCTCTGGGCCTGCTCCAATCTCTTCAGTGATGTCCGAGTGAGGCTGAGCCACAAAAGGATCATGCTCTTCACCAATGAGGATGACCCTCACGCCAATGACAGTGCTAAAGCCAAGCTGGCCAGGACCAGAGCTGGGGATCTGAGAGACACAGGTCGTTATTTTCCCCTTTAATTTTCAGGCAGTATAAACATGTTATATCCTCGCAGCAGATGTTAACTGCATTGCATGTTTGTGATGGAAAAAGAATGTAAAATCACCAGAACTGGGGAATCTTTCTGAAGCTTTCTAAAAATTAGAAATCTGTTATCTCATGTGCTATCAAATAACTAGCACTTACTTTCTAGGATCTCTTCTTCTGCTTTGGTAGCATATACTGGGACATGAGAGGGCTGAGAGAAGCAAACTTTTTGTTGTACCATTTTCCAGGAAGGGAATAATAACACAAAGTTAACACAAAAGAAAAATTACTTTCATGGCTTCATTTTTAATTAGCTGAAGGACATCAACCTGAGCTCAGAGATTAGACATCAATTGCCTCATTAGTTCAACAGTGTAGCTGAGATAACCAGTGTTTTCAGAGTTCAGCAGATGTCCTGGATCTAGTAGCTGTGAGGCTTCCTTAATCCTGAGGCCTTATAACTAAAGGAAAGGGGATTTTCTGAACTCATTACTTACTTCTGTGCTTGAGGTAAGATTATGTTTTATAGGAGCTTGTCAGAGCTGTTTCAGACATAATATGGTCGAGATTCTTAATTAGGGAGGAATGATTTTCTATGCTGCATTATTTTCACTGAAATTAAGGAATGTCTTCTGCCTTTTTCCCTAGAAAATTTTGCATATGGTGCAGATGACAATTTGGAGCTTATTCCTGCTGAAGTTATTTGGGTAGATAAGGAAATCTGAGAGTGCTGAGAAACGTGATAATGCAAGAAAAAAGCAGTTTCTGATCCTCCTGTTATCTCCGACTTTGTTTCTAGGAATTATCCTGGACTTGATGCATTTGAAGAAGACGGGAGGGTTTGATATCTCCTTGTTCTACAGGGATATTATAAATGTAGCAGAGGATGAGGACCTTGGGATCCAGCCCAAGGAGTCAGAGAAACTGGAACATCTCATGAAGAAAGTACGAGCGAAGGAGACAAAGAAACGGGCTTTAGTCAGGTTTGTGCCTAGTTATGATACATCATTCAGGGGAGGCACCTGATGTTATTTTTAGACTGCGTCTCATCTCCCTCTTCTGGAGTGATTGGTCCTTAATGGCATCAGTGCTTACATTCCTCAGTCCTAATACCTTAATTCAAGATCGGTGTTTCTTCCATAGCTTGCAAGGATATTTGTCCTTGGGGGATGAGAAGAGCAGAGAGTGAAGCTACATCTCCTTTTTTCCTCTGTGTGGCATCTCCTGTATTGAGCTTATCAAAAAATTACATCATTGCCAAATACTTACCTGAAAATCTGCATCATGGAAAATAGTTTATGGTGAAACCTGATTGAAGTGAGGCTTTTCTTGCTAATGTTAATTTTAAAAAATTCATCTGAACGTGACTAGTAGGTACTTTGGCCTATTACTAAATAATTATATGTGGCCATTCTGTCTAGGCACTGTGGATTCATACAGCCTTGATATTTCTGATCTCCTACTGAAAGATTAGAGATACTTACAGAGGATTAAAGGGATCTTGACAAAGCAGACAGGAAGTATTTTTGGAACCACGTACTCTGTAACAGTTGTTTTTTTAATGAGTGATTTCGTAGCAGAATGATGTGGAAGTGCAGTAAGGGAATGAACTTCAAGGCCTAGTGTTTTTTTTTTTAATAAATATTTAAAAAGTCCCGAACTGAGTTGCTGCCGTTGCCATTCTTCTCCTGCTGACAGCTTTATTTTGCTTTTCTGAGAATGTTCCTGAAGTTTTCAAATAACTGGGGAGGAATAATCTTGTACCAGTGATACATTTTGGAAGAGGGAAAGTAACATGCATAGTAATTCACTGTTCTGCTCTCAGAACTTGAAGATGACCTGTAATTTTAACCTTTTACTTCTGAATTTTTCTCTGACTTCTGATTAATTTTTTTTTTTAATCATGGTATTGTTTGTCTTGATGGGATTCTTTTGGGGACTTCTGCATTTTGCTGAACAGCTGTGAGAGTTCAGAGTTCATGTTATGTTTAAGCACAAGTGGGGTACCCAAATGTGAACTTACCCTGTGGTCTGCTTGAGCATAGCTGTCCTTCTGAGTGAAGAAAAGGTAAAAGAAATACGGTACATTTTTTTTGTTTAGATGATTTTTATGACCAGAAGTTGCAAGAATATTTTTATACAAGTGAGATTATGACTCAAGTGATAGTATGTTTCCAAGGACAGGTGTGATTTTGGGGGAGGAGAAGAGGAGGAAGTCAGAGAAAATAAGTTATCTGTGGAAGTGACTTTCTTTTGCAATAATGTCTCACGTCTGTATCTGCTTTTTACACAGGTTAAATCTGTATCTGAGCAATGATGTGGCGCTTTCTGTTGCTGTTTACAACCTTATTCAAAAAGCTTATAAGCCGTATCCAGTGAAGCTTTATCGAGAAACTAATGAACCAGTTAAAACAAAAACGAGAACATTTAATGGAAAAACAGGCAGTTTGCTCCTGCCTAGTGACACAAAAAGGGCTCAGGTAACGAATTGAGTATGTACCTGTTCTTATCTCTGTGATGTGTGTGGGAGATGCCTGTTTTCTTGCTGCTTTTGTTTGTATTCCACTTTCAAAATGAGATGCAGAAGTATGCATCTCATACTTGCATCTGTATGCCCCTGGGGACAGCCTGGTCACGTTGTGAGCTCTGCAGAGTAAGAGTGGGTTGTGTCTCTGGCCTGACTGTCAGTGGAAGGCATAGCTGCTGGTGAAAATGCACTCAGGAACTCGGGTCATTTCTTTCTTGAGGCAGAACCAGGTTGTCAGAGCCTGACCTTATGTGACCCTGTGCGGTCACTGCTGCTGTTATCTTTTGATTCATTAGGAACAGATTTTGTCCGATTTGTTAAACACTGAAGTGTGAATCACAGGGGGAGTTGGAGCAGTTTTCCGAACAAAAGGCATGTTACTTTTGGAGTTTTTTGCTACATTTTCCTTTACTTTGCCTTCCTGCTTGATAGTTTGGCTGATGTAAATTGAATGTCACATTCTGTTCAGGCACAGCGTTATTTCACAGCAGGTTATGCATTTGCTAGGTATACTGTGACAAGTGCATTTTTTGTGTCCTTCCTTGCTAAAGGCTCTTAAAGTTGTTGTCTTAAGATGAAATATTAAGTTTATTTATACCAGACATTAGTTTCTTGAAATAAAGTACAGGAGATAAACAGAAAGCTTTGCATTAAGCCCTGATGTCTAATTTCAGCAGCTGGACTATAATACAGTTTTGATTTTGGATGCTTGAGCAATGCTTCAGAAGTGTTGTTTGTCAGTCATGTTTCTGACAGGAGTAGGCAGCTGACGTGCATCTGGCTGAAGCAAGTTTGGAGTTGGGCAGGACCTCTGAAAAGGTCTGGTCTAACCCAGCCCAGAGCAAGACTCACAAAAGCAGGCCAGGTTGTTCAGAGTTTGTTTGGGACAGCTCTGAAGAACATCATAGATGAGATGTGACAACCTCTCTGTACCAGGGCTTACCCACTGTCTTAGAAAAGTGCATTTTGCTAATATTCAGATAGAATTTCCCTTGGGACAGTGATCACAGTCTGGGACTTGCCATTTTGGTGTGCACTAATGACAAGTTTACTCTGTCTTGTCCTATAATCCTCTTTTCAGTAGTGGAAGACAGCAATTGCATCCTCTTCCGACCCCGTCCCCTTCTCCCCCAATTTTCTTTATGCTGGCAGCACTGTCATCTGCTCTTCCCTGGTGTAGACATACGGAAACCGACAGATTGTGCTGGAGAAAGAGGAAACAGAAGAATTAAAACGGTTTGATTCTCCGGGTTTGTTTCTGATTGGCTTCAAACCACTTTCAGTGCTAAAACAGCACCACCACGTCAGGCCCTCTCAGTTCATCTATCCTGAGGAGTCCCTGGTGAGGGGTAAGTAAAGATGGTAAGAGAAGATTCACCACCTTGCATTAGGCTGATGAGCTGATTCATTGTGTGTTTGAGTGGGGATCGTTGAGTGTAAAAGCTTTGTCTAATTTAAAAACTTACTATTGTTAAGAAGAACTGAATTAACTGTTATTGCCCCTCTCAGCTGCAGTTATATCTTGTTTTCTGCAGTAGCAGGAGAGCCAATTTGGCTTCATGGTTCATCCATCATGACAAGCAGCTAAAGATGTAGTTCCAAAACACCTGGTTTTGTCATTCATGAAAGTGGAGGATCCTAGTACCTGAAAAGAAGGCAAAGGTGGTTTAAAAAAAAAAAAAAAGAAAAACAAACCCCAAACCAGTGAAAATAATTGCTGTTTTTAAGTCCATATCTGCTAGGACTGGAAACATGATACTCAGGAAGTACAGTAGAATTAACAGCACTTTAAACAGTAAAGAGAGAAGGAGATGATGATTAGAACTGCTTGTTTTCCTCTTTTTATGTATATACATAAGTCTACTTATCTAAAAATCCCAAGCTGCAATAGTGAAGAAAAAACTCTAGCTCCTCAACCTACCAGTGGATTAAGAGGGCTGAGTTACATGACCGGATGCTTTGCAGTGTCTGACTAAAGAAGAACCTTTATGCTAGCTTCTCCAGCTTCACAGTTTCCTGACTCAAACACCTGACTTATATGTCAGTCTTTTGCTGACCACCATATCCGTTAAAATACAAAGCAAATGTGTGCCTCAAGAGTACTGAAGTCTGAATTCTTAGTGTGTTACTTCTGGAAAAAGGTCCTATGTTGTGTTGCTACTCTGATATCCCACCAAACAGAAAAAGACTTTGTAGACTCCTGTTTCCAAATTTCCCTGTATTTCATTGCTCAGATAGTGGCGATTTTGTTTCTTTCAGCAGAGCTCTCTCTGCTCCATCAGGAGAGACACACTGACATTGTCCATTCTGAGGGTTCTCCCTTCCAAAATTTGATTTTTACTTCTGAAGGATTGCAAGCATTTCAAAGAAGTCCCAGGTTCTGAACCTGGGAATTTTGAACCTGTAATATCTAGGGTTATATTTCTGAACAGAGGAGCAAAGTCTTGTCAGTCTGACCAGTCCTCTCTTTACTTTGCAGGGAGTACAACGCTATTTAATGCCTTACTGATGAAATGCTTGGAGAGGGAGATGATGATGCTGTGCAGATACACTGTTCGCCGGAACACTCCTCCTCGCTTTGTGGCCCTGGTTCCCCAGGAGGAAGAGGTGGATGAGCAGAAAGTGCAGATAGCTCCTCCAGGTATGGGAAGGGATGCCTCCTTTCCCTGCACGATTGGATGCAGTCAGCATAATAACATCCTGTATTGAGTGAAAATAATCTTAGCACCACTCCCCTTAAAACTGGGGAAAGCATTTTCCAACATCCATTTTCTTCAGTTTTGTCACTGTAAGCATCTGATGTTGAATCTGTTTTTAAAACCTCAGTTGCATCAGTGCTTGCTCAGGTATGACCTGGCTACAGTGTTTTCCCTGCCTCCTGCCTCTTTTTAGCAGATTCAAGGAACTGACATAAAAATTAAAAGCCTTCTTTTCTGTTTGGTGACTAGGCAGAGTGTCTTTCCTTGAATTTTATTGTATCCTTGAATAGATTTTGAAGTATTAAATAAATAATCTCGCATACTGAGCCTCACACCTCATCAGCCGAGAGGGGAATGATTAGGGAGCAAAGGCAGACTCCTGCTTTTTTGTGTTTTCTCACCTCTTTAAGTGGAAAATCATCTTTTGGGAGAATGTAAAGTAGGGAAATAAATCTGCTTGTATACAAAGTGAAGCATTTCAGAATAACATGTGGACAATACATACTTTTCAAACAAGTCTTTTTCAAGCTCATATCTCATAAGTTGGGCTAGTTTATCCACATAAAAGGCAACTCATCAGTATCCAGCTCTTAGCTATGCATTTAGTTCGAATCTCTTTCACAAAGCCATTAGTGTGATGTTGATTATATACATTGAGATTGGAATTGAGTGTCATGCTGTAGGTACTAGGAAGTATTATAGATTGCTGTTGTTTACGACAAAAACAGCTAGCTAGTTTGGAGTCATCAGGCTTAGGTAATAACCATCTTGGTCTTTCCTATAAATTATTGTTTTGAGGCTGGCCTTCTGTATAACTGTTCTCTTGCTCCTTCTCTTCTGTATAGGTTTCCACATCATTTTTCTGCCATACGCAGATGACAAACGGAATGTTGATTTTACAGAAAATGTGCCAGCCAGTCAAGAGCAGGTGGACAAAATGAAGGAAATCATTCAAAAACTCCGGTTCAAATACAGGTGCATGGAGATAAATAATGTGCAGGGAGTGGTATGGGGAAGAAAGCACAACTGTTGCTTGCACTGTTGCACACATTGTTCAGCTGTGGTGTCCACGAAATGAGATTTTGATGTATTTTGAGAGAAGTTGCTTCTCATTGCATTAGTTTTGTCCAAACTTCATTCTTAATCATTCTAGATACCCACGCACCATAATGCTTTATGTAGCACGTTCTGGAGTTCTTTATAGAATTGCTCTTGTTCTCTGGGCTGTTGTCATTTGTTGCAGAGGTATCACATTTTATTGTGGTTCTGCCACTCTGTTGCAGATCAGACCTGGATCATTTAAATTAGAGCACTTTTAGAAAGAATAGTTAGGCCATTTTTCATCATAGCTGGAATAAATGCTATGAAGTCCTTTATGGGAGAGTTTTTCCTAGGTATGTGGAAACCACCATAACTGTTATCAAAGTAGAATGCCACTGTCTTCTTTTGCCTTATCCACATTTCTAACTCTCACACAGCGTTCTAGTGTGGTTGATTCATGACAGGATAGAGATTCAGCTGGTAAATGGAAAAGAGGAAAAGCAGTTCTGATGCGATGGATTGTTCTGTGGGAAAGAGGGCAGTTTTATTTTGCAGTAAGTTGGATGTAGATCTTAAGTGTTTAGTCTGGCTTCTTGGCAACATGCATTGACATCTTGGGATATTTTTGACAGGACTGACAGCTTTGAGAACCCAGTTTTGCAGCAGCACTTCAGGAATCTGGAGGCTTTAGCACTGGATATGATGGAACCAGAACAAGCTGAGGATCTTACAAGTGAGAATTATTGGTGGATGCGAAGGGAGGTGGGAGACTGTTGACTTTGTTCTAAGTCAAATATGTGCTACTACAAACCCAAATGTCTTTTAAAAAATATTTTAGAGTGTGTGGTTCCATGATGTAGAATTCTGGATGTGTCCATTGTGAAATACTGAAACCTTACTTTCTAGTGCTGTCACTTTTAAGGTAGGGGAAAAATTGCTCACTTTACCATCCAAAATGAAAATTGAATCACCTTTTTTCTGTGGTGACAAATGTTTTCTCTGAAATTCCTCTCCAAGATTCTCATTAATACTGTCTGATAAATGGGCAGAATTAAGAGAATTATTCTGCTGGGGGCAATGCTGCCACCGTGTGGTTGTGAGAGTTTATTATGTAAGAATATCTGCTCCTGGAGGGGAATATTTTTTTAAATTATGTTGTTCTCCTGAAATGGTCTAACAAATAATCTAGGTCCCTCTGCTAGCTATCTTACAAACACATGAGAGAAACAAGCTGTTCTGCCTCAAACCACTCACAACCGTTGATAGTAACCTGTTGTATTTTAAAATTCTGAGACTAAACCTGGTAGCAGTGTAACCAGGGAGAAGACCTTCTATGTCACTTCTACCATGTAAGTTTTGTTCTGCATATATATATATCTATATATCTATATCTATATATCTTGCAGGGAAGTGTGTGAGTCCATTACATATATATAATCACAGAATAGGTCAGGTTGGAAGGGACCACAGTGGGTCATCTGGTCCCGCCTCCCTACTCAAGCAGGGTCATCCTAGAGCACATGGCACAGAATCGTGTCCAGACAGTTCTTGAAATTCTCAAGTGAGGAGACTCCACACCCTCTCTGGACAACCTGTTCCAGTGCACAGTCACCTGCACAGTAAAGTTCTTCCTCATGTTCAGGTGGAACTTCCTGTGTATCAGTTTCTGCCCCTTGCCTTTGTCCTGTTGCTTGGCACCACTGAGAAGAGCCTGGCTCCATCCACTTGACACCCTCTCTTCAAATAGTTAGACATTGATGAGGTCCCCTCTCAGTCATCTCTTCTTGAGGTTGAACGGGCCCAACTCTCTCAGCCTTTTCTCATAAGAGAGGATGCTCCTGTCCCTTCATCATCTTTGTTGCCTTCTACTGGGCCTCTCTTGTACTGGGGAGCCAAGAACTGGACACAGCACTCCAGGTGTCCAAACTCTTTATATTACCAAGAACTATGAATTTCTCACTTGGGAATATGGTAACACAGGTATTTGCATTTTGCATGCTTGCAAGACATTTGCAGACAGGTTATTTCAGAAGCACAACTGTATCTGGCCATGGCCTTCTTTAGACTTTCCTGGGTTTTGAGAGAGCAAATCTTTGTCTTTTGCTAGTGCCAAAGTATGAACAGATGAACCACAGGCTGGGCAACCTGGTGGAGGAGTTTAAGCAGCTGGTTTATCCCCCTGACTACAATCCTGAAGGGAAGGCTGTAAAGCGAAAACAAGGTAAATAATGGTGGTGCAGACACAAAACATAGTGTCTGTATGCTATTTAGAAGCTTCTGGGTTTTCAGTTTGTTTCACAGTTTAAAGAAGCTGCTTGTGTAAGAATTCTCTTTACTGATCTCCACAAGGAAGTGAATTTATATCCAGTGTTGATTCTTAGAGAGTAGAGGATATTGTGGTATCCAATTGGAGAACTGTTGGAGTGAGAAACTGCAGAGTGAAGTATAGGAAGTAATATGGGTAAATGACTGCAAATTAGGTATATATAATTTTAGTAACTTTGTGTTTTATGATAGAGTAGTAAAATCATTCATACTTTCAGTTTGCATTGGTGAGGGAGCAGATTTTTGTGCATGGGCAGTTCAGCAAGTCCAAGATGGGCATCTTTAGGGCTAAATGCTGAAGTACACGTGTAGTTTGGGAGTCCATGAAATTCTGCATAAAGTGGGAGTGTCAGTTAGCTGAGTTCCCTGTGGAATCATTGCATTCCACTGTATGGATGAGAATCCCTTAAAAGTTTCATTTGGAGGGTGATCTTTTAACAGAATACAAAGTGTCACGTACTTACTACATGACTTACCTAGTGACACCTGTTTCTTAAAACCTGGAAACCTGTGAGTGTGTAGCTGTTAAAGTACTATGTGCTAACGGCCATTAACTGTGGTATTTATAAGAAATGTTGATGTCTTTCCATGAAGAAAGTTTTAAAAATATTTGTGACCTAAAATTTATCTTTCTAGCTTCTGATAACCAAACTGAGAAGAGGCCCAAGGTAGAAGTCTCAAAGGATGAGCTGCAGAGTCATGTGCAGAATGGCACTCTAGGCAAGCTCACGGTACCTGTTCTGAAGGATGCATGCAGGCTTTTGGGGCTGAAGGGTGGAGGCAAGAAGCAGGAACTCATGGATGCTTTAACTGAATACTTTAAGGAGCATTAAGCAGGAGCAGAAGGCCCTGGTTGACTTCTGTCTGCTTGTAATGTTGGTTATCTTATGTGGATGCTGTGTCTGTTTAATCTTGCTATGAAAGAGAAGGCAACTAAATGTTGCTGTATCTAGCAGCAGAGAAACTTTTTACTCATAGTTGTGAAACATCTCTGCAAAGTTGGATTCTGTTGACAGTAGCCAAAGGCAGAATTCAGTTCCCTGTGAACTCAGGTCACCCACTGTACATGAACAGAGTTGTGCCTTCCTCATTTCTTAATAAAAGTTATTTTGGACTTCTTACTTTGCAACACTGACTATACCATCTTTGAATCATAAAGACAGCAAAACTCTCTTCAGTGTAAGAAAACAGAATGATCTCTCTTAATGGCATCACATGAATTCAAGCCAGCAGGTCAAGTCTGTGTGCTAACAGAGGGTATAAATGTGGTGTATTACTCTTTTACTCTCCAAAACAGCTGGTCAGTATCAGTAATCAAATTGGTGTTACAAAGATTACCAGAAGATCATAAAGGAAAAAAGTCATTACTGGGAAACAGTAGCCAATCCTTTGGGCAAAAAGCTAGCACTTCACAAAGCTGCACAGCCAGGTCTTCCATTTTTAAATGCTAATAGCAGAAGCTGGTTTAACAAAGGAAAAAAAAAATGTTCCCTGGAAGGCTGCAAGCACTTATCCCAATTAAATGACTGAGATGGCATAGAGCATTTCCACTTCTGTAGTCTGTATGAGTCAGACTATTGTGCAGGCTTCTGTAATTGAATCCATGCTTTAAAAATAGAAAAATAGTTGTGGAGAATAGCTGTTATGTACAGTATTTTTACTTTTTTAATCATGCTTGTGGAGACAGCAACTGGGGCTATGTTTCTACCCCTGCCACACCCCACCTGTTTTGCAGTGCAAGATGACTAAAACCAATAAACTGTTGTTGCACTTGCTCTGTTTAACTACTAATTATTTAGTGAAACTCTTAACTTTATAGGGGATGCAAACATAGGATACCTGAGGTATCCATTTTAGTCTGCATAGTGTTTTCAGTGTTCAGAAATTCCTGTGTTTGGCACACAAACTCTCGGGCCACTTATTGAAGGGATAAGTCATATATTAAGGTCATGCTGGAGCTGTAGTGTGGCACATGTCTTGGAGCCAGCTGTGACCCCCCCCTCCTGGCACTGTGACTGTCCTAGCTGTGCCAGCACTCTGCTCACTCCTACAGCTCTTCGAGAGAGCAGTTAGCCCATGTTGAGCTGTGTAGTGCTGAAGCTATATAGTCTGTTATACTTTCAATCTGCCTGCATTATAGTAGTTATTTCTAAGAGATTTGTCTAAGCAATCAATTTATTTTGCCCTTCAGCAAAAGTTACTGTAAATGCTTGTTTTAGCAAGGCTTGAATTGAATGCAGTGAAATGGTGAGACTATCCTGTCCGTAATTCTGTGAATTTAATTCTGCAGATACCCTTATAAATTTCTATTCTGGCTTGCTAACCCCAAGGCACAGCAAGTCCCAGGCTTTGGATGATTGCGACATGTTTGTTCTAGGTTATTAGATCTTCTTCCTGGCCTTTTATTTTCCCTAATAGCAGGCTATCACATTAAGCAGAAGTTTAAAAGGGCTGATGATGGAAGGCTTCAGAGCAGAAAAAGAAACAGTTTTGCTTGCTCAAGAATCCTTTATTTCTGCTCCTTTTGTGCTTTGTCTTACATCAGCTGTCTTGGTACAATAGGGCAAATTCTTGGCAAAGCTGTGGTTCTAAACACAACTAGCTCAACAGTCAGCATCAATAGAAGGGAACAGCAGCCTTTCTAAACTTCATACAATAGAAAGGGCTCTAAAAATACTTGTAATAAGTTCACCTCTGCAAGGATTACTGTTATCAGCCATTTACAAAAACATACAGACATGATGTTTTCAGTATTTCATAAGCTGATCTCATCTGCTTAGGATGTACTTACTAAAGGTATGAAGTTAATGCCTCTGTGGAATCATTACAGAAATTTATTTTCTCCTTATGCTGTTGCACCTATTGGTGTTTCCACAGTGCTTTGGAATCCTGCAACAGGAACCAGGTTTGATATGGCCCCTTCCAACACAGGGCCTTAGACACTTCTGCTGAGAGCAGTAAGTGGATTTATTATACAGTATGCCTTTAACTAAAGCCATTTCAATAAAACCACCACTAATCCACAATGCTGGTGGTGCTCCATGCCTTTCCAGAACAGATGATCTAGCATTCTCTTCTTGAGACATAGGTTGATTTATTTGAAAAATTACTTGCTGTCTTCTTCCTTGTCTATGACTTACAGGGTTCATCTTCAGTCAGGTGACCACAGTGCAGTAGCTAAAAACCATGACATACTTTTTATAATTATCAGCCAGATGTAGGGTACTCATCAGCCCCAACAGGCTGCTCTCTACCATGGGTTTTGTACTTAACTTCTCTAGGAAGCCCAAGCTCAACGATAACAATCCATGCGAAGAAAAGTGACGGAGTATGAATTACTCCACTGCAATAGCCTTTAGGCAACCTCTGAGCAGTTTAGCTGTACAAGTAGAAACATTCCAGTTAGTTGCAAATGCTTCACCAAGGGAATGACAATTATATTTAGCTTTGTCAGCATTTTTATTTTTTCTTAAAAAGTCAGTATTTAAAAATAATTGAGATAAGACATTTCTCCTTGTGCACTGCCATAGGATTTCTGCTCCCTGTACATCTCTTAGAGAAGTCTTGTGTCTGGTTTCAAGAACAAGGGCTGTGCTATAAGTACCGATCTTGGCTCTATCTGCTGCTACACAGTAGCTGCTGCCCGCCTTACACACGGCCTACAGTGCCCTGTCACTTAAGGTGGGGAACCCACAACCCTTTTCCTCAGCAGCCAAAACTGTTCAGAAACACAGTTACTCACACCTGTTAGAGGCTGAAGCTTAGCAGAAATACTTCAATGCAGAGAAAGCTGATGGGTGGGTTAAAGAAGCCCTGAGCAGGCAGACAGGGAAATAAGGGGGAAGAGGTGGAGACTTTTTCTTTCTTTTAAACATAAAAGAGGAAATACAGTTGTATGATCACTTTTCAAGAAGTAATACAATGAGAATGAATGTGTTGGAGCGGAATAATAGAAAAGTAGGGAGACGAGGCAGAAACACTAAGAATTAAGCCATTATTAAACAAAAATGTGGCATTTTGAAAGGAAACACTGATATCAAAACTATCATCTCAACTGAAGCTAAACATTAATGTCCCCTAACTTCCACTTTCCTGTTCCACACACATTTAAACTCATGGGCACTTAGACCAACAGTCTTTCTATGGCTTGCTGGACAGACTGGATCTGAGGCTTTAGCTGTGATCCCTCCTTGATGGTGATGGAGCAGGCGATGACAGGCCGGGAAACACCACACGCCCGGCCCAGGGCTTGCTTGGAGCGCACAAACACGTAAGGTACGTTCTTGTCCTCACAGAGAAGAGGGAGGTGCAGGATGATCTCCAAGGGTTCTGCATCTGCTGCCATCACGATGAACTCCGCAATCCCTCTGTTCAGTGTTTTGGTGGCTGTGAAAGAAACTGAAGGGTCAGTCTAGGTCCTTCTTGAAAGCACTTTAAGAGATGCTGAAATTGGTATCAGTGGGAAGGAGAGCTCATGGTAGCAAGAGGACAGCCAAAGGAAAGTTGCAACTATAGGGCCAAGGAAGGGGTTATTCACAGGGCTGCAGCTGGGGTGCTGTGCAGCACTGCCCTCAAGTGCAGTGGAGAGACTGACAAAGGAGCAAGGCCAGCCCAAGGCTGCTGATGGGTACAGAGCTGGAGCCCACCATGACGGGAGACTGACGGAGGGAGCTGAGTTGGTTTAGCCTGGAGAAAAAAGGGCTGAGGTGTGAGCAGGGGCAGCATGGCTGCTGTCTTCTACTTCAGGGGGTTTGCAGATAAGACGAAGCCACACTGTCCTTGTGAGTGCACAGGAAAAAGTACAAGTTGCAGACTGTGACTGTTGCCTCAGTGAGATTCCAGGGGCATGGTGGATTTTATATCCCCCATGCCATGAGAGATGTTTAAGCCATGGGACACGAGTCCTAAAGACTACTGAGTTTCTATCCTCAGGGACTGTGGTTTTCTTATAAGCTTGCCCCAAGCAACTGTAAAGAGAGCCACTCTCTGAGGAGGTTGTACTAGAGGTACCCGTTAAACGCAAATCGTTTTAGGATTCTGAACTGGCTAGACATCTGGTAATCCCAGTGCCACACCACTGAAGTATGCACGATCACAGGACATGCACCAGGAACACAATTTGGGAATCTACCAGAACCGCATATAAATGTTGAAAAGATTACAACTTAATTCTGTCCCTGAATATTGCTTAAGCAAGCTTGAAGGAGGAGGAAGAAGACACACACTTGCAATAGCCAGATCAATATAGAATGAGTGGTTCACAGTTACAGAGAAAAGACAATCTCTAGCCACAGTATCTCACAAAATCCTTGCAATGATTTCTAGCACACTTTGCAACACACAGGTCTCACCTTCATTGGCTCCCTTGCGTAGCTGCTTGTAGTTGCAGGATTGCTGCACGAGATCCAGCAGTGTTTTGGTGAGCTGAGCATCAGCCAGCGGGTAAGCTTTGGGATTCACTTCTGCCTCACTCTAGAGAAGGGAAGAAGTAAAAAGTATTACAACAGGAGCAAAGGGGGCTTTGATCTGAGCAGCACTGCACAGACATCATATTCATCACATATATTGACTAATGGAGTCACATAACTGCTCCACATATATAGCAGAAACCCCACTGCATTTTACTTCTACAAGAAGGATTCTTGTATCAAAGTAAAGAGGATAAGTAAGAAACACATCCCTCGCATCAAAGTAAAGAGCATCTCTACTCACACATTTACACCCTACAAACCAGCAAGAGTGAACTTACAGGGCAGTCTTTAGGCGTTTGCTACCACAAAGACTACGTAAAAACGAAGCGTTTCAGTGCACAAATTAACAAACCGACACAAATGTTAAAGAAATTCCCAGGAGAACACCTATCAGGTTTATTTCCGCAAATCAGAAGTAGCTTCTAAACGTGACAATCAGTGGTGGGACGGAACAGCAGCGAGGTCACACGCGGTGTTCGCGGCCGGCGCTGGCAGAGCCGCGGCCCCTCCGGCCCCCGGCACGGCGCGGGGGTGACCCAGACGCCGAGCCCCGTCACCAGGCGCCCCCAGCCCCGCGGGCTCCCGCACCCCGCCAGCGGCCGCACCCCGCCCGGCCTCCACGTGCTGCCCGCCGCGCGGCCGGGGAGGTGGCGACCCTCCGCCCGGGCCCCTCGGAGGAAGCGGGGGAGAACAAGGAGGAGGAGAACACGAGGAGAACACAAGGAGAAGGAGGAAGAGAAGGCGGAGGCCAGGCCCCGACGCCACTCACCATGGCCGCGGCGCGGTCGCTGCTGTGTGCCCGTGCGCTGCGAGGGAAGAGGCGGAACCGCTCCCGCCGCCGCCGGAAGGGAGGCGGGCCCGGGGCGGCCCCGGCGCGGAGCCTCCACCCACGCTCGGCGGGGCGGGGCGGGGCGGGGCTGTGTGGCCGGCCGGCCGGGCAGCGGGAATGGCGGCTGCGGGCGCGGAAACCTGCGGTGGTCACGGGGGGCGCTGGGCGCTGCCGCTCCGCCCGCCGCTCTGCCTCGCCTGCGCCGTGGAGACCCTGGGCGACGGCAGCGCCTCGGTGGGCAGCGCCTGCCCCGTCGCCCTTTCCCCTGCGCGGCCGAGCCGCGGAGCGCCCCCTCATCGGCCCCCGCCCCGCCACCCTCCTGCGCTGCGCTTACGGCTGGGGCGCGGCCGGCGTGGCCCTGGGCCAGGCCTGTCACCTCAGCACCTGGTGGTCCTTTTCTCCCCCGGGGTTGTGGGAGCAGCGCGGGGCTGGGGCCCAAGGGCTGATGGGCTGCTGTCTTTGATCCGTAGCTGGTGCGCAAGAAGCATGTCCTGTCCCGTCTCCAGGATGCCCTGGCCTGGCAGGCGCTGCCAGTCGTCCAGCTGCTGGCACCAGATGAGAGGGTCTGCATGCATTTGATAGGAACTCTCTTTGGTAAGAGCTCTACTGAGCCCTAGTGCAGCAGCAGGGAGGAGGCAGTTACCTTTTGTTAGAGGTGTGAAACTTCTCCACATTTGAAGCAAAAAAAAAAAAAAAAAAACACAAAAAAAAAGATAAAACAATACTGAGGTGCTTACCTCTTCATACTTCTACCATTCTGTTAGGTGTGTCATTACTCCCTGGGGAAAGCTGCCCGTCACTGATTTAATGTAGATTAATTAATTTATTAATTCCCCAAGAAGTAGGATTGGCATGTTCATAAAGTTCTTGCAGCTTCCCAAAGTATCTAGACATATCTGTAAAATTTATTTCTGGAGAAAAGGTGGTGCTTGGAATATGACTCTTCCCTGAATGCCCTCCATTCTGGTCTTATGCCTCTGAGTTTTCTCATCTTGCTGAACTGTGGAGTTCTTTGAAGATTCATACAGAAATGAAAGTGTGAGGTTAAAAAGGTGCTGCAGGACTTAATATTGAATCTGCAAAATGCAAATCTACCTAGTGGGTTTTCACACCATCACTTTAAATCTACAAATCCTGTAGCCGTATGACTGTAATACCTGCTTCTTTCTGGTGGGTCACCCTTACAGCAGAATAGTGTCAGAAGATGCCTTTCCAGTAACAGCCTCTGTGATCTTGAACATCTCTTACTGGCTTCTGTTTGCATAGCAGTGGTGTGGGAAACGTTTTGAAATGTCATCTAAAATCTTGGATGGAGAAGAAATAGCAGTCTAAATGAGGGAACAATGAGGCAGGAAGAGAAAGATGGATGAATATGAGTGCCTTCAAAGAGCAAATATACTAGATTCCTTTAATTCCACCATCTCATTTGCATATCACAGATAATTCTTGTTCTTTGGGGGAAAGTGACTTACAAAACCCTTTCTGTGCCTTGACACACTGAATAATTCAAACAGTGTTTTCCTGGTTGATTTCCCACAAATTGTGTTGTGCAGGTTTCGTTCTTTCCATTGCACAAATTTTATTGAATGCTGTCTGCACGCATAATCCTATAGAGAAGCAGAGAAAGTGTTGCTTATGGCCAGTTCAGCTCTATGTTGTATGGCCCTAACATGAAATACCCCAGAAGACAGTGGAACTGTGCTTGCATTTCAATGCTCTTGTCTGCTTTTAAATGATTCTCTCTCTAAGAAGCTTTATAATTGGGTGGTTTGAGGACAGCTTTGGGATTTTACTGTACTTGGTGTAACTCCTAGAGCAATTGGAATCCCAGTCTAAACTTGGGGCTACAAACAATGGCATGTACATTTTGCATAGTGCTTGGATGAACAAAGGATCATTTGGTGCAAGAGTGTAAGAGGGACCCCTAAAAGTTTGAGCAGTGCTGTGGAGGAATACTGAATTCAGGAAAATACGTTCTTTTTTTTGAGAGAGAATATTGGGATAAGCACAGGCAGAAGAAGGAGGGTTAAGAGAAGAGAGGTGGGTGTGGAGTGTTATATATGAGGAGGTGACTAATTTCATGAAGCTAATAATGCAACACTCACTAATGCTGTATGCAAATAATTTCTAGACTTACTAAGTATTGGGCAGATGAGGAAGGAAATAAGTAATTTATTCACCTGTCGTAACATTGCTTTAGTTGGTCAAATTTCCAAGAGTTCATGGAGTCTTCAGAGGAGAGGTAGTTTGATTGCATATGTTGAAACAAGTGGTTTGGTCTGTTAGGAGAGGGGGTCTGAACCTGATGCTGTAGGTAACTGAAGTTGGAAGGAGCTGGGAGGTAGAGTTTCTTTTCTGCTGGGGTGAAACAGTAGTTTATTTTAATATATCCAGTCTTTTGCTCTCATCCTACAAATAACTTTTTGTGCCTTTGGGTTCAATTTAATGTTCGAATAGTTTCCATATACTTTAAACCTGGTGTTCAGATTTGGTTTCAGGTGTTTCAGTACTGGGGAGGGAGAGGACTGTTCATAGTAATTGGTATAAATGGAGGATAGAAAGGATAGAAACTCACAGCTGGGCTTTAACTTTTGTCAATTCAGAGCGTTGTTTCAGGTGTATAATACTGGATACACACAGTGAGTTCTGGCGATGGCAGTAACATATTCCCTGACATAGGTGGAGCCATTGACTTCAACTATAAAGTACATAAAAGATTTGCAAGAGAACCAAATGCCTCACGTCCCTGTGTCCTGCTTATGGAGGCAGCTTTTGTGATACTCCCTGAGAGTTCCCCTGACAAAGTCAGGCTGGTGTCATGAGAAGCAGGGAATTACAAAACAGTTCTGGAAAAAAAAGTACAGCTCTTTTTTACAAGAAGGAATTACAGCACTGGTGATCACAAGCAGGAATGAGCACCATGACCTATTGTGGTTTATCTTTTAGGGATGTTGCATACTGTGGAAGACAGTGGTGCCCTGGACCTGTTAGTAGAAGGTGAGAGACGCATGCCACATCTCAAGTACTGGCAGTTTCTGAACAGAGGATCTGTATTGTCTGATGCTCAGCTTCTACGCAGCTTGAATGGGGAAGACCATCTATAGCCTATTGCTGCATCAGTAACAAGCAGTCTGTTCCCATTTGTGGAGGCAGAGGAGTGCATGCAGATTTAAATATTTAACATTTCTCTTTCTTACAGGTTCTGTGTGTGCCATGAATTTAGTGTCTGACGGGTAACAGTGGTAAACAATGACCAAAGTCTCAAAACAAATGGAAATCCATGGGATCTACTGCTTTCTCGTCAGAACAAGAGGGTATTTGGGATTTAGCTGCACAGGCTGCAGATTCCTCTTTGGGAGCAGTGTCTCATTTGAAATCTGAAGGAAACATCTGCAGGGCTGACAAAGAAATCTCTGCAGTCCAGTTGACCTTGGGCATCTCTGCTGAGTCTAGTGATATTAGCAATGCAGTGATGCATTTCATGTCCAGCCATGAAAGGTGAAAGAAGGTGTGACAAGCTTTATCCAGAGGGGTTTTAGTTTTCAGACACTTGCTTAAAATGATGCTGAAAAGGTGAGAAGTCTTTCTGTCATGTTAGCAGTGTGTTGAGAGATGGATATTCTCAAACAGAGGAATTTTAAATTAGTGTTACCTAACTCTTGAAAGCTTTTAGAGATTCTGACATTTTGGGGCAAGAAATGGCCATTAAACCCTCTATGAATCACCTGTCTCAAGATATGCTTCTGCTGAGATGCATAGCTCATTAGCTGAAGTAGGTGTACTAGATAAACCTCCGGTATTGCCCTGGATATACCAAGGAATGGTGAACCCAGATGTCTCTGGTACTTTTTTTTATGATGCTTTCCTAGGATACAAATCAAAAGTGTGTGTTTTCCAAATGAGTCATGCCATGACAGCAAGATACATCCAAGACAGCCGTACCAAATCCTGTGGAACAATATTCTGCACAGTGTTTCAGTAAAGGGCCTATTGAAAAAACTTTATCTGCCGAACATTCAGGTGCCCAGTTCTAGAACTACTGGAGAGGAACTTTGCTTCCTGAAACTAGTCTGCTGGTATATGTGTGGAGGCAGAGGCAGCCTGTCAGCATCAGTTCTGATATCTTCTCTCAAAAGATAAATTTTTTAAAGGCCAATTTTAATACTGTGGGAAACCTGCTCTCTTCAATTACCAGAAGTTTTAATGCTTTTTTAAAGCTAGAGCTTTGTTTCCTTCCATGTTCCTTGCTGCCCTGATGTTCAGTTTGTCACTTGCAGTTCATTTCCATGCATGGTTTGTAGTGCAGCCAGAATGGGACTGCTGTGATGGTGCCACAGAGAGCTTGAGCTGGGCTATCAGAAGTAATAGTGCTGGGAATGCCAATGATACCCTGTTCTCTCAGCATCTCTGCGCTCATTTAATTTCTAAGCTCTTTGCTCACTGGTCTGCTAAAGCCCCGTGGAAGATGGATTGTGAGTGCTCTTGTGTGTGTATTACTGATCCTGTTTCTTCTGCCTAGTTCTGGTGCGGCTTGTGGTGGAGCTGAAGTCAGAACAGTACTTATGCTGCATTTTGAATGAAAGCCAAAAGGAGGTCAGTGAAGATGAATTCTGCCCTTCCTCTCAGTCCCTCAGAGGTTGAGAAATGAGTAGCCCTGCAAGACTGCAGCTACTGCACTGGGATGTAGCATCTGCTGCAGCGGGATCACAGAATCATAGAATGGTTTGGGTTGGAAGGGACCTTAAAGATCATCTAGTTCCAACCCCACTGCCATGGGCAGGGACACCTGCCACTAGAGCAGGTTGCTCAAAGCCCCATCCAACGTGGCCTTGGATGTCCTAGTGCCAGCTCCCCTGCTGTGATGTTGGCACTGTTGGTGTCTACTCTGGAGTTTTTCTATTGTTCCCACGATGCGTTGCAGCCATACAGCTTCATGATACACGTATGAAGCTGTGTGGTTTACTAAGGTTCTTTTATTCCTATCACTTTCAGTTATATGAGGAGCCTGTGCCATGGGCTCTTGCTCTCTTCATTCCTAAGTTTAAGATGGTCTCCCATGGGGTACAAAAAATTGGGAAATAGCAAAAATGGGGAGAAATTCAGATGGTCCGTCTGCTCGTGTAATAGGCGAAAAGGAGAGAGAGGAAGAGGAGCAAGAACCAAGAGATTCCTTGAATTAATTTAAAGACATTTTGGTGACTTAGTGCTGTGTTCAGGGTTTTCCATGTGGCTTATCCTAAGTGGTTAAGGGGACCCATCTTAGGGGAAGATCCTATGCTGGAGGATTATGCATCACTGAGAGTGTGTTGGTTTAGGTGCATTTGTGCCTTTGGACTGTGTTCTCATCAGTGAAACATTTTCTTTCCCTGTCTCCTGTACAGCTGTGCAAAGCAACTACCATGAGAAACAGCCTGCCCACATTTGCTCTCTTGGGCAAGTTGGCAGATGCCATCCCAGGCTTTGCTGATCTACTGGTGGTAGAGCACAGTGAGTAATATGTCATGTCCTGCTGAAGGGTGGTTTTCACAACCCTAATACACACACGCATGCATGCACTCCCCATTCCCCTGGTTGAATTCATGAAGGTCACACAAGAAGCCTGTCCAGAAGTCAAGTGTGGCATTCAGGCCTCCTGGGTTGCAGGTCAGAACCTTTATAGCAGGCTTGTCATTGTACTCTTATCCAGCCAGGCCAAAGCAGCCTCTCTAAACTAGGATTGTGGGTCTGTTTCACAGGCAACATTTAGGGTTTTTTAGCTTGATTCAGCTCCTGGTGGTCTGGTGAGCAGGCTTAGCTGTTTGTGGAGGTAGTTGACGTAGTGGATCCTCACGTGGTGAACAGTGAGCTCCACTAGCCTTTATTACTGTACCTTGGCTCCGAGGGTCAAAAGGTGCTGAGCACATCACCTGATTGTGGCATTCATACATCTGCATACACCAGTCTGTCCAGGGGGCTTCTGCAAGTTGTTGAGGGAAATAGGTTGGTGTTTTTAAAATGCCAGTGAATATTTGCTGTTTCTGTTCCTCATTCTAGGTAATTTAGTGGATCATCTGCTGATGGGCTTGATGTACCCAAATGAGGGTATAAAGGCTGCTGTCTGCTACTTGTATGGCAAGCTGTACTCCTCTCCTGTGGGCACAGAACGTCTCTCAGCACACTTCGAAGAAAGGCTGTGTAGTCTCTTCTTGAATACCCTGGGGTGTGCGCAGACAAAGGAGCTGCAGGTTAATTGTTTGGGTAAGGCATTGCTGAGAGAAACCTGCAAGGTGCAAGGGAAGGCTTAGAATGTGGAAGAAATCCTTGGCTGGTTTAGATGCTCTAACGTGGGGTCGTTCTCTAGAGGATCTTTTTGCTGCTTGTCTGAAGCAGTCTATCCTTTCTGTTATTCCATGGCAATCAAATGGACCAGACCTGCTGCTGAGCACCCCTAGCCCCCTGTTGTCTCTTGAGCCCCACATTTACCCAGCACTGACTAATCTTCAGAGTCTCTTCAGGGCTTACACTGTGGCCTGACCATCCCTCAAAGTGTTTGAATGCAAACGCCGTGCATGGGCAGGTGGGTTTGTAGAGCAGAGGGATGGAGTCCAACAAACAAGAGTCTTCAGATGTGGAGCATCATATTATTTAGGTTACAAAGATAATGTGGCACATTCTTGCAGTTATGCTTCCAACTACACATATCAGCTGTTGCTGGGGAGCACAGTTTCAGGCTTTCTGACATTCCTTGTTTGTAAACCATCCAGGGAATTAATTTTTCTTGTAGGAGGCAAGCAGGAACTGGATTGCTCCTCAGATCATCTGTTCAGCTACTAGAAATGGATTCCTTTGAAAGTAGAATTCTATAGCTCAGATGATACCCCTCTGAATTTGTACTGACACGTACTGATGATTTGCATCAGTACCTGTAGCAATGATCTATACTGTTCTTCTGAGGGTTTTTGTGTGTCTGTATATCCTTTAGCTAAATGCAGCTGTTTCAGTAAGAGCCTGTGAAAGTAGAAGGGGAAGATAAATGCCAGTTCACTAGGAAGTGTTCCAGGGAAAATGTCAAGTCACTGGGGTCACTGACTGCTAGGGAATAATGCAGGTCAGGAGGTCTCCCAAGAAACAGTTTAAGGTGTGGGTACTAACAGAAGATAATGCAGGTAAAAGGCTCTTGAGATCATGTACCCCTGTACATACATATCTCTGAGAAGGAACAGAGAGCAGATCAGAGCCAGCAAAAAGCATCAGCATCAAGGGGTTGCAAGAAATGTGATTCGTGGCAGTATCTGGGGACACAGTGAGAACAAGCTCCCTAAACTGGAGGTGAATGCCTTTGTTAGGAGTGCAGGAAAGGGGAGGAAGCTGGCAACAAGCCCTAGCCTGTAAATACTCCTGTGTTAATATAATCCTCGCTTTGCCTAGTATGGTGCTCACTCTTGCTCCCCCTTTTGCAGGTTTGCTAAAGGAGCTGCTGAAATCTGACCATTTTGTATCAATTCTTATGAATAATTCAAAGACAGAGGAGGAGACTGAGAATCCAGACTTTTTAGAAGGGGAAAATCCACTGCCACTTGTTCTCAAAAAGGTGATTGCTGAAGTAGTGGTGAATTGTTGGTAGACGTAAATAACTTGGTGGCCTGTATTGAATCTTTATCTAAGGCATTAGATATATATATAAGGCGGAATATTCCATTGACAACACCAGCAACAGAGGCTGCAGTGAGAAATGGAGATACCTCCATAGATCACCTCCTGTTTATTCCTGCATCCCGGAGTGGGGAAAATTTTACTCCTGGCCTCAGCTGATTTTACTCATTCACACTTGAGGTCTGATACAGCACTTGCAATGCCAGCATGACTAAGCACGGGGGCAGAGCTGTTCTTACTCATGATATCTTCTGTTGTGGTTCTCCTTTTGTACTTTTCTGAGTGTCTTTGTTTCAGTGTTTTATCTTGCCTTAGCAAGTTTAATCTGTGAAGTATATGCCAAAAGAGAGAATTTATGTTTAAAATTTTAAAATGTAGAGGAAACTTTCCTACTCATAGCTGCATAGTTTACTTCCTCTCTCCTTTTGTCTTTCATTTCCCAACAGCTTTTGTTGACCAGAGATGAGATGTTGCAGGCAGCAAGTTCTCACTGTATGGCTGCAGTGCTGGTTCACTCTCCCAGCAGATACGCTCCTGCTTTTATCCATGCGGATGTTCCAGGTGAAGAGATGCAGCAGTAGCATCTTACTGTTCATCTCCAAGTATCAAAGCCCTCCCTGGCTGTCTGTTTTAGGAATCAGTCTGGCTCCATTATATCCACCAGTGGCACAATGTGTGTGATGACCATTTTATACCAATGGAAATGGCTGATGTGATTTTAAGAGTAGAAAGGGAGAGTAAGTTTTCAGCTGAAAGTATAGAAGCAGCTGTCAACAGGCAGAATGAAGTTTCCACAGTGAGAATTTGGACAAATCCTTGAGGTCAAGGTGCTTCTTGCAGAACCGTAGATACAAGCCTAAACGGACTTCAGTTTTATCTGAATATCTTAAAATATATAGATATTTTAAGTTTGCACAGAATTTGGTCTAGTATTTAGCTTAGACTGCAGCTATGGGACATGGTTTATTATTTTTCTGTAATCCCAAAAGACAGAAATACTTTCATTATACACATTCTTTGGGGGATGTAAACATTCTGAGGAAAAAAAGATCACTGCATCTGTGCTAAAGCTTGCTTAGTGGCTTTTCACTTGAACCAAAGGCTAGATCCACAATTCAGCTCCTTCCTGCCTGCTGAGTTTGTGTTAGGAAGGAGCCTGCCCATGGGCCTTTGCTCTCCAGTCACCTTATTTGGCAGATTAGCAAAGCCCTGAGCATCTACTCCACTCTCCGTTCCCGCCATTTCATAATACAGCCGTTCTCCCTGCGGCTGTTGCTATGCTGCCTCCTTTCCTCCTCCTGCCTCTGCTCTGTTCTAGGAGCAGCTGTGCCATGCACGCTGTGAGCAGCCTGTCTCTTACCAGGGTGACCTTATTTGTGTGTGTATGTGTTTACAGAGTTCCTGTTTGAATGTCTCTTGTGCAAAAGTGAAATCCTCATCTGGTCAGTGTACTGCTGCCTGCTCCTCCTGACTGAAGAGCGCCTTTTTTTCTCTAAGTGTCACACTGTCTATGGTGAGTCATCAGCTTTTCTGACAGAGTGACTGCAGTAATGCTTGTGCCTCTAGCTGAATTTCAACGCTCTACACACAGTCACAATTTCCAGTCAGGATGGATAAAGGGCTGGAAGTGAATATCTATCAGACATGTTTGTGATGTCCAACATGGATTGAATTTACAGTGCCATTGTCCTAATGAGTTCCTGATAAGCATTAATTTATTATAATAGCCAGCTATCACGATTGACACTACCCAAGTTACCCTTAGATGTTTCTGTGGGCATGCCAAGAGTAGATTTAGGAAGAATGGTTAAACTCCTGTTCTTATGGACTTACTCTGTTCTTATGGACTTACCTCTATCAATGGAGATTAAGGCATATTGTCAGGGAGCTGAGTGAACATTCAAGAGTTTTGGACAGTTGTTTCTGTCAGTGAATAATAATTGTTCAAACCTTCCTTCCTTTTAAAAACTATTTTTTTCCATCCTGGAATCTGGGATGTTAAAAGCCTCTTTGTGACTTCTCTTGAACCTGTGTAGGCATTGAATCTCTGGTGCGGAGTCTCCAAGATGTCCTGCAGATAAACAACGTGGAGTTGCACAAACAAGGACTCCTGCTCTTCACTGAAATACTGAAATGGTAAGGGAGTACCCTGAGAGGCTTGCACAGGCAGAGTTTGGTACCCTAAAATGGGGGCTGTGATGCTTTTGCTTTTAAAGGTTTTCTTCTGAGGCCAAATACCTGCACACTTCTGGAGCCTTTGTGTTTGAAGGATGATGCTGAACAATTGCATCTCCCTTATTCTTGCAAAGAAGGGCCCGATGGTTGTTTCTGAACCTTCCAACTTGTCCTCTTTATGCCTGCATTCATCAGTATATCTGCGTCTTCCTGCTTCCTTGCCAATCTGGGAGGTGAAATCTCTTTTCAGCTGTAGACAGAGCAAGAGGGAAGGTCAGGAAGGTCCAGGCATATGTGAGCAGGCCAGATCCTGCTAAGTGCGCTTCTGTGACAAAACAAAGCATGCAAATTCCATGGCCTCTAGTCTTCTATCATCATCTGAGCTAAATTCAAACTGCAAAAACAAATTCTAGGCTGAAATATTAATGTCTTCTGTCACTTTTTTCCTCTTGTTTTCTGCTAAGAAATAATATACACTGGCTTGTTTTTCGTCTGTGCTTCCTGTTCTTGCCTCTATGATCTTGTTCCTGTCCTGTCATGCTAGTGACAAAGTCTTGTTTTTGCCACTTAGTTCCCCCAAGAGAGCCCTTGAGCTGATTTTTGGAAATGTCATAGTCAATTTTGTAGCAAGTGGCAGGGTAAAAAGGAGAAGAAAAAGCAGCAGTGCTAGAACAGTGTGATGATGCCAGTGTGGGATCTGTCAAAAAGAGAAGCCAGGATGTGGGAAACACTAATTACAGCATTTAGGCTTGTAAAACAAAGAGAACACTCTGTGCAGTTACTCTCATTTTCTCGCACACCCATTCTGTTTCTGAGCTTTGCCTTAGAAATTATGTTTTATTTAAAACTCTCTCATAGTAGGGAAAGGGATCCTATGCTGGAACCTCTCCTCTTGGTTTTTGCTTGCAGCTGGATTCTATTGTGTAAGTGAGCCCCATGTTCTCTGTGAGGTCCAAGCAGGACGTTCTGTTCCCCTTGGCAGTGTGTCAGGAATGGTGGGTAGCTCTCCCTGGTGTGCTGCTTGTCTCTCCCGTCATAACCAGAGTGGCAGGCACGGTGTGGGGCCCAAAGACAAGAGGTTGCAGGAAGCTGCAGGAGTGCTGTCCTTCACACTTTCCTCCTGGGCCCCGAAGACACCACAGTGCACCATATTGAAAGTGGGTTTATGCATCTTGAATGAGTCAGCAGTACTCCTCCATCCTTTCCTCCCTGCGTGAGTCAGTGAAGACTTTTTTCTTCCTGATGTGTTTTGCTTCAGAAGGTCAGTGATTAAAGAAAGGAAATACAGAGGATTAGTAGAATTACAGTATAAGTAGGAACAAGTTAGAAGTTCAGTGCATCACTTATGGCTTGGCTCCTGATGCCTAAGTTCCACAAGGCCTTTTCCTTGCCTTGCCCAACTTAGAGCTTTTTCTCACAGCAGAACATGAGGTTACTGCCAAGTTGGGTTTCCATCCCATGGAGCAACTAAAAAGAATGGTTTTTCCTCTGTTTCCTTTTTGCCATGTAACTGGACTACTAGTGTAATTTCTACTGAAGTTCACTTTACCATTTGTGAGTGAGAGCATGTGTTCATGGCTTACTTTAGTCAGGCATGACTGTGAAAATTGAATAACAAGGAATACTGGAATACTTTTGGCCCCCAAGTCTCGTCTCCTGTCATGCTGTACTGCTTTTCTTGCTTCACGTCGGAGAGGCTCCCTGGCAGGCTCTTAGTGCCTCTTGTCTGCCTGTAGCTGCCTGTCTTCCCCCTGCCCTCCCAACTGCACCTGACTTGCCAGGAGCCGAATGAGCACAGTCTGCCATTTACACACCTCTGTCCAATAATGGGATTAATGGCCTGTCAGTCCCTCTATGCTCTCGTGCTGAATGCTCAGAGTTGTTGGGCCACAAGATGATCAGATGACCAAAATGCTCCCTATCAAGAATTGTCAAAACAGTTGGAATGTGTTTATTTTCCTGATTACTTTTCAAGTTCATGAAGGTTCCTGCCCTTCTAGCACCATCTGGCATTTAGAAGTGCTACAGGACTGTGAGAGAAGCTATTCTCATGGCATCATCCCTGTTCTAGGATGGTGATGTTTGCTTGTTTACTCAAGAATATAAGTTGCCAGATGAACCCACAAATGCCAGAGCAGATGGCCTGAGCATAAAGTCCTAGGCACAGAGATCACTGCATTTTGCAAAGCTTGTTTTTCTTGTGCTTTTCTTGTCAGTGTTGACTGGAGTAGTCACACAGTTATCCAGTCTGTGGGTTTTACATCATAGTAGGGCTTCAGGCTGGCTGAAGTTCACTCTTTGTGGCAAACCCTCTACCTGCTTGAGTCTGAGAGTATCTCCTTGAGAACAGCTGGCTCTGAATAATGAAAGGCATGGCTGGAACCACACAGCCCAGCTGTCCATTTGGTGAAATGAGAGAAGGGCACCACAGTTACCTAAATCTGACAACACTCTCCTTGCTTACTCTGTTTTCCTCTTCACAGGCAACCCATGGAAATTAAATTATTCACAAACCGAGGTGTATGTATAGAAGCCATTGGTGTTTTGATGGAGACAGTGAACTGCCCAGTGCTGGAGGTGGCAGTGGAGGCTGTGAGAGCTGTGGCAGCTTTCCTGAGGTAGGCAGGAATGTATTTACAGGCTTTTCTTCAGATAGATATTTTGATACCATGTTGGGCTCTGCAGCTCCCCTGTGGCTGTGTGGGTGAGCGTGCTCTGCAGTGGGACTTGTGGCTGAGGCAGGCGTGGGTACAGCAGAGCCAGCTTCCCACCCACCTCAGAAGGCTTCCAGGGCAATGGAGCTGCAATAGGTAGCAATTCACTGCAGCAAGGACCTGGTGTCCCAGGCAGGCCTGTACAATGGCTGCTGTGGCTGTTACTCTGTGCCCCATCCAGATTGATAACAGCAAGCATAAGACTCTGGAGAGTCATATGCTTCCTAACTGTAGTGGGAGCAGACAGTGAGTACAGTGAGGGTGTGTTTGGGTGCACATGTGGATGAAGGCATTGTTCAGGTATTGTGACCTTACTATGCTGTGCTGGAGAGGTGTGGCAATGGTGTATTGACATTAGAAAAGCAACTATTTCTGATGGTGTTGCCTTCCCAGCAGGGAAGTCCCCATCAGGGGCTATGCATGCTGTCTTTCTCTTGGCTTGTTCAGGAAGGACCATCTGAGCTCCCCTCCAGTCCCATATGAAGAGCTGCAGAAGTTGCTGGAGGCAGCGCTGAAGCGATGTGCTGACCTTTCCCCACCACAGAGCAGCAAGAGGCATGCAGTAAGTTAAAAGTTGCTGTTGCTTGTTGGTAGGACCAAGCAGGACAGGGTTGGTCCTCCTAGCACACTATGTGGATGTTGAGTATGTGTTCTATCCCCTTACCTGTTGGCTTCTCTGATATTTCTTTTGTTCCTCTTGCCTCGAAATGGTACCAAACTTTGACTTTGAAGTAGATGAAGATGGATGCTGGTAAATGTTATCTCTCTAAATCAGTGAAGATTTGTGGGGCAGTGCTTGAGCACACTGTCCTCCTTTTGTGTCTAGTACTCCAAAGTCATTTGAACTTCTTCTTCAGGATTCTGCCTTGTGGGCTGCATTGGTCAATGTGTTTTTTTGGCAATGAACATCTCTTGTTCTGCATTCAGATCAAGAGTGTCATCATATATGCACTATGATCCCTCAGCAAAGGAGGTGTTAGCCACTCTTTGAACTGTAAATCCTTTCCTGTTCCTGGAATTTGCAGTTAGTGTGATGTGCTACTGGGACCTCTGGCTTCTGAGAGCCCCAATTACAGATGGCTAATGACAGAGAAGGGCTGAGCCTTCTTGCCATAGGCTTATTGCCTTGTAGGTTTAGACCTGTAGCGACAAGAACATCTTGTTGGAGTACCAGAGCTCCAAATTCTTGATGAACTATCTTTAGACCCAAGTTCTGTGATACCAAATATTTGCCTTCACTGCCCAGAGAAGGCAGAACTGCTTTCTGCCCCATAGGCAGATGCTGGCCAGTTTGTTTGCACACGTGCAGAGCTTGGTGTCCCTTTCAGAATTAGGAGCTTCACAGGAAGGAAATTAGGCAGATAGTGAGGATATCCAGGCTGTCTTTAAAGGGAGAAAAGGGTCAACGATTGTACCTCTGCTATGGTATCTCAGCATGAAATGGAGAAGGAGTTCTGAACTGCCAGGCACCAGTGTGTAGCTATGCCCTCCTCTGGTAGTATTTGGAGAAGACCACCACCACAAGTTAAGGCTTAAAAGCAGATTTTGAGTACCAAGTTGTTCCCACTCTGGAGAAATGATTAACTCTGATGCTTCAGTTGGCTTCTGGCTGAACTCGGTAGGATGCTGTGGGAACAAGAGCTACTACATGGATCCTTGCTTAAAAATCTGAGCCAAAGTAGGGAACTTCTAAGATTTCAGTGCTAAGCAAGGAGAAATGTTCAGTGTTGTCTGAAGAGTAATTGGAAGAAAGAAAATTTAAAAAAATACTTTGTTTTCCTGTAAAGGCTTGGAGGTCCATTAAGTGATATGTTTAAAGCTCAGATGAAATCAAATCATGGCAATACAGGCTGTAAAGACAGCGCTGTACAGAAATAGTAGCTCTGTAACTGTCATCCCTAGGAAGAGCACACAAGCTCTCCAACTCTGCCCTCCCTGGGGAAAGCACAAGAGTAAAAAAACAGTTGTGTGAAAGAAGTGAGTGAAGTGAAATCTGTTGTTCCTCCTGCTGCTCGTGTCAGAGAAGAAAGCTATTTTCTCTGAAAGTGAACATAAGATTTTAAAGACATTTCTCCTTTAACAGGGTGATCGCCTATTCTCGGTGTCTCAGAGTCACCCAGCAAACAGAAATCACAGCAGAGTCTCTCAGAGACAGTGTCAGTTCTTGCTCAACACCCTGGAAAGTTTCAGAAATGCTTGCAGGTGAGGGCAAGTCAGGAAGGTGGGTGGGCAATGGGTGTGTGTCCACATCTGTCCATTCTTTTGCCCTTGCAACTGAGTTCCTCCACCCAGCCCCTTCAAGGAAATATCACAGGTGTGTTAAATGCATGGCAATTGCCAGTGAAACAGCAGAGTGAGGAATATGTAGTAGTAGTGAAAATTTTGTGACCCATGGATGTATAGCCCATGAAATTTGCCTGGAACCTATCAGTTTATTTCATGTCTTTGGGCTTTGAGGGACTGCTTGAAAATTAGCCAAAACTACTGACAGTGTAAGAATTGTTGGAAGGTATGTGTGAAAACAGATTGCTGTGCCCTGGAGTATGTGGTCTCACTGCCAGAAGGGATTAACCATTTAACAGATGCTGGTCTTGGATTTGCTCATGGCTGTGACCTGTTACTGCAAATGAGTCTGTAGGCACCAACTTTTCCTGTTTTGCTGGATAAGAGCTATTTATCACCCTTGGCTGCACAGCAGACAGTGGTAGATGGGCTTGTGTATGAATCAGGATCAGTTGTTAGTTGTGGTCCAGCCAACTTAGTTTTTGCCTTGCATCACTTGTGTTTGGCTTGGCTGAGATAATTCAGTCAGGTATGCCTTACTGCACTGACCCAGAGTCTTGTGGTGGTCTTGGAGGGTACTTGGATTCTGTCATGGATTTTAGATCAGCTGCGTGGTCCCTTGGCTGATTTTCACGAGCTTTGCTGTATTGTGCACCTGGCTGAAAACCAGTCTTGCCACACTAGGGCTTCCCACAGCAGATGCTTTCTTCACAGAAACTAAGTCTTCCTTTCCCAGCTTGTACTACTGTGCAACCTTTATGACTTTTAATAGCTTCACTCAAGAGGCAACTCTGTGTGATTGCCAGATTCCTATGTTTCCAACCTATTGAGTGTTTGTGGGTTCTTGATGGTGAAAGTTGTGATGGAAATTTAGTATCTCCTGACTTCCTTTACAGAGTGAGGAGAATTCCTCTCTCCTCTGTTATCCACTTTGTGTTTGTAGGTTAGCAGTGGAATTCCAGGATGACTTCATGGCCCAGGAGAACGCTTTCACTGCCCCCAACTCTGAGAGCAGGGACACGCTGAGCAACTTCTCTGAGTTCCTGTTGAGGATTTGTGACAGTCTCTGCATCCCTGTGGTCATGGTAGGGTTTCTTTTGAACTTGGTCTGTTCCTTGTGTATCTGAAAGGTGCTTTCAAGCCCCAAGAACGGGTTGGACAAATGTTTTTTTGGGAAGAGAGAATATAGAGTAAACCAAGAACAGTAAACCAAGAGAGGTGGCATTTACCACCTCTCCAGAGCCAAATGTGGAATTATACAGTTCATGCAAAAAGGAAATGTATGGTCTGAGAGGGTGGAGAATTTCGTGAAGCTTCCACGTAGATGGCAGTATCTTTCTTCAGACTGTGCAATCCCCATAATCTACATACCATGCTATTATCCATGGCAGCTCTGGATGTTGCAGAAGATGAAGAGTGCCTGAACTGTTGTTTCCCATTTTGCCACTTTTCCAAAACTTGCCTGTGTCCCAGAGAGCAGCTGTGTTTTGTGTCTGCAATTTCATTTTCAAACTTCTTTCCAGAAGGTACTGATGAGGCTGCCCAGTCTGCACAGCAAGGGCAGTACTAAGCACTGTGCTTCAGTAAGGCCAGGGACATGATTTAGAAAATAGCAGTGGAGAGTAATGTGTGCTTTAGTGCTCCATACAGGCCTGTCCCTAAGACACTTCAAGCAGAATTCTCTTAAACAGTGGGACTCTGGTTGGGATTCCTAATGTTTAGTAAATTTTGCTTTTGCTTTGCTACAGGTTCAGGTGTATGGATCCCTGCAGTTGTTGGGAACTTGGGGATGTTTCGGTTGGTGTTTTCTTAACCAACCTCTTGGTAGACAGCTGCAGTGGCATTGCTGTTCTCCTCCCTGACGTGAGGGTGCAGTGCATGTCCAGTTTGGCAAAGCTGGAGTCAGTAAGCTGTTTCTTGCTCATTGAACTTGCCTAAAAATTTATGGACTGTGAGAAAATTGTCCAGTGACCTGCTACAAGAGTGAGTTGAGTTACTCTGTTCTAAACAGTTTAGGGATGGACTTTGTAGAGAGCTCAAATGCCTGTGTTTGCCGCTGCTCAGTGAAACACTGAAGCACAGGTGTTGAGTGTTACTGAAGTCAGCTGAACTTGAATAGATGTCCTATGTTGTGTGCCATGCTGGAGAATCAGCCATCTCACCTGTAGGAGCAGTTCCTGTCAGGGCAATGTGGGCAGTAGTGTTAGTCACTGTGGATTAAGGCCTAACTGGTTGCCAGCTGGAATCTGGAAGCAGTTTCTTGTCTGGTGTAATGTCTTGCAGTGTTAGCGCAGCTCATACTGTTGGCAGAGGGGAGTGTCAGTTGCATTCAGTGCTCTGTGAGCCTGTGTACTTGCTGCCAGACATTTCGGTAAAAGAACTGTTACTCCATTTGTTTGGATTTAGAAACCTAACTTTCTGGGCAGGCAGGAGGCCGGAAGGAAGCTGCCTCTTTCAGTGTTTATTGCATATCGTGCACCTGATCTTTTCATCTCTCCACAGAGCTACCTGCAAAGGGCTGTCAGTCTGTCGGTGGCGGAGGTTTTCATCTCAACACTTAATACCCTCTTTACAGTGGTGCCAAACATGCGGAATAAGTTCTCCAAAAAGCTGGGTATGGGGGATAGTGTGGGATCATGTTCTCTGTGCTCTCAGCTTAACTGATGGAACTTGCTGCTACTGCATATTACTGGGGCAACGAGCTTAAAAAGACTTTACGTGGAGGATTATATTACATGTTTATATGAGTAAGAATAGAGTGCACAGTCATGTTCAGCAGGATGAAAATGTTATTTGGTCTAGCAATGATGATGGGACAGGTTTTATTTTGGATAAGTGTGTTGTGTCAGCTTTACCCTTCCCTCTGGAATATTCAGAATTGGCTGTTCCTGTAGACAGGGATTACATTGGAATTGTTGGTGGGATTTTGCTATGTAGAAATCCTATTTACTCTGCGTATTCCTTATTCTTCACACGTCAGAGAGCTGATGTAGACAATTCCTCTGTTCTAAACGTGTGAAGTTGGCAAGTCTTCACTTCTCCTCCTGAGAAAACAAATGAATCTCAGATACTTCCCTACAACCCAAACTCAGAGTAGTTTGCTTTCTAAGAGAAAGCCTAACATATGTATTCTTACTGAGATGGCCTTCTCTGTTTATCAAGCTTGTATAGAGATGTGTGGGGATGGTTATGGGACCTGCCTACTCTTTTCCCTTATCCTACATGTTCTGTGCACCTTTGACATTTCTGTCTCGCTTTCTGTCTAGCATCCTCCTCCTTCATCCGACTGACACTGGAGCTGAAGGCCAGATTTTGCTCTGTGCAAAGGTATTGTGTGTATTGTGAGTGAGTCAAAAATTTCCAGATAGGAAAGTAGATCATGCCTTATCTAATGCGCCTGAATAGGCAAGACAGGAGGCTGAAAGACTCAAGAGTGGCTGTATCTTACTGCAAAATGTAAATGGCAACTGACAATGGAAAAGCTGGATGTGGGAGAAGGGAGAAGCAGTTGGGTAGGGGGCGGATGGATTTACACGGTGTTGTGAGAATTCTGTGCTCTGTCGTGAGTTGCACAGCCAGAGATAAAGCAGCCTGACTTTGGAGTAGTCAGATCAGTGGGTGTTTTGAAAAGAAGTATCAGAAGCACCCGTTCCATCTGAGCTCTGGCTTCCTGGGCACATACTACCACTATTGGTGCGTTCCTCATGGTGTGATAATGTATAAGAAACGGGAGGGAGGAGGAGGACTTCAGTAGCAGGCATTGCAAAGCGTCTCCTGGAGTGGAGGCTGTGATTTCTAAGTTGAGGAGTACTTGGAGAGATGCTCTGTAGGTCTGTAGAGATGCCTTACCTCCTCTTTTCTGTGACTGTATCTCATTAAAAAAATAAACAAAACACACAGCACTCCTAGTCCAGGTTACTACTGTGGAACTCAGAGTGGGGATGTTTGTGCCTGTGAATGGTGTGTGGTGGAAGTGATCTTGGCCTCTGAATACAGTAGTGGGGGATGCCAAGGATAGTGTGTTACAGGTGTTGTTTGGTTATGTCCTGTTCTGCAAGGAAATCTTTGGAGAGAGAGAAATACTGGGAAATAGAGCTGTTCTCACCCTTTTAGTTAATATTTATCATTCTTCAGTGTTCTTCCCTGGAAACACCATTGCTACAAAATCTAACTGGTATTTGCCAGTACATTCATATTGGCCCAAGATCTGTGAACACCTTCACTGGTGTCACTGCATACACCCGCCAATTCAGTGACCTGATTGTCCTTTGGGAACTCATCATTCTCCTGCAAGCCTAGGCTGCCTCCCTGAGTCTTCTTGGGATGGGGCAGGTGCTTGTATATGATCATTCAGTAAAATGAGGTCTGGCAGACCGTGTCTGATATTAGAAGTAGAAAGAGGATGTTTCTAGCCTCCTTCTCTATATCTTTCTGCTCTTCTTCGCAGTAATCCTGTCCTGAATCAGACCTGTTCCAGTTTCCTCTGCAACTTGTGCCTGAACCTTTACTCTGCCACAGAGAAAAGGAGAACATCTCAGGAGGGCAAGTTTGGGGAAAGAGTAAAATTGCTTTATTTAGTTTAAGGCCCTGCCACCTTCTGTTTAGGCAATGGGTGCAAAAAAAGTTTACAAAAGGGCAAGGGAAGAGGGAAGGGAGAACACACATAACTCAATTTAGAGAATTTTTTCCCCAGCTTGTTTTTAAGCTGGTACAGCAAGGAGGTAACAGTCATAATGCCTTTCGAGGAGTTTGGAACCCTGCCTGAAAGAATGCATTTCATCTGCCTATGGTATTGTTTACACGGTGACATTTATTAGCACAACTGTGCATGGCTTAATTGAAACAAAATTACTTGCCACATAGTCACCCATATCTGCAGATTAATGTAATTTTTTCCCTCTGGTGTACTCTATAAAGCTTTGCTGTCTACGCTGCAATTTTCCATAATAGTCCCAGATAAACGAGATGAAAGTTTCTGTATCACAAAAGCAACTTTTCCCACTGGCAGTGTTTGGTCACCCTACAGGCAGCATCAGCAAAGAACTGGGAACCTCAAACAGAAGTGTCTTTTCATCGTTTAAATTTTTCATTTCCTCCATTAAATCAGGTTTCATACCACTGTTGATGCCAAATCATAGAGGTGTGCTTACTGTATGCAGACTGTGGAGTAGTAGGTTGTTCCACTCTTCTTTGTAACAGACATTCCTCATCACTGCCTGCCTGCTCATATTAGTTTGATTTCTAGAGCAAGAGATGTCTGAGCTCCTGCAGAAGGGTCTGCCTCAGTTAAACTACACCATTGCTGAAAGCCTTCTCCTCCTGTCTGAAACCCCTGAGCCTTTCTCTTTGGATCAGTCTCTTTGCAACCAACAACACTGCTTCATACTACTCTTATACTTTGCCTACACCCTTGGGGACAGGTGAGCCAAGAGTATACAAGGCAAGTGGGTTTATGACCATTACATGTATTGGTGGGCAAAGCATATCTGATGTTATTGTTTCCACTCCAATCTCCTTGAATGCAGGTTTGTTCCAGATGCAGAATTATTTCTAGCCATAAGAAATTTCCTCCTCTCGGCACAGGACCGTGGAGACTGTCCTCCTCCACACGTACTCAGAGCTGCACTTTACCTTCTTGCTGTCTGTCACGATAAAGGCAAAGCCCTGGACTTGGTAAAAGAAGATTTCATTCTTACCTCTTGGAGCCTGTTTGAAACTAAGGTTTCTCCCCACTCCCATCAACCCTCCTGCAGAAAGTATTTTGGCATAGGTGGTGAGTGGTGAATGAGTGAAGAGCGTGCAGTGCATCTACGCTCTGGAAAGTTAACCATGAAAACCCACAGGGGGATATAGATTTGGTGGAATAAACTTGTGTATGTGTGGGAAGTGTAAATGCGTTGGATAGGCTGTGAATTCACATACAGAATATAATAAATTTCATAGCTTCGGTCTCCTGAACACATCTCCAGCCTCTGCAGCAGGCTTTCTAGTGTTCCCAAATGACTCTTTGCTGCTGCACAGCTTTGAGCTCTGTATAAAGCCTACAAGTTTCTTAGCCTTTGTGATGCAAATGGGCTTCACAAAATGATGTTTAACTGATATATTTGATTGTCTACTTAAAAGGCCGTGTGACTGTTTCTCGCAGTGAATTCTCATCATTTCAGCTGTTTGATATTCAGTATCTAGTGATTATTTTGTTCTCTCTCCCTCTCCCCCTTTCCCTCTCACTTACCAGAGGTCATTGTGCACCATAAGAAGGATCCTGGATAATCTTACAGATCTGAGCTTGGTCTATGTCCATTGTCCTTTCCTGCTGAAATTCTTCCTGCACTATCCTGAACTTATGGGGAGATTTGGACACCAAGTCCTCCAACTCTGGTTTTCCTGGGAAGACTGCAAGCAAACTGAGGCTGAAGAACCTGATTTTGACACCTCTGATCAGCTGAACAGTGCTAGCCCATTACTTCCCATTCTGAAGAGCAATTCCAGCATTTTGCTTATTTTACTGGTATGTGACTTTCACAAGGACAGGCTGCTATCCTGACTGTGTTTTATGGGGGTATCCGTTCCTAAAGCTCTCAGTGATGTTATGAAGCCAGAGATTTTGATAGAAGAAGCCATGTGTGTATACATAGACTTCCACCTGCCCCGGAAGCCTGATAAGGCAAATGGGACTGTGCATGTGTTATCTTGTTCTATGTCATCCATCCACTGTTATAGGAAGGGATCTTCTAAGAGTTGGCTGGAAAGGGATCTGAAGGGTGCTGCTAAGGTATGCCATGAAAAAACCCTATTCCTTTCTCTATCCAGATGCACAGCTGGGTGCTCCAGATTCTGTGCCAGCCTCTCAAGAAGCTGTTTTGCTAGTTTGTGAGCAATGCTTTGTTATTGATAGATGAGAAGGGTATGAGGAACAAGAACTTTGAGAAAGCGGTGTGCAGAGAGAAGGTCTTGATAGCACAGCTTTCTGTTTGGGGGTTTAATTTTGTTTTCTTTTAACTAGAGAGTCTTGTCAGAGATTTTTGTAGTACTTTTGAGTTTTCAGGACTGCAAATAACATGTTCCGTTGCTCTTAAAAGATAAAAATCGTGAGACTGGGAAAATTAATCAATGCAGGAGAGAAAGGGGACTTGAATTAATAACCTAGTGTATTTGCCTTTAGCTGTGTAATGAGCTCTGTTAATGTATGTAATCATAACAGAATCCATGTCCTGATGGCTGCTTAGAGGCCTTCTCTCACTGCCACCACTCTCACTGCCCTGTCACCCCTCCCCATCAGTGGCCACTTGTCCCACAACTGTTCTGCCAGTCACGTATGAAGTATTTGCGAACTTTTCCACACAAGAACATGAGATTTTCCTGTAAGGGCAAAATCTAAGAGCTGTGATGTTTCTTCTTTAGTCTGTTAGAGAAAATAAAACTAAGTATCATTGAGAAGACAAACCCATGTCAGCAGATGGTGAAGAAACAAGAGGAAGCAAGGTTTGATTCTGAGTGGGCATCCATTGGGCATTACAGACTGGCACATATTTGTTCTGATCTAAGAAGTTATGAAGTAAATTTTAATATCTGAGGTTACTGAAATGGCTGACGGGAGGGCTCTCCTGTAGGGCAGTTCTTTCACAGGGTGATACTGCAGAATAGATAGCAACATCGAGGCATTTGATTCAATTGCAGAACACTAGTAAAAGTGATCAGTGAGTTTACATATCAGTACAAATTAAGGAGGAGAAGTGTCCCATGAGACTTGCCCACACTGTTATCTTTGGAAGTAGTTCTGGAGCTTACCACTCCATAAACAAGCATATGTATACATCACAGGTCTGTCAATAAGCAAAACATAAACAGTGTCTCCTTCCCTCAATGGTACAACATTCCTGCTTTCCCTTTCTGTTTTGCCATGTGCTTTTGCAGAAATACATTCATTTGGCTCTATCTCAGTCTCTAAAGTGAATTGTAATAAATCACAGGCTTTGACAATTCACCTTTCAGTTTGTGGAAGAGCATAATCAATCTGAATTTAGATGGACTGATAATACAGTGCAATATACTGGGATAAATATACTGTCAGATGTAAAGAAAACTTACAAGGTGAATAACCTAAGCCTCAGAATGCACTAGTGAAGTGAAAAGGCCTCTGCATGGTACTGGGAAACAAACATGTATGTCCTTCCAAGGATGATTTATTTGCTTATCTGCTTTTAATAATTGTCTAGATTAGATGTAATTGATGGTTAGGGACATCATCTGAGACCTTGAACTCCTGAGTAGGAAGGAAGATGTTAACACAGTGGTGCATTTACGGAGACTGGGAAAGCTGTGGCCCTTGGTTCATGCCATTCTGTGCTCAGTGTGTTTATCTGGGGGTGAATATGGTTGTGTTGACACCCTGTCCACTTGTCTTCTCTATGCTTCAGATCTGAGGTACTGCCTCAGAGAATAGAGACATTGAATTTCATTCCTGAATGCCACATGACGCAGATCTATGTCAGCAGAGCCGACTGTCAGACAGCTCCCTGCCCTTTATTCCTAAAGATCTCTCATACAGGCAGGATTTAGGGTCAGAACTAGAAAGCTTTTTCTGTCACAGGCAGCCTGTTCTTACTTTAACTGCTTTCCTTGTGTATGGAGTCCCACAGCCATTTCCTCTCCATCATCCCAATCTGGATGCATTACTGCTGTGTGATAGGGGAAGGCAGCTGGGAAAGGCAGCAGGCTGTCCAGTCAGGCTGCAGGCTCAGTTGCTGAGAGCAGTTTCCTGTTTACCTCTTCAGCTGTATCATTTGCAATGCAGTAGCCAGGACTACTGCAGGAAGAGAGGAAAGGTAGTGCTGACATAGTAGGTGTTGAGACGGTCATATTATGTCAGCACTACCAGGCATTTTCTGCCTGATATTTATGGAACTGCCTCTGTACACACTATGCAAGTGAATTTAATGTTAAATGCCTTAACATCAGGAGTATGCCCAAATTAAGGCTACTGACTCTGAGATTCTGTTCAGAGACTGCAGGCAGAGCTCTGTAGTCAAAAAGCAGGCTTGTGGGGTAAGTGCTGTGTACACGACTCTTCCCTTTCCTGTGACTGATTGCTTGCTTGCCTGGTTTATGTAGGTTTCATGCAGTTTAGCAGTTATGTTACTCCTGCACATACAAAGCTGCCAGCCTTTTGAAAGTTAGTAACTGTGGACTGACTCATAAACTTGATTTTAAATAAGCATCTTTAATATGCAACCTGATTTTTGAAAACAACAAGATGAGCAGAATAGCCAGAGGCTCTGTTCTGTTGTTTAGGATCTCACTGTCTAAAACCTTCACTTTAAATGCATATTATCCCTATAATTACATGGGATGTTACTCAGAGGTGCCTAACAGACACGAGTCCTTCTCATGTTCAGCCCTTCTCACATTCAGTTTTCTATTTAATCAGGACATACTTAATCTTTGGTGCTTTATTAGGCTGTTTCCAAAGGTATTGGATTAGCATAATGGTATTAAATAGCAGTGACTTTTGCCTAATCAGGGTAGAAAGGTAACGTGTGTATTTCTTTCCTTGCAGGACCTGGTCTACTCCAGCTCTGTGAAAGTAGCTTGGAAGGTGTTGATGACTCTAAGAACCTTCCTGGAAAGAAATGAGGATATCCTTGTCTGTGACCTCCTCCGGAGCCGATTCCTGCAGATTCTGCAGCAGCTGTTGGTAGAGAGCAGCTCAGCCACCCTACAAGGTGACCCCACCTCTGTGACTTGGTCTTCTGTAAGATCAACTAGCAGAGTAGGTGGCTGAAGGGACACAGTCTGGGATAAAGTGGTTTTGAAGTGCTGACGTAGTTTCAGTACTTACTTGCATAAGGCAATTTAAGAACAGAACTGTACTGATTTACTTTCCTCTTTCAGAGATTAGTTTTGAAGTGAGAGTCTTTTTTTCTGACTTACATTGTTTTGGCTTCAAACTGGGATTGTTAAACCAAGGCAGGGTTCTCATATACTGCCATCAGTGTTCAAATGGAGAGCTGTGCTGGTAAATCTTCCAGCTTGAATAGGGGCTCAGCTGGTGACTGAAAGACATTCTCCTTTTTGCCTCTTCACTGTGCAAAACAGCTTGGTGTGCCTGAGTGTACACAGCTCCCAGGACAGAAAGACCAGGAGCAGGGGTTGTTTGACTCATTCATGATATTGATCCCCAAACAGGGACTGTGGTATCACCAAATCTCATAATTCTGTTAAACCTCCCAAAGAGAGCAAGGCTGGGGGAAATCCCTGTTTTCCTTACTAGCCTTGGCTGTGGCATTGGAATTGTTATCCTACTATGAAAGGTGCTGTGCAAAGCAGCCTGTGAGCTTGAACTGAAAGAGGAAGCAGTGCTAGGATGTCCTTGACCCCTTAAGTTAGGACCCAGCACAGCTTTTTCTTGTTCCTGAGAGGGCCACCAACACTTTTAACTGCCCTGCTCTGTTTCAGGTGTTTCGCTGTGCAGCATTTGGGATGGAGACAATAAGAGGGGAAGTGTTTTTACTTTACCTCAAGCCAAGTCAGTAAACTGGAGAAGAGGGGGGGATTGAAAGCTTAAGGTTACAAGATTAGGGATAAAGAAGGCAATGTTGGCATTTGCTAGATCTGATTGTGTTTGAAATTGTGCATATTTGGACTTGTGGTGTCCCTCTGTTGCTGATCTAGGGATGCCAGGGGCTGTGGGGAGGGAGATTGTCCATTTCCTATTGTGGGAATCACACCTAATTCTCCAAACTACTGGTGATGGAGATAGAACACTGGGCTAGAGAAGATAGATAAAACACTGGGCTAGAGAAGCTTTTGCAAGCTTTGAGCCCTTTTGCTGCCACTAATATCCCCAGCTTCTCTTCATACTGCATTTTGAGCTTGTTAACAGAGTTTCTGTCTGGTCCATCCAGGAAGTCAAACACCAGATGTACTCTGGAGACAGACTTCTTTGTCTCCCAGCACACAGGCAGCTCTCTGTGAGGTCTGGGGTAGTTAAGTCCAGGGGATCTGCATCCCTGTTCAAACAGTAGCCTGCCCTTAGACAAGAAGGTGGCCCGAGAGTGGGACTCCATCAAGAATATGTGACCATTAAAGACACCCATGAAACTTTCCTCCTCAAAACTGAAAACTCCCAAGCTTTTGTGAAAGCATTTCATGGAGGTGATAGTTGTTTGCTGTAGATATGGCTGTATACAATATAAAATTCTTATCCCTTTACAGCACTGCAAAAGAGTGAATAATAGAGAGGGAGTTGCTCTGGGGGGTTGGTGGTCTAAGCAGCCCGATTCTCACATACAGACCTGGCGTGTGGGGCTCTCACTTTTACTGTCTCTGCTCTGCCCTGTGGAATGGGATGGACAGCTTTTTCTGGTCTCATAAGATGGAGGAGTACAAATGCTGCACAGCTGGACTGCTGTCAAAGCATGGGCTGCCAGTGGTGGGCAGGTAGATGGGGGCTAATGACTTCTAGCGTATTAGCGGTATCAGTTTGAAAGTGTGATGACCATGCTCCCTGCATGGGTCACAGCGGGTGTATATGATCCCAGCCTCCTTTTACCCCTTCTTTTCTAGTTGTTCCTAGAATGAAGTTGGCAGGATCCAGGTGTAACTCAGGCCAACCCACAGTGGCAGAAAGGGGGCCTGGGGACCATAGAGATGAGAATGAAGTTGAGAATGAGTGTGTGTGTGTGTGTGTGTGTGTGTGTGTGTAAAAGGGGAATAATTCCTCCCCTAACCCATCCTCAGTCCCGAGCCAGAAAATTAACAATTTCTGGCACATTTTAAGGTACAACAGTTTAGAGTTAACTGAAAACCTAAGCTGTCTGTGCCCTTCTTAGCTAACAGTAACCTGCCTGTTTTGCTGAGCCTCCTTTTCCTGGTGCAACTGCGGAGCAAGGGCATGAGGGAGCTGGATAGCACAGACTTCAAGCTACTTCACCAGGGTGAGTATACACCCATCTTCTCCCAGTGAAGTGTTTACTAATTGTGCCATAAGATGATTAGGGGCTGGCTCTTTGTCCTTTGTGAGATGTACCTTGCACTATGGTTATGGCTGCTTTGAGATACTTTCATAGCCAGAGCATTGTAAAGAGTGCCGGTTACTAGTTCAGTCAACAAAACACAGGTTCTCTTCTTCTTGCTTTTAGAATGCATTTGTTGTCTGAAACCTCACAAGGTGGCCAAAGTATTCCCCTGACCATGACATGATTTCAGGATCAGTGGCTGTTGTTGACTTGGCTCATGATGGTATGGCTGATGTGCTTCCTGAATCATCCTTCCCTGTCCACACTTGCTCTAACGGTCTTGTGGGGTTCAAGTCACAGCCATGTCCTGTTAATCGGCTGTCAGGAAATAGCAGCTTAGTGAAACTGGGCTTTCCTTGGAGTGCGAATCAAGAGTATATAGTTCCCTACCAACTGCAGAGCTTGCCCACTCCATCCCAAAGACACAGAAGAGCAGGCTGTGTTTGTTTACCATAGTGGGACCTGCTGTCTTGTCTGGAGATCCTTACTTGGTGACTTCTTACTTGGCTATTGGAGGTTCATTCAGGCTATGAAATAAAAAAGATACTAAGAGGAAATTCAGCTGATCCATCCTCTTGTCTCTTCCCTGCTCTGACAAACTGATCTCTCCAGCAGACATTGAAGGACTATCCCCTTCCATTTTAAATGTTTCATATCTTGGGGCTGCCTGTGTTGCCCTTGTAAGGAAGCAGTGTTTCTCACATTAGCCGAGGGAACTGAGGGGTGTGGAAGAACCATATCCTCTTTATACCAGCAGTTTTAGCTGCTGTGATTTCAGAGCAGAGCTCATATGCTGCCAGTAGTCACAAGCTCCTTTTGCTCTTGCTTTCTGCTTTGTATTTTGCAGCCCAACTCCCTCCCTACCCCAACCACCCTGTATGTTCCCTCCTTGGCTTCCCAGGCTATGTTCTTCAGGGGTGAGTGTGCAAGACACTATCCTCTAATGAGGCCTATATGAAGCCAGCCTTCATAGATGGAAGAGGTGTTGATGTGTGTTTTTTGAGAATTGCTTACTCAGACTGTATGCTTTTCAGAAGATCTCCTATGACAGTTTTGATGAGCCCTGTAGTCCTGGATTTCCCTTCCTAACTTTTACTAAACATTGTTCCTAAGTGTTTGGTGTTTAAAACAAACATGACACTTTACTCCTAGTGTAAGCAGAGTTGGTAAGAGTGGAGGAGCACAGCTCTCCATGCCATTCCCCAGTCTGGTCACCATGAGAGACAGTCACACGGCTGTTTATGCTTGTTCTTGTACTAGGATCAAACTCACACTGGAAACAGGTAACTTGAAGTCCATTGCTCTTGGATTCATTACAGCCTAATGTGATTTATGCCCTTTAATATACCTTTTTCTATTCCCCCCTCTCTGTTATCATCTTCCACTGCATGGTCCAGTCTAAAGCAAACACTGTGGGGTAGTTGTCTGTTGCTTTCTCTGTACCATGCACTGTTTTATTTTCACTTCTCGTCTAAATTCTCTCCCCACTATCTGCCTTCTTGCTGGAAGGTGCTTTGTTAAATTGGTGTCCTTGTTATTCTTGTTCTTTTGTTTCCAGTCAGTAATCTCTGTGGGAAATGCAGGCCAAGGGACACTGGCCTCCTGCAGCCATCCTTGAATTTTCTGTACTGGAGCCTTCATCAGACAACACCTTGTAGTCAACAGAGAGGTGAGGCAAGATTGTATTGATTGCTAAATTAATCTCAGTGAGGTTGTAACTTGGCCATCAGACACTGTATTCTAACTGTCTCAGCAGGTAAGGTGGATGTTTCTCCATCCAGATGCAGGATTATAATTAACAAAGACCATTTTGTATTTGGGATGCATTTTTTTAGGTTGAGGGTTTTGGTTTGGTTTTGCTGGCTTCTGATGATTCAGGAATTGGCTGCTGAAAGACAGAAGCACTGTATTTTTCTTGTTCAAAAAACACAGCAGTGGGGCATTTGTGCCTAGTTTGAAATATCCTGGCATTGTCATAGTTCAAAAAATTAGACAATAATAGAGAACAGCTCTAACCAACCTTCCTGCTGGGTTAGCTGAAGGCTGATCATTTTATTAGCTGGCCAAGCAGTTGCTGGTGCTGTGGGAGATGAATACCAGCATAGCTGGACAGCCTTACTCTGATGAGCTGTGGCAGCTGGGGCTGCCTCACTGCAGCATGGGTATGCTCTGCGCTTCTTTTCTGCTTATCAAGCTGGTTTAACCTGTGCCATCCCATCACCTTCTTTGATTATGTTTCTCTCTTGCAGCAGTGGCTGTGCTACTCTCCAACGTGTCCTTGCTAGAACTCCTGCAGAAGGTTTTGGAACACACCTGGTTGCGGTCCCCTCCCTCTGGACCTGCTTACCTGTCATCTGAAGATGCCTTGCTGTGCTCTGGATGGCTGTTGGTTGCATCCCTTTTGCTTTATCAGCATCGCTACAATACTGAGGTTAGAACCACTCTAGTGTTCAGAGTCAGCACATGGCTAAACCTTAAAAATAAATACATGTGTGTGTGTGGATATATATTATATATATATACATAGATAATACCTTCATTAGCACAGGAAAGTCGTTTGCTTTGGCCTGGAATCTCATTGCCTTGATTCCTCTTTTGTTATTGTCCACAAGTAATTTCCTGCTGCACTTCTCCAGCAGGACTGGAAGCTAGCATGGTTGCCGAAAGTTGAGACAGGAATCACATAAGCGTTAGAGAAGGGCACAAATCCTGGGGGTGAAAGTGCATACCCAGCCCTCCTGATCCCAATCACTTTCCTCTTTGGGACAGAGCAAAATGTGCTTTAAGGCCTTTCTGAAGAAACGACTGGGGGTGGAAGACACAGCTCCCATGTTGTAAACTGCTTGATACTAAAATGATCAATAGTAAAACAGTCACAATCCTATTATTGGTAAGTAAGTGTTCAATATTAGCAAGCTCTTATGAATGTGGGCAGCTGTCATTGTATCTGATGCTTTGCAGTCCGACAAGAGAGCTAAGCTGGAGTTGTCAGCTAATAATGGAATTACAACTTTGAGGGAAGCACTTTTGAATGCCAACACAAGGGAAAATGTTTCCTTTTGAAGTAACTACCCAAGCCTCTCCTGCTACTGGCTTTAGCAGAAGCCTGAGGATAAACATGGCTCACAGATGGCAGGCTGTTAAAAGCTTTGGCCTGTCAGTTCTCAGATGAGTAACCACTGCCCCTGTGTTGCAGCAGCTACTCCTGGCTCTCCAGTTGAAGGAATGAACCCAGTGGTCCTTATGCCTGCCTTCCCATACCAACTCTCTGCCTTACTGAAGAGTTTCAACCCTTCTGGGGCTCTCTCTGAGACTTCATGGCATTGCTGCTGGATGGCTGCTCTGTGAGGGAAACAGCATATTGCAGCCTGCTCTCTCAAGCCGACCTTTCCTGTTTCCCCTAGTTCCCATGTCCCTAACCTGCTCTACCCCCTTCACCCATGCCATAGTTCCTATCCCTGGGCTCTCTGCAGGCTTCCCAGCTCCAGCAGGCAGGGACAGCTTCTTGCCACTGCTGACTTTTCTCCGTGGGCTTGTCAGTCTTGTTGACTGGCTGTGTTTGGTGATGGCTGTTCCTGCTACCACATGTGCTCAGCAGTCTGATAGCCACGTGCCAGAAGGCTTGCAGGGAGTAGTGAGAGCAAGACAGACAAGTTAAGTTACACTGTGGTTTGGAAGCTGTGCAGGGCTGGCAACTGGTGGTGAGTGAAACTTGAGGGCCCAATGATGTAACTCTCCCTTCTAGGTCAGTCTCCTGAAATGCTGTTGCTGTTCCCTTATTTTGTAATGGTCATCATGGGGTAGCATCTAATGACTCGAAATATGTAAGGGATATTTTTATCTGGTCCAAACCAGCAACCTTTTTTTTTCTTCTATTTACTTCTCCTTTAGGTTCACCAAACACTTTCTCTAGACCTAAAAGAAGTCCTCAATGCAGTCATCTTCCGAGATAAGAAGCCAATCCTGCTGTTAGGTATTTTGCATCTGTTACAGGGATTTGGCTGGAAGCAGCCACTAGTACCATGCTACAAGCAACAAGGGAGAACTGGTGATTATGGAATGGGATAGTGGAGGTGCTAGAGGGAATCTGGAATCTTTGGTCCATTTGGTATAACTGGTCCATAAGTGCGTGACTGGTGGTGAGAAAGAGCAAAAGGGAACTGTCTGGAGTTCTGCTGTGTTTGGAGAAATCTTCCTCGGAGGTTGGTAGTGACATCTGGAACTGAGTGTGAACTGTGATAGTGTCTCAAGGGAGGAGATGAACATGGGAACTCATGTTGCCCTTCCTGTCTGCAGCTGTTAGCAGCTGCCAGACAACTGTCGTGGGCTCTTAAGCTCAAATTTTCTTTCCTCACCCTCTCCCATGCTATTGCACAGGCACCAACACACAGGGCAGGGCAGAGGAAAACACTGACACACACTAATAAGCGTCTCCCTGTCTAGTGAGCATCATGCAGTTCCTGAGAGCTGCTCTGCGACAGAACTTCTCCTCCTCTCTGCTGGTGATTGTTGGCCAAAACACAGCCCAAGGTGCTACTCAACCACAGCCATCATCATTGCAGGATGCTGCCTTGCACCCCCTTGCCACACAGCAGGTCTTCTCACTTGTTGTCAGTCTACAGAACCTTTTGGTGCATGTCCAGTTGCAGGTATATAAAATATGACTTTTGGAACAACACTAGTGTTGGTCTTCAAGCAGGAACACTAACCTGAGGAGAAACTACCCTATTGCAGAATCAAAGGGACTGCCTGGTTTTTTTTCCCTTCTGCCTGCATTTTCCACCCCTTACGGACATGTGATGAGGAGGAGGGAAAATGCTCTTGCTGCATCGCAGTGCAGTGAGAAAGAAGGTAAATCAAGCTATGCAGTGCTCCCTGCTGCTGAACTGGGTGGCTGAAATTCTGTGTATTAATGACGGCCTCTGTTTTCCCATCTCCAGCTCTGCAGGGATGCCACGTTCATAGGGACAGACGTGGGAAAAGTATAACAAATCCCAGTCCCTCCACTACCCACCAAAAGCTGTTGGGTAGTAAGTGCATCAGCATACATTTAACTTGCTCAAGTGATGCTGTGCTCCTGGGGTAATACATCAGTTTACATTTAACTCTTAAGCAATGTTGGGCTCCTGTCTTTATTTTTTGGGGGCTGTTACTTAATATTTTTTTAGTCTCAGAATAAGTAGCTATGCTTTTGTCTGGCTCCTTGATGTGACAGATAATTTGCAGCACATTGCATCCCGTGAAGGAGATGAAAGGTGTTATTTTGCTGTGCTGAATAATCTTCAGATCCTGCCACTTTATGAATTTTCCTCTTGCAATAACTGTCGACTGGTTTTTTTTTCTTTCCTTCTGTTTTTTTTTTCTTGGTATTACAGAAAGACTTGGTTCTCTCTCAGGCTGTGGTTGCCTGCCTGGAAACCTTAGTGGAATACCTGCATGTGAAGAACCAGGATGTTGGTAAAGTCTTTCTGCTCTTTCTTTGTCTGGTTTCCCTCCTGCAGTGATTTTGAGCTCTTTGATCTCTATCCAGTAGCACTCTGGAGCAAATGCTTAATGAGTTTACGCCCAATATGAAAAAGTATTTGTATGCCTAAAGTTAATCATGTGCTTTGTGGGGTGAAATCACAGTGCCTGGCTCCTCTGCAGGCATGGGCCCTCACTTTGGCTTTGGACACTGAGATGCTTTCCAGAAGTCATTCTCCACCCCTGTAAGAGTAAAAGGTTTGGGAATGGAAGGAGTATAGGAATAGTCTTTGACTTACAGGCCAATTGTATCAAACTTTTAGACCATCAATATAGTGGGGGAGGATCTGAACTTGATGTGTCTTACAACAATAGTGTTGGTCACAGTTTGGTGCCAAGGGAAGGGAGAACAGGGTACTAGGCAGCCTTAGGGAATAGAAGACAGAAATTCTAGATTTTCAGGGGTGAATGCTGACCTTGATTTCCAGAGTCCATGTCAGACCTGATGTGATAGACCCTTCTGCTTGTTGTCAGCATAGAGCCACAAAGTGCAGATGCTGGCTCTGTTCTTAAACCAGCAAGTTCTCTGCTCACTTCAGTCATTTAAACACTAAGAGAGAAGGGGATGGAGTGAATGAACACTAGACAAAAGAGACACTGGTGGGAAAGATGAAGAGGTTGGATGTAATACTGCAGATGAATGACAGCCAGTAGCTGAAGGGAGGCTATTAAAAGGCTGGGTTAAAAAAAAAAAAAAAAAAAGTGGCATGTTATGGGGAGCCTCTGCTGATTTGGGATTAAGCTAATGAAATGCTGCTTCAGCAACAGCTGAACTTGTCACTTTGACTGCTGTGGTGCTGAAGTTCCACAACAGCAATAACAGGAGTCTCCTTATTCCAACCCAAATGAGGGTCACAGCTATGTTTAGCTGAAAGATGCAGGAACACTGGAAAGAGTGTGTCCTAGACTCTGCCTCTAGGAGTTGATTCATCTGAGGCTTTTTAAAACCTTCTCTCAGTCTTGAGATTTTTCCAGAAGTGCAGAGCAGGCTCAGTGCTGGTACTTTCTCATTTCTAAAAATTACCCCCCACAATATTTTACATTATTTTTAATGTTGTTTTCATATAGAAAAGATTCTTGTAGTGACAATAGGGAGGTTATGTGACTGCCAGTGGAAAAGAGACCTTTCTAACACTCTGATGAGTTGCTATGGTATAACAAGTTATATCAGCTGACCTGTTGTAGTTGTTTAGCCCATACTTCTAACCTGCAATAAATACAAGAAAATAAAATTTTAATTTTAGCATTCATTGAGAGATTTCATGCCACCACAGACTTATGAGCCTTACCTTATAAGTAAGGTATGTAAACTGATTGTTCGCATTGCTGCCATCAGCCTGGCTGGTCCCACAGGATGCTGATGCAGATCCAAGCTAAGTTTGTGCAGCTTCTCTTATAGGGCTTTCTTCATTCCCCAAAGGGTACTCTGCAGCTAAATAAAAACTGAGGTCAGGAGAGTTGTCCTCATATTGAAACCAGAGGCTATTATGTTTAAAACCCCAGGCTAAAGATACTCACTTACTATTTTATGACATGCACCCCAGGAGAAGGTTTCTCTTCCTGTACCAGCACAAAGATGGACAAAATGTATTTTCTGCTTTGAAAAGCTGTTAAGCTTTTGTCCTCTTGACTAAACTTGCCCTAAGAGTGACAGATTAAAAAGCAAATAAGAACATAGCAAACTATCCCCTTAGTGTTTCACAGCACGGGGTCTAGAAGAGAAAACTTGGGGTCAGCATTGAAGACTGTCCTTAGCTGGGTTCAGCCTGTCACTTGGGCAGTTTTACAGCTGTCTTTCATTGGCTTCTCCTTCTCTCCCAGCTCTACATGTTGCTTCACAACCGTGGCACCGATTCCTGCTCTTCACACTACTCAATGGGGGCCAGAAGTCCTTTCTGCAGCCAGAAATTCTCAGGCTGATGACTTTGGTGAGCAGTAGAAGGGCAAACTCTTCTCCATTTTTCCCAGTATGTTGGTACAATGCATGTGGGTCAGTTATTGGAACTTAACCTGCTACACACACCCAGTCTCAGATACTGCCGTGGCTTTGTCTGGCACTATATTCGTGACCTATATTAATAATGATACTTTCAAGTGAACTTCCCTTCCACACCCTGCAGAAACTGACTGCTGTTAGTGAGTACGTCCTGTTCTTTTGGTGTTTGTAGCATTTATTTATAACATCTAGGACCCCTGGGGGGAGAGAGGAAACCTGCAGAGAACATACAACTGCTGTTACCAGTCAGGGAGCAAGCTGACTGCTTGGCATCACAGCTTGTCTCCCCACCTTCAACCTTACAGACATGACTTTTCAAGGCAGGGAGTTAGCACAATATACTACCTTGCTGTATGTGGGGCCTGTGGGCTAGAGGGGGAATGTGGTCCTACCCAGCAGAAATACTGAAGATAAAGCCCTCTTGGCAGTGGGTGAGAGGAAGGGACTATTAGTGTGAACCTTCCCCCTCCAAATACAAGATAGGTCTGTGAGTATTTGCTGGTTTATTTCAGTTTTAAAAGGTTACCTGATTTATTTTAGTTCCTTCCCAATCTAAACCAAAATAAGTCTGGCTATAAATCAGAGCACCGTCAACACAGATACTTGCACTGGTTCTATTAGAGGTGGTATAAAAATCAGGCCTGTGGTTAGGGTGCTGCAGCATCCCATTACACAGAAGAGGTCTTTGCAGGCGATGAGTCACTGTTGCAGTCTGTGGGTCTTTCACTATTTAATGCCTCTGTTTTTTCCTTTGTTCAAGTTTGTGAGATATCAGAGCAGCAATATTATTTCTCAAAAAGAAATTAGCCAGATTCTTCAGGAGGCAGCAGAAGCCAACTTAGCAGAGCTGCCTGAGGCCACATCTTATGCTCTTCACCTCTTCCTTTGTCAGGTAAGAAAGCAGTGACTGCCTAGGAAAATTGGAAGGGAATCCCTAGGCGTTTGCTTTAGCCTTTGATGGAGAGCCATAAACTTCCTTTTGAGGAGGCTGTAGTAAGATGAAGAGGAATCCTACAGCTGCTACCTTGGCCTTCTGCCCTCAGGGGTGTACAGTGGAATCAGAAAGGGAGTGATGCCAGTCACTGCCTAAACTATGTCATCAGGTTGGGCGGCTCCTTGATTACCCCCCAGATCAAAGTTTGAAGATTTCATTGCTCTGTGTGGAGATGAGGGAGGGAGTATGAAGGAACAAACCCAAGAGTTTCCTGGAACAGTTGGTCTAGAAATCATTCTTTCTTCTGACTGCTCAGATTCAGAGCAGTCATTACCAGGTGGAGCCAGTGCAGTCAGGGACCATTCAGACCTTGCTGGATCGTCTCCTGGGACAGAGGACCACGTGTGTAAAACATCAGGACATTGTGTATCCTTTGCTGGGCAAGTGGCTTTGATAGGTGATGTGAGTGGTAGGTGTAACAAAGCTTGGAAGGAATACTTAGTCTGCTGTTCCTTGTTGCAGGCAAACAAAATTGAAAAACCCTGAGTGGTTGCTACACTTGACTAACTTTGGGATGAAAGACTTCATCATCTCCTAATCTGAGATGATGTTTGGGAAATGCGGAGACATTTGGGATAAAAGATGGGTCTCTGTGCAGGGCTTGCATTAATCTATAAAGCAGAAGTAGTCTGAGGAAAGGGGAGCAGGTTGGGGAGTCTGACTTCAAAGCAGTAACGATCTTTGTATTGATTTCCCATGAGCAATGAGTTAACTTCTGTCTGCATTATGCTGGTATGCCCATGAAGTAGTGAAAACCCAAAGATGACTCAGGCACTTTCAAAGTGCAGGGAGCATTTGGGAACCAGTGAGTGGAGTTACCAGATTTTATTCTGCTTGGCCCTAGAGTTGCCCACTGAGAACTGAGTCCTCCTCTTCTCTGGGGATGGAGTCAGGGGCCACTCTCAGATTCCCTGTGCAGAAAGCAGGGGCCTGGTGCAATATTTGGTTATTTCTCAAACTTTTTTTTGCCTTCCTGTTTTCATCACATTGCATTGCCTTGCCTCAGACACGTAGCAGTGATGGAAGTGGCAGTATTTCCTGTTGGTAGGGGGTCTTCCTCCACTGTGGAACACTGTCATCAGTCATGTGCAGGATGTGCAGTGGGTGAGGTATTTGTTCTGTGAGGAGTAGCTTGTCTTTGTGCTTACCCTCAATCTGATACTACTGCTCTGTTGTGGGACATGTTGTCCTGGTGGAAATCATCCTGGTAGTCATGAACAGGGAAGACAAAATCCTCTGGTCAAAATCAAACTTTGACATCAGTTTTGTTGAGAAAGAATTTTTCTTCAGGGTTACCTACACTGATGTTTTTCACGTATGTTGGGAGTGGGGTTCCATGGCTTGGGGAGGGTTGGTTTAGTAATGAAAACCTCCTGTCAGTGGAATGTCAAATGTGGGAATTCTCATAGCATAGCATGCTGGAGTTCAGCCATGCCTTTCCTTTGGTTTCCCCTCATGATACTAATGACAGATGTCTGGGAAACGTAGCAGTGTCCCTCTCACACATTGGCGACTGAAATGAGAAGATGCAGTGTGCAGAGCAGAGAAAAAGGCAAGAATGGAGCAGAAGACCCCATCCTGCCATTTATTCCCAGTGAACAGTAGAGAGAGAGAAGATGGACAAAGGAAGTAATTTGTTGCTCATTTTGAGAAAAAGGTTTGCTGAAACTCATAAAGTTCTGTTGCTGAAACGGCTCAGTTTCCTTCTCTGTGCAGGGTGAGGCTTGGTTGATGCCCTTCAGCTATCAAACTACACACATGCCTGGGGAAACGATGGTGTGCAGGGATGCCATGAAAGAGGTGCTCTGCTCACCCGCCTTGGCTCATGGCTCTGCGGGATGGCCCTTTAGCTCTGGACTGGCAGGGGCGGTGAGGGCTCAGCGAAGACCCCGGGGGAAGCAGGATATGCCGCGTGTGCCATGAGGCTGAGTAGACTTCTTCCAGCTCACGAGTAACCCCTTCGACTACAGCTCCAGCCCCCACTGTCCTGTTGCCTCCACACCCTCTTAAGTGTCCCGTTCCCGTCGGGGCTCTAATTAACGGGGTTCCTTCCCTCGCGGAGCCGGGAGAAACCCACCCACAGCGAGAGCGGCTCCGAGGGAGAACTCTCCCAGCGCCGGGTCCCTGAGCCGGGGCAGCCCCGCCGGTGTGGGGCCGGGGCCGGGGCGGGGCGGGGGCTCAGGAAGTGACACGGCGGGGCGGAGCGGGGAAGCGGCGGCGGCAGCGGCACCGGCATGGCAGTGCGGCAGGCGTGAGCGCCGGCCTCGGCTCCCGGCTCCCGGCCCCGGCCCGCAGGTGAGGGACAGCCTGCGGGGGCGGCGGGGAGCCTTCCCCGCCCCGACAGTCACAGCGGGGCCGGAGGGAGCTGCCCAGCCGTGGCAGGGCAGGAGGGAAGGGCGAGAGCAGCCCAGGCACCGCACCGGGGACACGGCGGGGCGGGGGTGGCCGGGAGCGGTCCCCGGGAGGGCCCTTCTGGGCAGCCGGGGTGGCCGGGGAGCGGCGCGGGCAGTGCGGCCCCGGGGCACTTCGCTCGACCCTGGGTTAAAGGGCTGTGCCCGACGGGCTCTGCGTGCCATCGCCGCCCCGGTCCCGCGCTGGAGCGGCGGGAGAAGCGGGACCTCCGCAGCCCCGGGGAGCTGCCGTCCCGCCCCGAGGGTTCGTATCCCCCGTGTGCCGCCCGGCGAGTCCACTGGACACGGCTCCGGCTGGGTTACCCGCAGCGCGGCCGGGGTACTCTCGGCTAATCCCGTTTCAGCTCCACTGTCCCTGTGTGATTGCCGTTAGTTTCAGCGGTGCTTACGGGAGAATCCCCATCTCCCTGTGCCCGCGACCACCCGAGACCCTCGGGGTGCTGCTGACCCCCTCCGTCAGGACGGGAGGCACGGGGTTGGGCTGGGATGGACCCGTTCCTGATGGAAATCACAGCACCTCGCTGGCTTCTGCCGGGGATGAGAAACTCTGTGGTGCGTGAGCTCTGGGCTCGGTGGCTGGGGGACTTTGGAGACAAGCAGGTGTAAATGGCCGTTGTTTCTACTGAAGCAGCTGGTCCTATCAGACCCATGAGGAACTGTCCGAGCAGAAGTCTCAGCAGCAGTGTTTCACTTCCGAAGCTTTTCGTTCAGCTGTGACAAGAGATTAATCCTCATATTGTTGGAGAAGCGGCTCGGGAATGGATTTGTGGGGCTGGGAGTTTTCATTCCTTGTTTTGCCACAGTGTGCTCCTGGCACAGGCAGGCTGATGATGCTTCTCCCCCTGCAATTCAGTACCCTGTGGAGGGGAGGTGGGGTACTGCAGAAGTCCCTCTTGAGAACCAAAGCGTGGCAGCATGGCTCTGCCTTGCAAGCTCATTAAGTGAATAAATCTCAGGGATGCTTGGTTCAGATGGGGCTCTTGCAGGAAAATTTATAAAGTCATTAAAAACATTTTAATGGAAAGTACTAACCATCTATAACACGGCATCTGTTGTCATGTCGTTTGAAAAACACATCTAAATTAAGAGGATGGGAGACAGTGAGACAGACTGGTGGGCTTTCTGCTGAAACAGCCAGCTGGCCAGGGCTGTGAGGGAATATTGGTGGAAACTCCTTCCCATCTGTAGCATCAGGCCAGGCCTTGGCTCCCTGGACTGCTCTGGGAGCATGAGGCAGAGCTGTCTTTGGCAGGAATCAGTTCAGGGAGGAGTAGAGAGGGAAGAGAGGAGCAGCTCTGTGGTGTTTCCGTCTCATCTCATCCCTCAGCAGGTGTGAAGACAGAGAGTTTGTGGGGAAAGCGTGGAGGAACATCTGCAAGGAGCTTTGGCATCTCTGCACTTACACAGTCTGGCCTGGAGAGGAGAGAATGTCCTCTGCTGTTAAAATGTGGTGAAATGGGCAGGGCAGTGAAGGGAAATAAATTTGAGGTGGTTCAACATGGCATCAGCAGCCTCACATTCCCTGTGGGAGAGGGAAACAACCTGGATCCTGCTTCATTTTTGCTGGGGTGTTTCAGCCCTGATGGACAATGGCAGTAAGTAACTTCAATGTGAGAATGAGTGCCAGCGGGGAAGAGGTCAGACCAAAAGGTGATGGGCTTCTGGTATGGTGTGGTTCTCCAGTCCTCTGCTTCCAGCCTTGTCCCATGGCATAGTTGTTAGGGCTGGTGCAGGAGGATTTGTAAAGTCATTGAAAACACTGACCATCTATAGTGCAGCATCTGCTGTCATATCTCTGGAAAAGCCCATCACCGTTCTGAGACTCGGAAGCAGCCAAGCAGGCTGGTGGACCTTCTGCTGCAGCAACCAGCTGGTTGGCAACTGCTTTGGCTGAGAGCTGCACTTTGCTCTGCTGCTGCCTTGAACAGGGTTTCTTGCAGCTGAACTTCTTCCCCCTTGGAGTGGCCATGGAACATCCTCTGGCCACCCAGCTCCCATGTTGGAAGCAGAGGATGTGGGAGCCCCTGCCCTGACCAGGCATGCTTGGACTGCCACAGGCAGCACGGCAGAGCTGCTGTGGGCAGCATTTCTACTGTTTGCCTTCCAGCCTGGTCTGGAGGCCACTGGCTGCCTCCAACATCTCTCTCCAATTCTCCATGACCATGACAAATAGCCAGGCTGGTCCTTACGGTCGCATGTCCGATCCAAGGGGCAAACAGTAACCCAAGGGGCAAACAGTAACCCATGTCCCAGGGCAGTCACACTTTGTGCTTTTGAGTTGCTGCCCTTCCTCCTCCCTGAGAGCCTGGGAGGGAGTAAGCAGCTGTGGGGGGCTCTACAGAGGGGAGACCCACACCACCTTGCTGAGCCAGGCCTTGGGTCATGTTTTTTGTCAGGGTGGAGCAGTCTTCTGGGAGCCAACCAGGCCAGTGGGTTCAGCAGAACATCTGTTTGCCTGGGCCGAAGAATTTTTACTTACAGCCTTGGCTTGTCAGTGTGCTTTGTGGAGTTCAGGATGGCTGAAATATGGCTTAATCCTAGCACCACAGTGGGCAGAGGGGACAGACTCAGATGTGGTGTAGGGAGCTTGTGCTGCCATTCTGACTCTGCATTGTGTCCGAAACATGGGATGTGTTGCTGAGCCCGCACCACTGCCAGCTGTGTCTTCCTTGGTAAAGCTGGTTGTATTTACTCTGTTCTGTTCCCTTCTAGGCGTGCCTTTTGCAAAGCAAAACAGCAAAATAGGTTTCTCATGTTTGCCTTACGCTGTTCCCCTTCCCCCACCAGGGTTGTGAAGGTGCTTGGCTCGGCCTTAGCAGGAGGTGCATGGCAGGAGCTGCTGCTGATCTTTGCAAGGCTGGGAGAGCTCCTGGTGCTGCCTGCTTTGCCTCTCTCATGGACCTGGGGTTGAACAAAATGTATTAGTTTTGGAAAAGAAAAACAATAAGAAAAAAACAATAAGGGATTTGTTTCTGTTTCACTGTTAGGGCATTGCAGAGGGAGTTTGGCCAGGCAGGCGAGCGTGGGCTCAGGAGGTCAGTGGGTCAGAGGGTGAGGGCAGCTCTGGTGCCTTTACACATCTGCCTTTACCTCAGGAGCAGGGGGCGGTGTAGGCAACGCCTCTGAAGGAGCTGCTGCCTCTGTAATTGCCAGTGGCTGCTGCTCGACTCCATGGAAACCTTGTCCCTGCAGACAGGCCACCACTCGAGTTCTGCTGCCTGGAGTCTGAGCCTCGTTCTCAAGGACCATCTCCCCCAGCCTCTCCTCTGCATGTTGGCTATGGATGAGGAACCCTTGTAGTCAGGAGCAGCTCTGCCCAACAGCATTTCTGCAGAGCCTCAGATACCACCACCTGGGGAGGGACTCGTTTGAGGCAAGAGGGAAGTTACCACCAGGTCACCTGACTGTTGCTTTTCGGCGTGAGACCTGCAGCTGGCACCAGGCTGGTAGTGAGGGAAAGGGTCGAGGTACCAGCACCCCAAGGGGTGAAGGGAGATGGCTGAGCATGTCGCACCTGGAACTTGAAGGAGATGGACCTCAGCCCCTTGGCAATCCTTCTCACCCTTCAGCCCTGCTGTTTCAGTTGCTGGGCTGCTCTAACTCACAAACCCAGCAAAAAGCTAGCTGTTATTTTTTGGGAGAACAGGCAGGACTTAATTTTTCTTCTGTGTCAGTGCTCAGTCAGATCCCTGGGGGCTCAGCCGACAATGGAGGCAGGTAGAGGGGAGGAGGAAAAAGACCTCACAGAGGAGAGCAGGCTGGCTGCAGCATCACCTCGTGGCTCTGCTCTGGCAACTGTCTCCCTCAAACCCTCGTGGGGACAAGGGAGAGGCAGGCAAGGACCCTGATGCCAAGTGCAATTTGCTGTTGGTCCCAAGTGGTTTGTGTGACTTTTCCTTTTGGTAAGTCTCCTCACTGGTTCTTGGTTTTGTTGGTCTGTTTTTTTCCAGGTTGCAGCGGCCAACATGGATTTTTTCTTCGTCTGCCCTTTTCTGCTGGTGCTGCTGCTGTCCCGAGGCAGCTTCGCAGACCTGGAAAAACAGAGGGTAGACTCTGGCTTGGAAATCTGTATCCTCTGCAGCCTGCCCCTCGTGACTCACATACGTGCTCATGCCTGCTGAGGCTGGAGGGAGCTCGTGTGCAGGGAAAGGGTCAGAGACCACAGAAAAGGCACAAGGAAGTGGAAAAGAGAATCCAGAAGCACTGGGAAATTGCTGCTTTGCTGTTCTGTAGAAGGGTTTTAGCCAAGCTCCTGGGTTTGCTAGCCAAGTGCCTGGCTTGGTGCAGGAACAGAAATGGTGGTGGTGCCTGGTGTTCTCCTGCTTTTCCTTTCTGCTCCATCATGCTGGGCACTGAGCACGTTCCCCAGTCTGCTCTTGGAAGTGTCATGGCCAGTTGGGTGGCAGAGTGTGCCTGGGGTCTCAGTGCTTTGGGGTCACCAACTGGGATGGTGGAAGAGGACTTTTGGGCTTGTGGCACTTGGACTCCTCTGTGCCACAGGCATTTACTGCCCATGAGAAGGTGGGCTAATACAAGCCCTTCTTAGCATGCAGCAGCATCCCCTGGTGAATACGCAAAGTATGGAAAGATATTTAGCATGTGGAGACACATATGGGGAAAGTGGGAGTTCATGTTCCTCCTCCAGCCCATCAGCCAGAGCGGGGACTGGCAAGTAGAAAGCTCCCCACTTGCTCTCAGCATTGTTAAGGGCCCTGCTGGGGTGTCTGGGCAAGAGGGCTCACTGGAAATCTGTGTTTCATCCTGGCTCAGATGCTGCCCCCAGCCCTCAGGCACACCGTGGAGAACTGGGGAGGCTGGGATGGTGCAGAGGGGTGTGGGAGCATGGTGGCAGAGTGCCAGCAGTGCCCTTGACAGTGTTGCAGATAAGAAGCTGTTTGAGGTTAAGCGCAAGGACCAGATGAATGCGCTGAAGAATCTGATTGAGCTCAATGACGTCAACCAGCAGTACAAAATCATTGACATCATGCTCAAGGGACTCTTCAAAGTGAGCCACAGCACAGGCCGCGCTTGGTGGGGCTGGGAAGGGTGGGCCAAAGTGGGAAGGGCTGGGGGTCCTCCATGGGGTCAGAGAGAAGAATTGTGTGGCAGGTGAGCTTTAGGACCTGAAGGGAGGATGCTATGGGGCTTCAAAGTGGGGCAGCTGGCGCAGCACCTCCAGGATACAGGAAAGAGCTGGCAGGACAGGGTAGTAACTGAGGGTTCTGACAGGTGCTGGAGGATTCTCGTGCTGTGCTCATTGCTGCTGATGTGCCTCCCGATGGGCCTTTCCCTCAGGATGAGAAGATAAAAGATGGTAGGTCCTCTCTGGCCTTTACCCCCCTCCTTTTTGGAGTGCTCTGGTGCGTCACAGACATTCCTCCTGGGACTGGCACCAGGGTAGGTACAAAACCCCTGTGTACCCAGCCCGTACCTGGGCTCAACCCTATCTGTCAGAGACCTTGTTGCTGCCTCTGACCAGTTCGTACTGGGGAACCTACCCATTTTCACTCAGCCTCCCCACCTCCTGGTGGGGACGTAAGTGCCAGTGGGATGGGGCATGTGTGACGATGGGGTTGGTGGCTATCCCCACAGCATACTCCCACGTGGTGGAGAATACTGCCTTCTTCGGGGACGTCGTCCTGCGCTTCCCCAAGATTGTGCACCACTATTTCGACCGCAACTCCAACTGGAACAGCCTCATCCGCTGGGGCATCGGCTTCTGCAACCTGACGGGTGTGTTCGAGCAGGGACCCCAGTCCCAGGTCCTGCGGCTGGTATGGCTCCTGGTCCCCCCTGCCGTGTCCCCACTCTGCTGCTTAGGCTGGGGGGTGAGGTTTTGGGGGTAAAAGGAGGGCAGGAGGAGTGTACTCCAAGTCTGAGGGCTGTCGTTGGGCTGAGTGATGGGGGAAGAGCATAGAACATAGATGGGGCTGGTGGGCAGGAGGGGACCCTGGTCAGAGTAAGAGGAGAGTGTGAGTGGGAGGCACCAGTGCCCGACGCGATCTCTGCTTTGCTCTGCAGATGGCTCAGGAGCTGGGAATCAGTGAGAAATCGCCCGATTACCGCAATCCCTTTAAAACGGACCACTCAGAGGTAAGACAGCAATGCTGCCAGCTCACCTCGTGGGCTTCCCCATCCCCATTGCAGCGCCAGGCAGCTGGATGGGGAATGGAACAGGTGTCTTGTGGGGAATAGACAAAACCCCCTGTCACTGAGGAAACATGCCGAAATACATTGAATTCACTGGCTGGGCTGTGGTTGACTTTAGGCACCTGGTACCATCTCCTCTCTCCTGTGGCCACTTGCCCTATGATCAAGATCCTATTTGCCTCATGCCACATTTGTCCTCAAGCCCCCTGGCACCATGAGGCTTCTGCATTGGCTTTGGTGGGGGGTTGTGCCTCTGGGAGGCTTTGGGGGCTCTCCCATCCTGACCCCTTGCTGTCAATCCACAGTTTTTCCCCAGTGCCGACACCTTTCAGAAGGCGCTGAGGGACGAGGAGAAGAGGAGGAAGAAGGAGGAGAAGCGGAAGGAGATCCGCAAGGGCCGCGCATCTCCCGCTCACAGTCGGAGCTGTAGCGTGCAGGGGCTCGCACCTTGCAGTGGGGGTGACTCCACTGGGACACAGAGTGGCTCGCTCCCTCTCGGCAGCCTTGGGCCAGTTCCTGGCAGTCCCCTTTCCGTTTGTGCCGTGGGTTTTGTTTCGTTGCCTTTCCCTTTTGTTCTGTGGAGATTGGATGGTGGTGCTGGTGGGTTGCCCCAGTGGGGCTGGAGTGGGGTGACCCTTCCCCACAGCTAAAGCACAGACTAAAGGGAAAGCAGTGGGGCCATCCCCTGGGCTGGTCGGGGTGCTGCTGCCTATGGGGAAGTAGGGTGTGGAGGACATGCTGTGCCTGAGCCCCATGAGAAGCCCAGGGATCCCTCCCCTCTGCAGCACACTCCACGCTGAATGTGCCTCCTCCAACATGGGTGGGCTGGGGACTGCATCACACCAAACAGCCTCATGAGCAATGCTGCTTCTCTCAGTTTTGGTTTTCGTTTTGTTAAACTGGTGATCTCATTGGCACCCTCCAACCGGCTGTACCTGGTCTGGTACACAGCTGCTACCTCTGCCAGATCAGCTCTCCCCTCTTCCCGGTGGCTCTCTTACCAAGCAACATGCATTTCACTGTTCAGATGTAGTTTAAAAGGCTGACAGCATTTGTTCCTGGCCTGACGGCATCCTGTTCTCCTGTGCAGCCACCACTGGGCATTCCCACAGGGAGGCAAACACACGGTGAATTTTTGGGAGGAATTTCAGTACTTGGCCTCTTTGCAGCTGTAGTGCAAGCTGTGCTGATGCTGAAGGTCCTGGGGAACCAGCCCCCAGCCGCTGTGACCCTATGCTACACCCCATGCCCTGCCCCTGCCATCCTCTTCTGTGGGGCTTGTCCGTCCTCTCTAAGTCAGACTCCAAAGCCTCTTTGGCAGGGGGACAGCCAGATAAGGGCACGTGGGGATAGCAGGGCCGAAGCAGGGAAAGAGCCAGCTGGGGAGCAGAGGTGAGGGGCTGGCCCCAGAACCTGGCACAACCACCCTGCTGCTTCCCACCGTCGCTGATGACCTCGCAGCAGAGGAAGGTCTTGCAGAGGGACCATCCCCGAGAAGCGAGTGCTCTGTGCCGGGCTGGAAGCATCGCAGCCTTTGGGGAAGGGGAAACGTCCTGCATTTTTAACAGCAAAGCCAAGTCTCTCCAGTGGGGGGGGTGGCAATGGGTGTGACTTTATGTGTTTTTTTTAATAAAATTGACTTTATTTTATTTTATTTTTATTTTTAAGTAAAAGAAGCCTGGCTCCCGTTCCTGGGGGGAGCGGGTGCGCTCTAGAGGGCGTCGAGGCAGGGAGGTGAGGGTCCGTGGGAGCTGCGGAGGGAAGAACAAACCCCATCCTTTCCCCACCGCCGCCTTCCACCTGGCCTTTGCGCCGCTGAGGCTGGCGGGGAGCCCGGGGTACGAGCCTTGCCCCAGCGGCGTTCCACGTGAGCAGAAGACGAGCAGGCGATGTCATCGCTCCCACGCGTGTCGGCCGTGCCCGGCGCGGCTCCGCCCCCTCATGAATATTCGGATGAGGGGCGTGGCGGGCCATGCTAATCGCAGCTGCTGATCGCTGACGCGCCATCACCCCACGCGCCGCCGCGCCCGCCCATTGGCCGCCGCCGACCTGGTCTCATTGACAACAAACCGCGGGGGGCGCGCGCGCCGGGGCCGCGGGGGCGGGGCCGCCGGGGCGGCCCAAGATGGCGCGAGGTCGGCGGCGCCCGCCGGCAGCGACAGCGGCGTCCGCCTGAGCGCCCGGGGCGGCGGCGGCGGGTCCTGCGCCATGGAGGGCGGCGAGCTGGCCGCCGAGAGCATGGAGACCCTGACCGAGCTGGGCGACGAGCTCACCCTGGGCGACATCGACGGTGGGCGCCGCGGGAAGGGGCGGGGGTGGTGGGGGCGGCGCCCGTGGGCTCCCCACGCGGGGTGGGGGGAGCGCTCGTGTCTCCCCGCGGGCCCCGGGGCTGCCGGTGCCGCCCGGGGGGCAGGGCGCGTGGGTGGGGTGTCTCCCCCCGAGCGGGGAGTGGGAGCGCAGGGTGGCCGCCCTGGCTTGACCCCTCTGCGTGGGGTGCGCTTCCCACGCCGGACGGGCTTCCCGTGCGAGCGGGGATCCCCCGTCCCACCTGGGGACAGGCGCGGGTGCGGGGCGCGTCCCGCCGGGCAGCGCTCGCCTGGCGGCCACGCGTGTGTCCCCGCGTGGCGCGGGCAGCCCACGGCCGGCCCTGCCTGGGGAGCGCTTCTGGGAGACTTCCGTGGGGCTGAGCCGCGCCTGAGGCAGGCGAGACAGATGTGGTAGCCTCAAGGAGCCGGTGTGGACGTGGGGGTCCTCCCACCCATGGCCGGCCGGGGAAAGGATCGGAGAAAGTTCTTGTCGTGTCCCTCTGCTCCTGCCGCAGACCCACGGGGCAAAGGGCGTTTGCCGTTTCACTCGTGTTTCCTCGCGGCTCTCTCAAAGTAGGTGCTAAACGATGGCCAGAGCTGTGCCGCGACCAGTGTCTGTGGGAGGCCGAGCCTCCAAGCCCTCCGGCACCAAAAGAGCCCTAACTGCTTAAATTTCCGTTATTTCACTGTCGTCCTTAAACTTCACCACGTCGCTGGCACAGCTCAGCCCCGTGAGAAAATCACTGTTTTCCACCAAAGTGCAGCAAAACGAAGCGCCTGCGTGTGACGCTATTATATATGTATATTTGGTGACACCAAGCAGCTCCTGAAAACCTGTTTAAAGTGTCATTTTTCGGTGCGGTCTCTGCTGTAGGCTGGAGACAGGGTCCTGGCTCAGTTCACTGCTTTGCTGGGCGATAATCGCAATCGGAGCTCAGCTTTGGGGGCGGGAGTGTCCAAAACATCCTTGTTTAGCCGCGGGGAGATAAAATGATACCAGTGCTTTTAGATTTCTAATTGACATCGATTTGCAGTGTAGCTTGGGGCAAAATTTATACCCCTATTTCCTCTGTCATATATTAAGGAAGAATATACGTTATGAAAGTGCAAGGACCTTAGTTATTGGTCATAAAGTTTGGTGGTGCTCATTGAAGGTGGTGTTTGCTCTTGTTTAAGCACCACGTAATGAGTTCTCAGGCTGCATAGAGAAACAGAGGCGAATTGGTGACCCCAAAGATGGCTCTGAACTGAGGTGTGCCCGGGGAGGTGTGATTCAGAGCGATGAGTAACTTAGGAAAATGAGCTTCGCTTTCCTCCCCAGCTCCAGGGGTGGATTTTCCTGGGGGAAGGTGGGGGGGAAGGTATATGACAGTCTTGCTTTTTTTGTACTCCAACGTGGATTTGTCTCAGGGTTTGAAAACTTTGCAAGGATTTTCATTTGGCTTTTAAGTCATCTTGTTGATGTACCTCTCCCATTCAGGCTGAGAGACCCCTCACTTCCAGTTGTGTGGATTTTGATTTTCTGTGGTAGATGCGCCAACTTCTCTGGGATCTATCCCTGCACACTGGGGCCATAGCAAGGGTGGTCAGGGGGTCCCAGTGCTGAGCCTGAAGGCTCTGCCTCCTACCCCAGCACAAACTCCTCCACCAACCATGGGCACCTTCCTCTTGGCAGGACACTGCTGGGTAACACGGGAGCACGAGGTTTGAGTTGGTTTGGATGTGAAGCATGTCAGGGTTCAGGGCAGAGGGGTTATTTCTGTTGAGGTTGGAGTCCCTACTGCTTTCCATTTCTCAAAGCACAAGCATCTCCAGGAGTGTGAGGAAGAGCAGCCTGTGTGCTGGAGAGCTGAGCCACTGCCTGGAAGAGGCAGCTGAAGCCCAGCCGTTGCCTTTCTGCCAGGTATTCAGTCCCTGGGCTAATGAAAGCAAGAGAAACCCTTGGTGGGCTTGGTTTCGTAATATCTTGTTGACATTTTTTAGCCTTGGGCTGGACCAGGATAGTTTCTGCAGTAACATATCACTCTGCTTTGGGGGCCGACACCTCTCTAGCACAGAGGGTGCCAGTGCTCTGATGACACTGGATTTATCACTGATGCTTGGTCCTTCAGAAGCACCTGAGGTTTCTCACAGTGAGTGTAGACACTAAAGGTGTTTTAAAAGGCAGAGGTTTAGATTTTGGATGTTGGCTGTTTCTCCTGCTTTATATTTTTTTGTGTGTTGTTACTAGAAAAGTTCTTGGGCCCTTTAAAAGAGGTGGGTTTGATTCCCCTCATAGTCTAGTTCTTTAAAATTAATCTTTAGACTTTTTGTATTTAGCCCAACTTAGGTCTGTAATAAAGGTGTAGTTTAAGTTGTGAGAGAAGGAATAATTGTTTTAATAAAATATTAAATCTACTGTATTGAGCACAACATTCTTTAAAACTCAGTGGTTGAAATTTGGTTCTTATGCTGGAATTTACTAAAATCTCATCCGATTTATGTTTATCCCCCAGTTGCAGTAGTGCTGTCTGATAGTGAAATAGCAGTACCATCAAATGAAGAGTTTGAGAAGTAGTTTTTTTATCATGTTGAGGTTTATTTGGGATAGTCTTAGCTGCAGTCGGTTGGAACAGTTTAATATCTGTCTAGATGTTGTGCACAAGTGTTAATCTTGAAACAACCCTCCTTGCTCTGGCAATGTTTTATTAAAGCCAACTGAGGGAATGCGTGGAAAAAAAAATATTCATGTAGTGAAAAGTAGAGACAAGGGTTTGGCCCAACTGGTCCCTGAGCGTGGCTGCTGCCTCATGCCACGGGAACTGTGCATCCCCACTTAAATGTCAGGTCATGAATAGGTCAGGAGGACACATCGCCTCCCACGCTCCTCCATCCGACAGGCTTGAGTTCTTAAGAGAAGTGGTCATGGTCAGTGCTTCAATGTGTGTCAGGGCGTGGAGGGATTGCCACTGGAAGGAAAGAGTAATAGTATCATAGAAATATGTCGAAACCTGTGTTAAGGGAGCAAGAAGCTTGGAGGAGGATCCATCCCTTTGCTCTGTTTCAGCCAAAGGAGTGTCAGACAAATTAATTGGATAATGTGTGGGTGGCATTTTGGAGAGGCAAATTAATAGCCATTTATTGCTGGGACAGCCTCCATAGGAACTTCTTGTGAAAACTTTACTGCTTCAAACCCACTTCATAAACCCCAGCAGCAATGTCCTTTGGGTTTGTGGATGAGAAAGGTCCTGGTGTAAGGAACCCTTTACCACATTTTTTCCTATAAATCAGAAATCTATTTTCTGCTTCCTAAACCCTTATTTATTATTTTCTTATAAACTCTCCTTTAGGTTCCTGGGTTCCCTCCCTTTTTTCCTATTTCCAGAAAAAAATAAATAGGACTTTCAGAAAACTGTGGAAAAGCCAGTGCAGCATGGACAGATGCTGGGGTGGGGTGGGATGTCTGACTCCTCATGCCACTACCTGCACACAGATCAGGGAAAGCATTCAGGTATCTTAAGGTGCATAATTGGATTAAAGTGGATTAGATGTGTGGAAGAGGAAGCTCTGCTTATGAACAATGAGCTCTTGGTTGTGAAATTTTCTCCTCTGTGGGGAAGAACCATAGCATTGCAGTAGGAGCCTCTTGATGTGGGCTGATAAAATCCTGGAGAAGGTGGGATGGAGAGAACCTGCTGTGCAGTGATTGCAGGAAGAAAACCAGCAGGAAAAAGTCATTCTGGTATTTTAAACATATACATGGATTTCTGCTACAGTTTTATAAAGTGTTGTTTCCTTTAGTGTTTTTTCCCCAGGTTCTTGTATCCTTGCAACTAAAAGAAAGTTAAGGTGAATTCTTATCCTGTTTCTTCACTTTGTAGATTCTTAGCGGGGCAGGAGGGATGAAAGCTCCTTAAAAGTTGTATGGGAGAGTGGTTAGTGATGGAATTGTTCAGGTGGTTAGTTTCTTCCTTCTGCAAGGTTTAGACTGAAGGAGTGATGGAACAAGAGCAGTATTTTAGCTATATATTGGAGATGACTCTAAGTTCTAGTCTGTGCTTGCATCTTGTTGTCTGGGAAAGTGGTGTAGGAGAGTCCTACTTCTCCCCCTGAACAGCAGCAGCAGTGGTGTGCTACTGGCCACCTCTTGGTCTCTGGAGGTGTTAGGTTAGTGTGATGTATTCTCTGGAAGTTTTGAAGGACCCAGAGCTCCCTTCTATGCACACATCCCCCATCATTCCAGTCCTGATACACTGGCAGATGTCAAAGTATGTGGGCAGTAAAATAGCGTTGAATGGATTTTCTTCTGTTTTACAGAGATGCTGCAGTTTGTCAGTAACCAAGCAGGAGACTTTCCAGATCTGTTTTCGGATCCCTTGTGCAGCACCTTCCAGGGTGGCAGCAGCAGCAGTGGCAGCAGCAGTGGGACCTTGGAGCCGCAGTTGCAGCGGTCATACAGCCAGGTGCAGCTCCAAACCTTTCCGCAGCCGCCCGCGTCCCCCCAGCTCCAGAGCCTGCCAGTCAAAGCGGCGCAGACGACACCTCCAGCGCCTTCACGCTCAGCCCCTCTCCTTCAGCCCCGGCCCTCGCTCCAGCCTCAGCTCCAGCAGCAGGCTGTCATGATCACGCCAACGTTCAGCTCTGCTCCCCAGACCAGGATTATCCAGCAGCCGGTCATCTACCAGAACGCGGCCACAAGTTTCCAAGGTAGCGCTTGCAGTGCTCAGGCTACAGATGGGCCTGGTGCATTCAGGATTTTGGGATGCTCAGGCTATGAGTGTGCCTGGTGCACTTGGAATAAATGGCATTAGTGTTCAAACTCCAGACACATCCTAAGCCATGACAAGCCTGACGATCCTTTTCTTGTGATACTGCCTGTGAGGTATCCCTTTTCCTGCCTCTGTGGCTTTGGAGTTGGGGAGCATGAAAAATTGTCGTAAATGAGATCTTAAGTGGTTTTTGTGTGGCCTCTTGCCATAGTTGTCATCTTGCTGTTCTCCTCTGTTATGGCCTTCTCCCCTGTCGCTCTTGGGAGGCTTGAGAAAAGTATGTCTTAAAACGTTGTTGGCAGCCCTGTCCTCCCACTGATGGGTGCACTGGGCAGATCCAGTCTGTCCCACATGGCAATCTGGAATGAAGGCACATTTTATGTACCAAACTCTTGAGTGCAGTGCCTGCACTGAGCAGAGTCACCTGTAGGGATATTTACCGATGACTGGTTCTTCATTTGTGAATGCCACTTGAGTTGATCCTCTTTAGTAAGTGTTGATTCTTTACATGAAAAATAGGATCCTTTGGTCCCCAAGATCAGGGAGTGAGAAAGTGCAGGTTGGGTGTACAGCATAATGCTACTGTGCTATCAGACCAGAGGGCTTTTTTCTCTCAACTGATCCTCTGTACCTCCTGGAAAACTGCTATTCTAGGTGCAGTGCCCTCTTGCAGGAGGCACCAAAGGAGCTTCCCAACATGTGGAATGCGTTTGATGAATGCTGACTACTAAGAAGCTCTGGGAGGAAGAGGAGTGATTCTAGAAGCATTTGCAGGCACCAAAAGGGAGTCCTATCTCTGGACTGTTTTTTCTGTTTTTCAGTTCTCCAACCTCAAGTCCAGAGCCTTGTGACATCCTCCCAGGTTCAGCCAGTTGCCATCCAGCAACAAGTGCAGACCGTGCAGGCCCAGCGAGTGCTGACCCAGGCTGCCAACGGCACCATCCAGACATTAGCGCCAGCCACAGTCCAGACGGTTGCTGCTCCACAGGTCCAGCAAGTTCCGGTAAGTAAAAGTGTGGAATGATACAGGGATCCAGCAGAAGAAGAAAGTGCTTTTGCACGTCTGGTTTCCTGGCTTGCCAGGGAGAGAAGGCGAAACTAGTAGTGCTGGCAATCCTGTCTAGGATTGCTTTTGCACAATCGTTTTTAAATATGAGAGGTACTTGGCCAGCCTGTGTCCCAGAAGCATTTTGCTTCATGCAGGTCATGCATGAGAGTCCCTGTTGCAAGCTGTGATGTGACTTCAAGTAGTGGGCAGTGGTCAGAAACTGTTTTCACTAAAACACTGGCTTAACTAAATGTGATCTAAAGTAATTTTTGGAACTTGGTACTGTCAAACTGGATTGGAAACCTTACTTTAACAAGCTTTCTTTGAGTTTTGCCTACCTTTTTGCAAGTCTGTCACCTCTACCACATGTATAAGGACTGCTCAATACTGGAATGTGTTCTTCCAATTCTTCTGTCACTTTTTTAATCTTTTTACTGCTACAGTGTTATGTGATTTTGTATTAAAACATACACAAGATTTTTTGACTTAGTGCGTCTTTAAATTAAAAGTGTTTGTCTAGGGGACTTGGTATGACAGAGTTGTTCTGGTTCAGTTGTACTGTGCCGTCTGTCATGTCCTCTGAGAATTAGCAAGGTATTTGGAAGAAATAAGAGCAAGCTATGTTATGGCAAAATAACTTACAGTTGATTTTGATCCACTTGATGTTTATGGTACAGATCCTTTTGGTGAAATTGTAGGGGGGAAGCTACTATAGGTATTTCCCAAAGCAGACTGCCCTAGCTGTGTTATACTCTGAGTACTCAGCCAGTTAATACAGGGAACTAATTATAGGTGTAATTGGAGAGCACAAGGCAGCTTTTCCATCAGCTCTTTTGTGTTTTTACATGCTTGTTTACTTCTGGTGACTGACTTGCAAACTGGTATCCTGGTGGTTCCTCTGCTCCCCTCCCTCTAGTGCTGTCCAGACTGTCTCATGGTCAGAGTTTGCAGTAGGGCTGACCGAAAGCATTCAGGTGATGCAGAGTGCAAGGAAAGAAATACCCTTGGTCTTTTGCCATTCACTGAGTTGTAAAGTAACTACAGCTCTGCCAGCGCTTTACCTCTGGCTACTGAGATCAGCAGGGAAGTGCGTGCTCTCCCCTTCACCTGTAACTCTTTTCAACCTAGGTTCTGGTCCAGCCTCAGATCATAAAAACGGATTCCCTTGTCCTGACAACCCTGAAAGCAGATGGTAATCCTGTTATGGCTGCAGTACAGAACCCAGCGCTGACAGCACTCACTGCTCCCATTCAGACCACAGCTCTGCAGGTACTGTATGGATGTTCTTCCCTCCCTCTCCTCACTGATGCCCTTTCCTGTTAAGTAAGAGGTTTGAGCTTTAGCATTCTGTAGTAGCGCAGACAGAAGGGGTTTTGAGGGCTGTTCTAGACACGTCCAGAGCAAGCAATACCCTGTTTCTGCCAAGGCTAAACACACAGATTATTCTGCTTGGCAGCCTCCCATGGCCAGTAAGCAAAGACCAAGGGCACATTTCTGTTTACCTTTCTCTGGTATTACAAGGAGAGGAATATGACCTAAAAACTCTGTCTGTTTTTCTGACTTGAAACTGAAAGCTAACTTGCTCAGAGTACCTGTGGAACTTTCTTTTGCCTCTCAGTAGTGTCTAATAGTAGTATATTGAATGTGAACAACTAATTAAGCTACTTTTCAGAGGGCGCTTGCGTTGAGGATTCATTATAATCATTGGAGATGGCAACTGTGCTTCATGGCCTCTGTGCCTCATGGCCTCCACTTTGAGAAACTTGTGCCCCCAAAGAAACATTTATTACAATCTTGTACATTTTGAACAGATATCTCTGTACAAATATTTACTGGGAGAGATGAACTTAGATTTGGATTTTGACTTCTTTTGCAACAGCATGGTAGGCTTCTTACATGCTTGTTAGAAGCCAGGCTGAAACCTTCAATTAACGTGCTTGCTTTTAGATGATGTTTTCACACAAAGGTGAGGCTTACGTGGTTCTGTCTACCTGAGGCATGTTTGAACACATTGAAATTTGGTGGAAATTAGCCAAGGAAAGGTTTAAGACTTAAATTCACTTGTTTGTTAAGTTCTTACTTGAAACGAAATTATTTTTCTGATATCCCAATTAGAAGACTATTTCAGAGTTGAAACTGTTCCTGAAATTTCTCGTGGCTAGTTACTATTACATTTGTCTTTTGACAGAAAAAACTCTTCTTCTCCATAGCCACTTCCTTAATCCTTGATGCACTTCGGAGAATACATGTATCTTTCTCAATCTTGCTTTGCTGGATTAAGTGGTCTAAACTTTCTTTTACTCCAGCTGTCCTAGAAGCCCCTCTGTGCAACTGTTCTGATGGGATTCATCATACTTCATATCTGAGTACATATTGCTTTAGTTTGGTGTAGATGGACGGTTAATCGGTGTCCAAGTCTGAGCTTTCCATGACGCTCTATATCACTCATTGTCTTAGTTCCTCATCTTAAGGCATTTTTATAGCTTATGAATTTTTTTTTCTTCATTTAATCAAATTCAAATCAACTGCATTGCTCAAGCCAAGTTTGTTTTTTCGTAATAGAGTCCTTTCTAACATTGTCATTACTAGTTTGGAACTAGTGTAGCCTGTTGCTGTTTTATTGACTTAATTTGTCCACAGAAAAGGTGGATTTGTACAATTGGAGTGTAAGGATTGTAGGAACAAAGAGGAGTATCGGTCCATTTCTCTATTTAAGTGGATGAACAGAGCACAGTATTGGCAGAAATGTTGATATTCTTGGAGAACAAAAGATGTTCTTATTCCACAGCGACTGGTGTGGGAGCCAGAGTGACAGATTTTTCCTGTGTTGCTGTGCCAGTACTCGTGCCAGCTAAGAAAGACAGAAGGAAATTGGCATCTCACATCTTTTCTGAGCTGTACAAACTTTTTCTGATTCTTCTTTTGTTTACTCCTTTTTTTATTTGCCGTCATAAACCTTATCTAAATTGGCTGATTGCTCTTGACACTTGTTACACGTGGTCTTTGTAGACCCTCGTTGGGAGCAATGGGACCATTTTGACCACAATGCCGGTGATGGTGGGACAAGAAAAGGTGCCTATCAAACAAGTTCCTGGGGGTGTCAAGCAACCTGAACCACCTAAAGAAGGAGAGAGGAGAACAACTCACAACATCATTGAAAAGCGTTACCGGTCATCCATAAATGACAAAATCATTGAGCTGAAGGACCTTGTCATGGGCACAGATGCCAAGGTAAAGATGGGGGATAAGAGCAAATTTGGTATAGTAAATACTTTGTCTTCAAAGGTGCTCGTTGCTCTACCAAATGAAGCATTTGGGTACATGCAGCTGTAAGTAGTGTGCACACGTGTATTGGGATAACACCAAGTGAGAAACACTTGTGTGATGGAAGGCTTGATAATTGTATTCAGGAAGGGTCACCTGTAAAATACTAATTTTACTATGCTAGTGGTACTGTTTCTTGAATATAAGCTATACCTTATGCATTTGTTCTTATGTTAGGTCTAACTTAAAATAGGTAGAATATCCAAATGGATGTTTTGATAACTCTGCCAAACCAGATCTTGCTTAATGTAAGTTTCCTTTTCCATGTGACTGCAGTAGGGACGAGGGTTTACAGAGCTTTCCAATTTATTTCCTTTAGATATTAAGCAGTAAAAACTCCTACTTGCTCAATTATTGGAAGCTTTCTTACACCATGTGTTCAGGGTTGTCCTCTTTGCTTTACCTCATGCTGGCGGAGCAGGCAGTGGTATTCTTGATAGTTCTGTGATCTCTGTACAAATAAGTGCACTAGTGAAGTCATCTCCTATTGCTGAGTGGAATTGGGAGCTTACTGTTTTTAAAAACATGGGTAATGTGCAGTGGCTTCATAGTATTTTCCACTTGTGTTTACGAGATAAACTTGTCCACTGCTGCTGGAAGCAAGTGTTTTCATGGGGATGGCCAAGGCAGTGAGGCAAGGAGGGAACTATTCTCAGAATTAGGCAGTGAACAATGGTCAACAGGCAGCAGCTTGTTCTATCCCAGAAGACAGCCACTTGTTTACAAACTAGGATACTTTCAAAGGACTATTTCTGGCTGAAACATAGATGTGAACTCTTAGAATTTGGATGTTAATCTGTTTCCACTGTCCTATTTTATAAGATCTTTGAGAGACCTCAGTCCTTGTGTATGTTTGATACCTTGCCCACAGAGCGTGTCCTGCTGTTAGGTCCTTGTGGCTGCTGAGAGGTCCTTTACTCCCTTTTCTATCACCACACAATACAAAGGGTTCTGGTATCCCTACAAGCAGGAGTGACCCTTTGATTCTCTTTATATAAACTGCTCTTTGTATGTCTTAATTCCTTGCAGATGCACAAGTCTGGAGTCCTGAGAAAAGCCATTGACTACATTAAATACCTACAGCAGGCCAACCATAAGCTGCGACAGGAGAACATGGTTCTGAAGTTGGCCAACCAAAAAAACAGTAAGTTGTGGAGGCTGTACAGCAGGGGGGAGGCAGTCAACATGAATGTGGAATGTATCTTGCAGTCTCTTATTCTTGACAGAGCTTGCATTGATAGTGGCCAGTGTTACTCCAGGTGACAGAGCCAATCTGAGAGATACTGACAGAATTCAGGATTGAAAAACACATACATAACGCACTCTTAATTTTTGCAGAGCTCTTGAAGGGCATTGACCTAAGCAGTCTAGTTGAGAACGATGCAGATCTGAAGATAGATGACTTCAACCAGAATTTGCTGCTGATGTCTCCTCCAGCGTCTGATTCGGGATCCCAGGCTGGTTTCTCTCCCTATTCCATTGATTCAGAGCCAGGAAGCCCTCTCCTTGATTATGCAAAGGTATTTATGACTTTAGTTTTCAAATTTAAGGTCTCTACTTCAGGGATACATGAGGGCCAGAATTTAAAATCTCCTTATTCTCAAGAGTGGAACCAGCAGACATCTGGCAAGCAGATCTGTAGGGCTTAGAGATCCTTTGTAAGGATGAGGAAGGTGCATGTGTGTGTTTTATCTTTTCTTAAATGATTGCAACTGTCTCCTGAGCTGTTTTCCCTGAGCCTTACCTTAGCTACAAGAAGAACTGTACTTATCTTTCAGCCCCTGTACAGTCTTTGTGGACTTACAGTGCTTGTTCATGATCCAAGTTGCCCATGACTTTCCAGGATATGAATGTCCAGTGAGTAAAGCAGGAGAACTTGGAAAAGGATGATGACATCAGCTGTGGTTAATGAGACCATAAGTAACAGAAAGCTGTTAGCTGTTTTCAGCTTACAAGTTTGTTTTGTGGATATCACAGAAGAAGTGGATTTTCTGGGAGATCCTCAAAGAAATAAGGGCAGCAAAGGTTAATCTTAGCCTAAATCAAAGATCCAGTCAATAACTGAAATGAGTGGTAGTAGGAGGAAGTTGAAGGCATTCAGATATTTCAGCCTTATCTTACTAAGCCGTGAAAAGCTTTACTGGAGTTCTTGCTGATCTTGAGCTCAAAAGCAAATTTTAAAACATGTTCTGTTTCTCCTGCTTCCCTACTCCTCCCTTGGCATACATACTTCTTGTGGTACAGAATGGTAAGCGGTTTGTTTTCTTCTCTTTTTTTTCTCCATTCCTATGCATTTAAAGGTTAAAGATGAGCCCGACTCTCCTCCTGTGGCGCTTGGTATGGTGGATCGCTCTCGAATACTCCTCTGTGCTCTGACATTCCTTTGCCTTTCCTTCAATCCACTGACATCCCTCCTGGACATCCGGGGAACCCCAGAGTCTGACAACTTGGTGCGCCACAGCTCTGGCAGAAACGTGCTGACCATTGAGTCAGGTAATGACCTAGAATAGTTTGAGCCACGGAAAGTGTCCAGCGTTATGTGGTCTCCCTAAAGGTCACCACCAGCTGTGACCGCTGCAGGTCACGAACTGGACGGTTGCTGAGGTTCAGTAGGATGGTTTTGTGTGTTCAGGGAGTTGCACGACCTTTGTTTAATGGGTGGGGAGAGTAGTAACTGCTGGGCTGGGTGTGGGAAGAGAGCCAACTTGGATCTGGTTCCAGTTCACATCCACATCCAGCATTCTTCTTACATAAAACCAGCCACCAGTGTGGTGAGGTTGAGGTAGCACCTGTTCATAGCCTAGCAACCTGGGCTTTCAGGATAGACCCTTTAAAGTAGTTGAGGGTAAGGAGCATCCTCCTGTCCTCACCAGTCTTTGAGACATGTTCACTTTGTATTTGTTTTTAAGGTAACTGATTTTGTAACTTAATAATGAAGTTATTACGCTGTTGCTATGGGCTCTTGCAACTGGCTTGTTTGATACACTTATTCCATAAAATTCATAGGGGAGGGCAGGGGATGCTGTAGGTCATTTTCCTGACTGGTAAATAGGCTTCCTCAGTGTTGCTTTGTAATTTTTATTAAGATCAAAAAATGACACTGAAGTATTGAGAACCTGTGGGTGTATCTTACAGAAAAATCAGAAGACAAGATAATCTGGGAAAACTAAGTGCTGATTCAGTTTTTTATACATAAGTCTTTTAAATATAACCATTTAATTGGAAATGTTGTGGCTTGGAGTTTGGATGAAGAGCTGTTGATATAGGTGCTTCCTGACTGAAATGCAGTCTTTGCAAAAGTTGATTAAACACGTGGCAAGAGTAGCAAAGACATCCTCCTGGGTCTGTGCTCATTATGTTACCAAGCTTTTGGTGTCCAGATTAGCTTCGAACTTTCCTTTTGGATGTCTGTTGTAGATGCAGCTGGTTGGTTTGGTTGGATGATGCCCACGCTAATCCTGTGGCTTGTCAATGGAGTGATTGTACTGAGCGTGTTCATAAAGCTACTTGTGCATGGAGAGCCAGTGACCCGGCTACACTCAAGGTCGTCGGTCACCTTCTGGAGGCACCGCAAGCAAGCGGACCTGGATCTGGCACGGGTAAAGTTGACTCACTGTTTTGCCTCAAATACATCTTTTAGATGGGATTTTGGGTAAATGTTGCCTAGTGAGGCAGTGGCTTGGTGCTTGCAAGAGCATGGTCTTCCTTGAGTGGACCATCCTGTCTGATTCCAGAGAAGCTGTTGCTAGGTTGTCCTGAGCAGATTCCTGTCCTCACTCAACCTAAGTTAGAGAGGCACAGATGTCAGCATTGGAAGAGGCTCCGAACTTCTGTCCTTGTTCCTAGCTACTGCATCTTGTATCAGTTTTTGGCAGCAGTATCTTGGGTTTTGTCCAGAATCTGACCTCTGCTGTGCCGTTCTGTCTGCTGTCCTCCAGCCTCTTGGAAGTCCTCTCCATTGTTGGGGCAACATTTGGCTTTTGATATGGGGACCCCAAAACTTCCATGTTGTTTGAGAAGGCAGGAACCCTCTTTCACATAGTACCAATGTGTCCCACAGGCAGTGCAGGATCAGAACCATGTGTGGAAGGATATGTTCAGGGCCAGATATCAAGCTGATGTAAATTGCCCTTATGTTTTCTGGCTCTATGATGACGTCCTTCTACTAAAGATCTTGTCCTGGCTTACATGTCAGTTTGTCTTGCTCCCAGTGCTGAGGAGGTCCCAAAGCATCTTCTGTAACGGTGATTTTTGTTGTTGAACTTTTTGCTGTGTTATTTTCAGGGCGATTTTGCTGCAGCTGCGTCAAACCTGCAGACTTGCCTGTCAGTACTTGGTCGAGCACTGCCAGCTTCCCGCCTGGACTTGGCCTGCAGCCTGTCCTGGAACGTGATCCGCTACAGCCTGCAGAAGCTGGCGCTGGTGCGGTGGCTGCTGAAGAGGACTTCTCATCAGTGGCGAGCAAGGGAGGCCACTGCGGGCTTCGAGGACGAGGCCAAGACCAGCGCTCGGGATGCGGCTCTAGCGTATCACAAGCTCCATCAGCTCCACATAACAGGTAGGAGGAGCAGGGCGGCAGATATGCTGTCTGATTTTGCTGAATGATGAGACTGAGCTGATCCTGGGGGATACAGGGAGAGCACTACAGCCTCTCTCCTGGGATGGCTGCTGTTGGAAATTAGCCTGACAAATTTCAGGAGCCACTTACTAAAACAGGGCAGATTCATGCAATCAAAAAACTCCATCAGAACAACTGGAGCAACAGCGGTACCTCAAATTACGTGTTCCTGAGTCTGCAGAGGTGGCTGAGAGTCGTTCCCAAGCAGCAGTTGACTGAGTCCAGTCACTTTCTGCTGCTGTTAAAGGCTTGTTTTATCACTGTCACTTGGGAATGTGAGGTGGAAGCAGGGTTTGGGGTTAATTGCTGGAAGAATTGAAATTTCTGAAGCTGTGTACAGTTTAGGTTGCCATTTGGTGTTGATGTGTTTTGAAATCCTGGGTGTGTGCACATGCACTGAGGAAGTGTTTGAATGTTCCTTGCAAATGGTTGTTTTTGCCATTTCCTCGGCTAAGCAGTTTGTTATGTCAGTAGGCTCCTAGCAGATCAGAAATCCAAGCTAAACTTCCTTTTGTGTAATCATTCTTTTTGAATTGTCACCATGACACCAGGGCATGGTGTACTTGTCCTTAAGTATTATCTGTGTAGGTACAGGTGTGGACTGCAAAGGAGTTCAGTTTTAAGATAGTGATGAATACAGTGAGGTAAAATTTGCTGATGATTTTATCCTAACTAGCTTAGCTATACAGAGCTTTTCTGTGGAAGTGAGGCCGTGGATGCCAGTCTTTAATATCTATGGAGGGAAACCTTCGTTACGGTTGTTCTGTTGTCCGAGTAGAAAGTTGGCATATGATGTTGCAAGCTTCTCATATCAACAAGTTCTTGTTGTTTGTTTAGGATAGTAGCCCTACAAATTGTAGTAGTATTTAGTAGCTGGTACTACTGATTAAAAGTTAACGCTTTTTCTTCCTCTTCCTCGTGCAGGTAAACTTCCGTCCAGCTCAGCTTACTCGGGATTGCACATGGCCTTGTGTGCTGTGAATCTGGCTGAGTGTGCAGAAGAAAAGATCCCACCCAGCACAATGGCAGAAATCCACCTGACTGCTGCGGTTGGCTTGAAAACCCGCTGTGGAGGCAAGCTTGGCTTCCTAGCGGTGAGTTGTCTTCTCCTCTCCCATCAAACCTCCAAGAAGAGCTCTAGGAAAGCCAGGAAACTGGCATTGCTGTAGCTCAGGGCATCTGCTATCAGTACAATTATAATATGACTTGCAGTTATGATATGAGCTGTAATTATGATATGATCTTTGTCCTTGGTGGTGAGACTCTTCCCTGGATGCTGTTCTCAGTCAGCCTCTCCTTTCCACAGAGCTACTTTCTAAGCCAGGCTCAAAGCCTGTGCAGCTCAGAGCGCAGTGCTATTCCTGACTCGTTGCGTTGGCTGTGCCACCCCCTGGGACAGAAATTTTTTGTGGAGCGAAGCTGGACGGTGAAGTCGGCTGCGAAGGAGAGCCTGTACTGCACCCAAAGGAACCCTGGTGAGAACTGCTTGTCCTGAGTGTGTGGCCTCCCAGCGCTTTGAGCCTGGCAATCTCTCCACTCTTTTATCTGGGACAAAAGTGGGTGTTGTGTTTGAGAGAGTGCCTTTATATGTCCGCCTTGCTTGTGGTTTTGATGGGCCAGAGAGGGTGTGGAGCTGAGAGATGTCTCCTCAGCCTGCAGGAGCTGACTTTCTTCCCTTCGTATACTGCACTGTGTTGTCCTCTTTATATGCTGGAACACAACCTGAATGTGGCCCCAGATGTCTGGGGGGTGATTTTAGGGTTACCAAGGTTTATCCTCCACAGAGCAGTGTCCTCACTGTTTTGCTGAGTGGCTGTAATGTTAGAGCAATGTTTGGCCGAAGGCTGCAACTTTATAAGTGGATTAAAGGGATAAAAAGGCCCAGAAAACTTAATCTTTAGAAATCACTACATTAATTACTCAGGAATTTCCCTTTGCTGCTCTTCCTCTTGCTCCTACATTTGATTCTTCTTTTTGGTTGTATTGAGAGGTGTCTATGGCTGTATGCAAGTGAAATGGTTTGGTTTGATCCTTCTTTAGCGGATCCTATTGCACAAGTCCATCAGGCGTTCTGTGAGAACCTGCTAGAGCGAGCGGTGGATTCCCTCGTGAAACCTCAGACTAGCAGAGAAACGGCGGGGCAAGAGGAGGAGGAGTCGTGGTGAGTATAAGTGGCACATTGGAGACTGCTGGCTGCAGCAGCAGACTCTGGGGCAGAGCTCATGACCACTGACTGAGCGCTCTGGGTGGTTAGTCCTTGTTAAAGGCTTGGTGTGGCAACTTGAAGTCTGGCCACTGCACTTTGTTACAAGAGTCAGCTCTGCCTCTTTGTTATCAAAACCTCTGAAGGCAGGGGGAACCCGGGTGTGCTGGGGATTTTCGATGTTAGCTGACATAGTGCTGGTTGATTCTTCAACTGGATGGATGGCTTTTCTCTGCTGTGACAAAGTTTAATGTTCAGGAGCACTAAAATCAGTGTACACCTACGTCTTCTGTAGACCAGGATGTATGTCCAGGGCTTTTAGAGCGTGAAAGTCTGGCATGTCAGAGAGTGAACCCCACCAGCTTGCTACCTTATCTAAGAGTGTTCTCCTGACTGAAGTGCCGTATTTACCAGCAGTGAAGAATCAAACGGATGCATGGCAAGAGGAGGAAACATGATGATGCCTGAAATTGTCATTGCCTCTAAGCTCTGTGACCAAATGAAAGGGGAGAATAGGTGGGAAATAGAGCAGGTTTTTTGTACTGAACCAACTTTCTCTTGGACTCCATGGGAGGCAGAACCTACCCTTTGCTATAATTCAGTACTATTTCTAGCTGGTCTCCAGATATGCTGGTACCAGGCAAATGCTACATAAATACATAGGAGGCTGTGTAAGGATCCTGTCCCCAGAAAGTGTAGGTAAAAGCCTCAGATGGGAAGATAGCCCAGTTTCCCCACCTGTGTAGGAAAAATGTTGTACATTTAGCTTTGGGGTTTTTTTCAATCTCATGGCAGTTTCCTAGTAGAGAATGAGCAGCAGTTCAATGTTATTGCTTGCACAGTACAAATGATTGTGATCCAATGCTGCTGTTGATGAGAGAAGGTAGCAGCATTTGTATAAGGGGTGTGGATTGTCACTGTGCTTATCTAGGTCCTGTCTCCTCATGGGAAGGACTAGCTTTAATTAAATACAGCAAGCTTTTTTGTCCCCCTCTAGGGGTGGGAGCTCAAGTTCTTCATCTCTAGCCTGTCCCAGGAAATTAGTTTGTTGCTGCATATACTACTTTCTCTGACCATGGCTATGAACATGTTATTATTTCCAGTTGTACCTATTTTGCATATATGCAAATATGCAGTCACAGAAGTGTAGTTTGGCCTCTTTTGGAGGCAGTGGTTGAAAAGGAACCTGTAATCAACTTGTAACATAGGTCTGTGGTTGAGGTGAGACTCTTGGGGTTGAATCTAGTTCTGCACTGGTCTTGCAGGAGGAGGTGAGGCTGCCCTTTGTGGAACATCGTGCTGTGCGCTTCCACTTACGGGGTGGTCTCTTCAGTCCAGCAGTGCTGTGTTACCTGTAGAGCTTGAACTTTCTGTGGGCTTAATGGGGCGGCGCTGTTTAAATATGCCTTGTGACCAGTGAGTAATGCCTTGGCATCTCTTGTTTGACAGCATAGCTGAGGTCTGCCTTGCTTTTTGTTTCAGTGAGTTCTCGGGTGCCATGGAGTACCTGAAATTGCTCAACTCTTTCTTGGACTCCATGGGAAGTGGAGCCCCGCCCTTTGCCAGCAATTCTGTACTCAAGTCTGCTCTGGGTAAGTCTGGCAGAACTGAAGTTCTCCCCACTGCAGGACCTACTGCTGATATCGGTTCCCTCTCCGTACCATCCCTCAAACCCCAGGCAGGGAGAAATGCAGTCCGTGGAGTGAGGCTTGATCACGTACCAGTGTGGTACACTCAGACTGGAAGAGTGTGATTAAGAAGGCTTGTAAATTTGGCTGTGTGTTGTAATGCTGAGTGCCCAGGTGGGACTGCTGTTATTTGTACTGTTGGGCAATATTTTATTTCCACGCTGAACCTTGTGCCCTCACCTGAGGGCTTGCTCCTGGCAAAGCAAAGCGAGAGGAAGGGTGGAGCAAATAAACAAACAGAGCAACGTTGCAGTCGAGGTACAAGAAGGGTTTTTTTCCACTTAATTACCTATTGAACCATGTTGCCCTTACTTTTACAATGGCTGTCAGGTGTATTCCTCAGTCTCCAGAGACCTGCAGCCTCTGCTGTAGGCAAGCTCCGGGCATATACTGGGAGGTGCTTGGTTTGGTCCCTTGGCCCCATTATATTTAATGGGACAAGAAGGGCTGTAGAATTTCTCTGAGACATGTGCTCATCTGGGCTGAGCCTGTAGCAGGCTGCTGGAGCATTTGTCTTGCTTGGTACAGACAGCACCTGGCAGCTCACCAGGATGCTGGTGCAGCTTTAGACACAGACTAATTGTGCTGTACCTAAAATGTGTAGAGCAAAAATAGAAGGAAAACTAGATAATTCTTTTTTTTAGGGATTATTTTTTGGTGTAAAGGGAAGTCTATATTTGGATCAATAGTGTCATGGAATTGAAAAGCAGGTCATTTTCTCAGCAGAGAATATGTCCTTTGGCCCTGGATAGGCTTTGGGAAGTTTTTGAGGGGATGTTAAATAATAGAGGAAATAATATAGGGAGCTTGGTTTACTATCTTGATGATGATTAGTACCAAAGCTTGGTATATATGAGTGGAGTTGTTGTTAATTTGGGGTGGTGAGGGGAGATCGTTGTCAGGAAGGAAGTCAACAGATTTCCAGACAAGTTGACAAGCTAAATTCTTGTTGACAAGATACAAACGGGCCATCCCAAACTCTGCTTGCAGTCAGACGTAGGGTGTTTGCCTGCTGCCAAGTTCCTTTGTGTTCCTGCAGCACATTTCAGCATTCACATGGATGGCTGCGTTCCCATGGGATCAGTTTGGGCTCATTAGCATCGATCCCAGTGGAAGGCACTGGCAAGGACACGTGATACCTGCCTGCTTCTCCAAGAGGGAGGGAGCCAGGTGTCCTCTCCTGGGCTGCAGCTCATGATTTTGTTTTGCAGGTCCTGACATGGTGTGCCGATGGTGGTCAGCAGCGGTGGCGATGGCAATTGGTTGGCTCCGGGGGGACGATGCAGCTGTGAGGTCACATTTTGCAGAAGTGGAACGCATGCCGAAATCCCTGGAGATGTCAGAGTGCGTAGGCCTTGTGTGCTTTCCAAACCACTGCTCCTTCTAAACAGGGATGACTCTTTCTCCTCATGCTGTCCTGTAGGATTACACCTACCTGTGCTCTGGAGCTGCAAGTCTCTTGTGCTCTGCGAGTGCCAGTGTGCTCAGCAGTTTGTGTGTAGGTCAAGGCTTGCAGACTGATATTAGAGCTGTGAACTGGAAGGATCAAAGGTGCTTCTTTAGGGATGTCTTTTGGATTTGTTCAAATTGCACAGCTCTCCCACCTTCCGAAGTCAAACCACAAAACTGACATGCTAATGGCAAGGCTGGTGTCAGCATCTGTTCTTTTGCACTACAGCATCTTTGCCAGCTTCCTCTCTTTTCTCGCATTTCTCTCTTCAGTCTTTGGAGGTGAGGAACCATTGCCATCTTTTCTGTCTAAGGAATGATGATGTCTCTGCTCTTGAAGATGGGCTGAGTGAAAGCTGATGCTGTGACAGCATGACATGGTACTGCTTGAAAGCAGCGTGCTCTTTGTCTTTCAGGAATGCCCTGGTGAAAGCCACCTTCCACGTGTGTAAAGCCATGCAGGCCTCGCTGTCTGGGAAGGCAGATGGACAGCAGAACTCCCTGGGTCACTGTGAGAGGGCCAGCAGTCACCTATGGAACAGCCTCAACATGAGCAGCAGCATCTCTAGCACAGTCCTCAGCAATGTAAGAGCTATAAGCCCTGGGATAACACATGGTCTGTTGTGGTTGTAAGATTGGTCTTGCTGTAGGTGTGCTGCTTCCCCTTTGTGTTCTCCATCCATCCATCCTGTGTATCATGGGAGTAGAGGGGAGATTTATTCTCTTTCCTTGCAAAGGGTATTGAAATTGTTCTGCTTCTGCTGTATGGGGGAGCAGAGCTGCAAGTATAGCATCATCTCCCTAGGCATGGTCTCAGCTCTCGCTCCTCTCATACCAGTAGCTGTCACCCCTTTCTGGTGCTTTGACCAGTTTAAATTTGGCCAGGATAGATGGAAAGTATCCATCTATGTCTTCCAGGTCAAGTTGCTGACACCTGTACAGCAGGACATCACTAAGCTGAGTCTTCCCTGTTTCAGGCAGCACTTACAAGTGTTTGAACCCTATTCCACAGAAGTGTGACTGCTGTGCTACTTGAGTTTGCGTGGGGCTTGTTTCTCTTCTTTCCAGGTTTACCTAAAGCCGGAGCTTCTCTTCGTGGTGGACGGGACGTGTTTCTGGTCCCCTCGGTTCTCCTGGGTGGCAGCTGTAGTGCATTGTAGTTGCATTGCATGTTGTGGCAGTGACTGTGCAATGTTTCTGCAGTGCAGTACAGAGGCACTCTCCGTTCGGCAGCATGGGCAGAGCCCTCCCAGAGCCGTGAGCGGTGCTAGGGGGCAGCAGCAGACGGGGAAAAGGGGTTTGGGCAGCTTGCCGTGGGCTGTGCCAAGACTGCCTCTTTTCTCTGCAGGTAGCAAGGCTGTCTTTGCTGTTTCCTATAGTTAGTGTTGCCATTTGGGTGGGAAAGCCTTTGGAGAAGGCTGTGTTCCCATGGGATCCATTTGGACTCGTTAGCATTGATCCCAGCAGAAGGTGCTGGCAAGGGTGTATAACATTGGCACAGTATCCCCTTGGCACATACTGTCTTGAGCGCTCAATCGAGACATGCTGCTTGGACAAACGGCAAAGTCCTGCTCCCTTTGGTGCGTTGTGGTGGGGTGAATGCGGTGGGGAGGGCTGGGGACCCCCCCAGTGAGCAGGAGGTGCTGTGGCTGCCTTCCTGTGGGCCATGTCAGCAGCCACGTAGTTTGTTCCTCGCCTAATGGTATGTGTAACTAAGTGTGTGTGCCTGGGCACCCTGGCTCTTGCAGATGATCCAGCTGCTGACCTGTGACTTGCTGCTCTCTCTCCGCACCAGCCTGTGGCAGAAGCAGGCGAATGCCAGCCAGGCGCTGGGTGAGACCTACCACGCTTCGGCCCCCGAGCTGACGGGCTTCCAGCGCGACCTCGGCAGCCTGCGCAAGCTGGCCCACAGCTTCAGACCCGCCTACCGCAAGGTGACGCCTCTCCTGCCCGCTCCGGCTTAGCTATAGCCCCCCAGGGGTTGAAGGGAAGCCACAGAAACATATAGGTGTATGGGGGCTTGAGGGGTTTGGACACCTGGGGTGGGATGCTCTGCTGCCAGCAACCTCCATCCTTTCTCTTGGTGGGTGATGAGGGAGGTTCCTGTGGGTGTTCAGTGCATGTGGGGAAGTGTCTGCTTTAAGTTCTACATAGAAAACCATCAGCACGTGTGTATTGCCAAACAAATACCATGGCATCTTGTCCCTTAAGGTGGCTTCAGACTGGGTCTGTCCCTCGGGGGAGTGTGGAAGGAGGCTTCCTCAGCTGTGTTGGCTCTGCTGAGTAGCTGGAGGGTTAGATACCTTCTGCATCTGTAGAGTCCCAGCTGCTTCTCTGGGGATTTTTCCTCTTCTGTTCAGTTTATCTACTATTAAGCCTAGTACAGGATGTATAGTCTAATACTTGAACAAGAGAGTTGTCCTAGTTTTGTCCCAACTCTGGATGCTGCTCACAGTTAGGTGTCAAATCTTTTTTTTTTTGTTTGGGTTTTGTTGTTTTCTTGGTGTGTTGTGTTTTTTTTTTTTTTGTTCCTCCCCTCCTCACGGTTTCCCTGACCTGCAAATTCCCCAGAGACAGGTGTAAACATGAGGGAGGAGTGTGGAAGTGGGTCTCTGTTGTTGTCAAGGTGTCAGTGCTCTGCTCTCAAAATGCAGTGGCTGAGGAATGACACACGTTCAGCCACAGCATTGTCCTCACCTCTCATCCTCCATCCTGCCTTCCCTTCCAGGTCTTTCTCCACGAGGCCACCGTGCGACTGATGGCAGGTGCCAGCCCTACCCGCACCCACCAGCTGCTGGAGCACAGCCTGAGGCGACGCACGCCCCAGAGCAGCAAGCAAGGTCAGCCCTGGGGCTTGGGCACCAACCCACTGCCTGTGGGGCTGGGAGAGGGCAGCACTTGGGCAAGGTGTGGGGGCATAGGTGCAAGCTGCAGTGTCTTCTCCTGTGTCAGGATAATGAGCTCCCATCAGCCTGTGGCTCAGGGCAATGCTTCTGCCACGCTCTCTACACGCTGACTAACGTGAGCTGCCAGCCCTGGGCTGGAGGTGTCGGTGAACAGACTGGAAAACATTTGCCTTTGTGCAGCTCAGACTGTTCTACTTTGCTAGCCTAAAGGAGCTCCTTGGGGGTCCTCAGGGTGGCCCTCACTCTTGGCTTAGCCGGGGGTTACTAGCCAGAGATGCCTGTGCTCACTGGTACCAGTTGAGGACCTGCATGGTGGGGTTTTTGTCATGCTGGTGGTAGCTCTGTTGTGAGCTTTCTCTCTTTCCTGTTTGCATGTAGGTGAACTGGACACATTGCCGGGCCAGAGGGAGAGAGCCACGGCCATCCTGTTGGCCTGCCGCCATCTCCCCCTCTCCTTCCTCTCCTCCCCGGGCCAGCGAGCTGTCCTGCTGGCTGAGGCCGCCCGCACCCTGGAGAAAGTGGGGGACAAGCGCTCCTGCAATGACTGCCAGCAGATGATTGTCAAGCTGAGTGGGGGCACAGCCATTGCTGCCTCCTAATGCTGTCATGGGGCCGCCTTGTACAAAGACAGCCTGGTTGACCATCAGCCTGGACTTCCCTTCTGGAGCTTAAAAAAAGTACTAGGTTAGGGCTGTGCTGGTGGGATCGTGATGGGGTGGGAGGGAGGGTTTTGGTTTTGTTTTATTTTTTTTCTAAACTTGCCCCAGGTTTAGCTTTATTAGCTTCCTTTCTTGTTCTCAGGCACTGCAGCAGGAATCTGTCTAGTTGTGGTTTTTGTCACCTTGCCTGGGGCTGTTGGGAAGCTCTGTCCTGACACTGATTCCCCATTCCTGGTTTGGGGAGAAGCTCACAAGCCCAAGGCATAGAGAAGTGACAACATTCTATGTCTGTCCTCAGGGGTATTTTGTTCCTTTCCCAAACACCTCTGCAGAAAGAAGTCTTTGGGGAGGGCAGAGGATCTGCTCAAGCCTTGTCCCAAAGGGCTGCAGGGGCTTGAGGATGTTCCCAAAAGAGAGGGGAAGGCACTAACTTTCCTTGAGTTGTGTGTCAGGAAACTGAAACCCCTATACCCAACTTACCTAGGTGCTCTGGGAGTATCACTCGGGGCCAGTACTGCCCAACAAATTTCTCTACAGTTTTTATACAGGTTTTTTTATAAGAGTGTTTGTGGCTTTACGAAAACATAGGGAACAATGCAGCAGATTTCCCTTCCTCTGTGCTTCATGAGTCTTTTCCTATGATAGCTGCCTCCAGTTTTTGGCAGGGGTTGGGTTTGTAGCAGCCTACAAGAAGCAGAAAGTCTGGTAGAAAACCTTGGCATCCCTGGTCCTGTGATGCTGGGTGGCAGCAGAGGTGGACGTGCTGTGCCCTGCATTGGCGTGAAGGGTGAATGCTTCTCTGGTGCCTTTTCGTTGATGCAGAAACAATTTATAGAAAGAGCTTTTTATTTTACTCAACTCCCAGTCCCAGAATTTGTTTTCAGGTGTTTGTCCTTACCTTTTCCAACTGCTCAGCAGTTCCTGCAGAATCTGGGAAGCACTGGTTCAGGGTGCAAGTCTCCCAGCTTTGTTGCTATTTCTATTCTGAGCAGTTTGACTTGCAGGTGTTGAATTGCCTGTGACTTTCCAAGAGGGGGAGGCGGATTTGGGACAGGGAGGGAACGGTTTGCCCTCTTTCTCTTGCCTTTCCTGTTGCATCTCTCCAAAGAAGTGCAAAGCGGTTGCCCTCTCACACGTGCAAGTGTGAAAACCAGCGTTTGACAAGCGGGCATTGCTGTTTCTCCCTGTGTTATGGTCAGTGTGTTCTCCATGTTAGCAGCTAGAAACATACACAGCAGTCCAAACCCATCCTGTCCCAATCAGGCCTGTACTGCCCAACTCCTGCAAAATCAGAACTTGTACTGTTTTATAAGAAGCTTTTACATGTATCCACCTTTTGCAGAGGGGTGTGAGAGCTTGAGCTCCTTAAAATGAGAGGAAAAAGATAGGGGCTTCTGGTCTCACTTTGGACAGGGTCTTTTGGCATCTGTGAGGGGCATTTCACGTGCTACGGGAATTGAGCATAGGTAATGCTAGTTGTGGAGTTGCCTGGCTTCACAAAGATGGAGACCGGGGCCGGGAGAAACCTGTCTCCCAGCAAAGCCTGTTCCCAGTGATCATGGTCTGTAGCTGCAGACAAAAGTGCAGGGACCAGAAGATATTTCCCTCCCTCCCTCACATTATGTGGGGAATAGCTGGTAGACACCCAGCTGCAATGGCCGGGAGCTTCTTGTCCTACTGGCAGGCAGGGGGTCCCTTGCTTCCCAGGGTTGGTGGTTGGAGGGGAGCTCATTGAGGGGAAGAGGTTGCTCTCAAGAGTGTCTTTGATCAGTGTAGAGGATGCTCTGGTGGCAGCAACTTCGGCTTTGAGCAGGTATCCTAGGTGTGCAGAAGAGCTCTTGGGTTCATACACATTTTAATTGCCCATTCCCAAGTTTCCTGGCTTATCAGTGATTCTATTTTGGGAGGTGGATTGCCTCCTCCTGATTTTTGTCCTCTTCAGTGGCTCTCATGCTGTCTTCCTAGTCATGTTTTTTCCCTGAAATGCAGAAGCTCCGTGCCTGTGGCAACCTCTGAGTTATTTTACATTTCTCTGGGTCTGCATGCAACATGTGGGAAGTTTTGTGCTTTAGTAAAATGGGAAGCAAGGCCTTGGGAAAGCAGTGATGCTGAGGTGCCACTTGGTCGCTAACAGTGGTCTGAGCCCTGGGGGCTGGGCTGCAGGGAGTACTGGCTGGGCTGGTAGCTGGGAGACTGCTGGGCTGAAACCCCAAGGAGGGTCCTAGCATGGCTGATACTTTTCTGCCCCCCTCAAGAGTGATGATGGATCTTTGCCCTGTTTTTTCTACACTGTTTATAAATTCGCTGCCCATCTCTCCCTACGACTTTTTTTACATGTGTATGTATATACTGTAACTTTTTTGTTTGTGGGTGGGAGGAAATTGTTTTATGGATTATGTGAAGAAAGTCTATTTATCCACATGGAGTTCAGAGTAGGGATGCTTTGTGATACAAGATGCAACTGGTGGTGGGGAAGTTCCCCAGGGAACATATCTGCTGTCTGAAAACCCTGTTCCAGGGCTCCTGAGCATCTGTTACCTAATAAAGATGAACGTTACCACCACCTCCCACCTGCCCTCTTTCTCTTAGCCCTTTTCATCCCACCCAGCAGCTGCTCTTAAGCAGAGGTAAGCTTGAAATGTCCTTTAGAGACGTAAAACCTTGGAGGCGCCTTGGGAAGCTGTAAGTCCTTTGTCTGGATAACCTGAAGAACAGAACTGTACAGCTTGCAACAAAAGATGGTCCCTTGGTGGAGCAAGTGTGGTTGGTGTCCCCGTGCTCCTTTGGAAGCAACTCAAGAGGCTGATAGCTTGAGCAAAGCCAAGCAAGGTAAAGCTACGCCAGAAACCCACAATTTTAGGAGCATCTCTATGGGACAAAAGCTGTTAGCTGACCTTGGTTTAGAATAATGTCCTTTCACTCCATCTCTGTTTCTCTGCTCCCCCTGGTAAAACTCTGTCAGAACCATTAAACTTCAGACAGAGGAGATCTCATTTTTGTGTAGCTGCTCGAAGGGTTTTGCAGTTGGGCTTGGAAGCTGTGTTCCCACCATGTCCCCCATCGTGGGGGGGTTCCCCAGGCCCTGTGGGAGTGGACTTTGCACTCTGCTGCCCTGGGGGGAAGGTGTTGGGGGTTTGGGAGCAATGTGGAATTCCCCAGTCAATCCATACCAAGGCCATGGTTTAATGTATTATTTATTGACAAGGTGGAGATGGGGGCAGTGGGAAAGGGGAGGCTGGGGAGAGAAAGGGGCTGCTCGGGCTTTACTGGCAGCACCGGGCTGGTGCTTTGAGTCCATTGTTCTTCCCCACCACCTGCTCACAGGAGCTATGTTGAGGGTGCCTGGCCACAGCAGGATGTGTTCCCAGTCTGTCCAGCATCGTCCCCTGTCCTTTGCGCAGGGTACTGCTGTGCCAGTGTGCCCTCAGCTCAGCCTCTTCATGGGGTGGGCTGAGAATGGCTGAAACTTGTTGCCCAGATGAGAGCCCAATGCCTCCCCGATGGTGAAGTGCAGCTGGCAGTTCCCATCCCTGGAGGGTAGGAAGGACGGCGCGTCTCCCCCTCTGGCCAGCCGTCGCAGTTTGCGTAGGTCCTACGATGCCTTGCTCTGGTGGGCTGCCCCTGAGGGCAGCAACACCCTGGTGAGGGGGCAGCCCCAGCCCCTGGTAGTGCTGGTCGTCAGACAGTGACTTCAGTCTTGCTGTTGGTGGCGAGGTGCCGGGTGTGCTGGCCGTACAGGGGGGTGGAGGGGCCGAAGGTCTCAGGTGGCCCCTCGGGGCGCAGGGTGGCCAGGCCTGGCCGGTGGGGGCCGCGATGGGGGGCCCCCTCCCAGCCCCCCGGGAAGGCCAGGCTCCCTGGCAGCTTGGGGCCCTTGGCCTTGGGCAGGGGGCAGCCCTTGGACAGCACTGGTGTCTCGGTGGGTGTGAAGGGCAGTGTGCTGGCAGGGGGTGTCTCCAGCCCCCCGAATCGCCTGTAGAAGTCCTCGGAGGCGCTCTCTGTGGGGACAGAGGTGCGGTGTCACCCCTGCAGGGACACCCACTTCTGCTGGTTTGGGGGGACCAGGGAGGGTGCACTGGTGGGGAAGGCTGGGATGGGACTGTGGGAGGGATCCTGGGTACTGATTAGCCAGGGAGGGGGGATCTTGTCAATGAACTGGCTGGGGAGTGCAGTGTGTCCATGCAGATCCTGAGGTCTGATGGGGTGGGCAGTGCTTCAGGTCTGTGCGGGATTCTGGGTACTGACTGGCTGGGAAGTGCACTGGATCCATGGGGGACCTCGGACACCAACTGACTGGGCAGCACAGCAGGCTGGTGGAACAGTGGAGGAGCCAAAGAGTTTCTGCTATGAGCAACCATCCCGGGAGCCCTGGGAAACTGGGATGCTTGTCCTGTCCATGCTCCTCTGGGAGCCCCATGCCCCTCCCCACTCGTCTTGCTGGGTCCCCCCGCCACTCTCCCATCCCACACGGCAGCGGCACTCACCTCCAACCTTGAGGGTGGTGTAGGAAGTGTAGTCTGAGGCTGACAGGGCCAGGCTGCTGGCCAGTGGCAGGCGCTTGCCGTGGCTGTGGGGCCGCCCCAGTGAGGGAGCAATGGCCACCGCGTTGTTCAAGGGTGGCTTGTCTGGAGGGGCAGAGGGAGGTGGGGGCTCAGCCTCAGGCTGTGCCCTCCCGCTGCCTTTATCCACCCAAGGGAACTTACTTTTCCCCATCACACCAGCACCTTACCTGTGCTGTTTCGGGGGGGGCCCCGGGCCAGCCCCTCGCCCAGTGGGACCTGCACACCCCCCATGAGACTGTCCATGTTCTCAGAGGGGCTCTGGCCTGGCTGCTTCAGCAGATCTGTCAGTGTCCTGGGAAAGGGATGAAAGGGCTGTTAGGGCAATATCCTGTTCTCCTGGGCTCCCTAATGCATCCCAACCCTAAACCGTGCTCTTTGGAGGCAGAGCTGGGCAGCCTGGGGCTAGGAAATGGCTGCTGAGAGCCAGGATGCATGCAGGCTCCTAACCCAGCTTCTGCAGGTGGGCTAGTGAGCCCCACCTGAACAAGTAATTGGGATCAGGTTGGGGCTGAGCCCTCCAGAGCCAGGGTTATCAGTGGGTGAGGGTGGTGAGGGAGATGCATGGTTTGGAGCGGGGTTCAAGGGTATGATGCACTGAGGCAGAGGAACTTGATATGATGGCAGCTGGAACAACACCTGGGGGCTGCTCCTCTTGAGTGAGAGCCTGGTGTAGGTGGGGAGAGGAGGCAACACCTCCGCTCGAGTGCCTTTGAAACAGAGAAGACCCTGAGGAAGGGATTAGAGAGGCCACTTGCACCCCTTCGGGGAAGGGGATGAACTTGTGGCAGCCTCTGGCGCAGGCGCTGTCTGTGCATAACGCCCTCCTTGTAAGTAACAGCATTAAACATTAAACACCATTACATAAGATAGAGCCCTATTTCGTTTAACATTCATGGACAGAGATGCTGCAGTCCCACCGCGGTGCGCCGGCAGTGCGAGAGCGAGGCATGCTGGCCGTGGCAGAGTGGGGTATAGCAATGGTGCCAGAGTGGGGCACACCAGTGATTCCAGAGCAAGATACACCAGCAGGGACAGAGGGAGCACAGGAGCAGGGCATACCCACCTGCCGCTGCAGCCTTTGGCAGCAAGTCCAAGGACAGGTTGGGATGCTCCTGCTGGTGTGGGACTTTGTAATGAGAAGACGTGCCATTGCCCCTGCCACGACCATCCCTGGGTGACTGCAAGAGTGGAGGGGTGTCCACTCGGGGCTTTTTTTGGCTCCCTAATCCCCAGCTCACTGTCAGCGTGCCTCGCGCCTTGAAGGCTCTGGCTGGCTCATAGACGCACACTGGGAGCTGTGGCAGGAGCTGACGGTTAGCAAGTGGTTGGATGATAAAACAGCAGATTAAACTCAACATGCATAAATGCAAATGGGAGAGGAAGCAGGGAATAATCCTGACTTGGTAGACGTGTCAGCTCATGGCACCAGAGTGCTCAAAAACCTAGCGAATGTGGTACAGGGAATTGCCAGGAAAGACAGTTAGAACAAGGGGAAAACAATGTATTGTGCCCAGGGGTGTGTATGCTTGTGGGGCCCCCCATTTTTCCTCCCAGTTTGGCTCCAGTCAATATCACAGGGCGATGGCAAGAACAAAGCTACAAGGGAAGGTCGCTTGCCCTTTGGGTGAATTTCACATCATTCTTGGGAAGCTTTGGGTAGCAACCCCTCTGGGATCACCTAATCTCCAAATGGCCCAAGAGGACAGTCATGGAGCTGAACAAATTGAATGAGGAAGGAACAAACCCTGGCAGCTGACAGCTGGAAGGCAGCTTGGTGGAAAAGGATCTGGGGATCCTGGTGGACACGAAGTTGACTATGAGCTTGCAGTGTGCCCTTGGGACAAAATCGCTGAATGGTCTCCTGGGCTGCATAAGGCAAAGTGTTGCCAGTAGGCCTGAGGAAGTTGATCCTTCCTCTCTGCTCAGCACTGGTGAGGCCACACCTGGAGTGCTGGCTCCAGCTCTGGGCTCCTAAGTACGGGATAGACATGGACATATGGGAGAGAGTGCAGGGAAGGGCCACAGAGATCTGGAGGGACTGGGAGCCACAGGGACTGGAGCATCTTTTATATGAAAGGCTGAGAGAACTGGGACTGTTCAGCCCGGAGAAGAGAAGCCTCTGGGGGATCTTATCAATGTAGGTGAGTATCTGAAGGGAGGGTGCAACAAGGACAGTGCCAGGCTGACAAGAAGTGACAGGGGCAATAGAAACACAGGAAATACTGTTTAAACAGAAGAAACAATCTTTTCTCCTGCAAGAGTGGTTAAGCGCTTGACCAGGCTGCCCGGGGAGGCTGTGCCACCTCCATCCTGCAGCTATTCAAATCCTGCACCTCCCCAGGACCCCTCTTGAAGTGGACTGACCCAACTAGGGTCAAGGCCAGGCACAGAGAAACCCTGGGCACATGCCTGGGTGGGCAGTGGGCTCTGTCCAGGAAGGGCAGGGGGGAGGCAGGTCCCCCAAGGCCATGGGTGTAGGCTGTCAACACAGGGAGCTGCCGCCCTGTCAGCTCCCACCTTCCCCGGGGTGCACTGCTCGCTGGCCCCCTCCCCACTGGACACTGCCTGCTCTTGCCTGTCCCCAGGGCCAGCGTTCAAACAGGATTGTTTCAACAGGAAGTTCAATGCGATTTGACCTATTTTTTAAATAATTTTTTCTTTTCCTCGGGTCTATTTATGAAGCTTGAGTAATCCTTTATCTCTGACTTCCTCTCCAGATAAATCTGTCAATGCTCTTTCCCATAAACCTGCCCTCAATGCTGACCACCCAGGGCCTGCGGATGATAACAATTAACAACAGCATGAGCAGCTCTTAATGAGCTACTCTGCCATGGTGAGAAATGTATCATGAGCCCTCAGTACCAGCAACACTCGGATTCACCCCGCCCTTGCACCACAAGTGGTGCCATAGGCTATGGGTGCCAGTAGGTCTCTCTGGGGCTGCACCCCCTCCCTGGCCCGTCCCCAGGTGTTGCAGTGCAGGGGAGGTGGACATAGAGAGTGACACTGTCCTGAGGATCTGCTGTCTCACCAAACAAGATTTTGGGGGTTTTATGAGCCTCAGTCTGGTCCTGTGGCTGGGGGGCTTGGGGAAGCTCAGGTCACATCTCCCTAGGTCACCAGGTGGTCTGTGGCACCAAAATGGCTCTGGGGTGCAGGTGGAGGAGGGGAAGGGAGAGCAGATGTGGCTTTAGACCTGCACTGCTTGTCTGTAAAAAGCACGAGTGAACAGTACCACTGAGGCCTCCATCCACCACCCTAGCCACAGATGCAGAGTATGTGAGGCCATCTGTGAGGGTCGCTGGCCACCCAGCTTGCCTGAGCACAGTGTCAACTTGGTGGGCGTGCAGCCACCTCCATGGCAAGCCTATTTCTGCCAATGAGTACAACAATGATGCCCCAAACCATCTTGGTGCGAGCCCTGAGACCAAGCACAGAGGCAGATCCAGGGGCAGTGAAGGTGGAGGCTGAGAGAGCTCCATGGCAGGAGCCATGCATGCAGCACTCAGTGCTCCTGAGCCATCCCATAGGGGAGGTTCCCGTGTGGGAGCAGGACCCAGGATTTGGCAGAACACCCTACTCCAGGAGCTGACCTACTTTTGGGAGGCCCAAGCCCCACACCTGGCAAGCCCAACAGGAGAGAGGCTGCCAGTTCCTGCAAGGGAACAGGGAGTGATGTGAGGAGACGAGCACAGCCTGCAGAAGAGAGGACAGATGATGGAGTGATGGATGAAATGATGTTGCCCTGAGCTGGAGTGAACCCCTGGAAGGGACACAGAAGGTGGTAGCCAGTGGATGAGCAGGGTGCTGAGTTTTGGAGCAGAGGCGCAGCGTTGCAGGAGACACACAGCACATCACAGCTGCAGGTGGGCTGGCATCCCGGCCGGCCACACCACCTCCGTGCCCAGCGAGAGCGTCATCCTCACCTCCTAAGGTGGGGACATCTCCCATGGCTTACAGTGTGTCTGCTCAGGGCAAGAGGTGCCCATCTATGCAACTGAACAGAATGGACACCATGAGACACCTGCACAGTGGGGCTGGGACTCTTAGGATGCTCAGGAAGGCGGTGGGGTAGCAAGGTGTCTTTGCAAAGCTGGAGTTGCAGTGTGGGGTAATGGAGCTCGGGCAAAGAATTGGGTGATGGAAGTGAGCCTCCCTAGACATCAAGTTCAGTCTAGGGACAGGGCTCCAGATCTCCCTCCCTGCTGAGCTGGATCCCCTCTGATCCCTCAAAGAGCCAGGGCAGCATACCATGCTACCTGCAAACACTTTTCTAGGTCTTCACTACCACATACTACCATTGGTATTGACTGCAGGCATGGCCATGGACTTGAGCATTGCCAGAGAAATACCCAGTGCAGTTAGATGCACAGTGGGGCCAAGTTTGGTGAACCCCAAATAGCATGGGGAGACCTAGAGAGTGAAAAGCCAGCACTGTGCTCTCACCTACTGCAGCTGCCAGGGCACCTGCTCCTGATGGCTGTTTTGCCCCTCTCCAGAATCCTCACTACTCCCCAGGGGCCTGTTCTTTGCCCAGCTCTTCCCATAGGGATGTCTGCCCTAGCTATAATCTTGCAATCCCCTCCCAAGAGGTTTTTGGGAGAGGTGCAGGGCACGTGCCTGCTCTCATGCAATGGGCACAGACAAATCCTTGCAGCCCCCAAGGACCCAACATCCCCGGAGATCCGGGGACTGAAGAAAAACACAGGCAGGTGTTCTTGACTCAACGCAGGGTTTGGCCAGGCTAAGCAAGTGCCGGGGAAGGATGCCAAGCGTGAGCCGAGCAGGAAGGAGAGGGGATTGCGGGAGCTGCCATAAGGCCCTGCAGGAGGAAGGCGGATGAGGAGGGGAGGACAAATCAGGTAGCTGCAATCCCTAGCGCACCCCCTTTCCTGGGTAGACCAGCACCCAAATCTGTGAGGAGAAGAGCTGTTGGAGGTGGCTAAGGCGTGAGGGTCTCAGGACAAGCTGGACACAGACTCAGGTGACTCCATGAGGGAGGAGCTAGTGGACTTTCTGCACCTGGTCGCTCTTCATGGATTTGGACCAGGACCAGAACCATGATAAACAACATCTGGAGGTGCAGAAGTGGTTGACCTTCCCCCCCAAGCAAGAAACCTGCAAGAAGCAGTGGTGGGAGCCACCCAGGGCAGCACACAATGCTCCCCAGGAGCGGAAAAAACCCTGGTGGGAGGGAGGGATAGGAATGGAAACCAAGACGACTGTGCAACAGGGAGCTGGCCCAAGGCCATGATGCGGTGCCCAAGGAGCAAATGAGAAGCTCCTACCTGAGGCGCCGGGAGAGAGGCGTGGTGGTACTGCCCACCCCTTGGGCCATGCGTGGGTACAAGGACAAGGTAGGTAGAAATAGCCCTGCTCTCTCAGAGGCACTCAGACAAAATGTATTGTGCCAGCTCCCCAGGCTCACAATGGAATGGAGGTGACAGTGTCCCTTTTTTGGATGCCTATGCCATGTACCCAGCCTCTGGCACCGTCTCCATGAGACCAGCGTCAGGGAGGTCATGTCAGCCTGGTTCCTTGCCTGGTTCCTGGGGCTCTGCACCTGATGCACCACTCCTGACCTGCCAGGGCTTCCCAGTCACCAGCCCTGTGGAACTGAAGCTGCTCATGGCTTACACAGAAGGACACAGGTCATGGAAGACGGCAAGATCTCTCCTGACTCCAGATGAAGGTGTCTTTCTGATTTTGTCCCACAAAGGTGGGTGAGGAAAACTCGCCTTCTCCCAACCTATATGCTAGTGCCCAAACCTATATGGCTTCAGGGAGAACAGGCACCTATCTCCCTGAACTCATTAGGAAAATTCAGGCTTGCATGAAGAAGAGGGAGAGGGGACATGGGGAAACACACAGCTCCGACAGCACAGAACTGAGGCTACACACAGAAAAACAGCCCACGGTGAGTGGCAGCAGTTACACTGATGTGTCTGCTGATGGGAGAAGGCAAGACTCAATGGCAGGGGATGAAGACCCACGTCTGGGTGTTCCAGGGTCTGACCCCTCCCTAAGCGCAGTATCTCTTTCCCAGGAGGTGGGGGGGGAAGACCAAAAAAAGACGCGGAGGCAGGCGAGTGGAAGGGGAGTCAGGAGGCTGGCGGAGGCCGTATTGATCCTGTCAAGGTGCCAGCGCTTCCTCAGGCAACGCGGGGGGAGGCGCAGGCACGCAGCAGCACACAGCCAGGCTCCCTGCCAAGGAGGGGGCACAGCACGGATCCCCCAAAACTGCCTCAGGTGTCTCAGGAGGGTCCTGTGATCCTCCTCCATTCCTCAATACGACCCTCCTCCGAGCAGGGGTGGCCAGCCTCTGCTCCCCTGGGTCGGTGGAAGAAGTAGGGTGGGTCTGGGGATGGGGTGCAGTGGGTTTGGATTTGGGGTGCAGCACCCAGCAGCTACCCAAGTCCTAATCAGGCAGGGAAAGAAGGGTGCTCCAGGGGAAGGAGAGAAGGTGTCCATGCTGGGGGTTGCAATCAGGGTGGCTCCCTGATGATCCCAGTGATCATCATTTCCTCCAGCCCTGCTTTTTCTTTTTTTAAAAGCTAAAATCCCTTAACAAAATGGTATGAAGATGGGTTTCTGTCCAGACTCTATGTCCTCACTAGGAAGGTGCAAAGTAGAGCCCCAAAACACGTATCAGGTAGGGAGAGAGGAAGATGCACCGCTGGCCACAGCAGCAGGACAGGAGTTGGGAGAGACGCAGGGGGTCCCCAGTGCCAAAATGTGCCTGACACCCTGACCTTCCCCCCGCCAGCCCTGTGCTCAGCCCCAGGAGTGGGCTGAAAAACCAGGGGCTGGAGCCACAGGGTGTGGGGTCCAGGAAGAGACTGCCCAACTTTCTGCTGGAGGGTGAGTTCCAAGGAGTGTGCACTCCCCCCCACAAGGGAGATGTCCCACCCTGGTGCCCAGAGGCAGGCAGCAGGGCACACCCATGCACACACACAAGCTGGCGCAGCAGCCACAGTGGAGCTGTCTTTGCCACCTCCTCTCCCCCTGCACTGCCAGCAAGGCTGAGACCAAGGGGACTGCAGTCCAGAGTCACCCCATACATATTCAGACCATAGTCTCACCTTCCACGGACATTGGAAACCACAGATTTGTTTTGGGGGGAAAGTCACATCCTGTAGTTCTCATGTCACTCATCCCCCTGGCTGGTGGGTTGGCACTCCTGAGTCAGGGACATGCCTCCTCAAGAGACGGAGCAGGTCATTTTGAGAGGGGATGGGTGTATGACCACCCCTACTTGTGGAGGCTGTCCTGGCTGGCAGCCCTCCCTGCCCGGGCTGGTTGGGGAGCTGCAGCCAACCCACCCCCTGGTGTCTCAGCATGCTGGGACAGGGGTTTTGGGGATCACCTCACTCTCTTCGCAGTCCTAAGGTGAAGCCAGGGCTCACACTACGCAATGGGCTGGGAACATGAGCTGACACCCATGGGGACACCGAGTGGGGGGGGGGGTACTGGACCCCTTTACCTGGAGACGGTCATCTCTGTCTGGGGGCCCTGTGCCTTCTCCAGACCCAGCTTGGTGAAGATGCCCACCAGCACCATGATGGCAACCACGCCACAGATGATGTAGACGATCATGTTGGTCCTGTCACGAGTGGGGTCCTGGGGGGTCTCGTCCACTCGGGCAGGTGGCTGGCCCGTGTTGACCCAGTTGGGGGTGTCGTAGTTGGAGCAGCCACTCTGGTCCAGCCGCCCGGGCTTGAACTGACAGCAGAAGCGGTACCCGCAGGTCCCGCAGCAGTACTGGTAGATGCCGGCGTTGCAGTTGAACGGCGGGTCCCACTGCCCCATCACGTCGTAGTACCCGCGGCAGCGGTCTCCCCCCGGTGGTGCCGCTCCGGTGGGCGCGGGGGCCGTGGTCTCCGGCGGCGGTGCCTGACTGCTGTTCCCGCTCTCCCCGGGGCCCCCGGTGCTGGGCTCGCCGCTCCACACCCGACCCGGCTCCAGCAGCACCAGGCAGCAGATACCCACGACGTAGCTCGGCTCCATCCGCCCGCGGCTCCGGGGGGCCATCCGGGCGAGGTGGCGAGTTAGAGCCGCTCGCCCGGGACCGGCCGCATGGCCGCCGAACAGTCCCGGTGGAGGAGAAGCGGGCTGGGGAGGAGGGGGTGCGTAATGGAGGGGAGGCAAAAAAGGGTGGAAAAAACGAAGTGGAGGTGGGGGAAAGTGCGAGGGGACGTACCCCCTCCCCGTCTCTCCCCAGATCGGCCGACGGGCAGAAATTCAGAGCAGGGGGCGAGGCGGGCGGCATGGGAGAGCCGCCGCCTCCCGCCGGCCGGGGAGGGGACGCGGCGGCGGGCGGCTGAAGCGGGCGGGCGGGCCGGGCGCCGGCGGCCACCCCATCCCCGCGCCTCTACCCGCGTCTCCCGGCACCGCGGTCCGCCGAGGAGACAGGAAGGAGAGAGAAGAGAGAAGCAGCGAAAGCCCTTCGCACCAGGGCGGGAGGAGCAGGAGGAGGAGGAGAAGGAGGAGGAGTGCGGGGGAGAGAGGGAGGGAGCCGGCGCGGCCAGCGAGGCGCGGGGTGCTCGGCTCCCCCGCCGCCTGACAGCCTCCCGAGGAAACCGGAGAAGGTCCTTCACCGAGTCCTCTGCCAGGCTCCCCGCCGCCACCGGGCGGCAGGACACTCGCCCTCCCCGTCGAGCAGCCGCCGCGGGCGGCCGGGCACGCGTGGCACCCGTCCCACGCTGCCCGTCTGCCCCCGAGCACCCCCCACCCCTGCCGCCGGACCCCCACTCACCTGGGCGGGGACTGCGAGGCCGCAGGCTGGCACTTCGGGGTGCAGGAGGGGTGTGTGCTGGGGTGACAGAGTCCCCAGGGTGGTGGGTGCTCTCTTGCAGCCCCCCAGCTAGGGGATACCCAGGGAAGGGCGGAAAGCAGCAGCCCCAGTCCCTTGTGAACATCAGAGCATCTCCCAGGGGGAGCTGTGCACAGGGGGGCTGCAGGATGAGCGATATGGGGGCTACTGGGGCACTCTTAGGAACTCGTTCTCCCCAGAGCTGCAATGATTTTTAGCCAGCCACTAGCTGGCCCCATGTCTGGGCTTCAAAGTCCAGACCTCTCTGGGTGATGTGCAGCCACCGCTCTGGTCTCTGGTGGGGACCACACATAAAGGTGATATTCATTCTCACTGCCCGAGCTCCTCTCCCCAGAAGGACAGGATTTGCTTTTCCTGCTCTGGGACCGTTCCAGCAAGAGCAGAGAGGGGGAAACTGAGGTGCCTTCGGGCCCCTTGCCCAGCATGAACGTTGTACAGCATGAACAAGGGTGGCTGCGGCAAGAGGCAGCGTAACACATGAGAGCTGTGGCTGCAGCTCTCGTCGTTGTCTCCGGACTGTCCTAAATCCTGCACCAAGGAATGGCAGCAAATCCAACATCACCACTGTCTTCTTGGGCATATAATTCCCTCCATGCTTAATGAGAAAGAAGCTGAATACTGCCTCATCTTTTCTTGCCCTGTAAGACCTCTAACCTGAAGAATGGGGCTGCCTTAGTGCTGCGCAGTGCCAGCACAGGAGCCCCCAGGCAAGGGGTGATACAAAAAGACATTGTAATGGTGGAGGTGGGATTAAACAGGTCAGGGAGGCTCAGCTCCGTCTGACAGGTACCTCCAGGACAACACTGAAGCCCCACGGATCAACCTACCCCCAGGACCCATGCCTTACCTGCCACACCACAAGTGGCAGGCTGAGAGTCTCTCACGGGATGAAACACTCCGATATCATCCTGCCTGTGCATCACGGCGGTGCAATGTTTCGGGTGGGAGCTTTGCACGAACAGCTTCCCCCCACAGCAATGTTGAAACACTGCTGTGCTTTGCTGGGAGACGGATTTAGGGGATAAAATATCCTTTCCCCAGTCATCAAGCCTGAGTCCTACAGACCCCCGACCGCTTCCCATATGGAGGCTGGCATAAGTCAAAGACATTGAAAACGTGGATGGGGGGAGCAGCTGGAGCCCGGGACATGTCCGATCGGCCCCCAGTGCCGCAAGCTAATAGAGATCCATTAGGTAAGGTAGCTCGTAGCCTCCAGAGCTTCCTGAAAGAGATAAAAAGCTAGTGAGGTGGAAGAAAACTGCACTCCTCCAAAAGCCACAATTTCCCTGGATCTCGGAGGGGCTCCCTGACAAAAGGCCCCATCGGCTGGAAGTTGCAGACGTGGGGGTCGTTAGCACTAATAGCCAACATCAGCATCGGCCTTGAGAGAAGCTGCGCAAGCAAAGTTTGCTGCTGCCCAGGTAATGCCAGCAATCGTTTCCCAGGCACCGGGTGATTGCTCCCGACGTGTGTGCGAGCAGAGCCGCCCCGGGGGCTCCGAGGGTTTAACAGGCTGTTAACAGGCAAGAGCGAAAAACTGGCCAAAATCGGGGAGTTTGCTGGAAAATGGTTGCCTGGCGTGACCTGGGAGAAACGGTACGGTTTTAAGGGAGGGGGGAGGATGTTTATTGAGTGTGAAGAGGCCGATTTAAAGGGTCTCTGAGAGCGAGAAGGAGAGAGGAAGAGCGCTCGCAGGGGTTAGCTGCGTGCACCAGCCCAGAAGGAAACCAAACCCAAGGGCATGGTGCGGAGGAGCACCCCCCCGGCACGTTCCCGGCGCGCAGGGCCGGCAGGGGCTGGCTCCGTGCAGTGCTGGCACCAGGGGCTGCAGCCTGCAGCCCTGCTGAGCCGTCAGCTCATCTTTGTCAAATAAGTGACCCAGCCACTAGCTGCATCCCCAAAGGGAGGGGGCTGTGCGAGGGAAATCCTGTAGCCCGGCACCTACACTCTCGCGTCCCTGGGAATCAGCGGCAGGACCCGCAGGAAAATTCAGGTCAGCAGGGACCTCCGGAGAAAAAACAGAGGACGTGCTTGTAACATCTGCGGGCACTTCTAGGAATGGCAATTTGGGAGAAGAACTCCGTTAGGCTTTGACCACCAGCCCTGGAGGATGTCACGGAAATATTCCCTGTAGAGACAATACCACCCGGCCTACAGAAGGGTGTCTCTGTGCTTGCAGAAATAGGATACGGGCGGTTCAACACCGAGTGGGGAGGGATACACCGAGCGCTGACACTGTAAACAGATTGTTTCTGGCAGGGCACGGTGATCTGGAGAAGATCCTCTCTGTCACAGCCAGAGAGCCCGACAGACCCAGATCCCTGCTGATCATGGGGATGCAAGCCTGGCAGCTCTGCCAGGCTCTTGCCTGAGGAGGAGGAGGGAGCCGTCACCATCACCAATGTGAAGCAAAGCCATGGGAGCCTCCCTGAATGTGGGAGATTTTGAGGTGCAGTCAGCTTCTGTGGAAAACCATCAGAGGGTGTTTGAAACCCCAAAGCTACCCAGGGAGCCCCTCCTAGGGAACCAGGGACGTTTTCCCCAAAAAGTGATTTTTATCATGCAGGACTGAGCTGGTCCCTGGGCTGAGGGGTGAACAGAGGAAAGGATGCTAATGTGGGGTGTATGCTCCACACTGAAAGGCTGTGCTGGGATAGAAGGGCCCCGGCACCTCCTGCTCGTGTGCTGAGGAGTGCTGCCAGAGTGGGTTTTACTGCTTGCAAATCAGCAGCTAACACCCGACATCAGCCGGGAAGAGCTGAAGGCGAAAGAAGGCTGTCAGGAAAAGCTTCCAGTACACACTGTGATGCTGTCCCCTGCCTGAAGGCAAAGCAGAGGCAGAGCTTCTGCCACTGTCCCTCGGGGTATATGGGGTGCTGGTATCCCCTGCACCTCCCATCATCCCCCAGGATACACCAGAGAAACCTGTTCCCCTCCAAAACTTCAGCTACTGAAGCTGATTATGTTCCAGCCACAGCTAGAACCGGGAAAGAGTTTCTTCTTGCATTTGCCCAGGAAATTTCTTTGGCCATCACTATCCCCCTGGGAAGTTCTGAGTTTTCTTGAACCCGTTGTCTAGGACTGGGATAAGGAATCTCTGGGGTCAAGTGCTGGGCTAACATGGACTAACATGCTGTTCTCCTCTATGTATTGTCATGGGCTCAACAGATTAGGAAACCCGAAAGAGATCTTGGGCTACTGGTGTCAAAAATCTAAAGCAGGGGAAAGTTGAATGCACTAGGGGAGGCACAGGGATGTGGTGGCTGAGCCCAGAGCAGTTTCCATCCACCCTATTTCCAGCCCAGTGTGTACAAGGGTTTTATTCCCCTGCCTGTGCTTGATGGTCTGGCTGTAAAACGGCTGTAAAAGAACAACTGTGCCTCATAACAGCTTATAGAGAACACAGAAGCATATGTCCCTTTACCATTACCATCATAATTGCAAACATTCAGAAGTTGAGATTTGCAAGCTTCCAGCTTCCAAAGGCGGATGGATTCGAATCCAAATGACATCCAGAGGAATCAGGAGAAAATCAGCTCAAAGCAAGGGCTTATTTTTAATTTATGCTGCAGTATGGGCAAGTAGGATCTGGGCTGGCAGCCTGAGCTCCCTCAACTGCCACTCTTAGAGGGCAACCATGCCCCTAGATACAGCCATAGAGGCCCACAAGCATCAGCTGTGACCCCCAGGCTGGCTGCATATGGGCTTTGCATTTAAGATTAAGCCTGCAGACAGTACTGGTAAAATGCTCCTCCTGTGCAGGCACTCAGATCACTGGCCCAGGATTTTGCCAGCATAGTGTAGAGACTGTTTTGTGGATGGGTACAGGGTCTTTGCAGCCCTCTTTACAATCATCTGAGATTCAGGGCAGCCAGCAGGACATTGGATCCAAAACTGTCCCCTCACCGGTGCTTGGAGGCAGAGCAGGAGCAGCCAGCCTCAAATCTCCCTTCCACAATGGGCTTGTGCAGCTCATCCTTGCCACTAGCCTGGGTAGAGCCTGAGAATCCTCTGCTTTCTTGTTTAAAGCAAGTTTCCACCAGTTTTTCAAGCATTAAAAGGCCCTATAAACACTTGGAGGCAGTGATGCACAGCCCAGCTTACCCAGCACTGTGGTGGCTTCCCTGGTTACGTTCCCCCTCCCCACCCTCTCTGCTCTCAGCCCTGACCACCCCTCATGCAAGGAGCTGATTCAAACTTCAATCATTTAGGGTAAAACACACCCACAGAGAGAAGGGGTGAGAGCAGCCGTCCCCGTGTGGGGAGTCTCCAGGACTGGGGCAGTCAGATGTGTGTGAAGGGGAGGTCTGCCAGAGCGAATGAGAGGCAGCGGGGACATCCCTGGGCTGCTTTTGCCTACTGTGGAGCCCCAAAAAACAGACTGTGGCAGCAAAAGGAACACAATGTTTTCCCCCCGTGCTTGATTACCTGAGATGGTGGTGGTGGCAGTGAGCTGTTGGTGTTTGCTGGGATGGGGGATTTAGGGTGCCTGTTCTGGCGGCTGAGGCAGGGTCTGCAGGAGAAGGCCATATGGCCAGGAGCAGCGTGCTGCGTGCTGTCCCGGCGTCAGACCAGCAGCCGCGGGCAGAGCCTTTCCTAGGGAAGGGCAGCCGTGCCAAGCACAGGCTCTGGCACAGGTACCGGCCGGCTGCCAGGTACACTCAGGTGCTGCAGGCGGCTTGGAGCCCGCAGGGCGGCATGGCATAGCAGGATGCTTCCGTGCAAACCAGCTGTCCCTCCTCATCCCCTGGAACCAGGAGACATGTAGGGGTTCATGACCCCTACCCAGACCAGGTATGGGCCAGGTGGATGTAAGTCTGTGTGTGGTTGTAGCAGGGTGTAAGTGTTGATGAAATCTTTTCTTCTACAAGGACATTTCAACATGGAAACAGAATGTTTCTAGTAGGACACCTTTTCTACCTGCTCTACCCTGTGCTGGGTCTCCCAGGCTCCTCCATCAGGGATATGGAGGAGCTCAGCATCCCCTCCTCTCATGATAAGCCTTTCCCAGCAAAGGCTGACTCCAGACTTCCTACTCTTTCTGTTTTTTGATATGCAAAGGGGGTGAAAAAGCCATCAGGGAAGTGTCCTGAGAAAGAGAGCCTTTGGGCAGACATCAGAGAAAGCTTGTGACCAGAACAGGGCAGGAAAGGTCCCTAATTTAAACCAGGGAAGGGAGCAGGAGGCCCAGAGTATGAGACTTGCTTTTCACATGGCAGCAAAACACAAGTGAACAAAAAAGTAAAGAGAAAACAGAAGTATGGATATGCAATCTCCACACATCACGTCTGCAAAGAGCAATGTGCTGCCTTTGGGACTATCACTTTCCTCCAGGTGCCCTTCCACAGGCAAGGGTACATGCCAGGCTGCCTCTTCCCCTTTCTAGCAGTGGACTGCAGGCTCTATTTGCCCTTGGCTTCCCAAGAGTGGTCCCAGGATGTATGTGCTTTCCCTTTGATGTCTCTTTTCCCCGGATTACAGAGGGAGGAGAGGGCTTTGCTATCAGAGGGCTGGCCGTGGGCTTGCCCACTGGGAGCCTGTGGGCTCTCGAGCCAGCTTCATTTTGGCATGATCCGCCTTTGGAAGTGAGACCTGCTGAAGACGGCTCAATCCTATTAGTGGCAGGGATTTGCTTTGGGTCTCCTACCATTACCCTGATGATATTTCACTGTGCAATAAGCCTCTGTCTTTTTGGAGACTAAAAATCAAGCGTGCTGCTTTCCCCTATAGGAACTGTCCCTGTGCCATGCCAGCAGCAGCCTCACTGTGGCAAGCAGGAGTCACCTTGGTGCTCCTACCAGATATGTCATTTTCCTTCTGCCTCTCAAATGCCAGCCCAAGGACAGGACAGATGCCACCAGCAGCAGGGCTTTAGGTGAAACGTGTCCGGTGTTTGTCACCCAGGAAAAGCAAATTAGTGAGCGGCTCTGAGACTAGCAGAACGACGTCTGGTGGGTGCACTCACCCCAGAGAAACAAGGGACCAGGGGTCAGTGAAAAGTCCTGTGACCAAAGATGCAGGAGGAAGAGTGGAAAACCTTGGGGGAAAGAAGGGAAAAGAAAAAAGGAGAGATACTGGCTCCCAACAAATAATTTCTGAAGATCTATGTGAGGTTCGCAAAGCGCCCAAGCCAGACGAGGGGTTCAGTAACTACCTGCAGACCACAAAGGACAGGGTAAGAGGGTTGATATGCAATGGGAGGAATAGGACTAAATTAAGAAGAACTGGAAAAACCCTGAAAATCCAGACAGTGAAATGCATGTGGCTGTAGTATCGTCTCAGGCTGGAGAAAAAGAAGCATCACTAAAAAGTACCAAAACCAGCAGAGTGGGATCAGAGTGTGGCATGTGGAAGGTCTGCTCTGACTTCTGCAACTGCCTGAGCATGGCAGCAGGGTGCAGGTGGAAGGGACTGTAAAAACTCTTGTGTGTTGGCTGATACCACTGGCAGGGAAGGTGTGCGACCCAGCGAGGAGAGTTGTGTTCAGATGTCCCGGGTATTAATCCTCACTCATCACTCGTCTTGGAGGACAAGTTCACAGTCTTATGGTTGTTGCAGAGAGAGATGTCCCTGATGTTCCCCAAATGGGGTGTAAATGCAGGGCTGTGGCTGTCCTGTTAGTTTATAAAGCTTGCCAATATTTGTTGGAACCAGTGGAAGTAATTGCAAATATGAGGAGAAAAATAAACTTTTATCATCCCCCAGCAATGGGTTTTCCCTCCATCAGCAGCAGCACAGAGAGCCCAGCAGGTTTGGGCCAGGTCCGAATTAGGTGTAAAAACTCCCAGCTGCCATCCTTTTTATGGATGGAGCAGCTGGCAGGGATGGGAAAACGGCCCCAGAGCGCTGCTGGAGGAGGGGAGCGCACTGAGGTGGGAGCTGAAAGAAGCTTGGCCAGAGGGTCCCTTCACCAGAGTCCTGTCTGGGGCATGGGAAGAGGGAACCACACCCTGGACAGGACGAAGCTGGCTCAGGAAGCTGCTTCCCAGCTTGCCCCAGAGCTGCCACATTATCACAGATATGTCACTGAACACAGTATAGAATCATAGAATCAACCGGGTTGGAAAAGACCTCCGAGATCATCAAGTCCAACCCTTGATCCAACACTGTCGTGGTTACTAGACCATGGCACTAAGTTCCACATTCAATCTCATCTTAAAAACCTCCAGGGACGGTGAATCCACCACCTCCCTGGGCAGCCCATTCCAATGTCTAATTACCCTCTCTGTAAAGAACTTCTTCCTGATATCCAACCTAAACCTCCCCTGGCAGAGCTTAAGACTGTGACCTGTTGTCCTTCTGCTGGTTGCCTGGGAGAAGAGGCTGACGCCCACCTGACTACAACCTCCTTTCAGGTTGTTATAGAGAGTGATGAGGTCACCCTGAGCCTTCTCTTCTCCAGGCTAAACAACCCCAGCTCCCTCAGCCTCTCCTCAGAGGACTTGTGCTCGAGCCCTTCACCAGCCTGGTTGCTCTTCCCTGGACCTGCTCCAGCACCTCAATGTCTTTCCTGAACTGAGGGGCCCAAAACTGGACACAGCACTCCAGGTGCAGCCTCACCAGCGCTGAGTAAGGGGAAGGATCACTTCCCTGCTCCTGCTGGCCACACTGTTCCTGATCCAGGCCAGGATGCCATTGGCCTTCTTGGCCACCTGGGCACACTGCTGGCTCATGTTCAGCTTCCTGTCAATCAGTAGCCCCAGATCCCTTTCTGCCTGGCTGCTCTCCAGCCACTCTGTGCCCAGCCTGTAGCGCTGCATGGGGATGTTGTGGCCAAAATGTGGGACCCGGCACTTGGCCTTGTTGAACCTCATCCCATTGGAATCAGACCATCTCTCCAGTCTGTCCAGGTCCCTCTGCAGAGCCCTCCTGCCTTCCAGCTGATCTACACTCCCCCCCCAGGTTGGTATCATCTGCAAATTTGCTAATGGTACACTCAATCCCCTCATCCAGATCACCAGTAAAGACAAAAGCGTCTGCTCATTTCTGCTCCCTTGGCGTTTAGGAGACTGACACCAGACCCTGGGCCTCTGATGCTAGGAGGTGTACAGGATGCAGAGTGCTAAAGGTTTGCAAATGTGGGAGCTCTTTTCCCCTGGTTTGCCCCTCTTGAGGGAAGGATGGAGCCCCTATACCATGGGGATGGCTGACAGCTCAAGGTTGCTCTAGCTAAAGGAAAGAAGGAGAGAAGCCTGGACACTTGCACCATTCTGCAGCAGGAAGTTGATAGCTGCATCAGAGGTACCAAAGGGCTCTTTGAAGGGGCAAGGGATGTTTTAGTATTAATCTCACATTTAGATGTTTTGGTTGCGTTTCCAGATTGTCCTTTAGCACTGAACAGGAGCTTGCTGGCTCCATGATGACAGTGGCCACCACCAGCCTGCGCTCATCAGTCAGCAGGAGCAGTGGGAGAAGGGGCGGCTGGGACAGCGGTGGTGGGGAAATGTCATGCCTTGCTGAGCAGCCGAATTGCAAAGACAAAAAAAGCTCGGTCTTACAAATTAGCAACACCTGAGTGGCCCTTCTGCTGTCTTCCACATCATAGCCAGAGACATTTCCCCGTTGTACCAGCTTTACCTCAGGGGATGGATGCCTCTGCAAGCCCCGCTGCCCTCACTGCCACTCTCCATGCCACTTCCCCCTCTGACCATGCAAGACGGGCTTGGTGGCTTTAGAAATCAAAGGGGCTGGAGCTCTGAAAGCACTGCCCGGTTCCCCATTCACACAAGCGCCCATGGGACTCTGCCCTCATCAGCAAGATGTGGATTTCTAGTCATCCTGCTCACAGAGAAAATACTTGAAAAGGTAAAACAGGTGTAGCCTAGAGGCTCAGGAGCTGGAAATGAAATAAGAAAAGTCCCCAAACTTAACTTTTTTTTTTCCATTTTGTTTTACTCTCACCATCTTTGTGCCAGTTTTTGGCTTTTCACAAGCCTGGATCCTACCCCGAGGTGCTGAAGGTAGCACTGTGCCAGAGACTCCTGGGAGAGCTGCTGATGTCCTAGGAGGATTTGCAATCTCCTCCTGCAGCAAAGATGCTTTCTCACAGGAGTGGAAGAGCTGGGCTGTGGCACCCATCCCTCTCTCCCTGCATATGGTGGGGGTTCTGGCCAGGCTTCCAGCCCCACGTTCTCCGTCCAGTTCACACCAGCGTGTGCATTCCCATCTGCACAGTGTGCCTGGAGCTGCAGCTCCTCTCTGGGACATCTCCCGATGAGCTGGTCCCCCTCCCTTCGCCTCTTCCCCAGGGCAGCCAAGCCATGTGGCTCCATGCAAGAGCAGCGGGAGGACAGATCTGAGGAGACAGGAGGCAAACGAACTCCCTTAAACGTGATGGAGGCGACTGCCTGGTTTTGTCAGCCATTGCCCCCTCTGCCCCCCTCCCCCCACACCCAGCTTGTCTCCTGCTGTTTTTCTCTCTCTCTGGGTATAAGATGTCACAAGGATTAGGCCCAAATCTCCCCTGGGTACTGTGCTCGCCCCCTGCTTATCTCTTGAGGTCACCTTGGAGGCGAGCATTGTCCCCTCCAAACTGGGTGTCAGCCACAAAGGCGCCCACAGTGGAAATCGCCGCCCACAGTGGAAATCGCACCCTTGAAATGCTAGGCACAAACAGATGTGGGGCTGTGTTGTGTCCCTTCACATGAACAAACCCTGTAAAATATCCTAGCCTGGTGACCCGCTGGCATTGCTGCTGGAAGAGGGATCGCTGCTCACAGAGTCAGCCAGGCTGCTCCAGGGCAGTGGGGCTGGAGCCAGGGCAGGGGGAGATGCTCAGGCAGAGCCCTGTCTCCAAACCCTCCAAGGTTTCCTGCAGTTCTCAGGGTGATTACCAAATGTGAGTCTGTGAAACATGGTGCTGGCACCACAGTCATAAGGTGCAGAGATGTGTGTGGCAGTGACACTGGGAGTCACGGCAGTGAGTGGCACTGTGTCCCAGGAAGATCACTGTCATTTTGAGGTCACTGATGTCAAACGACGTAGTGCATTACATCTGCTCCACGACCTTGCTGGCAACAGATGCAAACCTCATGAACTCTCCTAGTGAACCTCATCTCCTTTCCAAAGTGACTCAAAGGGGCCATACTTGTCCCCGATGTCCCAGAGCCAACCCTGACACCCTGTACCCGTGTGTCCAGGGCATGTGAGATGGATGCAGTTTTCCTGCTGCCTCTTTCCCCTGAACATTCATCCACTGCAACACACTGCCTCTGCCACTATCGGGGCAGTTACCTTCCTCTCCACTGTCCCGGGAGGGAGCCCTTGTGGTCCTGACGTGAAGCAACTCTGCAGTGGGGCTGCCTTCCCACCAGGCTTTAATGAGGAATTGGTTGCAGCTGACACTGCCTGAGCCAGGGAGTTTTCTCCTGGGTCTCCAACAGCATTTGTCCAGGGTGGAGTGCAAGGGGAGAGAGAGTCAGTGTTGCTGGTAAATGTGCTTCAAGACAGGCAGTGAGGGAGCAAAGGCTGCCGCATCTTTATTCCCTCTTGACCCATTTAAAGCAAGCACCGGTGACTAAGGAAGCTGTCAGGAGGATAAAAATACCTCCCACATGTTCACTATGAGGCCAGGGACAGAAATAGGGGTGCCATCACCTCTCTGGTGAGTGGTTGGGGTCACCTAGTGTTTTGCAATCCTAAGAATGGAGTCCCCCAGTGTCTCTCACAGCAAACACAATTACAATGGGGTCTCCTCTGCTAAGAGCTTCCTGTCATGCACTGTCCCAAGAGTCAGCTCCCTCGCAACCTCCCTTTCCTTTCTTGGGGCCAGAGCAATCAGAAAAAGAAAACACCAAAGCAGTGTCTCTCCCCTACTTCCAGCGAAAGGAGGAAAACATCATACAAGGACGTTTTTCCCTGCAAACCTCAGCCACGCAGGTCACCGCACTGCTGCTGAAACGTCTGTGTCGCTGCACTGCTCACCCCACTGGGGTCAGTCCCTGTGGGGATATGTCCCACTACAGCTGGAGAGGACAGATCCTGGGGTCCTCCTCACTTTACTGGCCTGAGCTGCTCCAGGCACCACTACCTCATGGGATAACACATGGGATTTTCTGAGTTGGTAGCAGGAGTCTGGTGCTACCTTCCTGGTCCCCTCCACATTGGCATACCTGAGAGCTTTCGCACTTGGAGTGGGCTCAGTATATTGTTACTTTGCAAGCAAGATACTGGAGAGCAGCAACCACACCTCGTACCTGGCAGTTTATTTGCTCTTCTTGAGGTCATGCAGCTGGGTGCTGCTTTATTAAACCTTGGAAAACATCTTTTGCAGGCAGCAAAATATTGAATGAACCTGGTTTCTTAGCAAACCAAAAGGTCTTAAGCCAAGCAACCAGGCTGCAGCAGATACCCCGTCTGCTTGACTGCATCTAGCAGTTCAGGGGGGAGGAAAAACCTGTGCAGGAGGGTGCTATGCCCGGGCTCACTGAGGGCAGTAGTTCTCCTCGCACAGGGTAGCACAGAGAGGTGTCATGGGGAGACATCAGCCACTTTCCCTCCCTGGTGGGTGCAAAGCCCACTGGCTGGGTACGGGGACAAGGGCTGGTGTGAGGCCAGAAGTAGTTACTGAGACCCATGCATTCAAGGAGAAGGCACTCAAACCTTGTGGAGTTTGTTAATAATTTTTCCATTAAAAGCCTGGGCCTTGGGGTAAATTACAGCAAGGATCTGGCAAGCTCCAGGTCTCCCCCTCTCCCCTCATCCTAAGCTTCCTGCCAGGGATGGAGAAGGCTTGCAAAGCAGAGGGCAAGCAAGTCTCTCTTGCCTATGGCTGCCATGATATATTTCTAAAATATGGGTGAGCGTTAGCAGGAGACTCAGTGTTGAGGCAGAGGTTTACTGGCACCAGCTGGTTGCACAGCATGCTGAGTGGGCAGCACCAAGAACCCAAACATTGCTGTCCCTGAAGGACTTGCTTGCTTGATATATCCACCAAGCTATATAAGTAGACTGTGTAGGGCAGTGCCTTAGTGCCAGTGAGGGTGTAAATTGGTCTCCTGGAGAGTTAGAGTTATTGGGAGAAGCAGTATATGCTGAAATAGGCAGTACTGCTTACTAAATCTGTAATTCCAGCTCTGGCTATATTTTCATCTTTCTAATAATATGTGCAAATATAGTAAGGATGAATCACAGGCTGCAGGCTTCAGGGTTTTTTTCCCTCCTTTCTCTGCAAATCCATCATGTGGGGGAGAGGGGTTGATGGAGAAAAGGAGCTCAGACCCAGGGGAGATCCTGTCCGAACCAAGTCTAAACCCATCGCCTTTCACCTCTGCATGGTATCAATCCCAGCCAGGAGCAAGCAGTCCCTTCCACTCTGATTACCTCCACCATTTCATCCCAACAATGCAACACTCCTACCCAGGACATTTCTTTCCCAGGACACTCCTGAACCATCCCAAACTAGTGGGCCTGTCCCATTCATGTCTTCATCCCAGGGATTGCACATCCCCACATCTGGAATTGCCTGCTGGGAATTTTTTGCTTTGTTGCAAGGACCTTTTGCAAATGTTAATGCTTTCCTTGCGCTGGAGAGCTCTTCGGCTGATCTGCCAGAACACATTTCACACGCTTCTCCTAAAATTATGCCCTTTGCTTTTCCCAGCGTTCAAGCTGAAGCAGAGCCCGGTGTGCCAGCGGCATGCGAGGAGAGCAGCTTGTCGGCTGTGCCCGGCTTCAGGGGCAGCGGAGCGAGGGGTTAAGCGCTGCCCAAGTGAGCATTTGCTGGATGGTGGCTCCAGGGCAGAGGGGGCACAGCAGGGGTCCACATGGACCCCTCCTGTTGCTTGGGCTTCCTAAGTGCCCTCAGTGGGGAGAGGAGGATGGATCAGAGGATCCCTTGAAGCAAGATAGGCTTCAACACTTCCCCTATGACAGCGCACATAAACCTGAGTTCAAAGCACGTCACAATTTGAAACCAAACATTCTAGTTGCGGACTGCTCTGAACTTGAAAGCAAGGGATGAGCTACAGATAAGCTCTTCTTAACAGGCCAGGCAATCGGTCCGCCCCCCCAGTTTCTCTCTACTGGAGCCCACCCATGCTGGGCTGTACACACTCCCTGCACAGCCTTTAAGCATCTTCTGAATTGCCACTGCCACTCTCTGTGCCAGGAGAAGAAAAACTGGACATGCCCCATGAGGCCCCTGAGGCTGAGGGAGCAGAGGGGACTGGCCATGATGTGAGAGGCAGCAGATGGAGGGGGTTTCCCACATGAATTGACCCCTGGGGCCAAGAGGGTCTCTTCTGAGCACGGGGTAAGTGCTCAGTTGGTTGCAGTGTCACAGGAAGTGTCACGGGACCCTTTCAGTGCTGCTCCCACGGTCATTTGACATCAGAGCTGGAACGGGGCTCACAAGGGCGGGGGAGTGCTGGAGACAGGTCAGCAAGGGTCCTGAGGAACTGGCCTGGCACACATCCTGCTACCCTCCAAATCCCTGCGAAGGGCTCTCAGCATCCCTCTGGCACAATGCACCCATGCACGTGGACATCCCTCTACAACCTGCATCCTCCCAGTCCCCTCCATCTCCTTCGTCCCTGCATCTACTGCATTCCTCTGCATGCTCTGTATCCCACTCCTCCTACTATATCCTGCACCTCCTACCATATCCCCGACATGCCTCTGCATCCCTCTGCATCCCCCAAATCCTCCTGTATCCCTTCATCCCATGAGTCCGACCGCAGTTTCTATAACCTCCCATATCCCCTGCATCACCTCATTCCTCCACCTCAGAACATATGTGGCTTACAGTGAGCTTACAATTACCCCCCAGCCACCCTAAACTGTAAATGAGGACATTTAAAGTTAACCCTTCACTAGCACGATTCCCCTCAAACACCCTTGTTGGGAAATGCCGTGAGGGGATCCAGATTCTGTCCTGCCACCGGTCCTCCCTGGCCAATGCTGGCTGTAAGCAGTTAGTCATGACTATTGTCTCTGTGGTTAGAGTTGCTTAAATGCATCTTAAATGACTCACTGGGGAATTTTTATTATATTTTTTAATAACTCACAGTGTCACTACAGGGCATGAAGTTTGCTTCACTGAGTTTGTTCGCCTATTCCCTTGCAGGAATAAATAATTGAGGAGCTGAATAGCAAACCAGAAACCCAGAGAGACCACAACTGGGAATACACTGAGAAATGTGTCACCCCAGCAGCATTTATAGATTTAATTTTAATATTAGTGTGTGTGGGGGAACAGAGACAAGAGGAATTTGTCAGGAGGGTATTAAGAAGGGTAGGCCTGGAGAGGCAGCGGGCTGGGATTGTGGCTCTGAGGGATGCTTGGGAGGGGGTTAATGGGTCTATCCTTCCCCCTCATCCCAATCCACTGCTCCAGCCCTTTCTGACCCTCCACAGTGTGATTGTCCAGTGTCAAAATGATGCTCTCTCTCATTTGGAGCAGGAAGTGCTGTTATCATCTCACACTGCAAATAAGCCAGGACTGCTGTCAAGGGAGAGCAATGGTGGCCACAAGGGGCCAACAAGGGTGACTAGCTGCCATCGTCCCTCTTGTGTCCATCCTTTACCCCGATCTCCTCCAGGGAAGGAGAGTGCTGCATTTAAAGCACTAGCTTTAAAATTATCCTAACTTCACAAAGAATTAGCAGCCTTACCACAAATATTGTTATTGCCACAGAATAAGGATGGCAATTATTTTTGGCGGAGGAGGAAGATGAGCTTTTGTGTGTCACTCCCACCATAACCCCCTATTTAAACTGACATCCTGAGCTCAGTCTTGGCCACAGTTTTTGGCTGCTGGTGCCTTCATCCTGGAGTTTTGCCACTCCACAAAATGCCGGCACTTCTCAAATCAGGAAGCGACATCTGGGTATAGGGACCCAGTCAGACTGCAACCCCCATAGGGAAGGAAATGAGAAAGACATCTGCATCACTGAAACCATACAGGACAGAAGAGTGTGGGGGGTAGATGGGGGAATCTCCTGAAAAATCCCACCTGCTCTTCCCTGCCTGCAGCCCTCCTCCCAAAATGCCTCCCTTGGCTGTCACTCAAACCCCCGCGCTCGCCCGTTGATCCAGGCTCAGAATAGCTCCTGGCAGCTCCAGTGCTCTGTGGCCAGCTGACATGAGAGACAGTGGATGAAGGACGTGGAACTTCATCCTGATAACACCTCACTGCTGGTGACCCCCTCCCTCTTCACCCCTCTGGCTGCACCCTGGGCTCACAGCACAGTCCCACGCTCAGAAAAAGGAGGAGAAAAGAGGAAATAAAGCAGGAGTAAAGAGAGAGAGTAGGACATGATGCAGGCTTGGAGCAGACTGGGCTGTGCCATGTGCTCTAGCTTTGGTACCACCCATCTCGCTGATCCCTTTTGGGGGAGTCCAAAAGTGGACCCTTACTTTTGGGGACTTCCACATCCTATGTCCACTTCCATATCCCTTCGGGCATGCCAAACTCCCAGAGAAGGAGAGCCCTGCACCTCTTGGAGGAGTCCCCAGGACTAGCGGGGGATCAGTCCCTGTCACCGTGGAGCTTCAAAAGGAGCACAGAGGCTCTCCCTGCACAATCTGCCTGTCACCACTGATCACTTCAGGTGTCAGATGAGGTTTGTGTCACTCGGCAAGGTTCTACTTGCCTCGCCTCCTGTGACCAGGATGAAGAGTGGGCTTAAAATGACCCAACTTGTTGTGGGAGAGGGGGAAGTTATTCCCCAAAGCCTAGGGGACATACAGGTTTACCCTATGCCTGCCTTGGGGCCTTTTCTTGGAGCATTCCCTGAGCAGGGCCAGGCTGATGCCACAGCGCAGGGCTGAGCATCCTCCTCATCCAGCATGTCCCTGTCCCTGCTTCCCCAGAGTGCGAGGGGTGACAATGGCCCGGGCACCTTGAGAGCATTTGGGGCAGCTGCTGAGGCAGGAAAGGGGCTTCCCTCACACCCTCCATGTCCTGCCCAAGGCCAGGGTGCACTCACAGCCTAGCAGGTAGCTCTGGAGGCAGGTGGCATTACCTCAGGGTAGGGGGAAGGGGTTTTGTCAAAGGGTTTGGAGGGACTTTTCTGCAGGTGGGGTTTGTCCAAGGAGGTGAAGCTGAGCACATTGCAGTCCCTGTCCAACCACTTTGGTCACCAAGGTCCGGTTTTGGGTACTCCCTGAAACAGTCAGTGTAGTGGCTTCGCTCCACAGTGATGGGGAGAGTGTGGGGCTGTCCCTAGACCAGCCCTTTCTGCTAGGAGAGCTGCTGCCTGCTCACCGCAGCCCCTCAGGTGGTTTTGGGCTGTCCCCTCTCCTTACACCCCTGGGAAACTTCTCGCTGAGCACGGCCAGCAAAGCGGGGAGCAGCGGGGGAGGCCCCAGGGGAGAGCATCAGCCCACAAAGGCAGTGAGGAAACCCCCTCCGTGCCAGGCACCCAGGCGGGCACTGTGCCCCTTCCCACAGCTCCCTTGGCACCCTAAAATACCAGAGATGGGGGGAAGCAGATGTTGTGTTTGAAAGTGACCAGTGCCACATCTCAGCATCTCCCTGGCATACCTGTGGACCAAAGTGATCCTGACACTAAGCAAAGGAAAAGGGAGGTTGATAGAAGCTGAGAGGTACTTTTTCTCTTTTTTTTGTTTTAATCTTTCCTTAAGTGCGAACACCATCTGTCTCCCCCAACTCCGTCAGCGCTTCCAGTCCCCAGGCAGCTTCGCTCTTCTTAATTACTGTCATTAGGCAGTGGGTAGCAATTAGGGAGGGATGCTGATGAGCAGCATCAGGAAGACTGTGGTCCCCCGACAGCATCGTGCAGGGAGCTGGCCATCCCCTTTTCCTCAGCCCTGGGCTATTTCTAGCTGGGGAGCTTGCTGGGTAGCACAGTAGTTTCTTTTTTGGTACAGGCTGACAGGGAAGGCATGGGCAAATAGGGTGCTGGCTGGCAGGTTCATGTGCCATAGAATGCCCAGGGAGGCCTGACACCACTAGGAATGGGCTGCTCGAGGGAACAGGGTGATGGTCAGGGCGCTCAGTGCTGTTCAGGAAAGGAGCAGCAGCTCTCTGTGCCTCCGGCTGTCCCACCACTCCATGCCTGCTCTGCCCACGTGTGTCCAGCCACCAGTGACCATTTCTCCCGGGCAGCCCAGAGGCCATGGTGACCGGCTGCATGGCTGGATAGAGTCAGACCCAGCTGTCACCCTTCTTTCTGGCCAAAGTGGGGCTGGCCACTAGCCTGCTTGGCTCTCCCTGGTTCCCCTTGCTGCATTTGGCATTTGCCCTCCCGTGCAGCTCCCCTGTGGCACTGCGGCCGTGCAGGCCGGTGTGTGGTGTCAGTGCCACCTCGTGGCAGGCAGCCTGGGCCTGCTGACCTCTCTGCTTCACCCACAGCCTCCCACAGGTGTCCCACGAGGATTGCAAGGGCACCCATATGTCCCTATGCCATGACTGGCACTAGGAAGTGAATGGTGGGAAAGGTTCCTGCGGGATAGGATGAGGGCCATGTTCTGCAAGCAGGTGATGGGGTGGTCACACAGCCCCAGTCTTCTTGCAGCAAGTGGGGGGATCGGAGGCTGCACCCAGAGACAGGTGGTGCCTGTTGGACATTGGCCATCAGGGTATACTACTTCATGCATGGGATGAAATGATGACCACCTTATCCTGCCTGCCCTGCCTGCTGTCAAGGTCCATCACTCACAGAATGCCCGTGGAGGGGCAAGTTGGATCTGCAGAGGTCTGTGGGGGGTGCTTTAAGCTGGAGTAGCTGGGCCCACAATCAGGAGACTAAACTTGTGGGTGAAACAGTAATGGGAGTGGAGCGGAAAAAGTGAGGGAAGAAGGACCAGATGAGGAGGCTAGTGGAGGAAAGATGAACACTTCGGAGGCTGGGGAACCTGAGGGGTTAAGGAGGTTTTAGCAGACACAACTGGTGGCTGCAGAAGAAGACCCTTAGCCAAATGCCTCCCCTCCTCATGCCACCATGCACTGTTGTCCAGCTGGCTCCTGCCTCTAGGACCAGGGATGAAAACAAACCCCCATCCCCAGGGACACCAAGGCTTCTTTCCTTTACTACCAGCATTATTGTTGGGACCTGCAGGAACTCAGATATGCTTGTGACCTCCACCATAGAGGGGTCAGAGGAGCTGAAATGTCTAGGGGGATACCTGAAGTGATTTTGCAGTGAGGAGAGTTTTAGCCTCGACTCCTTCCTCCTGCCCAGGGATTTCTTCAGACTTTCCCCTGTCTCTCTCTGAAACCCCATGCCCCTTGTGGCCAGGTAAAGCCTGGTTTCACAGCCTTTCTAGGCAGTTGTGCAGGTAGTGGAGTGCATGCTGGGCTGAGGAGGAAGCACAGTTCCTGCCTCAAAGGGGGAAGTGAGAAACTTCTGTGGAAAGTCAAAGAAAGACAGAGACAGCACCTCCCCTCTCCAAAATATATATATATATATATATATATATACACACACACAATACTTTCCCCACTCCTTGTTCTATCAGCCAGCTCCTGGTGTGGCCATGGGGAGGTGTGGGTGGCCGGGCTTGGCTGGTTCCTGGCCATGCAGGTGGCTGTGAGTAGGAAATGTGCCAGTGATGCCAGTGTAGGGGGAGTTTCTCCAGGTCAAAGCCCTGTGGTACTCCAATGACCACGATGTCAGAGACCCCTAAAGCCAGGGGAATGGGGATTTCATACAGACCTCTGATCATGCACTGACAATGGGTTCACTTTATTCTTTAATTTTTACAAACATATTTTTCATCTCTATTCCCTCAGCTCTCCATGCAGCCAAGGCAAACAGACTCTTGCCCTGTACATAAGGATAGAGAGGTGCACAGAGGAATTTGCAAGTCTGGCCCAGTCAGACTGGGCAGGAAGGGAGCCACACCACCATTACCAGCTCATCACAGCTGGTATTTGGGCAGGCAGGCTGTGGGAAAGACACTGCATATGCCATAACAGAGAGGAGATTCAAGGGGCACTCACTGGCTGAGGAATCCAATGTGGATTAAATTGCTACTCTGCAAACTGCAAATGCCAGTGACTTCCTATACAGGAGATGCCCGGCGTAAGTTCCAGCAGAAATGAGAACAGAAGTCCTTACCTGAACAAAAACAGGGGCTTTTTCAATAGGATTTGTATGGGTGTTTCTTTTTCAAATCACCAGATTTTCTGGGGTGGGCAGCACATCCACAGGGCTGGGCTGCAGCTGTCAGTGAGTGGGAAGTGGAGATGGTCCTGATAGTTCTGCTCCATTTCCCTCTCGCCTCCATCTCCCATGAAAGAGGTTGCTCTGCCTCTCACGAGCAGTCCCTCTTCCAGCACCAAAACATCCTCCAACCTGTCCTGGGCTCATTTCCCCACTCCAGATGCACAAAGGTTACTTGAATTTACTTCACAGGGTTGGGTGCAGAGAATGAGGATGAGGAGACATCTGACTCATGCTGTGGGGATACCCCTTCTGCAGTGGGCAGCATGGCTATTTTGGATAACCGGGAGCCCAGACCTGGAGCCTCCACAGCTCCTGTCAGTGAGCCACAGATGCCTGGAGCCCCAGGAGATAGTCAGCTGGGCACATGGACTACATCCTCCACCATTCTCAGCCCCAGTGCTGAGACAGGACCCATCTCATCCTGGGTCATGTGGAGCCTCAGCTGGATGAAGTCTCATCTCTGCTAGTGTGTTTAGCTCTGGGAGAGGAGTTGCAGAGAGGATTTTCAGCCTTGGCACTTGTGGCAGTGCTTGTGGCTCCCATTATGTGATAGGTGCCACAAGTCTGGTTCTGGTGCCACAGACAGGGGAGAGAGAGAGGGTCACCCTTCAACAGCAGCATCTGTCCTGCAATCCCAGAAGAGAACTCAGGCTTGGGCAGGGAGTTACCTTCCCATCAAGAGATGGACATCCCTTCCATGCAGTGCCACCAGGTGACCCCACTGGGAACTGTGGCACTCGGAGGCCAATTGGTGCTGTGGTGGCAGAGCCCTCACACCTTGCTTGGCTGCCTCTGCCTCAGTGTCCAAACTTCCTGGATGAGGAAGCCACCTCACCTAAGGAACAGCAGGCCCAGGTTGTTGCTGAGATTGTGCTTCATGCAAATAACCCTGCCAAGGCACTTTTAATTGCCTAATCACCTCCTCCAGAGCCATCAGCACTTTTCACCCAACCCATTGGCCTGTCTCTGTTCAGCCAAGGGGATCAGCTGTTGTAATTACTCAGAAACAGCAACCCCACACTGTTTCGTTTCTGAAACAGAGCCCTTCCTGCGCAGTAAAGCCACTTGCAGGCGGGTGAAGAAAACCATTTGCAGAGAAATGCCTGGGACCAGCAACGCTGGCCAGCTCTGGCACACAGGCAAAGCCTTGAGGACACTCACATAAATTAAGTCATCCTGCCTACGCTCACATCACTCCCTGACTGGTTTTGTGCAGCGCAGAAACATCCATCCCAAGTGACACACAGTATTTCCACAGCAACAGTGAGCTGAAGTGACGGTTGTCTGGAGCTGTAATGACAAGTTCATGGAGCTCCTCTAGACTAGCTGTCTCTGTTGCCTGCCCCTGGTCCTCCCTAACTTCAGGGATTGTAGGTCAGAGCAAGAACAGAATGTTTTTCCCCTCTCCACTGCTTTGGAAGACAGACCTTTTTCCCCATCCCTGGGGTACCCAGCTGTGAGGGGAGGGTTCCTATGGGTGCCAGTGGATGCCTGTCCCTGTGTGAGAGTGGCTAGAGGGAGAAGAGACCTGGGTATCACAGAGTGCAGAAGACAGGATGGCAGGACTGTGAATGGAGTAGATGCTGGATGTGCCTTGCTCCATATGGCCCCGAGTCTACTTTTATCGAGGGCAACAACAAAAATGGAACTACTGTGCTGTGGCATTTGGTCCTAATGTAACTCCCTGCTTCCATCTCCATCTTCCTTTTCTCCTGATGTTTCTGGTTTTCCAGCCCCATGTTCTCATAAGTTGCCCATCCAGCAGCAGACCTATCCTGGCACAATGGTAGCCTTGCAAATGGCACAGCAGTTCCTGCCACGCTCCATCCTCACTGGTTGTGTCTCCTCTGCCTTCTCCTAACAGTTCAGCCACGGCAGCTGTCAGCAGTCCACTGCAATTCGGCGTGATCCACATTGTCTGCTTCCAGCGCTTACAGGTGTAACTTGGGACTCAGCACAAACGGGAAAGTGAAAAAGGACAGTCATCTTACAAGGCTGATCTTGCTCAGGGCAAAACCTGGACCTCAGAAAGCTCATGCCCACAGAAGGCTTTGCTCATGCCAGGAACAGGCTGTGGGTGTCCACAGGGAGCAGCCAGAACGCTCCAGCCCCATTTCCCCTCCCTCAGACTCGCTCCTCTCTGGCACAGTTCTGGGTGGTTTTGGTGGTGACCAGGGCTGTGGCCCCCAGCTCAGTGGCAGGCAGCGGGAAGCTGTGGTTGCATTCCTCATGCCGGGGGTACACAGTGGAGAGCAGAATGATGTCACCATCAGCATTGCCCTGGCAGCATGGCCTCTGTTTTGCCCTAGCTTTCCTGGGTGGCCCCAGCATCTTCAGGCTGGGGCCTGCATCAAGATGCGGGCACGGGTCTGGGTCCAGGGCATCATCTCTCTCTGGCATGGCGGGGTCTTGGCTGGGCAGAGGGCTGGCAGTGTCCATGTTTGCTGGGAGGGGACAAGAAAAGGGGGTTACTGGGCTCACAAAGTGGGGTCAGGCAGGTCAGGCAGGGAGAGGGTCCTGTCCCTGGAGGGAAGATGGAGCTGGAACAGGAGGAACCTGCAAGGTCCCCACCCCCCTGTCCTGTTGCAGGGTTGATATTGCTTACAACTGATGGGCTTTCCCCCCCTCAGAAGACAGTAGGGAAGAGCACAAACTTGCAGTTCCACTTCAAGCCCTCTCATTACACCCTGCCGGCAGCAGAGCAGCCCAGCCCATGGTGGCTTGCCCTCCCTGACTGCCTCTCGCTTAAAAATAGACTTGTTTACACACTTTGAAGGCAGGCGTGTGCCTCCAGCCCCAAGCCTCCTGACACTTTCCACACATCCAGTGCCGCAGCAGTTGGCTTGCTGCAGTGCAGCCTTGGGGTGCAAGGGGGGCGAGGACCAGGGCATGCAGCAGGGGACTATCCAAGCAGTGCCTCCAACACTCTCCATCATGGCCAGATCTCTCTTGCCACTGGATTTCTCCCTCCTCTTATGTTCTTGGTATTTTTCCTAGGCCTGTGCGTCACGGGCTGTCGCATAGCAGAAAAGCCCCGGGTAATGTCCCCCCGGTCTGAGTCACCGGCCGGCACTGCCAGAAGTGTGCAGGCAAGCCAGGGTACACAGGGGACACAGCTGCCGCTGGCCCTGCTGTCCCCCCATGGACACCAATCCAGATGTTGGGGCAGTGGTGGGTAGCAGCATCTCCCGGAGGCAGCCTGGAGATGGGGGATCCCGGGGAGCCATACTGCACAAGGGTCCCAGGTAGCGCTGCCCGGGAATGGGGAGGAGTGAATCCAGGAAAGATCATTTCTGAGAATGTTCAGGGTTGAGTCAGAGCCAGTGGAGAGGCCCTCAAGGGAAGAAACACCCACCCCAACAAAGTGGGCCATTGTGGGGCACTGTGGATTTACTCTTCTGGGAGTACCTATGCCAGGAAAGGCTCAGCCTTATCCCTAGCTCCCAATCCCTATTTTTGATGCACCAGATGACCCTGTGCAGTAGGAGTGACCTGTCAATGGAGCTGGCTCCGACACTCCATCAGTGTCTTGTTGGAGGACACTGGGCATCCCAAGCAGGAAAAGCAAGCTGGGCAGTCAACACAGGACACCCATTGCAGCGCCACAGGGAGAGGCTGCTTCTGGGGCTGTCATCAGATGTCCACTACTGCCTCCACAACCCCACTCCATCCATGGCCCTCTGGCCACTGGGGTAGAGGATTCTCATCAGTGAGCTCACAGAGCTCCTCACCAGTGCTCTGTACATGTCTCCTGTGGAGAGGAGATGGTGCCAGCAGGTGCTCTAAGCAAATGAAGGCACCAGGGAGACCTGACAAAGGGAGGGATGGCTCAGCAGTGTTGCCCTGGCAGTCAGGTCCCAGGGAACAGAACACCATGCCTCAAGTGGTGACTCAGCTGCCCCAAAATGTCCTGGGATGCCTGTGAAGCTGATGTCAAGGTGGAACAGCTAGCCTCGACAGGGATGTGCCTCAGGGAAACCCACGGCAAGTGATTCCATCTGCTACAGGGTCCCCAGGGTACTTTGAGAGGGAGAAGAAGAGGTCCCCTACCTTTGTCCTCTTCATCTGCTGCCTTCCTCTTCCTCCTCCACTTTCCCACCTTGCAGGCCAGGAAGCCACAGAGGGCAGCCAGAATCAGGATGAACCCCACTGCCAGTGGGACCCCGAAGATCAGGAAAGTGTTGGTCAGGGTGGGTGCCAGGGTGGGCTCTGCTGTGGGGTGAGACGCCAGCAGTTTCAGGAGTGGGAGAGCTGGGGGTTGGAAGGAGGGCAGCAGTGTTTTCCACCTGGCCTGTCAACCCTGGGGCTGTGGTGGCGGGAAAGGACAGTGGCACTTCACTGCTACCCACCTGCAACGAAATGTGTCCCTGCTTGACGGGACCCTTATACCATGCCCTTGCCATTCCTGGGGGGTAGGAGATGAGGGCATCCTGTCTTCCTGCCTGTGACCAGGAAGGCTGTGAACCCCACACCAAGCTGGATCATCCAGCTTTTTCCCTTCACCATGTTCCTTTCCATGGAACTGGTTGCCTTCTTCCTCTCTCCTCCTCCTCCTCCGGGTGAAGGCAGCACTCCATCCTCTGCTGCCACTTCCATAGCCATCCTCAGGAGAAAGTGCCCTCCAGCTGCCCACCCCTGGGGTGTCCCCAGCCTCCTTGGCCCCCCACCACCCATCCCTGCGAAGATAGGACCCCAGCTGCCCTTGTCCCCTTACTTGTGTTGTCCTTGTACAACTCGGAGCACTTGATGCATGCCTTGGTCAGGGAGTCGAAGCACTCGAAGGAGAGGCAGGAGGAGGCAATGGCAGCTTTTCCTGATGAGGACATGGGCGAATGGGAGCGAGAGCCCAGCTCCTGCATGGCGCTGCGGTGACAGGGCCGCCCGAGTGTGAAATCGCAGCGCCCCGGGCCCCGTGGCAGAGGGAGATACAGTCTGTCAAGATGCGTCGTCTCCCTTGGGGCTCACAATCGCTGTGCTTCGCCTGGGGCGGATCTTCGCGGGGAGGAGGAGAGCAAGCGCTCAAGCCCTACCCCTGCCTGCCTGCCTGTGCAACGTGCCCTCAAACTACCCCTCTCCTCCAAAATATGCTTCCAAAATCCTCACAGCCCCTCATGTGCCTCAGCCATGTAGCACCTTGTACCTGGTGATACGGTGCTCCTGCCCGACCTCCTTGATTCTCACTATTCCCCTGCACACCTTTGTATGTCACCCCCAGGCACATCCCCCAGCCTGCACCCTACCCTGATGTCAGTGAAAAGCACCCGCAGACTCCTCCGGTGTCTACAGGAGGCTTTCCTGCGCCTGGATCTTTACAAGACACCATCCCAGGGCCACAGACTGGCTTGAATGGAAAATGCATAGAAGGACTAGAGGAGAAAAGAGTGCAGGGGCACTAACATTTCCCCTTTTAAAAGCTCCCACTGCCGCCAGGACATGGCCTGTCAGGGACTGCTGTGTGGACAGGCCAACTGTTGTGTGTTCTCCACCCCCACTAATGATGGTACAAGCATGGGAGGCGGAGGGATATATGTCCAGGAACAGAAGTGTAAGGGTAGGGACTAGATCCCAGAAAACACCTTTGTGGGCTGGTGGGGCTGGAGCCATACATGGAGACAGAAGATCCCCAAAAACATCCGATGCTGCTCTGTCAGGATACCTGCGCCAAAACCACCTCCGTTCTCCAAAGGCTTTGCTGTTCCTCTTGGTCTAGGGTGTTTCCACCTGCCAGCTGCCTTTTCCCAAAGAGGCATCCTCCTCCATCATTCCCCTCTTACCCTCCCCCATCAAATACCCCCACTGTGCTACCCCCACGTCAATCATCTCTCAGTGATCCCCAGCCCCTTTTCCCATTGTCCGACTGTCACCCTGCCTCTCTTCCTCCCCTCTCTTCTCCCTGCTTGGCTCAAATTGCAAGGTGGGAAACAGTTCCCAGCATCTGCTGTACCACACTTACAGATTAACTCTGTGACCCCTCCAGTCAAATACACTTGCCAGGGAAAGCCAAAACCAAGCAACCTACACGTTGATTTTGATGTGGAGGGTGAAGTTTACAACAGAGTTCATTTGGTTCCCATTTCAGTTCATGGAATGAAAACTTGAAGCTGCAAAAGCATGGTGGGGAATCCATAGATGGCAGCCGTCATGTCCTCCTGTGAATAAAGTTCTCCCAGGTCCTGTTATGTGAAAGGATGTTGCAGCCTCATTGCTGCTATTGACCTCTCCCTATTCCCCCCCATTTTCTCAACCCTCATTATCCTACTCTACAAGTCTTCTGTGTCCTTTTGCCAGCCTGTCCACCTCCTCCTGGGCCACATGATAACACTTACTCATGGAGAAAATCAGTGCTGACTATCCCAGCAGCAATCACACGTGTGCCTGCTCACAGGCATGGCCCAGGCTCTGGGCATTGGCCGTCCCACTCTTTGCCTCCCCCATCTTTGCCTCCCCTGCTCTTTGTAACTGTGGTTGATCATCTCTGGAATAGCAAAAGTTAAAGCTTGATGAGTAGTTTGAACTGTTTGCATCTCAGAGCTGAATATGCTTGATAATCGCACAAATGCATAATTAAAGAGCAGAAAAAGTGACTCACTGGATAAGGAAATGTGCTTTTCTTATCTTCTCTGCAGAGAAATGAAAGCCCCAGGAGCCTGGGTCTCCGGCTAACTAAGTGCTTTTATTAAACAAATAAACCAGAAAAGATATCAAACGAGCGATTTAAGAATTATATCTTAATCGCAGACTTGGAGAGCTCGATTTCCAGTGCTGTTTGCTCCCATCCCACACAGGGAGGGCTGGCTTTGTCTGCTGGGGTCCCTGCAGCGGGCATGGCAGCACTGGTGATCCAGGAGCATGGAAGGGTGGCAGTGTCCTGCGAGCGCTCGTGCACACATGAGTGACTGGACTCGTGTGAGCGGTTCCTCTGGTGTCAGGGCTGGGTGAAGTGACTCACGCACGCACTTGCAAAACCGTTCATAGCAGAAAATATCCACCGAAAGTTCACCTTGTGCTCGTGCACACCGGAAACCCAAGGGCTTGTCTATCAGAGAAGCTGTGAGGTGTTTACTGAGCAGACCCGCTTACCTCAGGACAAACTTCTGACAGGATGCACCCAACGCCTCAGGAACACCTCAGCACAGCCTGACACCTGCCCCGCATCCAGATGGTGCCACAAGAACGCTTTGCCTGGAGCCAAACTCCAAAGCCCATTTGGCATCTCATCCCCATACCCCTTCCCAACACCCCTGTGCTGGCTGGTGGGAAACATCCCTTTCTAAAAAGTTCCACCATGGCTCTTAGGAGCAGGTTTCTCAGAGCTCCAGCATAAATCTCCTCCTCAGGATCCACTGGGATGCCCCAGCATGGCTCAGTCCCACTTTGCTCTGCCTTCTCAAAGCCAGATGGGAAAGTAACTGGAAAATCTAAGATTTTAGGAATAATGTGGGAAAGCAAAGGTTTCAAGACGTTCATAGTCACCCTAACTCTAGACCCTTCTGTAGGTGTTCCACTTCTTATCAAGGGGTTTTGTGACACTGTTCACCCTCCTGCATGGGGAGTTTGGTGTGGGGAAGTGACCCACTCTGCTGGATGTCATTTGTCTCCCTCCTCCTTGTTTACGTGTCCCTGGAACTGTGCTTGTCCATGAGGCTAAGGAAAAATGGCCAGGTGTTCCTGGACCTTGTCCTTGAGCACCCAAATTAGGCTTCTCAGCAAGCTGCCTGTTGAAGAACCTTCCGGGGTTACAGAGCAGTGGGTCAACACTGCCTAGGCTCAAACTTCCTCTGCCCATTCTCCCTTCCTACTCCACAGAGCCCAAGGGGGACACAGCAACGCAGAGGACATGGGGGAAACTTCACTTCCTTGATCCAACCCTGGGGGAGTTGAGCCCTTAATCTCCTCTTCCAGGGGTGGTGGGGAGGAGTGAGGGGTGTTTCCAGCCAGTGTGTTGGCTGCTCTTGCTGTTCTGCAGAGTGTAGTGGGACTCTTAGCAAGGCTTGTGTCCCTGACAGCCCATCCATGTCATGAGCAACACGCTGTTAGCTGAGCCTGGCTCTTCTGCCTGGATATCCCTGTGAGCAACAGTACACAAACCCCTTTCTGCTCTGCCTGCAGCAGGGATGCTGCTTCCATCCTCATCCTGAGGAGAGGTAGGATCTTGCCCTGCCCCCCTTGGGTGACTAGGGGAAGGCCAAGAGTCCCAGTTTTGCCTGTGGCTGGTCATAGGGAGTGTTCACATGCTGTGGTAGGGCCAGGGAGCACCTCCAGCACCGAAACAGAAACCAGTGGCTGAGAGTGATGTGCTGCCACAGTTCAAACCTCTGAACAGGTGGGTTCAGCCAGATCAGGCATCCCTACACTGGGGAAAAAATCTCCCCAGGACTGACAGTGGGGAGCCCCACCACTGCACTCTGAAGGCATCAATCTCCAGCAGATGACTTCAGAGCCAAAAATCAATGCCTGCTGAAGGTGAGGAGCCCTCACACTTTGCAGCTTGTTCCAGCAGCAAGGGACAGGAAATTGCTTCAGTCAGCCTGGAGGTCAAAACTAAACTAACCAGCCTGGATTACACTTTGCACAGTGCTTCGTTGTAATGAATCGCTTGCGGGAGAGCTGTGGCTCCAGCTCACACATGGGAATAGTTTGGCAAATACATTTGAGCAAGAAAACAACCTGAGAAAATACAAAGGGTCTTGCATGCAATTCCAACAGAGAATAAATGACAGTTTTCCTGATTGTAATGATCTGTTGCTATGTAATCTACTGCCTGTTGTACAACCACCAGCCTTCCCCATACAGAAATAACACCCCACAGATGGCACCCCAGCCCCAGCACTGCTCTCCACAGCCATGCTCCTCAGCACTGACACGGGAGCCTTCCTAACAGGATGCTCAAAACCAGCAGCATGCCTGGCTCAAATGGGGAAGAGAGTACACCCCGCCACCCCAAAAACTTGAGTGGCACCTGTAGATTGCAACAACCTAAGCAGGAGTAAGGGTACAAGAGACTGTGTGGTTTCCAGTACCAACCCCTGCTCTAGAAACAGGTCCTTGTGAGTCCCTGGGGCTGCCCTGCAGCCTCCCACCACCCTGGGCACAGGAAGGGGCAGTAGGTTCAAGACCAACCTTCCTCACCTCCACCACTGAGAAGCTCCAACTACTCCATTTGTGACCACCAGACAATTCCTCATGAGCAGCTGACCTTAGGGAGCAGTGGGATTTTGACTGTAGCCTGCTTGGTCCCTCAGTTGCCAAAAACCCAGCTAGTTTCAGTCCCATGGCATTGAGAGGGATTGCAGTGCTGCAGGAGGAAGGAGCGGCTCATGTTTACACATGAGTGAAGCCCCAATCCAGGATGAGAAGCAAGGAAGCACATTTCCTTTGAGCCAAGGCAGGCCCCACAGCCGGTCGGGTGCCTGCGGCAGCAACCTCTTCAGTGCCGAGCTGCTGGCTGTGGGGCTCCGGCTGACAGCCGATCCTCTCCTCCCTTGCCAGCCAAAGCGCTCAGATGTGTTTGGTTAGTCTGCAGTAGCACCACCATGCTTGTCCCAGTACCTCCACGACATTCTCCAGCTTCCCCCAGACCTTCAGGCACCAGCCTGGTGTAAAAAGGCCAGAGTGATTTTATTCGCACAGGCTTGAGTGGAGAATAATGAATTTCCGTGAGCACATTAGGAATGCGATGTTAGGCGAGAGCTGACAGGTGGATTTGGCCCCTGCCCCTCCTCTCCTGGCTGGCATCTGGGTGCAATGTCTTGGCCATCCTGCCAAAGCCCAGAGAAGCAACAGGGGTGCAACACATGGGGTTGCAAGAGAGATAAAGGGGAGGATGAGGAGCTGCTGCAGCTGCAGGGCTGAGGAGGTGGAGAGTGACTGCCAGTAGCAATCACTGCTGCATCCCTGCAGATGGACTCCAAGAGACCTGTGGGCAAAGTCCATTGATTCCCTTTCAAAGGGACAGCCCTCCCCACAGCTTGTAGATGCTCCTTCTGTGACAGCCACATTGACTTCTAAGCCTTTGGGGCCTCAAAGGCTCTGGCTGGAAGGATGTGTTTCACTGGCACAGGCTGTCATGGAAAGGGAGAGACTGTGGGGAGCAAACAGTTCTGGTAAGGCAGATGGACAGAATCTCCCTTCCAAGATCCCCTTCCCCATTTCCTATCTCAGTGTAAGCACCTAGAGGGGAGGTCTTGCCCTTTGCCACAGTCCATAGGGAAGCTGCCAGTCCATCCCCATGGAACATGTGGCCAGCACAGGTCCCTGGTTCATACTTTCCTTCCCCTTCCACGGTGCACCCACAGCACTGCAGAGGGCTGGACCACCAGGGAATGCCAGCAGGCTCCTGAGGGACCATACAGCAACATAGCGTCTCCCATCACCCAACCTAAAAATGCACATTAGAGGCTGAGGGCAGGAACAGCTTAATACCCCCTAATAATCTTGTCTCTAAGCTAGATAACTAGGACTGTAAATCCCTAGTGATAATCACAGCCACCATGCCTGCGAGCTCTCCCCCAGACCATTCATCTGGCTTGATGATGCTTTAAAGAGACATCTAATGAGGATAATCTGATTCAAATCCCCTCCTGCTTTTGGGCAGCAGAGCAACTCAGGCCCCCTCAAACTCCTTCTTCCTCCATGACTGTCTTTATTTCCCCTTCTTATATGAATCACTGTGGGGTTTCCTTTGCTTTTTGCATTACTATTTTAAATCTTTGATATGACCACTGCAATCAAGATGCAGTCCCTAAAGAACCTAATTAACATGAAATCAGACTCACTTTTACTCATCGCCTCATAATAGAATGCTGGCTTCTGCTCCAGCTCTCAGTTTGGGTACAGGGAACATTGCAGCCTGCTTAAAAAATTCTCTCTTTACCTGATTCAATCAGAACCACTTACAGGAGATCCACACACACACTTCAAGCTCGGCAAGACAGTCAAGCTTTGGGAAGTTGGGAAGGTCTCAATCACACTCAGTTTTCAGTGCAGAGCAGATGGTGAACATTCCAACTATATAATTTATAAGACACCATCACTATATATTAGTCCCATTCAGTGGCTGAGCTCAGCCAAACCACAGCTCATGCACACTCAGAGGGGACTCACACAGGTGATGCTCCACGTGCTACCTCAGTAAGAGGGAAGACCCAGGTTTTGAAGAAAGCACATGCTTCATGTTTCAACTCCTTCCTAACAGAAAGCAGAGGATGCAGTGCAGCAAAACCTCGTCCCGAAAGGTTTTTGTCTTCCCCTTGGGCCAGGCAAACACTTCCCAGCCTGCAAACTTGTGTTGGAACTACATCTGTATTATGCAACATCTGCGTGCAAGCAACTCCGCTTCCGTTCCCAGGGAGCAACTCACGCAGCAGTACTATGGGTGCCAGGGCCAGGCAGTGGGTTTGTTTGTACTCCTTCAGGGCCGCTGTGCCATGCTGGAACAGCCTGGCATGCAGCTTGCTGAGGGTCACAAAGCCCAAGAGGGACCACTGCAGGCCTCCCTGCCCTGCCTTTCATCCACACATATACACGGGGGATGCCAGAAAGCATAAAGGACCTGTAGGTCCGGAGGAAGAAGGGCTCAGGATGGCCAAGCTGGGTTGTAATGAAGAAATAGGTAAAAAGGGAACATCAAGTAGTAAAAACATTCCCTGAAGAATGAAGCAAAGGCAGCTCCAGACCTGTCTCTAAGATTGTAGAGCTTTCAGTCCCCTGCATGGCTAAAAAGGAGCCCTGGAGATAAGTGCACAAGACTGAGCCTTTACAGATACCTGGTGTGCAGGCACAGAGTGACATTGTGCTATCCCAGGGCTTCCCCAGCTCCAATGCCTTTGATCCTCTGCTGCTCAGGATAACAGCATGAGGCACTGAGTCACTCCTCAGTCCCATGGAGGAATGAGGATTAATTAATTGATGCTGGCACGTTGCTTTGAAGAGAGATGCTCCATTGCTGCACGAGCCACAGATTGTTACATACTGAGCTGAGTCAAATGCAGCCCTGGCTTCATATCTGTGATCTGTGGAAGAGCAAGAAAAGGAAACAGCAGTGGGGGCCAAAAATTGACCGATCACTCTGGGGTAATCCCAGAGTGTTGCTGTCAAACCTAGGAGAATGGCCAGCACAGAGATTCCAGAGAGCTTTAAGCTGAGCAGACACCAATAGTGCCTCAAGGACTGCCAACCCTCAACAAACACACAAGGTGTTTCAACAACCCCAGCACAGGGCAGGAGCAAGGCAGGCCCAATCGCAGCATGGCACCATCACCCTGCCACTGCAGTGTGAGCACAGAGTTGGGCCAGAGAGCTTCAGCAGGAAGACAGAAAAGGACAATACTCCCCAGAAAACAGGGAAAACCTCCTTAGCATGTTTAATGCTAGCTAGGATTTTTAGGTTTTTCCAGCGTGCCTGAGCACAGGTGCTTCAGCTGGCCCTGGCACAGCTTGTTGTAGTGTCAAGAGGGTGGTGGGATCCAGAGGACAGAGCAACCCCTGCACACTAGGACCGAGTTTCCCAAGGGGAGGTGTTCTCTCTCATTGTTTTTGTCCTTGCCCCACCTCGGTGCTCCTTCCCGTGACGCACAGAGCCCACGGGGCTCTTGCACCCCGCCCGCAGCTGCACCTGGGCCGGCGGCGAGGAGGCAGCCTGCACATATGTAAAACACGGGCTCTCTTTCACACACCGCTGACTTCCTTCGGCAAAGGAGGCGGCGGGGCTGGGGGATGGGCACGGTGCCTCTCCTGGCTCCTCTCAAAATGCCCCACCACATGGTAAGCTCGAGGGGATGAGGGATGTCAACATGGTGGCATGTGTCAGCTCTCACACAAGGAGCCCGTGGCAAAGGAAACGTGGCCCAGCACGGGCCAGGAGCCCACACTACTCAGCTGCCAAGGAGTCTGAGCAAGTCACATCACTCCGGAGTCCCCTGTGCCTGACCTCTCTCGCTCTTCACAGCCAAGGCAGCCCCTCCTGCACAGAGCTGACCCGAGGGGATGCCATCCTGCCTGGCATCGCTGCGCTGTATTAATATTTAACAATGAGGAAGAGATCCAGAGAATTTAATTTCTCCCACTGGCCAATTCAAGGATAATTGAATTGTGCAGGGAATTTCAGCATTTCAGAGGGTGGTTTCGTTCCAGTTCACAACAAAACCCAACCATGCCGCAGTGCTTCCTGAGAAGGATCACAGCCCAGTTTCAGGCAGCCTCCCTGCTGCAGAGTCAGGCATGGAAGCGGCACAAAACACGGCCGATCTCTGGAGGTCCCCAGTAGGCAGTTCCCACCAAACTCTCCCCCACAGAACTTAGGTAAAAGTCAAACTCTGCTGAATAGGAAAAAATGGTTATTTCTGATTGTTTCCACTCAGTTCCAGATTTGCGACCCCAAAGCAATGTCATTTGCCTTCATTACACCCCCTCGGTGGAGGCAGCTCCTGCTGTAGAGGCAGAGCAAGCAAGGCACAGTGAATTTTTGACACACGCGTGCCCAGGGTCACGCTAGAAGTCAGCCACAGAGGTGAAACGAACCCAGTGTTTCTGGCTCCCAGCTCTGGACTGTGCCAGCTATTGCTTTCTCTTGCACATAAATCACTTTTCCCACCAGTGAAGGACAGCTGGCCACTGAATGGAAAGTGGCAGTCGTTCAGCAGCCCACAGCAACATGCTGCACACCAGCTTAGGGTGGGAAGTGGAGAACGCTCAGAGTACAGATGATACTGCCAGGGGATCTGGGCCAGCTGAATGAAAACAGAGCAGCTGGAATGCAGCCAGAGCAAAGCCCAGTGCTCCTGGAAAATCAAGACAAGTTAAAAACCCCACAGGAGGAAGCATCTCTCTTGCCTTCACCAGGAGAGCAGGTACCTCTGCCACAGCTCTGCAGGTCAGCTCCAGGCAGCAGAGCAGGGGCCCCCCTTCTTGTCCATCACTGCTGTGGACAGTGGTCATGATGAGAGCTACCAAGCAGCTCCTACAGCTTGACCACAGCTGCTAAACACCACTTCTGACCTAACCCAGTCACTCCCTTCAAACTACAGGTCTTGGCAAGCAAAGACATCCAGTTTTAACCAGACCCCAAAGCAAATATTAGAGGTGGCCTTGAATCTAAACCTCTACTACCAGTTTCAAGGTTTGGAAGGGACAGATAAATCCCCAGGGCTGGATTTATCTCTAATCTTTGTTCCAGGACAGAGAGATCTATTACCATGGGTGCCATATCAGTACACAGGCTTTCTCTCCTGTTGGTATAGACTGAGTATGTCATGTCTCAGGCTTAAAAGTTTGTCTAATTTAACTGCTGGTGTGGCAAAGTGTGGAAAAAAAAACCCTTCCCTTGGAAAACCTGAAGTAGTGAAGAGCTATAATCCCAACAGGTAATGCCAACCAAGATGATTTGTGCCAAAATCTCTCACAGAGCACCCGCCTGAGCCCTTTGCCCAGCAGGCTGAGGATACAGAATCTTCAAGTGACTGGACTGAAGGTAAAATCCTGTCGGTCAACCTATCATGGCAGAAGAGACTGTATGACAACCTCATTCAGTTCCATCCAAGAAAAACCAGTCATGACCAAAGTGCAACTGTTGCAAGGTTTTCTATACTAATTAAACCACTTTTACACTTACTTTGCTGACATAACCAACAAACAGAAACATATCCACAAACCGAAACAGTCAAACCAGCAATGCTTATGGGTAGTTTTGTCACAGAGGGGGATTTCTCTTTGAAAATCTCCAGAGGGATAGGGAACTGAGGCAACAGAGAAAAGAGAAAGCAAGTAGCTCCAAAATGTTTCTGTTAGTTTAGATTTCAGTCAGCTTGGCAAGCTCTTTCGTGATGTTTGAACACAACAGAACCTGAGTCACTAGCCTTAATTCAGCTTCAGGCCTTCCATGCCTCTGATCCCAATCCAAGTACTACTTTCACAAGACCTTTATCAAACATTAGCCCTGGCTACTCCATCCAGATGAAAGATATCCTCAGCTGCCTTGTCTTCTCTGGTAGTAAGGGCAGTGTTATGGCCTGTCTAAACTAATAGCTGACAGCTCCTAGAGGTATTTACATAGTTGAAGATGTAGCTTTAGATGTGTCCCAACTACTTTGGATTGTAAAACATGATGGACCTGAGACACAGTGTCATATTCTTAGATACGCTCCACTTCCCCTGCCAGTTCTAGTAAATACTTTCTCCTAAGAGTAAGAAAAATATTTGCCCCAAGGTGAAGCCAAATGCTGCTCTTAAGGAACTAGATTTTATTTTGTACCAGCTGAGATTCAGCCACCTGTAGGAAGTATAAAAACAGCATCTTTCTTCTTTGAAAGTAGTAGAAGGAAAGAAATACCACATCTGAAACATAACAGTGGAAAAAAACCCTGTTTGAAGGTGCAGGAATGGACAGTAGCACGTGTGGGTTGCTACAAAGCATTCTGGGTAGACCAAAAAGTTTCATTTTCACTAGTACAGAAAACACAGCGAAATTACTCGAGGTCAAAGGGATTTTACCTTAGTCCAGGAGTTATTAGAGTCAACTGGAGAGTGACCTAGGAGATGAAAAAGTCTCCCTGTCTTGCAGGAGTTGGGGAGGACATGAAAGAGTGGGTCATTTCATGCCACATCCTTTCCTTCCCTCCCTCAGAGTGCACCTGCACATCAAGAGCAAATCGAAACCAGGGTATTATAAACCATGGTCTCCTTTATTTTGAGGGACCCAAATCGAGAGCAAGGCTGAGACAGCATAACCAACACAAAATCTTGTTTCTCAGCATGATTGTCCCTCTCTGGTGGCCAAGTCCTGGTTAGTACCTTCAGGATCACAAAGCTAGCTGAAAGTAGGGCATGCCCATTAAGCTTCCAATCTTCCTTACACAGCCACGACAGTTTGCACATGTCTTTCTCCTTTGGGTTTTAGCCAGAGTCCAGCCCCTTTGGGCATCATAACACAGCTGAATGGTTTAGCTTCTTTTGTTCCAGCTGAAAAACAACCTAGCCCTCCCCCGTCAGCAACAATACAACTGGAGCTGGGATTTGTGTGTCCTCTGAGCAAGGATACAGGCTTTGTGCCTTGCTGAGCTGTCTTTGCAAAGACTGCCAACACTCACAGCTGATTAAGCCTGCAGTGCTGCTTTCTGCTTTTCCTGCTCACAGACAGATGTCAGAAACAAGCTAACCGAAACAGCGCACACAGCTAGAGCTCTCCACCTAGGAACATTAAAGCAGACTATTAGGGATTAAATAAATTGAGCCAGGGGGGAGTTTAACACATTCTCTCTAGGCTTCATTTCTACCTGGCATGCAATTCTGGGCAAGAAAAATCCCAGCATCTCAAGAAACACTGTATTCTGGCAGGTGGCTCAACTTGGTGTACAGGAAGCGCTGTATTTGGAAAGCTTTTGCCACCACCACGTGGCTGAAGCCACCAGTGCAGCACAAAAACTAACTGGGGGGTTGAGCTGCCAGCAAGGTCCAGCCCTGCTGCCAGGGCAAACCAGAGCAAGTGTTCACAGCTTTTACTGCCTGTGCCACATACATAACAAAGAGCATACAACTATTAAATATTACTCATTTTATTAAATTGGAACTCTCAAACACTAAAGACTTGCAGAAAGAATAAGGTATGACTTACTGCTGATAAGAACCTGTTAGTAAAGAGATTATACACAGCATGTGCCAAACGTACAGAGATGTGTGTTTTCTGTGTGCTGCTGTGGTCCAGTCTGCTGCATCTGAACTCTGCTCAGCCTTGGGGGCTGGGTTGCTGGAGCTATCCCGGGCTTGACAGGTGGAGTCTTTTTCTTCAAAGATCTAAAAGAAAGCTAAAGTGCTAGATTATCTTCTTTAGTCCCTTCCTCCTCAGTTAGTATCAGGCATGGAAATACTGAGCCCTTTGACACACAGATGCTCACACAGCTGGATTATTAACTGCCAAGTGCAGTCTATGTAGAAGCTGCGGGCCAGCCTTCCTTCACAATTCCTTTCTTGGTGGAGGACAAAACCTGGCAGCAAGGTTTCACATTAGTCCAAGGTGCTGTATTTCAACTGGAAGGAAGCAGGAGTCTGCTGCCTCTTCCCTAGAACTTTGGAAATAGCAGCCTGTTCTTCTGATATTCTCTGAGAAAAACATGTAGTTCCTGGCCACTAGCCAAGTGGATGAAACTCAAACTTGATCATGAAATGGGGTTCAGGTGTAATAATGGATAAGAATCCCGAATTCAAACTGCCTTCCCCACAGCACCTATACGTTTTCCACTGCATAGGAATCAAGCTTTTCTTGAGAGATAAGCAACTAGGAACAGTTCTGGATGAGTGGTTGTGACAAGTCAGGCAAAAAGGCTCCCCAGTGTGATTCCAACTGCAGCAGCTTGAATGCCTGAAGTGAAAAAAAAATCTGACAAATGTGGCTGAATTATCACAACGAGAAGCTAATCATCAGCAGAGTTCCTCATCAGCAAGCTAAAAGACAAGGCAGAAAATCCCGGTACGAGACCAGCACAGATCTGTAACATTCGGAGAAGTCGTTGAGCAGTGGCAACTCGTACGCCTTCCAACTGGAAACAAAATGGAGAAATTATTTAATCAATAGAAAAGAAGAAATGCAGTCATAAAAGAAAGGAGCAGGCAATAAGTGGCTAGCTACAGAAAACCCCAAACAGGCCTATTTACAACCCTAATGTCAAGGAAGGTACAGTGTTGCCAGCTGACAGCCCTGAAGGGCTTGCCAAAGGCACAGGTACTACCTGCTGGTAAGGAAGCAGTCTCTGAGGATGGAACGATGAATATACAGAAAAGTGAAGTGTGCTACCATTGGACGCCAAACTCTCCCTCCAGCTTTTCAGAGCAAGCAGGTAATTGGAAAGAGTGGCATATCAGATGGCAAAGCAGTCAGTGAAGCCACAAAGTTTGGCTAACAGGAAGCATTACATGGGCAAGGGAGTCATACGGCAATAACAGCTCAGGGGCTCCCAGGAAGAAAAAATACGGCAAGGAACAAGCACACCAAGGGTTAGCACACCAGGAATGACTTTTTTAGTTTAGGTTTGGCTCCCTGAGGCCTTGAAGTAGCACAGTAAGGAGCAGGTTACTAGAAGGCTGAATTCAAGGACAGACTCCTGTACCTCTTGTGTTTTTGTAAAAACAGTCTGGTCTCTGACACTCAGCAGGACAGCAGCGTATGTACATGTATTTATTACTAATGTAATGATGTTCCTAAGGATCACAGAGCAGTGGAGTTCAGAAATCCCTCCAGACATCGAATAAACACCTTACCTCCAGTTCACAGAATAGCACAGGACTGCAGTAGGCTTCTCCCAGTTTAGAGACGGCATTTATCTCAATGCTGCAACAATTCACCCTGCCAACTATAAAAAAGTTTTTCCACATTACAAGCCCCATAATCAGCAATCAGTGAAGAAAAGTACCAGGAAATTCCACAATTAAAAAATGATCCAGAGCTAATCTTGAGAGTCCCATAGAAGACAAGGCAACAGTGAGCAATGCAAACAGAATGATAAAAGATTTGAAATGGAATTAGCACAAAAGTATTTCATAATATATAATCAGGAACAGTATTGCCACATTACTGCTAATGTAACATTAACAGCTGGAATAAGGGATCAGTGCACCATCAGCACGGGCAGAATCTTCCACTTATCAAAGTCCTGCTGGGTCATGTGATATCACAGAGTGGTCTTGTCAAAGAAATTCGCTTTATCGTGAGAGCCACAGGACAAGACAATGCTGAAACTCCTTCACTACCCCAGAATTAGACCTCCAGATCCCCAAATTCCAGGGACACAGCACCTCTGTTTCAACACCGAGCAGTACAGTCTGGCTACTCCAGTTTCTCTGAGCTGAAGCAGGGAGGGTACACAGGAAAGCATCCTCTCTCCTTGAGGCAGGGAATCAGAAGGATTAGAGGCACAACAGGGCCAGACAGTACACAGCAGGAATACCAGTCTTGTATTAAAACAATACTGGCTTTGTAGCTCATCTATTTAGATTCACTTTATTATCACAGTATCATATGCCCCTCAGTGCTCATTAAGATTATCATTAAGGCAGATCTGCAAGAGCAGACAGAACAGACTTCCGCAATGCCACAGGAAAAAAAGAATCAATAACACAAATCATATTCAGGGATTAGGGACGGAGAAGAGAGGTCTGACTGGCAAAACAAAAAAATGAGAGAGCAAGTGAGCATGAGAGAAGAGAACAATGTTTTATCTAAGAAAACAATAAAAAAAGGTAGATGAGTTCAGACATAATTGAAAAAAAGTTTTTGACAAAGCCACTGGTTTCCTTTGGTTTATTTCAAGTTAGGTCACTGCCCTGTTTTAAGAAAACGAACAGTGAGTGGTGCTGCTTGGAGAGAAGGAAGAGGTGCCATACGTACCTCCAGTGACAAGAAAGCACACTTTCCCCAGGAAGAACCTGGCACCCACATAAGCTAGGGAAGCTTCGACATTCTTCAAGCTGTCAGAAAAGTACAGACAATCCAGTTGGACAGGGAGGTTAAACCAGTGCAGCATAAGGACAATAGGAATAACTTTCAGAAGCACAATTAGAAAACCAGTGATGTTAACATCTGCTGATCTGTGAGCTTGCAGAGTTCTGCTTTATGCTAAAAGCATGACATCAGAGACCTCTGTAATACCCACAGCTGTTGAATAATCCATAACATATCCTTTCTACTCAAGACTCAACAGTTAGTCTTTGTTTGAACAGTGTCCTCCATGACTTACAGACACTGAGCATCCGAATTCATTAACATCCAATGAGATTCAGCACCACTTTGGCTCTTTCAGGAAGAGCTTGCCCACACATTTCTGCAGCACCATCTGTGCTGTAAGTATGCAGCTGGGCCTGTCATTTTTGGTAAATGAGAGCCCAGGATCATCAGTCACAAGTTAAGTAAGTAATAAAATGCTGACTTCTGTGCCTTAGCAAGTCTTTACTTATTGCCTGGGGACACAAATATAATTTCTACAAAGATAAGCACAAGATGACAGAAAAAGGATCAATCCCTGAAGACCTTTCTTTTTTGCCTAGAGACATCAGCAGTGCTGATCCCTGGGGACCAGGAGTATCAGTGAAAAGGGGACACAGACGCAGCAACTGGCTGGTTATTAGGTAGCACTGCCCAGTGCACATCAGCCATCTGCATATTACAGAACTTCACGGCACCACCATCATTTCCATCTAATTTTACAGACAGCATCTTTCCAAGGCTCAGCTCATACCATCGCATATTCAGATCCAGAAATAAATTCTGCATTCTCTGCTACGGCAACTTAGTGCACAACAGGCATGTTATTGCACAGAGCAGTTCACTCCTAATCCACTGCTGGAGGCCAAAAAGCCACTGTATATATTACTGAGCTCTTACCCCACAGCTAGTCTTGAGTTTGAAATTCACTATTCAGCAGTTCCAACAGTAAAAATGTAGATTCAGCCATCAAACCAAGAAAGAATACCAGTTCCCCCTCTCATATTTTTGCACTTCTTTTACCTGCACTTGCTCTTGATGTCAATCATAAACACAATCAGATCTATCCTGGGTCGAAGGTGATCTCTCTCTGAAGGTAAGGGGAGGGATGTAGCAATGTGACTGAAAGATAATAAATTTCCCAGTTTAACCAAATAGCTTGGCAAGACAGTATCCACTTACCCATAACCACACAACCTTTGAATTTCACCATGTAGCAAGTTACCAGGAAACCCGCTAATTAATAACTACGTGGTAATTGAAGAGACAGTGATTTTTAAGTGGTACTCTCGTATCTTCGGCACACTCCTAGTTGCTGACAGCCACAATGGTAATCACTAGGCAGGACTCGTTATAATGGGAAGCTTATTAGAGCATAACAACTCATGGAAACATTTTGTCCGCACAGAGCTGTATGGTAAGTCATTTTCTTTAATTGTTATGAAGAGGCCTTTCTAACAAAGTGGACCCCAATGCTTTACTGGTATATTTCGCTGCCAACTTCCATTTAAAATGCATCAGTGCTTTCCTGTCACATTCCAGAGATTCTGCTCATATGCTCACATGGGAGAGTCTACCTTTCCAGGCACAGCAAAACCTTAAACCAGAAACTTATCACTACTACAGCTTTATAGACGAAGCTATAACTCAGAAAGAGCTGCTACTATACCATTACCCCCTTTTTAACCCTTTCACTGTGCAGGAGCTATTAGGTTAGTTTAGGTGTCCTCTTACACAATACCACTGCTGCTGATACAGCTGCTGGAAGAAATACAGGGTGGGGACTTTTTGTGTCTCTTCCCACTAAAAAAAAACAAACACCAAACAACTACAACCAACTAACTAACAACAACAAAACAAACAAGCAAACCAACCAACCAACCAAAAACCCAACAAAAAAGGTTTCAGCAGGGCATAACTGGACCTTCCACAGGGAAGAACATTATCAGCACCTCATTTTTTTGGAAGATCAACTTAAATTGGACAAACAAAAATCCCAGAAGTTTAGTCACTCTCACAACCTACTTCCTCTCTGGAAGCCAAGAGAGAAACGCTGATTCTGATCTTCTTTGGGAATATTACTTCTAGCAATTCAGTCTTAAGGTCTTCACAGTCTTCACCAGCAGCCACAAACCACAGTACACATTCCCTTCTATTAATCTTATGTAGTTTGTAGTTTTGTCTGCCAGTCTCCAAATAAAGGTGTTTGGTTTCTTACATATTGGGAAGATACAATTTAACAAAACCATTCTAAAACTAACACAAGAGATGAGCAAAATGAGCTTGAAAGACACATTGCAACAGAAACAAGCATATTATTTTAGCTGAAATTTAGAGAGACACTGTGGTGAAAACATCATCTCATTGTCTGGAGAAAAAGAAAAAAAAGGCAACCGAGAAAAGCACTGTGCCTTTTTTTTTTTAATTCTGCTATATTTAAACCAAAATGACTAGATGTCAGCAGCCTCCAGATATGTGCTGCAGAAACTCTTTTTTTCCCCAGCAATAAGAGACACAAAAAAAACCCAGCCCTGCAATTCTTCTCCCAACAGCTGTACCTGGCAGGTGAACTTGCCAGACAAGATACCATATTTCTTTGTAATGTGTATAATCCCAAAGTAACAGAGTGGGGGGAAAAAACCCAAAAACACTGTAAAGGACTTTGCTTTCATATGTGGTATTAACACAGGGACTTATCTTGCGCTGTAGTACAAGCACACGATTCTGTGCCTTTGGGCAGTTACCCAGCCGTAGTACCAGCAGCCTTCTAGTTCTGGCATTCCACAGCTCAGCAGAGGCTGCAGGTTCCGCACAGAAAATGGGGTAATTCGTTTGCTATTAGTTAGCACAAACATCCAAGATGCCACAATCAGAGCAGTACAGTGGCCCCAATTAGCCAGCGGTGCAACTCCGCTCAGGTTGTTTTTACTGCATCGCCACGGATTACAGCAGCGAAATAACACAAACACCTTCTGAAGAGCTGACTAAACTCATTTGGTCTTGGCAAGAGAGCTGTCAAGGACATTTTATCATAGAAAGTTAGTTAATCAAGCTTTTAAGACAGCACTTGTCACACAGCTAAAGCTAAAATTTCAAGCTCATCTTAATAGCTCGAGGAGGAAAAGCACACAACTTAGAAAATGGCTACAATGAGCACCAAAGGCAATGGACATCTTGTTTGGTTTTAAGTACTTGCAAGCACTGTACTTGTCCCACTCTGTCACAGGATGTTCAATTTCTGCGTATTCCTTTCTCTCAGGTGGGGAAAAAAAAAATATCTGTGTTCCTCTCATATCCTCCCAACTTAGTAATCAAACATCTGTGTAAAATCTGAAGGGCATCGGTATGCACATGGTGAACATGAACGTGGGAAGAGCTTCCATCCTCGTTTCCAAGCATGCCCAAGCCGCCTGCCCTTAGGGCCAGAAGGGTTTTGCCCGCTGCAGAAGCGGCCACATCTGGGCAGCGGTGCTCTCTAGCGTTCGCAAGAGAGAAGTTTCTCTCTGAACCGAGCGCCCTGCAGTTCCGGCTACTGCCACGGGGGCGGAACCTGCATTTTTCACCAATTTCGGTGCGTGCATTTCTGAAGCAGTAGCTTTCCGTGAATTCGGGTCACATCCGCAGGCGGCGAGTCCCTCTCCCCACCAACTCACATGCTGATCTTGAAGTCCCTCTTCTCCTGGAGCATCGCCTCCGCCAGCTTCTGCATGCAGCTCCTCGTCCGAGCCCACGAGCTGCGGGCACAGACGGACAGCGCGGTCAGGACAGACCCCCGGCCCCGCGCCCGGGGGCGGGGCCACACCGGGCACATTTGCATATCGCTGGCGGGCGGCCAATCCCCGCGGGGGGGGCGGGCCCGGCGCGCTGAGGCGCGGCCCGAGCCGGCGGAGCGCACGGGACAGGCGGGCTCGGACCGCAGGGCCTGGCCCGGGGCAGGGGCGGCGGGGATGGGCAGCGACCTACCAGGAGGACTGCGGAGTTGAGCTCCGGGAGCTTGTCGAAGGGATTGAGCACCGCCATCCCCACCACAGACGGCGCCGCCTGCCCGCCCGCCGGAATTCAAATGGCCGCCGCGCGCCGCGTCGCGCTGACGTAGCGCGGGGCGGGAGGGGCGGGGCTGCAGACGCGCGCTGGAGCGGGCGGGCAGGGGGCGGCGGCAGGGGGCGCTGCGGGGCCGCCGGGAACACAGCCAGGGAATGTCCTGCGGGATAGAGAGCCACGGGGCTGTGCTGGGCCCGCTCCTGGCACTGCGCAGGGCGGCCCGCAGAGGCACACCATGTGCCCGACAGCGTCCTCCGAACGGTTCTTGAACTCTCCCAGACTTGGTGCTGTGACCACCTCCCTGGGGACCACGTTCCTGACGAACCTTTTTCTAGTATCCAACCTAAACCTCTGCCAGTACACTTTCAGGCTATTCCCGCGGGTCCTATCGCTGATCGTCAGAGAGAAGAGATCAGTGCCTGCCGCTGCACTTCTCATGGAGAAGTTGAAGAGTGCAGGTACAGCGCGGGGCCCCCCAAGCGCTCGGATACCACACGCTGGGACTGACCACCAAAAGTGGCTAATCATGCTAAAACTGCAAAGCAGAAGTATTTCTAATGCCATCCAGGCGTCCCAGGGATCAGTCGTGCCTGAGGCATACAGGTGGTGTCAGGCAATGCTGGAGAGATGCTGAGGATTAGGATGGTGGCCTCACCTTGGCTGTCCATGGACAGCCTAAGCTTCTGAGGAGCAAAGCCCTTATTTCCAGGGCTTGGCTGACCCCTGGTCCTTGCCATGACCAGATGCCCATTCGCTTGGTCAAGGCTGAACTATACCAAAGGCTTCAGTAAAATTCTCCTTACATTACGGTTTATAATGTGAACTAATACATAGAATCATAGAACTGTAAAATTAAAAAGACCTCTAAGACCATCTAGTCCAACCAATGAACCAACACTGCCATGTTCAAAACTAAACTGTGTCCCTAAGTGCCACATCTACACCTCTTCAAACACTTTTGGAATGATGACTCCATCAGTTCCTTGGGCAGTCTGTTCCAGTCCCAGACCACCCCTTTTAGTGAAGAAATGCTTCCCTGATGTTCATTGTAAACCTCCCCTGATGCAACTTCAGACTGTTTCCTCTTTTCCTATTGCTTGTTCCTTGGGAGAAGAGACCAAGCCCCACCTCACTACAGCCTCCTTTCAGGGAGTTGTAGAGAGCAATAAGGTCTCCCCTGAGCCTCCTTTTCTCCAGGCTAAACATCCTCAGCTTCATCAGTTTAATTTCTCTTCTCTGGACATGCTCCAGCACCTCAACATTCTTCTTGTGGTGAGGGGCCTAACACTGAACACAGGATTTGAGGTATGGCCTCACCAATGCCAACTATGAGGGAGAATTGTTGGCAAATGTCTTGGTTAGAGCAGCTGGGACCAGTTCATCACTATGTGGGTGTAACCCAAACTGTGTATTCTACACCCTCTACGTAATTTTCCAGAAACTGTTAACAATAGACCATTTGGAGCAGCTATCCAGAGCACACCTGACCCCTCAGGCTATAAGCTGGGTGTTAAGAAGCCTGTGAGATAGGAGGATATTCCTGTCCTCACACCCACTACTCACAACCACCCATGGTGGAACTCCCTGCCCTGGGGAGGTGCTGGACATGCCTTCCCGAACATTAGTGTGTATATAATCTTGGGGTCTTGGGACTTCTGGTACCATTCATGGGACCCAGAGGAGGACCAGAACCTCAACCGGACTGTGTCCACCACTCTCAACCAGACTGCAAGCATCACTCTCACCAACAGGTTTTTCCTCTCCTTTTATTTTTGGACTCAGGGGAACCACGTGGGGCTCAGCACAGGGGCCAACGAACATGATTCTGTTCATGCCCCAGGGTGCCAGGTTATACATCTGGGGTTTTGTGGGTTAAAACCAATTGTTCGCCTGTATAATTGTATTTATTGATTTTTTTTTATTAAATTGTAATTCTGACTCGTAATCTCTTTTGAGTTGGGTTCATTTCTCCTGCTGTTTTACCTTTAAACCAGCACACAAAGTTAATACATTCATCCTATAAAGACTGTTAGAAGGAAGGGAATTTCCCTAACACTGTATGGCAGCAGCGCCTAGCTTTGCACACTGAATTGTTCTATGCAAGGTTTTCAAGCAGCTTCAGTCTCCATCTTGCCTCTTCCTGGGCACATTTCCCTCTCCTCACTGGCTGGTCGGCTTCTGCCCAGCCCCACACTCCCCTGCTGTTGATGCAGGCTGGAAGGAGCCCATGCAGAAGCACTGCAGTTATGAAGGCTGAGCTTTTCTCACTCCAGGGTCAGAGCAGGAAGATGATGTGCCCTGATGTAAAGCCCTCAGAGGTCCAGTGTACCTCGGTGGCCTGTGGTCCACCTTGCTGCATCTCCTATTCTTTGCCTTATCCCTGAGTTTGGTTACAACTTCTCAGTGTGAGAAAGGGGGTCCAGGACCCCTTCAGCTGCCTGCTGGTGCTGGCTGTCTGTCCTTGCCCCTTCCACCAGAGCACCTCCAAGTGGCAGGAGGCATGCTGGGGAAGGAAGAAGGCTGCAGGAGAATGAAGACACATCTCCCCTTTTGCAGCAAGCTGGAGAAGGGAGATGAAGGGGAGAGAGGGGGGGTCAATGTAAGCTGACATCACATGGCTGCCGCAGCTTTTTTGATCTTGACAAAGGCAGACGGTTTCGCTCGTTGCCAGCGTGAGACAAATTACAGGTGAAGCAGAAGAGATTATAGGATATTTCTGGCTGGTTTTGAGTTTGGTAGGGGGAAGGGAGGATGAATCCAGGGCAGCCGTGTCCTAAAGATGGGAAGCAAGCAGATGCGATAAATAACAAGAGCTGGTTCCCAGGCAGGGGGGAGGCACAGCACAAGTGGGACAATGTTTCTTTTGGGCTGCTGATGGTGTGGAAAAATCTGGCACCCACCTAAAAGGTATTTGTGCTCTTTCTACCCCCTGCTACTCCCTGTTGCCTGCTCTCTGGCCTCACAGAAGGACCTGAGTGTCTTCAGTGTCTGGTTGGGGACATGCTCGCTGTTCCCTCTCACTGCAGTCTTCCTCCTTCTCACAACTGGTGTGTGTGGAGATTTAGTGGGTCCAGATGAGCTACCACTGATCCCCCAGTTATTATTCCTTGTCCCCGCCAGGTTTCTTGGCTGTTCCTTGGCAGACTTACAGCTGCAGGGATGACACCCATCTTCCCATGGAGACACAGGGATTCACCCTGCTCACTCCTCTGTGCATCTTCACTGTGCCCTTTTGCCAGGGGGATGCCTTCCCCTTTAGCCCCTTACTAACAAAAGACCCTTGAGTACACAGACCACCTCAGAGTGACTTGGAGCAGGGCAGCGGAAATGCTGATGGTTCCTGCCACAAAGTCCAGGCTTTGGCAGAGCCAGTTTCCTCCTGGGATGCAAAGCCATTGCCTAACAGCTGGCACAGTGAGCTAAGCCAGGCAGATTCACTTTGCTTTCCTCCCTCTTTGAAATGCAGCCAGGGATGCTCCACAGCAAAGCCTGCAGTGCAAGCTCAACTCAGTGGGGAACCAGAGGGGAGAACAGGAATCATATCCTGCACCCTTATTGGCTATTTACCCATGGGCCAATGGGTATAAAACAGATCTGTCAAAGAGTAGCACTTAAAAAATCTTTCTCATGGTAGCGATGGTGTAAGGAGGTGGAGACTCAGGGTGGCAATGTGCCTGCGGGTCTTGTCTAATTCTGTAGCTTGGCAAGAAGAAGAGGGGAGAGGGATGAGACACAGTTGGTGTTGGAGGCTGGAGTGTATTTTACATATCACTGTGTGACTGTGTGAGGATGTTTCACCTCTCACCACCCCATTTCCAGTTTGAAAAGTGGGACTAATGAGTCTATCTCTGCTTCTGAGTGATGCAGGAGACATTAGACAGAGGTGTCTGTGCACTGGCTGCCAGGGTAAACAGAAGGACGAGACCAGGATAGGACATGGAAATGGAGAGCTCCTGATTTTACTCTGCGGGCTGATTTTGCTCTGGTAGCACAAGCTATTCCAAAAATAGGTAGAAGTGTATTGTACATGAAGATGCTCTGGTGCTGCCAACAAAGGCAATTAACGTCAGCGAGACTTGGTCTGGCCATCACCAGTGCTCCCTGGGAGCAGGTTGCTCCTGGGGCAGTTGCTCCTGCAGCAGGACAGCACCAGCCACTACAAAAAATACTATACAGCACACCTTGGCCTTGTGTATCGTTGACCAGTTTGCTGTATGCCTCATCCAGTGGCTGCATCTCAGGATCTCTCTCTTGCTTCTCCCCAAGCAGCCAGAGGAATGAAGGAGACAGGCTTTGGAGATGGTCTAGAGAAGAGCACATGCCCCAGTATGGCCCCAGTTATCTCAGCACCTGCTCCCAGACCTCCTGACAGTGGTGACTTCTTTCCAACCCCATTCAGCACTAGTTCTTGAGATGTAGCCTGGCCACTCATCACTGGCTCCAGGCTGACCTCTCTCAGTCCTTCCTGGGAAGCCTGAAGGATACGAACTCACATGTATTTGATTGGATTTGTTCTCTCACTGATAGACAAAAATTATATCATTTGCAGCAAGTGCAAATTATTAGAGAAACTAATGACATTTCCACATATGTTGCTGGCAACTTCAGCTTCCTTTGGCAGAGACTCTTCCCAGCTATTGTTAGACCCAAAGCATTTTCCATTCTGCTCTTTAATTTAACTTGTCATACACATTTCTTTAGCTTTATGATCAACTTGGCTAAACCTTTTTTGAAGCTGCAGTAGCACCCAGAAGGTGGGTTACTCTGCTTTCCCACCAGAGTATCCTTGACTAATGCCCTACCATACATCCAGTGTGCCTTCTGCATCCTGCAGCAGCTTCCTCACCTCCAGCTGCTGAGCAGGGAAGCATTTCTGTGACTCTTGCTGGAGTTTTGTCTTCTACTGTGGACCTTGGGAGAGGCAAGTTTGATAAGCTTGCCTTCTCCCATGCCTCTACCTACCTTGGGAGAGTAATATTTGGGAAATTGGTGTTACCTTAAACAGGCATCAACCTGTGTTTGATCATCTCACAAGGTGCTGATAAAAGCATAAAGAACACTAAAGAACAGTGAAGAAACTTTTTAGGAAAGGCTAGAATAACACTTAACCACACTTAAGTGTGTGCCTGAGGTTGCCCAACAACCTCCTCTTTCTCTAGGCAGGGCTTTTGTCTGAAAGGGTTTCATGATTTCTACTCTGGCTGCGTGACCCTCTCACATCAAACGCAACCCCACGCTCACCTTCATCATGCATGTGAATTTGTGGCTGCCCAGAGATGTGGAGGGTAGTCATAGGCTTGGTGGTAAGCAAATGTTCTGGGGCAAACGGCTTTGAGGGGCTCATGTGTGCACAGCCACCCAGGGCTTCCTCCAAGGCAGGCGGAGGGGACTGACAACCCCCCAGGCACTGGGCAGAATGATGTTCATGTGCTTGTGCCTGGAAGATCTGAGTGACACACAGCAGCATTATCCGAGGGGAAAGGTGAAGTGCAGCTGAAGCGTTTCCATGCAGTTTGAGCTGTACTGGCACGTTGATGCCTGGAGCTGTCTCGCCGCTACAGCTCCTGTTGGAAACCAAGGGATGCGACAGCACCTGAGAGCCCTGTCACAGGCGGCAAGCAGCTGTGGTGGAGGCACGGGGTCTGCAAGTGTGTCCCAGCTCTGGCAGCACAAAGCCCAGTGCTTATTACTTCCTGCTTCTTCAGACTCACCTTGGGGGAGTTTCTGCTTGAAGCAAGAGAGGCTGCCATGTCGTGACTTGCACAAGCCCACCGCTGTGGTGGTGATTGCAGAGAGAGGTGGTTCCCTCTCCTTGTCATGCCCTCTCAGTGCCTGCGTGGCAGGGGAGTGAGCTAGGGGAATAAATGACCCTTGCTGTTCTGGGGCTTGGACTGCATGACCAGCATGCTGGCATTAAACCCGAGCTTAAATGCAGGGAGAAGTTGCAAACTGATGGACACACTGGCTCTGGTGTCCCCTTGGAGTGACCTAGGACAGGGAGCTGGGACAGTTGGCTGGGGATGTTGTGGGGATCTTACACATGTTGGCTCAGTGTCCAGGAAGATGCCTGGCCCGGCAGGCTCTACCGGTGGCCTGTGGCTCTGGCACTGACTGGTCACCTGGAGAAATGAATAATCTCCTACCTTGTGCCAGCCACCTCTGATCTCCCTCTATCTTCTTTGCATACCTGGAAAGGGGTTTTCCTTATGACCTCTTAAATGGACTGACTGCGTGTTTGCCTACCCTTAGGGTTTGCTCTGGGGACACAATAAACAATATCCTTTCAACGCTATTTTTTAAAAATCTGTTTCTCCAAACCACAGTTTTCTCTCCCAGTATGGTCAAAACTGTGAGGCTTGTGTTTTCCTCCCCCTACAGTGGGATTAATGAAGCTATTACTGTGCTGATGGTGAAGGTGGGTATCATGACTGAACTTCAATGAGGTTAAAATGAAGGCACAGTTGCAGGCTCCACTTTGGAGGTACATGGCAATCATCTGTAGTGCCCACCTTGCTGGAGTAAACCAGGAAGCAGGTAGCTAAACCTAATGGATCTGATCCTCCATGCAGATATCCTGCTAGGTACAGAGGGATTGCAGACCTATATTCAATGCTTCTAAGCTATTATGAAGTTACGTCAGGAAGATGTGGGGCTCAGGACGAAAAAAGGAGGGTGAAGAGGAAATCATGGAGCATGCCAGCCAGCTCCCATGGCTCCCAGCACAGCCCTGTCTCTGCACTGATGGATGACCAGGTGACAGACCTTTTGGGTGCATTGACTCTTGAAGCCAGCAAGTGCACATGGGCTCTGTCACCATCCATAGGTTTGCCTGGGGAGGGGATGAAGCCATTTGCCTGAAATACAACCTACTGGGAAGTCAAAACCTCCTATCTCACAGCTCCTGGGGCAGAGGAGTGCAGTTGGCACAAATTTGGGGCTCAGTTTGGTGGATACTATTAACCCTTCAAGCCTTTATAACCATCCCCTGTGGCACATCTGCAGGGCTTTAATTGTCAGAGACTAAGTGGGCAAGGCTGGAGAGCACAGGCAGGAGAGCAGGTAACTCTCAGAGCTGGAGACAGTTTTGATTTTGTTAAGACATTTTTTCATTAAACAATTTATGGGTCATGGTGTAAATTTCCATGTGTACACAAAAAAACCCCCACAACCTACCCAAACCACAAACAATATCAAAAAAACAAAGTAGTTTGCTTGTCCCCATTTCTGGGCTGCTGAAAAGCTGAAAATGTTTTAATAAAACCTTTCCTGTCAGCAGCAGCAGTGACAGAATGAGGTGTGGATTCAGGAAACAAGGTATTTCACTGAAAGCAAAAATAGTGGTTCAGGTAACAATGTTCTTCTGAGTTTTGAGGTAAGATACTTTTGGTCAAAGTGTTGGTTATTTTATTTTTTATTTATTTTCTTTTTACATGAAACCCTTAACGGGAGTACTAACCTCCCTGCCTCTTCTACCCCCTCTCTCTGCCTCCATCCTGCCACTGACAAACCACCAGCCCCTAGACCCTGGGCTGATAAATCTGTGGAGCCTTAACATCCCATCCATCTCCATCAGCCCGAGCTCACGCACGTCTGCCCAGGCATTTCTCCTCCTCCAGGGCTGCAGCCCAGGCTGCGGATGATGCGGGAGGAGGGAGAGCATTCCGCGGTCACCTCCCCCGTGGCTCTGGCTCGGGTACCATGTGCGGGTGAGCTGGGGAGGCTGGTTGCCATAGCGACCGCTGCTAAAATGCTCCCCCTCCTCGCTCCGAGATGCAGTTGGTTGCAGACGGTTCCTCCTTGTGTGTAAGGGGGAGGCCGGCGATGGGGTGCCCTGGGGAGACTGGAGCGGGGCTGACGCTGCCGGGGAGGCGATGGGGGAAGCCCCCGGGAGCCCCGGTGGGCAATAAGGCCGCGGTACTGGATCCGTGTCCTCCCCACCGCCCGCCACGGCTGCTCCCGCTATCCCTCCCTCCCTCCCAGCCTGCCTCCCGCCCATCCGCGACTGTCGCCTCTCGCTGTCACCCAGCTCTCCCGGAGCCGGGTCCCTTCTCCCTGGCATTGCCTGACCGGGAAAGGCGCCTGACTCATCCCGGCCGGGCCCCGGCAGATGCCAGAAGGAGCAGCCCCATCCCGTTGCCCTGCGCCCGTGGAAGGAGGTAGGTGGCAGGTGTCAGGAAGTAGGTGGCAAGTGGCAGGGCAGGTAGCGGGTGGTTGTCGGGAATGTGGTGCATGGGAGCGATGTCATGTCTGGGTCCCCGGTCATCAGCACCTCCTTGCTTCAAGCTGCAACCTGCCCAGTCCTGAGGGAATCTTCTGTGGTCGTGTTGAGCACGGGGCTGGTAACACTGCAGCCTGGGTTGTGCTCCCAGCCATGCAGAGGGGAGGGTTTTGTACCCAAAGTCACCTGTGTCTTGGCACCCTGCTCCCAGCTTCTCCCAAGCAGTTTTTGCTCTGCCATTTGCAGGGAGCCCGGGGTTCCCATCACAAGTGTACCCACGGCACCTTGGAGGGTAACCGAGGTGGCATGGGGGATCCAGGGGTGACATTGAAGGTGAGCAGCTGGAGTGACACGTGTAACATGGATTTATAAAGGGTCAGTCAGCTTACCTATATGAGACACTCTTTCAGATGAAAGACCAAAGACTCTGTTGTGACTTTAGGGAGATGTGGATGCCCCACAGCAAAATGGGATGCTGAGATCAGCATCAGGATGCTGAGGTCCAGCAAGGGTTAAGGCACATTTAGTCTCTGCAGAATTGCTCCAAAAAGCTGATGTCTTTGAATGGAACTACCTCTTTTCAGCATTTGCAGGCAAAATCTGCTCACCCACCTGACAAAAGCAAGTTACTTCACCAGGCCAGCCCTGCAGAGGCTGAGGGGTGTTCTGACACCTTGTCCAGCACTCAGCTTGGCCATGGCAAGGACCCTTCATTGCGGGGGCAGGGATGGGTGAGCAGTGTGGGGCCGCAGCATGAGGTGAGGGCTGCATAGCAAGTAGACAGAAGAATAGGTTGCTGGCAAGGAGCTGGGAAATGCTGGCTCTGCCAGTAATGGAGGGAGGATGAACTGGGAAGTCTGTAGGGCTGCTTCTTATTCTGTTGCTTTTTTGGATGGCAGCTTCACTCCCATGTCTTGCAAGCAGATGATCAGGGAAGGAAATGAGGCTATTGGCTTTCCACCTGACACCCCAGGGGTTCCGAGCCAAAGCCACCTTCCCAGGGTCCCTAACCCTACCCATTGCTGTTGCCAGCTGGAGATGAGTATCAACAGCTGAGGCACCTCTGGAGAAGCGGTTTGCAGCAGCCTTGGCCCCCTGGGCTGTTTGCAGCAGCAGCTGGGGATGCAGGAGGTGTGAGGGAGCTAATTCTGCAGAGCATGTAGGAAAGCTGTGCTGAGGGGCTTCTGGCCAAACACGGAGCTCAGACCTGGCTCCTTTTGAGGAATTTCCTCCCTCATCCTTTAGGATGAGCTGAGTGAGGGAAGTCCCACTTCTCCCCACAACGTCTGTGATGTTGTTGCAAGCTGTGGTGGGAGCTTTCTCCACTGGTTACTTACCTGAGGAAGGCAGAGGCAGCCAGGAAGAAGCAGGAGCAGCACTCAGACTGCCCCTTTGCTCTGGTCAAATGGTGGCCAGTGCTGAGCCTTCCACTCCTGTCACACTTGATTAGGTGGAGCAAGGTCCTGCCAAAAGGGAGATGTGAATCACTGAGAGAGAGACAGAAAAAGTTTTCCAGAAATTTAGTTCTGTATAGTTCTGGTAGTGGCAGTACCACATGTAGCAAAACTTAGGACTGCTGAAAATCAAAGAACACAGTAGAAGGAGGCAAAATCCAGTGAGGTCCCCCCTGTCATGCAAGGAGAACAGATAAATATTTACATCCATGCCAATCAGTGGGAGGAAATCAGGCATTTTCTCCAGAGCTGGTAGTTTCTTGCTTATGGTAATAAGAATTGCAGCTTGTTTCAGATCTAATCCTGTGACAAAAAAGGTGTCATTCAGAGGGTAAAGATGAACCTCACTTTTCCTGTTACAGGCCTTCCTGTTGCAAGAGATGTCCAGCAAATACATGGGGCTGGGTACACTGGAAACAACTGATGGCTGTGACATAAAAAAAAAAAAAGAAAAATCCCCAGCCCTCACTGTGGGAGAAGGCATCAGCGTTACGGGGCAGGAGCAGTGAAGAGTATAAAGATACTCAGAGCTCTCCCCAGCCTCCCCTTATCTCCCCCACGCTAGGTAGGTAGGCACACATGGTTGTTGACAGAGAGGTGACTTGGGAGACAGTTGCAGGTGACAGCTTTCAGCTGTCTGGAAAAGCAAGAGTTTGACATGGGTGCAGCTCTGCCCTTACTTTGTCCCAACTGAAGTCAAGGGGCACTTTATCACTCCCACTGAGTGGTGAAGGTTACAGAAAGCCTCCCTTAAGGACAGCAATTTTATGCCTGAGTCCGGGACCATTATGATTTCCAAAGTCCTGGTTTAATCCACCAAAACCTGTAACAAGTAGCACATTCACAGTACAAAACCAAGCAGCCCTGGTGCCCAGGGAGGCTTTAGCTGTGCTTTTTGGGGAGTAAGCTTCTCATTCACCTTTTCTGTCCCTGCACAACTCACACCTTGGCAGGTGTTTTGGTAAGAGCAAGTAGCAGGGAGTTGGAGAAGTTGGGCACTTCTAGAGTTGCAATGTGGGTTGCTCCCTCCCTCCCAAAGTACAAGAATAAAGGATGGGCACAAACATGATGTCATTACAGATTTTAAATGGCCCCAAGTCAGGGTGCATGACATGAGCACAGCAGCAGCAGAGTCATAATCGTGGGGAGAGTGTACCAGAGCACCAGCAGGGTCGGGGCTGGGACCCCATCCATCCACCCCTCCAGAAATCTTCAGCCCTGACAGCTGGACAAGGAAATGTTTTTCTCCTTCCTACTTGCTCATTTTTTGCACGGGGTCAACAGCGATCATGCAGTGTGTTGTTTTGTGTTCCCCAGGGCAACGCTGCTCCAGACTCACCTCGCTCCTGGGTGGTGAGGAGATCTTGGCAAGGCAGATCGGCTGCTCCTGGTAAGTGTATCCTGCTGCTCTGTGGCTGAAGTGGTGGAAGAATCCGCGCTCTGCTCACGGACTGGTGCTGAACCAAGCACTGCAAGGTCCCTGAGCCCAGGCAAAGCAGGATACTAAATAGGGATGCAGCAAGGGAGGGCTCAGTCCCAAGCCATACCAGCTCAGACTGGGAATCTAAAGGGGTCATGGAGAGTCAGGAGAAGCAGATTTTCCCTCAAGCAGGAGATGAGAAGCAGCTGCCCACTTTTAATCACTGGCAGAAGGGCTGGGGGCATGCAGGCTCAACCACCTCTATGTGGCAGGAGCAGGACTCCCTCTCTGTGAGGCGGTCCCAGCAATGATCCCAAAAGCATTGACGTCTCCTAATGGATGAGGTCCCTTGGTGTGCAACCGAGCATGAACTGGGTGCAGCAGGGCTGCGAGGAGGGTTGCAGGGAGGCTGTGCACTCCTGATGAGGCAGATGTCTTGTGATGAATCTTTGTGGAGGTGTTTTTTTGGGTGCTCTCACTGTATGAGCTTTCTCTCTTTTTCTCTGGCAGCCATGCCCCACTTCTTGGATTGGTTTGTACCCGTGTATCTGATGATCTCCATTCTTATCCTGGTGGGCTTTGGAGCTTGCATCTACTACTTTGAGCCAGGACTCCAGGAAGCCCATAAGTGGCGAACACAGAGGCCGATCATGGAACGAGACCTTCGGAAGACACTGATGATTCGGGACAACCTGGCTTTTGGAGTGCCTGAGGTCTGACAAGCTGCCCATCGCATCCAGAGGAGTTTCTACTGGATGGGCAGCAGATCACAAGCCTCAGTAGGGATGACAGTCCTGGTGCAAGCGGGGCTGGTGATCACTTTGCTCTTTGCTGATCTGGGTCTTGTACTCATCACTCACCATTCTGCCCCTTTGCTTCTTAGTCAAGGTTTGTGTGGCACTGTAGACTTGGGTTTCCCATGTGCTCACAGGTCTTCACCCAGCCAAAGACTTCTGCTCCTCCCCATGGCCAAGACTGATGAACCCTTGTTAGTCACTTGAGTTTGAGCTGTCTGGCATCTCAACACAACCTTCAGTAGGAAAGGTCTCAGCAGGGTACCAGTCTTGCAAAGGGATACAGAACCTTTTACTCCTATTCACGAAGTTAAATCAAACCCATTTTGTTTAAGTCCAGGGGGTATTTTGGGGGAAGTAAATGGGATTTCAACACAGATCATTACTTCAGTTGAGCTCTTCACAGCACCCATCCTTGGTGCTGGGATAGTAAGCTCTGTGTAGTAAGCTGAAGCTCTGTGTAGAGAGGCCAAGGGCTCAGTGAGCCCCAGAGACTGACTGCCTTTACCACTGCTAAAGGCACACCACTTCTGTTTCTGTTTGGGAGGTGGAGAACATTCATCCATCCATCCATCCATCCCAGATGCACCACATTCAGATTAAAGGTCTTTACTAAAGAGATTTATCCAAGTCCTGTGTCAAGTTGAGAATATTCTGCATCTCTCCATGAAGGGGTGCTGCCAGATTTATCATATAAGCTTCTCCTGATCTGCCTGACCTTCTGCTCCTCTGTCGCAGAGTGAGATGGGATAGTCTGGGAGGCATCTCGCACTTGGTCTCCTGTGCTCCAGAGCCCTATGGCATAGATAGGCTCTCCCTTAACTGTCATCCCAAAAAAGCTGTGAATCATCTCCTGTATTTCACTGCATGTGTTTGAGAATGCCACTGAGCCTGGCATCTGCATGGGCCCATTGTACCACCTCTGCTTTCTGGACCCAAGCTGTATAGTGTGAGTCTGGCAGAAAATCCCATGTTTATGGACTTCCTACACTGTTCTTGGCCCAATTGGCCACCAAAATGCTGTATGAAGTTGTGACACTAGAGCTAAGAGGGACATGCACACCTTCTCCCTCCCTGCCAGCCCAGTGAATTGCTCAGTGTGCACAGGGAGGTTTGGAAGAGCTCTGAACCTGTGGCAGGAGGTTGTGTTACCTCTCCTCCCATCCCAACACCCACCCTCTGGGTGCAGTAGGTGCAGCAGTGTTACCTATGAACGCTCTGACAACAGAGGGGTCCTGTGTGCCCCACTCCTGAATATCCCAGGTATGTTAGCCAGTGCAACAACCTCATGTGCACATCTGTGTATCCTGTGCCATCACCTGGGCCAGCCAGTATCTTGGCAACTCACATCTCCAGTGTCGTCCATTGTGACAGCTCTGTTCTCCTTTTGGCAGTAGGAGTTCCTCAGGCCAGCTACCCAAATCTTCCACAGCTCCTGGATGGTTCGTGTCACTCAGCTTCACTTGTGAATCCGTCAGTGTCAGTTTTGTCCTCCATTCCCAAAGAAAGGAGAAGAGTTCATTGGGTTGGTTAGAGTGAGTGATGTGGGGAAATGCAGTGATTGGGATTACTTCTGTGCCCAAAGTTTCGCTTGCCCTGGCAAGCAAAGGCTCAAAGCCCAGGTGTGTCCTGAAACTTCGTCATTCTCTGGGGATGAAAGTTAATTTTTAGCTCTAAGGAATAGGTCAGGACATTCTACAAATATCCTGGGTTTTCCTGGAATATTTCATACACCAGATTGGAAATGCATTACCATTCTCTTCCACATCAGAACCAGGCACACTGTCAGGAGCTTTCTGGTTCTGTTTCAGAGAGAGAACAAGTCAAGAGTCCTTTCATTCAGCCAAATAACAGTGACTGTGATGCAAGTACCCTAACTGAGGAGTCTCACTCGTCAGGGAAATGCAGTGAGTGGGATTACTCCTGTGCCTAAAGTTACACTCGCTCTGGCAAGCAAAGACTCAAAGAGCAGGTGCAGCTTGAAACAGGTACATTTTTGTGCCTTGCTTACTTGGGGCTGTGAAAGGGAAATGCCACGGGGTTGGGCTGCGTGGTTTGACGTGCCACCCTTGGCTGCATGGCTCACATCCCCTGCCCTCTGGCACATCACAGCCATATTTCCAAGCACCAGCTTTTGACTCCCTCATAGACTCCCTCAGACTGCCCTGCAAACAGACACAGCTGAGCTGAAGGGTAGCAGTTAAAACCTCTATGCTGGAACTGAGGGGCTTGGAGCGATCAGGGACAAGTTGAACCACCCCTGTGGGAAGGGGAGCCTGCACCCACAGGGATTCCCTCTCCCCTCCTCCCTGTCTTCCTCTGCGTGCTGTCCTACCTGTTTTCACTTCCAATCTGCCCACAACTTGATATAGAAATTGAGCAAAAGAAGACAACAAGCAGATGGGAGATGGACTAGAGAGAAAATAATTATTCATCTCCTCTGGTTTGTGTTTTGCATTGTTTACTGATGCATTCAACATTAGGCCAGGTGTTTTTCATGGCTATGAAAGACTTTATGGCCAGTAGTATCAAGCCCTCCCCAGTGGAATAAAAGTGTGTGACAAACTGTGTGGTTGGCGCTTTATTTTCCTGTTGTTCCCCCTGGGAGCTGCCTCCCTCCAGCTCTGGACAGGCAGCAAAGGACCAGTCCACAGTGAGGTTTCCTTTACAGCAGGGTAGATCTTCATCTGCCTGGTTCCTGTGCCAGCTACTGCTGAGCTACCTGGGAATAATTAAGCCAAAGGCAAATGCTGCCTGAAATCTGAGACTGTTTCTCCTCCGTGGGACCTGTACAGAGAGACCTCAGGGGAGAGGGAAATAGTCACAGATACTGAACTGAAACACTTAAAACATCAGAGAAGATACTTAGTGCTGGAAATACTACACAGTATCAGGTTGGTCTTTTCCACCTTTTTTGTCTCTTTGCCCTTAAAGAAGCAGAGAACTCAAACTGCCTTGAGCTCTGCTTTCCACCAGCATTCCCCACGGCTTGCTGTGGGTCACTGGATGGTGATTCCCCTTTCACTTCTCTCAGCCCTGGACACCCAAAGGCAGGCAAGTGTCTCCCCTGCCATGCTGAGGGTGCTATGGGTGTCCATCTCTCTATTTTTTTGCTCCCACTTGCCCACTAAACCATGTTTGTTCTCATTCCATCCCACCAAAACAGCTTTCTCCTTTCTTCCTTGTGTTGCCCTTCAAAGTCTTTTATAGTAAGGAAGGTGTAGAGTAGCAAGCTGATCCCTGCCATAGGTGTTCTCTTGACACTGAAAATGCCCCAAAGCTAGCAAAATTAAGAAACAATAAGAATAATGAAGAAGAAAAAGAAAATTGGAATAAGGGAAGAAACATCAACCTGGATGAACATCCGGCGAGTGACCACTGAAATTCCAAAGTGGGATATAAATTGTTTCATTAGACTATGCCATTTGAGAGGAAAATAATTGACAGGAAGGGAAAAAATTTCAAATAATCAGAAAATTTAATTTTTTTTTTTTTTTTTTAAACTGTACCTGCTGTGCTAGGGAGCAGGCAGCACAGGGCTCACCTGACAGGTGTGCACTGCTATTCCACCTTCCCTCATGGGTCCAGGGCAGGGGGTCATGGTGTGGGGCTGCCCAGGGTGTGGGGCTGTTGGTGATGGAGTTCAGGAAGGTGCTGGGACAGTGGCAGTAGCAGTCACAGCACCCAGCGTGGGAGCATGCCATGCAGGCCACAAGGGCCCCATTGTCACAGCTGGAGGCGGGCTGGCTGACTGGACAGGGCTGGAGGTGGGAGCTCAAGTACGTGGATGACGGCAGCTCCAGGGAAGTCTGCACCCCGAGACACCACGCCCTGGGTGTCTCAGGGGGAAGACCTGGGCTCCCCAGCCCAATCTGGCACTACCGGCTCCCTGCTCTCACACCTCTGCTTCCAGCCTGCTGCTGACTGCTATGGAGGAGGAGATCGCCCTTCATCGCAGCTGTCTGCCTGCCCCAGGCAGCCCCACCAGCCCCAGCCGCATCCCGGGCCCCCCACGGCACTGGGAGAGCCCCCTTGGTGCCGCTGCCTCCACAAAGAGGAGCTGCCTCTCCGTCACCCTGCGCCGGGCTGGTGGGGGTGGCAGGGGGCCCCCTTGGGAGCGGCTACGGGGCCTTGCCCCTGTCACCCCCATCCCCCCTCGCCCCCGGCCCATGGCGGCTGAGGGGCCCCAGCGACGTGGCAGCTCTGGAGGGGCTGAGGCCACCATGGTGGTGAAGATGGGGGTGTCCTGTGCCACACCACGCTCCGGTGGGTCTTTGCTGACGGGATGGGCTGGGCATGGGGGAGGGAGGCACCAAGGGGTCCCTTGGCATGGAGCCCAGCATGGGGCAGGACCCTTAGTAGAGGTGGGATGATGTGGGGGAGGATGTGCACTTCCTCCCCGGGAGTGATTTCCCCTTGACCCACAGTGGGAGCATGGGTGGGCAATGGCAGGTGGGAGGAGAGCCCGTGAGTTTGTGAGCCTGGCACCCAGCAGGGAAACAGGTAGCTGTGGTCACCATGTCAGGAGATGTGAGTGCCAGGATGCCTGTCCATCTGTCTGGGGGCAGCCAGCCTGTCAACAGCTCAGACTAGCCTGGGTAACTGCTGATGGTGGTTTCTAAATGTTCTAAACATTACAGTAATCTGCAGCAGGTGTAGTTTCCTTTTTGCCCCAGAGGGCTGCAAAAATAGGCCCTCAAAACCCTTGCTGAGTCTGCCAGGTATCCAACAGCCTGGCCTCCACCCAGGGAGCTGCCTCATGGTGGAAGGACACATGGGGACAGCCCTAAAAGGGTACTGCTGTCATCCCACCAAGTGGAGGGTCAGAGCATTCCCAGATGTTGGTGCCCCAGCACAGCATGGCAGGGACACACAAATGTAGGAGAAGGAAAAGCACAGGGGGGAAAGGGCATCCCCATCCAAAGGTGCAAGCAGCCAGAGGCATCTGCACAGCTCTCCAGGCACAGGCACATCCACTGGACAGGTGGGCATCGCCAGGCACATATGCCTGCCAGGGCACACAGGGATGTGATCTGTGTCCCCCAGTATGGCCCAAGGGGGATGACTGCTCCCTGCTTCCCGCCTGCATACACACACAGGCATGCCTGCATGCACACATGTATGTACACACATGTGCACAGAGGGGACAGCGCCGGCTCTGCCTCTGCACCATGGGCTGGCAGCCAGGAATCATGGTGCCGAAGGAGAAAAGGTTTCTCAGACCTCCACAAGCAGAGCTGAAGGGCAGATCGCATTTGATGAACCAAAACATTCCCAATTTCCTCCCTCCAGGAAAGCAGAAGGAGACCTTGCAATCCCATGAACCAAAAAACTACCTAGGGGCAAAGAGCGTCTTTCCTCAGCCCTGCTGGAGCTAAGCTTTGAAGGGTTAAATATGCCCCTCCCTAAACAAGCAGAGATGCTGCAAACGTTGAGGAATTGGGAGGGAAAGGGGCAAGAAGAGGCCTGTGTGGTGTGGGTGTGCAAGGGGGGCCCTCCGGGACATATGGGGGGCCCATCAGCAGTGGCCCCTCCAGCCCCGCAGCCATGCTCCTCCCCAAGGCAGGGAGGCTGGCAGGGGCCTGGGATGGAGTCGGGGGGCCTGGGATGGAGCCGGGGGAGGGTGCGCGGGGGGGAGATTTTGCGGAGATGTTTAATATTCAGGTCACATGACGATGGCAGCAGGAGCAGCACCAGCATCCCCGCTCTGCTGAAATAGCCACTGGAGAAGGAAGGGAAGGAGAGGGGGGGGAGAAGAGGACACGGGGAAGAAAGAGAAAGGTAAAAGCAAGCAGAGCCTTATAGCCCACCGTACTACTTCATCAGCATCAGGCTAGAAAAGTGGGGGGGAGATCCACCCCTTTGCGAGAGGATTCGGAGACAAAGGAAGCTTCATGTTCAAAGGTAGGATGCTCCGGGCTTGGCAGGGCTGGGCAGCGCCAGAGGGACGCCGCTGGGGCTTTTTGTGCGGGCACCCTCCGCGGTGCCCCCTCGCTTCCCAGCTCTGGGCACGGGGGAAGGATAATCCCGAAGGGCAGCAGGGCAAATCGACCCTGGCTTTGACTTTCCTCTGTCTTTTTCCTTTTGGTGGCAGCAGCCTCGTATGGAGGAGAAGGAGCAGGGCTGGTTGTAGTGCTGATGAGGAGTAGCTGGCGCCAGGCGCTGCTCTGAAAGAAACAGATAATCCCAGCTGGTCCAGGGCTGGGGAAAGCCCACAAGCTGCTCGGCTCCTGGCTTGTCCCTTGCCAGTGACAGGCAGTCGCTGCGGGGGCAAACGGGGGTGTCCTGTGCTGCTCCCTGGGCATCTGCGCAGGAGCCAGCGGGTATGAGGGCAGGGGGACAGGCAGCTGCGGTGGTGCGGGTACCCCGGTCCGGGGTTGCTTAGCATCCTCTCTCCCGCGCCGCCCAGGTGTGAGCTGGGCCATGGGGTAAGGATTGCACGGCTGGAGAGCGGCACCGAGAGTACGGCTGGGGCTGCGGCGGCTGGGCTGGGGATGTGCCCAGTCCCTTCACCTCCAGCTTCTGCATCTCCGGAGAGGCTTCGGCACACACTGCCCTAGATTTCACTGCAGCCGGGCTCCTACCCAAGCCCTTTGCAGAGTGCTGAGGGGAAGGAAGGTTGCTGCTGGGAAGGCTGTGGCAGCCCAGAGGATTGATCTTCAAGCCAGGCAAAAAGATCTGGTAAGAAGAATGGCTCTGTTCTGTACCCTGAGGTCAGGCAGTGCATCCGGCCATCACGGCTCAGCCACTGCCCTGCACAGCGGAAAGAAGTGCGCTGGGGTCATTATGGAAACTGAGGGGGAAAGGTATTTTTCCAGTGGAGAGATGCTCAGTCCAGAACCTCTGCAGATCTGAAGCAAGGATCAGATCCTGATCCCTGCTAGCTCCAGGGAGGCTGTGCTACAGAAACAGCTGCTTGCTTTGCTTCGTAGAGACCTGCACTACCAGCTGAGGGCCCACTCCTGGCAGCCAACTGTTCCATGTCTACAGGTAGTGGAACTGCGGGTCCAGGGCCACATGGGTGGAAGGGTCTGGGGTGAGATGCGTGTGTGGATCACTCCTTCCAGCCAGAGCAGGACAACCTTGTGCCACATGGGAGCAGAGCTGCTGCGAAGCCGTCCATGTTACGTGGGGGTTAAATAGCTTTTCTTTGCTGGAAGCTGGCTTGTGCTGAGCACTGTTTGCAGCCCTCCCTCCCTCTTGCCACTCAGACAAAGGATGGAAAGGCAGGGGGAGGGGATGCGACTGTATCTGGGTTATCAGAACACAATAGATGTTAGTCCCCACTACCTGAGCCCCTAAGGGACCTGTAGGGCCACCTCTGTCCCCAGACAGCTGCTGAGAACGCCTGAGGTAGGCATGAAGAGTGAGCTACTGTAGTGGTGTCTGCTACTGGCCACGTATGCTGGCCTTCCAGGGAGAGGTTTTGGGGTGGATCATGGGCGTCAGAAGCAGGAGCTAGCTGGGACTGTGGGGACCTTTCTGGGCAATCGTTGTGCTTCTGGTCCTGCCTGTCCTGGCTCCAATGCTGCACTTCGCCTCTCCTTGCTCCAGAACTGAGTGGAGCATCTCCGGTGAGCCAGATAATATTCCCCAACAGTCCAGTCCAGCCCAGGCCACCCCTACCACATCTGGGCAGCAGGGGTACCACCAGCAACCACCCTCTTAAATGAGCTTCTGTTAGCATGTAGAACAAAGCAGCAAAGAAAAGGGGGGCCCTGCGAGCAGTGGATGTAAGTGGTTAACCTTGGCTACCCCTCTGTTCATTGTCAGCTGTACTGGCTGAAGTGCCCTATCATTACAGGGGACAGCTGGAAGGGCTGTGGGATGTGCCCAGGACATGTAATGCCACCCTTCGAACAGCCACCCAGAGCGCTCAGGAGGCTTCCTAGCAGCATTAGCTTTAATGCACGTAAAACAGCCACTCCCAGGAGAGCAGGCAGGCACGTTTCTTGTCTCAGGGTGCATCTTATGGCTCTGGTCCCCGTTTTGCACACCCTGACCTCCCTAGCAGGCTGTTCCTCAGTTGGCTCCTTGGATTCACCTGTGAGAATCAAGAGGTGGAAAATCATGTGCGGAAAGCTGAACCCCCGGGCAATCTCTGCAAAATGGGGGCTTCCCCACCTGAGGCCAAATAGGAAGGCACTCCACACAGAGAGGAAGGCAAGTGACGAAGAGGATAAAGGGAGGTTGCTTACCCTGACACCTTGAATGTCCAGATATAAAATCCAGGAAATATGTTTAAGGAGACTTCTGGAGATCTTTTCTCCTGGTTTCAGGGTTTTCTATAGCTGCTCAGGAACCTGACTCTGAAATATCTGGCTCCAGCTGTGAAGGGATGGCCACATATCATGATGTCCACAGCAGTCAGCAACATCTGTCAGCTCTGTGCAAAGCTTCCCTTGGTGAGATTGAGGGATGAATTTTGAACCTCTTAATGAGCCTTGAGGCTACCAGCAGCTTCCCTACTTCCTTATCCTTCCTATGCAAGAATGAAGGGTGGAAGGAATAAAGGAGAGAGCAACAGATTCCCTGAGGACAAGCTACTACCCAGGCAGCAAAGGGGTCACAGCCCATATGGCCCAGGTCCTGCACCCATCCCATGCAGCTCGTCAGCTGGGCTTTCTTCTCACAGCTACCTCTTCCCTGTATCTCTCCAGGGTTTATTTGGCCCCACTTACTGCAGCAGCCAAGTGTCTCACTGGCCACAGTTCCCTGTCCCACATGCCCTCTTCATCACCTGTCTCTCTCTTCTCCCTCTCTTTGGGGTAGGTGGGAATCCAGCAGGGCTGTGTGGGGTTTGTACTGGAGGATGCTGCAGCAGGATGAGGGACATGGCACAGCCATGAGACCACGATACAGGTGGTTTGGGGCAGCCTGGGAGAGGACGAGTGAAGGGCAGTCTGCAGGAGAGCTGGCTGGCCTGGCCCCCTGTGCTGTACGAAAGATCTGGGTTTTCCTGGCTGGCACCAGCTTTGACAAAGCTGGAAAAAGACAACAGGAGCCTCAGGGTGGGCTTCGTCAGCAAGAAAGGCACAGACTAGTTGTGATGGGTGTAAGAGAGGATTGCAGCTGAGAAGCACTCAGCTCTGCAGGCTGCCTCCTCCAGCAGCTGCCTGGCAGTGTGAGGTGCTCCAAATTGCCAGCCTGGCTCAAGTCAACGGTCCATCTTGTGCTGTGGTCCCCTCAGGGTGCTGCTCACTGCTTCAGGAGAGGATGATGATAGCTCAAGGTGCCCTTGCTTGGTGGGGGAGAGCAGGAGGGGGACCATCCTCCTGCTGACCTCTTCTGTGTGGGCAAGGTGGAACAGAGCTGGTACAAGAGCCTTCAGATGTTACCCACAGTGCTGTGCAGGAGTGGCTGTGCTACCATCCTCTCATACAGAGGAAAGATCCCTTCTCCCAGTTTAAAATCAAAGACTTCCCAAGCAGTTAAAAGAAGCTGGGTGGAGGCACCCTTCTCCCCAGCGAGGGTGCTCCTTCCACAAGGTTTTTCCTTAGCACATGATAGTGGGATATTACAGCTTATATAAAATATAAAATCTTCACCACACAGAGCAGCCCTGTGTCTGCACAGAAGTGCTGATGTGGGAATGCCAGGCAGGGTCCCCAGCCAGCCATGGAGCGTGCTGCAGCCCAACTCTGTCCTTGAACAAAATCTCTCTGATCTCTCTCCAACCTGTCTCTGCCTGGCCTGGCTGAGCTGTCACAGGGACTGTGGATTGGTGCCATCAGTGTCCAGAGCCTGATGATCTCTGAGTCATTTTCCTTGCCAAGAGGGGCATGTATCACCCACCAAATGGCAGTCGCCTGCCTGGCTGCTCATGTCTTTCTCTGCAGCCAGTGGATTCTGCTGAAATGATGGAAAGGGATAATTTATTGTGAGATACTTAGACTGAAGTAGCATCTAAAACAAATGGAGTACTTACCAAGCAAAAACACACGCTGTCACTGTCCTGGAAAAATAAGCATTTAATAAGACAAAGCATGAGGACGTCAAGTAATTAGAGAGGGAGAGGCTCTAGTTTGCAGCTGGATTGTATATGCAAGGTATTTGATTCCCATCCCTTTCATCTTCCTTTCTAGATTCATCCCTCACGCCTCCCTTCCCCACCAATTACAGCTTTTCTTCAATGCCCGGTCCTCTTCCAACCTCTGGCTTCCTCCCAGTGGCAGGGAGCTGCTCACTAATGAGACAAGAGATGAAGATAAATGGGGAAGCCTGCCCTAAGCAATGTGTGCCCTCACCCGAAAAAGAGTCAGGGAGGCTAGAAAGCTCTCAGGGCCTTTCTTTTTGCCTGTTTGTTTTACATGGAAGAAGTGAGGAGGGAGAGGTGAGGAAGGAAAGATGCAGATAATAATTTTTGATCATGATGATTAGTTTGTGGGTGGGAGGTAAGCACAGAGATTATGGCCATACTTTCACTTCCACCACTGCCTTCCTCTGAGGAGCTCAGCCTGCACAGCACCAGCATGGTCAGTAAAGCATCTGCCCCTGGCAAGGGCCAAGCTTGCAGGTCCTCACAGTACGTCCCAAACTATGTTTCAATGCCAGGACTTGGCACACGACAATTTTTGAAAGTCTGTTCCATCACAAATTTCATGGTAAACTTGGAGTGGCAGAACACTGGTGATTCTGTGGAGAACTGAGAGACAAAAATGAGGAGACACACACAGAGCTTTGGGCACCTGATTATCAGCCCAGCCAGGTTCACTGAGTCTGCTCCTGCTGTTTGGAAGTAGCCATCAATGCATGCTCAATGAAGCCCACTTCACCTCCTTGTCTGGAGTGGTGCATAGAAGTAGATGTTCCTCCATGAAGAGCCTTACTGCTAAAATCTTGCCATTCAGTCCTCCTCAGTAGGCTGTGAAATTGATCAAAGTTTCCCTCAGCCCCTGTGACAGGTCAGCAGGGAGGTTGTTTTAAACCTCGTTGACTATTTTTGAACCTTTCTTCCTGTGCAGGACCAGTGGAGACCAAAAACGAAGCAGCCATGTCTGAGCTGGTACCAGAGCCACGACAAAAACCAGTCGTGCCGATGAAACCCGTGGGCATCAATGCCAGCTTGCTGGGCTACATCGGTATTGACACCATCATTGAGCAGATGCGCAAGAAAACCATGAAGACGGGTTTTGACTTCAACATCATGGTTGTAGGTAGGCAGGGACCAACGGAGGAACTGGGAACCATGGCCAGGGACTGTCCTCTGAGGCCAGGTGGGAGAGCAAGCCCTGTGGGGAGGGCACGAGGGAGCAGACAGCACTTGCTCACTTGCTCTGAGGGAAAGGAGAGCCTGCACAAGGCAAGGAGACACCTATAGCCCTTTCCCCTGCCAGCCTGGTTCCATCCCCTGGGCCTGCTGTCATCACCAGGCTGTGGCAAATGTCACAAGGTTCCTCTCTGCAATCCTCAGGTCAGAGCGGACTGGGAAAATCAACGTTGGTGAACACACTCTTCAAATCCCAGGTGAGCCGCAAATCTTCAGGCTGGAACCGGGAGGAGAAGATCCCCAAGACAGTGGAGATCAAAGCCATTGGGCATGGTAAGAGCCAGGCTGCTGGAGTGGAAGCAATACTGATGCTTCAGTGCAGTCTTGCAGAAGGTCCCAGTAGTCTTCATAAATAGTTCTTTGGTATTAGGCAGCCCTTTCTCCGTGGAAAGCTAAAGGACAGTTTTAGGTGGCCTCAGAGCCGGACAAGGCTTTTCTTAAACAGTAAGGCCACTAATGCCAGAGTCTGAAGTGAGGGGTAGAAAAATAGTTATAGATTTTTCTTCTGCTCAGAAATTAATCTGCATGTGTCAATTAAGCCTTGCTGTAAGTCATTCCCACCTGCAGACACTTAATAATCTACACAAGTTGCATTGGTGGGTCCCATCCCAAGCCCGGTAGAGCACATATCCTCATGGCAAAGCATCAGTACAGCTCCTGCAGCAGTAACAAGCATCATCTCAGATTCAGGATGATGCATTAGAGGGGAGGAGAATTTGTGTAAGGTAGGTACTACCTCTGGGCCACAAACTGAGCACAAATCCGTTTTTCTGTGTCAGGGTGTTGTAAGGTGGCTTTGGTATAGATGTTAACAAAATTTGGGGTTAGACATTCGAGTGGGGATCATAACTGTTGAGGTATGACCCAGCCTGGTCTTGTCATACTTGTTGGGCAGGGATGAGGGCAGAGCCCTCTTGTTCCCTTGGAGGACACAGAAACATAGGTCCCCAGGGAGGAGTATGATTGTTTGCAATTTCTCCCCCAGTCATTGAAGAAGGTGGTGTCAAAATGAAGCTGACAGTGATTGACACACCAGGATTTGGGGACCAGATCAACAATGAGAACTGGTGAGTTTTACAAGGTCAAGGCCTTGTGTCTCAGGAAGGTCTGGAATTAAGATGGTATATGAAGTGAGTCTCATCTCCTGGGTCCTGGAAAGCATCTGGGATCCTATTGCACTCAGGGGGCTTGTAATGGGGCCATGAGATTGTGAACACCATGGGTCTGTGTGCATGCTTGGGGGTATGTACCCATTACATGGTGCATGTTTATTTTTGTGCCCAGCTACAGAAACTCTTAAATATCTCTGTTGATGGCAAGATGCTTGAGGTGGATACTTTCTATGCCTGAGCCTGCTTTGCTGCTGTCAGAGCTGGGAACACTGTAGGCAGGTATCTCAAGAGATGTGTACCTGTCTATTCATCTCTCTCTCCCACTTTAACAGCTGGGAACCTATTGAGAAATACATCAATGAGCAGTATGAAAAATTTTTGAAAGAGGAGGTGAATATTGCAAGGAAGAAACGAATTCCAGACACGCGAGTGCACTGCTGCCTCTACTTCATCTCTCCTACAGGCCACTCGTATGTACACAGTCCCTCATCCTTCCTCAAGCCCTTTGTGCCTCTGTGCCAGATAGATACCCTACACTGCTCCATTTCAGACATGAATCTGGGGATCCTGTCAGCAGAGCTGGACACTGTTTAGCTTAACTTCAGGTGCTGTGGGGCTTTAAAGGGTCTAGGATAACAAGAGCAGGAAAAATGCCCCTGTGTTTTTTGGGAGAGGGAAGGATGGATGGGAAGAAGGAGATGAGAGCATGGTGGTAGCAAGCAGGGTATGTATAAGGGAGGGTTCACTGATGCCCTGATGCTGGGAGAGTCACTAGGATGAAAGGCAAGGAGGGTAAAGTGACCCCTTCCATGTTGTTCCCTCTTGGGCTGCAGCTTGCGGCCTTTGGACCTGGAATTTATGAAACATCTCAGCAAGGTAGTGAACATCATCCCAGTTATTGCCAAGGCTGACACCATGACCTTGGAGGAGAAGACTGAATTCAAGCAAAGAGTGAGTATCTCCTCTCCTGCATGGGATCCTTCCCTGCCCTGGCTTGGAGGTGGGAGAAATGAGTGGTATCCTTCCTGGGATTGCAGTGCAGTCCCAGTGCATGCAGAGTCCAGCACTGGGTGGGTGGGTAAGTCCTAAAGACGCAGTTGTTTATAGCTTTGAGGGCATCTTTAGAGAAGGAAGAAACGTGTGTATCCCTGTGATATCTTCTGATACATTCTGTGATGGGAACTGGAGAGCCAGCCATATACCTGGGGTCGGGAAGAAAGACTCATCATTGCTGACATGTGTCCTCACTTTGCTGTACACTTCCTTGGGACAATCCCTCCAGCCCCTGCCCACTGGAAGGATGTCCCAGATGTATTTGCCTGGACATCTCAACTGCCTTTCCTTCAGGTTTGTGTTGCTTTATGCTCCAAAATGTCTCTCTGCTTAGGTGCGCAAAGAACTTGAAGTAAATGGGATCGAGTTTTATCCCCAGAAAGAATTTGATGAGGACTTGGAGGATAAAACAGAGAACGACAAAATCAGGGTAGGAAACATTTTATTGTGGGAGGGGAAGGGGGAATGAGGAGGGCACCACATTTTGTTCTGCACTCAGCACCATTGGCCTCACACATAGTAAATAAACTGCTTTTTAATCTCCATTCCTGTGGTAACTGCAGTCTCTTCCCAGGCTCAGGGATATCTATAAAGCAGAGTAAATCTGTGAACATCTGCACAACCTTAAGGATAGCAGGGTCTCCTGCACCCTGTACTCTGGAAACAGACACTTTCTTCCTGTGCTTAGAGATATCTGGGTCCCCAATAGCCTCACCTAGTGTCCCACTTCCCAGCAAAGCTGCATCCCTACTCCATTTCTGGCCTTCCTTGGTACAACCCTTTAAGCCATTAAATTTGCTAATTTTTCCTGTGTCTTATTGAGGAGGATTATTTTGAGTCCTCTCCTTTTTCTCTTGTGAAGAACTACAAGCTTGGTGAGAAATACTCACCTCGAACTATCCATATGAGAAGCCCTGCTCTGCCAGACCCTGCCTGGGTAACACCAAGGTACTTCTTCTCTGGTCATCTCCCTCTTCAGAAATGCTGGTGATGAATGCAGAAAAGCTCTGCCTCCTACTCCAGAACCCTTGGCCCTGCTGCAAGCTATCCCCTAAGCTTGGGGTGGTGCAAGGGCACCTGGAAAGCGAGGGTCCAAAATGCACTAACAGGTGAAGAGGACAGCCAGTAAAGTTTTGCTCAGGAGAACCTCTTGCCTTGGAGAAGGCCTTGTGTTTGTTGAGCTGAGTGGAAGAAAGGTGGATGGGAACAGTGGTGGTGTGCTCTATGAAATGAATTCAATAGGTCTTTTCACATGTCTCTCCCCAGCAGGAAAGCATGCCCTTTGCAGTAGTGGGCAGCGACAAGGAGTATCAGGTGAATGGCAAAAGAGTCCTGGGCAGGAAAACACCTTGGGGAATCATTGAAGGTAAAAAACCCCACTTGCTTCTGGGAGCAGAAAGTATGTCTGCAGGTCACAGTAGTAGACAGCGGTCCAGATAACATGTCCCATGGATATCTTCCCATCCCATTTGTGATAAACTTTTTGAAACCAGACAAGGGGAGAATTCTCAAATAACTGTGCTGGAAGGAAACTGCCATGGTCAATGCAGTGTCACTACCACCACCTGGCAGAAGCTGGAGCCACTCTGAACACCACAGTGTGTGAAACTAAGCTCCTGAGGTTGCCTTAGTTTTCAAATATTCACAGTCACAAAATTCATGTGTGACTGCTCAGCACCTCTTAGCGTGTCTCCTTCAATGCCCAGCAGTGTGGTGTTCAGACAACTGTTTGTCCTTTCTGAAGTATGCAGGTTCCACCTGGAACCTGCCCCATGGCAGTAACTTTCCCGTGCTCTGTAACCACAAAGGGGTTGTCAAAAAAAAATCGAATGTAACAATTGCTTGCTTTCTTTTCAGTGGAAAACCTCTCTCACTGTGAATTTGCTCTACTTCGAGATTTTGTCATCAGGTAAGGCCATGATCATGCACTAGTTTGTTCTTGATTAGCCATGAGTCTCCCTGAGATCCACTTAGAGTGAAATAGCCCCTATGGAAAGGAGAATAGAGTACATTCCAGGCAGTGGAAGCTTATGTTGGCTAGGGTTGGATTGAGTTAAGGAGTAGATACTCTAGTGCCTCTCTTAGCAACATGACCACTATGTCAAGTAGGTGCTAGTTTTCATGTATGGGATGGACATCTGGACAAAAGCAGAGTACTACCACACCCCCTGTATCCCATTATGGTTGTAAAAACTACTATTTGTTGCTGGCAATAGGTCAGTGATCAAGAGGTCACTATCCCCTCCTAGACCATGTGTCCTTCCAGGTTGAAGGATGTGCTGGAACATATAAGCTGGAAGCGAAAAGCTCCATATTTCATTCAGCTTTACTCTCTTTCATGAAGTTGCCTCAGTACCTAAGTGATATCTATCCCAAATTCTGTTGGAGAGCTGCAGATCCAGGGTCATCTCTATTCCCTATAAATAAAATAAGGTTTTAAAACAACATCAAAAATAATAAAATAAAGGAAACACAGTTCATTCCAGAGGGCTGTGGCCTCTGGCTACCGTCCCCACCTGTGGGTATGGTGGTATCAAGACACTTGGCCACGTACAATGCTTTGACATCACCCTACTGCCCTTTTTTTTGTCCTGCGATGCCTTCAGCAGCAGAGGTGCATTCCCCAAGTCTTCCAGTAAAAACATCCTACCCAAAAGATCATCACAAAACATATAGCAATCCAAGTCCACAGGCTTTCTATGGAGGTTAGAGATGGTGCTCACAGCAGTGTTCTGCAGATTATGGTCTGCAGGGGACCTGATACACCTTCCTGATGCTTCCTTGTCTCATCACTGCTTCCGATAAGTTCCTGTCTGCTCTGACGCACCAGGATGGCCAGTAGCTGTCCTGGTGGCATGGGTGTGAGAGGGGCAGGGCACTGGCAAGCACAGCCAGGAAATTCAGCCCATATCCTGCATCCTGCATATGTGTGAATATTGAATGTTGATGCTCCAGATCTCAGTCATGTATGATGGTACCCGTGCCAACCATGCAGAAAGAGGGGTATGATCATTAGCAAGACTGACTGAAAAAAAAGTCTTCCATTTTTCTCAGGGAATAAAATTATCATCAGAAAATTAATCCTGACTGCTGATATTGGTTATCACACCCTGTGTCCCATCTCACTTTGTCCCCTGCAGGACCCACCTTCAGGACCTAAAAGAAGTGACCCACAACATCCACTATGAGACCTATAGGGCCAAACGGCTGAATGACAATGGAGGGCTGCCCCCCATGACTGTCGAGACAGAGGAAAACCACGAAAGTAACCTGTGAATGATCCTCCCCCCCGCTGTCACCCGGTGTCTCCGGATATGACATCCCACCCCTGCTATCCTTGACTCTGCCATGGGCCTGTCTCTGAAGCATGTGGCACATCCTCCGTGGGCGTGAGAGGATGCAAGTGTGAGTGTGTGCAGGCGTGCATGTGCCCACCTGTGTGCCGGAGAGGGACCAAGGGCATCTCCCCCACCCTTCCCAGAGTGTCCTCATTCTCAGTTTGGTTTTTGCACAGTGGACTGTCTGTCATCTTCCCTTCTCTCTTTTCTGTGTCTCAGCTGTGTGTCTTGCCTGGGGCAAATAGGGTTGGGGGGAAGGATTTCTGGGTGCATGGATATTGGAGGTGAGACATGTGGGACATGCTCTGGTCCTGTTCTTATCACTTGGAGACATAGTAAGGAGAGACTCCAGAGGAGATGGTGAAGTCAGTGCATGCAGTGTTTTCAAGAGATGTCAGCAGAGATTTCTCTTGGATCTTTCATGGGTGTAAAGGCAGCCGATTGCTCTGAGGGCATGGTGGCCTGGCATTTTATCCCCATTTCTTGCTGGGGCTTCCCAAGGGGAAATGGCACCTTGGAAGTGGATAGGTAAGAGAAGACTGGCATGTTTTATGGTTCAGAGCAAGTGACTGCTGGGAGGAGACAAATTAGTTCTTGGGCTGTAGCATCTGTTTGAGAAGCATCAAAGTACTTGGGGAAAATAGATGTATTTTCCAAAAGAAGCAAAACCCAGAGGAGAAGAACATGTGCCCGCTGCAGAGGGTGCATTTGCCCTGCCCAGTGCTAAAGTCAAAAGCCATGCTTGTGTCACAGGCATTTGACTTGGTGCAGATCAGACCAAGCTATCCTGGGTTCACCCCACCTCATGGGGCCATCCCATCCCATTGTTGCAATCCCCCACTGCAGTGGTCTCTCCACCAGCAGTGAGCACACACCAGGCAACCTTACTCCGACCTTTTCCCAACATGGCCCCTTTGCTGTGGGAGTGCAGGAAAGATAGTGCCATAGGGGATCCCTGCTGGGACCTCCCACAGGGACAGCTCCACTCAGCACAGGGCCTTGAGGATCTTGGGAGCAGTGCAAAGAGCTATGGATTGAGAAGCACTGGGCCAGAGTGTCTCCCTGGATCTTCACTGATGACGGAGACACAAGAGATACCTCCTCCTCATCGATATGGCTGCACTTGTTACTGCAGCAGTCTCAGGGCTGTTCTTCTCTCCTCCTACTGTCCTGTCTCTTCCTCAACTCCTGTGCTTTTATTCTTATTCCCTTTTAGCCCTCCGTAACTTTCTTCCTCCCTTTCTTTCCCTATCTCACTTTCTCTGCTCTTTACCCTTGCTGTCTCTCTTTCATTTCTCCAAGAACTTGAACACTCCTCTTCTCCAGGCTGTTTCTTCCCTCTCCCAAGCTCTCAAATCTTCTTAACAATGTGCTTTTGTGCCCTGTTGAAGAGCTGTCATTTCACCTTCCCCAGAGTAGAAAAAGGCACAGCTTTACTGAAGACTACATGCTTGTGTCTAGCTGGTGTCAGCTGTTTTCTGGATGTCCCTGAGTGAGGTGAAAAGTGCTGGGTCTGTCTTGGGCAGAAGGGAGGAGGGGAGAAGATCAGAGATGTCCTGAGTTTGGCAGTGTCTGCCTGTCTGCATGTCACATGGCTGGCAGGGGTTGTCCCTCCAGGAGAATTGCCAGCTGCACTTAAAATGCACAAGCAGAATGCCATGGTGTGGGATGGCAGCACTGTGAGTAAGGGGGAGTAAGAGGAGTGCGGTCGGTTTGCAATAGGGGTTGGAATGCCTGATGAGAGAGGGAGGAAGAGGGAACAGCAAATGAGCAATGGAGGAGGACTCAAGTCAAGCCCGAGGCTGCTTGACAGGTCGGTACAGGGGCCAGGGCTGGGAACAGGGTGCTCCAAGCCTCAGCAAAGCCATCTAAGAGCACATGTCCATGTTGTGGCTTTCTCTGGTGCTGTCACTGCAAAGCAAAGGTCTCTTCACTCTCACTCTCACCTGTCCATGCAAATCAGCCATGTTCAGCACCACTAGGATGCGAGGGCCATACCAGCTCCACGTAGTGCTTTCACCACCCACATTCATGGCTCCCAGTGTTCCTGTATGCAGTGTGTGCACATAGCCATGTACCCCCCTTCCCCCTGTACCAGGCCTCCTCAGGCCTGCGAGAAACAGCAGCCTTGTCACCAGTGCCAGCAGCTGTGCCACAGACCCTGCAGAAACCATCCTGCCATGCTGCTCCATGTTCTGCCATACAACAAGCCACCCTCAGCCCAAGGCCATCAAAGACGTCCTCATCAAAGACAATGCCAGGCTGTTTCTTCACAGCACTGAAGCACGAAGCCACCTCACGAGTTCATTGCCCTGGGCTGCACTTTGTTAATTTCTAAGACTTTGGGACCCAAACAAGAATTATGGCAGAGAGACAATGCTGCTTCAAGCAAACAAAGCAGACACACACAACAGAAGAGAGAAATTTTCCTGTAATGTAGATTGCAAGGACAAGGCTGTGTGTTTCACCCTGTAGGTTTAGGAATTTTTATTTGTTTGTAATAAGGTGGTTTTTATGCTCTGCTCTGTAATTTCTTGTTAGATCATGGACTACTTCTAAAGGATCTGTAAAAGCTCGCTGAGAAAAGCAAGCTCAGGTATTCCTCACTGCCAGCTGCTCATGCCAATATCCTACGGTCAACTGTGTATCTACCAGGAAGTCTACAAATGGCAAATACAAAAAAAATCCCCACATTGCACGACAACGGGAGATACTGTGGGGAAGAAGTCTCTGTCGATGGATAAGCTGGGAAAAGCCTGAATCGTGAGCCACCAGCTGAGTTTCCAGGATGACCACAGCAAGCCAGCTGTTCCCCCGAGATATCCCCTTAACGATATCACAGAGGGGCAGAGTCGAAACTTAGTACCACAGGTGCCCACTCAGCGCGTTCAGAGACTCGCAAACTCTTCACCACACACGCCGTTCGCCGGAAGAACTTTGCCAAGCGCACGGCAAACCCTGGACAGCGTCCCCTGAGGCCAGGTTGCGCGGAGCAGAGCGGGCGGGCAGAGCGGGCGGGGCTGCGCGGTGTCCGCCATTAAACCCTCCCGGCGCCGCCTCCTCCGCCTCCCGCACCGATTATTTCCGACTCGCGCCCGCCGCGCGCCGCGGGGGGCGGGGCCAGCGGGGAAGAGATCGGTTGGGGGCGGGGCCTCGGGAGTGACGTCACAGTCACCCCCGCGCGAGGGGCGGGGCCGGCGGGTCGAAGATGGCGCTGAACAGGAATCACTCGCAGGAGGGTGGTGTCGTCATCCCCAATGCCGAGAGGTACCGCGGCACCGGGGCGTCCTCCTCATCCCCTGAAGGGCCGCGCCGGGCCGGTGGGGCCCGGGGGTGGGAGGCTCCTGCTGGCGCAACCACAGTTCCCTTCCCGCCCGCCCGCCCGGGCTCGGCGCGGCCTGGGGTCTGCGTTGTTAAAGGGCTCCTGGCAGGGTGGGCGCGGGCTGGGGCGGGCAGTGCGGGGAGCAGGCCTGGCTGGGGTCCGCAGAGCTGCCCGGTGTTCGCTGCGGGAGCTCGGCCGTCCTTAGTGCCGCTCTTCGCTACGTGAAGAGCGAGCTGCCATCGCTGTAAAAGTTAAGGAATTGGGGGTTTTTTAAGGTTATGCAATTAGTGACGTCAGAGAGGCAGAGACCACTTAAGGTAGGAGTCTCGATTCCTTGAATTCGAAGTAAGAAACACTTGTTCCTTCTCTGTGCGGGGAGGCGCCTCTCCATGGAAGCACAGCCAGCAGCTGCTCGACGCCTGCCCTCGCCCCAAGTGGGGACTGACAGACCGGCTTAACGGGCTCGGGCTTCGGCTTGGTGTGTTCAGGGGCTCTCGGCATCCTGGCAAGACACATCCTAGAAACGAAGCCCAGTAAAGGATCGAAGTAAAAGATCAGAGGAGTTGGTTTGGATCTGGTGGTCAGTAGGAAAAATGCGCTCCAGAAATATGCTCCAAGTAGCGTTTAGTTTGTAGCTGACTCCTAATACTTCAGTCAAGGAAGTCCTTTGACATGTAGAGCTCATGCTGGTTTAAAGGAGATCTCTCTGTCCTTTGAATTGTGGGCTGCATCAAAAGCAGTGTGGCCAGCAGGTCAAGTGAGGTGATTCTGTACCTCTGCTCCACTCTGGTGTGACCCTGCCTGGAGTACTGCGTCCAGCTCTGGGGTTCCCAACATAAGAAGGACCTGGAGCTGTTGGAGCGAGTCCAAATGAGGCCACAAAGTTGGTAAGAGGAATGGAGCACTTCCCCTAGAAAGACAGGCTGAGAAAGCCAGGACTGCTCAGCCTGGCTGTTCTCCTGTGTGGAGACCTGGCAACAGCCTTCCATCTGAAGGGGCCTACAGGGAAGCTGGAGAGCAATTCTTCCTCAGGAACTGCAGTGATAGGACAAGGAACTTAGTTCAAACTTCAAACTGAAATGGGGGAAAATTAGGCTAAACATTGGGAAGAAAATCTTTAAGGGTGATGAGACACTGGAACAGGTTGCCCAGGGAGGTTGTCGGTGACCCAACCCTGACAGTTTTCAGCCAAGTTGGATAAGGCCTTGAGCAACCCGGTCTGGTGGGAGGTGTCCCTGCCCCTGGCAGGAGGGTTGGGACTAGGTGACCTTTCAGGTCCCTTCCAACCCTTAACATTCTACGATTTTATGAGCTTAGGCCATTCTTCGAGGTGGTGCTTAGTCACAGGTGGGGACAGTCCACAGGGTGCGCAGCCCTCCCGTGACAGCCCTGGACAGGCATGAAGGTGCAAACCAGTTCAGCAGCCTAATTACTCCCAGTGGTGGTAGCTGCATGTTATTTGCTTGTGTGAGTAGCTGTGAAGGAGTAAACATGGCAGTGACTATGTAGAAATTCTTCCTGGTGACGCAAACTGATGTGAAACGCTGCTAAGGGACATGGCTGAGGAAATGATCTGGTAGGATCAAAGCTGTCAAGAAGCTGATTTTATTTAGCTTAGAAGAAATGTTTCTCCCCTTGCATTTTGGAAATGGGAAGAACTCTTCTGCCTCATCAGTCTGTCCCTTCCAGCCAATCTGAGAATCTGCATCCAGCTCAATTATGAAGTAATGTCCCAGTGGAGTTTCTTGGTGAGGTTGTTTTTTTCTCATTGAAGCTAGAATTTTTAATGTCTTCATTCTCAAGTAGCTGCATTTTTCAGATACATCTACAATGTTGACCTCTTCCCTAAAGAGCAAACAAGCCTGAAACTACGGGGCTTTTGGTTGTTTTCCTATATGGTGGCCCTGCAGATTCCTCTGTTCCCCAAATAATTGCGCAGTTTCACAACTTCATTCGAACTCTACAGTATGCTGATCAGAATAAGAATTACTTCAGATGCAACCTGTTCCAGGCTTGTTCTGGTTTAGGGTTTTGTGATTTTGTTTTTTCATGCTCTTGAATCATAAAACACCTCAGCGTCTTCTGCCACTGTAACACACTGAAAGTTTATCACCCCCAAGGCTCTTTTGTTTGTTCTGCAAATTTTCTTACTGTGTGGTATGTTTAGGATCTGCCCCCTAGATTCAGTGACATACTTTTCCAAGATGACTCTTTCTTTTTTTTTTTCTGAAAATATATTTAATTTTCCAGGCACCTCCATACCCCTGACCCTGCAGTGTTCACAGTTCTCATCTGGCTTTGTGTCATTAGCAGACTCTGCTAATGTTCCCATAGATATCCAACAATAATATCCTTATTGCTGACATTACTGGCTCATTGTTTTGTTCCTTAGTGTGGTACTGTTTATTACAAGTACTTACTTAAGTCATGTGAAGCAGGGTCAGCAGAGGGGGTGTTAGTAGAGCCGCTTCCTCAGTTTGCACAGCGGGTGAGGTGTTACAGCAGTGCTGTTTTCTGGTGCAGTGGCCTGGGTTTGAGCACGGACTGCAGAGAGAGGATTGCTGTGAGATTACACCTTGGCATCAAGGGGATGGTTTCTGACAAGTCAACCCTTTCTGTTCACTGATCTTGGGATGAGGCTTTTTATGTGCAGAGCAGAATTTCTCAGCCTGAATTTCTCGGGGTTTTGAGACAGAAAGAGAAACTGTTATTTAAAGCTTCCCTTTGTGGAGGAGCAGTAGGGCTTGTCTCAGGTGAGAGGATGAATTCTTCTACTCCACATAAATCATCCCTCTCTGTTCAAAGTCAAAATGGCCCACAGCAGAACTTTTGGCATAATATTTAGAATTTTGGTGTGCTATTCCACTCCCTGTGTGATGAGGGTGTGTGTCAGAGCTCTTGCTGAGTTTTTCTCTCCAATGTCTGATTTTCTCCTGTAGTGTTCTCAAGCAGTGTAAAGATGTGGAGCTCTCCTTCAGTGACGTGACAGGCAAGCCTGAAGTCTTCAAAGGCACCAAGAAAGGGATGCTGTATCTCACCCCTTACAGGGTAAGTCTGATTCCACCAGGGCTGTTTCTTTCCCAAGGGATCTTGTGAACTTTAGACCAGAAACCTAGTTGGTGGTAGAGGTGATTTTTGTTGTGGAAGGAACTACTGATCAGCACTAGGTAGGAAAACAGAAGGTGAAAATAGGATAGTTCGTACCTGTGTCACAATCCCAGTTCCCTACAAAGGCACTTGCAGTCTTGGAAATCACTGTCTAGGGAATATATTTTGTATAATGTGTCATTTAGTATTACTTTCTTTGAAAACTCTCATAGCTTATCCTTCAAAAGCAGAACAATAAAACTCTGTAAATGTGCGTGTATGTTTTAAGTGGTTTATTATTTTGGAACATACGTGCTTCAGGCAAGTGAACCATGTGCTATCAAATCCATTGGGGATCTGCAGTATGAAAGCTGTGAAATAACACAATGCATATTCATATTAGGACTTAAATTACCCTCTTTTTGGATGCTGATACAACTAGAACTCCACGATCACCCACTGTATCGAGTTCAAGTAATTCAGAAGCGCTCCCTTTTGTCTTGCAGGTGATCTTTGTGACGAAGGGCAAGGATCCTATGCAGTCTTTCATGATGCCATTTTATTTGGTGAAAGGATGCTCAATTGAGCAGCCTGTTTTCTCTGCCAATTACATCAAAGGACAGATTCAGGCCGAGGCAGGAGGTATGTGCCCATGCTTTGTAGACTGAACTCTTCCCAAGTGTCACAAGAACTTTTTTGCTGAACACCAGACAGATGGTTTACATGCACAGGAAACAGAGAGTAGCTGTAGCAGCGTAGCTCGTGTGTCCACACTGAGATAACTCCTGTCTCCTGAACTTTAAGGCATTGCTACTGTGTTACTTTCTGCCCCCAAACTAGGAACTGACTTTCACAGCATGACTTTCATTTAATTCTGTAACTTTTGTCTTGCTGTACATACCATGTTTACCCAGTTTCCTTGTGTGATTGTTTCTCTCCTGTTTTTGACCTGGAAGTGTGGGTAAATGACCAAGTCACGCTATTGATAGATAGAATTAGCAGCCACTTTTGTTTTCAGGAGGTCAGCAGCCACTTACCAACTTGAGTATGTCTCTGAGCATCCGTGGAGCTGCTGTCCATCATTGATTTAGCTTTGATCCCAGTTTGAGCGCGAAACTGTGTTAAGTCTTACACTGGTGTTCGTGACCAAACATGTGGAATTGCAAATGATAATCAGGGATTGGAAACAAGGCTTTTGGTTCATATTTCTTACCTCTCCAGCCCTGGAATTAGTTTATGTGCATCTTCATGGCATCTGGAGAGCTTATACTTTTTGCTTTCTGTTCATAACAAGGTCTTAAAGTGATTGAGTCTCCTGGGGAATGTGGATCAGCCCACTTTCTTATTAGACAGGGAAGATAAATCTTATTTTATGAAATCTTTTATTTAAATAACATCTTTTATTTAAATGACATATTTTATTTTCTAAAACCACCAGAAAACAAAGCACTCCCTCTCAAAAAAAACCAAAAAAAACCACAAAAAGCCCTGGCAAAACAAAGCAGTCTTACTTATCTCCGAAATACATCACCTACTTGAATTTTTTTTTTCTGAAAAATTGTTATTATACCTCAGCATTTAATAACCTGTCTGAGGTTCTATGTGTCAAAGAGATTAAAAATGTTACATTTGATTTAAATCCTGGCTTGAGTTGCAGATTCTGGTCTGTAGTCCACTGAGGTCAGCAATGAAACTTCATCTGAGGGCTTTCGATTAAAATCCTCAGTGAAATAAATATTCTGTCTTTACACTGTGTTCATTATTAGGGTCTATTAAACCTTTCAGGAAAGAACAAAACAGCCTAGTATCTAGAGTAGGCTGCTTCTACATGACTATAACTTTTAAAGAAATAACTTCCCAGTCGTCTTGAGATACTATTTTGGGGGACATCTGCTAGCAGTGCCGTGACTCTTTCTACCTGGTAATAGGACAAAAAATAGTTTTGAAATAAAGAAGAAAAATAGTTGGAATATTAACAATTTTGCTGTCTTGGCTGCTACTGAGGAGGTTAATAGTCTGTTTCAGTTCTAATTCTCTCTCTCTCCTAGGTGGCTGGGAAGGGCAGGGGACATTTAAGCTGACTTTCAACAGTGGAGGAGCCATTGAATTTGGACAGCTGATGTTCAAAGCTGCTTCTAGTGGTAAGGGATTTTCAGAGCCTGTTGTTCCCCCCATGGTCAGCTGAGCTAGTAAGCAAATAGTGCTCTTTCTGAACTTCATAGAATGAAGGGTACCCAATGCCCTCTTCCACAGTGGAGTATTTTTTCTCTTTTGGAGGGAACTTTTGTTTTCCCTTCCAGTCCTTTTTCTTTAGTTCATCTCAGTGCTTTGTGTAGTCAAAATATTCTGGGGTTTGTGCTTCTGAGATGGACCACCTTTTTCTACAGAAACTTGTTCCTCCTGGAAAAAAAAGTTGAAATATGTGATGGTGAAAAATTGATTCCCTTACCCATCCTCAGCTCAGTTCTGTAATAGTGCAGTAAGATGGGGGAAGTTAATGTGCACATTTGGAGATGGGAAAAATAGATTTTAAAAAACAATTTCTTTTTAAAAGTTTCAAATGGGAGGAAAAGTACCTTTTTTCTGATACAGTTTCATAAAAGAAATGTGCATTTTAAAATGTACATTTTCTTTCCTAAAGGCTTAAAAAGAAGTTAAAAACTTTATTGATACTTGCTTTAGCGTGGTCTTTTCTTCAAGCAGTGGGAGCTCTGTGGTGGGACTGGCAGCTTTGAGGTAATATTTTTGCAGCTGTTCCCTTTAGCACCCTGTGACTAACGCTTCTCAAGCACACTACTATGCCAGGACTGTATAGTGAATCTAGGTGAATGAAAACCTTTTATTGTGTGCATTTAGTTGTAAGAGAAGATGTCTGGCTTACTTAAACATGTGCTCCTTAGCTTCCAGTGGCGTTCCTCTCCAGAACCCTGGCTATGGCTATACACCTGTTCCTGGAGGTTATGCACCTGCCCCTGGGGGTTATTCACCTGTGCCAGGAGGCTATGCTGCCCCTCCACCACCAAGCGGACCATATCCTAATGCACCACCTCCAATGAATGCCTATGGACCTGCTCCACAGCCCATGGGATATCCATATGCCCAGACTCCAGGTTTGGAAGTTGTGTAATGATGACTGTATTTAATATTAGCTGTAAAGAAATGACAATGGTACAGTGAGGGCTACTGTAGCTTTGTCTCCATCAAGGATTCCTTGTCCTTGAAAAAATCTGTCACATGCTGTTGATCACAGCTATATGAAAATGTGGTTTGTAAGTTGTGCTGCTGCTTGTCAGAATTATTGCCTGCTGCCATGACAGGCATTAACAAATTGTAAAATCCCTGCTGTCTGCATCCCTGCCAAGCCTGCGTAGCTTCCCTCTGGACACTGCTCTTCTCCAGAGCTAATGTGCTGCCAGCCTGTGAGCTCCCTTCCCCTCTGTCCCATTGCCACAGTCCAAAGCATCAGTCTGGTGTTGTCTTTTTCAGGTATTTACCCACCCCTTCCAAACATGAACCCCGCGTATGTGCCACCTCCACCGCCCTACTCCGGGCCATTTCCTGCGGGACCCTCAGCCCCCTCAGCTCCCCCATCGTGGGTGAGCCCCGGGATGCCAGGTAAATGGGACTAGGGGCTACCAGGGTCCAGGTGCAAAAGGGTGCCTGGGGGCTTGGGCTGAGGATGGCACAGCATGGGGTGTGGAAGCTTTTGTTGCAGGAGCTCAAAGTCATCTGTGGGGAGCTGCTCAGCCCTGCAGCTGGCCACAGCTTGGGGTCAGCCCTAGCCAGCTTTCCTGGGCTGCTCTGAATTTTAACCCAGCTTGCTGCAGTTCCTGTCAACTCTTTGGGCCTTTGTTGCCTCCTTGGAAGAGCTATGGCTGGGGAGGAGGCTCTGGGACCACTGCCTAAGATATTTAAGGTGGCTTTCCTTCTTTTTCAGGAAGCAGTAAGGCCATGGAAGCTGCTTCCAGTGCATATTACAATCCTGCCAACCCACACAATGTGTACATGCCCATGGTGAGTACTGTGCCTGGTCTGTGTGTACCTGCTCTCTCCTCTCTCAGTAGCAGAGACAGTGGTTTGCTTTCATAGCAGTTTGCTTTCATACCTTCATGTTGAACACGCACAGAAAGTATGCATTTTTCTGGGAGGGAGGCATGGATGTTGGTCCCATGAGGAAGGCTTGTTCAATTTTCAGTCAGGAAAGGAGGAAGGCCTTGAGATTGATCCAGTAACAGCCATTATTACCTGTCTTATTCCTAAAGGCATAACAGACTTGCATGGGCACAGAGGACATGCAGAGCTCTCTGCATCCATTGGGCCTGAAAGTGGGGAGAGTTAAAGAAAACCAGGACAGTTAAGGTTGAGAGCATGTGTGTTTCTCTTTCATTTTTTTCCTGGCTGTATGGAGATGAGAAGGTCTCTTACTGTGTGGTTGGTGGAACCAGTAGGTTGGCTGTAGCCTACACCTGGTACATGACAGTCCAGCGGTGCCCTTCACTGCCTTGTGTGGGTCTGGCTGGCTGGAGGCTGATGGAGCAGCAAAGCTGGCCCTCTGCCCAGGAGTTTACTGTCTGCTGGGTCACAGCTATGAGCTTCAACAGGGACAAAGCCCTGGGAGAGGAGAGGATGATGGTTAAAACAGATTAAATGGTTCATTTACGGTAGACCACTTGTTACCTGGTTTTGAGGGGACCTTCCCTAGAAACATTATGGGAGACAGTGTATATCATGGAGCATAGCTGACACTAGAGAGGAATGGTGTGATAAAGTGACAGCTTAAACCATAGCACCTGACTCTGTCTGTAGCTCATTGCAGAGCAGTCATTTCTTGTGAGCCAAGCCTGGAAGAGCTTGTCATAAAACAAGCAGGGTTGTTGACTCTACTGTATCTCCTTCCAGGATCAGCCACCTCCTTATACACCTCCCGAGGACAAGAAGAACAACTAACAGAAGGAAATCGCAATCAGCCTCCCACACTCTCTCTCCCTGAAGACAACTTGGCTGTTAGTACCCCTCGAGTTAACATATCTCTGGATCTCTGTTTCTATACAATAGATGTAGTGCTGGGCAGCTGAGCACCTGCCCTCCTCAAACATTAAGTCAGTGGCAATACAAGGCAGAACAACAGCACTTTCCTGCTTATTTGCTTTATCTCATGGGGTCAAAGCACTAACCTTTTGTTCTGCCATTGGCTTGAGGAGAGAGATAGACATCTTATTAAACCTCCAGTATATCACATGACTAATCTAGGACTAAAATGTGAAGGCTCTGGGATCTTGGAGTAAAACAACTTGGAATGCCAAACTTTTTACTTCTGAAGCACCATCCAAGAGGAAAGATGTAGAGAGCCATGAGATTCCTTGCATAGATTCTTGGGTGTCCCAGAAAGGTGTTAAATTTCCTTAAATTCTAGCACAATTCAGTGCGAGATGGGACTCTGGAAATCCTGTTTTGTGCTGGAAGTGTGCATTTCACGTCCTGGACTAACAGTCATGAGGTGATGACCTGGGAAGTGCATTCTAAGAGACACTGAAGCATTTAGCTACTCAAGAGGGAAGGGGATGGGCACCAACTAGTCTGCCTTTGTAGCCATTGAATAGAAAAGCAAACAAAGGTGTGCCACAGGCCAATGAGCTGATAGACTGGCAGGCATTCGGATCAGTCTTCCCTTTCCTGTCCTAGAAGCAGGTCCCATATCTGTGCAATGATTCTGTGTCAAGCAGCTGTTCTTCAAGCGTAATGGAGTCAAGTGCTGCACAGGAGGCTGCCTGCCTTGGAGCAAAATAGGTTACACTAGGAAGATGACCTGGCACTAGCCTTGTCAGCAGACAGGTCTCTCAGCCCTGGCTCCCTCTGCTGAGCAAGCTTATGCTGTGTGCTACCTCCACAGGGGAAAACTGGCCCTCATCTTTTCCTTCAGGCCCACATCTGAGCAACATGGGCAGGTGGGTACTGTAATACCAGAGTTGGATTGCTTAGAAGTGCAGTGTCCTCTCAGCTGGGGACCACTTTCTGGGGTGGGTGTTACTATTGCTCAGCTCTCTTGCAGAGACTCTGGCTGCTCAGCCACAACCTTTCCTTTTTCCTTAGGACATAGTGCCATTAAACCTACTCTGAAGAGAGTCTCTAGTCTGGTAGAGACCCTTGTGATCCTTTACATATGAGGTGATTGTACTCCTTCCTACAGCCCCCTGCCTTCATAGTGAGGGGGAAGGAGTGTTTTGCCTCTTACTTCCCTGTGTGCCAGGGCTCTCCTGTAAGTCAGGTTTGCACAACTTTAAGCAGTTCCACATAAGGGGGAATTTCCTTATCTATAAACACTTTTTAGATCTGAGTTAGAGATATTCTAATAACTCTGTATTTAAAAAAAAAAAAATCAGCCATGAATGTTTGTAACTTTTTGAATTGCACTTTAATACAGAAGTGTTGATACCTTTAGCTGCCTGTTCACTGTTGTGTGTATGTTGCGTTTACCTTAATTCTTGTGTACTGCACAGAGGGCTGGAATGAACTACAACCACTGGTGGTGTTCTGTCAGGGCAGCTGTGAGCCAGTCCTCTCCCCCTGGTACATGGCTAAGCTGGATCTGGAATCAAGTAACTGGGGAGAGGGAAAAGGTGGGGCCTTATCCCCTTGCTGCCTGGGAAGGGTGGAAGGCTCTCACCCAGGTATCCAGAACTGGCACATGTTCATGCGCTCCATGCAGGCACAACACTGCATTTAGCAGGGCTGTGTCACCACAGTGCTACTTACTACAGCTGTATTTGTAGCACCTCTTCCATGTACCTCTGCTGTCAGAGGGAAGGCCTGTCTTTAAGAACTCCTTACTAGCAATTTTTTTTCCAGTGAGGGAAAAAGATATGATAAAAGAAAATGGCACAAATGGCACTTAGCTGTGGACTGTAAAATCTGTTTCCCCTTGTGCCAAGGAGTGCTGTTGCCCTGCTGAACATGATGTAACTACTGGAAAGCTGTTTCCCACTCTGCATCAATCCAATCTCTGACAGGAAAGCACTTTCTTAGCATAGTTGTTTCTGTTTTGAGGTAATGACCTTGTAGTCCTGCATTAACCAAGCAATTATAGCTAGCGACACTAAGCAAACATGAGACAGAGTGTGTGATCTGCTTCCCTTTATTTCAATTTATTTGCCTCAATCACTTCCCATGAACAAAGCCAGCTCCTTGTTTGTTAGCAAGTCCTTCCTTAACAGCACTGCAGTCACTGTGTTCACTTGATGCTGCACTCAGAGAAAGTTTCTGGAAGTGGCAAGAATCAGCCATTTGGTCCTGCAGGAACCAGAGTGGGCAGATGACCAGGAACTCATCAGATGGATGAACAAAACCAGAACTTTTTTTCCCTAATCTAAAATGTGGTATTTCCCAAGTCTGCAGCTTAATCTCGTGTCAGTCTCCCTGGGCTGCAAGCTTCATGAATGCTGCACCCCTCTCTGGGGAAGATGGGGTAGGCCATGTCTCACCTAAACTCTTCTGTAGGATGTGTGCTGTATGAAGGTGAAGCAGTTGAGGGCTTTGGAGTCTGTCCCACCACTCACTTCCAGTTTATTAGTGCAGGCTCCTCCTCAGGATGGAACTGTGGATGTAGCTGCCTTTGGGAGAAGGAGGAGCCTTTCCCTGAGAAACCCTGAGTGTTAAACCTGCTGTAGGACCTGAGCTGCCTCCTAGCAGGAATTTCCTTCTAGAAAGAGGATGCAACTTGCAACTTGGAGGCACTGGTAACCACCTCTAGTACTGGCATCCTCCCAGCACTTCTACACAACATGCTATGGCTCTTCTATTTTTGGTGCTGTACCACAGCATGGCTGCTGGGGTCATGCATAGCTCATGGAGGTTTTTGCTCTTCTCTGCTGTAAACTTCTACCAGAGGGGCTTTAATTCAATGCTAGCATGGATGCTAGGCTGCAGTAGTGCTGGCCTCTAGGATCCTGGCAGCAGGATCAGGCCTGCAAGTAAAGCCTCTCTGCAGAGGACCATCTTGCCTCCAGAAGTTCTTTATACTGGTGGGGGTATGTGGGAGCGATGCAGCCCTATTGACAACCCCTTACTCTAAGCCAAGCTGATTATAGCAAAAGCAAGGGGACTAGGTCTGACCCTTGAGATTAACGCCATCACACATTTGGGCCTTGAAAGGAGAGGGGTGAAGGGAGAAGTGGGTGTCGCAACACTAGAAGATGCTAAAGCATCCAAAGCCCTTCTACAGGTACAGTTTAAACAGCCCCTGCAATGGTCAGTGATACCCAGCTCAAAGGAGGGAAGTTCTCAGGTGTCAGAGCTGTCAAACTCCAACAGTGGCCGGATTCTGCTTATATGGCATCTTCCACAGGAGGATCTCAAAGGGCTTTGCAATCACTGAGGAATTATGCTCTGCACACCCTTAGGAGGCGGGTAACAAGAGTTCCTGATTTACACAGACTAAGCAGACATCATCAAGCTGGTATTAAGGAATGGTGCCAGCACTGCTGGGCACACCAGCAAAAGGCACTTGTGCAGTGAAGAGCCACGTGTCCCAGGGTCTCCCAGCTCACCCTGGCACTGGCCCACATCCCACCCACTGCACCTCATCACAGGAGGATGGGGTGGAGACCCTCGCCGTGGGCTTGCTCTCTGACCACGTGCCAGGGTTGCACTGGGAGTGCCGTGGGACGGAGATACCACATCACCACCCCTGAGGGGTTAATAACAACTGAGAAGTTGTCTCCTGTCTTTAAGCCACTGATGATCTTCCCGCTGTACACGTCTTTTACCTGGAAGAGAGAGATTTCCACAGACCTTTCATCTTGGGGTCCAGCTGTGGTCATGGCATAGCAGGACAGGGTACAGTAGTGGGCAACAGGAGGGTGACCCAGTGGGCAGCTGCCCTTTCTTCCTCGAAGCATGGAGTGCAAGCCCCCTTCCACCCCCCCAAAATGCATAGAGAGCTGGGAAGGGGGATCCAGGTGCCATAGGGCTGCCGTGCTATGCAGTGTGTCAGTGGGGCTCACCTCATACACAGCATTCTCAGGGAAGTGGAGCTTGGCCAGGCTGGTGGTGTAGCGGAAGGGCATATCTGTCCTTCGGCTGAAGAAGACAAGGGCGCTGGCAGCCTGGGACAGTGGGCGCAGAAACACCTCGATGAGGGATTTCTCCTAGGAGTGGGGATAGGTGGGTGAGGCAGAGCTGCTGGAACCAGCACTGGCCCGTAACGTGTCTGACCTTGCCCTGTGGGGCTGCTATGCCAGCATGCCCCCAGCTTCCACAGCTCTCCTGCTTGTTTCTCTGCATCACTTCCTTCTCCCTCCTTACTGTGATGCTCTGTGCTGCTCCTGACTGCTCTCCCAAATGTATCTGCCTTCTTCCTAACCTTGACAATCCTGCGCCCCTGAATTCCCAGGGGGTCCTGGTTGATCTGGATCATCAGGTGGTTCTGCAGGATCTCCTTAGCACTTGGGGAGATGGTGCGGAGATCCGTGGACATGAGGAGAGGAGCTGCCATCACTGTCCACAAGGCCATTTGAGAGCGTGACTGCTCGTAGCTAAGGCCAAAATTTCCAATGATGAGCTGGAAGAGAAACAGTGAAAAGATGTGAGAGGCACATCCCTAAAAAGGTTAGAAACTTGTCTGTCTGTCACCCTTGCTGATGCTGCTTCCTGCTGGGAGGGAGCTTGCCAGGGAAACCTCACACACACTTTCACTTCCTCTTGAGCAGTCCACCACCACCAGGAGATCCCACTTCTGCCAACAGCACACATTCAAATGCACTCAGTAACATCCTTCATTTCACCAATACTCCCCCTCAGTTTGTGCAGGGAAGAAAAGAACACCTGGACGACTTGTAAACTCAAACGGTGAAGGGTTCGCTGCAACCATGTGGTTTTCCCAGAGCTTAGCCAAGGGCAAGACCAGCTTTGCCTCTTTGCAGCAACAGCACTCCTGTTCCTGGCACTCGTCCTTTGCCCTGCCCACAGAAGGGGATCCCTGAAAATCCTCATCCCCAGACAGGGTCAGAGCACCCACCACCCAGCCGCACCATGTCGGGGTCATTCCAGTGACCAGGACCAGCTGCCGGCTGCAGCACGTCCTGGTTTGCAAAGAACCAGTCCAGGATGGAAAGTACGCTGTCCCAGGAGTCCTGGATGTCATCATAGTTGCGCCACAGGTTGCAGACCTCTGCCAGGATGGTGTAGTTCACCTGAGGAGAAGAATGGGGTCAGGCAGGAGGGAAAATGGAACTGGTCTGCAAGGTGCGGGAGAAGGGGCAGCCCGAACTGCTGAGAGCTGCGCTGTCCAGAAAGTGTGTAAAAGACAGAGGGATCTGGAGAAAGGCAACATCATGTAGGGAGGGAGGACAAGTCATGTCCCAGTATGACTGGGCACATCCCAGTATGATAGGATGTCTGGCAAAGCAACCACAGAGGCCTTGGGGAAGTATGATCAGCTATCAGCTACAAGAATGAGGGCAGCTTGGCATTGATTCAGAAGGTGAAAGAGGAAGTACATGAATGCAACCAATTCTCAAGAAACATATCCTAGGAGGAATGTCCTATTTCAAGCACTGAAACCAGACAGGACCTGTCTCACAATAGACCGTCGTCAGGAGCAACTCCACACCAGCTGAGTAGGGTGGAGATGGCATACCCCAGGTCCTTCTTCCCACAAACTCCCATCACCTAGCCACACTGGGAACCCCAAACGTTCCCAGATGCCTGGCGGGGAGGCCACATCCTCTCTGCAGCACCATCCAGGGGCAGAGTGATAAGTGGGGTGTAGCACCCGGCTCCTGTGGCTCCAACAAGAGCTCCCCCAGCACACAGGGAACACGGGAAACTGCCATTGGATGGGACAACTCTCACCTTGGGGGGGAGCCCCCCCTGGTATGCTGGCCAGCTGCAGGAATAGACAATGGGGCGGCCGGTGGCGTTCAAAGCCCTCGCCATTTCTGGGTAGCCTTAGGGAGAAAAGATGACAATTGATGAAGAGGATGGCTAGCAGCAGCCTGTGTCCCAGCAGCAGCCTGTATTCCAGCCCACCCAGCAAGGGGAAACCCAGGCCAGCATGGCTTTCTGCCTTACACCAGCTCCAGGGCACCTGAACTCCCTCCTCTTTGCCCAGGAGTTGCAATAGGAGACAGAAAGGAAGAACTGGCTGGCCAAACATTTCTGCAGATGGCCAGCTGCCCCAACCAAAGCAGCAAAGGGAGAAATACCAGATGGCCCATGGGCTTTTACCCTTTGCTTGCTCCTCTTCTGATGAGTAGCACCCATCCAGTTTTAGCATATCCACACCCCACTCTGCAAAGGTCTGGGCATCCAGTTTCACATAGTCCAGTGTGGTGCCCGGGTAGCCCCCACAGGTGAGGTTGCCCAGGTCGCCGTAAATGCCCAGCTTTAGGCCCTTGGCATGGACCTGTAAGGAGAGGAGAGCTGCAAGGACTGGATGAGGGGATCCAAGGTGTCCCCAGGTATCAGTGTCCTCCATCCCTTCCCAGTTCTTCCACCATGGGCTGGCTAGGCCCATGGTGGCATGGAGACACAGAAATCCCCACAAACCCCAGTAGACACTCACATAGTCAGCCAGAGCCCTAATTCCACTAGGAAATCTCTCGGGATCGGGAACCAGCCGTCCTGCTGCATCCCGCTGCTTGGCAGACCAGCAGTCGTCAATGTTGATGTACTGGTATCCCAGCACTCTCCATCCATCCTGTGCCAGCCGATCTGCCATCTCGAAGAAGAGCCTCTCGCTGTGGGTTGAGGGGACATGGCAGGCTGAGACCCTGCAACCCCTGTGCCCCACTAGCTGTGGTAGGCAAAGGGATTTGGGGTTAGCTGGGGACTCTGGAGGGTTGATCGCTGCAGGGCTGGTCTGAGCCATAGGAAGGACTCCTGTTTAAACCCCGTCAGGGTCCCATTCATTGACCTCACCGAGGGAAAGTGTTTCCCGACACGCCGCAAAGCCTGGCCACATCCTTCAGCTCCGGGGGCTCTCCAGCCCAGCACCGGGCGCCTGAGTCCCCTATCTCCCACGCACCATACACCCGGGATACCAGGGACACACATACTGCCAGAGCTGACGCAGGCCTGATGTCCGACCAGACCGCTCCCCGCCCTGCTGACCTGATGCAGTTGTGGGGATCCGCCAGGCAGTCCACGTTGCAGCGGAACCTCTCCCAGGCTAGCCAGCCCATGGGGGGAGTGCGCGCCAGCCCGTTCTCCAGGGCCACGGAGGGCAGCGCCAGGGCTACGGCCACGGCCACAGCCAGCCCGCTCGGCATCATCGTCCCCACCGCTGCCGCCGGGGCACAGACACACTCTCCCCTCTCCGGCCCGGCCCCGCTCACATGATGCCGCCCGCATCACCTGACCGCCCGCCCCCGCCTCCCGCCCGCCCCGGGGCCGCCGCGCCCCGCCGGCATGGCACCGCACGGTCCTGCGCCCCGCAGCCGAGGCGTCCCGTTCATATCGACCCCCCCCCCGCACTGCTGCACCCTGTCAGTATCGCACCCTGTCCGTACTGCACCCCACTGCTGCTGCACCGCGCAGCTGGTGCCCACCAGCACTGCGCCCAGCCGGTACCGCACCCTATTGCCATCGCACCCCATTGCTGGCACCCTGTCACCCCTGTCCCCCGTGGCTGCTGCACCCCAATAGTTACACTGGGAGCGGGGGGTTTAGGTCCCCCGAGGTTGGGACCCGCAGGAGTGTCGGCAGGAGCGAAGGGGTGCGGGCGGACGCGGCTCCGGGCAGGCTGCGATGCCCCCCCCCGCTCCCCGCTGCTGCTGCCGCGGCCGCCGGCGGGGCGGTGCTGCCGGCGCGGCGGGACGGCCCAAGCGGCCGCAGGAGCCCTCCCCCGCCCGCGGCCGGGGCCAGGCTGCCCCGCACCGCCGAGCAGGAGCGGCCGGAGGTGAGGCGCGACGGGCCGGGACCGGGGGCCGCCGTCCCGCTGTCGGGACAAGCTGGGAAAGGGCCCGCTGGGCAAGGGCCGGGTGGTGGCGGGGCCGGGCCTGGGCGGCGGCGGGGCGGGCGCGGGGCCGCGGGGTCCGCGGGGGTCGGAGGCACACGGCGAACACTCACACGGAGGGGCACACAAAGACACGCCGCCCGACTGCACAGGCGTGCGCCCCACACACAAAGACACAGAGCCCAGCACTGCACAACTGCGACCCCCGCAGCCCCCTCGCGTCAAGGCTGGCGAGGGCCGCCCCGGCTGCTCGCAGCCAGAGTGTGCCGGGCTGGAGGTTCCCCAGGGTGCCGGGCTGAAGATAGAGCAACCCCAAGGAACTGCCTTTCCTTGTGTCTGGTCGGGGTCTTGTGCATTTTCATACCGGGATCCGTGTCCCCAGATCCTCAGCCCTGCCCCACAAGCCCTAATGGGGGAGATGAGCTCCAGGAGGGATTCTGGAGGTTGCTCAGCAGTGGGGAGCTCCCCACGACCGGATCTGACCAGGGAGTGATGGCTGTGGTTTGTTTTCTGCATATTTCTGTGTGTGGAGTTTTAGCAGTCGGACATCCTTTTGCAGTTGTACAGTCCACAAAGGCTGTGCTGGCTCTGTGCTTCGGGGCTCTTGACTTGCCAAACTGCCTGCCACAGGGTCTCTGCAAATGAGACAGTGATAGCTTCTACAAAGCCTCTTTTTTTTTTTTTTTTTTTTTTAATAAAACCAAAACAAACCCCCAGGAGCCAGAAAACAAACCCACAGGAGCACTGGCCTGAGCTGGGATGGGGTTCAGCCTTTGAAACCAAAAAATGCATGTGCCCCCAGTTTTGCCACCATGGCTTCCAGAGCCACCTGCCGGCACTGAAGACTGGCTTTTGGGGTGGGAGTGATGCAGCTCTTAGTTCTTTTGGTCCAAATTGTTCTGGTTCATGACTTCCTCTCTGCACCTTTCCTTTAACAAAGGATAGGATGGGGCTCATCACAGTGAAGCTTTGGAGACCCTCGACGAGGGAGCAGCCCAACCAAGGAAGACAGCAAGGGATGGCGGTCTGACCCACACAGCCGGTATGGCACCTTGCACCCCGCTGCTGGTGAACCTGCCAGGGCTGAGCATTCTGCTGCCTGGAGGGCTGGTGGGGATGGGTGGTCCTGCACGGAGACAGGGAGTGGGGAGAGGGTGCTGAAATGGAAGTTTCAGAGCCCTTGGGTCTGAAACACTCTCCTTGTCCTGCCCTCTAATAGAGAGCAAAATGAATGCCTTGCAGGCACAGAGGCAAATTTCTTTGATGTGCCCCATAAAAAAACTGGCAAAGTAGGACACTCATGGAATAAGAAATTAAACAGTGGTGTTGGCATTCCCAGAGAAGGCAGGTGTCTTGGTGGTAGGGCTCTGGTGATGACCTCCTCTTTGCAGCAGTGAGGAACTAGCCTGCCCTTTGTAGGGGTACCTGCTGGGTTAGATGCTGTCCTGCATTGCTGGCTGCTGGAGTCAGGGCTGCTTTTTCCCTAGAGGCAGGATCAGGCCTCTTCTGGTGGGGCCAATGACATATTCCACACACTGGGACAAATTCTTCTCCTTCTCTTCCTCTGCTCCTAGGCAGGGTGATGAAGCTGAATGAGCGAAGCGTGGCCCACTATGCCACCTGTGACTCGCCCGCCGACCATGCTGGCTTCCTGCGCAAGCGGGTGGAACGGCACCACCACCATGCCCACCACTACGGCACCTCCTACCAGCGCCGCTGGTTTGTCCTCAAGGGCAATCTCCTCTTCTACTTCGAGGAGCGGGAGAGCCGTGAGCCCGTGGGGCTGGTGGTCCTGGAGGGCTGCACCGTGGAGCTGTGCGAGGCCGCTGAGGAGTTCGCCTTTGCCATCCGCTTTGATGATGCCGGCGCCAAGGCTTATGTGCTGGTGGCTGATGGGCAGGCTACCATGGAGGCCTGGGTGAAGGCACTTTCGCGGGCCAGCTTCGACTACATGCGGCTGGTAGTAAAGGAGCTGGAGAAGCAGCTGGAGGAGGCCTGCAAGAGCTTGGCCGCTTGCCGCAAGTCTCCACGGAGGTCCTCCTCCTCTGGCAGGAAGAGGCATCTCTCCAACCCAGCCTTGCTGCCTCTCCAGGAGAAGCCTTCCATCCTGGAGAACGGTTACTCCACATGGGGTAGTGGTGGTTGTATGCCCAGTGGGGCTGCCTGTCCCGACCATGATGGGGGACAAGCAAAGCCCCCGCCGCTGCCTCCTCGCCGGCGCTCGGCCACTGGCAGCGCCACAGGGTCCCCAGTGCCCGGCCTCTCAGCAGCCATGCTGGAGAGCCCAGTGTCACCAGACACAATCTGTTTCTCCAAGCTGCACAACTGGTATGGGCAGGAGATTGTGGCACTGAGACAGGAGTGGCAGGAGAGGCAGAAGAGGGGACACCTGTGACTGAGGGTGCAGGACGCAAGTCACCAGCCAGCTGATGCCTGTCAGCCTGTCTCCCACATGGGAAGAGCAGAGCAAGGGATTCAGTGGCTGAGTGTGCAGTGTGTGTCTGCTTTACAGGATGTGTGGGAGGGATCTGAGTCTTCCCCAAACCTCATGTTTCATTTCCATGAGGCTTTGTACAGCCGGAGTGTGTAATACCAGGGGAGCCACCTCTGAAGTCTCCTCTGCTGGTGATACGAGGTGCAGAGGGGGCCCAAATCAGCACATATGCAACGAACCTCAACCGACAGGCTTGGCCCCTTGCCGTCCTGACGGGGGTGCTTCATCGCCCACCTCTCCTTCACTGCTTTTTTGTGGTTTTGTTTCTCAGCGTGGAAGTTTGCACAGGTCAGCGTTTATTATTGTCTGTGGTCTTGTGCCAAAGTCCTTCTGCTTTTGTTCTTTTGCTGCAGATAAGGCTGGGCTCTTATGAAGTGCCTCCAACGGGCCACTGGCCCTGGCGTGTGCCTCCAGCCTTGTGCCTCTCTCACCACAGGACGTGTGTGAGCCACTGCAGCTGTGGCTGGCCCAGCAGCTGAGGCTCTTGCATTGTCTTTTTTTTTTACTTTACTTCTGCACTAACACTTCTTCCAGCTAAATTCTTCAGGATGCAGATATCACGGGCTTGCACCTGTCTCTTTGGGTGCTCATGCTCAGCAACAGGGCTGAAACGGAGACGCAGAGCATTGCCTGAAGCAACAGCAAGGACCAGGAGCTCCCTAGGGCTTATCTGAACTCTGTCAAGTGGTAACCAAACCTGTTACTATCTTGGGCTCAGGCTTTCCCTGTTCCAAAACAGGGATGCTAAAGCCTCTTTGCCTGGTCGAGAGTAAATTTCTCAGCCTTTGTTCAGACCACAGCTCCTGCAAAGTGCCATATAGGGCTCAGTGAGCTCATTAGGTTGCTTGCCCAAGAGGGTGTCCAGAGCCACATCCTTGCTGGGCCTCTCTCATTGCTGTGGCTCTGCCCAGCTCCTGGCAGCACTGCTCAGTCAGAGGAGAGGCTTTGGAGGAGCAGGGAGGAGGAAAGAGCTGGTCTCGGGAGGAAAAGGGAAGGTGTGGGAGTGATTTACAGGTAGCAGTGACTGTGTGTTGGCAGTGTCTGGGCTTGCCTCTCTAGCATCAAAGCCATATCTCTGCCTTCTACTAAGCCACCACTTGGTCTGCCTGTGGTTCCCTCTGACTTCATCTCAGCATTGCTTGGCTGATCCCTGTAGCACACCCCATCTTCCCAGCAGGCTGGGAGGGCTGCAGGGAGGAATGCCTGTCACCTTGCTGCAGAAACAGACGTGTCCATCAGTAGGTCAGAAACCTTGGCCACAAGGCAGATGGTACAAGTAGGTGGATGCCAAGTCCAGGGACAAGAACACCCTGGAGTTGGGGTTTATAAATCTCCCTTATCCTCTTGGCAAAGGCTGTTTTTCAGATAAAAAAATATATTTGAAGTAGTTATGTGTTTCCTATCTAAAAATGGAAAAACCTGGTTTTATTGCCCTGTTTTTATTGCCCTATTTTATTAAGGAGCCTTGCTAGGAAAGCAGAAGGCCATTCCAGGTCATGACTGGCTGGAACCTATTTTGCTTTTGTGGAGTTAAACTCAACTTTATACTTTGCAATAGCCAGTAAAGAATGCCAGTGCAGAAATCAAATTAATTCCATTAACTTTTGGTGCCTTTGAAAATATAAATCTCTAGTAGTTTTGGATGATGAGCTTCCAGCCTCCTGCCTAACTATGGCTCAATTGTGTATTAGAGGAAATCTTAAATCATATCTTAGCAATATGACTTCAGGCAGTGACAGTGTAACCTTCACTTACAAGTGATGCTATCTGGTCCTCTCCAGTTTGTGCCTGTATTTCTTCATAGCAAGGATCTTCAGGTTTGGGAGGATTATTTTTGTTCTGTTTTTTAAGTGCAAACAGTTCAGAAAAAGCAGGAGCAGGTGGCCATGGGTCAGGGCCCAGGCTCTGTCAGCAGCCCAGTTGGTTGGACATAGGGGGTAGTTCTGCCTCCCTACCTGCCACTTGAATAGTTCAGTACTGCAGCATTCCTGGCTGTGAAACTGTCCCCTTCCCCATGCCAGGGCAGCAGCATCAGGGAATCACACTACCTGCTGCCTCCTTGCTCTGAGCATGGGTATTTTGCGGTCAATGTCAAATTTGTCAAGCATTTTCCTGTGTTGTTGTTTTTTTTTTTTTTTTTTTAAAGGTAATACAGAGAGAAGAATATTCCCGATGTCTCAGACTTACATAAGGCAGTTTGATGGTAAAGATTTAACTTCCAAAACAAGTCAAAATGTAGTGGCAGTTCCTACAAGAGATCCAAGAATTGGGAACGACTTGAAAAAGAAAATAAATTAACAAAGCCAGTTCTGTCAGAACTGGAACTGAAACAGTATTATTCATTTAAGGGCAGTTTCACTTTTAAGAAGCTGAGTTTGTTTTAAATAAGCCAGGATTGTACTCATAACACTACTAAAGAGCTTATATTTAATGCTTTAATCTGTCCCATTCAAATGGCACAATTTCCACGCTACCTACCTTAGCATTAGCACATCTCCCAGCTAAATCCTAAATCCTGCAAATGAGGCGCTGCGCTCTGCTTTCTGTCTAATCGCATTTGGAGTAATTTTGTGTTTTATTCTGCAGCACTGACAAGAAAATGGCTGAATCCTGATCCGCATTTGCGCTCAGCCCAGCTGTCCATGCCAGGGCCTTTGCTAGGTTTCCAAAGCGCTGTGTGACTTAGGATGCACTTGATCAGGGCTTCCTCACTATTCCGCTCTCCTAGCAAGGTTGGCCCTTTTGTGAGTAAAAGGAGCCATAATGGGAGTCATGGCCAAATTTGTATGGGAGTACAGGGTTTTTTTAATGACCGTTGCTGCTTGCTTCATTAGCCAGGAAGCATCTGGGTGCCCCACTGCCTCTTCAGAGATGGAGGCCATCAGACCAGCCCAGCTGAGAATTTGTTGTGCTGGCAGAGCCTTTGAAGCAGCCCCCAGGCTGGAGGTTGGGATTTCAGGTTCCTGAGGTTGCACATGCAGCTGGCTAATGGAGCGTCCTATCTGTCTGCAGGCAGAGATCATTACAGGAACGGCAGAGAGTTTTCACTGCACATTGTCCCTGGCAGCAAAATAAGACTAATTGCCACAGATGGATTTTTCTCCAGCCATTCAGGCTCGGACTGTTTCACCTCCTGCTTCCACTTTCCCTTATTAATTTTTAAAAATAGAGAATGTCTGGGCTGCAGAAAACAGGTTCCTTGGCACAGGGGGACCTGACTGCTAAAGCTGAGTGGGTACTTTTCTTAAGGTACTGAATTTAAGATCCTTTTCTAAGAGTTTTCTTTAGTGTAATAATGCAAAAGCGATGAGAGAAAAATGCTAAAATTTAAAAAAATGACTGAAAGAGGAAGGGCAATTCTATCATGGCCTTTGTAAGCTATGGCGAGAAGGGCTCCCAGTCCTGCTAAAATAGCCGACAAAATCCTTAAATTTTTTTCTGAGGCTGGCATTTAAGATTCAAGCCCGTGATATATTATTTCTGCACATCTTTTTTGTTAAACTGTGTTGATGTTTTCCACTGAATCCAGGTCCCAGCGGCAGGAGTAACCTGAAGGTTTTACCCGTGGCCACTGCTACCCATTTGTGGACAATCCTGACCGGGGTCAGACATTTTCTGTTACAGTAGCTACTGCATTAATATAGAGTGGGGCCGGGAGGGGTGAGTGACCCCTCCATCTTATCTCTCTCGACTGCCTTTGCGGAGCAGCTTAAAGAACCCCCACTGAAATGCACGTGGAGTTCCCTTGTCCGGGACATCTCAACACCACCAATTGCGTTCTGTCCGCACAATTACCTGGCGACACTACGAGCAATCCGCGGGGACACTCCCGCCCTCCCAAGGGCTTCTATTTTAGGTAGGACGGCGTGTTCTATTTTTTTAGGAGGCCGTTTTGCATGCGCCTTTGTTTTTTTACACGCGGAACTTGTATCATACATTTCATTACATATTGTTAGCGTTTGTTTTACACGCGGAACTTGTATTACGGATCTCATTTACACTGTTCAGCGTTTATATTTTATGCCGAATAAACTGGTTTGGTTTGTAGCCCGTGCGCTGCCACTGGAGGCGTGAGCCCCCCCGGGAGTTTCTGCACGGCCCGGGCATTCCGGCCCGCGGCGGTTCTCCCTCGCCCGTGGCTCCCATCGGGAAGGGTGGAACACTGCCCCCTTCCGCCTCTCCTCCCGGGCACCGGGAGGGAGCCCCGCCCCCGCCGCGCCGCTCTCGCCGCCTCTCCCTAAGCCTCGCGAGATCGCGGGTGACGCCCGGGCTCGGCCGCGGCTCAGGGCAGGCGGGACGATGGCGGCGGCAGCTGGGCGGCTCCTGGCGGCGGCCGCGGCTCGCTCGGGGAGGGCGGGCTGGGGCGGGCCGCGCGGCGCCTCGGCCGCTTCGCTGGTGCCCTCCCGGAGCGCCACCGTCACCCGCAGCGGCGCCATTTTGCCCAAGCCCGTTAAGGTGAGTGAGGGGCGAGCGGGTGGGGGCGGCAACGGACGGCAGCGGTGGCCAATCGGTGCTGGCGCAGCTGTTGTGGGCGGGGCGGAGCGGAGAGTGATAAGTGCCTGGGCCAATGAAGGGAGTGACTGTAGGCGGGGCGGGCACGCGGAAGCTCGGGCAGCGGCAGGGTGATGGGATGGCCCTCTCGTCCCCGAGCGGGGCGGCGCTGGCCGGACCCCGTCCCGACCCCGTCCCACCGCGTTCCCCCGAGCGCTGGTCCGGCCCGTGTCCCCCCGTGTTTCCCTGCGTTCCTCGAGCGAGGCGGTGCTGGCCCGGCGGTGCTCGGTGGGCAGTAAGGCGGAGATCAACACCCGCCTGCGCACTCCCTTTGCCATCGGCGACCGCTCCCCTTGCTAAGCCACGGGCGTTCCCTGCCTCGGGCTTCCCGCGGCTTCCAGCTCCCCGGTGGAATGTTTATAATACTATAGTACTGTAACAAAGCGCGATGCGGTGACGGGAGGTTGACACTAGGAACAACAAAGCGTTCCTCCCTCCACTTCCCGAGCCTTCCGAAGTGCCACTTGCTGATAAAGAGCCACCTTTTCCAATCGACTCCTTGCAGACTCCCTTCGGCCTCCTCAGAGTGTTCAGCGTCGTGATCCCTTTCCTGTATGTTGGTACTCAGATCAGTAAGAACTTCGCAGCCTTACTTGAAGAACATGACATCTTTGTCCCAGAGGATGACGATGACGATGATTAACGGGTATGTCATTAACTGCACCAGCAATCTAATTATTTGTGCGTCCCATTTGGCTTGGGGCAGGGAGGAGGATCTCAGACAAGGAAATACAGACAGCAACACCTTGAAAGGTACATGTGCCGTTAAACACAGACACGGATTTGCCTTTGACTATGAACTTTTTTGTTCTTTTATGACACAGTAGGCCAGACTGGTATCTGTGAAATCTCCACACCATACAGTCACTAGAAATCAGAGTGAACTGATGGAGTTTTAGACCTTGTCAGTTGAATCAGAAATAAACTGTAGTCAGTGAGGGTCTGTACTGCAGACAGAACAGAGGGACTTCAGTGTTACTGTATTATGCATGCAAAGGGCAACAGACCTGGTGAAGCAGCTGGAGCATAAGTCTTATAAGGAGCAGCTAAGGGAGCTGGGGGTGTTAGGCCTGGAGAAAAGGAGGCTCAGAGGACACCTTATTGCTCTCTACAACTACCTGAAAGGAGTCTGTAACAAGGTGGGCATTGGTCTGTTCTCCCAAGTAACAAGCAATAGGACAAGAGGAAATGGCATTATGTTGTGCCAGGGGAGGTTTAGATTGGATATTAGGAAGCATTTCTTCACTGAAGGGTTTGTACAGCACTGGAAGAGGCTGCCCAGGGAAGTGGTTGTGTCACACTCCCTGGAGGTATTTAAATGACGTGTAGATGTGGCACTTGTGTCCACTGCTAAACCATGTCCCTGGCAGTGCTGGGCTAGCAATTGGACTCAATGAACTTGAAGGTCTTTTCCAACCTAAATGATTCTATGATTTTGTTCTACTTGTTTACCTGTTTAAAAGCTTTTTGCTAACTCACAGAATGACTATTTTAAAAGAGAATCACTTATTTTCTGAAATTCTGATATAGGTGAACAATTAAAGAGAATTCCAGAACCCATCAGAACAAACTGTCTGGTGGGTCTTACAACATTGAGTAGTTGGATCATTCAGACTCAGTGGAAAGAAAGAGTGGAAATAATTCCCCTTTATCTGCACTATGCTACACTTTCTACTATTTTATGTTATTCTGTTTGGCTTGCCCTTTTATAAAGATTTGAGTTTGGGTGTATTTGATTCTTTATAGAACAAAGAAACTTTTTTAAAGATGTAATTGCAAACAGTGTTGCTTTGTAATCGGTTTGGTGGATGTATTCTACTTGATAAGGGGGTTTTCCAGCATGCACTGTGCAGCTAAAAGCAAAGACTGTACTGGCCCGTTGGAAACTCCCTTTACCTAAACCCCACTTTGTGTGGTTTTGGGAGAAGTGTTTCTGAAGCTTGTTATTCTATTTGCAGCACAGTAACAGAAGAACAGAAGGGAGAAAGCCATTGACAAAGCAATGATTCCAACATCTGTCACTTGTGTTTTGTCCTTCCTAAACGGGATGGGGGCTTTGTCCCCCTTTTGCCAGTGAGTGTCCTGCGCATGACGGAAATCTGTAGATCAGGGCTGAAGGAAGAGCACTGCATCCTTGCAGCCCTTGCACACGCTCACCTCATCAAAGACTGCTTGGATGCCTTGAATTAGCAATATGGGAAACACTAAATTAAAGATCAAGAGATTGAGATGTATGACTTTGGTCTTGTGTTTTTATTCGTTCATTATGTGCCTGTGTACTAGCATTTGTCTTTCTTCTCTGTCTGTCTGTTCCAGTAAGGAGACTCTCCTCATAATTATTTCCTCTTGTGAGTCCCCTCTGTCAGCCCTTTTCCCCAGGGGAAGCAGCAGCCCCACAACACAGTCTCATTAAAGAATGGAGTGCATATCAACAGTGGCACTGCAGTTCAGCAACCTGGCAGGTGATGGAGACTGTGTCATTAATGTCACCTCACTGAAGATTAAATACAGTATTATCATCACAGAGTTAAAAGTTTTCGTACCTTTGGTAAAAGATCACAAATGGCAAACTAACTTGCTGATGTTTTTTATAGCATTTAATCTCTGAACACTGAAAAAAATGTCTGAACACTGGCTCCATGTACCTAATATTTCCTAGGTAGTTTGGTACTTCCTTCTGAATGAGCCCTAATATATTTGTTGTCTTAACTGTGTATAAACTTCAAGTCCTCTTTTCATACAAGTGTTTACTATTGCATTTAAATCCTAGCGTAATAGACTTTAAAAGTTTCGCCTAATGTTGCACACATTGGCACAGTGTGTAGTTCAAACAGCCACACTTGCTCCCTTATTCTTTGGCACAGCTTTAGATGTTTGCTCTGTAACTCTCCAGCACAGCTACAACGAGAAAAGGGAGCCTGCAATCTGAGTAACCCCAACAGCTGTAGCTGAAGGGAGCTGTCAGGTTCTTGAGTCGCTTGGTATCTGAGTTGCCCCCTCCTTCCCCGAGCCACCTAAGTGGTTGTTCCAGACCATCTGCTCTTGGGAGCCAAACATGCACCCACTCCTGTCTTCTATGCTGCCAAATTCCTTATCACTGCTTTATCCCACAGTCTCTCCTGGCCCCTCCTGACTCTCTCAACCCTGTCCTTAAAAACACGCCACCCCTGAAGCCCCAAGGTACACTTGCATACGCATCCCTGAGGAGTGCTGTGTTACAGTCCTCATCTGGGGAAGAAAGCTCCAGTATTTAGGCAGGATAAAAATAAGTTTGAGTGTACTACAAAGATCTGATGCTGCTCACACCTGGGGGAGCTCCAGCAGCAAGTTACCTGCTGAAAATCTGTTCTGACTGGTGACAGGACAAATTCTCCTTACCCTTCTCAAAAGGGAGTTAGTAATTCCTGATTCAATTAAGGAGGTGATGGTAGGACACCATCTCCTGTTAGGCATCATAAGTTCTTACAGAGCCTTCCTATTCTAGACAACAGTACAATCCCCCATTTTTCCTGGTAATTTCATTTTACAGCAGGGAAATGGACTCTGCTCATGTGTTTAGACACAAAGGGATTTATTTGCCTATTGGATTTTATGTATTCTCTGAGGAGGTAAACAAAGACTAGTGTCCAAATGAAAAACAGCAGGTCAACAAAATCACAGCATGAAACTGCAAGACACTACATGAATACGGATGGGTCTCAAGCTCAAGAGTATTTCTGTGACTACACTAGCTGTTCTGAAGACCTGCTCTTTCCTCCACAGAGCTAACACGTTCAGACAGGGCTGCAGGCCAAGCACAAAGCCCCACAGCTAGGTTGTGTTGCGGTTATTCAGCAGACACCCCGGGGCAGGTGATGGGACAAACGCTGCCCACTGAAAATACATACTGGCAAAACTGTGAAATGACAGCTCTTCAAACATCATAATCATTTGCACGCACTCTGGATTCAGCTAGTCATTAGACTCCTAATATGTTACACAATCTCTCTGTATGGTTTTTTTTTCTATTGTACAGAACTTTATTTGTAATATAAGGCAGGAAGACACCAAGTCAATCTCTCAGGGATCGTGGCCCGCATAGAATTTGGACAGAAAGTCTTTAGGTTGCGGGGTTTCCGTCTCATGGAAATACCTCATGACGTGAGTCCTCTGCTTCCATACATGAATGGTTTCTTGAAGCTCCATTTTCCCCTGAGCACAGACAAAAGAATTTTAGACCAGTTCTCAGTTAGAGCCCAAGTCTAACCTTACAGCAGCATGAAAGTTATTTGAATGCACTTAGGAAGATTTAAGTAAAAAATAGCTGCATCAGCAATTCTGTACTCCTACAAACTCCTTGTATCACCTACACTGTGACACAAATATACTGACATACAAATGACACAAACATATACAAATATGTTCTCGCTTTGTGACTTGACATCTCTGCAGCATAGCTCCCCAGCCCTGTGAAACAGGCAAGGGATCCTGCCTCCTTCTTAAAAGCTGCATTGTTTCTCTCATAACCAGCACCTCCAATAAAATTCTACATAACATTCCTAATTTTCAAGTACGTCTATTTAATTTGTTTGAATAGAAGCACTTAGCAAAACTAAGTACTATTGCCAAGTGCTTAGCACCAGTATCACTGCCATAGAGATATTAAACTTCATGACTCCACTCTATTGTACTGGTTTTGTAGGATGGCAGCACATAGTAAAATGAGACTGCCTGGAATTGTCATCAACTGTACTACCTAGGATTCTATTTTCAGATTTTTTTCATCACATAAAGACAGAGTAACTGTCTTGAAATGCATGAAATACAACAGGTGAGCATGGCAGTCCTTGGTTGGATGCTTTCTAATGCATTAGAACTGCAGACGTCACTTACTGTGGCTCTTTGAAAGATCTGCAAACCAGAAGAACCCTGAGTGACGGAAATCTGTATTCGAGCCACTCGGACTTAGGTGCATTAAGATCCTGTTCCTCTGCTTACTGAAGCAGCACGATCCCTGATCAACAGGTTTGCTGACACAGGTAAACCAATATGACTGCAAGAGACAACCGCTCCATTGCCCAAGTTGTTTGTACCTTAATAACCAGCATGTCTATCACCCGTGGATCCCTAATGTGGGCGTTCTTCATGAACATCTCCCGCACCTTGTTACGCCCCTGTTTCACCGTGATGTCCAGCTGGTACAGGTGCACTACAAGAAACACAACACCCACTGCGGTCATCCACATCGCTTCGCGGTTTTCCCACCGGCGGGGTTCAACTCAACCCTCCAAAACGCTACCGAGTCGCTCGTTCATGCGCAGCCGGCCGGCTTCACCAATGTCATTAAGGCCGTTCGACCTTGAGCACGCGCGGCAAGTCCCGCGCGCCTCACCCACCCGTGTTGGGCACCTCGCGGTACCAGGCCCGGTACAGCTCCCTGACGCGCCGCTTCGCCTCGCTCAGGTCCCGGCTGAAGATCGGCTTCACCGCGGCCGACACCACCCCCTTGCCCGCCACCGCCATCTTGCTGCCGCCCCCGCCCTGCCACCGCCCGCGGGAACGCGCACGGCGCGGCAGCGCTCCTATTGGCCGGCTGTGCTGCCACTCCGCCCGGCCGGCTGACGACCTCCCATCGGATTGGTCGCAGGAAACGCCAATCAGCGCTGTTTGCGAGGGAAGAATCACTCTGGGTGGGCGGGGCCGCGCCATGTCCCACCCCCCCGGGCGGTCGGGTCCGACCCCTCAGAGCCGGGGCCTCCCTCAGGGCCGGGTGGGGATGTGTTTTGGAGTTATGTATTTGTTGCCTTTGCCCCCCAGACTGTTTGCTCCTCCAAGTGGACCTTCTGTCAGTGCACTATTGCGTGCTAGAAAGACAGTCCTAGTCTAGCTATACCCACGTTTTTATCCAAATACATGAGTGCTGGGATCCTCACTGAGGTTAAGTTCCTGGCAACCTTCTCTTTAAACACACTCGTGTGTGCTGGTCACTATAAACCCGAAACCGTTCAGTTCACTGTCACTGAACCGACCAGAAAAATAACACTGAAAGGATCTTTAAAGCAGCAGTTGCGGTGCTGGGGGCAAGGAGAGAAGTGTCAAGTGAGCGTCTGAGGCTGGGGCACAGCAGGACCGAGGCAACCACAAAGAGGAGAGGCAAGAAACAACTTTTATTCTTTCAGGGGTTTTTTTGGGATTAAAAGCATGAAGTACAAATCTTAGCATGGAGTACAAATCTTAACAACTGCATTAATAAGTATCTGCATAATTCAGTAGCTTCCATAGCTTCCAAAATTAACCTTACAAAGATAGATATGAACGTGTCCACACACATGCACTCAGTTTCAGGTATTTGGGTTTTTTTAGTGGTGGTTATACATAGAAACTCCTTTATGCTATGGTCCTTTCAGCCATGTGGTTAAAAGGCTACTGTTAATCTAAATATCAACATATCTTAACACCTTGCAAAACAATTTGTCAGAAATATTGCAGGAAGAAAGAGAAAGGTAGTTCTGAAGTCATCATCATCATCATATAGTTTCAAACAGTACAACTCCACCCCTTTGTGAGCTCCAAACCTCCCCAACCGATTTTCAGCAATGCTGAAAAAAACCCAAAACAGTTATCAGGACCTAATTAGAGGAAATGATAAATCTAAACAGCAGGATTTCTCTTGAAATGTATTTATAGAAATTTCTGTATTTCACAAATTACCTGCTTCTGTGGCTGACACACCATATGCATTATTTATGTATTCCTTGGTATTTACTCCTACTGGAGGAATAGCGAGACATAAGGGTTGTCAGGATTAAAACTTACTTTCTTTGGGGCTATAAATGAAAACAATGCAATATTTGTGCAATAGAGAGGAGTATGTAATAATTAGGAAGGAACAAAGAAGACATGTATATGTTGGATCGTAAAATTTTTCAGGAGCTCTGCTCTGAAACTGCGTTTAAATGTCACCTTGTTGGAGCTGAAGCTCTCACCCTGCCCACCAGCAGCACCAGCCAAATCAGCTGACCATCCCTTGTTTTTTTCAGGAACCAAGCCAGAGCTGGGCTCCCCTGGGCACCAGGCAGAGGCACACACTGCTACACTGCAGGAGAGGCAGAGCATGGCCAGATAGGCAGTGGGGCTAACACTAGTACCTTACAGGTTTTTTTTGCTTCCAGAATCAGCAAGACCCCAGGGTTGTCTTTTACCCAGGATATCCTTGTATTTCTGTAAACTAATTCAGGGCTAATAATTCTTTCAGAAGCTGTGTGTTCAGCGAACTGCTTCTGCAACCTATGAGAGCCCGAAGTACAGCAAAGCTGGCTGATTAGGCAAAAATATCCTTACAAACTTGATTGCCATTACTAACTTCCTACAGCTGTTTGGTTCAAGATCTAGAACCAGACTTAAACTAAACGAGATACTGGGCTAGATCCTTACTTTAGACAGCTGTGGACGTTTTTTTGACTTGAGAGGCCTTAAGTGGAGCCCAGCATGATCCTGCCTAGACCTGCAATATTCCTGATAAAGTTTGCATTGCTGGTGCCCTTGAGTGAAAGGAGAGTGGTGTGCGCTTATCTTGGGACAGCTTGCAAAAGGTACGGGTGTGGGGAGTTTGTGAGAGCAAAGCGACCATCCTCCCGTGGCCTGGGCTGGTCCTTAGGGAGCACAAACGTGAATTTCTGCAGGAGAGTGGTAAAGAAAAGAAAGAGCTCCATCTTGGCCAGCTGTTCTCCCAGGCAGGCACGGCGACCTGCAAGAGAGGGAATAGAAAGTGTCCATCAAAGAGGGCATTAATCCACGCTGGAGTCACTGTGGGGGGAGCAGATCACCCTCCTGCTGTGCCTCTGACTTGCAGCTGGGTACTCCCTTCAGATTTACCTGCTGAGAAGGGCATGAAAGCGTCTGGTTTCACAAACTGCCCGTTTGCATCCAGGAAGTGTTCAGGGTAAAACTCATTTGGCTTCTCCCAGACTGTCTCATCCTTCAGCACAGAAGACAAGTTGGCGATGATTGTTGTCCCCTGCATTCGTCAAGAGGAAACAACTTATGTGAGAACAGCAGCATTACCTTGGCAGAGTGGATCAGTGCTGGTCCCTCTTTAATCTGTGTCTCCCATCTAATAGCAATCATCGTTCCGTGCCTCAGCATAAGGCACCCATCTCCACTTCTGCATCTTATTTAAAGCAGAGGTAAAGCAGGGCACTTTTCCAATGACATATGGCGCCTGCCCTACGCTCTGAAACATCTGAACTTTTGCAATTTGTATCCTAACAGAGGCTGTTGAATGCAAATGCTGATTTCATGGTTACACAGCGAAAACAGCCTCTGCTTCTCAGATCCTCCTGGACTTGTTTTATAGCTGCAGAGAAGCAGCTGACTGACAGACTTCAAAGCCCAACTTTCACAGGGGCCATGGAAAATTGCAAAGCTTTCCTGTTTCACATGTCAACATTCTAAGCCAGAGGAGGTACTGTAAGGCTACAAAAAAAAAAAAAAAAATCCCAGGCTTGAATTCCGCCAATGCTGCCAGGGCATCTGCCTGTCACAGTGGAAGTGGTCTGAATGTCAGTGGCATTTGAATAGCTTCAGAGGTTAGAATTTTAAATACTACCGTCTTAGGAAAGTCAGTAAGCTGGTGTCGTGTACCTCCAGAGAGCATGTTAGGCTCCTTCCAACACAGGCAGTGAATATCATGGCTCATAGAGAGGAAGGGAAGCGTTTGCACTAAGCTGCCACTGCAGCTGGGTTCCCATATAACCAGTGTAAACCTAGAGCACAAATATGGCCATCTGCCTGGATTTTGCATGTCAAAATGTCCTACTTTAGTGCTCACCAGTGACTGTAATTGGGTCTGGATGTGCAACACTGCAGAATTGTGTGGGGTCACCCACACCCCATGCCTGGTGTCTGCACAAGGAGAAGATGCTGTATTGCTTATCTGGTCACAGTCACCTTGGGAATAAAGAAGTCTTGCAACTCGGTGTCCCGGTACGTCATGTGAAGTAGTCCAATGGGAACAATATCCCCACGGCGTTGCACTTCATGGATCACAGCATTAGTGTAAGGCATGCTCAGTTGGTCCTTCATGGTGGGGGGTCTCTCTCTCCCAATCACCTTATCAATCTCTGCTTGGACCTTACCTGAAACCAGGACAGAAGAGGAATTAGAGGACACTTAGATAGACAGAAGAGGCTGGTACAAGCTGAAGGAAGATTGGCAGCATGAGACTGTAGGCACTGGGTGAGAGCAGGACAGGCAATTAGTGAAAGAAACAGGAACTAGATGGGAAGGCATTTTTCAGTTGCTCGGTGACATCTGTATAACTGTTCTTTGCACACAGTGTCTTTAATAAAGGCCTTGCTACTTGACATGCTACCTTACCCCTCCTCTATGCAGCTGGAAGGGTACCTGGGTATGCAGCAGTAGAGAATTTGAACTGATCAGCATCTACTCCAAATACTGGAAAGAGGGTACACTGACCACTGCAAGTCCCCAGCCTTCAAAATAAAGGCGAGAGTGAACTTGCCTTTCCAATTTGTCTTTTTTATCAGGGCTTCACCTCTGCCAGAACAGCTGTTTGGGAAGTGTTTCTCCTGGCTTCTGCTAGGCCAACAGTCACCAAAGCAAAATTCCCAGATCATGGAGAGGTGTTCAGCCTCCTTGCAGAAAAAGGCAGGTTGAAGGGAAGAGGCCACGCCTCTGCCTGTTTCTGACTTACTCTGTATTTCTGGGTGGAGAAGCATATACAGCAATGCCCACCGAAGAGTGGTGGTGGTGGTCTCAGAACCAGCTCCAAACAAATCTCCAGCTACCAGACGAAGGTTCTGATAGTGGAAACCTTTCTCTTCAGCTTCCTTACCCTGTGAAGAGCAAACAAGTGGGAAATTAGAGCTGGGGTACTTGCTAGCTGAGAATAACACTGTCCAGAGAAGTACTGAGAAGCACTAGATCCATTTTTCCGTGGGAGAGTAGAGCACAACACAGGCAATGGTCTCAGCATGACTGATGTACTTTGCAACTCTGTTACTTCATGTATTTGAAGGTCCTCAGCCACCTCCTGAGAGATGAAAGCTACACCTGCCTTCAGGACAGGAGTGAACACTTTGTACTCTCAGCTCAGACAGCAGGCCCCTGCCACTCACTGTAACATCCTCCCCCAGAGGAGGTGGAACACAGTTATCCATGTTTGGTCTGATCATAAAACCCACACAGTCGAGAGGAGGCTGCATTGATGTGGCTAATGCAAAATTAACATGATTTTAAGGGAGTTATCCCTAGCTACGCATTACAGATTCTCTCTGCTTCTGGCCTCATATATTTTCTCACAATCGAAAAAAAGAGAGATGAGGGTATTACTGCTGCCTATTAAGTCTGCAACACCACTTTCAGCATAACCGGTCTCTCATCCAAATGCTAATTGAGCTCAAATTTGTTAGCATATGAGATATGACAAGCTCTCTGCATGAATTCATCTTCCTGTCTTTTCTAATCCTCTTTATACTCTCCCTTCCTAGGGACTAGCTTCTGTTAAGTTATTCAGTATATTTTGATGCTGTTGTAATAAGGATAGCAATTAATAAGGCATTTAAGACTCAACTGTTATTCCACTAAAAGATCTCATGCAAGGGAGCTATGGGACTGACCTGACCAAAGCTAACTCAGGAGAAGGATTTATCAGACTGGCTTATCAGGGGATCTTAGTGAAAAGAAGAGCGCTGTGACAAAAGTCAGCATGGTCAGGCTCCCATCCACCCCCAGATAGTACTGCTCAGTGCAGAGTAACACAGGTCATGTTGCTCTGCGTGTACAAGCTGGGGGGCCAATGCATGGAGGAGGTGACCGACACCTCTGGCACGGCAGGGTTTGTGATGCGGAGCAACAGTCCAGCCTGAGCACTCGGATAGTGGAAGCAATTCACAAGGAGAATTTGCTAATATTTCCCATCTGGCACTCAAAATTTAGTGAATCCATGCGCAGAAACATATGGTGGATGGATGGGCTGATGCAAGTACCTTTGATTTTATACTGAGTTTGTGCCTCACTGAATTGAAGGAAAGACTCTTTTGTTTTCAGTGAAGTTCAGATTTAGGTCTTCCTCTGGTATGTAGGGAACTAGTTCTTAGCAAGCAATTCAAAGACACATATCCCAAAGGAGATGCCGTCTTTTCAAGTCATAACTTGGTTTAAAGACAGGCTACAGACTGGGCAATGACACCAAAAAGCCACTCTGTTGCCGCAGTTTTGTAACTGATTTTGAGATATCAGTCATCAAGGCACTGACATTACAAAGAATCTTGCATATTAATTTGTTCTCTGGTGCAAACTTAGAAATATTAGTGAATTCTCAATCATTGCCTTTTAAAAGCCTTCAAAATGGTGTAGGCTAGAAAGAAGGAAGTTGCTAGACTCTGAGGGGAATGTGAAGGTCGAAAATGGCAACAAGAACATCAGCAGATAATACAATCTCTCAATACAGTAAAGGAAGTTAAAAGATGAAGAACATCTTTCTTATGAAGATATAACATGGAACGAAAAAGTAGGAAATTAGCTGGTAAGAGATTTTAAACAATTCTGTGAAGAAAGTCAGCTTCTATGAACAAGCTTAAACAGGCGGAGAAACTGCCCCTGGACCTGCTGGTGTCACCCTACCTTCTCCATTTCCTTTAAAAATGCATCCGTGAGATCTCGGGTGTGAGCAGGGTCCCAGGTCTTCACGTGTTTATCTACGAGCCCACCAATGTAGTCTATGAAAGCCTTTTGGTTTCGAAAGACTTTCTGTGCCAGTCCGGGGATGCGCAACAAAATGGGCACCACGTTAAGAAACTGGGGTGTGGGAACCAGAGAGAGAGAGAAGGAGAGACAAGATATTACGTGATGCAAAAAAGAAAAATTATGAAAACACAATGCTCTCAATCAACAGAGGGCAGCTTCTTACAGCTCTCAGTTTACCTGAGGAAGGAATCCAGTTTCTTCACTCAGGGAATTTTCAAAGAAACTCAAGAGTTTGTTGTATGTCTCATCACTGTAGTTGAAACGCTCTCCAAAGACAATAGTGCAGATCACGTTGCAGACTGCAGCCTTTACAGGACCATGAACATCGAAAGAACGACCTGAAAATGGAAATGGAGACCAAGCAATGAAGCTCAGCAACACCAAGCTGTTGGACCTCAGCTGTCAGCAGCAAGAATACACAAATGCCTCCTCGATGCCTTCAAGACAAGAAGCCCTCAAACCACTCACAGTACAAATGCATCATACTAAGAAGTGAAGATCATCTCATCTCTCAACTAATATTTGGTTGATCTGTGTTTAAAGGAGAAAACTCCCAAGAAGCTGCAGGCTTGTTCTGTGACTTGACAGGTAACATGTTGTGTCTAGATGACAGGCGATGTGCTGTGAACTCTCAGCTGCACTTCTATTGCATGTGATAATGTCAATATGTTCCACTAAGCTTCATAAAGGTAACAGTTACCCAGCTTTGGCAGTAATTCTATTTTACCTCTCTATTTCTAATTTCCTATTTGTTTCCTCTTTCAAATGGATTAGTGTTACAGTAGCCACACTATGTAAAGTAGAAGTAGCTCCAAGGAATTCATATAGACTAGAGACACTGCATTTTCTTGGGAAGAGAGCCCTGCCTGCAGACAGGAGTGACTTTAGTAATACTTTGCATCGCTGTATTGCCTTCTTCTGTGACTTCCCCATCCTTGTGGATGTGACAAACCTTCTTCAGACTTGACTGCTGAACAAAGAAATCCAGCTTCCTCTACCACTCGCTCTTCTAAGGACTTCTTTCCCATCCCAAAGTTCCTCAAGGTAGAGAGCGTGAATTTCCTTAGCTCCTTCCACATGTGCCCGTATCTTGCGAAAACAACACCTGGAATTATGGATGAGCAAGAAATGTCAGGATATTTCACTTGTACATCAAGGAAAGTTTGCTAGACAACAGCAATTGTGAGTTTGGAGGTACAGGTCTGTGTGGATAGATGAAAGAGTCTGATCTTATACAGCTCCTTCATACAGCAATTCTGAAACGGATTACTGCACCTTCTAATGCCTGTGCATGGCTAGCAGAGGTGGAGGGGGGATTCAGTGGGAGGAACAAGGGCTGCTAAGGATAAAGGAATCACCCCTCCAAACCATTCAGCATTGCACCCTTAGCTTGTGTGAACTGGGGAGCAGCTTGTGCCACCGCACAGGAGCTGAGGATGAGATGTGGGCAGGATGCTGGATAATACTCTGCCTTGGATGAAAGTTACCATATTTTTTTTGCAACAACAACTTGCATATAGTGCTGTTATGTGCAAGCTGTTGTTGCATAATCATGTTGTTTTACATAAGCACAGTAAGCACTAATCACTGGGTGTCAGGAGCTGGCAAGAAGTTGTACCACTGGTAGTGTGCTAACACTGCTGCAGAGGTGTGTGCTCACACCTGAAGCTGTACTACAGCCACTAAGGGGAGCCTCCATCTCATCAAATCCGATTTTGTCACCACCAAAGAGTGACAGACGTACGAGGAGAATGACCCAGGGGACACAAGAAGGTGGCACCATACTAAGAAAATCTTCCCTGTCAATTCTTCTTGTGCTAGTGCCAGTGAATAATGCCTATTTTCAAGAGACTTGCCTTCAGAATTCTTTGCATAGCCCATATGTTCATACATTGGAACGTACGGCCGGTCAGCAAAGTCCTCTGACTTGTGGACCAGGGCTTCCTTCACTGTTTTATACCCATTCAGCACCACCAGGTTGGTCCAGCAGTTCTGGAGGCTGTAGATGTTTCCATACTTCTTCTGAAGCTGCCAAGATAAAAAAGTATGTCCCTGAAAATGAGCTGAATGTAACATCAGAAATATCACCATATCCTTTCTTAGGGCCTTTACTATTTTGTGATTTTTTGAGGTGCTTGTATTCGGAGATCTTCAGCTGATCTTTGACCTTTGTCTTTGCAGTGCAACAGCTCAGTACCAAACAGCAGTTGAAGCAGGGATCAATGCTCCATGAGTGGAAAAATTTAGAGTACACCTATCCCGGTGTACAAACTGTTGCCAGGAACATTGTGCAAGTATTTTGGATTTTGTCAAGGACCTGGGGATTTGCAAAGGCTGCATGTTCAACAATTGATTATTTCCTAATATTTGTATTTACTTTGATCTGAAAGACTAGGTAAGTTTTGAGTTAGTCTACTTCTGCTGAAGGAAATATTAATGGTTGGGTGAAAGATGATATACCCTACATCTGCTGCGATCTGTAAGAGACATCATGCTGACAGCAGGATGTGTGCACAGATAATCCTGTCAGCCATGCACTCGCCATAGGATTTGACCTTGGAGCTGTCTCCTCCAGGCAGACAAACCCTTTAAATGGACACAGACTCCTGGGAAGGCAGGTCCAAGCTCCCCTGCTAGTTAGGAACACTGAACAAAACACCCAGGAGCGTGTTGTTCAAAGACATGCAATAGTAGCGATGCCCCACAGTTTTATTTTTCTTTTTTTTTCTGTAGGTTTTTTTGGTTTTGTTTTGGTTTGGTTTTGTTGTTGTTGTTGTTTTTTATTTTGTTTTGTGGGGTTTTTTGTTTGTTTAAAAACTAGGAGCCTTCATTTCTGCACTGCAGTATTGCAAGGAGTTGGAGTACTTAATACTTATTTGCAGTAGGGTTGAAAAGTGAATTAGCACTTCACTGGCACTAGAAATACATCATTAAAAGCAATTACTGGTCAAGATTGTGGTTAGCATGACCCTGACGTGATACGATTTGAAAATGGTAAGCTTTTGGACTACATGCAAGCAAATAATACAAATGCTATATTTAGTTTCTCCATTTGGCAGGTTTTGGATAGACAGCTGAACAGCGCTGTCCTAGAAAAGAGGGCTTTAGAGTTTGCAAGCTGAAGCACAAAACCCCCACAGTTTATCTGCTGCAAGCTGTGCTGTGCTTTTCCTTTGAGAAAAGCTAAGCCCTGACTTCGAATAGGAACGTTACTGAGATTTTGGGCATTGCTGCTGGGGCAAATCCCACAAGCTGATCTCTTTAACTGAAACTGTCACATGCCTGCAGGCATGCCTCAGTAACTCACACGGAAGTTTGCCATTCCGCAGCCTCATTCCAGCCCAGATATTTGTTCGTCTTTCCTTGTTTGTACATCTTCCTGTTCTTTGCCCCCAGATCTGCCCACGTGGTAGGTTGGTGGCCAGCTCTACAGCATCACCTGTCATTGGGGCACAACAGCATCTCCCACTGAGATCACGCAGAGATGGGGAGATGGAGGTTGGTCAGTGGGGGTGTGTGATTATTGTTCATCTGTGAGGGCCAAGTCAGCGTCCTTAGGCAGTGACTTGCTTCATCCTGGAATTTGGAGAGGGCATTGCCCTTCAGTTTTGTGCAAGAGTAGGTCATGCCAGGGTGTACCCCACCCCCCCGGTCGTGTGAGGGGCGCTTCACTGCAGGGGCTGACACTCACCTGTTTGAAGGAGTGGGTGGGGTTGTGGAAGTCAACGGAGAGCATGGTCCCGATGAATGGCAGAGACACTGGGCCCGGGGGGTAATGGTGCCACTTCTTCCTGCGCTTCATGAAGTCAAGCAGTACAGCAAAGACTGTAATAAAAACACCCAGTACAGAGATGTTGCTCCAGAGGGATGACAGCTGGGACCCCAGCCACAGGAGCAATGCCATTTTGTAGCCTGTCTACTCCTCTGTCTTCCTCTTTGGACGCAAGACTGTTTCTGCCTCCTTTTGCCTTCTCTCCTCTTCTCTCTTCTCTTCCGTTTCTGACCTTTTAATATGGGAGTTGGCTCAAACTCGAAGCCCCTCCTCTGCTCAGCTCAGCCCTCCTCCTCCTCCAAAGCCTTTTTGTCTCTGTGAAAGGAAGTGGCTCCTGCCAATAGTGCCGTCCGTGGGAGGTGCTTGGGTGCCCTCTCCAGCAGCCAAAGTGGGATCACAGTTCACAACATGCAACCAGTCTTGCTGCATTCCCATGGGGTGATCTGGAAAGAGTTTATTTAAATCTGTCTTGTTAGTACAGGCAAGTCAAGGGAAAAGCAGATTCTAAACACAGATCGCCCAGGTTTCTGTTTGCAGGGCTGAGGATTGGTTTCACTGGACCTCGAGAAATCTCAGTTTAGGTCAAACATTCACTTACAGAAATCACTTGTCACAGAAATTAGTCTAAAACAGTGACCTGAGACTTTAAAAATCGTTTCTATTTCTGGGATTAGAAATCTTTATCCAACTCCAAATGTCAGTCAGCATGATGACCTTGGCTTTCGTAGAACACAGCTCAGCTATAAAGGGAGAAAGCAATATACTATATGAAGCCTCGAACTTCCAGCCTTTGCGGCAGCAGTAATGCAAACACAATTATGGAGTTAGTCACAGTATTTCCTAAAGCAGCACGGCTGTGTGCTCCTGGCATCTCTGCCATCGGAGATCAATAAACCTTGCTCTTAGGACAGTTAGTTCTAGATAAAAAGCAGCAGTAAAGCCATCACAGCTTGATCTGTGATCTCAGTGTGATCAGAGAAAAACTCCTAATGGAGAAATCTCTGCAGCAGCGATGGAGAGCTCAGAATGCAAAGTTACGCACCTGCAGAGGCTGTGAAGGCAGCTCTGCTGTGCACCCATGGCCTCAAGATGCCCCTTCCCCTGGGAGGCACCTCAGCACTCATCATCTGTGTGCTGAGGTCACCTCGCTGGAGTCTACAGCACAATCCTGTTTTGAAAGCATCGTGACTCAGGGTTCACCTCAAGTAGCTGTAAACAAACATGTGGCACAGGAAACAACGGGAGGAATTACCAGCCCCCTCACAACTGAAGAATTGTGAATTCTTTTGGGTTACAGAGACATGCTGGGATGTTCACGTGCCTGGGAAGCTGCCACAGATGGACACAGTCTCTTCAGGAAAGACAGGCTGGAGGAGTGTATTGTGCAGACGAGGGCCCAGAGCTTTGCCGTGGGACAGCTGATGGGCCAGTTGAGTGCCTGTGGGCAAGGAGAAGGTGGCAAAGCTCCGCAGGCAGTGTTGTGCCAGGCACTCACTACAGACTCAAGGAGAGAAGGTCAACAGAGCCATCTCACACAATCACAGGCCATAGCACTAACTCAGGGCATTCTTTAACTGGAAGAGCTGCAAGGTCAGGCACAATCCAGGTGGTTTCTGGAGCGTGCTGAAGACTATTTCTCGACATAGGTGATTGATGGAACAACTAGAGGAAATGCTGTACTGGGTTTGCTGCTCACAAAAAAGGAAGAATTGGTCCAGGATATGATGGTCAAGTTTAAGTTTGCTTGCAGCAACCACGAAACAGTGAACTACTAAATCCTGCAAGAAGTCAGCAGGATAAATAGCATTACTGCCCTTGCCTTCAGGAGAGCAGATTTCACCTCACTCAGTGATCTACTTGGCAGGATCCCAAAGAGAGTTGCCCTGGAGAGTAAAAGGGCCTAGGAGAGCTGGTAGTTCTTCACAGGCAGCCTACTCAAAGCGTGAGAGCAGTGCATGTCATATATTACCTTTACACTGTTGAAGCCTTTAACACTATTTTCCACAGTATGCTTCTAGCTAAATCAGTGAGATACAGACTGGCAAAGCAGATGATAAAGTGGGTGGATGATTGTTAGATTGTGGGGCTCAAAGAGCTGGGATCAGCAGTACAGAGTCCAGCTGGTGCGTGATCACTAGTGACATCCATAGGTATCTATGCTGAGGCTGACAAAGTTTAAAATATTAACAACATGGCTGATGGACAAAGATCACTCTTGGCAAGTACAGCCTGGGAGAGCTAACAAGAGCTGAAGTATGTTTTCAGAGTAGCCTGGGAGTTTGTTGCCTTTTGAGTACCCAAAATGTTTCAAACAGCTCTGCTGTGAGGTCTCAGGAGACAGAGCTGTGACAGTCCTGTACTCAGTGGACTAGCTTGAGCAGGAGACAGCTGAATGCTAAAAGGTCTTCCCTGCACACTGCTTTTCATGACCCACGCACTCAGATGACAAAAGATGGGAAATGTGGACCAAAGAACATCAGGGACATTTCCTGATCACCCCATCAGTAAAGGGAGGTTACCTTGCCTATTTCACTTTATTTTGAGCTCCACCTTTATGAACTTCAGCTGAAAAATATCCATCTGGGTTCTTTCCATTTTCCTTACCTTAGCTAGAGCCAAAGGCTGTTGGACTCCCTTCACTTACCTGCATGCTATAAGAAGGATGGTTGATTAGAATTCAGGAAGTGAATTTCCTTTTATAGAACATCACCCTCAAAGACCATCAGAAGAGGAACTCTCCAGCTGCTCTGATTCCTGTAGCTCAGCCTTGACATAAGGCAACAAAGCTGGAACCTGAAAAAGGCACCAGGTTAAGAAAAAAAAAAAAAAGTACACAGACACAGACTTAACAATTTACACCTTTCCAAAAGATCCCTGGGTAAATGATCTTTATCCCCTTCAGACTGCAGGATAGACAGCTCCTTCTACTTAGGGCCAGTACCAAGGACTGCTATTTCTGCAAAGGACTGGAGCAACTGTTATAGCTTTGGTAATTTCAAAGGAACAGTTTTCAAAGCAACCAAAGAAACAATAGACAACAAATCTCTTTCTGAGAGAGAGAAAGAGAAAAGGGTAATCATCCTTCTGAAGAATGAAAGATGTTCATTTGCATTTCTTTTCAATAAAGTAATATTTTGAGCAATTTTCAAGCCAGGGGAAAAAACCTCCAAATCCATACATATTAATTTTAGCTAGCTGTCTCCCTGCTGTGCTGGGTGCATGTCTTTGACTGTGAGGAGTCAATTAAGAGACGAGCTAAGTGAAATTACAGAAGTTGCATGCAGACATCACCATTCTTTGGCTGGAGAACCTGCATTACAAATAGAAAGGCAGCTTTGAGAAAAAAAACTTATTACTACTGCAAAACAAAGCACCCAGAAGTAAGGTAAAGCAAGAGCTGCCTTTTTTTTTTTTTTTGGATGCAATTTTAATTGAGCCTTTTTGTCCATGTAGTCCATAAGACCATTTTTAATGATGTCATGCCTTTTTGAAGGATCTTCTCTTTATTCAGTGCACAAAATAGATGATCTCTTGTTAATCTTGTTCTAATTACACTATTTGGCTTCAAAGCCTGTTTTGCCACCTGCTGTCCACACCCTGTCCATAAGGGTGTTTTAGATGGGCTTTTCCACAGTGATCAAGTGACTGCATGGGTTTGGAGCAGACAGTCTTTTGTACCCACAGGGTCCCTCGGAGGTGCCGCCAGTGGAAGCAAATGACCTTCTAAGTGTTTGTACCCAAAAGGAAAAGCATGGAAGCTGCCACACACAGGACCTGTGCCCAGCTCCCAACTAGGGTTGCAAGTGGCTTCTGCAGATCTTCCTGCAGAATCACAGCTTTGGCAACCGGGATATGAAGGTCACAGATTAGTGTCTGTTTATGAAAACTTAAACTGCTGTTTCAGTAATTACCCAGCATCACATACTCATTTCTTCACAGAGGGTGGGGTGAAAATCTTTCAATGTCCAAAGAAACACTCCTCCCTCCTTCTTTGCTTCAATACTGGAGCCAACCAGGAAGCACTGCACAGATAGCATGAATATTTCCTTGAGCTTTCAGAAAATTTTCATCCAAACCCCAGTAGGCTGACTGCTTTTCCCCTAACACCATTAGATGGACCCAAACCTCAGCAATGTTTCATTCTGGAAGAGCAAAGCCTCTTGGAACAGCACTGGTCAGCATGAAGCCTGCTGCTCTCATTCCCTGGCTGTCCATCTCTCAGCCTACAGCAGAGCTGGGTCTGATGAAGACCCCAGAAACCTTTCCTCTTTGGTGGCCTCTTCTGAGCACAGAAAACATGGCCTCCCACTCAGTCTCAGACTTTTTTGGTCTTTCCTCCACCTCCTTTTTCTGCCCACCCTCTCTCTTTTGCCTGTTCTGCCTTCACTTGGACAGCCTCTCCTCCTGACCATTTCAGTGCTGGAAGGGGCAAGAGGTGCACAGAGGAGACCAGCTCCACACTTGTCATTCACCCTTGCCAGCCTCTGGCAGCCAGCAATAACCACCACCTGCTTTGTTCAGACATCTCAGGGGAATTTTAGATGAAAAACTGAGAACTCTATCAAGCACAGGCAAACTGGGTTTTCAAGTGCTTGTAACGTAGCCAAGTTTGAGCACAGTTTTAGAGAGCTGGTGCAATGTGTCTTCCTAACACAAAGCTGCCTCCTGCCAAATTTTGCATGTAATGCTTCAAAGCATTAAACTGAGAAAGGAAAATATCACCAGAAATTTTTCTAATGAGTTAGGAGAAGGTCAGACAAACAATGGATTTCTAAGAACAATGTCAGCCATTAGAAAGGGATCAAAAAATTTTTGGCTGAATGTTCCCAAACAAATTTAGCCTGAGGCACAACCCCGACGCAGGAAATTTTAGTCTCTGCTGGTTCATTGTGACTTTCTTGGCCCTCAGATGGGGGGGGGTGTTAAACATTAGGTACTTCCGCAGTCTTAAGATGGACTGTGCTAACAGCTTGTTCATAATAAAGCAGTCAGCAGAACTGAAATAGCCAAGTCTTTCATAGTTACTGTTACTATGACTTACTGCCAGCCTTCCCACATTGCAAAGAAATCTGTTCTTCAGGCTTTTCTTCCTTAAATTCCCCATGGTTTCCTACCCTTTTTCCTACATCAGTCACAGCAGTTCGCTTATCACCAAAAGAAATGGTAGTTGGACTTTGCTTCTTTAATTCAGCCCTTGCCGTGGCATCCCATCCCCATGCATGTCCCTTGCTCTTAAGAGCAAGCAATGACTCTGAACTCTGAACTGAAAGCAGGGCAGGTCTTGGGCCCCATTTTTCCACCCAGAGACAACTCTGTGCTGGTGCCGTAAGATGTCGAGGAGCTGGGCTCCAGCAACTGCTGTGAGCAGTTGGGCAGTGTGAGCTGTGCAGTCGCTGCAGGCGTCAACATCTGGATGAATAAAACAGCCACAGAGATGAAGTCGCTCCCAGACAAGCCTCAGACAGTAAGGGCTGAAGAATCAAAACTGTAAGAGCAGAATGGCCTTATTTCGACTTGATATTTCACAGAATTGAGGTGATAGAGGACCGAGCTCACATCCATACATAACACTGCCCAGTGAGGGTTTCGCCTGTTGAGCAAGTGACTGGCCAAGAGTAGTCATTGACCCTAACCCCGGCATCCTCGTCATGTTAACTGGGGTTAAAGCAGAAATCAAAACAAGCTAGCTTGGTTTTAATCACTAAATTCAAGTTCAGGTTCTCCTACAGGCCTTAATTCCTCAGGCTAAAATGTTCCCACTGTTACCTTCATCTGAGTTAGCCAAACGGAGCTCAGCAATTTCTAACCCCAGCATGGAGAGGTAATGAACCAAGGTGCTGTTTGGCACAGGCTGTGGTACCAGCACTGTCTCAAATGCCTCCTGAAGATTCTGTTAAACCTCTGTGATGTGGCTGAGCTCTGGAAGATGCCTGCTCGTTCAGAAAATGACTGGCAGCAGTCTTGACTCACACTCTCTTGTGAAACTGTCAGAAAAATATGGCTTACACCCCCGATAGCATAGGCTGTTGATTTGTCTCAGCTGCTGGTTTTGGTTTCTTGCTTATTAAGCTTCTCAGGAGCTGTGAATATATTGCTTTTCTTTTCATTTTTGATTCAGTACTCGATACCTTGGGGTTTTTCTTTGCTGTAATGAGAGCATCCAGGGGAATTTTGGACACAGCTCCTGGCTAAAATTCCGTTATTAATTTTTTTTTTCATAAGAGATGCATTTAAACCCATATAGGTAAACTCATCCTACTTTCCTGAAGCGTGAGATCAGTGTGACACCTTTGAAAATAACGGTGTGATTAAATCCAGGTTTTGGAAGCCAAGCAGACAAAAGCATCTTGGTTTAGTTTCTGCCATTGATTCGCCCTGTGAGTTAGAGACAAGCACTCAGCTGGCTGCTGGCTCTGTTTCCTTGCTTGCAAAATGTGTTTAATGGAGCTGTTTACCCAGTTGTGATAATGAATCTACAAGTCTTGGTGCAAAGGACGTTAATGAGCACCGATACCGTAATTATTACAAAGCAAAGAGATGGGTTGCCAAAGATCTGAGAATAGAGATTAAAATAGATAAAGAGCTAATTTGAAGACTCGCTTTTGTTCCAGGAAGTGTCTAGCTATGATCTTTTTCTTCTGGCAGAAGGAGTATTTCACAGGGAGCATTTTGCTGCTGTCTCCACGCATTGGAAGGATAGTCAGGATGCTGCTTTTTCATAGTTAGGTACTCAATTCAGTTATTTATGAATCAAAATAAAAAGGGAAGCTAATCTGGCTAAAAAGAGAATTGCATTTTTCTCCTGTGCTTATGGCTCTCAGGAGTAGACAGAAAAACCTTGGGTGATGCTGTCTGCTCATAGGCAAGTCAGATTTCTCTCTTTTTTCACTCCAAGCTCATTAGCCTGTTTCTGATGGCTGCCGAACATCCCTGGCTTCCTAGGAAAGCATTCAGAGCAGCGTGTGCTCAGCACATCTCAGAAAGAGGAGATGAAGAGAGGCATTACTTCTGAAGCATACTTGCTGTTAAAATTTCCTTACAGTCCATGAAGGTAGAAGTGACTCTCTCTCTTCACATCACCTTCCTGCTGGCTTGGTGGCTGTGATTGCTCCAAGGGTAAGAGTAAAAATATTCCTGTTCTGGGAAAGTGGTGCATTATCTACTTTGTTGTTTAAGCGTGTGCTCAGAGTGATGCCACAGCAGTTCTTTCGGTGCACGCTGTTAGCTCCTGCCTCGTTCAAGTTATACAGATGTTTTCAATCCTGTGAGCATGTGCTGTCACTCAGCTCAGGACTCCTCTTCTCCCCTTGTGCCACCACATTTGCACAGCTGTTTAGCACAGAGAAACTTGTGTTAGCTGACCTGTCACTGCATGAGAAGGTCTGCAGGCATGAGCCTCTCAAACCCGGTCTTTTTGTGTGTTTGCCTTAGGCCAGGTCTGGCAGACACAGCAGGTTCCACAGAAAGAGCAGAACCATGCCTAGCCTGGGGCCCTGCTGTATCTGTCTCTACGGAGGGACGATTGTGAGTTTAAGACTAAACTGTAAGGGAACTAAAGCACAGGGCATCAGGCACAGTAACCACCTGCGTGAATGAGCCCAGGCACTTTTGCCCACCTGGGCTCAGACTGCCAATGCAAGGCGGGCAGCCCACTCTCCGTGGTACTACCAAAGAAGTTGCAGGCAGAAGTGACACTGAAGCTTTTCTGTGTTTAAAAGGCAGCAAATGCAGGTTCAGTGCACTTCCATGAACTTGGATGTTTTCTGTAGTTATTTACTAACCTCACACAGCCCCTAGGACGGGCATTTGCTGCTGCGTGGCTGAACAGGTGCAGGGGGTGGGAGGTACCTGCAGGTTGGGCATGTCGGGGGCACGTGTGAGTCACGTGGCAGGGACAACATTAGGAATGAGGTTCCCACTGCCACAGTAAAAGTGACATGAGTCCAGCTGGCACCCCACAGACAGCTGCAATGTGCTGTCAGCAGGCTGCCAAGGGATCCTCCTCCCACCACTAAAAACGATGTGGCTTCTCCCGGCCAACTGCGAAAACCAAAAGACACCTCTAGCTTTGTTCACTAACAAACCAGATCAAATCTCAACACTCCCAACAATCCCAACACTCCTGTCTTACTCACAGGCACCTGAGGAGCTTTGAGGAGCAGGAATTAATGACAAGATGGAGAAAAAATAGTGGCTGATAGAGAAATCCAAGGAGAAGAGGGAAGAAGTGGTAAAGACAGCACAGTCTGGACAGCAGACTGTAACTGGCAAAGGTTTGTGCAGTAACAGGCCAGACTTAACGGCAGAGGAAGATGTGGCTGCTGCTCACTGGGTGCAAATTGACAATTTTTCTGTCAAGCAATTAATGATCTCCTGAATTTTGCCCTTTGCTCAGCAGTCCACTAAGGCAGCAGCAGATGATGACAGGAAGAACTTACAGCAATTCTATTAAGAAACTATAAATAACTTTAACACTAAAAATAAAATGTGCATTTGTCCCAGCACTTTTTGTCTAAATGATATTAATGCACTAAACTGGAAATACTCAAACACACAATTTTGATGATCTAAACCCTCTGTTAATCATTTCTGAGAGCATAATGTGCTTGTTGTTAGAGTACAGAGTTTATTATTTTGCTATTTTCATAAATAACACAGCTTCAAGCTCTTGTTAGCGATTTTTCATGATTTTATCTGCACTTTTTCTGTCAGTGTAAACAATGGCTTGAATACAAGTCAGCGTTTAGAAATTTTTCTCAGCGTGCTGGAAACAGAAGATTGTTGTGTGTCACTATGACAGTGAAATGGGTTGTTTATGCTTGATTTCTGTGTGATGCTCCTAATGATAATTCATGCTTCACAAATCTGAATGTGCATTGGAAATCAGAATGTGTATTTTAATTTTTTTTATGAATAGGAAACCCACAAATAACTTCTGGTTTGAAAAAGTGGCTCAGTCATGCTTACAGTTCGATTAATAACAGTGGGAGCATATGGAGTGAAACAGAAACGAGAAATAATGAAAGTGCAGGCAAGATCCTACTACAGAGTGTTTACCTGGTCGGTTACCCTTGGAGCTCTATCCCAAATGATCTGTAGGTTACTTTTGCCAATACTCTCATAGCAACCATACATAACAGGCTTATTTTTCTGTGGTCATTTGTAATTGTGGTTTTACATCATCAACAGAAATACCCCCACTCTTTTACCCAGGAGGTATCCATGAGCAGTGATCTTTCCACAGGAAGCTCCCTAAACCTGCTGGCTCCCAGGTCCCCAGGGGATGGCTGTGTGGCGCCCACAGCTCAGAGCAAGGTGTTGCTGAGCACCAAAACGTGCAGGGCTGAGCTAGCCATGAAAAATGAATGCTTTTTGTGGTAATAATAATGTAAAACTGTATGTTGGGTTGCTTAAAAAAACCACGTAAACCTGGAAATTTTCAAAGCCGTGCCACAGATGGAGATGACAAACCTTAGTTTTCCCATGGACTGAATACAGGCACTATGTATGTGAGTTAGCACCTCTCTGCAGCTCCCTTATCATTTGTGTTACTCCAGGATAAGACAAATAGGCTCAAGTGAGAAAGGTCTAAAACAAATCCTCAATTATTTTATTTACTTTATTACTACTTATTGCCTAATCCAAAGTCCAAAGATTTTTGATTTGTTTTCACTCTGTTTTGAACTACGATCTAATTTCTGGGGTGGCCTTTGCACTCAGGACTAAAAATTTAGCAACTATTTCTAACTTACCCTGTTTTCCTGTGCAAGTCTCATAAATTTGATAGTGAAGGGCACCTCCTGGGCTGACAACTTCGTGGCAGATGGATCCCACCACCCACACGGACCTGCGGAAACAGAATCCACATGGGTCTGTACGAGCACACCTTGCTGCTTTTGCTGTCAAGAGGGAAGAGGGGTAGAGAAAAAAGTTGCCAACCCAGCCAAGCTGACTTCTGTGGTGTCTGCTGTGAGTCTGAGAGCTGCCATTGATCACATTGTCTTCTCCTGGCTAGTTGCTCTGGAGAAGTGTCTCCAGACCCTCAGGGCAGTACTCACTCTCAGTGTCACACAGTGCACAAGTTTTCAGCTGGGAGCACAACAGGGATGGAAAGGCTGCAGATCACACACTAAGCCAGTGAACAACAAAATTTGCCACCAAAAAGCATTCAGAATGCAAATGCAACGGTACAAACTCATTCACACCTCTTATTTGTTGCTGAGAACCGATGGAAAGCAGCATCAAGCCCTACCTCTCAAACAGGGGCAGCAGGCAGGCAGCAGTGCTGCCACTCCTGCCAGAAAGGGGTGCTGTAAAAACCTCCTGACAGAGAAACTTTCATCTTCTGCGTCATCTGCTCTGACTCTGCCCTGCAGATTACAAAGGGTGGTTTCTCATCCGCCTGCAAAATCAGGAGACGCACACAAAAACTTGGCTAAAACCCCACTACACTTTTCTATGATAGCTGACGGAGCAGCCACAAGGTTCAGCGAGAGCAGGAGAACAGCCTTATGTAATCCTCCAAATGCTACGGACGGCCTTTGGCCAGTCCCAGCCCCGCGCCCTCTGCCCCCCAGAACTAGCACAGCCTTTGCTGGACCGTGAGCTCAGAGCCTTAAGGTGGCAGCACCAGACTGCCCTCGGGGCTGTGCCCGCAGCGCAGCTCCGCCCGGCCGGGGTCGGCACGGACAGAAACAGCAGGGCTGGGAGGCGGCCCCGGTTGAAGGGTGGGCAGATGAGCAGGCACAGGAAGGTGCGGAGAGGTCGGGCTGTGAGAAGGAAAGGCACCCAACAGGACAGAGGGGATTTTGCACCCCGTAGGGTTAGGTGAGGTGGGCTGAGACCTGCGGTTTCTATGCAAGGCTGAGATGGTTCACCAGCCTGAGTGCCCATGCTGGCAGGGATGGAAAGCCACTGCCATCTGACATGCTCCGTGATGTGCATGGCCTGGGGATTTGGTCCCGCTTCCCTCAAGCAGGCTAGGCTTGACCAGAGTCAGGCTGGAGACCTCTGGTCTCTGGAGCGTCCACCCAAATATCAGGTTTGCTGGAAAGCAGGAAAAAAGCAAGCAGGGAACTAGCATGGAGTTTCATTTAGAAGAAATAAGGCCTTGAAGACAGAGGCTCTGGTACCTTTCCCAAAGGCTTCATGAAGACAGTGATCTGCAATCCCCTTTCCTCCTGGCGTGGAGGGGATATCACGGCGCAGTTCCCTGCAGGAATGGGGTCCAGAATAACCACCTGCTGCTGCTGCAGTTCCCCAGGCTACTCTGGACAGCTCTGCAGGTGTGCTGGATTTCAGGATTAAAACCACGGCTGCTCCGGGAGAACAGCTCAGTAGTACAGGAATGGGATCCCAGAGAGGGTGCGGAGTACTCACCCTGAAGGTTTTCAAAACTTGACTATCCAAAGCCTTGAACAACCTGGTATAGTTCAGAGGCTGGCCTTCACAGAGCCACCAGGTTGGACGAGAGACCTCGAGAGGTGCCTTCTAGTCTATTCTGAATCAGAGGATTTCCAGAGAGCTTTAAAACATGAATCTGGATGACAGGAAAAAATTTGATGTGTGTCATTTTTTAACAGTCTCGTCTGATCACAGACACAAACTGAATTCTAGTTTAACTCTTTGATCTAGAGCAGGTATGCCTTTGTAGACATTGGAGATTTCCTCCATTTCAGAAAAGAAAAACCAAAGTTGAAAGAGTCTGGAATAAATTTACTTAGTCTAAAAAAAAAAAAAAACACCAACCAAAAAACCTGAGAGAGAAAAAGGAAGAATTTCAGGACTTCAGACCTGCCCAGATGATAAGGACATGTTACAGACCAAAAACCTAATTGGAGAAGCTGCTGAAGTGTAAGAGCACTGCAATAGCTATGACATACCATGGCAGGGACCTCTTTGTGAACCTTTTTGTGCTGCCTGAAGAACTGAGACCAGCTACAGACGCCCTTGATCCCACCTCAGGAGGAGAGAGAGGGCTCCTGCATCCCAAATCCTCTGGGCTACAACTCCTTGAGTGACTCCAAGATGAATTATGACAAACAGGATGAGTTACCTGCAAGCAACACAGACATGTGACACACAGATTACCGGTAAGCAAAGTAAAAGATGGAGAAATGTAATGACAGTCTTACAAAGACAGCTGTAGTCAACAGAAATTAGGATGGAAGTGTCTCCACCTATTCCTACCTGTTTATGTACTGTCCTGTGCTCTTTGAATCTGAGTTGGCGCAAGACTTGTCAGAATGACTGGGGATCTTGTCTGCTCTGGCAATTACAGCAGTCTGACCTGCACAGGCTGCAGCAGAAATCAAGCTCAAACACTCGCTGTCAGTTGAGGCAGAAGTGAAAACAACAGGGAAATACAGGAAGCGAGAAGCTCATTTCAAGGATGACCACTTAGGAAGTCGTGGCCTGAAGGTACAAACCCTGCTTACTGCATGGAAGGATTTGTTTCATGAACACTGCCTGTTTGCCAGACAGAGGCACGGTGCCTTGTGGGAGGCTTTGAACGGTGACATTTTAGTTGCCAAAGTACCTCCTGAACTCCTGACAGACCTTGGCTGTGGTTTTTACCACTCCCACCCAAGGTCACACAAGCTGAGCAACGAACATTTTTTCTCAGCTATTGAACCCTTGTACTCGTGCATTTCCAGACATATGTATACACTTACCAATCAAAAAGGTAAGTGCATGTGTTCTTAAAACCCACAAATTGGTATATCCTTAATGCACCTAGTGAAGAAAAGGATAGGCCAAGGGGCCGTGGCAAACAGCCAGATGAAAAAGCTGCTCAGGCAAGCCCCAGACTTGTTCTTTCTCCTACATTGTGAAGGACAAGAAAAAGTTCCACCAGAGCCTGCACAGAACACCTGACTGCAGACTGAGAAAGGTTTTGTTTAGGTTTTTGATCAGCTACTCCCAAAGTTCAAGTAACTCCAGTAAATGATAAAAGTAAGGGACAAATCTCTCTATTTAGTCAGATATGGTAAATACAGGTTGCCGAGATTTCTGGCGCCTGCCTCAAGCAGCTCTTTCAGACAGCTCAAATGAAACCCTAGAAAATGAACACCAGATTTTGTGTTCCACAGTTTCTGTGGGGTGCTACTGGCTGGAGGCAGAAAACCAACACAAGGTATGTGTGAGGAAGGACCAGCCAAACCAGGTAACCTGGTCAACATTCCCTTTTGAAGCACGACTAAGACTATCATCTATTTGGAACAACCATTTGGATACGAAATGGTTGTTCTACGTTAAAGAGTTGATTTCAGGGCTTGTTGCTGTGCAGTCTAATAAATGGCACACAACAGGTTTGGTATGGTACCTTCCTGGACTGCACTTCCAAAACTCACACACATGTAACTTCACACAGTCAACAAAACACCCACCTCCACCAGTGAGGACTACAGGCCTTCAGGTGCCTTTCCACGGGTCTCAGGTCTCCTCTCATGTCTTAGCACAACTAAATGGAGCCCCAAGAACAAACCTTCTCTGACTTCTACTGACCTGTTATTTCTCCATGGCTCTTTCACATAATTAGGCCGCTTGTAAAAGGTTTTCTCACCTCTCCTTATCTTCGTGGGGAACTTTGGACCATAAAGCTGCAGTGCTCAGCTCTGGGGTGAATCCATCAAATGTGGGTGGTGAGCAGTGTTTGAGGCCAATGGGCCACACTCCAAAGCAGAATTTGTCCCAGTTACTGGCAGTTTACAGTCACTGTTGCCAATTATTAGGGATCGGAATTAGTGCTTCTCCTTCTAATTTGTACATCTTCTGATCTGTTCATCTTCTAGACTGCAATAATTCTGTGCAGGCGAAAAGATGCACCTTCTTTACCTCTTCTTCTGAAGCAACAGATGACAAACTCGATGTTTGCTAAGCCCACCTTTCACATTTGTCATAAGGAATGTTTACACTTCTGCTCTACCAGCATCTTTTCCAAGTCCTTTGTGTTCCTGTAGCAACATGCTGCTGCTGTTTTTAATAAAAACGAGTGGAACAGCCAGGGTAGGCCACGAAGACTGCACCCATCAATACCATCTCTTCAAGGCTGCAAATGCTCACTTCCATCTCACAACTCTGGAAACTTCACCTGGTAGACATTCCTGTCCTGTGCAGCCAACACAACTCTGGAAACTTCACCTGGTAGACATTCCTGTCCTGTGCAGCCAAGAACATTTCCTACTCGAGCAGAACTGAACATAACTCTGGAAATCTGCTTAGAGACTACAAAATCAGGCTATTCTGTGTGGCCTCCAATTTTGGTAGCTGGAAGAGTCTTCATCAGTGGCACTAGAGAAACTTTGCTTATTTTCTTGTAGAGAGCAGCTCTTTGGTTTCATTCCCAAACGAGCACTTAGGATTTTTGCCATCTACCACCTGTACAGGTAACAATTTCTCTTCAAAAGTTTTAGCCACAGCAGCACACCAGGTGAACAGACATACTGCAACATCCAGCAACCTCATCTTGGGCTTCCAAAGCAGCAAAGATATTACAAACCCCAGAAGTGTTACAGTAAATCGGTCTTTGTTCTGCTTATGCACACTGTGCTTTCTTGCCTCTTTGAGATCCATTTCCAACTGCCAATTCTTAATTTTCTAGTACAACACTGAACAATAATCTGTTTTTCTGTATTTCCCCTAACTACAAATGGGAACCAAGAGATCTGTCTTACTTGTAAGGTACTGCAACTCCAGGTGACAAAAAAGCGCACAAGAAATAGATGTTATGCCCTACAATACAGGTCAAATATCTATTCATGGTAATTCTAACAGTCCCAAAAATAATGTCCTCAAAATAATCTACAATTTATAAGAATCTAATGATTCCATTTCTCTTCTGAGAGGGCAACCTAGCTCAGGTGTGCAAGAACTTAGGTGAAAGTCTAATTAAGTTTCCCTAATACAAATGCTGTAAAATGTACAGACTTCTATTTTTTAATAAAACCATGAAATGTGGTAACCTTTCTTTGATAAACTGGTTTCAGCTCAGGGGACTCTCACACAATGCAGGCTTATCCTTACACCGCCTATTTATCTTCAGTGTAAACGCCTCCCAGCTCTTTCCCTGACCATTTCTCTGCCATTCTTTGCTGCTCCCCACTGAAAGATGTGGCACTGAAAATAGGCAATTTCAGTAAAACTCAGGAAACCATTGCTATGATTATATCTCAAAGCCAGCGAGCACTGACCTCCAATCCCACTGCAAACCTGAAGTTTGGCTGTTAGCAGGTGTAGCTACAGCCCCAAAGCCCCTAATGCAATGCAGGTGGTATTTGCAGATGACCTGGCTGTGCTCATGTTCAGGAGCACGTGCAGGTTTTACTACACAGAGGAGAACACACCAGCCTGAATCCTCATCCCCAGCTGGAGCAGAACATTTCCTTCACAGGAGAGCTGCTGTGAGCTAGAAGGCTGTTTTTCTTGTTCAAATTATTTGCATGGGAGGTAAGTCTCTCTAGGGCTGCTAAGAAATACCAGCATTTCTAAAGCTGGCCAGATAAGGTCAAAACCTTGAAACCATAGCGTTAAAACTGAGTGAAGCAATAAATTACAAAAACCCTCTAGAGGATGAGGAGGAAAGGGAAGCAATCCTGGCTCTCGGTATAGCCCTGTGAGAGAAACCAGCAAACAAGCAATGCTTCCCTCCTAATTCAGGCTCCCTTCTGTAGAAGCACCAACTGGGATATGGGTCCCACTTAAGAAATTAAATCCCACAAAAAGATTCTGTAAGCAGCACCCTCTTCACTCACCCGCTGGATGACAGAGCTGACCTTCTGGATCCCACTAAAAGTACAGAGCAAAATATTAAACACTTGCATGCAGAGACAATGACAGCAACTGTTTCAATGACCTTTGCACTCAAAGTAAGACCTAATTCTCTCCTTAAAGCTTTACATAATTATTTTTAGCTGAACAGCACGGGTCAGTTTGGGAACTTATGGTGCAGGTACCATACGGAGCGATGTGCATTAGCCAAGCTCTCTTCAGTGTGCAGCAGTGTCAGAGAGAATACCTGGAGTGTTACTGGTCTCCCATAATTTTCTACTAATTACTTTTGCCCTCTACCTTTATTGACTAAATTCTCTGACTCACAATATGCTGCAGGAGCTCTACCTTAAAAAACCCCAAAACAAAAAACCAAGACTAAACGTGTTTGTTAGAATCTCATTCTGTTTCACAACAGGGATTTCTAACCCAAAAATAAGATTGAAACTACACTTTCAGCATCTCATAAGAAAGTCAGCAGAGCCACATCTGTTTTCTAGATCTGTAACTGAACCTGGATTACCTGTCCTCTCTCTGTTCTTTTCCACATAGCTTTTAACCACTTAAAAAAAAAAATCCAGAGCACTGATGATTTATTCATTTTCAACTATCCAGATAACCTGTTCCACTTCCAAAGGTCTGATATTTCCACTCATTTTTCTACATTTTTACATAGAGGACTGCTTTTCCCAATCATTTTGGTAAGTCAAGGACCTAATCAGACAAACCCATACTGTATCCCTCTACCAAGTATTTCTACCATATCCAGGACACCCACTGCGCTCAAGACAGCACAGGTAGTTTCCTGATGTAATGACATGATTAATAGGCATGATAATTTAGAAAGTTTGTATCCAACTCAGCCCCAAAATGTTCCCCCTGTAAATGGTAAATGTACCAGCTCAAGGTATTATTTCCTCACATACATTCTTATGTACATTACAGTTCATACTGCACATTAACCAGTCCAAGTACCAGAGCTGTCATTTAACTGCCCACATCTTAACAAACTACCTTATTTTAAACGCATGTCCTACTGAAAATGTGTTTCTTTACCTTGGCATTAGCTGGACTCCATGAACCATCTGTACAACATTCTTCAGCAGATGCTCTGCCCTAAACCCCTGAAAAGTTTTTGTTTCAACACCATTTCACATCATCACTTTGCCTTGTTCTAAGCATTTCAGGAGGTTCAAGAATATCACAACCCCAGGTAAAATCCCCTTTGCACCTACGTGGTACCTTCTGCAGTGGCAGCTGAGACTGGTTTCTCCTGTGCTGCACAATCTCCAGGAGTCTATGCCTTGGATTTCCAAGTGTGGATTTCAACATGTAATAAAAATCCATGACAAATGTATCAATCAACAGCTCCTGGTATCGAGATATGCTTGCTGTACATAGTCCATGGTCTCTGTCAGCTCCTGCAGGAGGAGTCCCTTTATCCTCGTCACATCAACAAACATCCTTTGCACGTTGAATCTATTGCATATCCTTTTTGGGAAAATGTGATCTTTTCCTTTGACCCTGTTCAGCACTGGTGACTTGCTCTGGTTACTCACTGGAGCTTCCTTTTCAAATGGCAACCACGCACTTTGGAAACGCTGCTAAATCCCCACATACAATTGCCACCGCACTGGTGTAAGTCTCCTTCCCTTCAAGAGATCCCGATGGGAGTCACACAGCATGGAGAAACACTTTGAAAATGAGCCTCCTTATCCAAACTCTCATTAGGTCACTCCTCATCCAAACAGGTAATTCCCAAGTGGCTGGCAGGCCGCTCGTTTTCGTTTATACGCAGTCTGTGCTTCCATGTTCTGCTGGGGGTCATTTCTGCTCCACAAATTCTAAATTAGCAAAGACTTCCAACCCTTTTCTTTCCTTCAAGTTTTAGGGTATCCCAGAGATCAAGATGTTAATTGCTTTTGCAGGATGCGGTAGATGAAGGTTCTGTACAACAGCTGCTTTCAGAATCCACTCAGCACTTTATTATTTTCTCAGCCAAAAGAAATTTTTATTTCCAACTGGATTTTACGACTGTTCTGGATCATTTCCAGGTTCTCCAAAGAAGCCATTACACATTGCTTAAATTCCTCCTGGCCTGGTTTTAGAATTGTGGTAGCTCTGGTTTCTGTAAAGACTTGGCCACCAAAGGTGACCAACGTGCACAACCCCCTCCCTACTAGAGAGCACCCCCACCTCTGACCACAGCTGAGCTGAAGGGTTTTAAACACTCCCCACTGAGAAATACTTCCCACAGAGTCAACTGTGGTACCACTGATACGCTCGACACAACTCCCACTACTCTCCAACCATGGTGCACGAGCAAATACTGAATCTCCACAATTGCCACAGGCTCCCACATGGAAAACCTCCAAGGCTCCCTCCCAGCTACCCCAAAACCTTCTGCCTCTGCTGTGTGACATCACCCTGAAGAGCCAAAAGTGTCAAATTCAGCAGTTGCAGCACATGCTGGGCCGCTGTCACGGTGCTGCAGAGTTGACTCTTCACCGACATATATCAATGCAGTAACTTTTTTTTTTTTTTAAGAATAGGTAGAATAGAACAGACACTATGAAAAAAAAAACAATTTTTATTCAGTTGAAAAGAAGTCATTTACTCAATCACATTAACTATGCTAAAAATGATTTTTTTTCTGACTACACCAGCAGTTAAATATTTTCAGCACCAATTCAGGACACATTAGTGACATTTATCACAACAGGTCTATTTCTCAATGTAAAGGACATACTAACTTCAGTAGCTGCTACTGGGAAAGGAGTAAGCAGAGGACTGCCTTTCTTTCCAAATACTTATGAGTGAAAGTAGCAACTTCTAGAAATAAATAACTGCCAAATTATCTCCCAAATCTTTAAATCGATCTTTTAAAAATAGAGTTAAAATAGATATCTTAATATGAGCTATCATAGATTTTATTTGTATGTGCTGAATACTCCAAAATGCGAGTAGCTGAGCAAGCATCCAGTACATAACTTTTAAAATAGTTCTTCCCTCCCCACAATATCAACCCCATTTTTTATCCATGTCATGCTGGTTAGATCCCTATCTCTAGTGACTTCCCAGTAAACACCACGCTGTTGGATATCGCTAGGATATGCTACCGTTCTATGAGTGAAAGAAGTCAGTGACCTGGTGAAATACCACCAACTCACACGAACAGAAAATTCATCCAGTCATTGGCTCGTTATCTCTGAACATCAAACAAATCCTAAGCTTTAGTTTTTCAAAGCCTTTGTGGTCTTCTTCTCGCTGGGCCAGTTCAGAAGGTCATCACTGAAGGCAGAACCAATGAAGGCAAAGAAACCAAAAAGCAGCAGATAGTACTGTCTCTCTCTGTCCTTTTAAACAAATCAAGTTCGCACAAAACAAAAGGAGACAAGGTTAAAATGAAGTTTATTAGTTTTTTTGGCTTTTTTAAGCTTTTTTTATATAAAACTGTTTGTGAAACAGCTATTTTTATTCCCATGGCAGAGTGACCCCTGAAAGATGCACTAACCCCTTTCTTAAGGCCTTAACAAGAAAAAATTATGATTTTTTTTTGTTTTGTTCCTTAAACCCAAATGTTTTAAAATTACATAATTTACAAAAAAAACCCCACCCCAAATAACCATACTGTGTAGGCTGTTACACTGACATTCCCTCTTCCTTCCTTAGGAAAAGCAAATACATAAAATAAAAAGAAGGGCCAAGTGGATTTTCCCCAATCAGTTTGAAGATACATTGACTCCACCAACATTCAGACTTCCTTTTGTTCCCCAGTCTGGCAAGTAAACCATGACTTCCTCTCACCTGCCTTCCAAACTGAAGGCAGCTTCTTGGAATGATTTGGGGGGTGCATGTTGTTGCCACAAAGGAGAGATACTCCCTTGCCTCGCGTGGGACAGCTGTTCCCACACAAACGAGGTGTACGGGGTCAAACAGGCAGCAGCCTCTTACTTCATGGGTCTCATGACCCAAGAGTCCTCAGATGTTTTTCAAGCTTACGCTGTTAGCAGTGTTTCTCAAAACACTGCCCCTCACACACAAGTACTGACACCCCATCACCTGCAACCATCCAAGCCTTCCTCCCACGCCCTGCAATCAATTCATCAGTATTTCACTTGCCTTTTAAAATGGAATTTCATTGGATGTTGTGAGAAAGAAAGCAAGAGGAACAGAGACAAGTCCTGTATGGAGTGCTCCCAATTCTGCTATTCTTTCCCACAAAACGTTAGGCTCAATGAGCCTTGCTTTAGTTTTGGGTTTAATATTTACTTTAGCTATAGGTTTCTTTTTTAATTTATGTGGGGTTTTGTTAATTTTAATCAAAAGCATCAAAAGGGATATAGCGCACCTTTCATTTAAAACAAAGTCTTTCAAGACTAAAAAATAGATCTTTATATATATATATATTTATCCCTCCCTCTTTAATTCCCCCCACCTGTTTCCTTTTTCCCCCTCCCCTTCCCACTGTCACTATGGAGATTGTGTCCATGGAAACAGCTGGTTCAGACTCCTTGGTCAGATTCTGTGATGTCATCAGTCTTGAGTGTGATGTAAGAATTTATGAAGGAAGTGCTGGCATTGGCAGGCACGTCGAGAGGGGGCATGGCTGCACAGTGGGAGAGATTCCATTCAGTCACGAATGTCCACCGCTTTTTATCTCAACAGCCTAACCTGAAAAACAAAGTGAAAATAATATTGGAATGGTTCCTTCCCTCTGCCGGCCAGCAGGCCCCCCAGGCTTTGGAAAAACCCACTCAGCACCTACCACAGCAGTAACACCAAGAGCTCTTTAGTTTTGTGGACTGAAAACGGATGGAAGCACAATGCTGAGGAGTTCAAAAAAGCAAATCCATAGATAAAAAGCATTAGTTTAACAACCAGTAAAAAATTAAACAGGCCCAGTTATGGAGCAGGTCCAGGATGACAGGATGATCCGTGCCACGACTCTGACAGAGCCGCTACCACCAGCAGCCAGACAGGAGCTCGCTCACCTCGTGCTCGCTCCTCACGCTGACGGTGAGAACGGGAAACAGCGGGGCCAAGTGTTCCAATGTGATGACAGCTTCTGGGATGCCATGCTGCCCCTCAGGGGCTGGACCCAAGTGTTTTCTTATACAGGTCACCCCGCTACCACCCAACAGTGCTTTCTGGTGAAGGTGCAGCAAATAGTGAAACCAGTATCAAAATTACAAGAGTCCAGTCGCAGGAACCAAATCTGGGAAATGGCTACATTTCACCAGCTAAAGGTAAAGCTGTGGTTTGACTAACTGGAGGGCAGGTAATATTTCTTTATGTTGCTTCTTTGTTTTCTAATTATCATGTTATGGTGGTGGCAGCAGTTCACGGAAGGACTAAGCTTGTGATGTGTTTCAGCACAAATGTGGAAATGTCCAAGTGTTTGGAACATGTTCTCCCTGTCCACAAATCCTCTGAGGCGAGAAAATGAACTTCAGGAGTTTGCTAGGTTGGTGGAAGCTCAGTTCAAACATAAACCACAATTTCATTTCTCTAAGCTATGGTTCTCATTCTTAATGTGCACAGAGAGAAAGCAAAACTTGAAATAATATATTTCTTTTCTCCCTTCTCCCAACAATTTATTTATTTAGTAAGGTTACTTACTTTGATATGACTTAGATAAATCCCTTCCTACCAGCTAGTGAGCTCAGGAAAAGGAAAAAAACTTGCAACATAAGTGATGCATATGGAAAGCAGTTAACTGAATTAGAGGTGTGCCTGGGAACAGTAACACCCATGTTCATTCATAGCTGGCAATTAAGCTCCAGGAACCCTAAGTAAGTGTGATACAGAAGTCAGTGCTGCTCTCATCATCAGCACATCAATTAGATTACATCCCAGCGAGCCTAACTCTTGGCTGCAAATATCCCCCACCCAGGGGTGCCAGGCTGAGAGCGAAGAGAGAGTCAGGTGAGTACGTACAAAAACCAGACGGGTAAAGCCGTGGAGCTACAGCTGAAGAGGAAAGGGGGGAGGTTCCTAGAGAGTTCAGGCAGCTGACCTTTGTGGTGTTCATTACTGTGCAACTGCGAGCCCTTGCTGAAGGAGTGTCAAGGCCGTGTTGCTGTCTCTGGCTCCTGTACAACTGCAGCATGCCCATGCCTGGAACTGGTCCAGAGCATTAGGCACTGGCTCAGGGAAGAAACAGGCTCAACACAGAGAGAGAGTCCTTCCTCGTTCCTGGACAAGATCCAGAGCACCAGACTGGCTCTCACAGTCACTCTCCAGATCTGGACTTGATCCAAATGTTCTAGAGGCAACTGGCTCAGGGAGAGAGAAGCAACAGAGACAGAATACACTGACTTGCCTGGATGTTATCCAACATGCAGGATTTTTCTTAACTTGCTGCGCTCGGGAGTGAACCAGGACTCAAATCTCACTGAGAGACCATTCTATCTTACACTAAGGCCAGAAGAAGGGCAGTTCTTTAATTATCACAATAATACAACAGAAATATTTTTAAATATAATTAGATCTTTTAGATTTGCTTGGGTTTTATATTTTGTAATGCAAGGTCAGGTTGGAGAACTTAATTTTTAAGACATTCTCAACATCAAAAGGGGGTGGCATAATAGGACCTTCAGATAAGAACTACTTGAGGCAAAAGTGGATTTGGAAAGAAATGATTCTTTAGAGAGATGTCTAGAACACACAGTGAACACAGTGCAGAGATTCCACAGCCTGCAAGGTCTAAAGCCAATACATTCCTATGATATATAAAAAAAGAGTTAGCACTGGAAAATAATGCAGGAAACAAAGCTGTGTAAAGGTCTCTGGGACACAGTTCACCAGTGCCTTAAAGGAACAGCCTGAAAATCATCACTGATAAGACTTCCCCAGTGTTAAACAGTTGTAACAGGCACCTTGTCTGTGAGACCACCATCCTGTTTTAACATTATGAATTACCTTGCCTATTACACTTTAAGGAAAAGAGAAAAGCTTAAAGAAATCCCAGTGACCTTTACCATGGAAGGAAAAAGCTACTCAAACACTGAATACTGTTAAACACTGTCTGCATGGTAACTGTTAAAACAACACTCCAAAGCCAAGAAAGAATGCTGTTAAAAATGAAAAATCACAGAACACAGCAGAGCTAAACCAAGTCAGCAGTCAGTGTACAAAGTGTTTATATGAAACACTATCTGTCTTCTGCTACTGCACTAAAACCCCAGAATTTTCCAATTAATCTCTTTCACAGAAAACACCATTAAAAGTATTTCACAATCACATAACTCGAAAAATAGGAATGATTTTAAGGTAGGGGAGGTGCCTGGGAGGCAAGAGAACGGCAGTGAGGGAAGGGGATTATCATCATCAGCTCCAAGAATTGACATGAAAGAGCAGCTTCACCTGCATGATTGCATGAAAAGGACAGAGAAGCAACTATCTTGAGTAAGAAATGCAACCGAGCAGTGAAATGAAGGCAAGAGACCTTCTTGGGCTGCAGTTTCATGGAAAGGGTGCAACAAATATTAATTTGAAACCAAATACTTATTTCATTTTAATCCACCATGTTGCCACTTGAACAACAGTGCACTTGCCATTGAACACAAAAAAAGAAATCCCAACCTCATCCTGTTCCTTGGGTGCTACTCCCTCCTTGTGCCAGTGTATTTTCCCAGCCACACAGTGAACCAGATGGGGACAATGACCCAGCTCGGATGCTAACGTGACAAAAAGCAGTTTCAGACTAACTGAACTCCCCCACCAAGTTCACACATGGCTGTATGAACGCTGGGACTGGACAAAGGAGGAGGCAGGAAGGAAGCGCAGTGGGGCACTTGGGGAGCATTACAAAGTTGCAAAATTGTGAGCACTTGTGGATGTAGTTCCACCTTCTCTGGCCTAGGTCTGTTCATAAAATCAAGGAAAACGCTGGGCTAAGAGAAACACAATGGGCTCCTGCTAAGATTAATTTACTTATCCATCTATCTACATTTCCAGAAAACAGGGGAATCCTAGATTACAATAATCCTGAACTCACCAATGTTTTAATTATTCCTTACATACAGAATCTAAGATACTTCAAGGAATTTATTCATTTATAGGGAAGCTTATTATTAACTACTGCAACTTGCAAAAACACCCTTTCAGATCCTTAGGGACATGATAGAAAAGGAGATCTCTGTCACTGATTTAGCTGAGAGAGTAATCAGGCATTTGTAACAGCTAACAAGCTTTGCCTTTCGCCGCTTAACAGAAGGAACTGATGCAGAAATACAAAAAAGTGAAGTCACTAACCTGAACAGAATGGTAGCAGGAGGAAAAAAATCATTATAAATTTTCTGAATGTACACAACAGCACCTTGATTTCTCACAGAAATGGGGAAGGCACTGGAAGGAGCCACAGAAGGCAGCAGTGGAAACTGGAAACTCTCCCCAACTCACCTGTGCTTGCTTTTATATCCATTCCCAGGAGTACACTTCCCCCCTCACCCCCGCTCCGACTGCTCTGTGCTGAGGCTGCCTTTCACCATCTTGTTCTGCAAGGAGGGAAGAGAGCAAGGAAGGAGGGGCTGACGAACCAGCAAGCCAAACAGAGGAGGAAAAAGAAAATGAGGGAGAAACGGAAGACAGGGGTAGGGAAAGTGAACATACAGAAAGTGAGAGAGAGAAAGAGAAGTCAGTATTGAAACCAGACATAGATTTTTCAGACAGAGTTTTCCCTGAGACAAAAGCAGGCAATTCCGCAAAAGTAAAGAGTTTGAGATATGAAAGCCTGGTTAATTTTAAGAAACACAGAATTTAACACAAAAAGATAGAACAAGCTGAGAAGCATCACTTTAAAATTGCTCCAGAGATGGCTTAAGACAATCTAAGACTGCAGACCCACGGAAAGGTGAGGTCATTCCATCCCCTTTATAGCCTACTCAGTGTCTCAGCATCCTCCTCTGGTCTGTTGCAACCACATTTGCTTCGAGACAGACACAGAGCCAGTTGGATCTGCGAGAGGAAGCTAACCCTTCAAAAGATGATTAGTTTTCAGGCAGCGTTTGCCCTGTGATAAAAGCTGATATTTTGCATAAGTAGCACATTCAGGACATGGATGGTTGAAGCATCAATGCTGACAGAAGGAAATGAGAAAGCTCACTGGGGAGCACAGGGAAAGGCAGGACCAGCCCCTCTGGACTTAGCTTGCTTATGCCTGAAGTGTCAAGCGCAGTTAATGAGGCAAGAAGCACCTCTGCTCTCCAGGAGCTGCTTATTATGATGAAGTGTATTTACCGATGTGAGGCATGGACTGCAAAAGGGCAAGAGGCACAGTACTGGGGACTTACTCAGCGCTAGTGGATTTATAAAGTTAGCTCTTCCACCCATTAACTACAGAAGAGTGAGGTATTAGACAGATACTAATTAGCTAATAATGCTAAACTGGTGTTACCTAAAAAAACCATGGCTTTCAATGGTCCTAAAGTCTTTCTTCCTCTCAATTGCTCAGGTTCTTATAATGCAAAAAAACGGATGCCATTTGTTCCCTAGTCATTCTAGAGCAATGGTTTTCAACCTTCCTGTTCCTGCCTTCTCACTGTCTGGAGCTCCCCTTTCCAGCCACTACAATGGAAGGAGGAGAGTGATCTTATATTCAGCACTGCAGAAGAATTTGGAACAAACCAGTAATGATTAGTGAAACACGTGGTGAGGGCAGTCACAGCCAGCAAAGACAACTCTACTTGAATTCAAACAAACAATTTGTGTCTTTACTAAGCAAAAGCCAACAAACTTCAGTGACAAAGAAAGGCTGCTGGTATTGAATTTCTGTTTTCGATGCAACAAAGAAAATGATCTGCAGTGGGATAGTTTTGAATAGAATTCAAAATTTTATTGCCTTATATTACCTTTATGAACTTAACTGGTAGTTTTCCCTCTCTCACCCCCCAAGATTATTTTAGAAATCCATATGCTTTCTCAAGAACTTCTCTTGGAGGCTGGATTCTTTGTCTGAAACTGAAACAGTTGTTCCCTTTCACCGAAAGGAGCACCATCACTGCAGGTGCTCACATACAGCAGCAGTGACTCGAGCCATCCATGTAACACTGTGTTTCCCTGTAATACTTCAGGCAATGGGCAGCAAAAATAAAAAAGCCCTCAAAACCATAACCTTCTGCCATGGCTTAAACCCCAGTTGACAACTAAATACCAGGAAGAAAATAACCATTCCAGCCAAAACCAGGACACCCTCCAATTATCTTTAGCCAAATATCCAAAGTTGGGCAGAGGGTGGCACTCAAGTAGTTGCATTCCACAGTAAGGGGAACTAATCCTTCCCATTTTTGTTTGGCAAGAGCTGCAGGTTCTTGTACCATTTAATGCATCACTTTAAGCTTGCTGTACGTTGTCAACAATTATTCCACCGTTGTGCAGAATAATTTATTTTCTTTTATATGATGAAAAGTAGGCCAATTCTGGGTAACAGCCTGAATGTGCATTGAATCTTCCACCACATTTTAAATACGTGTGTATAAATACATCATTTTGTGGTAGAACACCCAGAAAGGAACAGAAGACTAATTCTTGCATGTTTACAAAAGACAGATTAAGGATAATCTGTGAAGACAAAAGACCACCAGATGTCAGTCTAGTTCTAGGCAGAAAAGAGATCTGCAGATGAGAACTAAATAGAGACTAACCCCTGCTAGAAAGCAACATAATTCTTCCCTATTATTGTTTATTTTCCAGCACAAGTCATCCCCACTCTTGCACAATTCCTGTAGTATCCAACTGGTCACAAGAACTGGATACTTCTGAGCATTTAAAACTGGAAGACTGGTATCCACAGCCTCCCAGAGATGCATCCTCCCTTACAGGCTGGGAGGGGCATTCCCAGCACTGTATCCCATTACTTACAAGACAGTATGTACTGTCTACCCTGTCTCCTCTTTCCATGCAGACAGCTCTTCGCACCACAGTGCAGGCTCCAGGCACATTTAGTTAAGGATACCCACACCCTGGGCAAAAGAGTTTCCTGAAGAGCCAAAGATCTACAGAACAACCCAACAGATTTATTGAAGGCTGAGTGGTAGGATTCAGTCTAATGGCTACCACTAAACTAGAAAATGGTGTTTCCCACAACCAGGAGGACTTTTCCGTAAGCCATTTTTCTTCCTCCTTGCATCCTCAGTAAATTCAAGGAGAAAAACCACAGACAGTTCAATGTAGCACTCAAACAGAAACAGCGAGGCAATGTACTGATTCTATCACAGAATTCAGGAAATGAAGCTGGGCTTGCTAGAGTCATCAAGGATCTAAAGAACAACTGAACAGATGGAACAAAAATTTTATCTTCTTAAACTCTGTGTTCTTCTTGAGTTGATGTCTGCCCCCAGCAAACATATACCACAAGCACACATCACAGAAGAATTACACTAGAATTACACGTTAGAAGCATATCTGACTGCAGATGTTATCCAGGTATAAAATTACTAATCCAAATTTAAAAATCAGAAGAGGGCAGCAAAAAACCAAGTCTAATCCAGGAGAGGATTCTTACCTTGTGCTTGGGGCACCTCACTGAGAAATTCTCTTCGTTTAGTAAACAATCTAAAGGAGGAGAAGACAGCAATTTATTACTTTTTAAACGAAAACCAACTTGAATAATACATCACGTGTTAATCTTGCCTCACAGGTATAAATTTTTCATTCTAAGATCTCTTATAGGAATATGATGTTATTAGAAGGTTCATCCCTTCCACCCCTTAAGTTTTAGCAAACAAAATTACTCAACACCCCAAGTGACAATCTTGCCCAGATTATCAAGCATCCCTGTTTTTCCCAATGCTCCATATGCAGTAAGAATCACAACAGCAAATCTACAAATCCTGTGTCCCAATCCCATTCAGCTTTACCGGACTTCCTTGCTTCAGCACAAGGAAGGTAGACACATTCATCCAACTTGAACAGACGATCCTTGTTTTTCATAGCAAAATTACTGCCTTTCATCCTTACCCCAAGGCCCTGCCAACATCAGGGGGAGAAGGGGTGTGTGTGTCTAGGTATGGGTGTATACAGTTCACCTGCAATCCCAAATCCTAGTGATCAGTTTACACTGTGACACTGTGTCTGGTAGTCAGGTCACTCACGCTGCTCTTGGATCTGCTTCTATGACTCGTATACGTGAAGCTTCTGTGATCTAAGAAATAGTCTAATTAATGATCTAAACCTATTGCGAAAAGTGGGGTACCTATGTAGAACTGCTTATTTAGGAACAAATTAAGCAACACTGCTATTTGAAGAGCATTTCTTTAGCAGCACTGCCAGTCTAAGAGTTGCTTCTCCTCTCATCCTGCCCTCCGAAGACTACGTCTCTGAGGGATGAGAGTCAGCTCCCACAATTTCAGCCGAGGGAAAAAGCAGCACTTCCCTCAGAGCGTTCAGCTGCCTCCCCTGGGCACCCTGAACTGCAGGGTCACCTCTCAACCTGCCCAAACGTCTGACATTGTTCTGTTCCAGCCGCGTCTCCCACGGGAGGCAGGCTGACCCGGCACTACCACCACACCAGTAGGGCTGAGCACCATCACCCCCTCAGCGCGACCAACACCGACCGGGAGAATTCAGCAAGGTGCTCGTGACCTCCTGTCTGCTCCACCCCACCCCAACAGCTCGCTAGTGAAGAAGCACAATGGTAAATAAAATGTGCTAATTTAAAACGCTCTTAAGTATGTAGCATAACCAGTGCTACCTGCTGTTTCAATCTGCTGGAAGAGTTTAGCAGACAGCAGGAGACTGGAACTAAAGCTTGAGGGAAAAGCTTTCTAGATACCCAGGCTTTGGCAGAGCATCCCTCTGCTATGAAATGCCCGTGTTTCAACACGGACGCCTCCAGCCCGAATCAAAGGGAAACAGCATGCAATGGGCTGTTACTTGGGAGATTTTAGGGAAGGGGAGTAAAACCCTTAATCCTGCCACAGATGATTTCAAATGCAGCATTAGCAAATCACAGGAAATAAATAAAATGTTTTCTCATTATAAGGGCAGGAATCGTACATTTAGTTTACAGCATGAATTATCACTGCATAATACAGCAATCATCAAAAATATACAGAGCAATCATAAAAACATACACAGTATGTTAGAACAGGATGGAGTTTTCTTCTTTCTTGGAAACCCAACATCGGTAATGAATGCAGTTCTCTAGCTAGTACATCAGAAAGGAAGATTGTACAAGGATCAGAAAGAACTGCCAGAAACCTTGTACCTCATGCCTGATCTGTGTATGGAGCTCAATTTCTTACTAAGATCAGCATTTTTGTTGCAAATACTAATAGCAGATCCAATTAATAGCAATTTTTTTTGTTTCTATTAAAGGACAACTGTGAAAAATTTCATCAGTACACTGTAGAAAATCATCTGAATACCAATAAGGCAGAAATTGTTCATCACTACAAAGCTGGCCTGGATTCTGGTTAACAGTTCCAAGTATTTTATATCACAGATTACAATTCATCATGAAGTCAGCAGACACATAGCAATGATCAGCTCATTGTGGCAGAAAGGGAAAAGAACTGAGACTTGTCCTTGTTTGCACAGATTTTTCTCCATAAAGTAGTCAGGGGAAACCTAAAACATTTTTAATAGAAGCAATTATTCTTCTGTAAGCTTCATACTTTGTCTCACCCTCTGTGTTCTGCCTGTTACTCATCTTTAATGTTACCTGTGAAGACACAGGATTTCTATTCTCTGAAAATTCATTTTATTTTCCTCTTTCTAATTTATAGTCAAAAATCTTTTGTAAGTGGAACTGCCTACGATACATGTTGTGGGGACAAGTGTGCTGCAACCATCAGGATCTGACTCCAGGTGGGGAGAAACAAGCAGAGGGAGAGGATATAAAATTTCAGAAAACAAAGATCCTGTTTCCATGGAGACATCCCTAGGACTAAGTTATCTTGAGACATCAGAGGCTCTTCATAAATTTGGACAGACAAAAGCCAAATACAGACAACGTTAACCACAGTCATCTCCATACAAAAATTACTTAAGTGGTACTACTGATCTTGATTTTTATGCAAATGGATAAGAAATATTCAGCTCTCTTGCACCCTATACTGCCAGAGATTATTTTCTATGAAAGGAGATTAAAAGAAAGGCTGAATTAGGCTATATAAAAACATCCATATGTACAAACTGGCAATTCATGAAGCCATGTGCCTTGCATGGCCGTCAGTTAGCAACAGCGGTGCAAAGCCTGGCTCCTCACCAGGGTGGGACTGGAAAACGACCATCGGCAAAGAATCCAGAGCCCAGGTCACACCACAGGGCCAGCCTTCAGTGCTGCAAGAAACCGGAGTCCTTCTGACACATTCCATCCTCCAGCCCTTTCCCAAAAACCTGCTGCCTTTCAAATGAGGCACAGTAACTGACAGGGGACTGACTTCTAAGCCACACAGATGCAAGGGCAGAAACACGCTTCAGCTCACGCTGCAACTTCCTCAGACTGCCACGAGAAAACTTCATCTCAGCCAGGGCATGGTCACTTCCAGGGATGCTACAGGAACTCAAACACCAAGTGTATATGACTCAACATACCCTAAAAACCACTCCAGCAAGTGTTTTCTGCCTTTTTTTTTTTTTTTAAAGATACAAAACCAGTCATACATATTCCAAAAGCCTGAAAGCCCTTGTAAGTGTCAACACAAACTTCTGAGGATTCAGAACAGATCTGTGACAAATCCTAAATAAAGTAAGGTGGCACCATCCTTCAAAGCAGGATGGTTGACTTCAAATGAAACTACCACTGAGCTCAAGGAACTTGAGAAATACCCGTATCTGATTCACTACAGGAAAGACAGTAGCACTGCATAACCAATAAAAAGGGTTTATAGTCAGAGAGCAGGCTGAGGAAAGAAAATAATGCTGATTTGTTTCTCAAGGAAGCCTACATTTTCTGCTTGGTCATAAATGAAAATCAAGTCTTACTCCATATAGCTTTTACACAGATTTATTGGAAGAGTGTCTATAGATTAAGATGGCTTGATTACACCCACAGATAAAACCAACTGCAAACAAGGTCTTTTACTGTCACACCATCAGGCTGAAATTTTGAATGCTGAGAATCTACTTCAAGCTGGGACTCTTTTATTTGTTTTGGTTGAAAACTTCAGTTAAAGCAGCCCAATGATTTCCTTAAAACTCTTTCTTGGAAAAAAGTTATACTGCCCATGCTAAACATCCCAGGAATTTTTCTCTGAAAAGCTCTACCACATCCTGATTTTCAGTAGGACCAGAATTTTAGCTAAAGCATGCCCTTGCCAACTACCACAAAAATCAGCAAATATAAACTCCTTGAAAGGAGAAAGAGGGATTTTCATGTGCACATCTTTAGGAGAGGCTTCTTAGATTTTAGCTAGGTCCTTCAAAAATTCCACCAAGTATACTTCTGTTTGGAGGTGAGCAGGTCTTCCCTGTAAGTGAGCCTCTACCCTCAGACTTTGGCACCAGACCCAAAAGCAGTGAAGCTGTCAGGGGAAAAACCATTTCAAAACTGCACAATGGGGAGCACTAGTCGAGAAGGCAGAAGTGAAAACATTACTGAGAAAGGCAATCAAACTGCAGAAAGAATGAAGGCTAGTAGGGTAAGGAGACCCATGTTACTAGAAGTAAGGAGCGAGGAATTATGGATGAGAGCCAGCAGGAGGCTAAGACCGAATCAGGACTGATTCAGCCAGAAGAATGGAGACTAAGAACTATTGGGATAAGGCATAGAAAGATGAAATAGAGAAGATAAAGGACAATATACAAGAACAAAACAGGCATAGCAGGGTTTGGTGTAACAAGGAGCTAAGTTAGGAGAACCAAACAGGAGTACGAAAGCTCAGAGAGGAAAAACAGCTAGGAGCAAGAAAGGAGGAGAGGAGGTGATGTAAGAGCAGAGAGTAAGAAGCCAAGCTAGAAGACCAGACAAAGGAAAAGTCAGAATGGAGTAGGAGGAATTGGGTCTTACAAAGACATTGGAATAAGAAATTTCTGAAGAGGAGCCTGAGATCAACTAGATAAAAGGCCTGTGGCTTGTATGAAGAACCAGAGTGGAGAACATATCAGACATACAGACTGAAGAAACAAAAAGGAGAACGTATTAAAAAAAAAACAAACCAAAAACAAAGAAGTCTTTGTTCTCACTAAATCATACTCTTCCTGGGGTGAAACCAGGGACTCACCAGTTTTACCAGCTCCTCAGCTATTTTTCAAATATGTTTGTGAAACTCACATTCCATGTATCCCATCTCCATGCAGCTCTTGCAATTTATTACTGCTGTATTACTCAAAGGAGGGAAATTAGCTTGCAATTGTGCTCTCTGACAGATGGCCACATGACAACGTGATGTCTCATAACAAAATGGAAAGAAAATGAAGTAAGCATAGCCTTGGAACTTGAACACAAAAAGCTACTCTAAAAAATCCTCAAAGGTTGCAAAGTCAAGACAAAAGTGAAAAAAATCCAAATTTAATCTAGCCCACTTCTACATGTTATGTAGTAGACAAATTATATTACATCTAATATGGACTAAATAGTATGATTATATACTAGGTTTTGTACACAACACTGCCTCTTCCATGCCAACACAGAACTGTTCTTGGAAATCAGTCATGATTGTACAGTGTGTTTGTCATCTGGAGGATCCTACCACACTTCCTTAAGTGGAGCAGACTTAATGAGGAAGGTATAGCTGAAGAAAAAGACAGTATCTTAATTTTGATACCCATATTTAGAATGCAGAAAATGCTACACGCTGTACCTAGTAAAACAAGAATTCAAATTAAGCACCCCAAACTACTGGGAAGGTTCACTATAATTTATTTTGGCTTTTTCATGGTATTGGAAAGGGTAGCTCACAAGCCAGAAACAAATACATACTAAACACAATTTATGAATGCAAATCTGACTGACGATCGTGTGTCTGCAACACACGGTACATGCAAAAGTTTGTTAGTGTTCATGAAACTCTTAGGCACAAGAGAGACAGAGAAAATTTCCCAGTTCTACTTTCAGAACTGAGAAGGAATCATATGCAGGAAGCATGATACAGCATCAGCAAGGACAACCATGCTTATGAATGAGTTCCCTTCATCCTACAGGGTGAGGCAGGGCCTTATGGAAACAGTGATTACTATCTTAGAACCCAAAATTACACTTACATGGACACCCTTATTGCTGGCATTCTTTTGAGTGTGTGGTTTTTGCAACCTGAATTATTGTTCCTTTACATCTTATTTCATGTAAAGTCAAGGATTCTCCATCTATACTGTGGTACTAGTAGTATTCCACCATAATACTAATTTCATAAAGCATTTCTGTTACTATAAAATGCAGATCTCCAAAAGGATGGGATTTCATGGTGAGAGATGCAACACAGTCATCCAGAAATGAGCATACCTACTTCAAATATGCTTAACATTTGAAAACAGCATAAAATGGGTGGTAAGCAAGTGGGCTGCTCTGGAATTGGAATAACAAACAGGAAGCTTGCAATTAGTTGCCAGTCAAGAGCTGTAATCTTGAACGTTACCTGCTTGTTATCAGAGTAAGTTTTGTATGACAGGAGAAGTGAGTTAGAGGGGACTGGAATTCTGGGGTGTTATTTATTCTGAGCTGGGATTTTCTTTTACCCAAGAATAAAGTTTATCTCCATGAAAAACTCCCAACCACCAATTCACAAGCCCAGGCTCATAGCTGCAGATAATGGTCTGGATGCTATTAGCTTGTCTAATGATGAAAATTGGACCTACTCAAGAGACTGGCTAAACTGCTTCTTAGGAAGGAGAACTTTCTGGTAACATGCACCTTTTAACAAAGGGTTTCTATTTTTTGCAAGAAAACAGCGATCAGTTCTCACACGGCAGTCAAATTTCAGTCACTGCACTCCCCCAAACCAGGCCTTTTCTGCACTTTCAGCGAGATTCTTTTTCGTTACAAGTTCCTTCTTGTCCCAGTGCATTCCCGTACGCTGTTTATCTGATGCTGTTTCTCACCATTTATATTACTTTATCTTCACAGTAGGGTGAAAAACAGAAGAGGGAATAAATTTGTAAAGTACCTCGGATTATTCAGCGTGATTTGAGCAAACATGAAATACAGTTAACGTGTCATTTGTTCCTACCTGCATCGATGGCACAAGGGTAATGGTATCGGAAGGAGCAGCCTTTGTTGTAGCAGCCTAAGGTGGCTCCTGGTTCCTGGCAATGGGAACATTTCTGAAAGGGAAACCAAGAAATGGCAATGAAGATTGCAGTCATCTTTCTGAATTACCTGTATTTTCCTGGGAATAAACCACATTCCAGCAAAAGTTTTTTAACTAATCACAATGTTAGACTCTATCTTTCCACACCATACAAATAAAGGCCTTTCCAAATAGGTAACAATATAACCTCTTTCAAACTACAAACTTTTCAGTTGTGCTAACCATGTAGGAGATACCAAACGCTCAGCCATTCAGAAAGAACTTGAAACACTTCTCAAAGCTGTTCTACTGGCCCATGTTTCAGTACCTGACAATGACATCAGTGTTAAAATTGGAGGAAAAAGAGCTTTTTTGGATCTACAGCAGCTTTAAAATGAGAACTGGCATGACAAATAATGATTTATAAGACACCATTAGTGTAAAAGTAATTCGGTTACATCATTTTCATTATCAGTAGCAGTTGAAGAAGATCAAGGCCAAGTTGAACATTCTTTCACAGGTGATCAGAAAAGGTTTATCTGGAGCAGGAGAAGATGCCATGATGGGAAAACACTTCATCATCACAGAAATGGCACATCTCCAAAGGAAGCACTTGAAGTGCTACAAGGATGCTCATACAATTATTGTCAAAGTAGCTCAGACTCATCTGATGACCACATTCAATTTTCATTAGTTAAATCCCATTAGCTCAACTAGTCAATGATGTATTTAACCATAATATCAGACAGATGGAAATGCAGCAGAATGAAAGCCTCTCACCCATTTACTTCATCCTGAATGACTTAAGGAATGACCTATGGAAGTAAGCCTAGAGTGCATCTCATCCAGACAGCAATTTTATTTCTTGAATGTACAGAGTAACTGATTTTTGTTAACTAATCTAAGATTCTGATGAAAACTGTTTTCTGACAGGTTGACATTTTTCCTTTCTAAAAAGATACAGCCACATCTGGCAGAATTCACCAAATGCTAAGAGCCTGTTACTATTTAAAAATTAAAATGCAAATAAATTACTGGCAGAAAAAGAAAAGACAATCTACAATAACTTTTGAATCATATTTAAGAAACACGGGAATTTTGTTCACTCTGATGAACACGGGCAACATCGCAAGGCCTCATATAACTGGTACAGTTCACCTTGAGCTCAGGCTGTGAGAAGCTGCCTTCGGTCACTGACTGCACACAGTGAGCTGATGACACGATCCACCAACACTTTTCCTACTGGAAAAGCTGGTGTCAAACTACACGTGCTCTATTAGGGCTATCAGCAAGCTACACCTGTAGGGCACACCAAACAGATGTGCTCGACCCAGCAGTGCACCTGGCACTGCACAAAGCATGGGTTTCTCACCGTACGGGAAGGCTCGTTTGCCAAGGTGGCCACATTCATGTCCCTGATCAGCATACATCTTGCAGTGGGGATCTGGAGAATAGATGTGGCCAAAGCTAACAGCCACAGCACGGTTCCTCACTCTGCATAGCAAACAGGGGGTTGATTACAGTATTTCCAAAACCACTGAGAATATCTGACAGTTATGGCTCTTCCTAGTATTCTGTGCTACGCAGAGATGACTATAGTTTGTATTTAAATGACTGAATGAAGATGAAAGCAAAACTAGCTCCAGCCATAAACCAGGTGGCCCTCTTCAAATCAAAGCAGATGCAACTAACAGAAAAGCTTGTGAGACGTCAGTTCTCGTGACATCTACAACTGCAGTCTTGAATAACGCCTTCTCTTTTTGGGTATGCCAAAGCATCCTGAGCCTGATCTTCAGCACTCCCCACTAAACTGTGTCTATCTTTTAAGCACTGAATGCGTCTCATGACAAACTACTGCAGTATTTATGATGTAAGCAAAGTGTCCCAAAGGCCTAGAAAGAGACATGCAAGCAGCTTATTTTTGCCTGTCAGAACACGAATGTTAGTTTCCAAAGATTAAAAAAAAAAAAGTCTAAACCAATACTGAAATGCACACAAAGATATATGGACTGCCGGCCAAACTGCAACGTAATTCACTCTCCCATGGGAGTAAAACCAAGTTTCATCTATAGAGGATGTTTTTTCCTGGCTACGAAGTCAACTCTAGAAGGGTATTATGTACTGGCAATAGTCCCAGATCCACCTATGCCAAGTACTCATGAAGTGCAGCTTGAGGAGTTCAGAACCAGAGCTCTTTACCTGTACGCTTTATTCTCGCTTTTAGATGTGGCTGAATGAGATAAATCATCCTAACAGGACAGAACCCAAACTGACTATTCTTTTTGACTGCAGATATGAATTTCTAGCTTTGTTCCTCAGAGGCATTCTGTCCTCCCCACTTTATCTCATCTTTTAAGTACCATCACACTGTTGCAACAGAAGGTCATTCTTCCCCAGAACACTGTGTCCTGTACAGAGCAGTCAACAAGAGTATAGGAACTACAGCAGCAGAGATTAAACTGCAGCTGTATAAAATATTTCTTAACACTAAAAAGGCATGTCTTAAGAGTGCGTCGTGTGATATAACTGAAAATAAGACCCCTAGCAAAATTTTTTTTACTTTTCCAAGAGTCATTTTATTCTTTGAACTGATTCTTTGCTGTGTCTAGCACAGTTCGTGTTGTTATTCTGCAACTTGCAGCAAAAACACAACAGGCTTTTTGCCGAATTTTCAACAGAGAATGCGTACAGAATGCTTTCAAATTGGTTGTAGTTAGGAGTGATTAGACAGTGAAAGTGGGTAGGTAAGATGCCAGAGCACAAGCATCAAGCCTTCATTTCCCCTTTTTTCAGTCTGGCAGACCAATTGAGATTTTTACCAAGGTTACCTGCAGCTACACGCCCACAACAGCAATTCCCCAGAGGACTACTATGCCACTGGCGGCTCAAGGCAGAGATCATCTGCTGCTGCTGGCTCCCCTGCTGCTGAACAAGTCTCCATTCTGGCAGATGCTTCTGCTTTTCACAAGCCACTGACAGTCTAATGGCCCCATTTCTTCTACCTCCCGGGACCCTCGACCATCTGCTGCTTTCCGGGGAAGCTGAGGGAACCACATACACAATAACTACTCTTTTCTTTTGAGTTGTTCCTTCTTGACACACCACAGAGCGACTGCACAAAGCAGACACACTACAAAGCTGTATGGTTCTAAAACATCTTATGAGTCTATCACCTAATCTTTGAAAGACGCCATCATCATGTAATGCCACACGGTTTCCAAATACACCCAAGTGTTTCCATAAAGACAGGATAAAGTGCTTAAAAAATTCTGGATGGTCTCAATCTTCTTTTACAAGACATTGCTGCTGTGCTTTAAAAGGTAAAAGGATGCACGGTTCCTACTGGTACTTTCTGTGGCTTTGGTTAGAACCCTTATCTTACGAATTTATGTACACTACAACTAGTAAACATTCTAAAACCAAAATAAAACCACAGAACTTCATACAGGAAATGTGTGAACTGGGCATAATGACCACTAATCATTCTCTTTGGTCCATGAGCATATTTTCACCCAAACTCCACCATCCAACAGCCATTCGCCAGCAGATGGTAGCAGCCTGCTTGTCACTTGTAAAGGAATTATAGCATTCTTAGCCAGGGAAACAGCACTCAAGCTCTCAAGGGAAGAGAAATTCCTTTTGCTCAGTAAGCAGCCTGCTTAACCTCCCCTGCTTGAAAGAGCTGAAGGCTGGTACTTGGAGTGTGCTCCCAACGGGAGGTGCCAATGGATAGTAATCATTGCCAGGCATCTAATCAACTCCTGGCTTAAATTAAAAAAGAAAAAAAAAAAAAGGAAGGAAATAAGAGACCACACAGTGAAGATTGATTCAGAGGTCCTATCTCCACAATTCATCTCTGGCCACAAGGCACATATATCTCACTTAGAATAGGCTGGAGAGACTGAAAAGTGCCATTTAGAAAAGACACTCCATCCCTTGAACTAAATTATCAATAGTATTAGAGCCAGATACATTGTCTCTACCTCTCCACGCTATTAGCAGCCCATTTCTTCCTTGCTACAGCTCATCATTCTCTGTCTACCAAAATGAAGTAACACCCAAAGTGGAAGTGTGAAGAGTTGGGGGACAGCTACCACAGCAGCAGCAGAGTGGCTCTAACTCATTTAAAATGCTCCACCATCTACCAGCTGTATTTCTTTTGCTTTAAGGTTGGCTTTTCCCCTCTTGCAAATTGTATTCTTCCACTACTAAAAAGAGTAGACTCAGAATCCTGATATCACACTGCTGTACGTAAATAAACAGGAGTATGTTTTTTGAGTACATTTTTTTGCTTCCCTCGGATTTGTACCCAACTTCACATAGGTGTTAAAACAAACATGCCCTAAGCTACCTTCCTATCTTCTTCCTCCCAGCCAAGTACAAGTCTTAGGCTTGTGCCCCAAAATTGCCCCAAGCTGCTCAAGTAAAACACTCACCTCCTTGTTTTGGCTCTGCACTGACAGAGATAATACTGGAGTACTGGTATCCTACTGGTGGGAGGATGGCAGCCGCCAGACAAGCCCTTCCAACATTTTCTGGGCAGCCACAGGAACAGCTGCTTAGAAGCAGAAATTAATTGCTTCTGCCTAACACTAATGTAAGGTGTCTTCAGACAACTCCTCCACTATCTTTCTTGCTGAACAATTAGCAAGCCAGTTTAAGCAAGGATATTCACGACAAATGCAACTGTATCATATTTTCTGCTGTCTATAATCCGAAGAGCCTTTTTTTGCTAATGGGTTTCTTCTTTTACTTTGCTCACCTGCGCCCTGCACTCAGACCTCACTCTCACCTCCTCTCTTCCAATGACCAGTTTTTCCTTTGCTCTTTGTTTCCTTTTTCCTTTCCTTTGTTTTCCTTTTCCTTTGCTTTGTTTTCTAGGCATCTCCTTTTTTTTTCCCCTTCTTGCATACCAGTGTCAACAGTGCGTAAGTGGAATAAAATGAAAGCAACAACTGAAGGTTACTAACAAAGAAAGGCAAGCAAAAAGTAAAATATATGCGGCATTAATTAATGCAGGTACAAGTCTTTGCTTTACATGTTATATGCCTTTTTCATACTCTCTCCTTCGTCTCTTTAAATGGTAAGCTTTTAGGAAAATAATTGCTTCTGTATAATTGCACTGCACAAATGCAGATGTAAGATAATGAGGATTTCAGAGTCAGCTGCAATATTAGGAAGGAGGGCCTTCTGACTATTTCTGATTAAACAGTTGGCAGGCTCGGCAGAGGCTCGGATTTAATATCCAGGCGAAAGGGCAACAGAAGCAGCAGGCAGCCGCATTCTCTTTCCTGGAAAGCGAGATGCAGAGAGACAACTTACTCCAACATGCTACAAGAAAAGCTAAAAAAATATTTGTAGTGCTTGCTACGGGAAAAAGGACTCAGTGATTTTGGAAGACTACTGCAAAAAGGGACTGAGATGAATAAAGGAGGGGGGGCAGATATTTTTAGGAAACAGGAAAGGAAAAGAGCACTTTCACGCTGATGTGCATTTTCTGGTTAATGAAAAAATTTGCTTACGTGAGTGGGGCTAGAGATAACAACTAGTACTGAAGGATACAGAATGACTAGTTTCCATTTCCTGACAAACAATTTTAAGTTATCAAAAAAACAGGTGGAGAATATCAGTAAAACGAACTCCACAATTAAAAAGATAAAAACCTTTAAATTTGCATTATAAAAAAGTATCTCTTCTCAATGACAATATGTTCCTGAAGCAAGCAATGAAGTACATAATAAAGAAAACTAGTCCAGAAGTCAAATTGGGCAGCTATCTTCAAGTCAAGAAATGAAGGACAAATTTAGATTCCAAGATTTCAGCAAACAGACAAATCAATGATCTGGAAGATGCCATACTAATAAAGCTGCATTGGGAAACACAGTAAAAAGTCAGAACTGCAGTGCTGCACAGTCTGCTCAAGCACAAAGGGAAGCTGCAGCTCAAAATGGATGGCATCGAAAAAAAAAAAAACCACAACAAGAAATTTAAGAGCTGGAAAATGTCTTAAAAATGGAAAATCCTATTCAATACATACAAAACTGATTAAACTACCACAGAGGCACTTGAAATTAAGAACAGAGCATTTTATTTCCCTCAACTAGAAGGAAAAATAGAAAGTAACAGGAACAGAAATGTTTAGTTTTAACAAGGAATGGTTTGCCAGCAATAACTGTAAGGTCCTACGCAGACACTTAATCTATTCAACTGCACTTACAGAGACTCTTGAAAGGAAGGGTGAACAATAAGGTGTGAAAACTTGTGAAGGTTGCAAAATTATCCAGGGTAGTCAGATCTCAAACTAATAGTAAAAAGCTGCAAAACCATCTCACAATTGTGGATAACTGTATGATAAAATGGAGATGAAAATTAATGTTATTAAGTGCAAAGTGATACATGTGGTGAAAATATTTTCACCTATACATACACATGATGACAGACTATAAATTAGCTTTGACTATTCATAGGAAGGTATTAGTAGTCATCCTGGACAGAAACATCATGCGATCCCTGCAACCACAAAACAAAACAAAACAAAAAGACAGCCAGAACATAAGCAGTTATTAAAAAAAAGAAATACATAATGAAACCAAAATCTTCATTATGTCTACCTGTTATTCTTGTAGTATCCTGACATCTTAATATTGTGCATGGCTCTGATTGTTCTATTAATAAAAGAATACAACTGATTAGAAAAAAATTAACAGACAGACCACAGAGATAACTAGGAACATAAAGAGCTTCCATATGAAAAAAAATTAGGTATTTTGGAAAAGAGTTAACTGAAAGGCAATTGAGACCTACAAAATCAAATATGATGTGCACAAGGGAATGATTCTTAGCCATTTCCAAGAAGGAAGAGTAGGTTTAAATGTAAAATAAATCTGCTTTTTTCACTCAACTAGTAATTGAACTATAATAGTCAGTGCCCAAGAATGCTGCACTGGCAAAAAGATAAGCAGGTTCAAAAACAAGTTCATCAAGGATAGGGATACCTCTGCCTGTAAACACAGGGATACTAAATACTTTAAAGCTGTGATTGCCAAAAGGAGGCAGAAAATACGCAATTATCATTCTGCACATGCCTGGTTTACTACAAATCTCCAAATATATGTAGTGGTGAAGAGGTGGTCATTGCTGGAGGCAGGACACCACAACAAAATGTACTTTGGTACCTGTCTGGAATGGCAGTTCTTCCAAAGACCACCAGATTTGATTGTGAAATCCCACAGTGAACAACAGAAAAGCTCTGTGATTATTAAAAAGAATGTAGGCACACAAAAATTACTGTTCGGTTACAAGATTTTAAGACTCTTCAGTCTTACCTCCGTAACACGAAGGTTGAGCTAAATTGTAACGCTATATAAAAGGGCTGAAATTCAATCTAAGTGATAAATTCATGTTCAGTACTCCTTACAAGCCTGTTTCGTTCACTTGGTGGAGTGATCAAAGGCTTAAATGTGCATGAAAATATGAGACTGGTGAAAAGCTGAGCAAGACTTGAAGGGGGATGAACCCTCCCCGCCTTTCAAACAATGGAAGGAGAAAAAAAACAAATAAAGACCGAGCGTAACTGAACCAGAATTGATGTTGGATCCTTCCAGAGTAAACTGATGGTTAACTAAAACAGATTTCATAAAATTAACAAAACCAGTAGTTTTAAATGGTGCTGGAAAAGCATGTTTAATTTCAATTAAGCAGGCTAAGTACACACCTGTACAGCCATTTCATATTTTAGAAGGAATATTAAAATAATACATTGAATACCAAGTCCAAGAAGCCAAGAAATTCGTAAATCTTATTTCCTTTGATGACAAACAGCTACCCTGAACGAGAGAAACATTTCAGAAAAGCACTTTTAAGCATAAGGATTTGAATTTGTTAAAGTGTGCATGTCTAGCAGAAAAAATTATACAGTTTATGTTATCTTGACTATTCATTTGAGGAATTAAACATGCAACAATAAGTGCAATTTAGTTACAAAAAGGTCTGAAAGATAGAAAAGCAGACTTAAAAGAGGAAAAAGAAATTCAAATTTTCAAGTAATGATTATGTGATAAGGACTCTCAGAGTTGTGGGAACAGCACAGTGAGCAAGAGAGAGCATTTACTCCAGTTGGATTTTCTGGCAGCACTACGTTTCTTTCCTGGCCATCTTGGATAGTGACTACGGGAAGTACCCAAAGATACGGTGAATTGCTACTTAGTGCAAGGCCTACCAAGTACAGTATAAACCAACGGCATGCAGTTACTTTAAAATAAAGCAACATCCTCACCATAAGGGAAGAGGTTTTGGATAAATTAAGTAATTACCAGAAGCTCTCTGCTGTAAAGCAATAGTTTTGAATATCAATGTCTGGAATGCCACAAAACCAGAAAAAGTCTGATGTAAACAAGAAAACGCAATAAACTCAAGGAATTTGTGTTCAAGAGGCAAAACTACGTGACAGAACCAGTTTTTCTCTAATCAAAGAAAAAAGAGATGATGCCTTACTAAAAGGCTCAAAGAGAAAAAAAAAGGCCTGGCTTATTAAGGATACAATAATCACTGTGTTATTAGGAACAGTGGGTTCAACAGAAATGGAATCTTTATCAAGGCTTAAAAATAAGGAAATGCTTTTGATCAAAGCAAACTGTAAATGGAAAATATTTTGACAAGATATTACCTGACAGGAAAAAGGGTACAGCACAAATCCACCCTTGCCAATGACTCAGAGACTTGTAACGCTGGACAGAAATACATCATTTGTCATTACCTGTAATAATCTGTGCAAGCCCTCACATAAACAGAGCCCCACTGTGCAAGACACTTTGGTAACACAGAACAAAGCGTTGGTGGATGCAAAGGGATGAAACAGGAACGGTGAGACTGAGCCAGCAGCATTGGGCAGAGTCCATCACAGCAGCAGGCTAAGCATATCCAATTATTCAGCACAAATCACAGACAAGAAGGGCTTTGAAGAAATGCGTGAAGAAAAACAAACGTAAATGTGCAGGGTTTTGAAAGTGAAGCACTTCACTTAGGAAATTATAAAATTAACCGGGGTGCATTGATTGGAAGAGGATCTTAAGTTCTTGAAACTGAAAGACGAAAAAGCAGCAGGATAAAGGCTGATAAAATAATAACGAGTAACTTCTGTTTGAGGCATAAGAAAAGAGAAGGTTGGCAGATGAATGTGAAAGAAGTAGGTATGTGAAAATGACAGTTTAGCTCATCTTACTGGAAAATAAACAACTTGTCTCTCTAAAAAAAGGGTAGCAAACAGATATACTGTTCAATACCACTGGAGAAAGACCAAGAAGACAACAGCGCCTCCAGAAAGCCACTGCAGCAGCAGTTGGCAGCAGAGGTATTATAAGGAGTAACAAAGTGTACACCAGTATTCCTGAGGTCACTGATGGCTGTTGCTACCACTGAGGAAAGGTAGCCAAAAATAAGCAACAACAGCAGGTGAATGAATCCAAGAGAAGAGGTAAAGACAACAGTTGTGGAAGGAGAAACACCTGCGAGTCAGGACACCCCTTTTTAGTGAAAAACTACCACATAACATATCAGTGTTTTAAGAAAAACAACAAACAAGCTCATTAACCATATCAATAAATAATCAATTACAGTAGAGGAAAACTAGACAAACTATTAAAACACATTGATGAAATGTCCTCAGATATAGAGGTGCTCTATGTCTGCTGGCCAAAAATCTGAATGGGTTTAGACAAGAGTATGTTCCTTCACTATTCAATAATCACCAGGAAAAAAACCCTAAAAACCATAATGATATATGTGCTACTTAAACTGCCCATTGCAATAATAGGCACCTTTCATGAATTGTAAACTGAATTTATTCAAGAACATGTAGGATCTGTAGGCTTGCCAGAGACACAACACAGGAAAACACTGTATGAGCTAGCAGCACTTTAGAAAAGGCAGAAAATATAAATAGCAGCAGTCCAAGACCGGATGGCATTCCAGCTGGATATTACAAAGCAGCTGAGGTAGTGTCAGTAGTTTCCTTAAAGAACAGACTTAATGTGGTTCTCCTAGGGAAAGAACTTCCTCCAGCTAAGGATTAGATGTGGTTCTCCCCAGATCTGAAGGAAAAGAGGAATAATGAAGATCTTCTGGGCTAAGAACGCTACTGAATCATGGTAAAGGCAATAACATTATCCATTTGCAAGCCACACCTTCAGTTTTAAAAATCTAGATCAATCTATACTAAGAAAAAAGGACTGGGATGAGCCACAGATTGCTGGAAATAAACCACTGCGAAAGATCAAAGAGAAATTTCAATTTTTTTTCACTTGAGGCAGAAATAGAAGGATACAGGCATTTTTGTTTTGTTTTTCTTTTACTCTACATAAACGCACCCTCTTTGCACTCCTTATTCCTTCATTTTCTGGAGGCTCTAGCCCAAAAGCAGAAGTGGAAGTCAGCACTAAAGTCTTCTTCGTTAGACAGCTTCAGAACAGACAACTCTTGTTCTGCCATTATCCTTGAAGCTATTTGTCCAGGAAACTGAATATATTGGTAACTATTTATACCTCCTGTTCCCCAGGAAAGGGGAAAGTTTCTGCTTAGAAGAACAGGATCATGTGGCATCGCTAAAGAATCCTTATGTTCCCCAATGACAACATGTGACACTTCAAAGCAGGAATAATTAAAGTATAGGAGTTAAGACTGCATTAAAATCTTGTAAAAGAGTTTTATGTACCTATAACGTGAGTATTGGAATTTTCTAATCTAAATGATTTCCTAAAATGAACATTAAAAAATAAAATAATGTCGTTTTTCTGGAAAGCACCGGTTATGAATTGTGCCACCCTTGAAATTTTAGTGATTCAATTTAACATGAAGAGTTAGTCCCCCAGAAAACACTTAACACTATAATGAATTTACATATGGTACCAGTACATTGCTGTTAGTATCTTCATAATTTTAACTTTCTACAAGAAAAGAGAAAGCCAACAGCAAAAGAATATGTAACAAAACATTTTTTAAATTTTTTTGGACCTGACTCTAAGTGATACATGAACAAACTTTAAATCTAGCTTCTCCCCATTACATCTATGCAACTAAACCATGAAACCTCATATCAGCTCCCTAATATTCCAATTTAACCAAGAACAACTGACAACTTAAACATATACTGTACTTTCAATTTTCAAAGCACCCTACAAATGGTCACAAAATAAGTGGTCTTAAAGCCTACTTTACAGAATAACTAAATGGCTTGTCAAAGGCTATGCAGTCAATTTTTGACAGCACAAGCACAAAGTCTGAAAAGTTCACAGCTCTCAAATCTGAACTCAAGTACATGAACTTGCCTTTTCCTCCCATGCCCACCCACCTTTTTTATTTTCCTTTTAAGTTTCACATTGAGCAGCAGTATCCTTTAGAGAAAGTCCCCATTTCAGAGATTCATGCCAGGACACCCTCCTCCTCCTTCCCCTCCCCTAGCAGTATGGCTTTTATGAAGCTGGTCAGTCGCCTTTAATCATCAGTAACTTTCTGAAACTCAGCAAGCATGAGTTCTCAGTAAGAATAAAGGGGTTGGAGGCACAAGAAAAGCTACAATTAACAGCAGTCTAGTGCAAAGTAACAACAAAACCATTTTGTGAAATGAGTAGCCATGGGAAAGAGACATACAGCAGAGTTTGGTCTCCTAAGCACAAAAGAAAACATGCAAGAAGCTAGAAATGGGGGAGAGGGGGAATCAATAGTAAGTGAAGACTGCAACCAGTTTTTAACATTAACCTTTAGTATTTTCTCAAACAAAAGGAAAGCTTATGACACAAGACAACAATCAGCTGGTTGAGATAAGACCTAAATGTATTTATGCTACAGTCAGTTGTGCAGCCAGGCCTCAGGAACACATACACAACCTATTTTTACCACTGGTAGCTCAGGTGGTGACAAACAGTGCAGCTGCAGCTCGCAGAGCCCTGAATGGGCTGTGCGCCTCAGGACCCTCTCTGTGCCTTGAGCGGGGCTGGCCAAGTCCTTGAGCTTTAGGACAAGTCCTACACTGCTGTGTCTCCTCTTACCAACAGTTCAGCAAGTCTGAAGACAGCTTAAGTAGATCTACACCATTGAAGTCACACCCCGAGCACTGTTAGAATTCTCAAACGAAACTGTAGCTACTCTAGTCCTTTTAACTGAAGGGAAATGACTGCTTCAGGCTACTCCAGCTGGCAAATTAGGCCAGCAGAGGGAAGGAGCATCCAGTCCCTAGTGTTTCTAAACTGTGTAATAATCCTCATACTAAAGAAAAACCCCTACCCTTTCATATGTCTAGACAACTAGATGGATGTACTTGCCATCAGTAATAAACACATACATTTGAGAACCACCTTAGACAAACTTTAAAACAGCACCTTTTTTTGAATTTGCTACTTTGGATACTTAGTAATATCATTCCGGAAAAACTTTCTATCTGAAGCCATGATCTCGACCAGGCCACTCACTTCCAAATCATTTCAAGACATCAGTTTGTTCTTGCCCAACCTGCTGTCCCCTCCTACACCTAGCATTTCTCTGTATCTGTACTGACACAGAAAGTCAAGTGAGCTAGTCCAGCCAAAAAATTAGCTTGATATAAAAATGGAAATGGAGGGGTGGGGAGGAATTTTCTTGGCCAGATCAGCTACCTAACTTGTAGTCACAGAGCACTATCGCTGTCAGAAGGAGAGGCGTGGATGAGAAGAATGGCTTCTAACAACCCTAATTTAGCCTACATGAAACTATCACCATATTTCACCTTCACAACAGATTCCTCAGTGAAGTAGAAGTGGTTTACAGGGGACACTCTTTCCTCTTTTAACAGCAAAGGAGCCCTGACCTTTTGCTATACTACCACCTCCCTCTACCCTCATCCATTTCACTTCCCCCAGCCCTTGCCCTGGACTCATCTTTCTCCTAATTTACTCCACTGTGGCACAAAGCAATCAAGGACTGCTATCACAGTAAAAATGGGAATTTCACCAGTTTGGGGGGAATTCTGAAGAAAGGGGTTTAGTTGTGGCAAGCAAAAGGACAAGACTATGAAACCCAGCACTACTGTGAGAGCAACTCAAAACTTCAAAGGGCCCCTTCAGGAAGAGGATTATGTTTGGTAACTCTCTGCATATGGGCTAATCCACAGCCACTCGCTGTGCCCTACGTCCAGGCTGCGCTGTTCTGTTCTATTTCCCATTCCCATCCCTCCTCCTGCCTTAATGCTGCAGCAGGAACAAGCTGATGAGGTCAGCTAACATCAGAATTCTCATTCCCATATTCCCCAAACAGCTCTGTGCCCACATCTCCAGCAACAGACCTTCTCCCTCAACATGGCTCAAGCCACTTAAGCTTGTCCATAGCTTTAGCAATACAAGACTGCTGTTAAATGCTAATTACTTACTAATGAAAACTAATCATCATGCAATTAAACTTTAATCACTAAGCAGCTGGCTGGGATCCAATCCTTAACAATGAAGGTTCATTAATAACTTTTTGCCAAAGCGCTCTGTCCATGAAGACTATCCTATATACAGAGTCCAGTTAAGTGTATGCAATTGTTTGAAAAATATTTCCTTTGCCAACAAAGAAAAACTACTCAGAGCCCAACAGGGTAAGAGTAGCATAGTTTAGATTAGCTAAAAAAAGGATGGGTTTAAGATTCAGGAAAGTCAAAACTCCTTTCCTGGCTTCTTCCATAACCTCAGGCAAAATACGCTTCACAGAAAGAACCTCTCTTCTCCATTTCTTGTCTCTGCAGAGCAACACTCTTTCAGAAAAAAAACTAGTTACAATCTTGCTGTAGTTTCTAAAATTATTACATGAATACTCATCATACTTCAGTTTTATTTTTACTCATCTTTCTAAATCAAGAGAAATTAATCTACCCTCTTTCAGAACATATTTCTCTAATTAAAAATATATTGAGGTTATATAACTAGGTTTATAACGGACATATAGATGAAAATTTATTTTTGAAAAGAAGAAAGTTTAAAATCTGCTTTCTATAAAGCCACAAAGATGATCAGAGGACAGGAGCACCTCTCCTATGAAGACATGCAGAGAGCTGGGGTTGTTCAGCCTGGAGAAAAGAAGGCTCCAGGGAAACCAAGACCTTACAGCCCCTTCCAGTACCTTAAAGGGACTTATAAAAAGTGATGGAGAGTGACTTTCTACATGGGCAGGTAGTGACAGAATAAGAGGGAACAGCTCTAGACTAAAGAGGGGAGATGTAGACTAGATGCTGGGAGGAAATTCTTTACTGTGAGGGTGAGGCATTGGAATGCTGTCCAGAGAGAAACTGTGGATGCACCATTTGTGGAAAGAGTTCCAGACCAGGTTGGATGTGGCTTCGAGCAACCTGGTCTATTGGAAGGTGTCCCTGCCTGTGGCGGGCCGGTTGGAACGAGATGATCTTTAAGGTCTCTTCCACCCCAAATTATCCTATGATTCCACGATTTTAAGGAATTCTCACACCATCATCACTAAGTGTCCCAGTTTTGCCTGCATCATTCCTACTCCAGTCTGGCTACTGCACAAAGCATTGTGTTTAGACAGCTTTGCAGTGTTTGGAGAGCTTTCCTTTATTATGAATGGTAGCACACTCCTATTATAGTTGAAGTATTATTTTGACTTATTCACTGATCAAAGGATTCAGGATAATGCTTATTTTACTAATAAAATGGAAAAACTGTGAAGTTTTTTTTATTTAAAAAGGTCTTACAAAAGAGAATGCAATTCTAATAATCCATATTATATAAAAGAAAGTCATGAATTCTTACCTTCAGAAATTAATCTCTTATCAAACTGAATTACACAGATGAAAGATAAAAAAAGGAAACAACTTTTTTTTTCCAAAAATCTGGAAAAATATTTTTAAGTCTGCATTTTTGCCTAGTTGTAATCAAATACAGACCATTTTAAAAACAGTGTCATGGAGCAGAATAAACTTATTTGTTAGTAGCATTATTCTAACGAAGCTAAGGGAATACAGCTCAAGTCACAAACATCTGGAATTAGTCTAAGTTTAAGAAAATTGGTTCAGCTTAGGTTGGCAAAACAAAATACCAATAGCACAGCAACGCTCCTCAAAAATTTTGGGGAATCGTAACAATATTTTTACCAGCACGGTTTAGAAAGATTCCAGCTAAAATGACATATAAATGGATTGCATTCCTCACTATTGAGAATTTAGCAAGAGTTTGGCATCTCTACAATAACAGGCAATTTAAATCTTAGAAAAAAAGATTGTGCTTGTGGATAGCCAGTCAAAAAGCTCTAAAGCTTTGTTGAGAAATCTCCTGCACAGAGAAGGCCCCATTCATATTTGGAAGAGCTTCTTCAAAATTAAGTTATTTAAATGTATTTTTAAATGAGAACTGTACATAAATTATGAGGATCCCTGATGCTTTACAGAAAGGCCACAACTGTGGAATGAGCAAGCTGCTTTTTACATACAAGTTTCCAGTGCTCCTGGCTACAACTAATAGAAGAGGGTAAACATTCAATTCTTTCCCAACACCCTATTGTCAGTAAATCTGTTTTCTGCTTTCCTCACTCCCCATCCAAGACAAGCAGTAAAATATAAAACCACATACAAGCATAGACAAAATGCCTACACTTTGGGATACACCAATGACAAAGGAGTCTCCTAGTAAAGATTAACAGAAATCACTTCCCTGCTTACTCTTCATCTTCTGTCTCCATACAAAAGGGCTGATACCGGAGTCTTTCCTCTTATTAGTATCACCTTTACATTTGAGACCTCAACTAAGATGTGCTAAAATGTGCTTCCTGTCACCTACAGTCCACGATCACCAATACACTGCACCAGATTTACCTGACTTCTACTCACAACAAAGTCAAAGAAAACCAACTTCATTTCTCAAATGTAATTCCTGGCTTCCGATAATTTAAGACGTTGAAATATTTGCATCAGAAATGTGCATGTGGATTCCACCTGCTCACCTCTTTACTATTTAAGGCTCACAACACTAATGCACAGAGCTCCTGGGAGCTACCAATTGCTGTAGCACTAGTGATTCACACTTCTAGGTCCCCACCAGAGGAAGGCAGTGAACTGAGATACAACCAGGTTCTCATCTCTGTGGCAGCACAGTCTTACAGACCAGGAGTCATGACAGCACAGAGTTTCAGTAGCGCAGCAGATGGCAATGCCTTTCTGAGAAAATCAAATCTGAAGTTCATTATTCAGCCTGTCTTTCAGAATTTCTTCTCCACCCAAAATTTCATGCTTTCTTATTTTTGTAACACTGCAGAAGAATATTAAAGATGCTGCCATTTCCTGAGGAACGAAAACGAATGTTACACTGGAGTGTGCACATTTCCAGCTCAGACTACCAGGTATTTGGGCACAGTCTGCCAGTGAAAAACAGGAATTCAGCCAGTTTAGGGATAATTGTAAAAGGTGCCTCAAGATTCTGTGGCAGTTCTCATCTGTGGGGTTAAAGCATACTAAATGCTGTTGCCAGAGATAAAAACAAGCAGAACAGCTCTCTCAACACACCTCTTTTTCTAACCACTGCTAACAGACAGATTTTAAATTCATTACTGGTTTCCCTTTCCCCACTGGTGAAAAATTAATAAGCTCCAGTGTCACTTCTTCCTACTCTGGAAATGTCTCCCTACTAGCACAGATGTGGGTGTAAGAAACATAGGTGTTCCTTCCTGTGTTTGTCAGCCATGTCACCCTTGAAGCAGCAGATTATTTCAGCTGAGCCCTTACCTGATACAGAACTTTACTTAAGGGTTTTTTGCAGGTGGCAGGGGGAAGAAAAAATAGAAAAAAATACCATGTTCTGCACATTTTTCTTCTTTAAAAAGAGGGATGATGAATAAAAGCTTGGCATTCATTTCCCAACACATTATGAACCAGTAGTACCATAGGCCTAAAACACTTTCAAGCATTGGTGTCACCTGGGCAGAGATCTGTGTGACAGCGAACGTGCTAATGGTTATAATTACCCATGGAAAGACCCTCTCAGATGTAGCAAACACGGTTCAGAGGGTAAGCGAAGTCAGACGGCTGATCTGGCACAAAGATCCCCTACCCCAGGCTAGTCTTCTGATGGATTAGCTGGCTAAAAATCAACCCACTGTGCAAATGCACAGTTGGTAGATCTAGCACAAGTGAAACGGTGGAAACAAGCAGCTTGCAGAGGATAAAGTAGGATCACTCCTCATGACAGCAACTCCCTCCTGGTCTGGCTTAGGGATAACAAAACCCACCTGTGCCAAATGAGGTGTTCAGATTAAACAGACACCTTTATCCTCGTATGGTGCTACACTACTCAGGTTTCTGGGGCTAGAAACTGTTTTGCTTTGTTTTGCCAAAGGTAGCTAACCTTCCACAATTTTCTCAGCTCATACTGATTCCCTGGCTTAGGCATTTGATTAGCTACGCAGCTAGGAACCTTTCATAAGCAATTACTTACAGAGCGTGGGAGCGTTCTCGTTAGGTTTTGATTTCCCAAATTTGAGAATATAAATAGCTTAATTCCTAGTAATCCCTCTAGGCACCTTTCTTTACCCAATTTGCAGCTAGAGTCCAGAATGATAGAGGTAAACAAAAGAAACTGGTTCTATGAAAGCAACACAACAAACAAAATATCACAGAAAGGCAATCCTTATCTTCTCTATGGCACAGATTTCCACAGGTAAGACTCCTGACAGTTGATCTGCCACCGTATCCTAAGTGGTAAAGAACAACTTTGCTGTGTGAAACCAGCTGTTCTCGGTGAGACGTGGGTAGCACATGCAAACCTACTTCTAACCCTACAACTAGCAAAGATGCACTCAACATGAGCCAGAAGGCTGCCACTGCAGTGACACGTGTTTAGGCTCCCAACTCCTGTAAGACCATACACGTTTTTTAAGAACTTTCACCAAAGTCAGACCTTCAAAACAGGCTTGGTAACAACCCTAAAGCAGACAGATTGCTTCACTTCAGGTAAGCAGCAGGCTTTGCAAGATAACTCATGGAGAGCTGGACGGACAAAGTTCCAGATTGATGAGAGAAAGCCCAGAATTTCTTTCTGTTATACTGTAGGTCATAGACAGATTTTACCCTTCAACATCTGTTACGCTGAGGTTCACCTGACTGAAACCCAAGGCGATCTTTTCAAAAAGAAGTAACAAAGGAAACAGGACCCAAGGACTTCTCTCCATGTAAAAGGATTAAAAGATTTCTCAAGCTGTGAATGATGCAGAGGTTGAAGAGAAAAGCATTACATTTTTTAGGCCTTTTAAAAGAGATCTTAAGAAGTGGGATAAACAAGCTTTTCTTTCACAGAGCACTCTTAGCAGGAACATTTACCTTCAGCAAGTCAATTCTAATATGGCAAGGGAGGAGGAGAAGCAGCAAACCCAAACAAACAAACAAAAACCCCCAAAAACCACCAATCTGAAGTAAAACGTGTACTAGGCCAGAGTCTCTGCCTTGGAAAACCCCCATGTTTTATATAAAAAAATTTTAAGGAACAGCATACCACCTCCTAGGGAACAGTTTTTTAGAAAACAATAGCAGAACTATCTTGGATGCAACCTAACACAAAGAATGTTCTCTGCATTGTTCTTCACTTACAGCTTCCTATATTTAATACCGAGACTAAAGACCCACCAATTCTTCTGAACATTAAATCCGCTGACAACTACCAAAGTGTCCCCATAATTTTGCCAGTTTCAAAGGTAACCAATATTCCAACTTCCACGCAAGTAAGTTCCTCATTAGTAGAAAAACAATGAGAAAATAAACAAGATAGGAAACTGTCTGGCCACCTTCAATATTTGGAAGAAAGCATTTTATGGGCAACAGGATCACCCAGCACTAGGGATACAGCTTTTTTTCAGTTCAAGATTTTATTAGCCTTGGAACAAAAGATGTCCAACTCCAAGGTGGCTGGTTAGCACCCCTACTATGGGTTAACAATCAATTAACATCTGCTGGGGTACCTAATTTGAGCCTCAAAAGAAGGAGAAGGATGAAGTCATTCTGCATCTGAAGCAGCCCAATTAATCTGATCAACTATTCACATTCTCAGAAGCAAAAAGCCTTCTGGAGTGGCCAGAGAAAGGCAGATTCTAGCACTTTAGAAACTACTTGGATTGCTGCTTAGAAGATAACACCCAACAGTTTTCAGTCCAAGGTGAAAAGAGACTACAAGGAAAGCTCAAAGATCAGGAGAGTCACTTCGCAATTCGGTAATACCTTCTCATCTCAAACTCTTATAGAGCATCTGGTACAATTTGATCTTTGAGCAACTTCACATACATTGTAATCCTTTCTTGAGATTGACTATGGGGCTGTTGTCAAAAATACTGCAGTAAGACACAGACACTTATTCAAAAAAGAAACAAAACAATTTAGCAAGAAAAATTATTTTCTGATTCTGGAAAGCAAATGAGAAACAGAGGCATTTTGGGAAAAAGTCTATAATGATTGAGAAAAAACAGGTGAGCTTGTATGAGAAGAAGAAACACAAGACAGGTTACTTATGTCACTACCTCTACATGAATGGCCTGTAACTAGACGTTCAAGTTTCCTATTTCTATACTAAAATGCTGTGTAAACAACAGCAGTAGAGTCATATCTCTAAAGAAAATATTTCAACTCACTTAATGGTATGGATACAGTTTAAATTTGGTGCATATTTACCCTCTGTGGGTACTACAGAAAGTTTGCATAAATACTGCCATAACTAAAAACTAATTTGCACAGAATGAGTTATGTACATGAATTATTCACTTCCAGGCTCATCACCCCTCATATACCACACACTACTGTCCTTCCTTACCCACTGACCAAATCTAAGGGCTAGATTCCTGTATGCTTGTGCACACATCTGTCTACAATGTCTGCTAGCAAGTAGCTACATGGTTTGCACATCTGCTCTTCCCCGACACTAACACTATTGAACTATGTGTCAGAGGCAGAAAAAAGAAAATGCACTGGCAAAGCACGGAAGAGGGAAAGAAAAAGCATATGCAGCAAGCATAACAAATCAGCTGTGTGAGCCAGAAGGCTTTCCTCAGGCAGTGGGGCAAGAGTCTTGGGCTCAAGAGAGCCTTTCCACTGCCTGGGGATGGCTTCCAGCAGGTACAGCTTTGAATATCCCGATGGCCATCTTGGTGCTGCACATAACCCTCATCTAACTGAAGGGAGGAGGATATGCTGCTTCCAGAGGAGAACCCAGCACAACAGTTTGCTACAACAAGATAAAAAAATTAGGGAAAAAATAATGTTAGCAGAAAACCTTTTCCATTATTTGTCACAGAGGTAAATGGATTACTGTTATGGATGTAATGCAGAAGAGCCCAACATTCAGCAAGGAGGCTTGTTCCTGTGTTTGTATGAGACATAATACAGAGCTTTAAACTCTGTGATGGGAGAGGGAGACAATATCAAGCTTGTCTCTGGCAAGGTGTGGGATGAGATGCAAAGGTTACAGGACAGGTTGCTAATGAGGGTGCTCTGCCAGGGACTGAAATGTGTTGGCCACACCGGATCACACCTGCAGTCTTACAGAGATGAGTCAGGGACTCCTGAGGTAACAGAAGCCAACAGGGAAACAGCAGTGAAATAGCTCAAGGGAATTAAGGGGTGTTTCTCTAGGAAGGTGAAACTTGGTGGAACAAATCCTGTGACTGGAGTGCGGATATCGATGGCTACGGGCTGTTCAGAAGAGACACGAAGGGAAGAAGTGGAGAGGTTGCCCTCTACATGAAGAGGACTGACTGTGAAGAGCTGTCTGAAGAACAGCCATGAGCATGTTGAAAGCCTGTGGATAAAAATCAGAGACTGAGGCAACAAAGGGAACCTTGTGGTCCGAGTCTACTACAGGCTACTTGGTCAAGGGGACCCTATTGACAAAGCCTTCCTGCTCCAACTGCAGGAGGCATCGTGCTTGCAGGCTCTTCCTGCTGGGGGACTTCCACCACACGGACATCTGCTGGAAAAGTGGCATGGAAGCACCTGTCAGCCTCACCTCTGTGCCTGGGAAGGTCTTGGAACAGATCCTCCTAGAAGCTATGGTAAGACACATGGATGCACACACAAGACAACGGTCTCTAACTCTGAAAGTTCAGCCTTATAACTAGGTTAAAAATGGACCTAGAGAGAACAATGGAGAACATTAAAAGGCTACATATTCTCATGCACAAAAAGTAAGAAGAGTTAGGAAGAAATAATTTTAAAATCAAATGAGATTGTGAATCTGAGTGACATGAAAATCAGAACAAGATGGTAGACAATGGATTAAAGATGATGTAGATTAAAAGCCGCATTTTAAATGGAAAGTCTGAGAACTCTCTGTGAATTAAATAACAATTTTTAAGTTTGTGCCAGAAGAACATGAATCTGGAGCAAAAACGGAAGCTCTACAAGACTCTGGAAGAAAGTGGTAGAGTTACCAAAAGCTACTCAAAAGCACGGTATTTCAGGATAAAGGGAAGGAAAGAACAAGCAAGACTTCAGTGAACCCCACAGAAAAAGCCTGAAGTAACAAACAACACCCTCAGTAAAACACAGTGGAAAGCAAGGAGGTAATCAAAAGCAGCCACAGATGGAAAACAAAGGTGGAACAACACTTCAAAAGAAGCATAGCTGATAGTGACAATGTAGTCGACAGAGAAAAGGAAAACGAAGTACTAGACCTGAACCTTAGCTGGGAAGAGATCACCGTAAACACTGATTACAATTGTAGCAGAGCACAACTGAAGCCACGGTGGAGGACAAGAGCCCTGGACAAAGCACTGAAAGAATTTTGAGATGAAAAAAGAGAAATGAAATTAAGAGGTAGTTGCAAAAGCTACTGAGAGGCCACAGGCATTTTGTACACTTCTTTTTTGAAAAAAATGAGAAACATGTCTACAAGTATTGTGAGGGAAAAGACAGGAGTTGAACAAGTGATTAAAGGGAAGAGGTAGAGAAAAAGAACACAAAGTTCAAGGAAAGCAAGGAGATGCTCTTGTATGGTGCCATAAGGGTTAAGAGGAAGAAAAAATATTCTGCTTGTGAGAAGATGATTGTAGCAGTTGGAAGAAAGTGATAAAGGGTGGGTCAAAGCATATTCAATCAGAAAGTCATGAAGATCCCATGCAGAGAAAGAAGTAGATGTCAAACAACATGCAAATCCCATATAAAAATGTGGATAACGGGTTACTATTTAACAAGTTTGATTAGAGCCTCTGAGCACAGCATGTTTCTGCTGGGCTTATGTCCTTTGCAGCTACAGGAACACAAGAAGATCTCTGGAGGGCAACTCAAGCAGTTCAAGAACCTGCAGACAAGGCATTTGCTATTGGGAAATCTAGCATCATAAATGAAAGACACATCCTAAAAACAGTAAAAAGGGAAAATCAGGCTGAAGAGATCCAAATTCAAAATACTGGTGAACTACAAGACATATGAAAGCATGGCCACATTGCAAGCAGAATCCAAATGGTGGTGGAGATTCCGAAAGAAACCTTGCAATTACCAGAGATAAGAAATTCAGCATTTGGATCAGAACAAGCATGCAGACATGGCTCGATGAAAACCAAATGAAATTAACTGACTATGTTTAATGAGAGGCTAGAAACAAGAATGCAAGCCAAATCAAGTTAGGGCAAAGAAGCATGTAATTACTGTCAAAGAACATTCAGAACAAGTCAGGAATCAAACTTAAAGAGGAAAAAGCTCATGGGGAGGAAACAAGCATGCTGTATGTAACAATATAGAGGAAAGAAGATAAAAACTGGATCGCAACACTGTTCAGAAAAGGAAGAATGTGAAGGCCATAGGAAAAAGTAGTCTCCTGTCTCTCCAATGGTCTGACCCAGGACAGAGCACAATACAAAAAAGATAACCATCAATAAAGAGATGAATGATACTGGTGATGGCAAACCAAGCCACCCAACTGTGGTTTTAAAGCATCAGCTTCTGCCTCAGGAAATCAAGAACAGTGAGTAGCTCCATCCACAACCAGGTGGTTGTGAGTAAAGTTCTTCCTTTGTGCCTGCTTTAATTTTACCTGCATCTTCTCACTCCTTGTATACTCACACTCTTGGTCAGTTATCAGTATCATTCGTGGTATAATCAATACTGAATTCATCAATCCTAAACCCACCCACATTTCACTCAACGCTTACAAAATCTGTGCAATTCTACTATATCCACCTTACTTTGTAAGGGCTGTAAATTCTCCTACAGCTGTGTAATATGTATGACAGGTACAGAGTAACTGACATTGGAAGGCACCCCTGCTGAAAGCAGAGCCAACTTTGAAGCTAGATCCAACTTCAGATGTCAAGTGCGTTGCTTAGGGCCTTGCCTAGTCAAATTTGTGCACCTCCAAAACCAGGAAATTCCACATCTCTTCTGTCATTTCTCCTCCCTCAAATCAATGTGTGACCACTGAATTTTTTTGCCTAACTGAACTGGAATTTTCTTTGCTGCAATTTGTGTCTGCTGCCACTTGTCCTTTCAGTGTATGACTCCAAGAAGAGCCCCAGAGAATATTAAATATCTATCAGGATAGAATAAGGAGTGGAAAAAAGATCACTGCAGCCACGAGAAAGCCTTTGGACATGCAGAACTCTTACTAGGTAATGAGCATCCAGCTTTTTGATGTCCAAAAGATCTGTCTGATGAGGTGCGCCAGAGATCTAAAGGAGGCCATCAAAAGGACATCACTAGAGATTTATTTAGGATAAAAAAATTATTGTTTCAGACGTAAGAGAAGAGCAAGGAAAAATGGTATTCCAAATGGTGTATATGCATTGCAAATGAAAGAAAATAATTCTATATAGCAAGGTCAGGTACTCACCATCTCTCTTGCAATCTCCACAGCTTCCTGCAGCCCATAGAGCCTGCCACAGACCAGGTAGATCCCATTGGCCCAGAGAATACAACCCTCATGGACCCAAAATTCATTGCTGTCAAGAGGTAGTTCAGGAATTTGTAACTCCAGCTCAGTGCCACCTTCTGAAGTGGGCATAGAGGGTTTTGAGTCCAAAGGAGTCTTTTCACCACCACTGCCACCGTCAGTGGTTGCTTTTTTACAAGAAGCTCCCCTTGAAAGTGACCGAGAGGCTCCGCTACAGTCCTCAGAGCGGTGCCGCCTCTTAAAGCGGGGATGAGCAGCGAGGCTTCTTTGTTCCTTCTGTTGTTGCTGTTCCTCCTCCTCTTCCGTATCTGTCTTGGAACCATTAGAAGCACTTTTGTGCCGTACCTTGACCTTGCTCTGCATTTCTGTGGCCCTCTTGGGAGGCGGGTTCTTGGGCAAGGTAGCTGCGTAATCCTGGGGGTAGAAAGGACCAAAGAGGTCACCCATGTTACGATAGCTGGCCCATTTGCCACACAGGCAGCAAACCAGGTGCCCTAAGACAGAAGACTCTGTTACTACAGGGCCTTGCAGCATGAAAGTTGAGGTGGGCAGCACTTTGCTCTCCGCATTGCTAGGAGGGGGTGTTGAAGACCTCTGTCCTTTCCGACCCCTCACCAATTTGTTCTGCTCCTCTTCCTCCGCGTTAATGATTGTGCACACAGCGCCTAATTCACACTTGTTTACCACATGAATGTAAGGGAAAAAGGACTTATTCTTGGAGTCAGTTTTATCTACAGACTGGGTAGCGTATTTAAGCTTGATCTCCGGTTCTTGAGGTTCCACAATGGGAGCAGCCCGTCTAGGCTTCCGCTTCCGTGGCTGTGCGGCAGGTTTTCGCCTCTCCCTCCTTTGCCTCTTGGGCTTTGGCTCACCAGCACTCGCCCCCTCCGCAGACTGTGCCGGTGCTGGTGGGGGCGGCGGGGGCGGGGGCAGCTGCTGCTGCTGCTGTGTTGCTGCTTCTTCTGCTTGTTCACGCTCCCGATTGGCCTCCCCTTTTTCTTTCCAGATGGGAAATATCCCTTCGGAGGGAAACCATCTGGCTTGGGTGAAATGTTTGTCACCTCTCCGTCTTTTTCCTCAGACTTTGGATTTGGTTCAGAAATAAACACACTGGAAGGGGAAATTGTCTTTGGGTCAGAAAAGGTCAGAGTTCCAGCTCCACTTACAGATCCATCAGACCTTCCCTGACCACCTGACTTCTGAGAAGGTGGTGGTGCTGCACTGGATCCTGCTCCTTCTTTACCAATACTTGCAGCTTCAGGGACCTCTTTTTTGTTTTTATCCTCCTCACTGCTTTGCCACTCTTCTGAAGATCTTGGAAGAGTTTTTTCACCAGTTGTATCCTGGCTTGCTGGCCCCACTTGATCTGACATCTCTCCTTTTCTCTTCTCAGCCTCTGGTCCATGTCCAGCCACATTTCCTCCTTCAGGTCCACTCTTAAGGGACAGGATGTCATCAAGAGTGACAGTATCTGGGCCAGTTTCAGCACTGTTGGTAGAAACACTTCTCCTGATATTGGGAGATGTAATTTTTTGAACAATAGCTTCCAGTTTTAATCCTCGCCCCTTTCTTGGGGGCAGTATTTTGGTCTTAGCCGGGCTTGTGAGGGAGACAGCAGGACAATTCCTATTATCGGGACTTGGCAGGTCCTTGAAGGAATCTCCCTTTGCAACTGACTTGCCAACATCTTGGCTTTGAGATGAATGGGCATAGGAGTTGTACGTTTTATCAGCTCCTTCTTTTGCTGAAGGCATCAGTCGCCCTTTATCTTCACTGCCACTGTTCTTCATATCATGTGGCTGTCTTTTGGTAGGGATAGGTGAGATGAAAGAACGGACTCTCCTCCTCATAATTAATGGATTTTGAGGAGACTGGTCTTCCTGGCCAGGGAGCCTGAGCATAGCATTGCTAGGCTTGGGCAAATCTGCAGATTCCTCTCGTCGATGCCCATCGCTTTCTTGAGGGCAAAATCTTTTTTGGTTGGCTGCTCCGAGCGGGCCGCTGCTTTTGGCAGGAGAAGTTTGCCGAGAGAGGTCCCAACCAGATTCGTGATGCTGCAACTTCTGGTTGCCGTGTTTCAGTTCGGCACATTTGCTCTGAGTACCATCACTCCCCATAACACAGCGCCCAGCTTCCTGGCTTCCGGTGTCATGGTAGGAGCTACCTTGAAGGTACATCATTCCATCCTTGTCATTTTTTAAAGGACTCCTTACTCGTTCCAGAAACTGCTGTTGTCTTGGGCTCTTCCTTGCCCCTTCCTGCCTGTGCTGAGCTGCAGCAATCACACCCTGAGCAGTGCTGCTTGCCCAATCTTTGTATTCTTCTTGCTGTTGCTGGTATAACTGTCTCTTGTAATGATACTGGGAATTCAAACTCTGGTTGGGGTCACCAAAAGCGTGAGGCCTAGCATTTGTGTGATATGCTGAAGCCAGAGATGGGCCTTCTGAATTCTGAGGGTAAACAGAATGCAAGGAACCCCGGCTAACTCTTTCAGACAGCGTCATGTGTGGGTTCATGTGATGCAGATCTGTCCCTGGGCCTCTGCTTCTGCCTGGTGACATTTTCAGCTTATCAGCAAGATCCTGATATTGAGAGGGTGATTTACCCCTTCCAGTTCTGCCAGGTGCTCGTCTCATCTGTGTCGATCTGCTGTCCTGCTGGGGAATGTAATCCGGAGCAGCATCGGAGACTGCAGCTCCAGGGTTGGCGTTGCCTCGGAAAGATTCATGCTTGATGCCAGCAGGATGACAGTGGTCTCCCATTTTTTTATTATTGAGACCAGCAGAGCTCTTTGACTGTTCAAAATCTTCTTCCTTTATTTGCCCACTGTGAGCTTTCATCTTTGTTTCCATGGATACTAAACCACCAGGGAGTATTACTGACTGGCTCAAGCCAGGGGCAAGACGTTCACTCCTTCCGCTTCTGGCCTCGGGACCCATGTGCCCCATGGGGTGAGGGCCAGGATCTCTTACAAGTTGCCTTAATGGAGATATGTCACAGATCACTGATCTCCTCTCTGAGAGTGCCCCCCCTTCATGGGCAGAAGACTGAGACTCCACATCAAACTTTCTAGCAATAGGATAATCAGCTAAATTTATCTGCTTCATGTCTGGAGCTGCACTGCCAGACTTCCTGTCCCAGGGACCCCAGTGAGGGCCCTCCAGGAGAGACCCCATGCTTTTGTTTAAGAGGCCTCTATTGGTCAATTCATTGGTTTGACTAATTAAAACATTGGGCCTCATGGCTCCCTCCAAACTCCCAGCCATCCCGGAATGCTCCTGTGTGTTCCTAGAATACCTTCTGTCTGGATGATGGTGGTACCCCTGTAAAACCTCCTGTAGGAGGCTAGGAAACTTCTCATTCCGGCCTTTGCGCTCACTGTGCCCTGGAAAATCCCCCTTTTCCTGACCAGAAGGATACTGTGGAAAGCCACCGATATTTCTCTGTATACCAGCTGCTATATTATCCTTGTAGCTGTACCTTAAACTGCCAGGAGACTTGGAAGATTCTGTTCTTGCAGGAAAATTTGGCCCAACAACTGCATGACCAGGCTGGCTGTTCCCCTCCCCATTATGGTTAGTGTTATCTCCACTTTTGCTCCCTTTACTTCCCCCTTGAGTTTCTGGCTGCGTCCCTGCATGCCCGGTTTCTTTTGTTCCACTAGCACTAGCTGGTGCCTGAGTGGCTGTGGAAGCATCATCTTGTGCAGGTTTATCTTGTCCACCTGACTTTTCTACTCTTCCTGTCATGGCTTCCCGGGAGACAATCACCCCAACTGCCTTTTCGTTCACTTTTGGGGCATTTTCCACAGCCACCACAGCTTCCTTCCCATCAGGGGAGGCCACATCTTCCCTAGCTGCAGGGCTGCTGCTGAGTTTTGATGGCTCATTCTGAGAGCCTTGTGCTGGTGAGGAGTTGGGTCTCTCTAAATTACCCCCTTTGTAAGTGGTGTCTGAGCTGGTGCTCTGGCCACTCAGCTGTCTCACCCTTTCCCCGTGATCCTCTGAACTACTAGAACAGCCACCGTCAAGGGACTCTGCCATGGGAGACTTGAGTTGCTCCTCTGCCTGGGAGGAGCCTTCTGAGTTGGTGCAGCTGTCGGCCTTCTTCGAAGAGGATGATCTTTTGGAACTTTTTTTCTGAGGTGCCAAGGCATCTGAGAGCAACATGTGCTGGACTGTGTTGGGCAGATTGGCCACTTGAGAACTCAGAGCACTCAGGCTGCTCAGCCCTGGATCTGTGAGCCTTTTTTCCTGCAGTCCTTCCAGCCCAAACCCCTTGAATCCACTTGCATGAGCGTTGGGGCTTGGCATCATAGATGGTGTAGGACTAAGCTGAGGCATCATCTGCAGGATTCTGTTTCTAGAACCCATGGACATGTTGCCTTGCCCACACTGGAGATTTTCTCCACCTGGCATGAGTGGAGAAGGAGTAGAGCTGCAGCTTGGAGACTGAACTACAGATGCAGCAGGAGATGGATTAGAGATTGGACTGAAGTTTTGGTGGAACTGCATCGGTGACCTTACAGGAACTTCAGTCTGGCTGTACTGTCCTACTTGGCTTTGAAGAGAGAGCTTGGTGGCAGTGTTTGAATACTGCATTACGTGCTGAGGTGGGTGCTGTTGCTGCTGCCCCTGCTGCCCACTTTGGGGCAGCTTAGACTGCTCAAAGCTTTTCATCGGCTGAGTCTGAAAGCTGTAGTTTGACTGGGTCCCATAGGCCTGTGCATTGGAGCCCACAGCGTGGCCTTCGTACTGCGACCCAGAATTCACGTTGTAGCTTCCGTCATAATTCTGTCCCGACTGGCCAAAACGCTGTGGGGAGGGGAAAGAGGAGGAGGAGGATGACGAAGGTGGTTGATAGTGTTGGCTGAACTGACCCACTCGTAACTGGTAGCCAGAAGCAGAGGAAGGCAAGGTGGATGGACGCTGCATTGGCTGCAAGTGTGAGGTGCTAGAAGCAGACTGGCTGGAAGCCTGGGGTAAAGGCTGATGAGATTGATAGATCTGCTGTCTCAGCTGCTGCACCTGCTGCTGCTGGCTAGAAGCCTGCTGCTGATACTGGGCACTCCCTGGAGAAAAAGGACCAGTATAATCCTGTTGGTAGTGGGATACACCCCCAAGGGTTGAATGCTGTGTTTGAAACTGGCCCACATGTCCCTCACTCCCATACTGACTCCCAAAGCTACTCCCTTGAGGGGGCCCATAGCTCTGTACTGGTCCAGAAGGCCTGCGCTGAGGTGGCTGCTGCCCTCCTGACACCACTGCATCTTTGTTGGCAGCCATATAGTAAAACTCTCCTGCTTCTTTTCTGAAACCTTGGTAGCTCTGATGGCCAGAGCTCTCACCAGGCATCGCTGTAGAGGCTCCTGCTGCTCCACGACGTCCACTACCAGCGCCCCCTCCAAAGCTCTGGAACATCTGGGCCTGCTGGCGAGGGCTGAACTCTTCCAGTCGGGATGAACCGTGCACTTCCTGCGGGTAGCTCTGCTGGTTTCCGTGATAACTACTTTGCTCCCGAAAGGACTGCATGCTGTTCAGCAGCAGAGCAGCAGCTCAAAAGCCCTCCTGAATGGGGAAAAGAAGAGAGAGGAAAAAAAAAAGGTTTAAGATCTACATTCCCCAGTCACACCAGTACCCCTGCTCAATTTCACGGTTTAACAGTAATTAAAATTTAGTATTTGCCTCCTACTTTCTGCTACGTCAATGTTCAACCCCTCTTCTTGCAATCTGCCAACCTTCTAGGTAGTGCAAGTAAGAGGAATCACTAATTTTCAAAAAAATATAGGCCAGTAGCCTGTTACCAGCTGGAGTGCATTTTCAGCATTAATTAGTATTTCCCTAAAGTCATTTACTAACTGGGTGTGTTTGTGTGCCCCTGAAGAGAGAAACTTCCAACAAATTTGCAAAGCAAAGGAGAACAATCCTTACCCTCCAGCTATTCACTATGGCTAAAACTGGAAGTAATCAAATACTTCACTACCATGTTTAAAGATGCAACAAGAACCCTGCAACACTCTCAAATGACACTTGGATTTCCCATAGGAATGATATCCAAGGCCTATGTTTCATGCTGGGAAAGATCTCTATTAGCAAACACTCAAGACACAATTGACCAAAGCTCAAACCAAGGTACCCCGATGAAAGGAGCTACAGGAACCTGTGAAAGTACTGGCACCAGCATACTCAGTGCTCAGTTCCCAAGTACTCCAGTGACGCTCCTAGGTGAAAACCAACACAGCAAGAGAACACATTGCATTTCCCACCCCATCTGCTTTGCTTTAAAAGATAAAAAGTTGGAACAAGTCCACCCTGTCTGAGTAAAACAGTCTACAACTTCATCCCTTAGGACTTTCACATTACCTTGAATGAAACTTTACTGAAAACATTTGTCAGTCAGAATACATATTTTTGAATACCACGTATGATCATCTATGTTTACATTATCAACTCGTAAGTAAAAGCACTTCAGGAAGGCTCTCTCTCAGTCTATTATGCCATGTGTGGAATCATGATTCACCCTCAAGGACCAGACCACAGCTGCAAAATTCTTTGGGGACCCTGGCTAGTCCCTCTATAAAAGCCTGACACATCACAGATGTGTTAAGAAAAGTATGGTAATGAATAACTATACACATGTATGCTGCCATTAATAAATAAGCAAACAAACAAATAAATAAATGAAATTAATTAGCATATTACAAAAGCATTTCATTTCTGAAACACCTTGTGGTTTTCTCTTCCGGAAAACAAAATGGATAAAGCCACCTTGAGAGACTCCTTCCTTTAAATTAATCTTAGGACAATGCTCACACTTTTTCAGGAAACAGAACCCTGACTCCTCAGATTGGACACTTCCTGAACACTTGCCTGCATTATGTTTTCTCATTTAGCCATGTTTTGGGCTTGCCACAGTCAGCTGAACCAATGAGAATTAAAGTCTAGCTTTGCACATAAGTTTTCTTCAAGTACATCACCAGTCACAAGAACACAGGCATACAAATGAGGTGCAGGCAATGTCTGGCATCATGCTCTATTCCCATCTGCTTCTCAAGGTTATTTTTTTTTTATTCACATATATGTTACCTATAAAAGGCTCTAACTCTACCGCTAGGGTCTTTCATCTGGGTTTCTACTATATGTGCATGCAGGCTATAGAACACACAGGCACAAAACCACCCCACTGCACTGCATGTCTCTGCAGCCCCTCTCTTCTAACTCAAAGGCATTTCTTGTGTTGCAGCCTCAGTTCATGCAGCTTGATGTACATAATAATATTATGAGAATCAAAAGAGAACTGTCAGATTGTTAATACTTCAAATTCTGTCTCTCTCCTTCTAGGAAGTCAACTTTACTGCTGTTTAATCTTGTATTTTAAGTGCCATATTGTAAGAGAGAGATAGATCTGCTGTTCTGCTGAACTTCCACTTTTTTAGCATTTTAAAGACTATATACATCACATGAATAACACTTCTGTGAATGCTACACTGTGTCAATCTGTCCAGTTTGGGCTTATTATGGATAAACCCCTCCTTTTTCTGAATCATTCCTTTTGATGTTTCATCAGTTTGAAGCTCCAGCCTATTGGGATAGGACTAAAATTGGGATACCTAAGATACCTAAAGCAAGCTTCTTTCTTCCTTTTTGTATGACTTGCTGTTGAGGTGAAAAATGAGGGGGGAAGAAAAGGAAGAAAAGAAAAACTACATAGAAATAGAAGAAAGTTATCAAGCTAAAGGCAAGAGAACATCAACTGTAACTGGCAGATGTCAGAAAGCAGCTTCTCTAGATAAGCAGTTCCGAGCTCTGCAATCAGCAACGTTCATGTGCTGTGGAGGCTGCGTGCACGCCCTTGGCTGTCATGTGCTTTGCACCCACTATTCATGAAAGCAACGTTGCCATCCTCTCACAGGCTCAGTCTCCCACATAATCTAAGACTCAGTTTTAAATATGACTTTAATAAAGCTTACTTTGCATAGTCTGAACAAGATCTCATGAACACTCTTTTGCATTACATCATACAAGAATTTTAATCACTGATGATATTCATTCTTCTATAACACTACTAACAGGCTCGAAAACTTATGTTAGTTTGGAAACGTAGCAGCTAATGATGCTAGAAAACATTCTTAAGACTTCCTTCTTAAAAAAGAATAATTTTAATTATATAATGAACAGAAACAGCACAACATGCTGTAAAATACCTTAGGAACAAAGACACGGTAATGGTCAACCTAAGACACAAATTCTTATCCTGCAGTATCTCATGTAGTCATGTAACATTTATTTAGTCCAGAAGTTATATATATGCTAACTCAAAAGAGAGAGAATATATTTTTCTCCCTTTTTTTTTTTTTTCAGTCTTGGAATTTACCCTGACAAACAAATACAAAGTTTTCATCAATACAACACTTGCTTGGAACATCTCACAAGGAGCTTAACTTGAATAACATAACCAGCAGAATAGCTGTCAAAAAGAAAAGAGAAAATGCATTTCATTAATAACAGGAGTAAAAAAAGACAGGAGATGCTTCAATCCATGACATCATTGACAACTTAAGACATATAGCACATTTCCTGTCATTAATGTACTATAAATACAGGACTATTACAATTACTATTGCAATAATCTTTCTTAATAGTAACAGCCCTGTAAAGTGCTTAGACCTAAGTGCTATGTTCGCAGCAAAACCATGAAGATAATCCTACAGGCAAGCCTTGTTAATAAAATACATTCAGACAAATGAGGCCTTCCAAATCTACCCAGATCCACAGGAAAAAAAAAAATATTTGATTAACTTTTTACTGGAAGCCTTTAAAGAAAATATTTTCAGCTGGTACATAGTGCTCCATATTCAGGAAGGATATATCAGCTGCTGACTAGAGACTGCAATACAATCATATAAAAACTCCATATACACATGGAGTGTGGTACACATCCACAGTCCCAACCCCAACAGAAGGGACAAAATCCTACCTCCAAAAAAACGCTCTATTAACAGCCACAAATTACACACTTTTACAGTACTTTCCAACACACACAACATCCAAAGCCTTCCTCATTTATTCAAAGGGAAGGTAAGATTCTGGCACAGCTTTCACTACTCCAGTGTCACACCTACACTCTCTCTACACGTGCATCCAGCTCTCTCAGTAAAGCTGCATGATTCTGAAGTATTTATAGCCTGTAGCTGTAGAGCCATCTAAGCATATCCATCTAGAGACTACAGACTACATTCACTAGGCTAAGCAGTTTCACTCTGCTCCAACACATTTGTTTCTTCCCCAATAGCCTAGTAATCAAAATTTGCCTTCAACCTGGCAGGAACAAAAGAAGCATATTACAAAAGCTTGTGTGGCTGATAAAGAAACAGCCTCACTTACAGAATCACTGCACATAAGTCTCAAATAGAGAGAAGCAATAGGTCCTTTTATCCGTAACTCAGATTTATTTGTGAAACTTCTGAAGTTATTTCAGATAGTCTTTCAACTCACCTTTTCCACGTGAACCTAACTTTAAGCACATCTACAATGCAGATTTTGTTTCTTAATCATTTGAAATAGCCTTATAGAACTTTCTTAACAAAGGAGTTCCTCAAAACATGGAGCTACTGCATTGTGACCCCTCTGTGAGCAAGATTATCAAATATTCGTCAACAGCATGTAAACATCTTTCAGCAGTTCCTCCATGAATATCAGACTGCCCCCAACTCCTGCTGATTAACAGAATTCATCAGTAATCCCACTCCAAGATTACTGTGTGAAATGATCTCCTGCAACATACTGTGCTACACTTTTTTTAAAGATACACAAATCACAGTCCTGATTATCAAAGACTGGACAAATACAGGACAGCTGCCCACATCTTCCTATTTAACACTCATGCCAACATGGCAGTGCATCACTACAGACAGCTCACAACAAGTGAGCTAAAAACCAAAATACTGTGGGGACACGCCTAATTCTTAACAATAAGCCTATAAAGGAACAAATGAAACCGCCACCAGCTCATTCTCTAGGACATAAGTGAGGTCTTTCCGCTTCGTTAAATTTTCTTTAGATTTGGGTTGACTACTGCGATCCATCTGTGCAGAGAAGTCTCAGGCAGCAGTCAAATGCAATACATCTTCAGTGATCTGTCAAAAGCCTCTCACTTCCTAGCATGCCTATCGGGGAAGATAATGCAGTTACAAGCAGGTGACAAACGGTAAGACAGTGTTTTCCATAGTCAAAAATGTACATGAACAAGTTGGGAGGTTATAGAGTGTCCAGGGTTCTGATTAAAATAGACTTCCTTGCTAAATCCTGTGCAAATAACAGATGTACATAAATCTGCAACCGTTTCTAGTCACAACTCATACAAAATGCAAAAATTACCATTTTGGTCCTTCCCCATTGTATCTTCTTGAACTAGCAGAGAACACACACACGTAACCAAAAAAAACCCCACCAAACCAGAACCTGAGCATGAACAATTTAGGGGTGTATTTCGTGAGTAAAGAATGCCCACGTTCTGAATTAAGCCAGAAATACAGGAATGCAGGATTTGTACGTACTGAGTACCATTTCCATTGTCAAGGCCAAGCTGTTAACCCTCATTTCTGCAGGTACACAATTATTACTTGCACACCTGAGCAATGGCTGGGAATAGACTGACCTTGTTTCAGTTTTGGAGGAACATTACTCTGCCTGCTGCCTTTAACACAAGGCAAATCAGCCACAAATGCCACAAGTAGATGGGTTTAAGGATCAAACCTATGACTGCAATTACCAAAGTATGAGATCTAACTTATTTCTTCTACATTGGATACCTTTTTAAAGGGGAAACTACTTAAAACTGGTTTTCAACATTAGGTGTGAAATGGAAGTAAACGAAGACAGTAAGCACTTCAAAAGGACACCAGTTTCTCCAAGCAGTATTACTCACGGCTCACCTCTCTCAAAAAGTCCTGTTTCTGATATTGTCTTATTCACCACCGTACTTCTAGAGAAAACTGCAGACAGATCTGGCTCTCATCAAGCCACCATGATTTATTCCATCAAAGAAACCTTACTACACCACTCAAAGTTGAAAGAGTATGCAAGAAATTGTCACTGAAAACTGAATTTTATAATTCTAAATTCTGTAATTCTAAAAAATCAGCATGCCTTAAAAACACCCATAGTAGTTGTAACACATGCTTAAGTGTCTAATAATAACAACACATATTAGCAACGTGTCTTCCAAATCAGTGCTAATACTAGTCTTGACCAAAAAAACCCCCACAGCCTAATTTTGTCCTTCCTAGTGAAACCCTTCATGAAAAAATTCCTCAGATGAGTTACAGCTTGGCCAAGTGGACTGTAACTAGTTTCCATCATCTCAGAGACACTGTGCTTTCTTTACCAAACTATCTGTACAGCTTTTTAGAAAGTCAGTATGTATGAGCTTAAATCAAGGTTCTTGCAGAATGGGTGAGGAACAGATGAGCGTGGCAGAAGGAGTACAGTGAGCTTTGTCAGTGGAGAGAGGGGAATGCTCTGGGGATTATTGTGCTACATAAGATCCTACATTCACTTCTTTTTTTCATATATTTCCCTAAGTGACCACAGAAAATTTTAGTAAACCTGAGTCAGTGCATCTTCCTATCTCACAGGGGAGATGTAAGCAGACATATTCAGAGCACTCAGCTGCTATAATAAAAGGCATCATGTAAACAAACAACAACACAAAGCAATCAAATGTTGCGTATGGCTATTACTTGGCTGCTGATTTCTTCCCCCACCCCTAAAATATTTTAAAAAACCCACTTGGATAACACCAAATTAAAAATACACAAACAGATTTTTTTGTATCTGCAAGTCTCCCTTGCTCGCTAGATGAACAAAACTAAAATACCATCTCCAGTTTAGCTCTGCATTTTGAATGAAATGTACTGTTAAAGTCGTATTCCTAACCATGAAGAAAGAAGTTTGACAAGAAAAACTTCTGTTGCAAGCCAGTACTGAAGTTGTAGTGCTATGAAAACATGTATTTCTAGAAATATAACTAATGATCAAAGTTCAGCAGAATTTTGGCTGATGGTATATATCTGATTTTATTATTATGCCATTGGTTCTCAGTCTCAGTCAACAGTACAGATGCACTTAAATAGCTTTCAAAAATCAACCACTTGCTCAAAGTTATCCATCTACATTTTTAACAGACACTGCTATTTTACTTAAGAACTTACGCAAATCAGTCAGATTCTATGTCAAAGATTAAAACCACAGTTCTGGTTTCACGTATAGAGTGACTCCTCTACAGTCCAGCTTAAGAGGTCCAGCCTCCTCTATGGTGTTAACACAGCCATTCAGGCCGCCGAGTCAGATCAGCGAACTGATATGGTCGATAAAAATTCTGAGAGGGAGAACAGCCACTTCTGACCTGACAGATCCATTCACTGTATCATTACACAAACATCTGTACCAGCAAAATGGACACAGCAGGAACTGCATAAGTGGCATGGCTACTGAAGGGTACTTGAAATCAGAAGTTCATATTTAAAAGGCTCTTCATCTTTACACAGTAGTCAAACAACCCTTCCTAACATCAAAATGAAAATAATACTGAACCTTCAGCTCCTCAATTTCTTTCTCCAAGCTGCAGATCAGCTGATTGCACATCCTAACCCACTTCTTTAGTCCTCCAAAAAGTTTCACAACTCATTATGTGCCTCTTATCGGAAATTCACCTGTGTCCATACCTCCAATGTCTCCTAACAGTCAAACATCACATCCACTTTGGCAACACAGTAAAATCTGAGCAACTACTTCCAGGACAACTTCTGATCTGCTCTTCACCTCCTCAGACATGCGAGACAGGAGGCTAAGCAAAGACATCACAACTCTCACTAAACCTTTGCCTTTTAGTTACAAAATTGAAGATAGTGAAAAGGAGAAGTCAATTATTATTTGCAAAAAGAAAGCAGAAAAGTGTGAGCAGGTTTCCAGGTTCTATCTGCCCAAGCTCCCACTTTCAGTATAGAAATTTAGCCAAAATTTAGTAGCAAATTTACTCAGAACTGTACAGCAGTTAAACACACCCCTCCCCGCAAAAGAACCCAAAAAACAACCCCACCTAAAAAAACCCTAACACATTATTTTTAATCAATTTTTATAATTTATTCATAAAGTTGCTAAGTTGCTAAGTAGCAAACTCTGCCTTTAAAGTCTCAAATGCATTATCTCTTCAAACTATGACAAGCTGCTAAGATGAATACTTATAAGGGTCATCTTAAACATTACCTGTAACACATGTCCTTCTTTTCTATTCAATGTAGCCTATACAATTAAATTTTTTTATTCTTTTTCGCAATGCCTGGTGTAGTGAAACTGTAACTAAGACTCCCATGAACTCCTCAAGGCAAATGAAGTCCATTGACACAAAATCTCTATCAGTTACGCACAAGTATTATTACAATACAGGCTGTGCACTGTATATAAGATATATATCCATTGATTAGGATAAAACCATTGTTGAGGATAATACCACCTAGTTACATTATAGGAAATAACATTAAAATCAGGTAGAAATATAACCTTGATATACTTAAACTAACAAATTAAAGAATTACTGCCCACTTGCAGAAAAGCTATACTTAAAAATTTATGTCCTCCAAAGCTCTTACAGTTTTTGTTCCTTTAAGATAACACAAGAAATTTAGCTTTAGCACTTTCAATTTTCATTAGCCAAGGTTATCATTCTTCCTATGAATTCAGCACTTCATCTCCTAAATCAATGTAGATTTAAGAGCAATTTCAGTGTGGAAGGTCTGCAAATACTACTGGTATGGAACACTTGAGAACAAAATAGTCAAGGCCATATCATATTTACTGGTAAAAAGTTAGAGAAAAGTAAGGCTTCTCTCTAACATAGGAACTGGTTGAACTTCCCTCAAAAAAAATTCCAAGCATTTGTAAGATTTTTCACACTAGAGGAACAACAACTTTTCCTTCACTAACATTTCTGCTTGTCTCCTACAACCTATGTCCTCTAAATGCCACTTTGCTCATTCCTGCACACTTTAGATTCCATAGCATCTGCCTTACAATGAAACCAAAAGCTGAAGCAGACCCATTCCTCCCATGTGTTGTCTCCTGAGATTAACCGAGAGAGACTAAGACTACAGCCACAGGTGAATGGATTCAGGAGAAACAATTCAGGTTAATAAAAAATGACATAAGAAGTCAACAGAGAGACTACTTCAGAGGCAGGACTATTTTAAGGAGTTCTTCCCCCTTCCTATCTATCTGCCCATCCTCACCCCTGCAGGTTTTCTTTGAATTTTTCAGATTGGACTAGTTTCTTGAACCATCTCATTATGCATTTCCTCTGTAGTTACAGTGGCATAACCAACAGACAGATGACAGAGAGGAGGCAGCATACTGCAATGTTGGAGCAAACAGTTAAGAACTCCTGAGGTTTATACTTAGCCTTGGCCTAAAGCACTTCTATTGGTTCCCTCTCACCAGCTCCCTCACTGAATCAATGAAAACCTTCCAGGAGCAATCTTTCCACATCAACTCTATGTATATAAAGTGATTAAACTTCTAACACATCTCAGTTAAACTTCTAAAATTCTATAGTATAAACTCAAGCCATTGTAACCAACAAACAGGCTTCTAAGTCCTGCTGCCACAGCCAAAGGCAGAGGGAATGACAGCAGCAGTCAGACCACACCACAGGCACAAAATTAACTTAAATGAGCATAAGCAGTTCAGAGAAATTAACAACTTATAACTAGAGATCTTCTCATAACCAAGGTTTAAAGTTTTCTCCTTCCCCAAAGGATTTCTCTGTCACCACAGTGATAGTGTCAGCCAGTGTTTGAGGCTGGAGAGCTGACGGACAAAGCTTCCACAGCATGTATTCCATCTCATATCCTAGAGCATATATCCTGAAGGAAGTAAGCAGTTGAAAGCCAAGAGGATGGATCAATCCAGCACCAGAGAAGGAAGAACACCTCTGTAAATACAGATTAGCAGAGGATAACAAAGACACTGCACTCTGACCATAATTTTTGGAAATGCTAGAGTTACTGTTTCAAAGCAAGGCAGAGGGAGCTTAGATGGTCCACTACTCTGAGAATCAGCCCCATCGTTCTGTTAAGAGTTCCTCGAGCCATTCATCCTGTACACCAGGGAGGAGAGAAAAAACAAAACCAGAAGACTCTACTGTTTCTCTCTCCACCCTGCCTCCCCTCATGAGGGGGCTAAATAAAGAGGGGCAATTAACATCAACCATACATGATGGATTACAAATAATCATTTCATAATGCTAATGTAATCCTAGAGTTCTATTACAGGAAAAGAAAGGCGAGATGCTCTCTTGCTCTAAAACATACCAACCTCCTGTGAAAACCTGAAATTTGTGACTTCCACCTTGAGAACTGTTCCTAATTTCATTCTTAAAGTCTTATTAACCGACTGAGCTAAAGGATCCTACTCCTTAGTTTATTTCAGAAGGCCAATGAACATATGGAGCCAATCATGACAAATTGCATAAATAAACACAGACCAATGAAGTCTTTATAAACACTATAGTTCTATGGACAAACAAGTAAGTTTACTTCCCAAATCCTTCTCCCATCCACTTTTAGAAGGTCCTAAAGGGACCTGTTTTTCACTGAGCTAAGAGATGTGCTTTCTCTGGTGAGCTTGACCTGGGTTCACTCACAGTTTTCTTTTTCCACCAACTCTGGCAGGGTTTTGACTAGGCTGTAGAGTATACATATAATTAACCTCTTCTCCTCCCCTTGCTATTTTCAGCAGCTGTATTATATATAGACCCCCCTTTGGTTTTCCACAAATTCCACCTTTCAAACATGCAACAAGCTGTATTTCTCCAACCCAAAAAGACAAGGAAACAAACAAAATGAACACATGACAAGTCAAATTTCTATACCCTAATCGCGGGATACTACCATCATTCAAAAAAAGGTATGTACTCAACTGAGCAATTCTCAAGAAAGAACACAGTTTTGTCTCTGATAACCAGAATAGGAGAAGGTATCTAAAGATATCTAGAAAAGGCATAAGATACCAAATGTAGAAAAGTACTCAAAGCAAAAGGAAAAAAGACCAGCAGACAAGAGTCACCACCCTGCTCCCCAAACCGCAGTAAACTTGATGTTGGCTGAAGTCACAAGTGTAGAGACGCAGGACACCTCACTGCAGTGGAACCCCCCAGCTCATCCCCAAAACCAATGCCCTACCAAAGCTGGCAAGCAAACAACTCTGCAGCAGAGCTCTCTTTATGCACTCTCACAGTAAATGGGATGAGATGCTTCTCCATTAAAATGCAGTAATTTGGATGGAAGGGGGTAAGGATAGTGCAGATCAGTTTTTTCATGCAAAATAAATAGCGTCACTTTGGAGAATTCTCAATTATGCTCCTGCTACTTCCGCTCTCCAAGAGTACAGAAGAGAACCTGCCACTCACTCAGCAAAGCCATGCAATACAATCTGCTACCTCCTTCTGTAACAATTTTCCTCATTTTGTTTACTGCCTGCTAAGTATCTGTTACATTTGTCTGTATCCATTATACTTACCAACACCTATCTAAAAGACCATTTTTATGTAGTGATATGCACAAGGTACAGTCAGGACCAAGAACCTTAGAAAATCAGATGTACACAACATTTCATGCAAATATGCTGGAGAAGGAAGAGAAGGAGGAGAAGGGAAACCTCCCCACCCTCGCACACGTGAAATGAAATAGGGAAATCTTGCAGCGACAAAACAAAATTTACAGTATATGACAGAACACCACTGACTACATTCTTTTTCCTTTGAACGCAAAATGAGAAACAAAAGGGGAAGACAAGGTTATATGGAGTCACAGAATCATTTAGGTTGGAAAAGACATTTAAGATTATCAAGTCCAACCCCGACCTAGCCACTGCCAAGGCCCCCACAAAAGCATGTCCCTAAGCACGAGGTATACATGCCTATACCTCCAGGAATGGTGACTCCACCATTCCACTGGGCAACCTGTCCAAATGTTTGACAACGTCTTTAGTGAAGAAATACTTCTTAATATCCAATCTAAACCTCCCCTGTAGCAACTTGAGTCCATTTCCTCTTGTCCTATTGCTTGTTACTTGGAAGAAGAAACAGCACCCCATTTGGGAGGAGAAACAGAATCCCACCTTGCTACAGCCTCCTTTCAGGTAGCTGTAGAGAGCAAAAAGGTCTCTCCTGAGCCTCCTTTTCTCCAGGCTAAACACTCCCAACCCCCTGAGCTGCTCTTCATAAAACTTGTGCTCCAGACCCTTCACCAGCTCCACTACCCTTCTCTGGACACGCTCCAGCACCTCCATGTCCTTCTTGTAGTGAGGGGTCCAGAACTGACCACCGGATTCAAGGTGTGGCCTCACCAGTGTACAGCAGCTGGCTACACTGTGTTTGACAGAGCCCAGGATCCCACTGGCCTTCTGGGTACGCTGATGGCTCGTGTTCAGCTGCTGTCAACCAGTGCCCCCCAGATCCTTTTCCACTGGAACACTTCCAGCCACTCTGCCCCAAGCCTATAGTGCTGCATGGGGCTGTTGTGACCCAAGTGCAGGATGTGGCACTTGGCCTCGCTGAACCTCGTATCACTGGCTGTACAAAACCCTCTGCAGAGCTTCCTACCCTCCAGCAGATCAACACTCCCACCCAGCTTAGTGTTGTCTGCAAGCTGACTGAGGGTACATTCCATCGATCCTCTCGCCCAGATCATCGATCAAGACATTAAACAGGGCTGGTCCCAGCACTGAGCCCTGGGAAACACCACCCACGACAGACCACCACCCAGATGTAACTCCATTCCCCACCACTCTCTAGATTGACCATCCAGCATGTTTTTTTAACCCACAAACAGGGCACCTATTCAAGCCATGAGCAGCCAGTTTCTCCAGGGGAATACTGGGGGAAACAGTATCAAAAGCTTTACTAAGGTCCAGGAAGAAGATATCCACAGCCTTTCACTCATTCACTAAGCAGGTCACCCTGTCATAGAAGGAGATCAGGTTGGTCAGGCAGGACCTGCCTTTCCTAAACCCGTGCTGAGTGGGCCTGACTGCCTGGTTGTCCCATACGTGCCATGTGATGACACTCAAGATCTATTCCAAACTTTGCCCAGCATGGAGGTCAGGTTGACAGACCTGTAGTTCCATGGATCCTCCTTCCAGCCCTTCTTGCAAATGGGTATCCCATTTGCCAACTTCCAGTCAAATGGGACTTCCCTAGGTAGCTGGCACTGCTGGTAAATGACGGAAAGAGGCTTGGTGAGCTCTTCTGCCAGCTCCATCAGTACCCTTGGGTGGATCCCATCTGGCCCCACAGACGTGAGTGTTTTTAAGTGGTGTAGCAGGTTGCTGACCATTTCCTCTTGGATTATGGGGGTTTTATTCTTCTCCTCACCTCTCTCTTCCAGATCAGGGGGCTGGATACCCAGAGAACAACTGGTCTTACTGTTAAAAGACTGAGGCAAAAAGGTATTAAGCATCTCAGTCTTTCCTCATCCTTTGTCACTATGTTTCCCCGACATTCAATAAAAGATGGGAGATTCCCCTTGGCTCTCCTTTTATTGTTAATGTATTTATAGAAACATTTTTTAATTGTCTTTCATGGCAGATTAAGTTGTCAGATTTAAGTTCTAGTTGGGTTTTGAGCCTTCTAATTTTCTCTCTGTGTAATCTCACAACATCCTTGCAGTCCTCCTCAGTTGCCTGCCTCTTCTTCCTAAGATTGTAACTCCATGAGTTTTTTCTCCACAAGTTCCAGTCGAAGCTCTGTTTATCCAGACCAGTCTTCTGCCCTGCTGGCTCATCTTTTGGCACATGGGGACAGCCCGCTCCTGCATCTTTAAGATTTCCTTCTTGAAGAATGTCCAGCCTTCCTTGGACTCCTCTGCCCTACAGGACTGCTTCCCAAGGGACTCTGTCAACTAGGCTCCTAAACAAGCCAGTCTGCCCTCTGAAAGTCCAAGGTGGCTGTTCTGCTGAGCCCCCTTCTTTACTTCTCCAAGAATTGAAAACTATCATTTTGTGACTGCTGTGCCCAGGATGGCCTCCAACCATCACATCACACATCACCCAACAGGTCCAGCAGCTGCCTTCCCTAGTTGTCTAATTCACCAGCTGTGTCAGGATGTTATTTGCCACACAGTCCAGGAACCTCCTAGACTATTTCCGCCCTTCTGTTTTGTATTTCCAGCAGACAGCATAATGCTGATCACACAGCATTCACTACATTTATAAGCATTTATGTTAATTTTAAAAAGTTGTATATAGTATTCCCGCTATTCCAGAACGTCTGCTCATAGAAAATGCTGTTGGACTAATCAAATCTCATGGAAATTCAAGTGTATCCAGGTATTTGATCAGAGGTATCAGCAAAGTGAAGATACCGTATTGGAGGCTGATTAACAACATTTCATGATGGTGTATGATGGTTTATTCCTGTTCTGGCAAGTGTGACAGCACATTATTTTTCTTTCAGCTAATAAGTTTTAGGTATGTTTTTTACAGTCACTAATGATGGACACAAGCCATTCAGCCAGCTCTGCTAATACCAACTCTTCAGATCAGCTAAAAGCGATCAACGACAGAGTTTGCAGCACATAATACAGGAAAAGTGATATGAACAATACTTCCAATAAACTGTGCTACAGCTTCTAGCACAGTGGCTCCCCATACAATTTCTAGCTAAGTACTGAGCTCTTATCAGAGCTCATCAGAGGGTTCTGTTTATGATTTGCAATTTACTAGCAATTAGATGACTGAGTTCATACTAGTAAAATATAAAATAAATCATCATATTCCAGCACTGAATACACAATGATTCCATACACATATTGGTATGAACACAGACATCCTGTGTGCTTGCAGTGAAAAGGTGGTGGGGAAAGTAATTTTCCTAGCTTTTTTGTATTTGTTGCATCACAATGCAGGCGAGAAATAATAGGCTTCTTAAATAGAGAACAGATCAAATCTCAAAGGGACTCAAGCCAGGGTTCTCCCACAAAGAACCTGGCAAAATTTTTTCCACTCTTCCAATATCATCACAGGCCACAAACACAAAGAACACTGGAAAAAGCACATGCATATTCACTGTCTCCAGGCTGAGCTGATAAGAGGATGCTTGCACTTTTGTCTACCAATTCTTAACCCAGTGATTCCTCGAGAACAGAGTTAAGATGCAGGGAAAAACAGAAGTCTTACTGCAACATGACTGCTCTTTTGTATCCAGGTGAAAACTGAAAGTCTGACTGCTTGTGCTGTGGTTCACAAACACACTACAAACAAGTTCAATAGTTGGTAAAATTCAATTCTCACATTTTTTGTCTTCAAAGGCAAATAGGCAGCATATCACAAGACTCAAGAACACCCAGAGCTGATCTTATCCTCCAGTAGGGCTAAGCAAAATCCACTTTTGACTACACAGTCAGCCTTAACTTTCAAGTCTTTGGGTCTGGCTTTTTATTTTTCTCCTCTCCTTTTTTTAAAGGGAAAGGAAACCCATGCACATGCATAATGAAGAACATCATTTGTTTTTCCTAGTGTCCCCAAACAAATCAATACCTATCTCAGCGGTAATCAGCAGTGGGAAGGCTCAGCTGAACTAACCAAGGAGTGATGTAGCTGAACACTACTGTGACACTGATGCACCGGCAGTGCTGTACACGGCTAAGACATGTTCCATCTTTCCAGTTCAGTCAAGACTGAAGTCGACTCAAGAACTGTATGGAAGGAGACACAAGTCATGGGAATAACAGGACCAACTTTTTTTTTTTCTTTTTTTTTTTTAATAAGAAAAGTTTGATAGAAAGAGAATTGCACATAAGGATCCCACTAAAGGAGAGGAACAGCCTCTCCTGCACGATTTTACTGAAGTATAAAGCTCTGCTTACTGATAGAGAACACAAACATAGTGTAACACTAAACAGTTTTCTACAATATAGAAAATTCTACATAGCATATCAACACTCTTAGAAGGGGTTTTAAATACTTAAGACAGCCTTTATTTTTTATTTTAGAAGTCCAAAAGCTAAACTAGAAAGTAAAACGTTATTTTGAGAGTGATCTCACCAAGAGAATCAATAAAAAACACCTTTTGCTATTGGAGTGCAGTTTAATTTCTTGAATGGGAAGAGTTGGTTGGTCTCAGTCCAGTCTTCACCAACAAATCAGCACATTAGTTGGCTCTTCAGAAATTGTTGTACATAATCTTTCCTGTCTCGGAGGCCAACCACAAGATTAAGTAACACAAATTCTCACACAGCCAGTTACGGTACACACTGAAGCCTGAGACGCCAGCACTGCCAAAAATGTTACTAAATCTTTGGAAGTTAAAAAAACCCCTCAGGTTCCCAAAACATTAGTCTAATACCCTTCGTAAGTATAAAACGTAGCTGAACAGAGTATTAAAAAACAAACATATGTTTTAATTGAAAAGTTATCCCACCCAAACAGAGATCCGGCATACCCCATGTCAAAAGCCAAGATATGCACAGCCAGCTATAAACTCTTAAATACACCCTTATCTAAACTTACAGGGAATCCAAGCAAGCAGTATAGGACTATTCAAGTTTATTACGTATTATGCCCTCACTCCAGACAGAAACCTGCCAAGCTGGAAAAATAGCAACAGGAACTGTGCAGTAGAACTCTTACAGAGGGACCCTTCCAAGAGCGGCACTATTGCCATTTTGCTGTGCTTCATGGGTGGTTTAGTTAAACATGACCTAAAAAGGAAAGGAGAGAGGGGGTATGCAAGGATTTTCTTTTTAACGTTGTACCAAGAGCCCAAAAGGTCGTCTTTGCACACATTTCCACAGGAAGTGGGAAAGGGGAAAAATCCCAAACCCCTACACATTTCACTTTGTCCTACAGGCTCTGGCCATTACAGGCTTTACACACGTATGAATCATAGGCAAAAACCATACTAAGAACGTTTTTGCTTACACCTTTTTAAGTCTTTAAATCTGAGTATGCTTTAAAATATAGTAAACAGGTTAATACCTCCCCAGTTCCTCACCTGAAGATTAAGGAAGCCTCTTCTGACAATAAGGGGTTTCCTTTACAATACACAAATAAGTTTTCTGTTTCATTTGAAAAACCTTTAGCTCTTATTTATGCATTACAGAAACAGATTTTCTCCTTTAATAGAAATTTATTTCAAGCCTTTTTAATGAAGCATTAGTAATGAAGAAAAGGAACAACAAAAACAAAATTCCTGACCTCCTGTTAAAGTTGCTAATAACAAATCTGCTCCTACTGCTTTCACATAGGGAACCATGATTAACCTGCTCCCGGTTGCAAAGGTATATTAAACTATACATTTCAGCAAAAATGAGTGTTTCATCAATCCCAAAGCCTCTGAAACCTGCTTTAGAGGTTAAAGCTCAAAATTGTGTCAAAACACATACAATTCTACGGGAAAGGATGCTAGGAGACTTAAAGCTAAGTAGTCTGAAGAATACCAAACCTGCAAAAAGACCTCCCACTAGATGTTTAAGTCTAATATTACAAAGCCCAAAAGCTATCCCAAAACTATAAGCATTAAAAGAATAGAGTAGCAAGTCATATATTTTATATAAAAGGTGTTGTCATACTCCCACTCAGAAGGCATAGTAGTTTGCTTACTGATTTAACCAGAACACTCAAAAATATGCATTTCACGTACCAGCAATTTACAGAAATGAGGCAATACTATTCTCCTCTCCTTGTAACATTAATGAAGTTTAAGAGTCAGAGGACTAAAACTAATAAATATCTCTTTCCTTTTTTTAATAGTAATTCTTTCTGCATATGTTAATGCAGCTGCCTTTTTATATGTCAACTAAACCTAATGCAGAGACAACAGATGAAATAATACAGCTTCAAACAACTCAATTTAAAGTGAACAAATATGGAACCCCATTTAAAGATGTAGATTTAAGGGAAAAAAAACAAACCCAAAACACTTCAGCCAAATAAAAGTTCATAAACAACAATACTAAAAACCATTTACCACATACACTTAACCAAATAGAGTTGGTTATGCTATGTGATATTCATCTATAAGCCTCAAAAAAACCAAAGTTATCTGACCAAAAACCAGTCTAGAAAATAGGTAGAAGAAATCAGCTCTTCTTGAATTCAATTCAGCCAGTGTGCTACAAACCTAACCCAGAGGCTGCTGCATCTCCATCATTCAGTCACTTTATTGTTCTACAAGGTCTGGGTACAGAGGTGATCCAACTGCTCCATGCACACCGACGGGTCAGGAAGCATGTTAAAAACCAAACACTCCAAAAAATTACCCATGGATGCATCAACAGATGGCAACAAGCGACACAGACGTGAACAGCTTTCAAAACGCTAACACAAAGACAGAAAGCTCTGAAACTCAATCCCCACACAGGTGTACCTCTTTTTTTTGTTTGTTTGTTTTCAAAGGAGGACTTTAAAAAACCCAAACTGGAATGGTAAAGGAAATAATGCTGCAATTTAATCAATCTACCTGTCCTTTTAATGTAGGGGGAACGTTGTGGAAAAGACAGTATACACAAGAAATAAAGGATTCTGGTGGTGCCAAATCTACCCACAGAGACAATCACTTGTTGATTCACACCCAAACGTGCTCTTATTTGCAACTTAATAACAGAGTCCCAGAGCCATTACACAGCTCTGATACACAGGTTAAAACACTTAGGTTACACAACTTTCTCTTAAGTCTTCCCTCAAGGTAAGGAAAAGTAACTTCCAGCTGCAGTCCTAAACACAACTTCTTGCAAAATAAGCGGTATTAACAAAAGACAACCTGATCCTCTGGGCAGCCCAAAAACAGTTACATCCTGATCATCTCTGCAGATGAACAACGCTACGTTGAGCCTCCACAAAGCAGAAAAGCACTGCGAACCTTAAACATTCCCAAAACAGCCTGTCCACCTACTGCAACTGGAACACACGGTGCATCCAACCCCTCCAACAGTTTTAATCGTTTATCCCTTGAGCAGAAGCACCAATCCACACAACAACGTCACAATTCTTGCAGAAGACCATTCTTCCGGGGCAGGAAAACAGGTGGGCATCTCACCACGCAGCACGAGGGCCTCTCTGAACACACGTAAACAAACATTTTTTTTCTTTAAAGAAGAAAAGGGGGGAGGAGGAAGGGGGTGAAGAAGGATAAACTTCCCAAGAGCCCTTTCACAAGCCCCCCCTCGTACCCTGCGCTCACCCTCCAACTCACGGATGAGCCCTCACACGCCCAAGGGGCCCCGGCCTCCCCCCCCGGAGCCACGCTCCCTCCCGAGGCCTCCCGCACACACCGACCCAGCCCGGGCGAGCGCGGCCGCCCCTTACCTGAGACCCCCCCCGCCGCCGTGCCCGGCGGCGCGCGCAGCGGCGGGCGGGGCGGGCGGGGCGGGGGCGGCTCAGCAGTGGGGGCGGCGGGCGCGGGGTCCGGGCGGGGGCGCGGGGCCGTCCGGCCCCATCGTGCTCCCTCACCCGCACCGCACACACACAGGAAATAACACGGGTCACCTGACCCCCCGCAGCCAATGGCGGCGCCCGACGGCGGGGCCAGCGCGCGCGCCAGCGGGAACGGCGGCGCGAGGCGGCGGGTGCGGGCCGGGCGCGCGAGGGAGGGCAGCGCGAGGGAGGGCGGGGGGAGCGGCGCGTGCGCGCGCGCCCCCGCGTGCAGGGACGTGCGTGCGCGCGCGGCGGCGGCGGGCGCGAGAAGGCCACCGCCCCTCCCACCACCACGCGCCCGCTTAAAGGGGCCGCGCGCCGCGCCCCCCCCCAACTTCCCGCGCGCCGGAGCACGTGGGCGAGGCGCGCCCGGCGCGCGTGCCGCCCGCCCCCGCCCCTGCGGCGGCCCCGGGACACGCCCGGCCCGGCCCGGCCCCGCCCCGGCTCCCGCTCCGCCTGCGCGGAGAGGCACCCGCTTCCCTCTCCTCATCAGTCCATACCGCCCTCCCACCTCCAAGTCATTTCAGGAATCGGCTTTAGTCCGTTTGGTCGCTTCTCCCCGCCCGGCAGCGGCGGCCGGCCCGGGAGGGCTCCTGGTAGGGGGTCGGGAAGCCGCTCCCCCGGCGCGGAGCCCTGGAGCGCCCTCCGAGCCGGCGGTCAGGCCGCACGCCCTGCTCGGCGGCCCCCGACCCAGAGGTGCCTCAGCGGAGCCGCGGGGAGCTCAGGGAACAACATGGAGGCGGCGGGGCCCGGGCTCTCCTGCCCCCGCAGTGTCCCGCCAGCCCCGCACCGCCCGGGCCACCAGGAGCGGCACCGCCAGCCCTCCCTCCGAGCGCCCTCCCGGCCTCGCTTTCGTGAGCCTGGTGGGTCCAGCTGCACTTCCTTGCTGGAGAAACGATTAAGCTTTTTTCAGATGATTCACTATTTTTGGGGTTTGAGAATGAGGGGGCAAGGAGACTGATGGAAGGGGCAGCTTAAGAGCAAAGATGCAGCGCCTGTCAAATCATCATCCTTCACTTAAGCCTGCATGCCAGCAAAGGAAGCTCTATATGACACTAGTTTCCTCCATCTGCCACTGAGAGCATTTCACGTGAAAATGCAGGAGGAGGCTGGCAGCCTGTGAAGCTCCAAGTGCTGGGCAGGGAAAGCTCAAGCATTATTTAAAATTCGCTTTGCCAGGAACTTTACTGAGCAGATATGACAGTTTCAATAACTGCCCTGTTTCCCAAGCTTTGTTTCCCAGATCCTCAGCAAGCCGTGTTCTGAGAGAAGGCCCCTGCTCATAGCTCATCCAAAAAGCAATGAACTGCTGAGAAGGACTGCGTGGTAAGCACAGCCAGCTGACAACTTCACTGATGGCTCCTCCACAGGTGACTTGCTTTTTATGAAAAATAAATACAAACCACCACATCTTGTACCATGCATTATCTGTCAAAAATAATTCGGAGGCTGGCTGGAATTCCATCTAGATAGGGCTGCAATGATGCCAGTAGTCTGGGGAAAACAACCAGAGCAGACAACAGTTACACGTGCTTCTACCATGTGTCTTTCAAGTTAAGAATTCGTGGGTGTCAGGGACTCCCAGCTGCTGGCCAGGCAATTGTGCACCAGGAGCATCCAGGAAAGACTCGCCTGCTCCTTTTCGGGCTCAACAGGCGATGGCTCCTTTCAGAGGGAAGTCTGCTGCTGTGATCTGTGCCTTATCTCCTTCAGATGAAATTACTGTGATGTGCTCCACATCAGCTCCCTGGGAATTGCAGTTGGAGCACACAGGCGCTGCCTTGTTGCTCTCGTAGCGCAGCACTCCCCTGCTCTCCTTGACACTGTCTGCCCGTTTGCATGCAGCATTTAAGGCTCGGTGCTTCCCTCACGGAGGGTGGAGGTCATCGCTTCCTCTGCCTGGAGAAGAGGCTCCGACAGCACATTCCCTGTGACAAGCCGCGAGGTTGCTGTAGTCGGAAACAGCCTTAATCTTGTTGACTGCCACGGCATGCGAAGAGCTTGGTTAGAGCAGCATTCCCCCTGGGGATCCAGGACTGTGATAAAAGCTGTAATGGGGTGGGGGAACTCGATAAGGTTTTTATAATTTGATTTTCCATTATCTGTTTTCTGATTTTGAAGTGAAGCATCAATTGAGGTCGATCCTCTATGTAGATTTATGAGGCAGGAGTGCTTGGAGTGCTCTGACTTAAGCTAAACTTAAACTTACCTTAAGGTAAAACACTTTGTTATATACAAATACATGACAGCACAGCTTATCTAGATAAGCTTGTTATATCAAGGTATTTTTTACCTGATGTCCAAAATGAAGTTGCAGCATAAACAGCAAAAGTTTTGTAAAATGCTCAAAAAAGCGCTATGAAACCACAAGGACAGTGAACATTCGTTAAGTCAAATATTATTCAAAGGACCAAAAATAAGTGAATTAGCATTCTTAAATACCTAGATCTCTAGTCTGCTGGACAGCAGCATTTCACATCTCCACTAATGATTAGTTTATAGGTGTTATATGGGAAATACAACAGGCGTTGCTCGATATTTACAAGCTCAAAAGTATACGGCTGATTTTAAAGGATGAAATGAAGTTTTAAAAGAAATCATGCTATAAATACAGACAAATTCACACTGTCCTCAGCTGTCACAGTACAGGAGGCATCACTGGTAATACACAGGGTCAATAAAAGTGCAGAATGAAAACAAAGCTATCAAAACTGTATTAGTTAAATATCACGTGAGCACAGACACCATATCCTTTGCAGCTTTCAAAGTGATCTATCAGGCTTCAACATACAGCCTCACTGAGCTTAATGGATAATTTCATTCTCTCAGAAACTAATTTTTGGCTGTCTGCAGACTTCGGATGAAAAACCACTGTCATTAGTACACCTTGTTCACATCGCCAAGTTTTTCTTTGCCACTGAACATTTCATTTCCTTTTCAGAAGGAAAAAAAAAAAATCAACCTTCTAACTTGGCCATTCAGTGACACCTACTTACTTGACCACCATCAGTTACACACACAAAAAATATATTTTATAAATAAAACATTATTAGGACAAATGAAGAAAGTAACCTCATCGTGCTACAAGGGCTCCAGTTCTGCAAACACACTATCAAGAGTGAGAACCTAACACTCATGCAAGCTTTTCTGCTTTAGGGTAAAGTCATCAGTAGCATCTATAAGCTCTTAAAGCCACTTAAAAGTAAATCGCCCTTCAATTCGGAAAAGAAAAAAACCCAGAGATTTAATGCCAAAAATAGTTACTTACCAAAAAAAAAACAAACCACAAACCTTAAAGGATCAATTTTACAATCAACGCAATGAACTAAACAGGTCTGCACGTAATTTCCAGCAAATACATTCCATCATCAGAGAGTAAGTGCTATAAATTCAGCAGATGCGCTACGCCACAGTCAAAAGAAAGATTGAAGTCTCTGCTTTTAGTGCAAGAAAATCAGCTCAGCCATAATTGTATAGAGCCACTATGGTACCACCACAACAGAAATCTTCCAAATCCTGCCCATTTCCTCCCAGAAGCCCTCCCTGCCACCTCCTCATCAGAATGCTTTTGAGGACAGAGGCACAAACAAGGCAGAGACTGGCAGGAAAATGGTCTCAAGACTTGGCACCCTCCTCTGTGATGAGTGGGAGATTCTGAGCAAAATAAAGCCCCCCTGAGTAGCCCTCAGGGTTAGTGCCATTGCTCCTACCAGAGCTGCTGTCAGTTCACACATGCAATCAATGTTGACACTCCTACTGCACATGAATTCTGCACTGGCTAAAGCAAATGTTTTTCCCTGTTATGTCTTAATGTAAGTGAGGCTTACCTTGCACAGCCTTTTCCCCACTCTCCCAGATCCCAGAGAAAAAAGGTTTTTCTGACCCCGAGAGGACTGACAAATGGAGATGGAGAGCCTCCCTCTGTCTTTGAGGTCACCACTTCTGATCTAGCTGTAATTCAGTAATTACTCAGTTCATGTGGCTCTCCAGAAGCATACATTAGCAGCTTGGAGGGGAAACAGAAGTATGACACCATTCCTGACCTCAACCACCTCTCATCTCCACAAACCCTCTGAGCTCCCTCTGCCTGGAAGGGGGGAGGACAGTAAGTGATGCAGCATGGGGGATAGAGAGCAAATTTGCAGGTAACATATGTGGGAAAGGCTCTGAGCACCCCAGCGTTTGCTAGAGGAAAGATGATTTCTGAATGCAGCTGGTGGGGTCCTCTGAGAGATTTCTTCTTCTTTACGAAAGGTTTCATTGCTGATGAAAAGCATTGAACCAACAGCACCAGGAAGGTGAAGTGTCCGCAGAGTCAGGCATGCAGATTTCATAGACACGGCACCTGTCCCTTCAAGGTATTACCCTTATCCTAAGCCCTTCCCCTCTTACACAATTTCATGTCATGCACAGGCTCACCACTGCATTTTTATGGCTTTCATCTAGAGGCCCTTAGATGCTATGGGAATGGGCACTGAAGACAGAGAATACAAAACATGACAGCAAGATCAGGCACCTACAGGTCACACAACCAGGGACTGAAACTTATATTCACGGTGGGACAACTACATCTTTAAGAAAGTGTAAAGCAAGGGCAGCTCGACTGTTTCTCTTTCTCCAAGAAAGACATCAGCATGGCTGCATTCATTAACATTTCCTACCTCTCTTCCTACCTAGCCCCAGGATTTCCCATACCTTCCTCCTATTTCTTTTGCACTTACTTCAGATAAAAAGTGTTACATCTGACCCTAGGCAAGGGAGAAGCAGATCAGATGTCTCCCAAGGAACTGCAGCAAAGACGGGGAGGGCTCTCCTCTCATTAATTCACCAATATTGAACTTTTCTCCCTAAGACTGCCAAAGGATCTGTGTGCTTGCTGGAAAGTATTCCGGACAAGCACAGATTCTCAGCATGCTGACTTGTCATGTCTTGGGTGCATCACTTGGAAGTGGCTCTCCTCCAGACACTAGAACCATCTCCATAAGCCATAGTGTTAAGTCCTACCACCCCATTCCTGCAACGGAGCAACAACTGGATTGAATGACTTTGGAGCATCTCAAATGAAGGAAAATGATAAAGCAGCTGAAGGTAGGTAGCATGAATCACAACAGGAGAAAAATTAACACACCCATATGAGAGACAATTCTGCTCTATCTTTGAATACTGCAGCGCTTCTGTCCTCTCGTCTTCCCATTACAAAGAGCTGATTCATGAAAATAAGATCTTTGTACCTTAAGACCTGCTCTGCTTCTTCCTTTTACCTCCTGCCAAAAAGCTGCTTCTGGCAGAATAGAATTAGTTGCTGTGAAAGTGGTTGTGATGCTGTGGACAAAGGAATCTGAGTGCAGCAGAAAAAGCAAGAAACAACAGCAGCTGAACTTTTGAGGAAAAGCTGATTGCATTTCCATGCAGATGCCCAAAGTAATAAAGGTGGAAATAAAAACAGAAAGCCACACAAATATGATTCCCCAGCAAGACTGCCTCCAACAAGGCAGAAAAGACTATCAATAAATCTTCATTATCTGAATTGCTAAGCATATCTAAATAAATGTAGAAATTCAAATATTAGAACTCATCTTTTTAAGTGGTCTTACACAAAACCAACTCTGCCTTGCCTGAAACATGTTTTACAGAAAGGGATTTTTTCTTTTACTTCTGGTGGCCTTTTACAGAGGTTTCATTTGCTGGGGTGTTTTTTTATTGCCCACAGGGAAGTGGGAATTTCTGGGCTTAACAAGCCGAAATCCCCATGACATACAGTTCCAAATTTTTAGAGGCAACTAAGATTTTGATTCTTACTTTGCTCCCTGTTGGCTTTCTCCCTGATGCACGCAATAGCTGTTTGGAATCTCAGGTGCAACAACAGGAGAGAAAAAAAGGTCCCTGAAGGAACAGCGTTAGTTCTTCCAGTCACCTTGCTGCTACCGTGCTTCATAATTCAAGCACATGAAACAGCACATAAGAAGAGCCTGCAGCAGCAAGAGGCAAAAGCAGAGGCATCAGACTGGACAAAACCCAAGAAAGTCTTCTATGTTCATCTGGTAAGAAGGATGTATTTATATTGGGTAGTAGAAACCTAAGGGTCCACTAAAGACAGACGTTGCGTGAAATCTCATTACCTTCTTGTCATATAAACCAACTTCTGCGCTTTTTTTGTCACATATAGTGACGTTCTCTGGTCCTGATTCATTTGAGATTGGTTTATTAAAAATATTTTTTAAGTTCCACCACAGTTTACTTATATATCTCTCATTGCTACCAGAACATGAGGAAAAACCCTACTTCAAACATAACCACTTTAATTACTTTGGATCTCAAGACTCATTAAAATATATTCAGTGCTCAAACACCATAATTCTACATTTCAAAAGATGTTAATGTCTTATTTTAGTGCCCTGCATTACTTTAAAGTCACACTCAAATCCAAGTTGGGATAGGGCACACGAGAACCTACAGAACTTACGACTTTAAACACAACATATTCAACTATTTATGAGCATTACTGACACATTTGGGGTGGGGGAAGCTAGCATATTTTCATTCATATCACCTAACCTAAGCGATGAAAATGCTTTAAAAGCTATGAGGTAACACAGAGAGCTGTCCTGGGTTAAGCAAGTAACATTTAATTTTGTGAAGGCTGGACAGACCTATCTTTAGAGAGTCCAAGCCATGCAGTAAAATCGTAAGTAACTTGTTTCTGTTTCAGGATTCCAGGGGCTCTTCCAGTTGCCTACTTAAGTTCAGGTTCAACCTAACACAATCTCTGCTTATATATAAGGGCTTTCATCATTCTCCTTGAAGAGATTGTCTTCTGCATCTGCGAATCCTGCTGGCACTCACATTTGCCCTGAGAGGTGATTAGGCCTGAAGGCCACCCCTTAACTTTTCTGCAAATGTGCTCTGACTAATTAGACCTAAACAAAATACTGTTGGTTCCATCAGGGCTCTGAAAATAAGGTCAACACTTCTTCTTAGAACATCACCAGGGAGCACAGAAGCAAGTGTAGGTGCCTCAGCAAGCACAGTTCATGCCAACCTACCAACTCAATGTGTCTCCGCTGGTTTTAGCAATTTTTAGAAACAGCCCAAACCCATAAATAAGAAAACAAGCCATCCCAACACAAGCGCTTTCAGCGAGGAGCAGCAGCATTGGGCAGAGGAGGGCTGCAGTCCTCCAGATCAGCCCCTGATAACCCTGCCTGAACCCAGGTCTAATGAAGAGACGCTGGTTACACTGGTGGAGAGAAAGCATTTCACCAGGGAGTTTCACATCCCCTGGCGTATCTGCCCACACCTCAGGGATCCCCCCCATCAGGGCCAAGCCTCTCCACAGCAGGGAGCACGGCATGAGAGAAGGGATGACTACTCTTCTTCGAAACTAGCAACTGTTACAGTGTGATTCATTCCACAGGCTGAAGATCAAGGTGTCGGCTTACGCCTAATATTGACGAAAAAGGGTAGTCACCCTATTTATAATCAGCTAGCATTTATCTCATCTCGAGAAACAGTAATTCAGCAGCTAGCCTTAAGTGATATGTAGGGGGTTTCCTTAACAATCCTTTTCATTGAGACAGAAGTTTGGTGTTTTTTTAAAAAAAGAACAAAAAAAGCAGTGGTGGTTATAAGAAAGGGAATATTTTAACAGAAACAGGGAGGGGGGTTGGGCAGAGAGGGGAACTAATTAACGCTTTCAGCTCGTTCCCCTTCACCACTGCCTGGAAATTCTTTTCTGATATATGCATTGCCTGCCTAGGGCTTTTTGAGAGACCCTTGCACATCCTCACTGATTACTTCCCCTGCTCGGGGAGACAGACTGTCCTTTACCCTAAATGCTTTTATCCTCTTGATGAGGTCTCTTACCCAGCTGGATCCTGCTTCTTTCTCCCACTGCCATCTCTGAGCCTGAGAGAAGACACCTGGGGACCTTCCACTTTGCTTAGGAAAGGGATTTAATCCTTTCATATCCTAGCATGGGGCTGAAGTGATCCATGCCTCCCCCCTGCCCGAACACCAGTGGTTACAGTCCTGGGCGACGGATGTCCCCAGCCCAAGAGAAATCAAAGGAAAGGGTTTTCTCCACTGTTTTCTGCTCTTTCAGGAGTCATTTAAAAGCAGGTGTAGATAAAGAACTGAGGAAAGCCCCATAGGGGACAATCCTGCCATACCCAGACAAAATAATGAGGCTTAAAATCTCTTCTGTATCTAATCTTAGCTAAATCACATCCCCAATGTCCTCTGCCCTCAGTTTCATAGGGTGCATTTTTCTCCTTGCCCCCCACCTTCCAGACTCACAGACGGTGTCCCTCCAGTCCCATCTAGACACCCCCACTTCTGCCCTCCCTGGGGCCAGAGGTCCAAAGGAAGACACCTCGATTGTTCTTTTGACTTAAACCTCCAAGGGGAATGCAGGGTGATTCCAGGCTTCATTTCCCAGACAAGCCAACAGACAGCACTCAGTGCAGACAACGATTTTTATCTTCAAAGTGCTTTACAAACTTACTTCCCCTCTGAGAGAAGAAAAGAAGGGGAAAAAATCCCTAAGCATCACCATTGTGATGGAACAGAGATGCAAATAACCCTAAAAGTTCTTTCATGTTGGAGCAGAGGCAGAGGAGAGGAGTCCTGCGGTGCAGCAGTGCTTTGGTTTTGGGGTTGTTTGTGGCGTTTTTGGCTTTTACACCAAAGCCCTGGGATTTGAATCCTGTTTCACATCACTACGGTAGGACAGAGGCTCTTAAGCTGTGGCCAACAGCTCCCTTCCCCGAGGGTCGCGGAGTTGGGGGTCTGAGAAGCAGGCGGCAGTACGTGGGTGTCTTCCAAGAATCCACTTGCCTGTTCAGACTGCAAAAGTGCTGCACAATTAATTATACATCTGTGCTACAAAAGATCAGCTTTATAACTGCAGGGGGTGCTATTCATCAGCCTTGAAACGTATTGGCAGAGGACAGCCAGGGTCCAGTAGTTGAAATAAAGAAATAAATAACTACAAAAGCAGGATGTGCTCTGGGTCTTTAGGAGTGAAGTGCAGCAGAGGGACCCAAGTGACCCGGGAGCGGAGAGGAGCCTGGTGCTGCGGACAGACGGGATGCGGTGCTTCTCCCAGGAGCTTCGCGAACCGGAGCAGCAGAGAAGCCCCGGTCATCGGGGTGAGGTGCATAGGCAGAGAGGTGGCAGCAAGGAGCCTGCCTGACACCTGCATGCACTTTTCCTTCCTCAGCCCTCCCCTTTCATGGAGGCAAGAAAACATCACGTTCCCAGCAGCGAGAGTCAAGTCCGAAGTGGCTTCACCGCAGGGCAAATTGAGGACCCCCTCTCCCTCATTCCTTTCTTTTGAAGCCCTCCTTTCCTGGAGCGGGCGTTTCGCAAGTACAAATACACCCCAACATTAGGCATCCTTCCACTGTCGCTCTCCACTATCCTTCCTCCTCCAGACACACACACTAACACAAAATGACGGCTTCCTCAACAGACTGAATGAGCAAAGCCCTCGCGCCGATCCTTAATTGTCTAAGCTTTACTCTTTTGCTCCAGTCATATTATATCACAAAACTCAAAGCCACCCACCCACTGCCCCTGTCTTTGTCCAAAATCTCAAGTGAATGGTAAATTGGACACAGGAAAAAAAAATTACTGAAGAAGAAGGGAGGGGCAAGCTAACCCCCCATTTCCCTCCTCTCTCCCCCCTTTTTTTTCTTTTTCTCCCCTCTCCCCCCCCCTTTTTTTTTTTGAGGTTGCTCTTTGCTGGTGCACCCACATTGCTATTGTGCAGTTGTCAGCTAAAAAAACAACCACCACCAAAACGCCCACCCCCAAAAGAAGATATTAAAGAAGAAATCGTATCTCACAGCCCTTGAGAATGTGACCCTGAGGCCTTGCCCTTCTCCCTCCTGATGTACCCACACATCACGGTGGAATGGCAGGCCCCTCCCCATCCACCCCCGTGCTACTCTGAACCTGCAGAGCGAGAAAAAAATAAACACACATCCAAAACAAATTAAAAAAAAAAATCAACAAGGCTTTCAGGGGGAGGGGGGGAAAGCCACCCCCCTCCACACACACACACACACACGCATATACATAAACCCCATAACCCATTTATGTCGGTCTCGGAGCAGGAGCCAGACTGCAGCGAGCAGCCAACAGCTGGGGCCTTTGAAAAGGGACAAGGCGAGCGGCTCCCCGTGCCCAGCCACGCCGGGCTCCAGCTGCCCCCAGCCGCCCCCGGCCCTCACCGCCCTCCCTCCCCCCACCCGCGGGCACCCCGGGTGGGCACAGCGGCGTCGCGGGGGCGGGTGACACGCACAGGGCGCCGCAGACACACGGCCGCCACCGCCGCCGCGCGTGGTCGGCGAGAGCTGGCCTCTGCAGGGCAATTTTCCACTCTCAACTTTCAGGGAGAGGGAGAGAGAGATAAAGCCCATTTACTGTACCTTTCTGGCATCTTTCTCAGCTTTCCCTGCTGCTTCTCCCCACCCCCTTCCGATTTATCTCAGCTACTGGTTTTATAAACCGAGAGGGTGGAGGGCGGGGGTGGGGGGGAGGGAAGAGGAGGGGGCTTTTTTTTTTCTCTTCTCTAAGCCCCGTCTGCACCTTCTGCTTGAGCCCGCCGGTGAAGTCACAAGACCGAGTCTCTGACATCACACAGAGCCCACAAACGCCGGATTGTGACTTCACTGCAGGATAGAACAGGGAGGAATAGAAGAGGGGAGGGGAAAAGGCTCTTATTCAAACACATATCTGCAGTAGTAACAAAGGGAACTCAGGAAATGGCTGGCCAAGAAAATGGCTTTTTTTTCTTTTATAAAATATACCCTCTTTTTTTGTTGTGATTTTTTTTGTATGTGTGTTTTGGGTTTTTTTCCCAAAATAAACTTTGTGACCACAATGGAAATACCTTTTAAAAGTGGTCTGGGCAGGACAGACAGTGAGTGCCAGCCCAGGCACCATCCTCCAATGCAGCACAGGCTCCCACAGCCCGCAGCACCTTGGCCACCTGCCGTGGCCTCTCTGGACCTGCTGGGGCCGGAGCAGAATGAGATGCTGGGGTAAAAATCAAGGGGTGGCAGTAGCCACGGGAGAGACTCCAGGGGATAGGGTGGAGGGGGTATGGATTGCAGGGTAAGTACCAAAACAGGCAGATGCCTCGGGTCATGCTGGAGACGCGCTGGGAAGGCAGCACTGAGAGCCACCGGGCAAGCAGGACCACACAGAGTGACCGGAGCTCTGCGGCAGAGGTCTGGGAACCATGGGCCAGGCAGAGGTAATGCGAACCAGCGTGCACTTGGGGGGGTTCTCCCCACCTGAGGATCCGAAACCACTACTAAACTACAATTCGAGTAAAACGGGTATTAAAGGTCAGAATTAAGGGAACAGTGTGAGGCCTAAGCAAGGCAATAGGGTGAGGTTTTCGATTCCCTAGTATATTTTTAGGTGCCCTGGGGAGGGGAAGACAGGCTGGGGTAGATGAAAGAAAGGCCAGGAGGCTTTGATGTACTCCCAATACAAGGCAATCCTCAGTTGTTGCTCTGGGAGCAAAAGTGATGATATAAGACTTCTGTGGTCATATCTGAAATAAAGCCTAAAAGAAAAAAAAAGGCTCATTAAGTAGCTATTGGCTTAATGTGACCTGGAAAGTTGTAAGATTTGGGGCTTTTTTTGTTTATTCAGCTGGTGTATTTGTTTAACACCAATTTCTCAAAATTTAACACAACCTCAAACATGTCAGTAAATAAGCCCCCCAAAATAAAAATCTGTTATTTGGGTTTAAAATGGGATATTTTCTTTCACCTTTTGAAGCAAGGCAGCTCAAACACTTGCACTGTGCTAATCATACCTGAAGGCCAGGAATTTAGAAGAATAAGCCAAGGGCACAGCCCCAGCCAAGTGAAATAAAGAAAAAAATTTAAAAAATTAAACGGTGCTAATTGCAGACAACATTATATTTATGAAGTTATTGGAACTGCAGAGCCAAAAAGGAGACAGCTTGTGATCCTCACAGTGTGTTTGCTCCTCTCTCCAACCTTCATCCCTCCCCTCATGGAGACCTGCAAAGCAATTCCCATCACTGCGCCGACCTGGAAGGGAGGAGAAAACAGTACTGCCATCGTAGCCTGCCCTTCCCGCAACCTGCCAGTGCGGCAGGAGGGAAATCTGTACGTGGAGCGAGTGAGAAGCGAGAAGGAAACGATCCAGATCCCTGCCACGAACCAGCTGGCAAGTACGTTCCCAGCTTGCTGCTGCTGGACGGTGGGAGCACCCCATGAGTGCCTGAGGTGGCGGCAGCACTGGAATCCCAAGACACTTGTTGGAAACTTTTGTACCCCCCTGTCTCCATGTGCTCCCAGCGTAAAATCCAGGTAGCCAGAAGATGCTTTTCCAGGTGGGAGCTCCTCCATGGCCAAAGCCTCAGTTCCCACATCAACTCTGAATTCCTGTGCCTTGGGGCATCATCCCAGCCTTGGCAGAGCCACGGCATCAGGGAAGATTTCCCCTGTTGTTTTATGGCTTCTCTGTGCCAGTAGAGCAACAAACCAGGCTGCAATGGAAGGAATAAACTCTCCTGCCTCTGCTTGTGAGACGGAGGGAAAAGGTATGAATTGCAAGCAGCAAGAACCCCATCCAATCTCATATCCTTCAGCAAGTCTTGCTACTTGTTTGGCCACAACTTTACTACCATTTTTATACTGACTCCTTTCATCTTTTTTATCTAATTTTTTCCACCCTGCTGACTGCATGAGAGAAAACCTCCACGTTTATCCCACTCCTTCTCTCTCGGGGAATCTCTCTCAACCTGCCTGTGGGCAGGGAGACAACATGGCTGCCAACATGCCATGCCAGGTGAGGAGGGAAATAGCGGAGAGAGGAAGGCATGGGCATTTGTTGGGAAGCAGAATAAAGAAGTGGGGAAGAGGAAGGAATCTAACACATGCACACTGACTAGTATGGGCTTGCTCCAGCTTGGCCCATGATGCAATTACCTGACTTGGAGGCTGGCCAAGTCTCCCAGGTTAAGTCCCTCTGCACTTGTGTAAAGTGCTGTCAGAGCTGCTGGGACCATGAATACTCAGGGCTCTGGTAGCATGTCTCATCCAAAAAGGAAAAAAAAAAAAAAAAGAACAGAGACAGGGCAGGGACTGAATGGGCTTATTTTCACACAACTGCAATTGTTTTGTTGATGCGGAAAGGTAATTAAAAAAAGTTCTGATTTCAAACGTGCCACAGAATTCCCAGAGCCCGGAGGCTGCTGCTTAGAGGCAGATTAATCACACTGAATTCTCCATCTAGATATTGCATGCACTCCAAACTCCCACCGCTAATAGCTCTAATATTCTCCTCAGCGTGTGCATGCTGCTGGTGTTATGTTCCAGGAATATTAATTCCCCAACTCAAGCTCCTTTCGCTTGCGCATGTACCCTAAAGGCTTGCTGCCGGGCACTGGGAGATTATGGAAAAGAGAAAACAGGGCTAGAGGAGAACCGGGGTGCAAAGGTACTGGCTGGAACTCCTCAAGGAAAGTCGTTAATGTTCTTTGGATAAGCAAGCCATCCAAATAAAATCTACCTGAAGGCCAAGTTCTTTAAACAAAGACAGCCAACTACACACGCACAAGATGGTTGAAATTAAAATGAGCTCCCAGTGCTGGCTTTGTGTTACCCACTACCGCTACCCTGAGACTTGCTCAAAATCTCAGTCATGTTAATTGTGAGCTCTGAACTAGCGGTTTTGTTTGTGTCTTCTGCTGGTGTCTTCCCCCAGCCCCTTTTACCCCTAAGCAAGACTGCATGCGTCTGAACTCTTGCTGCCACACGTCAGTAACCGTGAAAATATGGCAGGCTGTAGCACAAGTATCCAAAGAGCAGGTAGGGCTTTACACAGCAAGCCCCTTCTACCCTTAGCAAAACTGACAGTCCAGGGAGTTCATGGTCCAGCTCAAGGCATCCCCAAGATCTCATTCCACATGGAAAGCAGAAAAGGGGAGGACGAAGGCAGGAGAGAAACATGTAATTTTTTATTTTGCATTCAAGTAACTGCCATTCCTGGTAAGCAATTCAGTGTGCGATCTATGTATATGGCCAAAAGGCCAGTTGGAAGCTTTAAAACCAATGCATGCTTGAAAAGTACTTTTAAGATGCCTATGATGTCACTTTCAAAGCTGCTAAGTGCCCAAAGCTCCCAGTGCTGCTCAGAGAAGTCTGCAGATAGTCGCCAGGTTAAAACACAGTTCCCTGAAATTGGCCACACCAAGACTCTGGAAACTACCACGCAGAAGAGACCTCAAAATGGACGGCGCTGGTCATGCTTCCATTTAGTAGGATTACTTGCTTGACAAGAGGCTATCATGGGCATGATTTTCTTTGTCAAGCAGTCAAAATATGTATCTCCGTGTAATGTAAATCAGCGTGCCTATGTCAGTGCTGGAAAATCAAAGGGAGTTTTGCCCCTTTTGTTGCAGGCATTTCTGATAAGCACACCAGTACGATACCTGAGTCATAGGTTAAATTGGATGTACAGACCAGCCCATCAGCTGTTATCATAGCTCAGAACACCTCGCCTCGTCTCTGGACTAAAACCTGTAACACCGCAGGTGCACAGGCATAGGTGGTGGCCCTTTCCACAATTAGGGCAGGTCAAAGAGAAAAGGCACACTTTTATGGCTAAATACGTTACAGGGGACTGTTGGTGCTGGGAAGGAAAAGCATGAGAACATTTTTGAAGCTTCCTCTCTTTGCTATCTATACAGTGCAGGTCTACAATCATATGTGTGCCTTGAACTCTCATCCCGTTCCTTAGACTTGGCTCCTGCTGCAGGGAGGGAAAGGACGCACTACCTGCGTAAGGCCCTTGGGGCTTAACTCTGCTGTAGCGGGCAGGGAGAGGCATGGGCTTCCTTCACTCTGATAAACCAAGGCATTGGCATTGCTCTGTGTAGCTTAGGTGCAAATCTGTGATCCTCTTTCTCTCTTTGTGCACAAAGAATGAAGCTGATAGCAAAGCTGACACCTAAATCCTCACTATTGCACATCTGAGATAACCCCGGTTGTTTTTGTTTTTCAAACTCAAATATATAAGAAGGGAGAAAGACAGAAGGATTTCAACCCTTGTCAAACCCCATCGCCAGCCCCGAGTTACAGATCTGTGAACTCTTACATGGGATGAGGGCTCTTTGCTTTTATCTCCCTATGCAGCATGTGTCCTCAGCCCTTTGCAAACAGATGTTTTGCCCTCCAAAAGGGAAAAGAGGGGGAAAAAAGAGAGACAGCATGAGCACAGGAGAGAGAGAGAGAGAGAGAGAGAGAGAGAGAGAGAAAGAGAGAGAGAGAGAAAGCATGAGCAAGAATGCTGTCTGCAGATGTCAATCAGGACTTCAGCCTAGGTCTAACCTGCCAGTCCTGCAAAACGAGGATACATGAATTTTCTAGTTGGATAGTCAGTGTCATCAAACAAGAAAATTGTGAGGTTTAGATTGTAATGCAGTCTCACGTTCAGTAAAAAGGCCTTGCTACATGGAGATGATGTGGGACTGAGGAACCTATTCCTAGCACCTTAAGAATTAAAATTTTGCTACAAATAACCCAAATGAAATGGTCAAAAATAGTACAGCATTTCAGACCGTTTTTGTAGAGCATGGTAATATTGGCAAGGGGGAAGTGATTGTAGGTAGAATACTGTCAGGTTTGGGGAAAGCTTTCTCTGCATTTTAAAAAATTATATGAAGGAAAAATTCTTGGGAATGAAAAGTCTAATGATTACATGTATACAGAGAGTGTCATCTCTATCTTGGCGTTTAGCAGAAATCAACTCCCCCACGCCAACACCCTCCCCTCCAGCCACCCACCCTGATATTCTTCTTCACCACTTCCCACCCATTAACCCAGTACCTGCAGTGCAGTGTTCAAGTGGGACTGGCGGAGCTGCTGCCGCTGTCATCTCCTCGGAGCTGGCAGTCACCTGCCAATCTCGCCCCCACTTCCTCCTCCCTCCTGCTCCCCCCCACCCCTCGTCAGTGCAGCTTTCCCTGGGGATAGATCACTCTCCCCCCTCTCCAGCAGCCTGACAAATAACTACTGTTAACTCAATAATATCCCCCTCCAAGGTTTTTTAATTACCAGCCGTCCACAGGGCGCGAGACTCGCGCATACAGCGAGAAACGGGCCAGAGAGGGAGGGTAGCAACAGGGCGTCAGAGAGTTTGGGCTGATGTGGGTTTCACGCGGAGAGACTGGCTCCTTGTGCTCCATCCACATGGCACGGCTGGCACAGGCAACCTGCAAACCCCCACGGGATGCTACCGCCCTGGCCGTGAGCACGGGCACGCATAATGTGCCGCTGTACTTGGGGGGGGGGTGGGGATGGGATTTGGTCCTGCAAGGGCTAGTGCGAAAAGCTGCTCCTGCAGGACAAGGGGAGGCTCTGCTACACCAGCTGAGGAAGCATCATCCAGGACAGCATTTGTTTATATGGCATTTTAAATGGGAAACAGAAAAGGGGGGGAGGGGAGAGAGGGGAAAAAATTCAGGTGCATTTCTGTTTGTACAGTTTTACCAAATACATCTGTCTTTACACATACAAAAAGGCCTTTTTTTTTTTTCCAAGATAATAGTCTTATTTTGCCTTTTTTGTAGTGAAAATTCATTGGTCCGTGGCTTGAGGTTTTTTCTTAGCCTTTTATTAAATGGACATGACTTACTGAACTTTTAGACAACCTCTCCACCTAGTATTTGTTTGTTCACACCCATTTACACTCTCTTGATTTTTAACAGGTCTGAATAAAGCTTATTTTTTTAAATAATCGGTTAATGAAGTTTTATCTGAATAGTCATAAGCCTATTAGTGCTCAAGTTGTGCATCGAATCCCCCTCCCCCCTAGAGGTTAAACAAGACCAGAAATCCTTTTGTATTCAAAATAACACGCTGGGAAGAAAAGAAGCAAAGAAGGATAAAAAAGCCCAAACCCCCCATTAGGTCCCTTTTAAATCAAAAGGAGACACTGAAAAAGGGGCATAAGCAAGGCACTTCCCCCCTTCCCCCCTCTTCACTCTTCTCCTCCTTCCTTTGTAGGTCACCTTTACTATGAAGACATTGATGCTTCAAGTCTTCATTTGCTTAAATAAAGAAAGTTCAACACCCCAGTCAGGTAAGCCCTGTACCCCAGGCAGGCAATGAAGGGGAAGGGGCATCCATCACAGCACCAGGGAGGGAGACACCCTGCATGGGGCAAGGATGGGTCCTGAACACATGAGTGGGGCAAGGGGGGTCTTCTCAGGGAAAGGGCAGGTGCTTTTGGAAGAGGACCGGTTTGACGGCATGGCACTGAAAATGCGCGGCTCGGGTGGAAGGGGAGCAGGCGGACATGCTGTGCTGAGGAATGGCCCGACTTGCTGGCCTCTGCACCCTGGGAAGGGCTGAGGGCAGCAGTCAAGGGGGACAGCATGGCAGCCTTGGCCTAGGAGCCCTTTGGCAGCCACCCCTCCACGCCGGGGAGCATCCTGGCAGACGAGAGAACCCCCGCTCCCCTGAAATAAACAGCAGCCTTCCCAATGCTTCATTAAACTAACACAGCTTCCCGCCATTGCCCCGGCAACCGACACAGGCCTCCTGTTTGCCAGCTGGGGGAATTAAAGGCAGCCTGGCAGCCAGCCCCTGGCTCCTCTGAAAGCTCCCCTTACACAGTCAGAAAGCATCCCCAGGCAGGGGAGAGGACCAGGTGGCCCTGAAGGTGCCAACTGAGACGGGGAGTCCTGCCCACCCCCACTCGCACAAGCTGCAGTCCTCAGGGAGCCAAGGACCTCACCACTGCCACCAGCACTGATGCTGGAGGGCAACACAAAGCTGGAAGGCTTGCCAAAATGATCCACAAACTGGAAAAGGACTGGAGAAGGACCCTGGATGGTCCAATAGTGCAAAGATGAATGCTGCTCCCCAATACAGCATCACCTCTGTCCAAAAGCGATCAATAGTTCACATTAATTAGCAACACACTCCTCTTGCGGCCCATCCGCCAGATGAGTGAGCAAATTACATCCTCTTGTCCCTGGTTTGTATCCTTTCATCCCTCGTTTTCCTCCTTTCTCTTAAATCACATACACTGCGAGGTAAGCCTTAGTACGAGCCCCCTGCTCCCATCAGCCCTTGGTGGGTGCAGAAGGCGCAGCAGACCACAAGCCGCCCCATCCTCTGCTGCTCACCTTTAGAGAAAGCCGTGGGAAGAGCTCCAAATGGAAACATCTATGTTGTACTGGCCTCAAGCACTTGGATACCCTCCTGCCCCTCTACCTGCTCTCAGTCCATCCATTCAAAACAGGTATATGGTCCCTTCAGGCAAGGTAGAGACATCCCTCCACATGTCCGAAGCAAAGGAGCTTATTACGCTGCTCAGATCCCAAAATTAGACCTGCTGGGCTGGTGCAACATGACAGCTGCTTCCAGCACCTTCCTCCCACTACCATCCCAGCCACCAACACCACAGAGGAAGCTCGGCAAATTGGTGAGGAGAGGAAAACACCTCGGTTCACAACAGCAACGAATAAAGAAGCACTATTCACTTGCTCGGGCATCCACATCTGTTTTGTCCTGTTTTCCATGACTACTGGCTGTGAGCAGAGGTCTCACAGGGAGGAACATTAAGTATTTATTCCAGCTCTTGGTTTTGTCAGCTTCTGATGCCACCAATGTGTTTTGATTCTGCTTGAAAAACTACATTGCTTTTTAATCCACAGATCCCCAAACAACCCTGCAAAGGTACCTCCAACCTCATCAGCGGTACCCTAGCTTTGCACAGCTCTGCAGCACACGTTTCATAACAAACGCAACTCTGTCTGGAGGGACCCATTCCAGTCCTGCCTCTGAACAATTTGTATGCCCTACTCCTCTCTTATTTTGTGATGATATTTAGCTTTGTGAAATACTACTTAGCTACATTTTGAAAAATTAAGAAAAAAAAAAAAAAAGGAGGAAAATAAAGAAATTAGCACATTCCAGATTCTGGCCACAGCTCTGCATTGCATGAGGAAGTGGTATGTGGAAAATGTGGAGTTGTTTATAAGCATTAAATAACACTCTCTAGCCATCTTTCAGGGACAAATGTAAAAGAAGTATGTCCAAGCAACCCTACAGAAATTAGCTCACAGATCCCACCTCAGTGACAGAAGACAGCGCTGTAGTTAACAGCATCCAAGCAAATCTTGAGCAAAGGGAAATAAGAGGCAGGAAAATACAATCAAACACCTTCCTTCAGCACAAAGCTCCCAGTAAGAACTGTTACAGACTGTCAAAGGGAGTCTTTGAGGCTAACAGGAAAAAGTATGAACAGTTTGACATCATCCACTGAAAGTTATAGTGGGAAGAATACTGCCTTAGCTTTGATGGGGGATGCAGAGAAAAGGGGACACTTTCAGATACTTGCAGGAGAAATTGCAAGAGGAAGATGTGAGTGCAGACCACTGCAGATAGTGACCATTAGACTGGGAAACCTGGTTAAAAGTTGCAGGCCTGCCAGTGGTCCTGATTTAACCATGTGACCTCACAAAAAATCACAAACACACACAAAAGCAGGTTTCTATTTCTTAAGCTTTCCTTTACAGCAGTAAAAGTCAAAGCCTGGAGACTTAAAAACAGATTATTTTCCCAAATGAGAAATCAAATTATGTTTAAACCATGTAGTGCCAGGGTGTGGTTGACAAATCCTGAGGCTAAGAGACCCCTGCAACAATCTGGTCTGCTCTGTGCCCTGTCTCCACCTTTCCAACTAGGAAGCACTTGCAGCCTGCTGTTGCGAAACCCACTTTTATTTTTTCCATGCTCCCCACAAATTAAACCTTCAGTCAGGTCTGCCGCTCCTCCCACCTGGACTAGCTCAACTCCTTGCTTTCACATTTTTTTCATTCTTCTCCAGACCCAGAAGATTTAAGTTTCTTAAGTCTCAGAGTTCCCGGCGGATGCGGGTGGGTAAAGAGCCCTCTCTTGGCTTAGGCGAAACACAGCCCCCCTCTGACTGCCCTCCTCTGGGGCTGGATTTCCGAGCAGAAGAGATTGCTGTCAACGAGCCAAAGGCGCGCAGGGGTAGAGGAGGTGCTGGTCTCCGTGTGCGCACCGCGTCCTCCTTCCTCGCTGCTGCCATACATGATTAATCATCCCTGAGACACGCCTGCTGCTTCCCTCTGGCTCTCCAACAACCACAACAGCGGCGGCAGCAGCAGTTGAGAGCACAGAGACCTCCTCAGGTTCCCAGCCCCAGCCCAGCGAGCGTTTCCCAGCGGGGACCTCTGATCCTCGCACACATCCCTTTCGCACATGCCGGTCCTGCCTCACGGCCTCGCAATTAATCGCTCCCCTCCCCCCATTTTCAAACTCGGCTCATCTCCCACCCCTCCCCCACCCCTCGTCCATCTGTGTCTAATTGCATTTCATCTGTAGTCATTCTCTGGAAAACTCACCGGGAAGGTGTCCAGGAGACTAGCACAAGCTTAAACACGCGCTTGACACGGGGAGCCGGGGGAGGTTCGCTGCTCTGCTGGGATGGAGTAGGGGCCCGAGGGAGCTGATCCTCTCTGCAGCCCACCTTTCTCCTGCCAGCTCCCAGCCCGGGTAGGGGATGGGGTTCCTGCCAGCGGGCAGGGGGATGGCAGCTGGAGAGAGGCGGCAGGCAGCCAGGAAGGGCCGGTGAGAGCCAGCGGGGCAGAGGTGAGGCTGCTCAGGTGCCAGCTCGTGCTCCACCGCGGGAAGCACTTGCTCCCTCCTTCCTCTGCCAAGCACGTCTGCCCGCAGGTGGGCTCTGCCAAGGCCAGCCTGGAGCAGAGGCAGGGGAGAGGCAGGGTCCTGCAGCCAGTGTGATCTGGGCGCTCCCCTTGCTTCTGCTCTCCAGGACGCTGCCCCCATCCCACACAGGCCCTCTCCACTTGCATTACTGATGCTCCTGCCTCGACCAGGGCACTCTCAAGCCCGACAAGTCCCAGTTGTGTCTGGTGCAGCATGTGCAGCCCTACTAGTCTCACAGCTCCTCAGTCCCACCCCATCACCTTGCTGCTGCTCTGATCATGCATGGCCTCCTGTAAAATCCAAATGTTATCCAAGGGCTTGTTCACCCTTTCCTGGGAAGGGATCGATGAGTGGGGCTCTGAGCAGATGGCACACCAGGCACTGCACACCAGCTCATGCCGTAGCCACTCTTAACTTGACACTGCTGGAGCCAGCAGCTCAGGCCTTAACCGCATACGAAAAATGCCCACACAAAATAGTCGAGAACAGCTGGGGAGCCATAAACTCACACCCCAACTTACTACATGCCAACTTCCCTGCATCAGCAAGTGTGAAGTGCACAGTGGTTTTACACTTAAAGTGAGGTTTCCTCCTGGAGAGGTGGGCCATGAATGTGGGCTATTTAAGGTTTTAGACCTCAGGTAGAAGATCTGCAGCCCAGGGACTGGGCACAGACCACAGGTTCATTTTGTGTAGGCTGGAGCCACACTTCACATATCACTGCTGGGTAATGTCAAGGTATGGGCTAACGTGTGGCTGCCCAAAAGGGCAGCTTGGTTCTCAACAAGGGAAAGGCTCTCCACCTTTTCTGCAAAGAGTCAGTCTTCCAGCTGTGGGAGGGTAGGGAATAAACTACTAACCCACATAACATCCCCTTAAGTTTTGTCCATTTGCTGCCAAAACTTTGAATATAGGAATTCACGGCTCTAAAGAAGGTGACAGAATTACTTAAGTAGACCAGCAACAGACCCAGACAAATCTTTTCCCATTTCTTTTCGCCATCAGCTCTGCAAGCAGATCTGCTTCTATCCAGGCGAGCAGTGAGGACAAGGATTACAACCAGCTAACTCCCAGGCTTTTCCTTTCACTTGCTTTCCATTGACAATGGCTACCCACCAAAATCAGTTCAAGAGCTGCAAACATAGAAATAAGCAATTGAGTTACTATGACTAACAAGTTACCATTTGCCAGCCGAGTCACAGCAACACTGAACCAAGCAACATCCTGATGGGTGTAAGCAAACATTTTACTACTTACTGTAACGAAGAAAGATCACAGAGTGAAACTACTATAGCCCAGATGACAATTTATAAGCTCATTGTGGTAAATCAACTTGCTGGCAATCATCTGTTCATACATTTTGCTCTGCCAGTATCACACTGAGTGAAATCTTTTGGTTCCACCAAATGCCACAAGCCAAGTGCATTCCTGAAGCACAATTGCAGTGCTGTTTGTGGTGAAGATGCAAAGAAACTACTACATTTTTATTCTTTTAAGTTCCTTCTCAAGACAATTTTTCTAATGAAAAATGCCACATCAAAGCTGCTCATCTCCAGAAGCCGATTCAACACAAAAATATGTAAATGTATCTTTAAATAAGCACAAAAATCATCCTGCCTTCTCTCTCATTCTTCCTGGGTATTGGACACCAAACTGAGAATTCCAGAAGTCTGGGTTCAGTTCCCAGTTTTAATGCAGACTTTCTGCACCATCTCAAACCACACAACACAGTTCTTTATAAAGCTATAAAATGGGGACACTACTAGTTTTGACACAAAGCAAGGTAAAATACATGCACTGATGCTTGTAAAAAGCTCTATACAAAAGACAAGGATTGCATAAATTACTATTTATAAATATACACATCAGATTTACCACTACCCCAGAACTCTGACTCTGTAAGGCAGTCTATAGAGAAGGGTATTTTCCTGATGCTTTCTCGTTTAGAGAAAACAAGTACCTGTGAGAGAACAGACAGCACTCCATCTGCAGATAAAATTTTATCTGCTTTCAATGCTAGCTCAGAGCCAGCACATGCTGGGAGTAAACAAAATCCATTACAAGACAACAATTTGTGACAAACGAGAGCAACACATGGACCGAGGACCACTGAACAACAACATGATGGAAACCACCATCACCCTTCCGAGCTCTTGCAGAGGTCAACTGGGCAGGACACAGAAACTCACCTGTTCTCCCACTGCTAATGGCACTCTGCTCCATGTCAACACACATCCTCCAAGCTGGCAGAGGAAGTTTTTACTGGCATTGTCTGAACTGTATCGTTACAGTGCAATGACTGACAACCCTGTCTCATCAGCACAGAGTTCTCCTTATCAGAGAAGGGATGCACAAAAGGGAAAGAGAATTACGTACACACGAGCAGTGTTTCTCCGATGCTCAGCATAAAAATCTAATCAGAATTGTACCAGAATGGTGATGTGAAAAGCACCCTGCCAAGTCAGTAATAAATATAAAATTCATATCTTACATTTCCACAATGTATCACTTCTCATTCTGCAGTACTTTACGCATTGTTGGGACTCGGATGAATCCCCAAATCAGAACAGATTTGTACTGGAATCTAACATTTTTGTTGGCTTCACATTCATTCAAATTACAGCCTTAAGCGAGAGTAGGATAACAGGCACTTAAAATGGCCCCTTGAATGCAGCAGCAGCCATTTTAAATGGGGCCAAACTCCTTCCAGCTGCCAGTCTCATTTCCTGAAGATCATCCTCCACCCACCCTCTGTCCTTCTCATTCCCTGAGCCCTGCACTCGGTCCTGTTTCCCCTCCCATCCACCCTGTGGCAGAGAGAAGACAAAGTGGTATTTTTAGGGTGCATAAACAGTGGTTTGTCCCCAGTAGGCCCCACTGATGATATTCTAACTCCAAACACAAACCACCTAATTTTGGAGATTGCAGCCACTGGGACCTTGGCAAACCTCAGCACAGAAGACAATAAACCCCTATCTTCTGGGCTTTCACCCTTCCCAAGCAATACCACTGCACAGGTATTATGCACAGCATCTGCAGAGATCAAGAACTCTGCAAGAGTTGAGCGGTCAGCAGTAGTAACAGCTTTTCCTTTTTCTGTAGACCTTATGAACTGGGAGAAAAGCAGAGGTGACAAGGAGTGAAAAGTCACAGTCCACTTCCCTGCCTGCCACTCACCCCCTCCCCACCCCATGCCCGCCCTCCCCAACACCTCCGTGGCTTGTTATCTTAACACCCATCACCAAATCCTTCCTAACGGATGCTTTTGCCAACAACTCTGATGGGAACACTGAGCAGTGCTATTCCTTCTCATCCTATCAAGAGGGCTGTGCCCACATCAGGCCCAAAGTTTTCACCTTTTGAAAGACAGACGCATAAAAGGCAGGAGGTGTTGGAAACCCTGAGGAATGCAACAAGTGTTTAACAGTAGTATGTACCTTAAGACAGAAATGCTGACTGTAGTCCTTCAAGCATCATGCCGTAGATGATTACTGCATGTCTAAGCAGGAAAAGCATCTTCTAAATGCTCAGCTGACACTAAGGTGTCTAAACAAACTCCAGGCTTCCATGACTGCTCATAAGCCTTGAGCAATAGGTGTTCAGTTTTAAATTTTAACGTTTCTTCTAAGGAGCCACAGATGATCTCAAACTCCTCTGCCTCATCACTAGTGTTAGCACAGCTAACTAGGGATGGCAGCAGGGAAATGCATTGCAAGGTTTTCCTTTTGTCAGCAAGGTTTTGAAGATCTTCATATTTTTCATACTCATATCTATTTACTTCTTAGGGCACTGCCTACAAACCAAGGAAAGGAAAGGAAGGAAGGAAAAACCCCTTGGAAGCCACAATAATATGAATGGTTTAAAGTAGTCCACCTAAAGAAGGAAAAATGGGCTACTAATACTTGCTTCCAAAAGGAATTACATTATATAGGTAGGAGTCTTCTGTAGTTCCAAGTACATATCTGTTTCTACACTGATGAAATCAGGACAGTTATTTCACCTCTGGCAGCAGAAGCACAGCTGCAGCATATGCAAGAATCAGCTCCTGACATTAAAAAAACCCAAACCATTCCACAATGTGATTTAGCTTTACAACGGGACGATAAACTATGCATCATTTGTCTTCCTTTTTCTAGCATAGATAATGCCCTAGAACAGCATCACCCAAACTGTGGTGCACGGGTCACCACTGGCCTGTGAAGCAGAGCAGGCGGTCCGTGCAGGCGCTATCTGCAAACAACACTGCGAGACACGGCACCCAGCAAACTGCCCGTCCGTGGCCCTGTGTCATTTTTCTCATTATAAACACCGAATGTTATTATGCATATATGACAGATAAGCGTTTAAATGTAAATGTAAAACATCACCCAGAGTGCATCTGTTTTGACCAAAGGCAAGAGACAGTATGAGACCCTTCCTCAGAGAAGCAGCTACCACAACTGAAACATCAGGTGTGTTTGGTACTCCAAGCACTGCAATGACACAGGCACAGGAGATGTAGGAGTCTCCTGGAGAAGACTATTGGAAGAGAGCTACTTCTGTGTACAGGTGGGCGCTGCTGGAGGCAAATAGCTGCACTTGCTGCATGTGCTTGCAGTACCAGTAGCCTCAAATTATTTCGCCTGCAATCTACCAGAAACCTGCTCAGAAAAACTCATGACAAAATAGAAGGTTGCAGAAGAGCAACAAGTGCATTATCAAGAACCAGAAATAATTTACAAACACAAGGACTAACTATTAGAGCTTGCTAAGCAACGGCCAATGAGCCGGGAACTGATCTGTCTACAAACCTCTGAGAGACACAAACTAAAAAGGGGATCATCCAACGCTACCTGACTATGCTCGGATGCAGTGGAAACCAAGAGAAGAAACACAGGGGCTCGTTGCTGCATGGGGAAAAGAGGACAAATGACCTCTACAGGACACATATGGTCTCAACTTCTCAGCAAAACATTGGAAATGCAACCACTTGGGACAGCTAAAACTGAATTGGACACAAACACCAGAAAACACGCGGAAGGAAGTATCACATCTACTATGTTTTGGCCATGCATAGAGCTAGGCAATCAGATCAGTGGGGTGGGTTTTTTTGTTGTTGCTGGCTAAAGGCTATTCAATTCCACAGCTGAACAGAAACTTACTCTTCACATCCACTTTGCCTGTGTCTACCCAGGCTCCAGTGTGGGTCACACCTCTCACAGAGAAGTGTGACACTCCTGTACCTACAATACAGTGCAAGAGGCTTCAGGCAGAACCTCCATTCTCCACTCTACCAGGATAATCAAATAACCATGCTGAATCAGGCTGGTTGTTTGTTTTGCTTAAAATGTATTTACTTCAACAAGTAATTAATATTTTAAGTAGATAAGGCCTTCGTTAGATTCACCACGTTCACCCCTTCAATTAACATTTTAAGCATTCACATTCATAGATTCATTTATACCTCCCACTTGTCCTTCAGCAATGCCAGAAAAGATCAGAGTTTACATTCCTGGTGTCTCAAAAAAGAAAGGGAAAATAAACCCAAATCCTCCAGAAAACAACCAAAAAAAAGAAGACCAAACCTACCATGTCTTTTATCCATCTCCAGAAAGAAGAAAGAGTGTCCAAGCTGTTTAGAAGTCTCTCCCCTCTCACATGCAATACTGCAACCCTAAGACGAATTAGAGGAGCAGCTTGGGCAACTGGGGTATCACCAGGCACTGGAGGAGAAGACCCAGGTCCCCCACCCCAGACGTGGGGCCAGAAGCCTCACTCTGTGGCTCTGCACCCCAGTGCAGCCAACATAGAGGGCAGGTGTGGGGTGGGGGGATGTGGCCTCCCTTAGTACCTTCACGAGGGCTCAGATATTCCTGCTGTGTGCGCGGTGAACTCGACGTACCCTGGCGATGGACAGGTGCCTCCAGGGTGGCTGAGATATTTGCATATGTTAATTGCAATGTCAAGGTGTTTGTGCCTGCCGCACTCACTTCTTCAGGGAGAGACGGTGGCGGGATTCAACTCTACCTGTGCCGTGCTGGTGACGTCACAGGCAGCTATTTCCAGCCCGGTTGCCATGGAAACCACCAGGCCTCAGCACCAGTTAGCAGTTCAATATATAATTTACTTATTCTTTTTCACCTAAGTGATTAGGACTCAAAATACAGAAGCATCTCACAGACCCTCAAATCCTCTGATCGCTTCATAGGAATTTCTTGCAGGCAAAAACAAGCCTGAAATAGAGAGCTGCGCTCTCTCCAGAGGGAAAAAAACCCCAGGCAAATAAAAGCCTAAGCAAGATTTTTTAAAAACCACAATCCTCTTCCCTGCTGTCCCCTGCCCTCCCAAGTTTCAGGGGAGACAAATGCTGTGGCTCCTGGAAGATTTCACAGTACTGTCACCGTCTGAGGGAGGTCAGCCGACAGCAAAGGAGGAGATAAAAGCCTAACATGGGAGCTGCTACATCTGGCAGAACGTTTGGTCCATCCCACCTGGGACGTCACATCCCACTGTGTCCTGAAAGGTACCTGTCCCATTCTGTGCTGGTGGTGATGGGTGGCAGCAGGACCCCCAGAAAGTCTCTCTTGGCTCCTACAGGTGACCACCATGCATTAATGAACAAGTCTCTCCTTATTAATCTTAGTGGGAGCAGTTATGGGTGCTGACAGTCAGTGCAATACCAACCAGAGCCCTGGGGAAGGCAGCCGCTCCATCTCCACCCCTTCCTCCAATGCAGGATTGCAGTGGTTGCCCATATTTTGCAAAACTTTTTAACTAGTGTTGCGGTCAGAGGTGAGGTGATTTCTCTGCTTTTCCACTGCCTAATTAGTCGCTGCAGAAGCTTATGCGAGACCCAAGGTTACGCTTCAGTTTCAACATACTGGTTTGTTGAGAGAAAATACAAATATTTTTACTGGGAGAATTTTCAAGTGATCCATCTACCTTCAGGTAGTTTCAAAGTATCCGTCTTAATGTTTCTTATTGTGGTTCATTATGTTTTAAAGTGGTATTCTTCAAAACGCGAAGTTTTAATCATTAATTTTGAGAAGCAGCTGCTTTGTGGCTGAATCATACAGTCTGGCAGAACAATAGGAACAGCAGCACTCCCCAGCCCCCCCATTTCAACCCAGCATGGGCCATCCTCCTCTTGTTTCCTGCCAAGTCACCACAAACCATCCCTACTGCATCCCTTCTCCTCGCCACTCCTTCCTCACATGCAGACCTGGCAGTAGGGAAAAGAGGACAACCACTGCCAAGAACCAACCAAACAAAACCAGAGGTGTTATTTGGCACAGTTTTAAACCAGGCACATTACTCACTAAGCAGTAAAAGAAGAAAAAAAAAAATCCACACACAAGAAACTTTCCATTGCTACTTTATGTTGATGTTCTTAAATGCTTTACATGTTAGAAGTTCTCTACGACACAGGACAACAATTTGAAAGCCACCAGGGCAAACTGGCAGGGGACTGTGCCAAGCCACTAACACAACAGTTCAAGGGGCTATTTTCTAAGGATACAAGTCACACCTCAAAGAGGTCTTCCTACTCCAAATTATTTAACACAATAATTTAGGATGGTCAGATGCTTAAAAAAAAAAAAAAAAAAGGAAAGCTTAATTTTGCCCCAAGTTTAGAAACATAAGGATAACATCTCAAAAGTAAAAATCAGATAAAGGTAATCTATAAAGCTAATCAACCTGAATGAACATATTTCCTTATTCCCTTTTCTTTCTTCCAACTCTTTAACTCCACCCATCTTTCTCCAAATCACTGCTTTCATTTGTGCTCTGCTTCCTTTCCTTCTTTTATCTGCAGCATCTCCTTTCCTCTCACCCTTTGCGTAATCCTACCCAATACCCACAGCTCAATACCAGCTTCCTGCTGGTACCTCTTGGTCTGAACTTCCCTTTTTTTCTGTCACTGGTCCTGTTATGCCTCTTCATGCTCTTCACCCTAATTCTGCTGGGTCACCGGGTGGATTCCTCCTTCTCTATCATTAAGTTATAGTCCATGCTCTTCCAATATCAACAATATTAAACAACTGCAAAATCTTTGAGAGTTTACCAAGAGCTACCCTGATTTCAAAGATAATGGGAATAAAAGATAAATTTATAAGTGACCACATGGCAAGTCAGTAATATTGTACAGGATAAAATGTGGGATCAGGCTGATCCGTACTTGGGTCACTTCATAGTCAGAACTGGATCACACCACTGACAAACTGAAACAGATTTATGACGAGTCTAAACCAGAAACAGCCACTGAAAAAAATAATGCTGTTTGGCTGTACATTGAAACTATGATTAAAAAGATGATTAAATGTTTCTATTTTGGACAAAAAAAAAAAACAACCCAAATAACAAAGAATGCCTTTAAAACCCTTTTTGCTCCAGCAGCTCATTTCACACAGGGAACATGGCAAGAAAAACACGTTGCAGTGACTTTAGCTATTGGAAGATGACTGATATTTTGGATTGAGCTGACAGCTGACTTAAGAGTCATCACTAGGGCTAACATCTTCCTTCTCCATGCAGCCTCCAGTGGTCTGGCATGTCTCAAAACTTGAAAGGAGAAAAAAAAGCCGCTGATTTCATGGGGAAGTAGCCTATGAAGAGCCGGTTTGGAGGATGAAGTCAACTACATATGGTTCTATTTATTTGTTTGTTTTGGGGTGGGGAGAGGGAGTCAGTGGCAAATTCTCAGCCCTAACAACCAGTTCACAATAAAAGCTTATGAAGTCAAGAGTTCCTCAAGGAAAAGAAACACTCTTAAAGTTTGTATTTATTACATAAATGCCAACATATTTGCAAGATTCCAAAACTCGGGAAGCATCCAGCTTGAATGATTAAAGAGCGTTTCTCCTCGAGGATTTGAATCCAGCCCAGATAAACTGTAATCCAAAACTGCCTTTGGATAGCAAAATGTACACAAAACCTCCCTCTGTGTATGGAGGTGATACAAAACAGGTACACTAGGCAGGTCATGTCCTAATGCATACTTAGACCTCTGCACCACAAACCAAACACAGCTGAATTTGCATGCATGACCAAACCTTTCTGCATTTTCCTGTAGTGGAGGGAAGAAAAATATCCCCCTAGGAAACAAAAATACCCCTTCTCTGTGCTTTATGAATGGGAATTGACATAGAAAAAGGCAGGAAATGAGGTAACGTTGCTTTTTCCTCTCATTCTCCATACTGTGACCACGACGCATACATACATTTCTACATTAAATAATATAACCACATACTCATATACAGCTGCATCTCATCCGAGCACCGGTCACTTGGGAAGACTTTGAAATTCAAGAATTCTGCGAGTCTGATCCTACAACCATTACCAGTTGGGAGCTAACATACATTTCTTTTTTTGTTCATCCTAAAGCTTTGAATTATAATTTGCTCATTAGCCTAATAAATACCTCATCCTTGTGTGGCCTGTAACAGCAGAAAGAGCAGTTATTATAGCAGTTCCCACTGCAGCAGGGGAGCTCGCCTGACCTCAGCATCCCTCAGCACCTTAAGCAAACACGGATCCTGTATAGCCATGACCCTCATGGAGCTTTCCTGCTAACCCAGACACAGGAAAGCAAGAGGTGTGACTCTTCTCTCTCCAGAGTGTGCACAGTCTCTTTTCCAGTCACAGGAGAAAAAATCCCATCCCCAAAGGTTTTCTCCATCTGCTCTGGGTAAGAGAAAATTAACAGTCTGTGGCACAGGGGCAACGTGTGCTGTAAAAAAGGTTCACTAGCTCACGTGCTTTGGTTGTGCTGAGCATTTCAGTTGTGACCAACTAATTCCCCGTCATTCCACTTTTCCCAAGTTGCTTCTACATCTGTCCTGAATCTATCTGAAACTCCTGTTTATACTTGGGTAAGAAAATCAAGAGATATTAACAGTTAACAGATTTTTATTTATTTTTAAAACATTTCTCAATGCATATAAAAATGATCCCAAAATAATGAGTCTGATTTGGGGATTTTTTTTTTTTTTTTTTGTTAGATTGAGCGTTTGGGGTTTTTTGGTGGTTGGTTTGTTGGTTAGGTGTTTTGGGGGGGGATTTGTGTTTTCTGGGGTTTTCTTCTTCTTTTTTTTTTGTCGGGGTTCTTGTGGGGGGATTGCCTTGTTGTTGTTGTTGTTGTTTGGTTTTTTTAAAAAAAGAAAAGAAAGCTGAGATTGTGATTGTGATTCTGATTTTGTTGAAACCTCCCCTGGCCCATTCCCAAAACATACGCCTGATGAGAAGAATGATGACTCTCCCAAATGTACTAAATTAAATACGGCAATTTTGGGACCTCCTCCAAGATCTTTCTCCATCTGTCCATCTCCTGCCCAGCAATTCATTGTGCCCCCCAAAACTCGAACTCCAGTGCATTCTTCAGCCTTGGCATATACACTTAACTTTGTCCCACATTAACCCAGTCACATTCCACCTCAGAGTAACACCCTTGTTCTTCCTGGAGTTGTCTCCTCCCACAGACTGACACTAGGGAAATTCTCCAGTTTTCCATTCCCAAAGCCAGGTGGTTCCCGAGGCACAAGAACTCACTGCTTGCAAAAGGAAGAGGGGCAATCCTTTGGCACAGATTTTTGTCTTCTGCTGCAAAAACAGGCATCAATCCCAACAGCAAAGGTATCAAGTTCTGCCCCTTTTCTACACCAGCTCACATGAGCTCCACTTGTCCCACTTCTCTTTGGTGTTCCTTTATAAGCAGGGCTGAATCTTCTAGCACCATGACCAGACCTGATTCAGCCCTGCTGAAATCCCATCAGTTGCTTGCACAAAACATAGAAAGAACTAGCACTGATCTTAGACTCCAGACTACCAATGTATGCAAAAGATTTAAGTACAGATATTGCATATACCCAGAAGAGGTGGGAGAAAGACTCTCCTGCCTGCAGCAGGTGAGACAGACCTGCAATTTTCCTGGGAATCGGGCTTTCTCCCTTAGCCTTCTGATTTACAGCACAATCAATAGATTTCTGCCCACTGCTGCCACCCCCTTTAGTTTCAGAATTGATGGGCGGCAGCGCTCCAGCGCTATTGTGTTACATCATCACGGCTAGGCTTCGCGAACGAAGATTTGAGAATTGTGTTACAGACAAACTGCGAATGCCACCGAGGCAAGTGCTGGGCTGAGTCACGCACAGTCAGCACAACACAACCCGGCCGGGCAGCACGTTGGAAGGCTCCGTGCCAAGGAAGCCCGCTCCCTCCTGTCAGCAGACCTCGCCAATGCCATTTCTTGCCCCACAGAGGTTTTGACAGCAGAAATTATTCTTAGGTCTCTCTCGTTCCTGCGCGTGCATACACACACACACACAATTCATCATATCACTTCTCATCCTGCAATATCCTCATCACCCCCTCATAAAGCTGGGAAATACTATTAAATGGGGATAACAGGAGAGAGCAAAGGGTAGAGGCAGATGAGTTAGCTAAATGAGCTGAAAACAAGTTGTCAGATAACACATCGAGACAATCTAAGTCCTTACTTCTGCTGAGAGGGGCAAAGAAGCCCCTCCTGCCTTTTCCCTCCTTCTTCAGCATATTTCCCTGAGTAGATCTGGCTGAAAAATGATGCTTTACTCAGTTAGTTTACCAGATCATACTTGCAGCAGTAATAAGGAACGTGGGAGGCAACTGGGCCCATTCCATTTGGCGACTGTGCTGATCTGTACCTACTTCGGCCCACCACAAAGCCATGCCCTTATAAACTACCTGAAACCTGCACCCCAAACCCCAGCACTGCCCCATCTCCAAGCCACAGATTTCAACTCCAAATAGCTAACAGTAGAAGAGTAAGTGCAAGCCTCCTTTCATTCAGGTCCTTCCATCTGCTTCCCTTCTCCCAGCTCAGTCAGAAGGGGTTCAAGCCTAATTCCTGCCTTCCTCATCAGACGCCCACAGCCAGAGTTTACAAAGGGAAGCCCTCCAGGACATCCTCTTCTGGAAATGCAGAGAAGCTAAACAATGCCATCAGCAGAGGCAGGCTTGGGTTTGAAGCACAGCGTGTGGAGTCCTCGTCCAGGCACCTTCCTTCCAGTGGGATGGCATTATCTTCTCTCCTCTCCCGGAGCGGCATGTGTTCTAAGTGATACTGCAGCCCTGGCCCTGCCAAGGACCACTTAATACCAACCCGCAGCTTGAGAAGTGATAATTTAGTGCATCATATCAACAAGTTCATAACTTGACATCCAATCCTGCCCTTTCACCTTCCAACATCTTTTGAAGGCATTTTCCAGGAAAAACTTACCATGCACCAGCTTCCAAAGTCCAAAACAGATATAAGAATGCCTTAATTGTGCTGCAGCAGATAACACACCTTTTTAAAGCTTTAAGAAAACAAAACAAAACAAGCCTCTGTTCCCTCTCCTCACAGAAGGGCTCGAAGGCACAGCTGAATCCTGGCTGCTGGTGACAAAGCCAGTTTCCAAATCACTTCCCCTCTTGTTGTCCCCAGATGTGACTGGGAACCAGCACTGTTTTGAAAAAGAAAGCCACCAAAAAGACCTCTCTTCCCACCACCCCACCCTGTCAGGAGCAAAGGCTTTGCTCTAGCTTAGAGGACAGCCTTTATGCTGGCAGGCTAGGGGATATTCTGGGCAGCCAGACAACACCACATTCCTTTCCCTGTGAAACTTGTATAAAATGCTGCATCTTAGACAGACACTTATTACTGTATAACACTTTCCAAAAGTGAAAAAATCATATTTAATCAATATTCCCAACTGCCTCAATTGCTTATATCTACCACGGAAGGAGAAAAGAAATGCTAAGAGGGACAAGAGAGGGAGAAAAGAGTGTTTTCAGATTAAACGAGAAACATGAGAGAAATGACAAAACAGATATGGTCAGCAAGTCCCTTCCACAGTCATGCAGCTATACAGAAGCTTTTTGTACCAGAGGACAGATTTTATAGCAAGGCAGAGAAGAAGCTACTCTCTCCAAAGCAGTGCAAGGTAGAGGGTGAAGAGAAGGGAAGGTAAAGGAAAAGGGAAACTCAAGCTGTTCCAACAACCGTAATGCTGTGCCTGGGACCAGTGGCAATAAGCTATAAAAACCATTAGCTGGAAGTGCGGATAAGTATGAACAGAGGGATCCCTCATTTTCATCTCCAGTGCCTGCAGTTCTGGCAGGAAGCTCTCTGGATACTTGGACATGGAGGACAAATGAAGTTTCTTAAATGCAGGAACCACCCAAGAGGAGGTCTTGCCAAATCAGTCTCTGCAGCCACAGGATAGAAGCACATGGAGTTGCTTTGACAGTCCAGAAGAAAAGCTGGCCAGTATCTTACTGCAATTACACTTTTCTAAACCAATGCAGACCCATGCATTTCGATATACCCACACAAAAGCCAACTCACAGAGACATAAAGAAGCAGCTTCTCTCTCAGTGTCATTGTTCCGAACTACCCACAGTGGAGCAGTTTTTCACTTTCCGAGAACACTTGGTCTCAGCTCCGTCATCACAGCCACCTCTGGTGTCCAAGGCAGTGTATCAGACTGAATGGTCAGTGGTCCAAGCAGCGTGGTGGGGTGTCTCTGGCACCTCATTGTACCACGGGCACAAAGCAAACCACGCAGCAACACAGGAGCCACGAACCCCAGTTCTTCCAGCAAGATGCCATGGTAAGCGGTTTGGAAGAAACATTGACAGTAGACAAGATTTATCCAGCCAATGCCTCAATTTCATCCATCACTCGTGTTTATCTCATGATATAATGAAAAATCCTGTTCTGTGGTATTGGACATCAAAGTTTGTGCTACCCCACTGCATCGACCTGCAACCAAGGTCTCAGAAGCAAAAGAGTCCTACGAGAAACAGGAATAACCTGCAAATATCAGGAAAGTAGATGTCCCTCACCAGTAAGGATTAAAGATCAGAGTTGTCCCGGGGCAGAAATGTGGCTTACAACAAAAACTTGGGGGAAGGGACTACAAAGGAGGACTGAAATGTAAGGCTGCATCTAACATAAAGCTCTTCTAGGGAAAGGAGGTAAACAACAGAAGGACATTTCTGCTGTGCAAAATCCAGCATGGCCCATCTTTACCTGAACAGCCCACCCATGGGGTCTGATCAGCAAAAGCACACATTCCACTGGTGAGGGACAGGCCAGACAGGCAAAGGCAGATGAAACAGAGGGTCTCTGTGAGGTCTCTGTGACCTCCACTCTCCCAAGGCACAAGATGTAAGTCACTGCTCCACAAAGCTAACAGAAGAAAGTGAGAAGTTTGGGGTGGGGGGAAGAGATCAGATTCTGTATTTGAGACTCTCAGAGCTGAAAGGGAATAAAAAGCTGGCTGAAGCCTAGCAATCTGCTCTGCTAAAAAACCCTATGTGCAGACACAGAAACAATGCTGATTTTACATTAGAAACCAGGAAACAAGGTGGAAGGAGAATGCAGGACAGCGCTGTGTTTCTACATTAGGGTTTTTAAGTACACTGCAGGATTTCTGTCTCAGAGTACTCATTGAGTTACATCAGGCTGTAATGGCCTGTTGATTTTGAGAGATGATGGCAGCGCTGCTGATGCAGGGGGAGAGGAGATGGAAGGAAAGAGAAGATGTGATGTATCAGCCAGCGTGCGCACACATTTCAGATGATTACCCCTGTACTCCTGTGTGAGACAGACACGGTGGATTCACAGCAGGTCCAGGACCAGGAGGGGACCGTGCATGGGACCCTGTTAGTAATCCAGGCAGACCCGGCAGGCGGCTTTGGTCCATCCCTGATTCCCACTTCATTCCTCCAGGGCAGCAGATGCCAAAAGCAACATTTCTGCAGGGGAGTCCCATCCAGGGCTGGAAGGGCCAGAGTCACATGGCATGGCACAGCAAGCGTAATGGAGGAGGTGAATCCCCTGTGTTCAAGGCGTGTAACGTGTTCCTGAGATGGATTCAGTCTCACTCTGCCAGGCTGACAACTTTGCTTGCCTGCCTTTCTCTCTCTCCTGTATTTCACAGAAAGATGGTATCCTTTCCTTCTCCTTTATTTGCTCCTGGGCACAAGCAATCAAGAACAAAAGATGAAAGAAAAATGCGGGGGGGTGGGGGGAGTGAGGTGGGGGAGGGACATTTGAGAGTTAGGGAGCAATCTTTAGCAGAGAGAAGATAATTTAAAAAAAAAAAAAGAGGAAAAAAGAAGATGCAGAGGCTTGGAAAAAAACCCACAATATGCAAATGAGGCAGAACAAAAATCAGAGCTGTGAAAAAAATAAAATCACACCAAACCCATTGATTTCTCCATAAGCTCTCTGTCTCTCAGACAAGGGGGTGCCATTGGGGTGAGGGGTTCCTACAGCTTTCTACCACCCTTCAACTCCAGCAGACACCCGTGGCTCACTGCAGGCAGGCAATCTACCCTCTGGGGCACATCTAAGGAAGGGAAGAGTAAAGCACTTCTGGAGCAATGAAAATCCTTGTTTTTTCTCTGAGGTAGGGAGCTGTGGGGCAAACAGAACCAGCCAGGTGCTTCTAACATGATGTTTGTCAAACAATCTGATTTCAAGCTTCACTGGAGTAGTCCCTCAGCAGCTGCTTTAATCTACTGCAGCACTTCTCCCCCACAGCAGGCTACATTCCTCCTGTGCCTCCTCCACTCTTCCACCAGGACAGAGGTTCCCCAGGAGCAAAGACCTCCACCTCAGCTCGCAGCAGGTTGCCTCACAGACTGAATCACCTCAGGCCACACCACAAGCTAAGGAGGATCAGGCCTGACCTGGAGGTTTCCAAAGGGCATCCAGCTGCACAAGGAAAAGGGGGATTTTGCTGCAGCAGACGACATACTGTTCTCAGTGCAGAGCCCTCACAGTGCTCAGAGGTGGGTGTCAGCAAAGGTGGCCTCTTCCCTCCAGACCGTGGGGTAAATAACTCATCCATCAGCTTGTTCATTAGTGACACTGTAGCTGGTAGTGTGTTACGACACACACCACAGTGCAGTTACCATTCTACTCATCATCATTTATTTCTTCTTCTTCCAACATATGGCAAAACATCAGTGCATGCTTCTCAACTAGGAACAATGAGAGGTGTAAAAGGGAGCTAGGAAGCAGCTGGATTCCTGGTTTTTAAACCTAGTCTGGGGCTGACTCACCTGAAAGACCACTTTTTAGCACCCATACGGCTCTCCTTTCACATAAACAGCAGCTTTCTGTTTTTCTTCCTGCCCACATTTCTATTTGAAACATTATTCGTTTGTCCAGTTCTGCCTGCAAATACTTGAAGCCAATGAATACTTGAAGCCATAAGCTATGGCTTGGTCTTTACAAAACAAAGTATTTTCAAAGAAGTTTATCAATATCAGAAAAACATTTGCTTACTACCAAGGAGCATCACTTAACTCAGTAAATACTAACTGCCCAGAAGCAGAAGTCACAGTTGTGGTACAAGGGCTAGTTAAAAATCTATTTCAAAAAGTTGATAAATTCCACAACAGGGGTGTCTAAGCACTGGTGTGGTGTGTGAAAGCAAAGGCTAAGCCTTGTACTGTATTTTACAAAGGACTGTGGATATCAAGGTAAAGCAGCCATGGGAAGCTGTGCTGGTATTGAGGGCAGTCAGACGTCTACAGGGAAAACAGTAAAAGAACAAAAAGGCAGCAGTGAGGGGGCAGGGAGAAGAAGACAAGTTTTAGCAGAGATTTTTGCCACGCACGCTGGTAGGTGCAATCACCTGCACAGGTCTCTCCCAGCTCCAGTGACCTGAGAGGCTGCAGGCACTGGCTGTATTTCCGAGGAGCTCCCTTGCTCCCAAGCATGACTTCCCCACCCCACAGGGAGGCAGAGCAAGAAGACGTACGATGTCTCAGTTCACATCTAAGCCAGGTCTGTGTCCCCATCAGTAAGAACTGCCACCACAACTGACACTAATTGGTTCTCTTGTTGTCATGCTGCAGAGGTGACAAGGACCACATGGGCACCGACAAGAAGCCTCCCCTCCCTGGTCCCCTCAGGTCACGGGTAGGTACCCTGGCAGAGGCAGTGTGCATGCATAGCTGGTATTGCCACAATGTGTGATGCCTGCTCAGTGAATAAAGAGCATCACTATCTGGAGCTGTCGAGCCTGCGTCACTCACTGCAAGAAGCAGGGGGGGGAAGACAACTACCAGCTTAAACCAGATTTTACTGGTAGGAGCATCACCAGAATCCAGGCTCTCGGGGACTTTACAAGGGAACCTAAAATATTACCAGCTGCAGTTGCAGCCTCCATATCCTCCTCCAGCCTGGAAAAACAACAATTAGTACACGTGTGCATTAGCGCATGCATGTGTTTGCATGTGCCTGCAGTGCAAACACATACAATAAACAGAGCAAGGAAGAAAGAGATTGTTGTTTGAAGCTCAAATAAGCTATTTGTAAAATCTGTGTGCAAGTTAGAACCAAAAAAAGGCAAGAATTACTTTAATCTTTCAGGGGGGGAGGGGGGCAGGGAATTAAGCACACACACGCCCCAAGCAATGCCCAGGAAGAATTATGCCGCTCGTGATAAATGCAGTTTTCTGATTCTGTGAAAAATCTGACATAATGAAAGTACCTTGAATGCAATTACTGGCACTTGTTTAGCATGGCAGGGCATTGCACTGCCACTGGGCTCGCTCCTCTCTGCTCCCAATTAGCATGCCAAGTACTCCAGCCACACACATGGGCTCACGGGTCAGGGATTGGTGCGGAGCAGCAGCAAACAGCTACCTGCCCTCCAATGAGGGAGCGAGAGATGTGCTGGAAAGCTCCAGCTTCCTTCATTTTACATCCTCCCATCCCTATCACACTCTTTTCCTCCACTCCTCCAGGGTCTCTGGAGGCAGCGATAAAAACCGCAAACTCTCCCCCTCCTCTCTCAGCTGGTCTCATTCACGGCTCATGGCAGACCCGGTTTCCTCTGGGGACTCACTAATGAAGACGGCCAACGTTAATCTCTTTCCCCCTCCCTGACGGGTCGATTTATAGTTCCACGGAGAGTCCTGGATTGCAGCCAGAGGGCTTGACACATTCTTCTTGTTCCAAGACGGAAGGGGGGGAAGAGACAGGCTTGCGCGCGCACACACACACACACACTGAAGATATACACACGCGCATTTATGATTTGGATTTAGTTGGAAGATGCAGCTGGAAAACCTGTTTACCTGTTCTGAAACGGCTGCTGAAGGGAACAGTAACCAAGAGCGCTTTTGTATATATGTGTACACTCCAAACATCTTTGTGTTTCCATAGCACCTCTTTCAGCCTGAAGACCCCAAATCACAGGGATCACTCCCTCATCACCAGGATGAAATAAAGCACCGGTTGTGTGCCAGCAGCATTACCCGTGAGTCATTAGGAGAGGAAGCAAATGATAAGTTCTCTAGGATAAACGGTAGGGGGAAGGAAAGGGGAAATTTTAGACAGGCAGAAAGTAATGAACTGGAATTTGGCCAGGACACTGAGGTTCTTGTCCTCTCATCTCGTGAAAAGTGCAGCGGGATCTTTAACAATCGATTGATCCAGGCCTCGACTATACCTCTCATCCCTAAGAGGTTCCAGCACTAGTTGCAGCTTCTCCAAGAGCGATGATGGTGCACAGGTTCAGGAGTGGCTCAAAGAGAAACGCACCCCTCTGGTACCTCCACCTGCTTTTCTATCACAATGCGTGGCACTGCCTGTACTGCAACTTCTCAGACCTGTCATTCCCACAGCTGCACTTTCAAAGGAACTGGAGAGGAGAGATTCTGATATTTTTTTACCACTGAGCTATAAGAGAGCTGTAAGGGAGCTACAAGGGAGTATCCCTTCCCCCTGTGGCAGTCTCTGCCGTAGCCTCACTTGGCGCTATTTGTTTAGTTCACTCCCCGTTCGCACACGGGACTCGCCCGCGCTGACAGCACAGCTCTGCTAATAGGGTCAGTCAGTGAGCTACTGCTGCAGAGCCACAGGGGAGCACAAAACACTGGCTTTATTCCTGTAAGACCTATACATTACCTCCTCGCCCCTGCCCCCTCAGGAACCAAGTGGTGGATTTAAAAGGAGCACCTTCAAGTCATTTAGGCCCATTATTTTGCACTAGAAGAAATGGCCTTTACAAAGCTCAATGGAGGCACGCTCTCATTCCATCTTTAAGTAATCCTGAAGGTTTCAATTGCAGGGCTGTAAACCACAATGCAAAAAAGCACAGACAAATAGATCAGATCAGATATGAGACTGCCCAGACACAGAGTTCCCCTTGCCAAGCTGACTGCAGAGCAAAAATAGAAATGAATACTGCACATAATTATAGTATTTTACATTTCCACTGCACTTTCCATCCTGACAGATCCCCAAATGCACACACACGTGCATGCATGTGCATACAGAGAGGCAGGACACTGAGAAAATTCACTTGCTTTTAAAAAAAAACAAGGAATTGTGGTCCAGTGGTAACAGCTTGTACTGAACCAAAGCCTTCATTAACACAAACACACACACATAAGCGCATAGAAAATCATTATAATGTGAAACAAGACTAAGCCAAGCCACAGCAATCTGTATATCAGCAGCTCCAGCATTTCTGCTGCTGCTCAGCATTTCCCCCAAAACAGAAGATTAGAAACTGATCTTTTATTAGCTCTTGCCCTCTGTTTCCCAGCGAACCCCAAGGTGCCAATTCCACTTTGCTACCACAGGGCAGGGGCAGCTCTGCAGCTGTTGATCCACAGTCTTCCCTTCTCCTGCTGTCAAGCGCTTTGCAGCCTGCAAGCAGGCACATCCTCCAGCCTTGTGGGCTGCAACAGCCCCATTCTGCAGACAGCAGAGCATCTGAACAGGGGAACCAAAGCCAGGGACAGTGTCCAAACCACAGCACTTCTCCTTCCCCCCTGAACAAAAGAGCCCGTTTCAAGTACAAGGCCCCATTCTCTCCTTTGTGCCACCCAAGGTGCTCTGAGCAAGGATGAAAAGAAAATGGCCAGGCAAGAGCGCTGGAAGATAATGCAGGAGCAGAGACGTGATGCCCTGGCAGAAACCTTCAACTTTCTCAGTAGGCTGGGAGGCAGGGGAGAGAAGAACAGGCACTAGCTCACGCCTCAGCCTGGGAGGCTGGGTAACTCCCTTCTTTTTCCCACATGTCTGTGGCAAGTCAGTTTTGTCTTCCACATATTAAATATCTCACAGCAGTTTTAAACTCCCATCTGAGCACACAGGCATGTCGGTGCTGATATGTGGCCAAGCACATGAAGAATGGGGGTAGGAAGTTCAAGAGGAGACAGAGAAGGCAGCAGCTCTGAAGCACTACAAAACCAAACCGACAGGTCAGGAGGGAAGGAAACAGTCTGAGGTTACGAAACGATACAACAGCTGGCTCGATAAAGCCATTTTTTTTTAAATGAAAAACAGGAATCTCACCAACAATACAATGTAATCAAGTGCAGTACGCAACTACCCGTTCAGGAAAGAGCCTCCCTGCTAGTAGCCTTAGTCCTTACACTAGCACAAGGCCGCTATCTGCCTTTGATGTCCCCCATAGAAGAACCTGTTCACTCAGCAACATGCTGCATCATGTCTGAAGCTCGGTGAATGATTGGCCCATGCCCATCTCAGCAGATATTTTGGGGAAGAAAGAGACTTTGTCAAGGACACTGCAGCAACACCTTCCCTAATACTTAAGGAAACAGTCATGGGATTCTAATGTCCAAAGAAGACTCCAGGTTTTAATAAGGTCACTCTGAAAGAGCCCCACCTAATAAGCTGCATGGAAGTCAATTTATCGACCTCAGCACATGAAGTTGTGGTTGCAGGGTATGTAGGTAATTCATACCTAATGCTCAAGGCCATCCCCTCTGGCTACAAATGGGTGACCAATGTAATTTCTTAAATTTCATTTAGTTTAATAGCCCGGTGCATTATTCAGGAATGCAAGGAGGAGCCTGCTCAAAACAGGATTTTTATTTTGACAATGTCACTTTAACAACAAATAGCTGGCTGCTCAGTTCCCTTAGCGGGAGACAGCAGGTGCTCAGCTGGCTGATTTAGCAGCAGCCACAACTGCCACCACGAGCTGCTGGGTGCAGTTCACAGGCTGCAATTCCCAACTCCCCCAACGGGACTGCAAATTCCCAAGGAGGGGGAAGGGCTAACAGGACTGAAAGAAAAGGCAAGGGGGCAAGCTTGGGGTGAAGTGTTATTAAATTAATGAACAAACCTCACTGCCACATCACTGGGACACCCTCACTGGAGGTCCCATGGGCACTTATGTCAGCTGCCTTCCCCCAGCCTTGCATGCACACCTTCCCACATAAGGAATTAAACTCCTTTCCTCCCTTCTCCCCCCTAAGGAAATAACATGCCCACTTTTTAGCTGCAAGCAACATCAGCAAGATACTCCACAGTCTCCTGAGACTTTCCCCTATAGCTTCCTTTTATGAAAACAAACCAGTGTCCTCAGTTAACAGCTAGAAAGCAAGACCACGTTGTACAGCCTTGTGCCTACAGAAAATCAGGACTATGGAAATACTTCTTAGCAGAGGGTATGGTACAGCGAGAAGCTTGTGGCATGACATTGTTAGAGATGACCTTAAAATAATCTTTAAAATTAAAAATAGGTGCATGTGACTTTGTGATTTGGTTTTTGTTGTTGTGGGGAAATTTTAATTTTTAAAACATACTATATAAAAATGGCAAGACAAAAATTCTGGCCATTTCCTTTACCTCCCCCATCTTGCCCATCTAGCAAGGAAAGCTTTTTCTAGGCTGAAATACTATGGCAATCAGTGGGCCAAGAAAATTGTATCTCCTAAGCAGGGAGAAACTGAAAGCTGTGATGTTAAAAGGGAATGGGATTTTACTCAGTCCACATTAAATGCTGTATGGTCTTCACTTGCTTTTGCTACTGTCTATAGCAAGGCTTGTATTTATTGAGTTATTTTAAGCTGCAGACAGCCAGAGGAATCAAAACTCTCTTACCTACAATTAAAGCACAGAAACATCCGTTACACCTCAGCAGCAGTTCTCTAACTAAGGCCTTCAAAAAATTAAAACACAGAGCACACATTACTCTTTATTGCAGCCTTAGATAGATCAGGCTTGATGACAGGACCACTTTTTAAATCCATTATGGCAGTGTGAAGGGGGGAGACAAACTGGTACAACCCCAGTGTAAAATAAACATTCCCTTTGAGTCATCTGTAAAACTAATCTAGACTCAATGCTAAAAAGCACGCTTAAGGAGAGAAACATGAACCTTCCAATTTTTTTACAAGCATACTATCAGTGGAAGAGGCTTGAGTAAAGATAATAATATATGAGTGTATTGGCTGACTGCTATTGTTGGCTACTCAAGCAAAGTAGGGCTTCAACAACCCAGAATTTACAGGACCAGCAGCCTGGTGGGTCCCTGGTTTTTATTTTGAGCCAATTCACATTCACTTATGCTCCCGGATAAGTCATGATGCCGTCAGCAACTTCAGCCCAGCTGGAAAACTGGGTTAAGAAAGCAGTGGACGCTTATCAAAAAGTAGGGCTTGCCTACACGGGGGCACACAGGAGAGGCAAGCAGAAGCACCTTAAGCAGACGGGTAAAATGACATTAAATGCCTGTATAGACAGATTTATACAGAATGCAAATGTACCCCTGATTTGCCTGTTTCACCACTAAACCTATTTTTACTAAATCAGCTGAAAGTTAATTTAAGTCTAAATTAGGGTATGGTCAGATCAGCCAAGCAATCCGGTCAGTGCAGGCTAACGAGTTGCCGTCCTTTCAGACAGATATCAGTAACTCACCATATGTGCTTCCAGCCTTCTGCAACACAAAGAACCTTACAATATCCTACAAGAAATCTCCCACAAACTGTTTTTATGTGACTTAAAAATCAGAGGGGACAGTTTGGCTGGGAGTCAGCAATCTGGTACGTTGGCAGGGGCAGGCTACAAAGGATATCCCAAGAGTTGCCAGTCTAGCACTGTTTCTTGGCTACAAAATTAAATATACAGTCAAACTTCTCATTTTCCCAAAAAAATACAGAAATAGGGCTTTGACCCTGCTGGGATGCTGCCTCAGGAACACCCAGAGATGCTGCCACCAAGAAGGAGAATTCATCTGCAGCAGGATGTTTTCCAGCACCGCAGTCACTTCATAGAAACAAGAAGCCAGGTGAGGGCTGTTGCCAACTTTCACACATGCTACTCCAGGACTGGGCAGTGACTCAACAAAACAACTTCCCAGCTTCATCCCAGCAGTGACCCCAGCCATGCACCTGCCTCAAGAGATACTGGCATGCCTTTAAGGCTTTGACGAGAGCATGCCTCTCATGCATTGGCTCCCTCACTGGGAGGAGGCCCCACAAGCCACATGGGCTCAACACTGGGTTGAGATCTGTGAGTGGGCATGGACGGATAAGATTGTCACTGAATACAGGGGAAATACAGAGCTGGCACAGTTGCTGTTTCCTGAGGAACAACAAGTTGCTGGAAGCAAGGGAAAATCCTGGTTTGGTGTCTACCTGATTTTCAGTCCTTCCTGCCCCAGGGTTACATTGCCCTTGATTGGCATTTTCTAAGAATGAGAATACAAGGACAGAAGAGAGATGTCACTGCTCCCCCAACCCTCCTGCATCAGGAGTCGGCTGGGAGTGGGCTTAATCCGTTGTACCCAACCATACCATAACCCTTCCAGCCAACCTGCCAATGTGTCACGAGGGCCAGCCTCTCCCGGCTGTTCCATCTAATCAGCACGCACCAAGTGCCAGGGCTCCTCAGTGTTTGCTCTCTCCCCCTCTCACCAGGGCTATGTAGCATTAATGTTTCACCAGCAGCTCCCGCTCTCCTCACAGCTCTGTCAGTCACATCCCTGCTCTGACCTGCTGCCCCAGCCACTGGGCTCCTGACCCCCAGAACCTACATATGCCCCAGCCTGGCTGCCCCTCAGTGCCAGCAGTGCTCTGCATGCCTTTGGAACAGGAAAGCAGCAAAACCCTTCACTGCCACAGGGAGCCAGCTCGGACCACCAGCCTCATCCTGCCTGCAGCTTAACTAGCACATTAAGGCTGGAAGGGGAAAATGCCCAGCACCCCCCCTGCATCCCCGCCAGCTCCCTCCCTTCCCCAGCTTGCCACCATAGTGTAAACCTTTTTGTTTCTCGCCAGAAATACGGCAATTATTTCAGAAAAATCTCTCCCCTCATCACTGGTAGAAATACCACAGTCTGAGACAGTAGCTCTCATGATGATCGCAGACAGTGGAATATTCCAGAAAAAGAGGAAGATTTGGGAAGGGGGAGGGGAGGAGGTATCTGGGATCCAATCTTTCTCTCCCTGCCAACCCCCTCCATTTCTAGCAGATTTCATTTGTATCATGAGGATTTCTGTACAAGGATTTTTATACAACCCTCCCTCTCTCCCATTTCAACTCCCAGCTAAGCTCAGTCAAAGGTGCACAAGAATAACATGCTGCTACCCTTTTCTCGCAGGCTGGACAAATAAGTCCTCAGTTAGCCACATGGAAGCCATTAAAAATATATTAACATACCCAGCAGGGTCTGTCACTTTTTCTTTTCTCCCCCCCCCCCTTTCTTAAACACAGAGAAGGAAGAAATCTTGCCACAGTAACGAGAGGTTTTCATCAAGTCTCATTACCTCAAGCACAGCCGCGCACCACAGCCCCCACAGAGAACAGCCTTCGGTTCCTGCTGTCATTAAAGGAACGAAGATCTTAAACAAAAATTAAACCCAGGACAGCATGAAGTTGGGAGCACATGAATGGATCAGGCAGGGAAGGGTGCAAGAAAGCTGAGGGGAAGAGCAGGAGCGATGCCACCAGACAGGGCTCCACTCTAGCAGCTCGAGTGGGACGGGGCAGGTTAAATGTGTCCCACAGAGCAGGGCGGAGGTAAGCATTTTCAACATTTTGAGCCAGCATCCGAAGGTATGCTATATTTCCCAGACTTAGTGACACAGCAACATCCTGGAACATTAATAAGGCTCAGGGTAAAACCAGACCAGCAATTATGATAAGCAAGCAGCTTTTTCTCAGTCTGCAATGTTGCACGACAAGGATGATTTTGCACACTCTGACATATGTCCATTTTTACTCCAGGAGGTCCCCATCCCTTCCAAACAGCATGATGGCTCATGCCTCCCAGAGCAGCTGCACAGCACATCTTAACCTGCAGCAGCTGCTCTAAGCCTGAAGCAGGTGGCTGCTGGTGTTTAATAACTTGGGAGGAGGGTTTGAAGGGTGGGAGGCAGCAACTCTACATTTTAACAAGGGATTTCTATACCGTTGTTGCAGCCCCTGGTGGTCCAGTGGTAAAGGCGCCGCGCTATCACCGCGGAGACCCGGGTTCGATTCCCGGTCAGGGCCACTCCCGGGCAGGTGGGGCTCGTTAGCCCTTAAAGGCAACCCACCTACGTCCTAAGGACCTCGCTGCCACTGTCCAAGCTCGCTTGGCCCCGGCAGATGAAAGGGTGGGCTCAGTTCCGCGCACACTGTGTCTCACCTAAAAAATCCAATGCGCAGGCTGGAAGGTGTAAAGACCTTCCCCGGATCTTCGCTCGCGAAGACTGGCCATTATCTATACCGTTGTTAGTCAAAGGGCTATCAACTCAAAGTGCCCTTAAACTGTAGTTTCTCAAGTATTTCTTTGGGCAAATCATCAGTTTAAGCAGATTTCCTCTCCACCCTGGCTACTTTAATCCAGATCAATTCCCTGATCCAGTTCAATGTGCAGCAGCACGTTCAGCTGCACTGGCACAGCTGAACAAGCAGCTCAGGAGCAGCAGCAGGAGCTGCTGAAAACAACACTCCTAAAAACTACACCCTTGGATTCAACAGGCATGACGCTCAGTCCCAGGGGAGCAAGACACTGCATGCAAACCCCGTGAAAACAAAGGGAAGAGGGATACTTCATGCATGGCTAACAGGAAAGAGATGCGCTGAACCAAAGAGGACACAAAAAATCCAAAAATTTGGTGACACTGTGGCCATGTTTTATGCACATCTAGATGAGACATAAATGGGAATGGAGGAAAGCAAAAAACTCTCCCTTGTGAAGCGGACAGTAAAGTCAGGAAAGACAGAGCTATGCAGAAGGGCCAACAATGGTAAAGCACCAATGAAGGATGGACAAAGACCTCTGAGAAGCAAGGAGGATAAGAACCCACTGCTGGTGAGGAGCAGGAACTGTGTGGAGACACCACAGAAATAACTCCCTGGCACAGTAGTGAGGAGAAAAAGGGAACTGGGACATGAACTGGATGACACAGAGGCAAGATGAGGATGCAGAGGATCCACTGTGGGCACAGAGGAGGGGAACAAGAGAAATAGCAAGAAAGCTACTTCAGATCTCTGGTGTCACAATCATTGCGGTTGAGAACAGTTTAATGGGTCATTATCCAAACATTTCATACACACTCTGGAGTAATTACATCCATCCTTTAAAAAGATGTCACATAACATGGTCTACTGATACTACAGAAGCAGATAGGAGAGTAAGCAAAATGTCTGACTTTACTAGAACCAGACTGGAAAACAGCACCAATTGCATAATGATATGATTCAAGTCAGCAATGTATTTGCCTCTGCAGCACTGAAACTCACGCTACTTATCCCACCCTGGAAAGCAAATACAAGAAAGTGAGGAGGTTCAGCAACTGGTAACAAAGAGACCTGGAAAACAGCGAATGCTTACATGAAGTCTGTATGTGCAGAACAACAGCTACATGCTGGGCAGGGGAAGTCTTCTAGTGCAACCATGCTATCTGCATGCCAGGGCTGTGACGCAGTGTGTGCGCACTGTTGTCCCCAGGAAACCTGTCCATCCGCTCACAGCCAGGTCATAAATGCCACCAGCCATGGAAGAGTCACTCCTTGAGGAGCTATAGCAAGGCAGACTCTTCACCCACACCTGCCAGATTGGATACACTGCACAGAGTCTTCACTGCTGAGCCCTACGGTTGGTATTTCCACAGTCTCACAGACAAGCAGCTTGGCTGGGTTGCTCTTCCTTGCTGCTTCAACGTAGACAGCACAAACTTTGTCATGTAAAAGAAATCAAGAGCCCTGCTTTAAACTGGTTGCAGGAATATACTGGAATCTTACCCACCCTCCTGGGTTTGACAGCCACATAATTGGGTCAGGGGATAGTTGTGCTGTAACAGGTTCCTTGGACTTGGCTCTATCAAAGGTAGAGACACACACAAATGCTGCTTCGGTGTGTATTTGCTCACTTGCCAGCAGTCTGGATTCTTGAAAACCTACTCTGTGTGACTAGCCCATCTCAGATCACAACTCATGCCCTTGATGTGGGCTCCCAGATCTCAACTTCTGCAACAGCCTCCAACAGCAGCACTAAGGACAGTGGAGTTTGAGCCAAGGTACAGCTGCCTACAGCTGGAACAGGCCTACAGTTAATGCCAGAGAAGGGGGAGCAGGCTCTCGGCAGCACATGCAAGGAAGAAGTACGTACTTGTATTGATGCAGGCTCAGGTCATCCCAGGGACCAGGAGTCTGACACCCATGGTTAAAGCATAATCAAGAAATGTTTCCTGACAGTGAAGTCTATTAGGCTGTGGAACAGGCTCCCATGGGAAGTGGGGAAGCCTCATCCCACTGTCTCTGTAAGGAGTGATGGGCCAGACAGTAGAGAATCGAGTCTCAAGTCTGGTGAGATGGCCTGATGGGGTCAGTCCCGTAAGCCATCTCAGGAGTAACACAGACTTAAGAACTTATTTCCTCTGCCCCTCCTGCAATATCTCCCCAGTTCTTGCAAGGCAGCACCATGGACCAGATCACTGTAACCTGGGTCTTTTCACATATTTGGAGGGACAGAGCTTCTGATCCACAGCAGGTCACTGATGTAAGTTACAGCATGGTCCTACCAAGGCTTGCATCCACATAACCAATGGGATGATGGTAGTACAGGACAGGAATGGGAGGTGAGGAAATAGGAATTTCTTAGGCCATACTACAGGTATTTTTATACTAATCGTGTGCACATGAAATCATGCAAAGAAAGGCAGTGGAGGATGCAACTAGGGTAGAGGAAGGGCATTTACTAAACTATGATTCAGTATGGTCAGACTTGTGTAACTGGACATGGTTGAACTTATACGGAAATTATCTTAATTTACAGCAGAGAATGTCCCTGTTGATAAAATATATGGTATCAAGTAAGTTTCTGACACACTGGACTGGCAGTAACTTAAGCGTTGGAGGTCTGAAAGACTGTCTCAGTTTTTAATTTATTTTAATGTTTAATTGCATCCCTTACACATTTCCTTTTTATATTTTCTGAATGGGGAAAGATCACCTTGGTTTTGAAGTGTGCTGATCAACAGAAATGCTTATTTTATCCCATTTAAAGCTATCAGATGCCTTTTTGGTTTTGGTATGGCTTTTGGGTTGCCTTTTTTTTTTTTTTTTTTTTTTTTGTTTGGGGATGTGGGGAAAGGAGGTGTTAGGAATATAACAAAGTTCAAAATTAATGTCTCAACTTGTAACACACTTTTCCCCTCCCACAACACTGGTTGCAGAAGCTACCCACGGCTGACACTACTCATGAAGCTCCATATGGTTCTGCTTCCCTTCACTTTTCCTCAGCCTGACAAACTTTGGCACTGCTCAGGTTTTCCTGGTCCTTGGGAAACAGGAGGGATTCCAACAATTCCAGCTTCTCCTTCCTTAGCTTTTACAAAGCTCCCATGGTGCCATCTATGAAAAACCTACTGTAAAGGCAAAGCATAAAGGCAAACTTGTCTGACCGTCACTGTTGCTGCAGGATTTTTCATACTGCATTCAATGCTGGTACCAGTTACTTACACTGCATTAGAGTTGAAGGACTTCAGTAACATTTGGGTCCCTTGTCCTCAGCACAACTTACACATACAGCAAAAAATGTCTGTGCCTGACTAACAAGCTGGTAAAGTTATTTTATTTATGGTAGAAAGCCTTCAAAATGGAGCATCACTTTAAAGCACCCATGAGTTGGCAACAGTTTATACAATTATCACAAGCCACTCAAAAAAAGCCTCCAGTACACCTGGGAAGTAACCATGTACACAGTGAGTACTCTGCATGCACCATAACTCAGCAAGTGCTTTTTGCAGCTCCTTCTACACTCAGTCACGAAGGATATAGATCATTACAGCCTCCAGCTATAGAGCTTCAGCTCACAGAGTAGCAGCTCACACTTTTAGCTCTGGAGATCCCCAGTTCAATCTGCTGCATGCCAGCCAAGAGGGCAGCTGTCATATAATTACAGCCACAACTTTGCATGTGAAAAAGTAGGGAGAGCGAACAGAGATCTTATTATAGAATTCTGGTTGCAACCTGCTGAACAGCTCCCTATTTAAAGTAACTTCTTGTAAAGAGGAGGGAGAGGGGGTAAAGAAAAAAAAAAAGGAGAAAGAGGAAAGAGGATCTTCCCAACTCATCTTTCCAATTCTCTCTGTTTTGCAGAAGAAACTAGTGCTGCTTTGCAATCTTTTGTTACAAACACATGTGTATACTAGATGAAGCACACAAGTGCAGAGCCAGGAGTAAGGCTCCTGGGTTATCAGTCCAAAAGAGAGAAAAAGGAAAAAAATACTCTTATTGCTGCAACCGAGATGTCTGAAGTCCAACAAGGCATCTTAGTTTCTTTCTGAACTATAACCATTCAGCAGCAGCCAAGCCATTTAGCTATGCAATTTAAGTATTAACATTTAAGTTCAAGAAAACTCAGTTACATCCTGTTTTCTTCAAACTGTGCATACAAGTTCTCAGGAAGACTTAACAAAACAGAGAATCTGGGAAGAGAGTATGTTTGAAACACAAAGATACAAACCATGGTGAAAAATTCACCCTCAAATTAAAAGTGCTTTTAGTGAGTGAAACACAAAACAGTTAGATCCAGTTTCTTCTTATCCATTAATCTCTCTGCAGATCCTTCTGCACACAGAGTCATTTTTGAGACAAACTTTTTTCCAAGCCAAGACAGTCAAAAACTGAATTTGAAATAATATAATCCAATTTTAAAGAAACATTAGTTTTCCCCCAACAACTATTCTAGAAATGTCTTTCATCAGTAAAGCTATTTCAAGCTTAAGATACAGATTAAGTCCTTGCAGAATCTTCTCTCCTCAACAGTCCCATCCATCCATCCGTCCATCCATGACCCAGCAGCACAGAACCTGAAGGTCTCCCACTGCCTGAGGTGAATCAACCACTTTGGACCATGAGCAACAAACAGGAGCAAACTTTCCAACTTCCTGCAAACTACTTGCTTGCTAAATACCACTTAAATAGACCAATCTGACTCAAACTGTTCAGTACCTGCCTGCAAGAACAAAGACTTGCTGAAACACGTCAACTAGTTCATGCATGCTACACCACTGGCCCTCCAAAACTCCCTGGAACACAGTGCCGTGCTTCCAACAAGATTTGAAGAAGTACATAATCAACAGACAAGCTGGAAGGTGTTCAGATAACTGCTAACACCAAGCACAAACCTGCAACTGTAAACTCCAGAATTCACCAACGGTTTGTATTTAAACCAGTTGAATTCTCTGGTGACACCCTCTCATCTGCCTTGTTTCTGAAGACTGGTTTTCATTCGGCTCAAAGAGTCTTCTGCTTCTCCCCTCAAGTAAGACCTGCTCAGGAAACACACAAACTAGCTGAACACCTCCCTCCATTTAGAAGAGGATGAGGGAGAGAATCAAGGACACGAAGCCCAGTTTTGAGGAAAGTTATGTGCAGCTGTGGCAGCACAGATACATTTGGGGCTGATTATACACACGCAGCAAAACCTTGGCTGGGTTCATCCCACAGGAGGGACTGATAAAAAGTTCACCTCTCCCTCACCTACTGCAATCAGGCGAAGCTCACAAACATCTGAACCACACTTGTTACGGATGTCCAACAAAAGCAGTACAACCCTGTGCAGAGATGACCAAAATGAGACACTGGTGCGCTGTTTTCTGGCATTACTTCTGTAAATTTAGCACTGCTAAAAGGTTTCAGATAAACATTCTCTGGAGACCCAAATCCTCTGCCTACCTTGAGAACATATGCAGAGAGGACCGCAGCAAAACTTGTACTTGCTGTTCTCATCTCTTCCAGCCTGCTGAGGCTCAAATGACTGACAAAGGTCCAAAATGAGGGACACACACAAATTATTAATATTGCACTAGTAGTCTCGCTGTTGCTGTGACAGTCTAAAGACTTAACAGAGGCAGGCTCTGCAGGGAAACACTACTTCAAAATCATTCATTCAGGAAACTTACATACTGAGGAGAAAAGAATCATTCTGCAGCACGCTCTGTCAAACCCCTCAGCTTTAAAACCCTTCGTTTCTAAAGCAAAATCAATTTGAAGAAGAACAGGAAATTTATGTGAAGCATAAAGAGCTTCACATTTCAAGTGAGCAACACTGGAACAGCATTACTTCCAGACAAATCCTAGAACACATCTCGTGCCTGACCTGGAAAGTCCATCCCACTTTTGGGAGCCAGGTAAGTGTTCTGTCTCTGCAACCTCTCTGCTGAGACAGCCAAGGGGCAATACCAGTGAAAGGATAATGGGTAGCTGTGCTCTAGCAAGTGGAAGGGAGCCAAAAAGCCACTTCAGTTTGCTTCTCGGGCTGCAACCTGTGCTTTACACCTGTGCAAGGCTCCAGATTCCCATTCTTACTGACCTTTTATTTCATTCCAGGTCTCGTGCTACAGCTGCTGCCAGAGCAGCCACATGCCCATAAGCAATACACAGAGTTGCAGCTTCCTACTATCTATTCACTTCCTCTCCCCTTTTGCAAGGGGAACAGTTTATGCAGGGGTATTAGTCTGTTTTACATTAATTTCAAGAACTGGGACAAACGACTTGAACTTCGACATTTCTGAAAAAAATTAAGTTATTTTCACCTTCCTTACTAATCAGAACAGATTTACTTTTCATTTAAAACAGAAAATTTCTCTCCCAAAATATCTGAAGTGGTTACTGAAATGTTTTCTTTACCAAAGCCCTGCAAAGCCTAAAGATTATTAACAACATTTTGAATATGAAGAGGTCCAATCTTGCTCCATATCCACAATAGAAGATAAAGCGGTCAATTTTTCACAGAATAAAGTAATTAATTTTGAAAACTAATACCTTCTATTAAAAGTTATTGCATTTGAAAACCAAGAAAAGGTTTCAAGTAACTCTAAACACTGATGGGGACAAAGAAAAAGCAAACCCTACCCCCAGCTGGATGGCATTCCTCTCTTTGGGTGCAATGTGGTAACATTTGATTGATGCATCTGATCCATTCCAAAACTCCAGGCGTTGTTTTAATCATCAACGGGTAGAATCCTATTAATTTTCAGGGGAAAAAAAAAAAAAAGAAAAAATAGAAAAACAGAGTAGAATATGGAGGCAGGACATGCATTTGTCTAGCAGATCCAGATGATTTAGCCAGACCCATAATAATCAACATATTAAAGATTGAGTTGAAGACATAAACTCACATCTACCAGCATAAGCCCCTTCCTCCCCTCCACCCTCTTTCTGCCATCTCGGCTCAATCCAATCTCCCAACATAGCCTGGAACATCAGTCCCATACCAGAGGAAATGAAATAGGAATAGGGAAAGGAGTGGGAAGAGATAAACCAGGCTAAATAGGGACAGCATGAAGAGCCCATTGGCATGCAACCAAGAGCCTGCACAGGCCCCTGCTACGGCAGAAAACAGGAGATCAAGCATGCACGAGGAGACGGCAGGAGAGCAGATGTGAGAAGGAGAAGGTTCAAGTGGTCCCCGAGCTCAGGGTGGTAAGAAATGGCAGCAGAGCACAGCAGTGAGCCCCAGCATGCACAACAAGCTCAGCCTTCAGCAGCAACACTGCACCAGGTGACCTGCTAGCTCCTGGTGTCTGCTGTGATAGGCATTTTCAGTATTGATGTGCGTGGTATGAGAAATATAGTGTGAACCTTCCACATGAAATAAGGCTGCGCAGTCCATCCATAAATTTATTTGGATCTGAGTTTGGCTGATAGCCATCAATACCAACCACTTTTGCTCTGAAATAAGCCTTCACTTACAGTCTTGCACTGAACAGTTGCTGTTGTTTCATTTCAGCACTGATGAGCACTGAAAACCCTAAGAACCCACCAACGTAAGAGGCGGCACAATTCCAAGAGGAATTTACCCGTTCCAAAAGCAGCCAGAAGGTGAGCATCATCAGTGTGACCCTTCAGCTGGCCAGCTGACACATCAGACCAGCCCATATCCCATTCAATCGGCCTAGAGCCAGGTACCTCCCCACTAGAAGTGGAAACCCAGCTGAATGGTCAGCAGGATATCAGGCAGCTGACCGTCTGCCTGTTTGGGAACATGAGCTGCACAAAGGACACATCAGTGTTGTTCCTTACATCTGTTCTGTGTTCCCAAGTCTCAGGAGGATTAGCAGCAGAGAAGTGCTGGGTGAGAAAAAGTAGAAAAGGAAAGAACAAGCTGATATACTGCAAAGGGAAGGAAGCAGCAGCCTGAAGATGGATCTTACAGCAGGAAAACTGGTTGCTACAGTGTAGAACAGAATCTGGGGAAAACAGGAGGGGTCTGTTCGCAGAAAGAAGGCAAGTGAAGGCACGTTACCGCAGGGAATGGGAAAGGCCTGTAGCCTGGGGCTGATAAATCATATATTGTTGCCAAAGTCTGACACCAGCCCCAGGAGTCTCTAGCACTGACCGGGGGTCTCAGCAACAAGCAGGATCTGCCACAAGTGTGCCCACCCAGGAGCCTCAGGTAGTCACTTAAGGTATCTCAGGTCCAGACCGTTAAGTGCCCTGAAGATAAGGACACAGACCTTGAATTCACCATGACACAGTCACGTGGAATTCACACAATGAGAAGGATATGCTCCCAGCCGTGACAAGGACCACACAGCTGCAGCCCGTGCCTCCCTCAGGCTCCTCAGAGCAAGCGGTTGCGCTCCCAGCCAGCCTGCCTTTGTAACCAACCCCCTGTCCCGCCAGGAGGGCCTGAACCCTGGACCATCAGCAGTGAAAGCACAAACCTCCACCTCACGCTCTAAATAATTAAACTCTGTGGGAGCAGCAACAGACTCATAAAACTCTTACACAGACCAAGCCAGTCATTAATGGGGGTCAAAGATGAGCGCTCTATTTTTTTTAAGTGTGCTTTGATGCGTGGGGAGAGTGGTGAGACGAGATCTTCATTACCTTTCTCTGGTACATGATGAATTTTTCCTTTCATGGCTATCAACACCTCCTACTTCCACCCGAACCCCATACTGCTGGCAATCATCCAGCCAGCCAGGGACAATTAGAAGGTGTGTTTGGATGACATCTGTGCTAGCCGGTCACCTGCAGGTAGGGAAGCAAAAGGCCTCGCTGAGCAAAGCCAGGCTCTACCAGAGGCTCAGCCGGTGCTTATTACGAGGTTTGGGTTTCCCCAGGGCCAGTGTGATGCTTTAAGTCATGCAAACCACAGCCTCACACACCGTCTCCCCTACAGCAAGGCACGGAGCAGAGCACAAGCCAGTAAAATCTGTCAGGATTATTAGCTTGGGCTCAGAGCCAGAGCTAGGAGCTGCCACAAGGGTAGGGAGGCTGCCTGCAGCCCTGCAGGTCAGCAGGAAGGAAGTGGAAGTCCCCTGACAGGCAAGGAGAAGGAGCAGTCAGGAAAGGCAAGACACAGTTGAGAAAAGGTCGCAGAAACACTAGTCTGACCCACCCCTTCTAGCCTTAAAATACATACACACACACACACACATACACACATGAGCTGTTTGCTACTGTGCTTTGTTCAGACATTTTAAGGAGACGTCTGCTCTTCCCACTCTATTTGCATTCCCCCGATCCATATCAGCTTTGGAAACGTTTCTGTAGACTTTCCATCAACTAAAGTCTTGGGTGGAGAGAAGAGAAGAGAAAGCAGGCTGTTTTGGGGAGGGGATCACCACATCAACCCAGAAAACTCCCCCAGCAGCAGGTAGGGATGTTGGATGCTCTATCGGCAGTTCCCTTTGCAGCCTGCACCAGCCTCGCCTCTGCCAGCCTGCTTTCCCTGCTGCATTTGCTTTGTGTGCAGGAGAGGCCACAGGCTGGAAGTGGCTCCAGGATCTCTGCTATTTTGCCAAAAAAAGTGACTGGTGTAGCAAGGCCAGCTTTTATTTATTGTTTATAAGTAGCAGTGATGCCCCTTTTTTCAGGTCGCTAGAAACCTTCTTCCAACAAACCCCAATACTTCCATGTTCAGAGGGAAGTTAGGAACTTCACGTGCAACACCAGCACTCACTCATCTTTCCTAGCATGGCAAAAGCAGCAGCTGTTACTTCCCTTATTCTTGGAAATAAGGGGAAAAATAGCTAGGACTCTTGAGCCTTGGCACCTCTTCCCTCCCACCTTTTGGCTACCAGAGCTACGGTTACTATTCAGAGCAGAAGTGCTTGACAGGGCACACATTCCAGGGGGCTGAGCCATCCCACGTGGCCAGGCTCAAAATGGCAGACAGCGATGAATAGGATAATTAGAAAGTACAACAGAAACCACAACATAAAAACAAGCGGCTTCTATTACAAGAAACAGTTCTATGGCATGGTTAGATCCATCACCCCATATGCTGGGTCGTGGTGGTGCCTCAGGAGCCTGCTGCTATTATCTGTTTGCAATCACATTTCAGCCCATCTTTCTGCGTAATGCATGAAAAGCAAAGCTAATCAGATTCGCTCTCTCTTTCTGCTTAATGTCTCCAGTTCCCAAGCATGCTTTGTATTGCTTCAACTGATGTTCAGCTAACACTAGCCAGGAGCAGGCAGTGAAAAAAACACAAAACACAAATAAACCTCCAAACAAAAAAACAACTTGGAATTACCTGTTAATTTTAGTCCTTCTTTCCACCTATTATGTCTAAAACTCCTTCTACACTTGAGGTTTGCAAACAAAAGTCAGGAAACTCTCATTTCCCTCTCTACGCCACACCCGGTTCACATATGAGTTCCCTTCTTCAAGCTGCTCCTCCAGTGGTGTCTGGGCAATTAACTATAGGACAGACCTATCAGGCTTCCCTCTCAGTCTCTGGGATAGCTTTTTAAAATATTTCCTGGCTAGGAACCTCCAGATTAGGATGTCTTCTGTTGGCACTGTAATAGCCCCTCTTTGTTAATCTATCTGAAATGACCATCACATGCTCTCCTACTCCCTCTCCCTCCAGTACTATTTAATTACTGCAGTCCTACACAGGAACTCTCATGCCCTCAGCATTTCCAGTCTGAGAACAAACAGGACCCCGAAATGGCTGCTTTTTTCACTGCATTCCTTCGCACTGCACAGGGCAGCTGGAGCATTGCTGGAGTCCACTACAATACCTGGACCTTCACTAGAGCAACCAACACAACAGTAGATAAGCTGCCCCCAGACCGGTCAGATTGCCTGAAAATTCAGCAGAGATCCAGGAAAAGACTGGCTTACAGGAACACCCCTCATCATGAGCCAGGTTACGCAGCAAAGGAGGAGAGTCACCCATTATAAGCACAGTTGAAGATTTGCCAGAAGAACAACACACACACACACAAAAATCAGCAAGTATTTACAGGAGAAGAGAAAGAGATGTAGGTGGAAGACTAAAGTGCCAGGATACATCTCTCTATCTAGGAGGACTGAAAAAAAGAGAGTCTGCAGAGATGAAACCCCAGACAGCCTGTGCATCTGTACACATTCCCCAGCTAATACCCACTGCATCAATCAGAACAATGGCAGCTCCAGAGAAGACCCCGATTATCCAGCTCCTTCACTAACATCTTCCCCAGAGGCTGCACGCATGTGCAAGGGGATGGAAGAAAAACACACTTCTCAATGAGATTACTTACAGCATTTTCTATATTGCTCCATCTCTTATAAATGTAGCTTAAAAAAAAAATACTGCAGCTGGCTTATAAATGTGTCAGATTAAAAAAAAAATATATCCTTGAAAACAAAGACACTTTGTGCTCAGCATATCCAGTGGCATCATTATTTAATATCAATGCACTGATTCTTTCCTTTATTCACTCCATCCTTGGAACACAAACCCACTGTAACAGCCACCCAGTGTATAATCTTACCATGCAAAGCAACACAACCCTACAATAATCTTTCTCTTGCCATAATGTCTTTGAATACCAACAAGAAGAATTTAGGTTTAAATGCTTAAAAAACCCCAACCCAGCCAACTGCAGTACAGCATGAAACAAATCTCTAACAACTCTCAAGTTGGAGCAAATTCCCTCATCCCTCCCTGTGACTCCTTAGTTGAAAATGGCTGCACAAACATTTCTAATTTGCGTACCACACCGATTGCAACCTGCCCCTCCTGACAGGTACAGCTGCTGGGTCAGTCCGCACATGCACAGGCTCACTGCATCCTGCTGCCTCTGGCACTGCTCTTCAATGACATCATCTTCACCTTCATGCTGTATAAAATTCACCAGACGGGCATGATAACTGCCTCTTTAGCCATGAGGCAATTCCTGTAGGTCAACAGACACCTCTAACTAGTCTCCCAAATGCACACTCTGACCTGCACACTCTGTGCCCCTGCTAAGCAGACTCTTGGGCACATGTCTCCCTGGACACACATCTTCTCCACAGGCAGCAAGGGCTGATGCAGATACACTGATCCATCAACAGCAAAGCCGAGGCAGAAACACTACCCATGCCAGTCAGCAGAAACAAAGTTTGCCTTGGCCAGTTCCTCTGGCATCTGAGCTTCATCAGCATCCCTGGAGCAAGATGGCACCGTTCTACAGTACCACAGCAGTCCTATAAGGCCTTCCCCATTTCTGCTAATGCCTGAAAATTAGTTAGGCCGTAGCACCTGGGGCAAATGCAAGTCACAGTTTGGAGATAGAGAGACTTCCTCCTGGTGCCGTGGTACCCAACTCCAGGCCTGGCTCAACACGGCATGCAGAAAATTCTCCAGACATTTCCCTACCCTTGCCATTTATCCCAGACCACCTGGTCCCATCAGCTCCAGGGCCTCGGTCCAAACAGCCGCCATCACCAGGCTTGGGAAAGAACTTTCACAAACTCAGCCTACAGCTATCCCTTCAGGCAGTTTCCTTTTGCCCCCTCATAAGGACGGATTATAGCTGTTACTTTTTGAGCCCTTTAATAATAATATATGAGCCTAATAATAATAATAATTCTTAGGCTCATAGCAACGGGCTCTCAGGAACTACAGTCTGTCTTTTATTGTAGAGGCAGTGAAACTCAACCTTTTCTTTTTTTTTCCCCTTTTGAAAATATTGTTTGGGAATGAAGTCAGCATCTGGAGGCACACGAGTATATCCCAGGGAAAAAAAAAGAGGCGTGGAGGGAAAGGGAGGGATCAGAAAACGAAGGCTGAGGGCGAGGCTTCACATTACAAGTGAACCAGGCTAATAGGTCACTGCTGCCAAAAAAGCGGGGGGGGCATTTTCACCTTTCTTTCATTCCTTGCCTTTCACTGCCGGCAAAACAAATATCACCCCTCCTGCGTGGCAGCCCTGATACAAGCCTGAACCTGGTGAGCAGGTTCAGCTCTCTGTCCCAGGAGAGAACAACTCACTTTTTTTATGGTTTTGGGCAAGCTGGATCCATTTAGCACCAGAATAGGCACAGGGCAAGGAATATGGCCACAGAGCCAGGAGCAAGGGTGCTCACCCCTCTTAGGACAAGCAAGTGGTTACATTGGTTCAGCCACAGCAAGAAAATCCCTCTTTACCTACGTTAAACTGCAGTTTCACCCAACAAAAATACTGGTCAGCACAAAACAAGGGCCCTAGCTGAAAAAACCACAATAGAGGTGTTTTCTAATAATCTTAAACGAGGTAGTTTTAACTATTATTAAGCTCTCCTTATCAAGGCATTTATGAACTGGATGATGAAGGCAGCCAAGTAGATAAAGAACAACATTAAAACTGAGCAGAACCAAACCAAACAGAAATATGAGAGGTACTGCAGGATTTCCAACAATAATTCTCCGTATTTCTAAACTGGACTCTGTTACTATCAAACAAGATGGCTGCCTTCACTATGCTAAAAAAATGTCTGTTTTCATTGCAAACTTAACAATTAGTTTCAGGGTGCATTTTTCTTTCCCCATTAGCTTCCACATCATCAGATGAACAAAAATAATGCCCTTTTTTTGATTAAAAAAAGAAGCCCATATTACTCCACTGTCTTTATTTCTCTCCACCTCCTCTGCTCAATTACTAGAAGCAATTTACAGACAATAAATGTAACTTCACAGCTGCCTGTATGAAGTATTCCCTTCATTTTATAGATGAGGTTACAGGCTATGCAGAAATTAATATCAGCGAGGTCTACTTCAAAGCTGGATAAGCAAGAGGAACAGATGCACTCTTAAAGAATACAGATCATGCCTGTACCCTAGTAAAACCAGTAATAAAGAATTAAGAATGTTGCCAGTTGGCTATAAATTCTTTGAATGTATCTGCTTAAATACAGTAACAAACAAAAGCTTGCTTTGAGGTTTTGCTTGGTTTTATTCTGTTTTTATTAGGAGCAACATTATGAGATTTCAGATGTACCGCTCGCAGACCAAACATGCTCAGCTTTACTAGTAAACACATGCTTTAACTGCTAACTTCATGGACTCAGAGAAGGTCTTCCCAGTTGGTGCATGATCATCGGGAATCTTGAGCCAGAAACTCTGTACATAATTTTAATCGATGAAGATGAGCAAGCCAGGAGAGAATCCAATATTTTCTGACACAGCCTCATGGGCTTTGGCAGGGCTAGGAGGAGCAAGAACCTACGTCTGTTGTTAGAATTGCCAGCTGTGACTATGAAAAAGCACTAGGAGTAGCAAGACTAAAGGAAAAAAAAAAAAATCCAAAGGTGCAGTTTTGTGCAGGCACTCTTCTGATGATAACTGCTCCTTGAGGCTTAATAAAAATGCACAACCAACTTGTCTTCTTCCACACATTAGCAGAGCCCAGAAATAGCACTTGAGTCTAGTTATACAACTTCTCCTAGGAAGCAACCACCACCGGCACGCAGGTACTCCAAAGGCTGAGTCATCTGAACAGTCCCTTCAAGGGAAAATAATCCTATTAAGAATTGGGGTGTTGGTATTGAAGGCAAAAAGGAGTGTTAATTTTGGCACTCCTTAATTACACGGGTTCTACTCTGTCCATTTACTACCAAACCTAACACCTGTAGGTTAGTAAATTCACCACACTCCTCCCTCCACCCCCAAGGTCCTCTCCTGACCCTATCCTCTCTTTAGCCAGCAACTGCCTGTCATTGTTCATACGCTTCCTTATCCCTGACTAACATAAACTAGTATTTGTACAACCACAGAGCCTGGAATACTGATTTAGGCCTTCATTTCTAGCCTGCATACAAATGCCAGGCATGCTTAAACCAGCAGGGCATTGTGGGTTCTGTGCTGTGACCAGCTTAAAACCAAAAGCCGTATCGTGCATGCATCAAAAAATAGGTAGGCTTCAAGATGGACCAAAAACACAACACCAAAGGATTTGGACTTGTAAAATCTCACATGGGGAGAGCTGATAAACACAATCACATTTCTAGCAAAACCGCCATTCTCTGCATTTTCACTGCAGCAAGTGCCAATGTTTGTGCCCACTGTGCCCTTTACTCAAGCCTGCAATGGTGTCACACTCAGCAGATGTATCGACTGCCCAGCAACGGAGTCTGTGCACAGAGCACACAACCCACACTCCCCTTTCCAGCCAAGGTCTGGGGTGTTCATGCCAACCCATCAAGCCCCAAAATCTCCCAACAGCTGCACAACCTCAGCGGGAGGAGAGGAGACATAACGGGCTGAGGTTTTAACTGGCACCCCAATGTAATCAGCAATGCTACAGGAGTCCAGAACTCGGCTCTTACCAGAACCCCGGTCCAGCAGCCCCATCCCCTCCACCTGAGGACAGGCCACAGCACTCCTCCCTCTCTTAAACTCTTCCAAAGGGGATGGACTGGGAAAGAAAACAGTGGCTGGGAATTTTATTTTTGAGGTTGGTAGATCTGCTGTGGAGACTGATCCACTGATATTTTTCTAATATAAGGAACATATAAGATGCCTGGAATTTGATATCTGCTTTTTAATTAAATTGAAATAAGTAAATCACAGCCTGTTGCCATGGAGAATGAACAGACACAGCCTCTTGACTCCAGGGCAGGATCAAGCAGGAGAGGCAGACAAGGCTGTGAAATTAAAAACACCTATTTTAAAGCAAATGGTCTTGATAATTAGCAAAAAATGTGGCATAGGGAAATAATATAACCATATGGCAGGAAGTGGTTTTCAAGGTGAACTACAAAGCTGTTTTAAATAAATGAATAAACTGCTGGAGCTGCTGGGTCATCTGCAGAACCATATATGCAGGATTAAATGTGATTTGAAAAATACACCGAAAAATAGCAATTAGCTCTTCTTTAACTTTCCTGCCTGTAGCCTGTACCTGTGTCTGTTTCTACTTTTTAAGGACTTGTTTCAAGTGATTAACGTTTGCACCTATTTGCAGTTACCAGAAAGCCATCAAACTCACACGTTTTCAAAAGCCTTGTGGTTTACCCTGAAGCGAGAACCAACTTTACGGGATATAAAACCTTTTATCTCTTACTCAGTGTCATTACACAATCCTGGTCAGGTCATCAGACACTAATAATCTTTCCTGAATCTGTGCATCCTTGTTATGGACTTTCATGACAAAGTGACTTTGGAGGGAATTTGCCCTCCAAACACCACATGCTCGATCCTGGGCTACACCTCTGAAGAAGCACAGTTCAGAGAGCCAAAAGGTAACACTGGTCTGTCAGTGGGAGGCAGCGCATCCAAGCCTGGCTGGTGGACAAGAGCCCTGCACGCTCCCTTCCCAGTTTGCTCAGAGGACAGGCCATCAAAATATTCCACCCCTTATAAGATACTTCTGCTCTGCTCAGATCGGAAAGGGCCACAGCAAGGAAACTCCCTCGTTACCTCTTTGAGCCCAGCCAGGACAAATCTGAGCAAGACTGTCTAACAATTTCCATTGAGCATGTGGCCAAAGTGCATCAAATTCAAATAGCTTAAAATACTTGAAATAAATTGTACCTGATGACTCAGTTTCAAAAATGTGCTGCACATTTTTTTGAAGGGAAGGGACAAATGAACTTTTGCTTTAAGCCTCCCGTCCACTCTAAGGAAAAAGCCAACCTTTTCTCCTATTCCATGAAGACACAAATTGTCAGCCACAATTACTACTCTTCTACAGCAGCTAATGACCCAATGAAACAAACTATCAGGGTCCCAGTCCAGACCCTGGTCACACAGCTGGTTACATTAAAAACCAGTCACATTCTCAGCAATCAGCAGCAGAACTTGAGCTGGCTATTGACAAGTTCCTTTCTGTTTTCCACCACGACCAAGAAACAGTTGCAAAGGGAGGGAAGTTTGGACAGGAATCTTGAGAAAAGAAGGAGTTGTGGAAAAGTGCACAATAAAAATCAGAATTGTCTAATATCACAGTTTTGCCCAGTTTTGGAACATTTGCTTGTTTAACTGAAGTCACGCTATGTAAGACTTTTCGCCCTCATTAAAAATAAACTCCAGGTCCACGTCTAACATGAAGATAGGCATAAACTTGCAGATCTGGTTCACCCTGAAGGACACCAACGAGGACCCCAACGCCACTCCTTAAAAATGCTGGGGTGGGGGGCAGCACACGTGAGCTAACTCATAGTGTTTGAACAGTCAAGGCTCACAGCAGTATCTGCCCAATCTCTTCACTCATGCACCCCCTTTCTTTCCAAACCCTGCAGTGAGAGGAGCTGTGAAACGCCTCAGGACATATTAGCTGCACTGGAAGGTGCTACACACCCTTGGCTTCCACACTCCCCATCGCCTTCCATGGCACGCCATCAGTTTCCTACTGCTTGAACCACAGTCCTGCACCACCACCTGAACACAAATGGCTTCGCCAGAAACTTTCTGCCCTCACAAGCACCTGCCAACAGGTCGCTTGTTTCTCCTGACCTCCTAGCTCCACTTATGTTTAATTTTTACTTAAAGAGAAGATAATTAACACAGTTATCAAGGGTGGCCAAGCATCTCCCTCTGAAAGGGAACTGCGGTTTCTTCTCTGTCCTCACAAGCCAAATTAACCACGCAGAGGGAGACTCCTTCCCCAAGAACACTCCTAGTTGGAAAGAAAGAGAGTTAAGGGACACCTCCAGGGTCAAGGGCTACCTCGTTAAAACTCAAGGCCAGTGGCTGCTTGGCATACGAAGGAAGATGCTATCCATGCCCAGGAGCAGACAGACTATTTTCATATCACAGCACAGAGAGTCGCAAGCCAGAAATAAAATAAAAATAAAACCCCACCATCCCTCACACATAACACTGTTCCCTTCAGCAGCATCACACTGAACCATACACACACAGAAGGGAGAGCACTTGCCGTGCCAAGCACCCTGCCCAGGCTGTCTACAGCCCCCCCATTCCCATCACTCTCGGTGCCCCAGCTCCCTGCAAGCCCCTCCTGCACCCCCAGCCCACCTCCCCGTGACCCCCTTCTCCCACCCACAAACTTCTCCTGACCTATATGCCCCCAGCAGCCCTTCAAGCATCACACTCTCCACATCCACAGGCAGTAAAACCCGGGGAGAGGGCTTCCCAAACAAGCAGAGTCTTCAGACGTCAGCCCTGCTGGGGTGTTTCTCAGCTCTCGGTGTGGCTGCCGGGGCTCCCAGCGGGAGTTTCCAGCCGTAAACCTCGGTGGCTCGAGGAGCGTGTGGCACACGTGCGCGCCCCCGCCACTGTCAACAACTTCCAGCCACGGCCCCAGTGGGCAAATCCCGGTGGGCGAGGGGCTGACTACCACCGCCAGCAGTAATCTGGCTTGGGAAAGGCAGCTCGTAAGCAGGACCGCGCTTTTAACAAAAATAAAGATCGCCTTAATATTATCCTTCACAGCCAGAAAGGTCACTACGTGGGGGTCCATGAGGGGGGGAGGGAAGGGAGATGGGTGAGGGGAGAGGAAGGAGAGGGGTGGCAATGCACAACCCCCCACGGCTTTAACTGTTTGATCGCCGTAAAAAATGAAGTAACATGAAGGGACTGGAGATTAACGAGCCGGACAGAAACCCACGCGTGGGGACTGCCCACAGCCCCGGCCCGCCCTTCACACGCGGGAAGGCGGCGGAGGGACGCGAGGGGAGGCGGGTTCCCCTCCCCGGGGGGGTGGAAAAGAAACAGCGAAGGCCGCACACGCCGGGGTCACACACACCCCACTCGCGCTTACCTGTGCGGGCCGGCGGCCCTCAGGGTCCCATGGCAGCCCCGCCCCGCCCCGCCCCGTCCCGCCCCGTCCCGCGGCGGGCACAGGAGCTCCGGAGTCTTTGTTGCGCGGAGGGGACCGGGAACGGGAGCGAGTCCTGTCAGCTCATGTGACACGGCGGGCTCTGTCTCCGCTGCTCCTCCTCGCTGCTCTCCCCTGCCCTGTCCCCTGCCCGCCCTCCGCCGGCGCTCGGCGCAGGCCCCGCAGCCGGGCGCGGGTCTCAGGCCCGACTGGCTGCTGGCGGAGCGGCGGCGGCGGCGGCGGCGGGGGAGGAGGAGCCGGCGGCGGGGCGGGCTCCGCGGCGGGGCCGGGCGCGGAGGAGGGCGAGGAGCGCTCGGGCAGCTCCCAGCGCTGCCTGCCTGGAGCGGGAGGTGGCGGGGTAGGGCGGGCGCTGCCCCGGGCCCTGCGCCCCGTCCTGTGCCGTTCCGTCCCCCCGCCAAACTCCCGCTCCGGGGGTGATAACGCGGATCCCTGAACACAGGGCTTGTTCCCTCCTGAGGCTGCTGGTGGTGCACTTGGAGCCCTGATGCACAGGCCTGGGCCTGCCGCAGCAGTCAGGAAAGTAAATAAAAATGTAATTATATGCTTTCTAGTTGGGGCTCGCAATGAAAGAGAGGAAACCCCCGCTTTTCTCTAGAAGAAGGGAGTCAGATCAGCATCCTGCCTCCAGAGTGCTGAACAGACAAACCCTAGTAGTCGCGGCCCAAGATGACTCCCCCCATGACCTGGTGATCTTGTGGTCAGGCATTTCCCTGCTGGAGAAACAGCTGGGGTCTTCATATTTAACAGCTCCCAAAGGATTTAATAATGCATCCAGTATTTTTGTTTCTGAACCATGTGAAATTTTTGTGTCTGCTACATCATGCAGCAAGCATCCGGCTTTCTTCTTCAGACAGCATTTAGTCATCTCCTTTTATTTGCCAAACTCTAAGTAGGGGGCAGAGAGATCACCTTCCTGCAGCTTTTTTGTACCCCAATATGCCATTTTTCTTCACAATCCAAGTCTGAAAAATGTACCACCACCAAGCGAGGCCTTGCATAGGAAACACAGGTCACATTTCTATCAGAAATGCAAACACCTCAGGAAACCTCAGACTGCTTCATGAGATACTACCACATATTCAATGAGCAGCTTCCCTGCTGCTCTACTCAGTCCCAAGACTGTTCCTACACTGGCATCAGCTTCCTAGACACCATAATTGACATCAAAAAATGGCACCCCGCAAGCCAGCACACACACAAGAACCTACAGAGCATCCAACTTCCTCTATAAAGCAGATGCAATAAGACCAGCAGCCATCCACAACACACCAAAAAGCTGTGAGATTCAGCCAGCCCTGCAGATATTGTTGCACCTGCTCTGAGTGGAACATTGGTAATCTGCTTTATCCACCAAAGTCACTCTTCCATAAAATAGATATGAATTTACTGCAATAAAGATATGACAGGAACAACAGCAATTTTGGCAAATCACTTTTCAAGGAATCAAGGTTTGTTTGGTATTTGTCTAGTGCTACCAAAATTAACAGGGATTGGCACATTAGCTTCCTGACCACATTAGCTTTCTGCCAGTGTGTTTTTCTGATTGTTATTTTATTTTTATCTCTACTGTAGCATTCCCTCCTTCAACCACGTGCTCCTGACAGTGATAATATTCCACGCTAAAAGCCACACATAAAATAATCTCTTAAACTACTGTCTGTGAAAGGTTGGTTATTTTCCTGTGTCCCTCCTCCTAACCTTCAGGCTCTCCCTTTTGCAACTCATTACAGGAAGCAAATCCATCCGCAGACGAAAACTTAAGAAATAGAATCAGATACCACCAGAGCATCAAACATGAAATACGCCGGTACTGCTTCACAGACAGCTTCACAGACAGCATCAATGCCCTTCATCCTACAGCAAAATGCTGAAATTCTTTGTTCCTGCATGTACTCTTCCCGAATCTCTACAGTTCATCACTTCATCCAGCACATGAGACACCCCTACAGAAACTATGTGAACAAAACTAAATAATTGCTGCCTTAGAATGAACGCATACAGTCAGCCAATAAAGGACATTAGGGGAGTATTCGTCAGATGGCAACAACTCGAACCCATCAATCCTTACCCCAAGGAGACCTACAAAACCTTCCCAAAAGCTAAAGCTCAGCACTAAAACTTATAATCCCTTGATACTAAAGCTCTTGGATTTAACAGAGTTGTTGCCTCCCTAGCCGGTTACAGCCTCCCTGCTGACCTCTCCCTTTGTCACCAGCACAAACAACCCTTTTTCATTCGTGCTCCATCAGAGAAACAGTAGCCTGTCAGTCAGTGCTCACACCCCTTTCCGCTTCATAGGTGCTCCTTTTTTTTCTCAAGTGGTCCAATTGATTAATATAATTAGATTAAACTAAGAGCAATTGCATCTAACCTGTAGTTAGCTTGAATATTGCTGCTTTCTGTCAGATCTGATAAAGAGACCCTGAGCCCAAAAGCTTGTTTGCTTTTTCTAGCTCTATCAGTTGATCTAATACAAGATATTACCTTTCACCACAAACCTTGCTTCCCTAGGATCTTTAGACCATCACGGCTACAATACCACTTTTAATGTCTTGCCTGCCTTAACCGATTCTTCCATATTCTCTTATCTATGAAGTAGAATATGATAAAATGTATTCCCTTCTGTATCGGTTCTTATATTATTTTCATAAACGTAATATCCAAGTACCTTCTAGGACTGCATTAGCTGATCTGACTACTATCTGTCACATGAAGAGTTTGTTTTCCTTTTTCTTGTCCTCTACCCAGGAAGAAAATGATGTATGGAGCAAAGTGTTTTGGTTTCGTGACGGTTTTCTTCCCCTTTCCTCTATTCTTGTTGCTCTGCGTTTATACCAGGGAAAATGAGGGCAATGGCAGTTACTGTGATAGACCTTATTTCCCAGGGAAGCTAATTTCAGAGTTGAGCCACCCATAGAAATAGTCTCCCGCACAAAGCAACATTTTACTATGTCATTCCCTAGCAAAGAAAAGCTAATCCATATTCTTGACATTTGGGACAGAAATTTCCTAAGGAAAGAACAGCGTTTTCCTTTCTCCAGAAAAAAAAAGGAGTTTCAACATGTGATCCTCAGTATGCGACGTTCAAACAGATTGTTGCAGATTATTAACATACAGGCCAGCGCTCTATACAGTTATAAATAGGAAAATCTGGAAACCAAAAGGAGTAACACGCCTTTTAATTGCACTGAGGCAGATTACCATAGGACAGCTTGGAAGGGAAATGGTGGAGACAGACTACTTCATGCTAAAAAAAATAGAGAGAATTTACTTATGTGTAAGGAATCACACTGCTGTTCCTCAAAGAGGAACCCTGAATGATCCCATGTGTCTACAAAGGCAGTAGGTACAACATACGAGCTACTGCAAGACAGAAACTGAGGTGAAGAGAGGAATCATCTGTGCTCAAGCACTGAAAGCAGAAATACCAGAAGACCTTGGGGAGACAGTAGACAGCAGATTTAATACGTTCTTGCAATGTGATATGGCAGCAAAAATCATGCAGTTAATTTAATTTGGGATTGTAAAGGCAGAGACCTCTTCTCAGAGATAGAGGCAATAGTCCCATTTTTTAATATAGTGGTGAGACCGCAGTTTGAAGACATGTTCAGTTCTGGACAACGTGGTGCTAGGTACATGTCAACAACTTGGAGGGAAATAAAAAAAGAGGAACATAAAATGATAAAAAAGCTGGAAGGGATTACAGCATGTGTAGGTTGGCCAAATAACAACTGTGGAGAGCATCATGGGAATTGCATATGAGAACTTCAGGGGTGCAGAAGCATCAGGGAGCGAGAAAGAGTGTTTAGGGTTGTCTGAGTGAGTAGAAATGGTATAAATGTAAATTAAATTAAGCAAAGGAAACATTAATCTACAAGACTGCAAGACAGCATCCCAGAGGAGCTCTCATCACCTGATTCACACAGGGCTATGGAGCAAAGCACACAAGAAACCACTAAAGAAACCCTCACTGTGAGAAGGAATTACATGAGGACAGTATGCCTTTGGGACGGTTTAGCTTCTCACTGACTGAGACATCTGCAGAGCAATAGGTCTCAGCCCAGTACATGGTAGAAATTTCCCTTCTCCACATTATTACTGGAGACACCTGTAGACCAAAATAACCATGTGGGAAACCTTGGAGCGAGTCTTGCATTCAGAGGGGTTGGGAGGGGGAAAGGTGTATAGTCAGAATTTTTCCCTTTTATCACTACGATTTTCTGGTTCATCATCTGGAAGGAACAGAAGTGATGTCACTCCTTGTGTTTTAATATACATTCCCTTGGATTACACAGATCTTTGACGAGACATCCTGGCCAGCGGTTACCTCTTCCAATAAGTCTGTGGCATCCAGATACAGCAGTTAATTGGAAAGAAAAAATTCAGAGGCTTTATTATTCCATAAATAGAGGGATGAGACTAAGATAAGATCTAACATAGGAAAGCCAACCTGAGTTTGTACCGCTAACACCTTCACATCACACTGTGCCGTCATATATTCTGGCCTGTCTGTCATACAGAAAAGGAGACCTGACAGTATAACATGTTGCTCCCAAGTAAGGGCTGATACAGCATGTTGCTGCTCAGCCTGGATGTGCCACAGACATGTTGCTGAGGGGAGGGGGAGGGAAGGATAAAAAAAAAGCCCTAACAATTTTATAGATGTTCTTTAGGGAGTTCAAATGTCCTTTCTGATTTGGTCTATATTTTTTTTACCACCACCCCTTAGGGGAGGCATGTGCAGTGATCATTACCAGTCCAACCATACACAAAGCACTCAAAGGTATAGTCCCCCACAACTGTTGAACTTAAACTGCCTTTCTCTACATAGGAATGTCATGATCTTCATGACGGAAACCTTTCTGCTTATTTATTTAAACAAAAAACATGGCCTAAGACGTGCAAATATAAGTGTACCAACATTTGAGTTTGAGATAGTCTTGTAAGGAATTGCTGAAGCATATGCTAAAATTAATTCATCACGTCCCCTACTTTCTCACAAACCTCTAACTGTTTTGCTTGCACTTTGCTTAATAGTTCATCTTTCTCAGGACAACATGTTACAAACCTCTCTGTAATTTCATGCTCCTACCTTGCAGGCTATGCTTAAAGAAAAGAAAAAAAAAAAGAAAAAAAAGGAAGCACTTTCTCCTTTCTTTTAAATGTAGCTCTTTTCTAAGTGCTAGGACAGGCACTGTCAGCTCTGAAAATTCAAGATTAATCAAGCAATTAAGAATTGATATCTAGTGACTTATCATGACTGGAAATGAGAGATGCTGCATTCATTTTAGTTCTGAAAGAACCCAAAATAGCTAACCTGATTTTTATGGACAGCAAGATTATTTTAAATCTTTTGGGAAGGGGAAGGAGAAGAGTTACAATTCCTTCTATTAAACTGTTTCCTTCAGAACCCCCATCTGCGTTTTGCACATTCCTTAGCCAAGGGCGGGTCTGTACAGAGGGCCGTGCTGGAAGAGCTGCTGTACTTCAGATTCACACCCTGCCTTGACCTGAATGAGTCTGGAAGCGTTCAGAAATCCCAAGAGCAGGAGCCGAGATGAAGTTTTACTTTCTCTTCCCATGTGCCAGCACAGCGCTGCACTACACTGCTTGAATAAACAACCCAACCGAGCAGAAATTACATCACCTCCAAACTGTGGTTTCCTTTAAACATTGAAAAGAATGGTAAGCTTTTCCATTCATGTAATTATCAGCATTATCACCTCTCCTCACACCTCCTTCTCCAGCATCTAATTGTTGCAATGGTAGGGACTTCCCTGCCTCCCCTCCTTGCGAGTGGAGAGAGCCTTTGCAACTCGGCTGCAGCCATTTGCTTTCCTTTTCACAAGGCTCAGTAACTTCTTCAGGAATGAGGAAGACTTTATGAGGTGGATGAGCAACTATTCAGCACATTCCCTCTATAAACATTTATTTGGGGAATTACAGCACAGATATTTGGGCTTTCTATGGTAATTTGGCTCTGATGAGCTTTACTTATTGCCAAAATAGGGGATGCCTCTGTAAAAGAGAGGAGTAACTTCTCCAGCAGCTCTGCTACCTCAGCAAACAGACCTCAGCCAGCCAGACATGAATCTGATTGATAACTGCATGAGAAATCAAAAGTGAAAAGCAAAGTGCTGCAGAAACCGGTGCTGGTGACTCAGGAAGAAACTTTTTTTTTTCCTAAACTGTAAGGAGCTCAGCAGCTTCTACTTTCCCAGCTACTGGCTCCTACCTGGACAACCTGGTGCAAATAAGAATATAGGAACCTGAATTCTGTTCCCAACTTCACCTTTGACTGTCTGCAATTTTTGAAAAGTCATTAAGTTCCTGAGTCTCCATTTTTCCATGTATGAAGCTGAAATGACATACTGAGCCTTGCAAGAACTTCTGCAACCTTTGATTTTATGGCACGTGTCAGTGCCAAAAGCACCATTATGGACATTACAGCGCTAATTCTCTCACAAGGGAGGGAAGCTCACTGTGCTACAGGTATTTTGGGTACAATTATTACCCTTGAAAGTGCTCAGATATCATTGCACAAAATTGTAGGCAGATGAATCTTTCAGATGGGATAGAAACCAGAGGCCCTGACAGGTTATTAAAAGACATAACGTTTTGAAGAAGCCCATATGCTAGCCTTTTCATGTTCACCCTGTTCCAATTTGGATAATTACATTCTGACTCCTTAAGGCAGGGTGGCTGACCTGCCTGGCCCTACCAGCTGTATATCCAAATCTTCACGTGGCCCAGACTGATACAACACAACCCACATATTTCAAAAAGGGGAAGGAAAAGAGGAGCTCCATGAGAGGTTCATCAGTTAGTGAAGAGAAGGCTCCCTCCTGGAACAGGAGCCCTCCCAGTCCTGCCAAAACAGTCCTTGCCTCAGAAGCTGACAGCTTGTCCTCCTGTGTCACTTTTTGTGGGAACCTGCCTGGTATTGTCAAAGCACCATCACGCTTTGTCCCCAGAGAGCCGTATCACTGATGCTGTGAACCTTGAAGATCCACAGCTCATAACACAGTCCAGCAGCTAACAGGCCTGGTTATTGTTAGAGAAGGACCTAGTAACATACTAATTACTAACAGTAACCTGCATTTCTATTTTATCATTAACAAAGAAAATCATTTCATCCCTCACAGTAGGTGGAGACTGGCTTGCCCTAAAATCAAGCAACAGAAGACACTGAAGATTCACATTCTCCTCTTCCCTTGGAGATCACTGATGCTGCTCTTTTTTCTTTATAAACTCTCAGTGATAGCTTCACTGTGCATAGCAAATCTTGACCACCACAGAATCCCAAAACACAGAAAGAGTGTTGTCTGAGCCTTCATCAGCTTCCTGGCATAGTAAAGAGAAGCAGCAAATGGTGCAAAGGATTTTTTCATAATGGACACACCATAAATTTTTTCAAACCCAAGATAAGATGCCATTTCCAAACGATTAAAGAAAGTAGTGGCACATCCAAGCAGCCCCCAACATCTGGCCAATTTTGCATTTCAGACACCAATCTGACCAAATGATGGTGTCAGCAGCCATTCTCCTGTCCCTTGCATGGGCAACCCTGTGCCAAGACACTGATAGCTGATGAGGCAATTGCTCCAGACTTCATGGATGCAAAGGAGGGGCACCTGTCCTGACCTCATCTCTTCACAGCTGCTGGTGGCACCTGGGCCACGGCACAGAGCTGTGAGGAGTGTCAGAGTCACCAACCCCAGAGGCTGAAGACAGTCATGGCTGGGGATGTTTTGTATGGCTGTAGCTGTGCACCCCTGGGAGTCTGTGGTCTGGGGGTCACCAGGGAAGCTGGTGGGGGATGTGGGCACGCAGGGGACAGGAAAGAGAGCAGAGAGGACCTAGGGCACCATCTGGTGGCTTCACTCACTGCCTTCCCTAAATCCCTGTCTCACAGGGTCATAATATTGCATGGCCAAGGGATGAAGAAACACCAGGTCTTTCCAAGAGACATCCCAGCTGGAACAAGAGACTCCTGCTCTTGGCCCAGACTTGCACACCCTTAGGGCACTGCTGGGTGGGACAGCGGTGCAAACCTGAGCAGTAAAACCATTTCTCTTGGATGCTGTTCAGTCAAGCACCTACCTTGACAAAGAACCAGCCCTAGCTGGGTATTATATATTGCAGTCCTAGCTGCAATAGTGACACCCCTGAGAAGGTCAAAGAAAAGAAGACAAAAAGCGATGAAGGAGAACACCTTCGATATACGTTTCACTGGCACAGTTATCCAGCACAGTAGGGTCTTGTTCACAGATAAAGGCAATATATAGTTTGCATGTTCCATACGACAAAATGGTACCCATGCAAGAGCTTGTCCTCTGCAGAAAAGGATCAAATCAACAAACCAACGAACCACTCAAGTGCACTCTGGTCTTCTGCTTCTCAAATTGGGATCTCCTGTAAAGCATTATGAAGGAGTTGCTTTAAAAGGAATAAATTACCTCAGTGTCACCAACATCCTCTGCAGCAATGCCATATAACACTGAGGATGATCACGGTCAGAGACTGCATCTCTTGGGACTGAAGGCTCCTGCCTGGTGAAGAGGGCAAAGGATCCTAGTGCTAATATGGGACCTCCTTTAGAAGAAGGCAAGCAGTGCATTTCCACTGCTTCCTTTGATAACGAATCTCCACTTCCCTGGAATCCTGTCAATAGAAAAGGATAATTCAACACCAGAGAGCCTGCTCTGTGCATAACACCACCACTCTGGAGGAAGCAAGTGGAGCTGAGACCCTTAGGGACACAGTTTTTAAGACAAATCTATTCTCAGCATTCGGTTTAAAGCAAAATGTGTAGGGTGAACATAACAAGCCGCTTCTCACCTTTGTGGAGCTGGGGGAGACGATCCTTAATTCCCTTTTTTTTTCCCCAATGGCTTAACACTTAAAAATGAACTTGTTTTCTTTTGCTAATCATATGCATTTTCTGCAGCTATTCTTATGGGCCATAGAGCCAGGTAAAACAAAAAGGCCAAATGATGACAAAAAGACCAAATGACTGCCTTGTTCCTGGACAAATCTCTGCTACAAAGCAGCTATACCACTGTTATATAAATTACGTTTCCTAGTCTCTCCTACCTGCGCCTGCAGGCATTTCCTCATACCTCCTTGGAAAACTCCATACCATTTAGAAACATCCCTGCTCTCACAGCCTTCTGCTGTGTGCCTTTCTCTCTCACACGCTCTGTTGCTGCCGTGCTACCCATGGCACATGATGCTAAAGAAGTGATTTTAGATTGTGGCTACACAGATTTAAACTCCCTTCCTCTCGTGCAGCAGCCTTCTACCCTTTCTTGCAAGGCCAACCCAAAAGCCATTAAAATCAACACAGCGACTCCCCCTCCCCCCCTCCCTCCATCTTCCCCCCTTCCGCGCCCCGATTTTGACAAGTTTTGGCACACAGCCCAAATCCCCACACTTGCCAGTGTTTCTTGGAAAATTTTACTTTTTCACTTAATTTATCAGAACCTGGTGTGATTCTTCCAGTACTTTAGCACTGACTGTTCTAGAATAGCATTTTCCATTCCAAATAGTGTTCTTTCTCTCATGTTTCATTTTAAACAGCTTCAGCTATTTAATATACAGAATTGTTCAGACATAAATGTAAGAAACATGCTATTTAAAAAGGTAACAGAAAGACAAGACAAATCAACTCACTGGAAAGCAAGATCATTGTCAGGAAATTTCCAGCAGCACACAGTATTTTTAGCATTTATAAAATTTAAAAAACAAAACACAAAACCTAAGCATCATTATTCGGAAAGTTTTTACTTTTCATCTAATCCACCAGCTTCTGCTGAATGTTTTATTGCCATACTGCAACATATTTATAATTCATCTCATCATTTCTTCGAATTTGTTAAGGAAAGGAATTGTTATACCTGTAAACTCTTCTGTGAACACAAATATTTCCTGTTCAGATTAGCAAAATCTAAAACTTTTATTTAAAAAATACTTACTTATAATTGTTGCGATCTCTTAACAAATTATAAACAGGTCTAATAAGCCATGCTGTCTATTCATTGCTCTTTCTGAAATGAATTCCTCAGCACTGGGAAAAGAACAAGCATTTTTCTGTGGTTAAAGAAAGTCCAAATTGCATGTTTGAAATCTCTTCTAATAAAAAGAGCAAAGCAATAAGCGGATTATCTCTTTAAACATAGTATAGGAAGGTTGGAGGCCCCGGAGACATTTTCCACAGCCTCTATCTCTGATACATAGCAACATTATCTTCAACTGGAGAGGGTCCTATGACCCTGGAGCTCAATTTTAATTTGATCTTCTTCTTTAAAGAGGTTTCTACGATTCCTCTCAAGTTATGCTGCATATTCTTATTTTGGGTTGGTTTGTTTGGTTGTTATTTTGTTGTTTCTTAATCTGAGATAAAACAGCCTCGGCTTTTTGATCCGCTGGTTTGATCGTGTTATGTGGATATTTAATGTAACCTCTTCCCTATCAGAACTAGAATATGCATCAGCACAAATGGTAGGCAAGTTCCAGCTGACAGGGGAGAGAAGAACTTGGATAGAAAACTCACTTCTAGGGCCTCGCTTCTCCTCCCTCCAGTCATTTTAGAACTGGTGTCCCTGGCCAAATAACGTATGGGGACAGAGTAAAGGAGCCTTATACCCTTGGACACCAGCCAGCTGAAACAAAGGCAACCTATCGGTTCTGGTGGGCCAGAGGTACCATGCTCAAAATCCCAAGTGATAACCATGCCCATTGCCAAGAAAAACAGGAACCCGGGGAGCTCAGCTTGAATTTCTCTGGAACCTGGCCCCAGACCTGCCCTGCTTATGTAGCACCACCAAGGGAGTTTCCTCAGGTTCCCACCTCCTTGTTCCTCTTTCTTCTTCTGGAATGGGCACTGTCAATGAGACATGTTGTCAGGCAAGGATATTTTCTCTGTTTTCCTTTTCTCCACCTTTATCTCTGTCAGTGCATCCAGTCCTCACCATATACTGCTTATATTGCTGAAGGGGAAGCATTTACTTGGAGGCATTGATTTGAGTCGCCTGGGTATGGTCACAGCAGGCAACTGTGACTACTTGATGGGATTAGCAGATTATGAGAAAGCATGTTTCTCGCCAGTGGGGTTCCTGAGAAAGGAAAACATGGGCAGGTAGATGCTTGGATCTGGTTAAACTATGCATGAAGGCCTGACGGCCACCTCGGGGAAAGCCACAAGCACAGGATCAGATGGACTGCTGCAGGTCAGGATCTGAACTTCAAACCAGCAAGCAGGGAGGTCTCTGGATTGTCCTATCATTTGCAGAGGATCGAGAGTTAAGTATTTCAGCCGGGGCAGGTGAGAGAAACCTTCACAGATTGCCCATTCCCAAGATAAGTGCTTGAAAAAAGCAGCTTTTCTTTTGCATCAAAGAGCTTTGCTGCAAAATAGCTTTGCTGCATCAATGCAGACTGAGCCCCGAGGGATTTGAACAGATGCATTCTGTTGTTAATGAAGGGCAGTTTAGAAGGAGCCAGGGGTTCACAAGTCCCTCGTGCTTGCGCTCTGAAGTCACTGTAGATCTCTGCATGTATCTGCATCTCATCTGGGATGTAAGAGTAGCTCTGCCATACAGAAAGATGTCTGGTCCACACAGGGTGAGATATCTTTCCCTGTTAGATATTCTCATACAATGTATCAGAGGATTCTTCTAGAGTTGCTTGCTTCTTAGGTGTCTGCAGAATGATGAAAAGGAGAAAAAAGAAATGGAGGAAAATTATTCAAAATATGATGAATTAATTCTTAATAAGCAGGCACTGACGTTTGTTCTGTTAGAAATGGCTATAAGTGATCTGCTGAAACAGAAGCCAGTACAGTGAGAAATGTTGCTCCACCAGAGACAAACGTGACTAATCCAGCCCAAGGGATAAAGATGCCTCCTTTACGAGTCACTCTTCCCCCAAAAAAACTGTCAGACTGGGAGGGGAGGGAAAATTGGACTCAGTAAAAAAATAAATCACTTTGGATTCTGTGAAGGAGGAATTCCCTGACCTCCTCAATCCTGTTTCTTCAACAGTTGAGTCTATTCCTCACGACCGTTCCTCGTGTAGACAAGGCGCTGACAGACTGATATTTTAAGCGCTGTGTGGCACAGGCCTGCTGTAAGCAAGGTTACACAGCAAGCAGCTGAAATGCCACCGGCTGAACTGAGCCCTACCTACACTAGCATTTTCTCTATTGCCTCTGCCAAAGGGAAACACTACAAAAGTGCTGAGAGGAGGCACCTCCAAAGCATGTGGGATTAACCCCTCACAACCCAAACTGGCCAGTGGTCCATGCAAATGCTCCTGTCTCACAGGGGCTCTCTGCCCCGCTTCCCTTTACAGCTCCCCCTCTATGCGCAGCATCCCGCAGCAAGGGCTAGGTTGGACCCTCTGCAGCAATCACTGTTCAGCAATCCCAGCTCCCACTCACAGGCCAAACCCACTGACCCACAAGTCTCATTCTTAGGGAAAACACCCTAAAAGCCAGCTGGAGGACAAGTGTCCTAGGTGGTGACAGCTCAGGATGATTTAGGGAAGCAGATCAAGGTACTTGCAACCATAGTGGAAAGGGCAGTCAGATTCTCCTGTGCTGAGATCATGAGGTCCTGCCACTCACACTTCCCTTCCTTCAGACCAGCACAAGAACTGAGGACATTTGGCAGCGTGTGAGAGCTCATCCCACCCTCTCTCTTTGCTTTTTCCTCCTCTCTTTCTTCCATCTCTGCTTTGACCTTTACCCTACCCTGGCCAAGACTACTGGTGCCAGATCCGTTCACATAGAGATGCTCCTTTGCTCTTGCTTTGTTGCTTTGCTGCTGCTCTGTTTTACAAACCTTCTGCCCCTCCAAGCAGCAGCTGAATGATGTGGGCCACACACAAACACCTCAACACAGCTCATACAGCTCCCTGGTAGGGAGAAACCTCACATATCCTGTATCTTGCCACCCAGACTGAATAATTTCAGAAGTGGTAACTGGTAAAGGTATACAGAAAATAAATAGGACCAGGAAGAGAGACCCTATCCAACTAATTAAAAATGCAGCAAGAACACAAACCCAGGGATGCTGTCTTTTCCAGTGCATCATGTAAGACAAGCCTATTTAAAACAATCCTTCTTTCCCCTCAGTAATCAGGGACCTGCCACTGCTTTTGCTACCACCAACGACAGCGGTGCCACAGCAGTCACTGCAGGCGGCCAGTGGCTGTGGGACCAGACCACGTGGCAAGCAGCTCTGATAACAGAGGGGGCCGCTTGATTTTAGACCACCTTTTCCTGAAAGGTGAAAGTTGTGAAAATGCCTCAGACACTGGAATGAGATGCTCTCGTGAAGCAGAGGGATGGCAAAACCAGGGGAATTATCCCCAATAAGACAGCAGTGGGAGGAAGCAGGAGACATTTTTCAGGAACATTTTCTAATGTTAGAAGTGAATATATATTTTTTTAAGCAGATAAGAGGTCTGGAGAAGAAAAGAAAAAGTTCTGAGGACAGGAAGAAAGTGTTCCCTGGCATGCCTGATGCATGTTTTGTCCATGTGAAAGAGCTGATGCCTGCCAAAGGCAGGGTAGAAGGCTATGTGGACTCCTGGTCTGCTTCATGCAGCCCCCACAACTGATTTGCACCTGCATATTCTTAGTTGCATCTATTTTCACGATGAGTGAATTTAGTACAAGCCCAAAACATAGGCACATTGCCTTTTCCTGAGCCCCAGAGCTGACAGAGATTGTATCAACCCAGCTTCTGCTACCATTAAATGGCTCTCAGGTTTCTAATGCTGGTGAGAGGAAAGCTGCATCCAGAGTCTGCTGCTGGTGTACATATCCCTTTATCCCAGAGGACTTTTCAACTGCCTGAATAATCTGGAAGGGGCAATAGTGGGGACCTGCATCTGCCCAACTCTCCATGATTGTCCATCCTGTTCAGAGGGAGCAGTGATGCCAAACCCCTCAATGCCTTTCAGCATATGTCATACAGCAAAGCATCTGCTCAAAACCGTGAGTGCCAAAACTGGTAGAGCTGCAGGAGCAAGGGTTCTGCTGGAAAAGGGAAGATAGGCTACATGTGCAGCCCAGCTGGCGAGTGCATGCCACATCCTGTTTTCCCCTTTTGGTGGGACTGAAGACACACTTACTGCCTGCCAGGTCATGGCAATTCTGTGGGGTTTCTTTCCCCATGTGCTCAGTGCATATGGGAACTTCCCAAGAATAGGGCCCTGGCCCTTACCTTCCTTGGAGGATTTTTTTTGAGTGAAGAGTTGTCTGTATTGTTCTCAAGGACAGAATAGACATCAATTTGCTGCACATCCAGGCTCTGTACAGAGGAAAAAGAAGAAAATAGAGGTTAAATAAATTGTTTAGGTTTAAGACTACTAATTACCCACCGTGTTGTTCCCCATCTCATGCCTGATAGTTTTTAGAAACCCCTGCAGTCTCCAAAATTTTAAAGTTCCCGACCTGAACTTGGGCAAACAGAAAATCCTTTCCCTCCGAAATCCCTACAGTACAACTGCATCATCTTCTTTTCTCAGGCTCACAGAGATAGGCTTTGATGTTACTTACCCTGTGTAAGGCAGTGGAGAAGAATGCCAATGCCCCTGCCTCCCTCTGCTCCAAATTGTTGCAGAATGCAGAATAAAGACCCCTCTGCCACAGGGGATGATGTTGTGCACCATGGGGACACGGGTAAGGGGCAGTGCTCTGCATCACCTAGGACTATTTAGGTACCTGACACCCACAAGCTCTTGTTAGTGGTTATTCTGGGCACACAAAGGTGAGAAAAGGGGAGAGGTTGGGGATCCTGAAGCACAGGTGCTGCTGAAAATGAGAAACCCTCCATTGGACACAATTCCTGTTTATTGTCTGGGTTTTTTTTTTCCAAGCCAGAACTCTCCTTTCTTTTTAGAGTGAGCAAAGAATAGTAAAAAAACCCCATATGCTCCCAGGCCCTCAAACATAACCATGGTCCCACACAGCTACACAGAGAAACACACACGCGCCCTACATGCATATGCACTCGCTGTCCCCCAGGTAATCATGTCACAGGAGATGCATGTCAGTTTGAGTGATATTCCAGATCTGCCTGAAGGATCAAACATAACAATCAGGAGGACTTTTCCATGTGTGTTTCAAGGATGACAGCAGGTTGCCAAGGTGGCTGTTTCTCTGGCAACAGGAAGATGGGAGGAGCTCCGGCTGCAAGAGGGGCAGATGGTATTAGTGGAGAGACTGCAAAGAGAGCGAGGCGCCCTGAAACACAGAGAGGAGGATGAACAAAACACGGAGGCTCGATTCAAGGGCTGCTGACCACCTGAACCCTCATCATTTCATCTGGAGTTGCAAACATTCAGCATCTTTCTGGATCATGGCCAGCAGGACAGTGGTTTGAACAGGATTAGATGATACAGGAGCAGCATTTGGGAGGGGGCCTTGGAAGAAACAGCCACTCAGACATGAGGGGGCCATAGTGAAGGGAGCAACACACGTCTCTCCCATTCCCATGCCTTCTCTCAGAACAGTCAAATTATTTCACCTGTTTGCTTCCTACTCCCAAAACCCCACATGCCCACACAGACATTTCGCATGTGCCCATGTGCACAAAGAAAATCCAATTTCCCCATCCTCATTTTCAATTCTCTTTGTGATGCTCACATTGAGGACCTTGCCCTGCGTGCTCTGCTTCCAGCAGCCTGGCTCCGTGTCCCCTTGGCAGGACAGGCACCCTCTTTCACTGCTCCAGTCTGAAGCCAATTGCAAGCAAGAAGGATCCTTTGGGTATCTAACCTCCAAAAAAGACTCCCTGCCTCCACAAGCCTTCTTCCCATGAAGGCTGTTGACAATGCTGGTCCTTTGCTGGCCAGTTGGAAAGCTGGTTAATTACTTTTAGTTTGGTCACTGACCACCTGCTACTGTCACAGTGGAGGCACACAGGCTATTCTCCTCCCTGCTGACAGGTGCCTTCCCATCCCCAAGCAGCCTTCTGTCTCCCTCACACCTGGAAAAAGCTCCTGTGCTCTGGAACCTGACTGCACCTGCACTGCAGGAGCTCTGTTTGCTGCGCAAAAAAGCTTGTTTGAAGTGTAAAGCAGATGAAACAAGGGCCTCAGATTGTTACTTCCAAGCTGCTCGTTAGCAGCTAAGCTGGAAATCAGAGGATATACAGGTTTGTGTCTAGGCAGTGCAGTGAGGTAGAGCAGCTCCAGGGTTGCAGGACGACAGAGAGGTCAAGAACACCTGGCAGTATAGAGAGAATAAAGTGTTTTCCCAGCTGCCCCCTCATTACCAGGGCATACACCCACCCCCAGGGATCACAAAGTAAACAGTGGCACCTGAAGAGCCACTGGGGAAGGCATTTGCTCCCAGGGCTGTTCAGCAGCAGAGCTTTGCAGAAGGCGTGCTAGGACCCTTCCCACACCAGGGATGAGCCTTGTTGCCAAGAAGGATAACACAGAGTACTTAATGAGCTGCACCAGCCAGCTCCGAGACCTTACTTTGATGTCCAGTGCTGCCTGCTCTTGCTTCTGCTCCCAGCTCCACGCCTGCAAGGACACTGTGGTTCCTTGACCTGACTTTTTTTCAGACTCTGACATGTTGCTCCCCCACAGATAGCACAGCTGGCATGTGATGGCCTCCTGTCCAGTCCCCTAATCTCTGACCTTCTTTATCTTATCTTACTTGTCCTTTCTTTTTCCTTGCCTTAGTTTACCACAGTGCTGACCACAGGTTTCTTCCCTCCTCGTGAATTAAGAACCGAGTTGAACACCCATTTTAACACCAATGGATTTTCACAACACACCTAGTTTCAAATGCAGTTTGCATGTCTGAGTTTACACTATGCAGAGTTCCCACAAAATTTAGCAGTGGGGCACCAGAGTCATCTTTCAAAGGAAATCAGATTTGTCGACTTTCTATTCCCCTCACCTCTCCTGAGGGCCCATCTAACACAGGTTTCCACTCTAGGGTTCTCGTCCTCTACACCCCGTTACACCTCGCAGGGCTGTGCTCCCCCTTCCTCACCTCGCAGCCCTTCTTTCACCATGTGTCTGCAGCAGGAGTTGCTGCTCCATGCCTGAACGAGTCACCCCACAGCAGCTGCTCAGCATTAGAGGACCCTCCAGAGGCTGGGCCGGTATTCCCCAGCACACAGGAGATGGTCCCAGGCTGCTTGCAGCCCTGCCAAAGAGCCACCTGCCCTGCACACCGGGCTGGCCAGGAGCCCTGCACAGCTGGTATGTGGTTAACAGCCCTGGGGAAGGCCGGCTGGGCCAGGTCTATAGGGCTCCTGAAGCACTGGGGCCCAGCCAGCTCCTGGGATTGCCTGTGCCTAAGGCTGGCTCTGCTGGCTTGCTATATTAGCCTTAGTGGAGCCTGAACAGAACAACATGATGAAACATGTAATTAAGATGGAGCTAAGGATGCATGACGAGGCCGACTGAGCGAGAAATGGATTTGATTTTTTTTTTGTCTTCTTGCAGAAATCATCCACTTCAGCAGGAAACTACCCATTCGGATTTTTATAAGCCCAAATTAAAAAGAAATTACTTGATACAAATGAAAAGGTTTATGACCTACAACCTCCTTTACCCAAAGCATTGCTTTTTGCCCAGAATAAACGTATTGCATACAATACATAGTGCTGTCTTTTAAACAACTACTCCAAAAATTAAAAGACCACAAAATGGTGCCCCTTCCTCCCCGCCCCCAGCAAAGTGAAAATGAGAAGGGACAGGCCTACCCTCTTGTTTGTATCTGCCCCCGATCAGGTCTCCTGCTTCCTTGGCAGAGCTTTGCTCCTCTCTGTAGTACATCCTCCAGAGCTTCACTTTGTTTAGTTTAAATGATTAATGCAGAAGAGCTTACAGGTTTTCCTTGGAGAGACTTTTCCAGTCCTTATAGACCTCACAGACAGAAAGGTTTCCTAATATTCAGGTAACATCCTTCTCTACTCACTTTCATTTTATTTCTCCTTGTTGGTCCCACAGATCACAAGGAAAAAAACCAAACCCTTCCCTTCTTAGTGGAGGGTTTTTACTCCCACAGGAGTAAAAGGAGAAAAAGGAATCCATTTTAAATGGTGCTGGATGGGTTGTAAATGGGATTAGGAGTCATGGTTATTTGAGATAGTTGAGGTCTAGGCCTGGCATTTCAGGGGAGCCACTTCAATTCTATTACCTATGACACTCCAGCTACTGGGCTTGAGGAGTGGGAACAGTTGGCATTCCCCAGACTGGGAAATGGAAAAGGAGATCCTATGCAATGAAAAGGAAAATGCTTCAAAAAGGAGACTACCTTTATTTTCTTCCTGCCCTATTTCCCCTGCTAGCTAGTCAGCCTGCTCAGGACTGCAGTGGTCTGTGACACTGTCACCAGTGCAGGTACCACAGCAGGAACTCCAAACAGCTGGGGTGGTTTAGGGGAGCATGTCTCTCTGCCCCTTTCCTGAGCCATCATTCTCCAGCTGGGAAGGGCGTGTCCTTGAGACACTCTACAGTACAAAGCGGGGCTGAGATGCCCTCTTTCTTCCTGACTTGTGGAGATCCTTCCACCTCTTCCACCAGGAACCCTCTGGGGCCTTGCTGAAGAGGAAAGGGTGCTGTCCACAGGGCATGGGGCAAGGCTTGGGCACGGGGGAGGCCATGACTGGGACCAGGATGGAGACACACAACATGCACAGTCTTGAGAGGAGCTGAGCTGGGCAAGGTCATCAGTACCAGGCTGGTAGGCAGGTATTGCTCATGTTTCACATCATGATCCTGGCATTGTTTGTACTGTGGCAGGGAAAGGAAGAGTTGTACCACGATGCAAACAGAAGGGATGAAGGGTGATTCTGGTACTCACATCATAGACAGGAGGTGGTGGTGGTGGGCTGGCTGAAGGGAGCTGAGTTTCCACCTTCTGTCTCAGGATATTTAGCTGGTTCCTTCTAGGGCACAACACCTGCTCAGGACAAGACACCAAATGACACATTTGGAGAAAACAGGATCTCCCTAAAGCTGAAAAGAACACCAATGTCATATCAAAGCCAGCTGCTTGCACATCTCCTGAATGCTTTCACAGCAAAGTGTGCTGGCAGTGTCTGCACAACACATGCTGGTCACTTTCCTCACCACAGGGTAACATGTAGGAGTCCCATGACTCACACTGGAGCAGTGTAAGAAAGCAGAACTGGGCTCTGTGTGTACATATAAAGCACTTTCAGCACTGAAAGTTTACTGGGTGAAGGGTGTAAGTATTTTACAGCACAGAACAATGCTGTAGGACAAGGAAAAAGTAGGGCTATATTCATAGTGCATAGGGGGATTTCAGAGAGGCAAAATGCAATTACTTTTGTCAGGACTTGGCCGGGAAGCTTCTGCTAATACGCAGGGTCTAGAGAACAGCACCAGATAAGCGTTAGTGATGACATATAGTCAGTGCTACACTAATGTGCAAGTCCAGCATGGGGTTGAAGGAAGAAGGTGCCTTCCTCTGAAATGTTTTCTTGCATCAGATGAGTTCTCCTTGAACGCGTTCCATTCACACACAGAGCAGCTCAGCAAGCAAGGGAGGAGGCAGAAAAGGCAGAAGGCTTTGCTTTGTTCTAATTCAGAAAGAAGTGGGATGATTATATTCACATCACATGAAAACTATGAACTGCTTTCCAGTCCATTAGTAACTAAGGAGGATGCTAAATAGCTTTTCTTAAAGATAAACATTTTTAAACCAGCAGGTCTGAGCAAGCTGTGGTGAGAAATATGGGCTGTGTTCTGCAGGAGGGCAAATATAATGACTGCACGATCTCTTCGGGCCCCAAGGACAGCCCATAAGTCTAAGACTTGCAGGCCCACCTCAAAACCTAGAGATGCCAATTGGCAAGTCGTGACACTGCCCTCCCCTCCTCATCCCCACGGAGACGCTGTCTAGGCAAACAGAGATGGGAGCCTGTCTCCAGCCGACTCACTCTGCCTCTTACATTCCTTCCCCTGTATCAGGCTGCCGGCAAGGCAAGTCTCATGAGATTAGCAGGTCTGCCAACCGCTGCCATTCTGCTTTCAACCTCATGATCTCTGACTGTGTGTGCTGAAGCCTGATGCTCCTTGGAGTCGAAGGACTGTACAAGCAGCACAGCCTGCACATAAAAATGCATGCAAAGAGCCTGCTGTTGTGGTGGCAGAGAGCAGCTTGAAGAAGTAAATATGGGGCATACTCTACCTAGAAAACAGCAATCCCCAAGCTCCACTTTAAAAGACATCAGGTATTTTTAAGCCAGCCTTGAGATCTCTGGAAGAACGCAGAGGATGCAATTTGAACACCTGAGGGTGGCAGTACTAGGAACTGCAAGTTTTTCCCAAACAACAGGGCTTCCAGTATCATGACTCCAGAGGTTTTTCCTCAGGGCCCCTGTCTCATCCAGATCTTTTGCCTTGCTTTTGGTTTTTCTTCTCTTCTCTCTAAATCCTTTCTTCCCCACTCCGGGTTTCCCCTTTGCCCTCAGTTACTCATCCCAGCTTCCACTTCCTTACCCAGCTTATCCCAGCCTGATCTGCTCATCCAAGGGGCCCTGTCAGTCCAGGCTTAACACCAACCTCCAAGAACCAGTGCTTCCTTGCTCCAGATTCCAATCCCAGTTTCCCCGCTCAGGCTCATTCTTCCAGCTTCACAGAATCACTGCTGTTGAAAGGTGCCTCTGGAGATTGTCTAGTCTAAACTTCCTGTGCTCAAAGCAGAGTCACCTAAAGCTTGTTGCTCCTCAGGCCCTTGTCCCTCTCTTTTTTTCCCCAGTTAAATTTCCACACATGCTTCCTTGGGATCCTTGACCTGATCTTCCTCTCTCTCTGTCTCTTAATGTTTCTCTGCCAAACTCATGCCCAAAGCTTTGGTCCCCAGCCCCTCCACACTGCAGATTTTTTCCTTCTGTGGTGCACAAGCTCAGGAATGCAGCTGCAGAATTCCTGAACCAGAGTAACCTCCATCTTGAAAGAGGATTAGAAATGGGGAAAGTCTTGCCCTCCTCCTGCCATCAGGGTTGCAACAGATTTGCTTGGTTGCACAGGTTACCTGTCTGACTGGCAGGTAAGGCCCCCTCACAGGGGTTTTAGACAACTGAACTGCTAAATTGATGAGAGCCACAACTGAGTATGCACAAACTGCAATTTTCCAAAATTCCATCACAAAGCTACATCTCCTTGAATGTTCTCAGGGCCAGCACACTGCTAGTGTGATGGGCTGCCTTGTGCCAAACCCTTGTTCTAAAGCAGAGCATGCTGGAGTCAAAACAATTATCAGAATTTGACTCTTTAATTATTGACACTTTTTGTCTTTCCTGTAATATTTTTTTCTCAGAAACACTGAACTTAGGAAAATAAACCAAGGCAGACACCCAGCATGGAAAATCTCAGGACAGGGATTTCCAATGCAGACAAGTTAGAAGCAAATGAAATTAATTCCTAGAATGGGTCATGTCAGGTACTGGGTTTTATTTGGTTATAACTTGCCTTTCTTTTCCAGAGAAGCAGAGCTGTTGCGGTGATGCTCAATGCAGCAAGAAGAACAGTAAGGGTAACAAGGATTTCCCACACATAAGAGGTATCTATGTACCCTGTACCTGTAAGAAAGAAGGAAAAAGGTTCACAGTGTAAGTGGAAGTTACAATCCTGCTGTATTTTTAAACCTGGAAAAAGCCTTGAGAGACCTAAAATACAAGACTGCAGAGTGTGGTGGCAGAGATGCACACACAACCTTCCAAACCCACTCTGACTGAATAGGAAGCAGAGTGAAGCTGCAGAATCACACAGAAGAGGCAGGATATAAGCCACTCCACTTCACAGAATGCATTAGACAGAGGTGATATAACCATAAGAGCCAAGAAATGTGGCAGGTAGAGGCTGGGAAAGGTCTTGTGATAGGAGCAGAAAGACAAATGGTGGAAAGCACACAGGCCACACAAACTAGTAGGGTGGGTATTGTAGGCATCCTCTGACCAGCGTAGTAAAACTATTTCATTGCAGCTCTTGCATTTACACTAACAAGTTCTTCATATCCAGCATTCAGTAATGCCAATCCAGCCAGTCAGCAGCATGTCCATCCTTATCACTTTAACATTCCTCTTATGTTGCATCAAGCTTTCCCTTGCTTTCTGGTCTGTCCATTAACAGACCAACCAAAGTCTTGTATCACATGGAAAAGGGAGAGGAATGTTGGTCAGTCCCTAACCTGTTCATGAGCCCCTAATAGTGAGCACCAAATGTGTACATCTTATTACAGCAAGCACCCTAAGGACTGACCTTATCAGCTGCCTCTGCCATAGTGTTGAAGGCCAAACCACACTGTCTCCTGAACATTGACACTTAAAAGCACCATCTGACCCAGTGCCCAGGCTCCCTGGATAGATCCTGACTCCCAGGAGGCTGTGGCAGGGCAATTAAAAATTACTGCATCTTCCCATTCCCCCTCAGGAACAGTAGCACAGGTCACCTGTGCAAGGCGCATTCAACCCGGATGGCAGTAAGTACTGGGCATGAAGCATTATTCCCACCTGATTTCATAGCATGTTTGGGTAGACAAAGAGCAAAGACCGTATTTTCACAGCCAGATCCAGCTGATTTTTAACCTCCTGCCCTTCCTTCTGGTTGTTCACTTACCTCTAGCAAGGACAAACACTCCCTTTCCCACTTTCTGCACGTCATTCCATTTGACCTCGCAGTAGTATGTGCCAGTAGAAGAGGTCTTTTCAAGCAGCACAATCCTGTGGTCATAAGACAGGGTAGCAGTCTCATTCTCTGCACCAGGAGGAATCTGTATGCTTTCTGACCTATTATAGATGGATGTCTTCTGGCCCAGTGAATTAATCCAGTAATAGAAGATTGAAAATTTGGTGTATTTCGGCATGTAAGGGAAGATGACTTTACAGGGGATGGATATTTCTTCCTTGAGCAGTGCAACCTGGATTGGAGGTTTCTGCTGTACGTCAACACCTTCCCCTGTAAGGGTAGTAAGTGTTAGCAGTTACGTAACATCGCTTTCAGTCAGGAGAGGACGGCTGTCCCAAAGTCAGGATCACACGGAAAGAAACCATATGCCAGGAAGCACACCCAGAGCACGCAGTGTTGGCCCTTGTCAGAAACTGAGTGATTCAGAGCACGTGCCCTGTGTGATCTGCCACATCTCTTAGGTAATTGCTGTCTGATTTGTGATAGCCTGCTGCATTCACAGGCTTCCCCTTTTCTCTTGTGAGCTCCTCCATACAACGCCAGCACACACAGAGACAGGAAATGAAGCAGGAAGTGAACTGATTTTGCAGTGGTGTGAGACTGTATTTACAGTGGGTGAATAGAAAGCGATTTTCCATGACAAATGCTAGCTAGACATCTCCTGGAACTCTTGAGTTACGAGCTTTTGCCTGGGCATCTATGTGTGGCCACGTGATGACTCTGTGGCCATGAAGGTGTTGTACGTAAGCAGCTGCTATCAGTGGCACTGTGTATTTCTGAAAAACAAGTGGGGAAGGAAATTGCATATTCTGTACAGGGGCCAGCACCGGGGCCATGAGCCACGGCTTAATCACTCCAAACTTTTGCTGCTGTGAAAGGGCAGCAAAGCACAAACCTTGATGCCAGATATGGGAACTATCTGCAGAGGACTGCAGATCTTAAGTATCTATACGTGACAGTATCTTAAGCAGAGAGATGGAAGATCATGCCCTTCATGCCCTTCATGCTTCCTCCTAAAATATATAGGGCAGTTTAAAGTGATCTATCACTGCAATTCAGTAGACAGTGATGTCAGGAGTTACAAGAGAGGATGAATAAGCACAGATGTGGAATCACACCACAGTTCACTCCCTGTTTTGTTTAATAAAAAGTAAAAAGAACCTAAGAGTGAGCCACAGGCTAGTAAGGAGCCTGGGGTACAGGATTTCTTTGGCTTCTCAGCCAAATCTGGGTTTAACATCAGGCAGTCTCTAGATCTACTTGTTTGGCAGCTGACATAACACCATATATAAAGCAATTTAAGAGGAGGCTGTTTAAGAAAGGGAACTGGAAACTTACACACAAGTCTTACAAAATGAAGGATTCTTTCAGAGACATGAAAACAGAAGAGGGAAAAAAAGGTAGAGAGAGAAAGTAGGGGATGGGCAGGCTTTTCATTCATGCTTTTGATGGGATTCCCTGGAGTTCTGCATCTGTGAACAGGCTCATAACAAGGTATTAGAGCTGTCCCAGAGCACAGCCAGGCTTGCTTTCCTGTCATCATGCACTAACACTACCTCACAACAGCAGCATCACCCCTGCACAGCGGGAGCTGGCATTGGAAAAGGCAACTCAGACTTAGTGCTGCTGAATACTGAGCACTGAGGAAGTGGTGGTGGGCAACAATGGAGGGCATGGCCACTGCCCAGAAAGGACTGCTGGGAAGTAACATCCATTAAGGAAAATTCTCTACAGATCACATAGCCAGGGACAACAGCCTGAGAGTAAGGAAGAGCTTAGCTTACATCACTAGAAAAAGGTTCTTGGCCATAAAAGCAATCAAGATACAGTACAGTCTTCAGGGACATGCTCGTTCTTTGTGAATGCACAGTCCTGTGTACACTAGGAACAGTATTATGGAAAGGTGGTAACAGAAAATCCTGCAGACACTATGGGAGTGATAACCCCAGTGGTTTCTTCTGGGCCATATTTTTCAAAATCATTCATCGTCCTTCTCCTCATCTCTACCCAGCAGGACACACGTGAATTTAGTTTCTGTACAAGACATGGCTAAGGACTGCTGTAACAAAGCAGAGGAGAGATCCATCTTCTTGCAGTATCCCAGGAGCCATGAGCTTGAGAAGAACATGCCAAGGAAAAAGCCAAACCATTTTATTTAGGTTATCTAACCCTTCTCCCATGTTTCCCCTTTCTTGAGGATTTGCTCTCTCAGCTTTGAAATGCTTAAAAGACAGAAATAGCAGCAGCGTGCAAATTCCTAGAGGGGATCTCTGGAAATTAGCAAAAGATAGCAGCTGGAAATGCTCTAATATGAAAAAATATGAGAGTAAACAAAAGGAATTAAAAAAAAAAAATTTGTTTACCTCCACACTGAAGCAACCAAAGAAAGAGGAAGATGACTTTTAGATTAGAGGCCATGATGGGTGTCAGAGGCTGTAAGAAAGCAATCAGACACGAAGATCCAAAAGGGAAAAGATATGGGGATTTGTCAGGTATTTCCATGCCTGAGCAGCTGGTTGATCCCCTCTTGTTTGTGAAGGGACAGGCAGGATGTACACACACTGCTTTTGGCAAGCAGTTCCTGGCAGATGCAAGCTCTTCTGCTTTTCGGTCAGACTCCTCCCCACATTGGAGTTAGTATTTCTGTACTACCATGAATGGTGTTACACCTGCCAGGGGGTGTCCAAACATTAGACCATAAGCACTTTGGCACACAGAGCTTTGTCTCCTGATTACCGTAAAATATCACCCACATTTAAAGCAAACTTTGTCACCCTCCACCCTGACGTGAACACTCAAGTGTGGGACCACCCGTTTCGTCTTCAGTGCAGAAAACCAGTACCCACATCAGCAGTCAGTACACAGAAACAGCTCCACTGTACTCCTGACTCCACAAAACATCCCTCCACAGCCAACTCCTCCACCACGTCCCTTCGGAGGAAGGCACTCATATTCACAAAGTGAGAACAACCAGATAGCAAATTCATCCCTAACAACTGGGATGCTTCAGATCCACACCATGCTGGCTCTGAATCAGCTTCGCAATGCAGGCAAGCTTTAAGTAATCTATTGTAGGCAAATCTAAGGAGAGCCCTTTGAAGAAGAAAACTCTCTTTTTGTGGGAGGCTCCTGCCGCCTATACTCACGAAGAGTCTTTGATTTCAACAAAAGCTTGTTTTTAGCTAAGACATCTGCAATGCAACAGCTGAGCAGCATCTGACTCATAAAACCCCCGATGTCTGAGAGATCTTCACTTCTCTCTAGGCAAGCTTCCTCCTTTCGCACTTCTTGCGAGACATTTGCACTGTCCTCAAGAAAGCACGTTGCTGCAACTTCAAGGGTGCCTGCTCCCACGGGGTGCTGTGCTGTGGAGACTGGTGGGGGGTGGCCATGGGGGAAAAGACCTAAGGCAGCAGATGAGCCTATAAACTGCACATCATCAAAAGCACTATCACTTGTTTTGTCCCTCTGGAGTTTGCAGGAGTGAGGTTTGCTCCAAACAACCTTCGGTTTACAGCATTTTTCTTCCTGTTCAGCCCGGGACAGGTCCTCAGGAGGAAGGGGTCTTGTAACAGGGGGAGGCGTGCAGCTGTGGCCGCTGTGGCCCCCGATCCCAGGGGTGGCCCCAATACCTTGCTAAGAGCCCTGACAGATGGGGAGAGGAGCAAGTGGCTTTGTGTGGCTCTGCAAGGCTGGTGCAGCAGCTGCACCCCTCCAGGGAAGGTTTAGCTCAGATTAGCCAAAACCAGCTCCTCTCCCCAAGACATACTGATGCGAGCTGGACGGGGCTGGTCTCAGCTGGAAATCACTCCTCACAGGTCTTAAGGCTGAGCAGCAAGGACAATCAAGAGTGGTAACAAGACACTTGGGGCCCACTTGATATTTCAGATATGGAGGCACAGATTAGGCAGCTGTGGCTCTGGGGGGCTCTGGGGTCACAACAGCTCTCCGCAGCATTTCTCAGCCTGAACAGCATCTCAAGGTAGTTGGAGCAGGGCGGGAGAAGGAAGCAAAGGCTCACTACCCTCCTGTGGAAGAACTCTGATGAACAGTGAGGGCTTCTTCGGCTCTTATATCACACTCATCCCCATGGTAGCACACAGCTTTGCAATTTCCAGCATTGATGTATTTCTAGAGGACAGAACATGCTGCTCCTGTCAGTGATGTGTTTTAACTGTTATCGGCATTTATCTGCTTCAGGAATTCAGAGTGATAAGTGGATTAAGTGTGGTAGGTTTGTAGGGCTGCCAGGTCAACATCGTCCTTCTGTCCTTTCCCTTCTCTTCCTATAAACAACCCTGTTGCCACTCGAAATGCCAAGTCCTAGAAATATTGCTGTCTGGAATTAAAAAAAAAAAAAAAAAAAAAATCTAGCATTTCAAAAGAGATCACACATAAGACTCAGCTGTGGGATTAAAGGCACAGCCAGGCCAGAAATACATTCACTGCTGGGATTTGCTATGGTAGAGCTCACTGAAAAGAAATGGCTTTGAAACGACTACCCAGCAGCTATTAACTGCGAGACAGGATGACATTCTATTCCTTGGAGCCTAAAGGGAGCCTGAATCTTTGAATGTTAAATTCTAATTCAATTTGGTCTGGGGATTCTGGACTGAGTTTTAACCCTGGAGACACAAATGGGAGGAAGATGAGGAAAAGCCGGGGAGTTGTGTGTTTCTATTACCAGCCTGTAGTGGGGCTGAACTGATCACCCTGAAACTTAGGTGGAACTAACCAGGATACCTGTGCCAAAGGAAATAAATTACAAAGCTCTGTAGCAATAGGTCATTGTATGACCTTCACTCATGCATTATACACTACACTGCTGCATGTGAACCGGTCCCTGCAGCAGGATGAGGAGGGAACTGCCTGGCCAGCTATAACCCCGCTGCAGCACTGACTGGCCAGGATCCGTATGGCTTTGATGCAGTAAATGCTGACACTTCTTGAGACTAAATACAGGATTGGGCTAGGTTCAAAGCCACAGTTTCTGCTTGTAGGTGGAAAAGTGTCTATAAATTTCACTCAAGGACTGTTAAAAGCCTGCAACAGTGGCCAGAGTTCCCAAACATGAGGAAACGCACATTGTTCTGGCGCACAAAAACAACAACACGTTTGGGCAAGCGCTGCACCTACCAGAAGTGCCTGCTCACAGCTGTGTCCAATGTACACCCACAAGTAAAGGCGCGCGCACACACACACACACACACACACACACACACACACACACGTGCCCACACATGCCCCCACAGCCAACTCCAGGGAAAGTATTAATTCAAACAAAAAGGCTGCTGCTAGCCAAGGCAAAAGCAATGCTGCAGAGACCACAACAAAGCCTCTTTATTGCTGAAGCGTTTAACACCACAACCATCCAAAAGAGAAACACCGCTTGGCGCAGGGAAGTGCTGCAGCAACTCAACGAGCCTGATTGCACAGAGCATTTCATTCCCCAGCACGGCAGCTCCGGATTTGCTGCCTTGTCAGAGACCAGCTCAATCCCCCATTGCTGGAAAGCCAGCCAACGGCAACATGCACACCTCTGAGGATTCGCAATCTCTTTGACTCCTCGAACCCCAGACTCCAAGGCGTACAGTTTCCCTCTGTCTGGCGGCAGGAGCGATAGCAGAGCCAGCGCGAGCGGGGCTGTACCTCTGCCAGCATTTTTACCACTGTTGTGTGCTGAGTGCCTCTCAGCAGGGCTGGATGATGCCGACGGAAAAGCTGCCAATGCCCTCGCTACGTTTCTACCCATCGGACTGCTTTTGGGAAGAGAACAATCAGGGGCTTGATGGGAAAACAGAAGAATAAAGGTGTTGACACTACCGTGGGGAAGGGAGGAGGCACTTCTCTAATTCCCTTTCATCAGCAAAACGAGTCTGCCTCAGAAATCACCCACTTCTGCTTTTTCTCTGTTCACCTGCTGGAAAGATTCCCAGGAGCTAAATTACCACAGGCCTGACACACTCTTGGGGCCATGCCTCAGCCTCGTGGTGATCCCTACGGTTCTCCTTCATGGGCTCCCTGGGTGACAAGCTGGGGCGAGCAGGAATTCACCTGGAGGGACACCGTTGTCTTCTCAGGCTGACACTTTCTAGAAGAACATCCACCTGACCGGGCCTGGGGCTCACACAGGACCAGGGCAGAGAGGACCATGTTAGGTCTGCCTGAGTCAGTGGGTTAAAGCTTCCCCAGGGCAGCCCACCCGCACCGGCGGGCCAGATGAGCCGCTGAGGCCGGGGGACTCCCAGAGCCGGGGGACACCGATGCCCGGACCGGCCGTGCCGCGGGGGAGGGCAGGGCCTGAGGAGCGGCGGCCGCTCCCGCCCCGCGCCCTCGCCCACAAGATGGCGCCGCCGCCCCGGTCCCCCCCTTCTTCCCTCCCGCACCCACCCACCCACCACGGTCCCGGGGCACCGGGGCAGCCACCGCGTTTCGTACCCGGCAGCCGCCACCCCGGAGCAAACGAGCACAACTAGGATCCATTTAAGGCAAATTTAATGCTAATTAACCGTAATCAACAGCTTGAGGAACAACTTTTACTCAGCAAGCTGCAGATACTGCGGTTGCAGTTCGCCCGTCAGGCGTGAGCGGCTGAAGACGGGGTGCGGAAAAGGAAAATGAACCTCACTGCCGTGGGTGTAACCCATCCCCGCTGTCTCCTGCCCTCCTCCGCCCCTCGCTGCTGCCAGAGGTCACTGTCCCCGCAGCAGCCCGGACCTGTCACCCCACACCATACCTCTTGCCCCTGCACTGCAGGCTCCCCTCACAGCCCCCTGTGGCAGAGGCAGCCGAGTCACTTCTGCTGGGTACTTTTGGGGGGCAGCAGCCCCCAGCCGGGGGACAAACCACAGGGAGCTGCTGGCAGCGTTGCCTCCAGCCCTGGCACCGTCTGTCCCAGTCACTTAAAAGCCATCCCTCCTACACCGAGAGCGCTCTGGAAACTCCTGCCAGTGGTAGTGAGGAGCACAGTTTTATTATGAATGACACTTCTCAGGGCAGATGCCTCCTGGCACCACGCCTGGGTGCTTCCCATCACCAGCAAAGCGCAGACACCTATTTCATGCCACTGACCAGGGATCTGCACTAGTCAAGGTGCTGGTAATGGTGTGCAGCTCACTCTCAGCAGGGGCAGGCTCAAATCAGTGCCCCCACAAACAACCACAGACTAGCTGCTGTGCCCCAAGGGTGTGCGGCTGCTGTGAGCAGCCCCAGCAGCCCACCTTGCTAGTCCCCATGGAACACAAGCACAAGAGTCACGGGCACGCAGCCTCTCACGGGCGCAGAATGTGTCACCAGCCCCCATGGTGCCATGACCAGGCCAGCCCAAACTTTCTCACGTTAGCAGCAAAAGTGCAGGGGGTCGGATGCTAGGCAGGAGCAGGGCATGCTGCCAGCAGTGCTCTCCTAAAACAGAAGCCCCAACTCCTTCCTCGCCAGCTGCGTGCCTTGACGTGTGCACATCATGCCCTGAAATTGACCTGATTAAAGGGCTGTGCATCTCCTCTGTTGGGGGTAAAGGGTGGGAGGCAGGCAGGTTTGGCAGGGGCTGGGTCCTGTGCAGACACAGGGAAGATCATGTTGGACAAGATGGCAGCAGTTGCAAGAGATCTGCAGAACCAGTCCCTGCCAGCAATGGCCTCGCCAGATGGCCCTTCTGGTCTCGTCTGTGCAGGAAAACTGCCTGGGCCTCAGCAAACCCTGCTTTGAGCCAGCCAGCTGTGCCAGACCCAGCTCCTCTCACCCTGGCAGGCAACAGATTCTGACTGCCACCAGGTATCCAGGCCTGCCCCATGGCTGCCTCCAAATCCAAGCTCCTTCCCTCTGAGCTTGTCAGGAAGTCAAGAGTTCAACACTCCCCTGCACCCAAACCACCTCATTCACTCCTCTGCTCCTCCTCTTGCTTTTTTCTGGCTTTTATTTCCTTTTAATGTCATCTTTTTTTTTTTTTTTTTTTAGCAGAGACCTTTTCTTTGGCCTGCAGCAGCTTTCCAGCTCAGGATGTTGGGAAGCAGAACCTGCAGCACAGCTACAGTGACGCTGGGAACCAGCATGGACCCCTGCAGCAGACGCATGCAGTCACACCCCACTTCAGATTGGCACACCTTTCCTCATGCAGACCAGGCCTCTGCCAGCTCCTGAGAGGAAAGTTGGGAAGGTATTAAGTAGCTAAGTACCTCGCTGGCAAATTAATGTGTTGGTTTTTTCTTTCTATTAATTCCTCAACTTTCCTTTGCTTTTATTGTGGACTGTGGAGAATATGCAGGTTGATACAGCTGCTACAGCACAACCTCCTAGGGTGGAAAAACATCTTTTTGTCACCAGGCCCTATTCTGCCTATGCAAACTAAATAAAGAATCCTGGCAAAAGCATTTGCTGGAAGAACCGCACCTCCGCTAGGATTTTTGCCAATATAGAAATGTGTTTCATTCTGTCTTCCCTCGCCACCCCTCAATTTCCCACCTACCGTCTACAGTTCTGGCTGACAGAACTACAGGACAAGGATCTGTAGTTTTGGCCTAATACAACAGGATGACCACTGGGTTTTGTTTTTCAAACCCTTACAGAGCACCACTGAGCACACTGGGAGCAGCCAAAGCTGCCATAGGCAATGGGGAGAACTGAGAGAGGTTTTGTGAACCTCTCTATGGGCCTGGAGGTTAGGCACTGAGCCTGAATCCACTCCAACCCCTCCAGTGAAAAGGGTCTCTTCTGCCTGGAAAATCACTGGATGATAGATGTGGGTCCAACAAGGATGAGAAATGCAAAAAACCCTGGAGTGCAAGAGGAAGCGTATCCTGTCTGCAAGGAGACATAACCTCAGCAGGAACAAGTGCATGGAGGTGAGACTAGATGGATACCATAGCAGGGTCTAGACCCCTTCTTCTGTGGCTAACTATATCTCCACTTGCTCTTTAGAGAGAGATACATACACATGTATATACATGTACTCACACTTTACACCTAGCTACTAATATTGCTGAGGTTTCCCTAAGGCAGCCCCTCTATGTCCCCCTACAGCCCAAGTAGCCACGCTGAGACCCTTTATCATAGCTGGGCCCATGGCTTCTGCAGACCACTCTCCCCAGTCTGGGGAGATCCTTCCCCACCCCACCATTCTTTCCTTTATTATCTCTGCCCAGCTGTGGTTTATAAGTTCTTTAAATCTTTTCTGGGAACAGATACAGATCACAGTTACCCAGAATCCAAAAACACAGACAGCTTGAAATGTGGTTAGAGTCTGCCCTACTTTCATTGAGCTGAGAGCAAGGCTCTGCCAAGGTGCTTGCTCAGGGGGGAGAGGTTTCAGCAAACTGCCCCTTCCTCACAGCCTAAGAAACAAACCTAACCCATCCCCCTCCAAAGCCTGCTGCGTCTGTTCAAAATGCATTGCCTCTCCTCCTGGTTTGCCTCGGACTTGCAGGTGAGTAGGATGGAGATGTGAAGGTTCTCCTGCACTGCAACATTTGATACAGGCACAGGGATCTCCCCAAGCTGAGAGAGGTGTGAGGAATTTGCCGAATCAGGGCCACGAGGCCATCAATGAAGGGCGTGCTGCAGATTAAGAACAAGATGTGTCAGTAGTGCGTTTAACTATCTGCGTGCTCACTGACAGTTTTTCCCCATACTAAGTTGATCCTAGGCTGAGGGAGATGCGGAAGTGGAGGTGCTGCCGGGGAATTCCCTCCTGTGAGAAATCCCCTCACTGGGAAGTCCGCCCTGGATTTCAGAGCTGCTGTGGGACTGTGCTCCATGGGGAGCATGGCTCTCTTGCACTGACAGGCTCCCTGAATGGCAATACTTCCAGGACTTGGATAGGTATACTGCTGAAAAAATACCAGGACGCCTTTTTCCTTCTCTGAATGGTGCCAGCCCACAAGACCAGCCTGCAGACAAAGATGTGTGTTTTCCACACCCAATTTGCCTGCAGTCTGATTCTGATAACCCTGGGCTTTTCTCACAAGCACTGACGGTGTTCAGACGAGATGGGAATTGGGTAGAGGAGAACTGCTTGCAGAGATGTACCTCCAGCTCTGTGACTTTCTCCAAAGTAAAGAACATTTGCTGAATGATTCCACCTATATTCCAGGTGGAATACATGGAGCAGTACATAGACAAGCCACTTGCAGCTTAACCCTACTTGGAAGAGCTTGTATTAAGGCAAGGATCAGAGCAACAGTGGGATATTTTTGCTGGTGCTCTCACTAGTGGTAGCAATAGTGAGGTGTTTCAGGAGAATGTCTTGCTGTAGTCAAGGCCATAAAGAGATGCTAAAGAAGGTTTTGTCTGAGAGATAATAGCCCAAGATCATTACGATATTTATTAATACCATTTACAGGGACTGACTTCAATAGCCTTGGAGGGAAGAATGAAAAAATGCCAGCAAACACATTACGTTCTTCTGCAAGAAGTTTTTTCATCCTATTGAAAAGCTTTGTTAGAAAGAATGATGAGAATGGTAATAATAAGGCACTATAATTATACCTGATCCTTCTATAATCTCTCTCTCCGCAGAGTTCGGGAGCACTTTACTGCTATTATTGGATTTGAACAGTCCCATCTGGATAACATACGACTGATTTGTTTGCATGGCTTATTTTAGGTATTTCAGCATGTACATTAGAGTTGCCTTCATATCTGGCTGATTCCCTGCACACTCTGTAAGAGAAGGAAAAGATCTTCAGCTCCTGCTCTCCACCACCCCCTCCTGCCATCCTGATGCCTTGGAGAGCTCTTCACAGAAGTCCAAGGACAAACGGAACCATCAGTCCGTCCCAACACACTAATGCAGAGTGTACAACAGCAGTACTGAAGTACTTACAACATGGAGGTTGGATACTACCTAGAACATTTGGATTTGCACCTGTATTAATTTAGGCTTGAGATTCCACGTATCTCAAAACAACTCTAGTTGCACTTGAAAATCTAGCGGCAAGGACCTGGCACATACCTGGTGCTAATGTACATGCTCTGTGATTAGAATAGCTGCTACTCGAAGCTTTTAACCAAAGGGATCTACGGCAGGAATGTGCTCCCAGCACACACAGAACCAGGGAAAGCGTGACGGATGCTCACATCTTTCCAGACTTGGCATTCCTCGCAACACCATCTCAGTTACAATGACGCTGGCAAGCTCTCGCCGCAGCTCCCATTCACCGTGGTGTCTAAATGAGCAACCAGCTCCATCAACGTCAAGAACTTTGTTGTCCCCTTGCAGGAGCTCGAGTGCAAAGCTGGGCACTTGCTACTTCACTCTGCCAGGGCCAGGAGAAATGAGACGTCACTGAAAAAAATTCAGCTCGTGCTTATAAAATATTATATAAAAAAATGAGACTTTTTAAAAAAAATTAGTAAAAGCACAATGCAAAAACTCTGGTTTACTGAGCAGCTGAACAGACTTGAACAGTTTTCACTTAGAAATTCACAGCAATTTGTCACTAGCTTGCAGTGCAGGCAGGGAATGTTCCTTTCAGACTGAATCACCATAAAACAAGCATAAGTTGCCTGCTTCTTTTGTTCCTCTCTCACATTTTTAAGGGATATTTTTTCCCCTGTGAATTGGAGCAGGGTTTTCTCCTGCATCCCTTACACATCCCACCTAGCCTCATCCACGGGGACAGGTGAGACATTTTGTTGAGGAGTTTAAAAGGACCCATTAGCCACGTCTTAAGTTTTCCCCAACTTAATTGTTGGAGTATTATATCCAGTCTCCTCACTTTCATTCTCTTAGGTTCTTCAGAGCCGCCTCTGTCAATTTGTTTACTTCTGCTTTATTTTTAAAAGACAAACCCCCAATGGACATAAGCTTTCAAGTCCCTTTTGAAAATGCTGTCTTGTCTGTAAGTGCTTTGTTTGTGATCCTCTCCAATCCTTTAGGCTATTGTTTACAAGCTGGAAGGCATCTGCGCTCGGGCTAATCATGCCGAATGCCAGCAATTCCCCCAGCATGATTTGTTGCACAAGCCAGTGGGAGCAGGGTTTGTTTTGATTACGTTTAGTGTGGAAAACCCACATTTGCTCACATCAGCCTGACAAAATGGGGAGGTCTAATCCAAAATCTTCAGAGGGGAACAATAATCTGGTCATTGATTTCAGTGCCATTGGGACCAGCTCAAAGGTCGAGAGCTCTGACGGCAAGGGTGGCATCTTGGGAAAGCAGGTAGTCCAGGAGCCAAAAATCTTTTAAAGTGTACGCCTGTCATTTGCTCTGGGTTGGATGAATCAAACACAGATCTAGGAGGCTGCCAGTGCTATGCTTTTCAAAGCTCTGCAGCTCCTTCCTGACATGCGGTTAGTCAGGCTGGGACCCCCAGCTTTGCCCCAACCAGCCGTCACCTCGGGCTGATGCTGGCCTCCCCCAGTGTCCTCAGCTGACAAGTCAGGCTCTTTCACTCACTCTGGATGATGACAATGTTTTTATCCTCAGCCTGTGCTGATGCTTGCCTCCAGGCATCAGATGGGTGTCCCAATTTTTCTGCTCGTGAAAGCTGGGAAGAAGCGCCCGAGGGCTGCTCCCTTTGGGGCTGCCATCAAACTGCCAGGGCACGCAACTGCACGCTGCATGGGTGGGTGTACAGGTCTGCCAGGTGCAGACCCCCTCTCTCTCAAGGGGCTCCAGCACAGGTTCTAGGAGTCCCACGTGCAACCAGAGCTCAGCACAGTTGTCCCTTGCCAAGCCGCTGGCTCAGCTGGCCTGGGCAGCATCCTGTGCTGCTGAGCCTCAGGCTGAGCTTAGGATGGCTTGTTCCCACACTCCTGCCATAGCTCAGGTCTGCCCAACAAGGCACAGAACTCAAAGCTGCACCTGGATCCCACCTCTCCCCTATTTCCCAACTCAGCTCTTCCTCCCCCAGAGGTGCTGCCTCAATCTCCATTTAATCCCTTTTTGTACCCACAGAGAGGTTAGCCTTGCCTGTGTCCTGTAGCTGGGGCTTCCACAGCTTAAGCTACATTTCGCATGAAGGAATGTCTCCTTTTGGGTCTTGCACTTGAGTATTTCATCAAATGCCTCCTTAGGTTTTTAGGAAAACACACACATGTGGTCACCTACTCCATGGCATTTAGGCTTCACAGAGCTCTGTCACAGACCTCAGCCGTCTCTTTTCTGGATGAAGAGTCCTAGTCTATAGAGCCAGCCCTTGCACGGGAAGCGTTTGGAAGTACTCTGCTTTGCCTGAATCAAAACCCCAGCTCTGCCAGCTCCAGCTGAGATCAGAAGGCAGCAGGAGCGTGCTGAGACCTAGGCAGCTCTGCAGGGAGGCATCAGGAGTTGCAGAGCAGCTCTGCCACATCTGCCTCTCCCTTGACACCTGCTTTCTCTCTGAAGCCTGCCCTCAGTAATGCAGCCTTTGCACCAGGGACTGGCGCAGGACAAGCAGAAAGCTCCAGTGCATGCAGCTGGTATAACTGTACAGATGCCAAACATCTAGAGAATCATTGCAAAATGACCTCAATCAGACAAAGGCATCACATTTGCCTAACCAAGGTATGTTGTAAATTAAGGGGTTTGGCACACTTTAATGATACAAACACACATTTTCGGAGGAACATCAGGGTAAGGGTCAAAACTGAGACCCAGCTGTGTGTACACAGGCTTTACTTTGAAGCTTGACTACCTAAGAAATCTCATTTCCAAACACTGAGGATATCCAAATGCTTATAAACTTTTTAAGTGCTTTTGCACAAATTTGTGTTTTTTGGTGAATCCTGAATTCCTAATGACATACAGACCCCTATGTCAGAGGTAATCAACTATTATTACAAGAGCTGCTGGCTGTGGGGCCCCTCTTGAGCACACACATGGGTACATATGGAAGTTATTAGCAAGTTTCAGCGAAGGATTTTGGGAAATTAACCCCTGGGGCCCCAGAGCACAGCTAACAGACAGCTAGTTGGGACCAGACGAAGAGCAGTTTCCTGCTGGATGCCTGTGGCATGTTGGGACTGAAATCCAGGCCCTTTGCAGCACGATAGAGGAAGCCCCTCTCACAAGGACTAAACTTTTCAACTTCTGCTGTTAAGAAGGGTTGAAAAAAACCATCTGTGAGGCTGTGTAAGTTTCCTCAGCAAACTGAAATGAGTCAGCTGGAGAAATGTATAACATAACTTATAAAAATGCAAACAATTTTCTTCTATTCCCCAAACGGTGCTCAAGAGGTTATGAGGAAGTTTGCAATTTCTTTATAAGTCCCTTTAGGAGCCACCAAAAGAAACATTTGGACACAGACTACCAGGAGATGCTCCTACGTGACAGGGGGACCAGTTCAGAGGCAGGCTGATTAAACGGAACATCACCCACTCATTAATGAAAGCAGCAGGCTAGTGTTTGCAGTCACCTCATGGAAGTAAATTCTTACAGTTTTGCTTTGCACATCCTTTTTTCTCAAGAGCTGAAAGAAAAAGGTTTCTCTTCCAACATACAAGCAGAAAATGAAGGACTCTTAACGTTTGCCTCAGCCAATGCACTTTTCACTTTTCTGTTCTTCCCAAACTGATTTCCTTTCTTGCACCAATCCTGATCTGCAAAGTGACCTCTCCTTGGGAATAATGAGGATACTCATACATAATGTGCCTTAAACTTCCACAATATAACAATGCTTGGCAGTAATTCACTGCTTTTCATCCACAGATCTCAAATCAATTCGCTGCAGCCCTGCATGCAATTGACTTACTTGTAAGACTGAGACAAGCGCTTGCTGTGCAATTAAAAAAAAAAAAAAAAACCAAAAAAAACCCCACAAAATAAAGTAGACTTTATTAAAATCCAAACTATTTCCTTCTCCCGTGGTGCGATTTTCCTAAAGTGCAATCCAGGCAGCAAATAGGGCTCTTCTGCAGCCCCCAGCCATACTACCCAAGATGCTCATTTGCGGCCAAATGAGAACAGTTCACAGCCAGGTCAGAGCAATCCAGTTAGAAGGCTCTTCCCTCAGTGAGGTATAACCATGGCCAGAAAACAGCAGCATTCCTGTGCTCGGTTTTAAACATGGAAGAAATTAGCCTGCTCCTTCCCTCCTCCCTGCTTTCCGAATGGAAGGCAGGAAAGCAGCCATGGCACCTCAGCAAAGACACCCCCAAGAAAGAAAAGGATGGAGGGGATGGGCATGATGTCTTGGGCAGCAGATCCAATCCCACTCCTCCACGGCAGGCAGAAAGGAAGGGCAGTTCTGTGGCTGACTCTGCTGAGGCAGGGGCTTCAACCAAGAGCCAGGGAACTGTCCCAGAGGTGCCCAGAGCCACCCAAGATGCTGACAGCAAGCAACAGTATGCCCGCGTGCCAGCCGCCACAGGGCACGCAAACCCTGCAGTAGTGAACGATACCAGCCAGCGCTTCTGCACTGGGCTGACAGACACAGCAGCTGCAGGGCCACTGAGCTGCCCCTGGCCTCCCTGAGGCTGAGAGGAGCAGGCAGCACAGAGAAGATTGCCACTTCCCTAGCACTTATTTAACTACCTTGGTTCATAAGCCTATGCCCTGAGACAGGAGGCCAGGCATCTCGCCACCAGTGGAGAGACAGAGCCCTCCAGAGAATAATTCAGAGTGTCTAAGTTAGGCTGCTGTGATGAATCACAGCCTGTATCTCTCTCTCTGTGCTGACCACACGCTTTAGTTCCTCAGATAAGATACCTGAAGACAAAAGAGCAAATTCAGTGTAATCTCTCCCCATGTTCAGCTTTTTTCTCCCATACAGGTCTGAGGGGGAAAGTCAGCATGAGCTCAGCAGGCTGCCTGCCCAGCTACAGATGCTTGGCAACATGCAAAACAGTTTGGCTCAACTTTTACAGTATCTGAATTTCTCCTTTCATGTAGCTGTTTTCAGTCACTTACTTAGAAGACATACCTGCCTGTATCCCTGAAATGAACCACGACGTTATTCAAGCCAACTCTGTTCCTCTCATTTGTATGCATCCTTGCCAGCTCCAGTTCACTGATGCTGTTCCTTGTTCTAGGATCTTGAATTACTCACAGGTCTTTCAAACACTCAGTGCAAATTTTAAGGTACTAACAATGCTTTCTAAAAATGCAGGGGTGAGATTTTCAGAAGTATTCTCTGTTTAGAAAATTCTTCAATAATTACACTATAAGATTAATTAAGTTTAATGTTCCCAGCTATGACCACTCATTTATGCGCTGCTTTTGGTCTTTATAAGAAATTGAATTGTTCAGTTTCAGCCTGACTGCCATGCCTTGGCACTAAACTAACTGGGTTTTCAGCACTGCAAGGGAATGTAGATATCTCCGTGCATTCACTGACTTTTAAAAATCAATATAAAAACATGTTTATTAAAATTTTAGAAGTTTTATATAAAAAAATCTTTGCCTTTTTGGAGGCAAAACCAAAACATCATCTGATGCTCAATAGATGGCAGCAGCTCACTATCACATGAGCATAAGAAAGGGCACTGGATCCCATCTCTTCACACCCTCCCAGAGTAGACACAACTCTCCAGATGAGGGTTACCTCTGCGGGAATGCCATGCCCTTAGAATAGCATAACCCATCTGCACTCACAAAAATCCAATTAAATAAAGCAAACGCAAAAGCCAGTGAAGCTGCCTGTATCGTACATGGCTGCAATGGTTTCACCCCGGTGCAAACGCTGGCCTCTGAAGTAACTGGCATCCCATTTGTGCTGCAAGGAGTGAAACGTGCTCTCGCTCTGCCTCAGCTTCGTGGGGATCCAGTCAGCCCAGGGGTCCTGCCCACTGATGTCCAAGCTGCACTGCTGTGGGACTGGACTCAGCTGCACCACTTCACAAGGGTAGGTCTGAAGCAGAAATGAGCTCAAGTACTTTGGGGTAGAAGAAAACACAGTGCTGACCTGGTAGGACAGGCAAGTCATCTTCTGAAGCTTTTAAGTTATAAACGGAGCCAAGAGTAGGACTTGGTGGTGGTGGAAATTTCCAGGTTTGGCTTTACCCCAGGCATCTCTGGGAAAAGTCACACACTGTGCATTTATGAGGACACATCAGTCACAGCCAGCAGGTTCAAGCCCTGCTTCCCCCTGCCCTCACCTTTCCTCTGCCAGCAGCCAGTCCAGCGCCACCGGCATGGCACACATCCCACCAGCACAGCCACATAACAAGCATCTCCCTTTGTCTCCCACATTTACGGCATCATCTCCCAGCCCAGGACAGAGAAGGGCTGGGGACAATGCTCCCCTCTGACCCTCCCCTTCCATCCAGGGGTGAAACCACCTCCTCCCTCAGACACATCCCCAAGGAGGCCCCCAGCTGTGCTCTTTCCCCCGTCACGGCACCAGTGGGGAGGCTTCGGTAGCACAGTTCTCGCAGGGTGGGCACTGTCCGGCGGCTCCGGCACAGGGGCTCAGAGAAGACCAGGGGGGTTCCCCCCATCTCATCAAAGTGTAAGGGGTTGTTCCGGGTCCCTGCCACCACCAGCTCCAGCAGCTGGACCACACAGTCTGAAAACCAGTTCTTCAGGCGGAAATAGCCCTCCTGGAAAGAGATTCGGAGGCTGACGGGCCCCGTTGGCATCCGCACACTCAGGCTGAACAAGCAGTTCCCCTGCGAGCTATCCCGCACCAAGTAGGTGCCTACAGGCTCCCTCTGGAGCTTGGCATGGGCCTCCCCCACGGACAAGGGGCCCCAGTAGAAGTCACTGGCCTGGAGGATGTTAAGGGATCGCTCCAGGACCTCCCACTCACAGCTGCGAAACATCCGGAAACGATCGGGCAAGCTGGGTGGCGCGGGGCTGGGGAGAACACTCCGATGCTGCCTTTGCAGACGAGAAACAGTGGTGTGCGTGTTGTGCAGATCATCTGGCCTCCCTCTGATCATCTCTCAAAGAGCCCATGGATCCTGGAAAGATGCTGCCTTTACCATTCTTCCTCCTTTGCATCCAGCCTGTGGGACAGAAGGAGAGTGAGGCAAACCCAATACCTTCTTCTACGTGGGCAAGTGAAGACACTTCACAAGGGAGAAAGACCAGCAAGAGTACCAAAGAGGGTACCAAGGAACTACTGTATGTCACCAATCCCTAGCAACACCAAGGATGTATGTTCAGGAAAGGCTCCAGCTGGGTCTCCATCAGCAAAAGGTGGCACCTTGCAGAGCTCTGCATCCCATTGGTTTCTGTGATTTACAGCCTCAGAAGGCTCGTTTGAACCCAGATGAGCTTGTAATTTCAAGATTTCCCCTGCTAGATGCTTTGGGGTTTTTCAAAGTGGCCTTGAGACAGGAAAAGGGAAATGACACTCCAAATCAGAAGGAAAAAATTTCGCAAAGCAGTAAAGTATAATTTACTTTGTCATTCAATGAAAGGTAGAAAGGTTTCTTTGCACCTCTCTAACGCTTTCTCCAGTAAAAGGACTTAGAAGAAACAGAAGATGGGAATAAGTCTTTCCTACCAAACCCCATGAACTACTCTCTCATCCCATGACATGCCTGTTTCACTATGTTAGGAGAAAGCAAAGGTCTCAGATCAAGACCCTTTCAAGAAATGTTACAACATCAACTTCAGGGCCAGGACTGCCACAAATGAGGCCACTTAACACTACTGGTACCAGACACTACTGATGCCCTTCCAGCTCCTTAACTTCTCTTTCTTCCAGAAGGACATCTCTCCCTGCCTGCAGACAATGCTGCCCCTCCCAGTCACCGTCCTCTGCTCATGAGCTGTCACGACCCTGCTCATCTCCTGCACCTTATGTTATCACCAGGCTGTCTGTTTTCAGAAATGCAAATTTCTGAACCCAGTGTTGCCATCAGCCATCCAAGTCACTTCAATTACATATAAAAAAAGTACATATTCTGAATGTGCGTGTGCTCACAAACATAAAAACCACAGCCCTAAGCCAGAGGCTCATTCTGTGCGAGAAGCTGAGCTGTAACATACCACTTCCCCAGGCCTGACAAGTCAGTGGCTCGCCACCAAATCCTGCCCTCGGTCCCTTGACATACTCCATTAACCCAGTCATACTCGCTCACAGCATAGCCATGCTTGGAGCAGGACAGACTGCTGACACACAGCCTGCAGCGAAGGGAGAGACACACTTCACCTCCAGCAGTCCCTCCCCAAGGCAGACTTGCAGGAGCACTGGGGCTCACAGCAGGCAGCCAGCCCCCAGGGAATGTGTAGGGACTTGTGGAGAGCTTGCTCTGGAGGGAGAGCTTTATGTTGAGCTTAGCTCCTTGCAAGATCCTGCTGTCTCACACACTTTGCCAGCTATTCAAAAGCCTCTCGTTCTGTTTGGTGCTCGCGCCAACTGGATGGCCATGCAGAGCCCACTCTGCACCTGGGGAGAGGACACAGAGCAGCAGGGCCAAACATCTGTCCTTCACACAGGCACAGTAGTTGTGCCTTGCCTACAGTCATCTTTTCTTGACTAACATCTGTCTCAATACTTAACAGTAATACCAATAATTTAGCAGTCAGGCACACGGCACTCCATACATGGGAGCAATAAATATCCTTTCCAAGAGCAGCCCGGGAAGTTTCTCCAGTTTCTAGCCCTGTGATTTGCAGTCCACAAGCTGCTAATGTTCCTGGTACTGCTCTGAATGCTGTTGATCCTGCCCTTTAGCTACATGTCACAGCAGGAGGGAAATTCCACACTTAGAGAAAGGTGGGAGGGGTAGGAAGAAGTTAATCAACTTCGGTTTTTTATTTTTCCATTAAAAAAAAAAAAAAAGGCAGCAGTTAAAAGCTGCTCAAGCCGTTCAGCAAGTCAGAATAAATCTTAGGGGAAAGTGATTTAGTGAGCAGAATGCAAGTAAACACAGTCACCACGTGCAGCAACCAGGGCTATCTATCACCACTGAAAACTCAGCACAGCAGGCGCCACAAGAAGTTGCGTTATCTCTGTCCCTTTCCTTCTCCTCTGCTGGGCGCCGAAGCTATAGGGCCCACTGACATTAGCTCCTATAGAAAAAGAAGGTCATCTGCCAGATGCCTCCAGGGCTGCAGATATAGCCTCGAGAGGACTGAGAAGGAGCCTTCCTAAACAGCAACTTCTCTTGGGTCCAAACAGAAATTTTGTCACTTTCATGGGTCAAGGATGAACAATTAATTCAAGCAAGTAAACAGAAGCAGGCAGTTGTCTTTCATTTCCAGGCTAGTTTTAAATGTAACAACAAATATATCATTTGTTTAAGGCTGCAGATGCTATTTGACAGGAAAAAAACAAAACAAAACAAACTGGTTTGTCTCAGTTTTCAACCTTGAGTCATTCACCCAAGCCCTTTAAGAAAAATTCACTGCTACTAGAAATCTCACTGACTAAGAACTGAGACTGTGTCATCATTCTGAATTCAAAGTAAATGCAAAAATAGCACCCTGACAATTTGTTCACTCGGTTTGAAATCTACATATGGGTCAGAGCCTCAGATGGAGGGAATTTGTTTAGCTTCAGTGACCCATTTCCAAGAGAGAACTGCCTGGCCTGCAGCGCAGCATTACTTATACTAATATTAGCTTTAGAAGTGCTTCCTGATACTACCTCTAATGTTCAGTTTTAATGGGTCAGCAAGTCCTACATGTACATGGCCTCCCACATCAAGGAGGATGTGCAGACTCAGGATTAGGAATAAGCCAACCCAGAGGCGTGGGGTGTAATGAAACACACATGCATATTTAGTTCTGTTTCTAATTTGCCACACCACAATTTGCTTTCCCTCTTCTCCCCTCCAAAAAAAGCCCCAAAAAACCCCCAACGCTCAAACAAGTTACTACCTCCCTAATGCAAGTCACAACAGTGCGTGAATCCAAAGCAATATACCCTAAAAAGCTAGTGTCCCACTAATTAAAAGGCTGGATAAGTTTTCCCAGAGCTTCTGATTTACTGCAAGTTCAAGAGCTTTTCAAAATAAGTGCTCTTGACACAGGGCATTCTGTTTTCCTCCTCACTCACAACCCGGGCAAGGCAGCATATTTCATATAAGGAAACAGTTCTAGCAAATCAGGGCATCTGGTGTCAGCCAAGCCAGCCCTGCACCCCAGGGCTTGACAAATCTGGCATGTTCAGCAGCAGTCTCAAGTACTCAGCTATGATGCATTCTATGATGCTCTCTTCTTCCAGGACACTTGAGAAAGCTTACCTCTTTGTCTTTACTGGCCATAGGGATGAGTTTCTGGATGTCAGGCCTGGAAGTGGTCCAAATTCAGAAACTCCGATGTAGCACTTCCCAGTTTTTGCACAGCTTTACTTAAGAGCAGATCTGTCCTTTGAAAAGAAAGAGATGTCCATCAAGCAGGTGACTAAGCCCATTAGTTTGCAATAACGTGGATCTAAAATACAACAAATCTGGGGACAAGTTGTCTGTCTCAATGTCTTTGATCTGTATTACTGCAGAAGCACGTATACAGCACTTTAGATAGCAACAGAGAAAGTGGATTATTGCTGCTGTTATTGTTGCTACTTACAAAGCCATGAGCTGGTTAGGTCCAGGCAGCTCACAGATGGCTTAAGGACAAATGGAAAGACCATAAAGGTGCCATCATCTTCTGGAAGCAGGAACCATAAAACCGCAAATGTTAAGAGATGATGGCAACGGGAACAAGCTTAAGGATTCAGAACAGTAAACTCCAGCTTGTGCTCAATACAACACAAAACAGTTAGAGTATCTTATTTGACACCATATAGCCATTCCAGAGACCCACTAAATTCTGACCCACACTCACCTGCCCTGCTCTCAGTACTTTTCTTTCTCATCTCACAGATGGAAAACCAAACCCACTGACCTGGTGGAGCAGCAGACCATCACATGTGCAATTGTTCGTCTGTCATTGGATCCATTAGCAAGCTGAAAAAACAATCCCAGCTTTCTGCATGCCTTTCAGAGGCAGTCCCTCTACTGCTTCACTTATACCCACATAACCTCACTTCTCTGCATCCTCCCCAGCAGAGTCCAGACTGGGCACACACCCCACAAGCTATGTTGACTTGTAGATAGCAGAACTGCAGATCTATCCCATTACTACGCATTATTAATTCCCATTTTTAACTTCCCATTACCACTCCATTCAGCTTTGACATCTCCCAGATAGCAACCCTGCAGTTCCCAGAGCAGTTAGAATGAGGCTGGGTTAATTTGGAAAAGCTCTTCCTGAGGTACCCTGCAAGCCCTTGCAGCAGTGTCCCCGTTCCAGGCAGCAGAGCCTGAGCAGACATCTCTGCTTGCACGTCTGCATCCCACAGAAATGCGCTGCCTACTGATTTGTGGCTGGGGAGGATGTTTCAAAGGAAAGCTTGAGCAAAAGGCTGGAAGAAACCTCCCTGGTAAGAGCCAAGCACGCAGCGCTGGGTTTTAATGGTGGGCCAGCTTGGTTCCCATGGCCGCCACCGCCTGCCACACTCTGGCACTGGTTTGCACTCTGCCACCGTCACTGCCACAGTGCATGGTCACACCAGTGCCCCTCGTCATGAGCACCCTACCATAGCCAAGGTGACCAGGACCAGTCCAGAAAGGGATCATGGAGAGGGGAGGGAAAGGAGATGCACAGACAGACATGCCAAAGAGCACAGAGGGAGCTGTGGTTAGGGGAGAAATGTGGCCCAGCTCAGCTAAGAGGACCAACGTTAATCACAGTCAATTTCTCCAGCACAAAGCAGGCCTCAGAGACATTGCAGTTCCCTCTATCTTTTATGCCATGGCTATAAATAGTTTGATGTGAGGCTGCCATTATGTCTGATACATGAGGGAATACATGGAAAAAAAGAAACCAACCCACACCACACATACATACCCCAAACCAAAACTGTATTTCCCTACACAACCAGCATTCAAAAATGCAGCATTTAATAAAATAAAATAAGCTGAGGCAGCACACACATTGTTACAGTTCCTACTTCCACACACTACAGATACAGAGCAGGAAGATCCTGCATGCGGTCTCCAGAAATCAGCAGCTGGACACCTTGCAAGAGGACTGGCCTTATCAAACACTTCCCAACATTTTGAGGCTGGAGAAGATACTTCAAAAACCACAAATAACTTCCCATGGATCTGATATTCATGTTTTGTACTTCTTACCGTATTTTTCTACGATGTGTGTTTTCTGAATTAATGTGGCACTTTGTTGCTATGGGCTGAAAGATTTACCCCAAGAAAACCAACAAGACAGTGTGATATGTGCCAAATATTCTTCAAGGCAGGGAAGTCTTCAAGCATGTTTGGTTTCTCCATAATACGCTTTTAAAAACCCAACAAGGCAGTTTACAGGAAAAGCTAATTGCCTTTACTGGGATAATTGAAAGAGCTGGAAGAAAGACCCCCATTTTCAGGGTCCCCTCCTCACACCTTAGAAATACTACGTACATTCAGAACTACTTCCAAATAAAAGAGCCTATTCCTCGTTAAAATAGCCCAATGTGAAACTGTAATCCTGCCATTTCATAATAACACAGAAGCCACATCGCTTCCCTGAACTCAAAGGCTGCCAAGAACTACCAAAACTAGCATCTGACTTCTGGCAAAGACAGCTTCTATTGGAGACTGAATTATTTCTGCCTTTCCCCGTAACTGGGGAAAAGAGAATTAAAAAAAAAAAAAGGTAAGAAAAAGGAAATCAGGAGGGGGTACTACCAAGTTCCGAAGCTGCAGCTGAGCCTATCTGGCCATGGCTCAAGCAAAGAGAGTTGTTGTTGCTTACCTCTGGCCAACAGCATTTTTGGTAAGTGAGGGAAGCCCAGTCGCACTGCTCCTGACCTTTGCAGTTCCACAGAGCAGCCATTCCCGTGAATGTTAGTGCAGCAGAGCTACACAAAACCTCAGCTCTGCACTCGGCCAGGGAACACAGCCTCCGTGTTGCCTTCCCTCCCCTCACACCACCTGAACCCCTGGGAAGGTGGCTGGGGCTCTCCCCAATTTGGGGGCTGAAACAAGGAGATGGAGAAGGACACGATGAGGAAGAAAAAGAAACCAAGATAACAGCAGTCCCTCATGACTCCCTCCTTGAAATGCTCTGTCCCATCTTCCTGCTGAGAGGGGGATCAGCTGGAAGGGGGTAGAGATGTCCAGGGCTGCATCCTTGCCCTCTGCTGGAGCAGAGCTCTGCATCTACCCATCATGGTTCCTCAGCCTTACCGCCTCCCCCCAGGTCAGCACCACAGATACAATACTCTGCTCCAGTCTCTTGGCTGAACTGACTTTTTTCAGTTGTTCCAGAACCCTGTTTGAGGAAATTAGTAAATCCTGAGAAGCAAAGGCCATCAGTGGTCCCTTCGATGGCCACGGCTTCTTATCAAAACAATCACATTTAGCCGGAAAGAAAGTCAAAGCAGTAGCTAACTCTGAGAAACGAGCAGTGCCTGGCCTGCAGATAAAACTGGTTCAATATCCTGATCAGAACTATGATGTCAGAGAAGAGTCCCAGGTGCTTAACCAACACCAGGCAGAGCACAGGGGGCAGGGAAGAGACCCTGCCTTGGCTCTTCAGAAGGACCAGCTTCAGAAGATGCGAGAGGCCACTAACCAGCTACTGTGCCTTCAGAGGAAGGGGCGAGGGTCAGAAAGCACAAACGCATCACAACACTAGGTTTTATAATGGGGGATTTCCAACACGCAAAATAAAGAAACTAGTCCTGAGAGTTAAAAGTGAAAAGAATAATTAAAAAAAAAAAACCACGTCATGAGAGGTTATTTAGGAAATCTTAAAGTGGCAGAGCATGCAGACCTCCCACAAAGAATGATGCAGAGACACTGCCTGGCTAGGAGGGCAGGCCTGGGGGACAGCACAGGTCACACTGTAGGTATTAGATGTAGGTGCACCAACTTGCAAGGGCATCCACTGTGGATCAGAGACATCAAACACGGACACTACAAAACCACAGTCTTTGTCCAAATCTCTCTACAACCTTCTCTATAATTCTTCAGAAGATGACAAGATAATTCTGGAGGAGCCAATATAAAGGAATATAAATTACTGACATTAGGGAACAAATTTATATGAGGATGGCTGTCATGAAACTGGGACAGTAGGTGGCCAAGATAAACAAAACAAAACCCAGAAAATAAAATATGGCATTTTCAGTTTATCAAAAACAGAAAACTTCTGGGGGAATAATTTAGTTGACTGGGATACCAGCAAGTGGGGAAAGGGGTACTGCAGAAAAGCTACACAAGCAAGTGGACATTATCTTTTTTCTTGCACAGGATGTTGAGGAAATTTCCCAGTATTTAATGTTGTTTAATGTGAAGGGAAAAAGGGGGGTGCTGTATCAGAATTGATGAGGAAAGGTGATATTAGAGTAGAAAGTCAGCTGGGCACCATGGACTATACCCAGGGATTTTGAATGGATGGTTGAGATGCAAAGAGAAGTGCTCAATTAAATCAGCTGAACTACCAATTGCCAGAGGGCTGCAAGTATTAGAAGGAACTTTTTTTGACACGTACTGCTAAGACAGGAGCAGCAGCATAGGGCTACATGATGTGGGGGAGAGGCAATCCCCAGACAGAGTTCCCCATCAGGCAGATGGTATCTGAAGAAGCAACAAATGACAGGACACACTTTGTGCTTCCCCAAAGCCTCCATTCCAGAAACAAGTCAAAAAGCAAGATGTGGTACATGAGCTAAAGAGCCATCCCGGGACCTGTAAAGCAGATGGATAGAAGACACAGAACAGTCACACCAAGGGGTGAATGGGAGGTGTAAAAGAGGTGTCTGGAGGAAACCAAAGCATTTCAGCCCCTGCACATCTGGTCACCTCTCTGCCACCCTCCCAGCCTCTTCATCTTCCCCCTGGATCAACTTAGCCCACTTTGTGGAGCATCCCTCCTCACTCAACAGGTTGGTGGGCACAAGCAGCCCAAAGCCTCCCCCAGCTCTGATGCAAGCAAGTCCCTTCCCCCTGCCCACGCAAACTCACATGTTGACCCAGGTCCCTTTCCAGAATTGTCTCTCCCTGTCTTCAAGCTGTCTTTACCCACAACATCTCAAATCCCCCAGGTCTAACCTTGCCCCTCAGCAGGCAGCTTACAGCCTCATGTTACTTACATCTAAGCAGCCAGCTCGAAATGTGGTGAGCCCCCTCATCACCTTCCCAGGGCAAACAGTAACAAAATCACTTCACTCTCTATAGGCAAGAGAAGTCAGAGGTCACTCAAAATTCACCAGGCTGGAAAGCACCAGGACATCGGGCGTGACTCTGTCCTGACAAACGCAAACACACACACAGGCTTGTAGGAAAACCAACCGGGTCTAGTCTATATTTTCAAGAGTGATAAATTAAGTGGCACAGCTGACCAATGAGCCGAGTAACAGTGCTGAGGGTTCGTTAAGGAAAGCTCCAGCTCTGAATGCAAAAGCAGTCATTAAAAAACCAAGATGCAAACACGAGTGTGAGGTTGCAAAATGGATGGGTGGGAACGTAACAGTAATGTCACCACCTAAGATAATACAGTCAGTTCCAGTCACCTTAAATAAAAACAGATAGAGCTGAAACAAAGATGATGGCCCTAAATATGGGTGATAAGAAGTCAAATGTAAGTGTACAGAGAGACAAGGGTGAAACTTCATGCTCAGTTTAGAGAGCAGATAGATACAAGGGGATTCCAGAGGAAGATACAGTACAATCAGGACGTTCCTTTTGTGTTCTTTTATAAAACTAGATGAGAGGAAGTTCAAAGGTGACCGAGATTGAAAAGTAACTAATTTTAAAACTCATAAAAGGAAAAACTCCAGTCATATAGACATTAAATGCTGCTTCTGGGGAAAGTGAGAGAGCTGATCTGAGGAGTCTCATTTCTCTTCTTTCTCAAATGCCTCTGCTTTGTTTCTGTGCAGTACCCACCACATTATGCTTTAGCAGACCTTAGGCAGAGGAATCCAGAAGCAAAGGACTGGGTTTTTTAGCAACGCCTTTTTAAGACACCTCTTAAGCATTCAAACCTGACATAAGACTAAGGGAAGCTCAGCTCAAGGCATAAACGTTCTTTAGTTGTGCAAAACTGAAGTAGTAAACAAGGGTATATAAAGTCACCATGAGAAACCAATTATGGACCTGCTGCAGAGTAGTTAAAGTAGCTCTGCCCATTTTTTCCTCATTCTTTAATGACTAAAAAGAACAGCACCTCTACCTTATGTGTGCTGACTTGAACATCAGTGTGCTTCCTAACAAATGGCGGATTTGAGTGTTTACTGCTAAAGCAGCTCAGAATCAGAGATGGCTGTGGCAATGATGTTAGAAAGAAACACTCCTTCTGTCTCAGCGTTCCCTTGAGTGGGACTCTTGGTCCACTGTGTCACTTAACTGGGTCTTGGAGAATGAACATAACTTCCAGTAGCAGGGATTGGAGGATTTTTTTCTCCAGCTCCAACTTCCCTCCTTCCACATCCCAAAATCTCACTAGAAAACAAGGAAGAACTACAATATGCATGAAGAACAACACTGCTGGTCTGTCAAAAAGCATAATCAAACCATTCCTGAGAGCACCTGTGCTCATCACCAGTAGTGTGATGGGCAAACCTACGCTGAACCCCCCGAGCTTCAGGAAGGCACCTTCAGCAGGATGTGCAGCAGCCCGGCTACGCATTCAGATTGCAGAAATTTTTAGCCTAAGCTTTAGCCTAACTTTCCAAATAAACTTTGCTACTGAGGAATTACGAAAGTAGATCCAAACTGTTTCTGAACTGCAGTATCACATACACACAAAAAACTCCCTTGTTGCACAAGTCACAATCTGAAGTCAAAATTTTTCTTCAGCTTTTGCAGGGAGTGAGAGGGGAAGGACAAAAACTCTCTGCAACAAAGGCAACTGAATGCTGCCAGCTGGCTTAATTTTGCCAGCCACAGCTCCAATGTAAAGCTAAAGCAGCCTATCTGCAAATTTAATAGTGGCACCGGTCAATTCTTGCCCTCCTACCCTGCATGTGTTTGTGAATAAGCAGCACACAAAGCACAGGGGGAGCAGGAAGGGAGAAGGCAGAGAGAATGTGCATTATCAAAATACCTTGAGAGCGGTTCTTGGAAATGTGCAGCCTGCAAGCCTGTATCAGACACTCATTTCCTGTGAAGTGCACATAGGCCTTTTCATTTCTCCACTGAAGAGGACAAAAATAAGGGGGCAGCTTTAAAGTCTCCAAAGACAACACAAAACCAGCATTTAGCCACTTTATTAAAACTGAGTTTACATTTTTATACTATTGAATATCTATTGAATGGAAGCATCGATTCCCAAAAGTTTCAAAAGTATGACTTTCTACACCTCACACTTCTAAATCTTAACTTGAAACCTTGCACTTGGTCAGGGGCAGGGAGGGGGGGGAAGAATTTTACTCACTAACACAAAGTCACCAAATCCTGCACCACAGCACCTTGGTTTTTTTTAAGAGTTGAGCCCGATTTCAGCAAAATGGTGACCTAATAAATACCTTATTGAGGCAGAAGGCTGCAGGATATGCACAAATGCAAAGCAGAAGAGCAGACAGTAACGAAGCAGACTGACAGAAGGCAGTAAGTTGATATCATGCCTGCCTTCTGCCTCTACTTACATATAACCAAAGATCTAATTGATGTAGCCCTCAGTTGCATTTTTTTAAATAAATATATTATGCCTCCTAATGACACACACACCTTTACTCTGTAAAAAGATATCATCTCTGTATGGCATACTCGGCTCTTTCAGCATCCGCATTTTCACTTACAGAAAGACATGCAGGTGCCCACCTCTCCAGCTTGCAAGCTTTTGGCAAGCACCACTAGCCGAGGTCTGCAGGTGGCCTGGAATAACGGCTGAGGAACACAACCCCTCCCCATAGCTTTCATTAATCTACCCACAGCATCAACCCGACCCAAATGATGTCATATTTAAGTATTGGCACAAGTATCTGTTTATTGCTGACCAAACAAAGGTTGGAGAAAGCAGGACAGAGAAGCCTGTGGGTGGTAGTGGGGCAAGGAGGTGGCAAGAAGCTGCAGTGAAAGGCTTTGAGAAAAGACCGAAACATCCCCAGTGGGGACAGAGAGAAAGATGAACAAGGGAAGAAACACAGCTCCAAAGGCACATTTTCTCCTTTGTTTCTTAGCAATGCAACCACAGTACTAGCAACAGCAACTAAGAATTTACACCACCCAACCCCATCTCCATCCTTGCGCAAACTGACCACCAACTTCACAGAAATCCCAGCTGGACTGAGGAGGGTAAGAGGCACTGGCTGCATGTTTGAAGCCGTCATATGAAAACTGAATTTGGCCCTCTCTGAGCAGGCAGAGCAGGGCAGGGACACACAGCTGGGAGGATCTGAAGAAGCTCAGCCTTTTCCCAGTGCTCCTCTGTGACTGTTTTTCAGGACCCCAGCAGAGTTTACCTGTGCCTTCCACCACAAACTTACAGAAAATCTTTATGTTGCCTCTCAACCCCACCACATTTAAGTAAGTGATAAGCAAGCCAGGTTATTGAAGGATGTACAACATACTGAATAATAACAAGGAACACAGAAATAACAAAGGCCCAGATCCCAGTCTAGATCAGGAAAAGATGGGAACCTGTGTGGGAGGGTGGCATCCCGGTAATCCTACAGGTTTGTGCCCAAGAGCCTTCCACTCCAGAGGAAACAAGAATCTGTACTTCAACAACTACATTTTAAATCACATCCCAGCAGAATCACTCATGAACAGAGAAACAAAGCTTGGCTTCATCTGCAGCGACTGGCTACATTTCTTCATGAATTGATTCAACCAAGAGCAACATTATGTGATACTACAGCCTCAGTCTCACAAACTTCTGTGCATGTGCATAATTTTTAAGCACATGACATTGCCCTGCCGTGACTGAATGGGCCATTTGACATTCACACAGCATCTGAACTGCAGTTTGTTTGGAGAAAGAAGATATGCCTGCATACCCTCTTAAGGGCACAGTCAATAGAGAACAAAACATCAGGAAACTAGTTATTTCTGATTCCACCCCATTTTACAGAGTTGAGTGCGGTCAACATGTGACTGGGCTTTTCATTTGAGTTTTCTGAGAGCTGCAAGGACTAGAACTAGCAAATGGCACTGTCTGGACCACACAGTTCTAAATAGCAGCTTGCTAACAATACTCTTTACCCTCAACTTTCCAGAACAATGGTCAAGCCACATCCCTCTCCTTCACCATACAGGAGAAGAAAAAAGCCAGGGACAATAATTTACCATTCTTGAGTTCCTCTCAGTTACCTCTGCAGTTCATCTGGATCCTGTTTCCAAACTTCTACTAAGCAGGAAGGAATACACACTTAAATTTTTAAAAAAGGAAAAAAGAAGAACCTAAGAGTAGCATGAGCTGAGGTTTTACATGGTAACCATTCCAAAATTCTCAGTAAGAGTGTGTGTGTTAGTGGGAAAAAGTGAGTAGTGGATCCTGCATGGCTGCGAGCACCATGACTCAGATTGCATAAAGGAGGAGGTTTTAGTGATAACCTTTGCCGGCAAGGCTTTCCATAGGCGCACAGCACTGATCTTCTGAGAAAAGGCAGGTGTGAGGCTGCATTCTTACTGTGCCAAGTCTGGAGGATGGCAAGTTCCTTTGCTTTTCAAGGCAACTCCAACGGGCATGTACCCCCTGCTTCACAGGTACCCCACCTCCCTGTAGCACCTTCGGTTCCGGCAGGCAGCTCGCTTTTCCAGCTAAGGCTAAGTGTAACACCCTTGCACACTGCTTCTCCAGTGGTTTATGTGAAAGAAGTGGTGTTAAGAGTGAGTTACCTGGACCCATACGGCTGCTTCCCTACAGACCCATCTGAGACATTACATAATTTGCAGGTTTCACTTTAAAAGAAGCATCTCCCTACCCTGATGCTGTGGAGAACACCTTGAGGGCAGCACAATCCCCACAGAGCCTCCGAGGCTGTTCCCAGCACCCCACCGCCACCCTAGAAGGGCACGTGGCTCCTTTCGGGGCCGGCAATGAGCTGCGAGCACCCCAAATCTCCGTCTGACCCCCTTGGGGAAGGCACCCCAAAGCCCAACACGCTCCATCTTCCCCAACCAACAACAGCCCAAACGTGCCCAAGAGCCAAAACAGCGGGAGTTGCACCCCTTTGCAAGAAGCCAAGGGGGACCGGAGCAGACAGACAGACAAGTCCCTCGCAGCCCGCCCCCCAAAAGGCCCTCTGCAGTTAACGCCGCACAACTTACTCTCGGCACCTCCGGGGCCACGGGCGGGCGGCGCTGCCGCCGGTGCGAGCGAGCGAGCGCTGAGTGGCGGGGCGGCAGCGGCGCTGCCCGGCCCGGCCCCCGCCGCTCTCCCGCCCCGCAGCGAAACGGAGGCGGCCCCGCTCCCCACCGCCCGGCGCCGCCGCGCTCCGCATCCCCCCCCGGCCCCTCGGCTCACAAAGGGGCCGGTGCGCGCCTTACCGGGGGCGGCGCGGCGGGACCCTCCTCGGCCGCGGGGCGGGCGGGCGCCGCGGCGGCTTCGGCTCCGAGGAGCGGAGAGGCGCGGAGCGGAGGGGAGGGGAAAGGAGGGGAGGAAACCCCCCAAATGTTTCTTTTCCGAGGAAGGAGCCACGGGGGAGGGGAAGGGGAGGGGTTTCTCCCTCCTCCACCACCCCGTCTTTCCACGGCGTGGCTCTTGCAAGGGGAAAAAGAAAAGAAAAAAGTAAAGAAGAAAAAAGTTTGGTTTTGATTGGCTTTTTTAAAAAGAAAAGTTGGAGAGATGAGGGGAGAGAGAGAAAAGAAAAAGAAAGATTCTGTGAAAGCTCCTCTGCTGCAGACTGGGAGAGGAACCCCACCGGGATGGGACCGCAGCATCCACCAGCCCCGGGACCCGCTGGAGCCACGTGTCGCCCGGGGAGGCGGCGGCGGGGACCGCGGCTCTGCCCCTCCTCCCGCTCACCGTCAGCTGCCCTCCAGCACGGGGCTGGGGCATCGGAGCTCGAAAGCACCGGGGAAGGGGCTGTATCAAGGGCCGACGGGGGACGCACAGGCCCGGGGCGGGTAGAGCCATCAAACCAAGGCTCTTTACACCATCAGAAAACGGGGATCCTGTCCCGGCCTTCCCTGCCAGAGTTCTCCCAGCTCCTCTCCGGCACGCAGGAGCCTCCAGAAGGGCACCGGGCACCCTGGCAGCACAGCCTGTGTAGCGGTGTAACGCGCTGGAGGAGCATGCCTAAAACAGGCGCTATTACCTTGGTGGGTCAAATGAAAATACTGGAAATCACGGAAAAATGGTCAAATAAACCAAAACATTATGATGTAAAATATAAATAGCACACCACGTGCTGCATACCATAAGCATATTGCTGCTCAGAGAGGGTAGATGTAATAGGAGAAAAGATAAACCTTTGGAATTCAGTACAAACCCCACGGTTAAAGGCCTAGCCTGCAATGAGGCTGAGACTTGATCGCACTACTGGAGCTCTCACCAATATACTTGCCCTAGATGCTGCCGAGCCTGCTGCATGCATTCCCTGGTGTGTGCGCGCCAGGTGAACTGCCCTGTTGAAAAAGCTCCATGCAAACCCTGAACGCAGACATGCTCTGGCTGCTCTGTACCAGCCTAGTGATGCAAAGCAGCTGTAAGTCCAGCTTGAGCAGCAGACAAAGCTTAACAGCTGCTTGGCATTGCTAGGGAGCACAAAGCAGTCAGAAACACACCACTGAATGTGATCCTCAGCCTTGCCAGAAGTTCCACTGAGTGTTGAGACATCAGTCCGTATTTTTTCTTTCAACCAAGCATGAAGATGTTGCTGACCGCAGAAGAATTTCTGAACTTCCATAAGAATCTGGGCAAAGCACTTCATTCTTTTTCAGGGAGGCTTCAGTGGGAGGACCTGCTGCTGGAGCTCTAAATCACAGCAGGGATGAAGTATTCGTGTGTTTCATTTTTGGTTTTTAAATAGACTTGTCACACTTTTCTTTGTGTTTTTGGATGGCAGCTTCAAAAATATCCTGTGGTTTGCTTCACAGTTGCCTAGCAGGGAGTCCGTTTCCCTCTATGGATATTTATAGCATTTATTGGGTGACTTCATAGACTCTACCAGCCACCTGGCCTCAACATTAAATGGACTGGTCTAATTCTGCCTTTCATTCTTCCTCTTCATCTTTGCTTATGAAAAGTTAACATCCAGCCTCACTGCTCTGAGCTTGTCCATGGGTCTCAGTCACATTTCTCTCCTCCACTTGAAACCCTGACCTTGCAGCAGTTACAGCGGAAGCGTATTGCAGCAATCCTCTTCAGCAATAAAAGCTGGTGAGATATGTCATGATGGCACCATTGACCGCAATTTTCCAAAACTCAGACTTGGCCCACAGGGTTTCCAGTGTGTTCAGGATCAGCGTACCTCTGAGGTGGCTTCCTTACAGGTGGAAAACACAAGGGTGCTGAAGTAGCTTTCTGTCCTGTGACACGGCGGAGGAGATGGCAACCAAATCATGCACAAGTACAGACTTTGCTAGTGCTGCATTTCTTCCTGCAAGCCTGAAACCAAGCTCGGATGTGTTTAAGGTGAAAAACAAATCCTATCTTTTGGTGAGCTTTCTTAAGGAAAAAGTAATACAAGTAAATTCTTTATAATCAAGAGACTATCCCTGGTCACATCAGTGGATTGATTATTTTTTCCCCAACTGCTTTCAGTGCATGGATACTAACCTGAAAGGCTTTGTGTAATGAACGTGAGGATACAGCCAGGCTAATGGTCCTGCCATGAGCAACTCACTTTGAACACTGCCCACTTGTACCTGGCTGGAGAAAGCTGGATCCATCCTAAAGACAGGGTTTCTGATATGCCCAGGATGCTGATGATAGCGTGGTAAGGAATAGCTCCCAAGAAGGCACCAAGATTTGTTCTTGGGATTTACAAGTTTTATCCTACCCCTCATTTTTTCTTCTGCCTAAGGATACATATATTTTCACTATCCCTGATACTAAAACTTTGAGAAACATGAAAGCATTACTTGAGAGAGCTGCTGACAAAATTAACCATTTCCAGAGTTATGTTTGAAGTCCCACTGCAGAGGTCAGTAGGTCTGAGTTCATTCTACCTTTGGATTATAGTTCTACTTTGTAGCATTTCTCTGCTTGTTCTTCAGTGAACCCCAAGTCTTTGGTAAGTTATAAGATGTCCCTCTCCCAACCCTAAACAGCTTTGCTCCTTCTTAGCACACAGATTCCTTACAGCCTGCATAAGGTAGAAAGAGCCACAACCTGCCTATTTACTCCTGTCAGTTTGGGGTGTGTGGGAAGAAGAAAGGTATTTTGGAGCAGGTCACTGCAAACTACTGAATAGAGATGGTTTTTTAGAAAAGCAAAAGGCAAACATTGGCCCAAAAGAGGGGAGAGGTGAAAGAACTAAAGTAGAAATAATGAAGCACTGAAAATCTGCAGAAGAAAGGAAAAGCAATACAGAAAAAAAAAAAGGAGAACATGGAGGGCACAGGGGAGGGAAGATGGGTAATGCATTAGATATGTTAGTACTGCCTTGCCCTTCAGCCAGCAAACCTGTGAGTGGAAGCTCAGCTGGGGCTGGATCATTTCCAGATGACAGGTGACCCATTACTTAGGATCTCGGTGCCTTACTGGGCCTCCAGCCAGACCCAAACATTGTGTTGTGCACTGATGTGAACACTGGCTTTCTGGCTGGGATGTGAGTGGGAGGTGAAACTGCCCTGAGGATGGAGCTGACCAAGTGGCCCGGACATAACCTGGGGGGTTCCTGCCAAGTAGTTAAATGGAAAGGAAAGGAAGAGAAGAAAGGCACAGGGCAGGCCTGGGTACACTGGCATGAGAGGTGATGGAGACAATGCACAAGATTTTGTACAGAGAGGAGGATGGAAGGATGCTTGGGGGGTGGGTAGGAAATGACTGCCAACATCTCCTGATGTGCTGCAAGTCCATCCTGCAAATAGTACAAAATGTACAAGCATTCATTCTTCGTTTGTTTTTCCCTTTAATCCCTTCCTTCCCTTTTTAGGTGGTCCCTCTCTTAACTTGCTAAAAGCCTCCTTTTAGGAGGTGCTAACAGCAAAGCATTAAGAAGAAAAAAGGAACCAACCAAACAGCAACACAAAAAGAGAAAGCCAGGACAAAACCTACACAGGAAAATCCCCCAGCCCCCTCCCTCTGCTCCCCCCAGGGAAAGAAAAAAAAACTAACATAAAAAAACGCCCAACAAACAAAAACACCTTTCTGTGGTTTCCAGCGAGCAGATGCTGTATTAGTTCCACTGTTATGAGAAAAATTAGCACAAGTAGTGGCCCCTTCGCGTGAAGCGGTGGCCAGGCCCCTCCTTCCCCTGCCAGAGCAGGGTTCTTCTCAGTAACGAAGAGAAGCTGCTTTCCAGGAAAGCGAAGGTACAGGGGCTGCCCAGAGCGGAGTGACCCGGCGCGGCTGCGGGGAGCCGTGTGCCGCTGCTTGCAGGCTGCCAGCCCCGGCAGGGGCTGCAGCGCTCCCGTGCCCAGCGATGCTGCGCGTCGCGGAGGGCTGGAGGGTGGGCACCCCGCACACCACTGCCGACGCGCCTTCGTTCCAGACTGCAACACCCTCTGCTGTTCCGGCTTTCCCCCACAGCCGCGGCAGAGCACGAGTTCTCACTCGTCGCCAGTACATGCCCCTGGTTCACTTGAGGGAGGAAGACCCAGCAGACAGTGACCTTCTAGGTTTTGAAACAAAGCACCAGGCTGCATAATCTGGAAGGTATTTAGGTCAAATTTAAGCAGCTGCAGAGAAAACAGTCTTTTATAACTGCATGGCAAACTGCTCCCTCACCTCTGAATCTGCCCTATATGTCAAATACACTAGAGCAGGAACAGGATGAGCCAGGACAGGGGAAATGAGGAACCAGCTCACTGCACCAATCGACTCATGCATGAGCTCCCTGGGGCTCTGTGGCCCCCTAAATCCATGATGGACTAAGGTAACTCCTCCTAACACGGCTGCCCACCAGACATGGAGGTAGAAGTTCAGTTAAGGATTTCATTGTGTCATTGCGGCCTATTGCTTCTTCTTGTTATCCCACATTTTCAGGATTTGTTCCTGGAGAGTTGTCCAAAATTGGTGGACCTTGCCCAAATCCCTCTATTCAGAATCCTTCACTTGGATCACATAGCCTTAGTCCTGCCCATGCTTCCACAGATATCTCTCACACTGAGATGGGTGGTGATGCTGAACCCCACTCACAGGACACAGGCACTGAGTTCACTCACTTCAGGCATTTCTCCAAAGCAGACAAAAACAGCCATGAGAGGCCACCCCAGAGGAGCACAGGGAGCAATTCAAGACACAAAACCCACAGCAGAAAAGTCCTAAATCATCACTGGACCTAAAAGCAGGGGCTTCCTCCATTGAGGAAACTGAGCCTCTAAATAAAGTAAAACAACATAAAATGCAAGGGCTATAATTTTGGGAGCGGTTGTAGTACAAGCATTGCAGGCTAGTACCATCTGACAGCAGTGTCTGTTGCACTAGACTAATTTCCAGACCATTCTGCTTTCCAGATGATCACAGGACAAAGGACTCTGTCACATTAATCATTGTTGTTTTGTTAAACATCCCATCTTCATTAAAAAACTGCCAATGTTTGGGAAGCTGCCAGCACCCTAAGTAAACTGCTCAAGTATTTAACTATTTTCTCCATTATAAAATGTGTACCTCATCTCTAGACTGTTTTTCTCTTGTACCACTGTTAGGCAGTGTGGCAATTGGAGGAGCAAAAATGGAACACTACATAGCTATACTTAGGCTTTGATCATAACAGTCCTAAGCGCTTATGCCCCATAAGATGTCTTCCAACTCCTTAACAGGCCTTAGAGTTCTTGCAGGAAGCCTCTCCAATTTGTTACCTTCCTCATTGAATCGTAGATGTCAAAACTGGGAATTCATTCACACCACTAATCACATCCATGGAATTAACAGACACAATATAATCTCCTGCAATATAATCTCATTACACCTGTTCCGCATTCCCTGCTTATACATTTGGAATGGAATTAGCCTTTCTGACTGCACTGGGAGCTCCCACTCAGCTGCTCCTACACTGTGAGTCAATCCTTCGCCAGAGTCACTTCTTCCACAAACAGAGCTGCCAGACCAAAAAGTGTGGCCTGGGTGGAGTAACTCACTGTTGGGCTGTTTCAGAAACACCCCTTAGGTGCTTATATCAACTTTAACATTTTGACACTCGCTATCTAGTCAATTTTTACTACAAAATGTGTTGATTTTGTATCATTCCAGTTTTCTAAAAATCAAAACACAGTGTAAGACTGTATTAGTTTCCTTGCTGGAGCCCTGTTACTTCAACAGCTTTTATATTTGTCAGCCAAATCCATAACCCAAACCTGTAACTTACATCTCAAAAAGTTCCCAAGCAATTTTATGAATTCTTTTCCATAAACACATGAGACTTAGTGTTAACTAGAACTCTTCCCTTGTTTTTAAATGATCCCAGTATGTGCTATTTCCTTATTCTGAGGTCAATAAGGGGCTGGTAGGCCTGTAATTACAAGTGTCAGATTACTTATGGTTTTTGCTATTATTTCATCTCAGCCTATGGGGAATCTGCCAGATTTTCCACGTGAAAGAAGTTTAATTCTAGGCAAGAGCTGGAGAGAAACTTTTCTGCTTCCCCTACCACTCCATATGTTGGAATAGGTGCATACTCTAGAGGTGTGTAGGGGCTTTGTAGAGATCTGGAGAGTAGCTCACCTCTTGAGTTAACCAAAACAGGCCCAGGGGATGGGAACCAGCAGACACTCCTGAATCTGTCCCAAATGTAAGAGACTTTGTGATTAACGAGGAAATGGGAAGCTGAGACTGGAAAGAGTTTATTTGTATGATGGGTGCTCATATATAATTTATATGCAATAAATGTTTCTAGCTATTTCATTAGTTGCAAATGAAGTGATACAAATGTGCACCACTTGGACCTGATGCATGATGTGTGCCTGGGGCTGCTTCCAGCTGAATGGTGGTGGTTCATGTGCAGATGATTTAACACCCCAGCAGCCCCACCGTCCAAATTATGCTGCAGGTTAATCCCTGGAGTAGATATACACTCCACTTTTTCAACCACTCATAGCTTGGCTTAAAACAAAGATCTCCATTTAAACTATCATATTGGCCTCAGATTGTGGTGGGTGGGAGCCAAGAGTATGTCTCTCCCACCTTCTGCAGAGCTGGAGAGCTCTGGAACAAGAAGTGCAACAGGACTGGAGCAAGGGAAGAGCAACCAGCTTAAACCATCACAGGGTTTTTTTTACTTTTAATATGTCAACGTTTTTTTCAGTCATCAGAAATTCACATCAATGAGATTCAACAAGAAATTAGGGAAAACCAAAGAAAAAAAAAAAAACTACCACCACATAAAGTACCTGGATGGTTCTGCTGTTGTTGAACAGAGCCCAGAGGTGGCGGGATGTTCATACTCTACCTCAGCTCATCCCACATGGGCAGCCCATTTAAACCCTTAAGATTTCTTGGGACCATCTCCAAGGCAAGCAAGATTTGTGATGTGAGCCAGCATGTTGGAGCTGGTTGCATGATAACATGCTGCCCTGTGATCACTTTGATTTTTCTGCCCACTGTAGATTGCAGCATATGCTCACAATGTAGTGCTTTATATAGAGGTGTGTCCTATACATATCCTCTGAAAGAAACCAGTCAAGCTAGCAATAGGATGGTTTTTTTTTTTTTAACTGGCACAAGAGAATTTGGGGTACAGGGCTATTACTAATAAATCAACATAAATAGATCAATATGTCAGTACATCAGGGCTTGAATCCAACCAGCTATGGGGAATTTGTCCCCTGGTAGCAATCAATCTGCTGTACTTAAAGTTTCCTCACCAGATCTGTAGCAAGCACAAACTGATCAATGCTATTGCAAGTCAGCGGAGCATAACAGCTTTGCATGCCCCAGAGTTCACCCTTGCAGGTCTCCTGCTCCTTTGCAAGGATACAGAGGTTAAATTATCCTTTGCTAAGCACATGGGATATCTCAAACTAACTCCCAGTTCTTTATGCAAAACCAGCCTTTCTTACCACCAGCCCAGTGCAGCCCAGCCAACACCTCAGCACCTTTCCAGGTGGAGTCTAATTTGGTCCTCCACAGGCAACAGTTCCACTGCAGTAGCCTGCGGCACTTCGTAGAAGTAGATGCAGCAGAATGAATTCTGTGAGCCACCCAAATTCTGCCATGCATCCTACATAGGGCCCTCCCCTTGGGGGTTGATTTTCCAGGCTGTGCAGGAGCAGATGCACACTCTTGTGAGATGCTGGGCTGCTCTTTCAGAAGCATGAGTAGCATTGCTAGAGAAGGCATGAGGGACCTGGAGGAGAACTCCACAATCTGGCTTTGGCTAATAGGATGACAGTCCTGCCACTGAGGGGAAGGTCCAGGAAACATCCCAGTGCAACTTCCTCCACTTGGAGCTCTATCAGAAATCACTTATTCCTCATGATTTCTGTGAGAAATTTTTCCTTTTCCCTGAGGTGGCTGCTGATGGAGCCTCCTACCAGAAGTGATTTAGGATGCAGGTCACAGGAGTCCTAGAGAATGTATTCACTAGAGAATGCATTATTCCCACCTGAGTCCCAGAGTCATCTCTATGACCCAAAGCAATGAGAGACCAGATCCTACTGGCTGCTGACAGCCCAGCGTGGTGGAGGAGAGGGTCCAAGACCTGTGGGAGGTGATGCATATACTACCAGGTCAAGCATTTACACCAGGATTACCCCAAAAACTGGTATTGGGTAGAGGTCAGGACTGACAGATAAACAACTTTGGTAACTACCACCTACCTACAAGTTCTGTCCGGAACTCTTGGCTGTTAACAAGCTCTCTGGGACCAGCTCCAGCATTTAGCACTCAGAGGATGTTGCTTGTGGGTACAAGTTCTCAGAGGTGAAATTCCCTGTGCCCCAAACACAGGTGGTAGCCAAGGCCTGGGGATAACCTGTGCTGTGGACAATGCCACCACCTTCAATGGGTTCATTTCACTGCTCTCCAGAAGTAGATCTGGCTCATGAGTGGCAATGGATTTTCCTGGCCATGGCCTGTTGTCCCACCAACCTCTGAGGTTATGCAAAGAGTCTGCATAACTGCTGCTCATGACACAGGGTCCTGTTCCTCAAGAGTCATGCCATAGACTGAAGAAACACAAGCCTAGCAGCAGCCACTGCCTAACAATTACACTGCCTTCTGGTGGCTTCTTTTGAGGAAATACCTGCAATGCACAGGAGGGCCATGCCCTCTGCTAACAGCAGCAGCAGTGATTGATTATTGATTCCATTGCACAAATTTGTTCTGCCAAACTGTTTCTCACTTTTTGCCTTTTGTAATCAACCACCCACCTCTGACAGTTGTAGGAAAGAAACTGCAGAAGGTACTGTGGCCTCTCTCCCCCTGTGTGGCTCCCCAGCACTTGTAGTCTGCTTTCCCGCTCCTCCACCATAGAGGTCTAAGAAAAAGCAATATGCTGGACTTTCCAAACCTGTAAAAATTCATGTTCTAATTTCCTTTCTAATGGCTCACCTGAAGGGGAGGCTGTGAGCTGCATAGCACTCTCATTTCTTCTCAGTGATGGGTCCTCAAAGTTACCTTTCAGCTGCCTGGTATAGAGCCTATTTTGCCAGGATGAGTTTGAGCTAGGCAGGAGAAACAGGGCTGTAAGCTTCTACACTGGTTTCTTTCAAGTTTTTTAGGCTGTTCTGAAAATGTATTGTGTAATTTAGGAGACTGATGTGCTGAACTGAGCAAAGGGCTTTCAATTATCAATATAAAAATGACTCCCTAAGAACAGACAGTCATTATGCGCTCTCCAACTGTTTCAGCAAGGTGTCCCACTGCTCACAACACAATTTGACTTTGCTTCCTTTGACTTCAGAGTTCTTGACTGAAGATAAATGTTTGTGGTCTGCATTAGGCCTAGCAGACTGACTGCTGGAGGGAAGGCAAGGCACCAGCAAACAGCCATACTTGGGTGTTGACTTTCTTGAAACTCAGTCCATACAGCCATCACCTTTCTGGTCAACTGATGAGGAAAACTATATTGAAACCTCTCCATCTGAGAGGGGTCTGTTTTTGCAGAAGAGGAATGGAGCAGCTAAAGCAGTGCTGTCCACTGTGTATCTCTGGCAGCTTGGCCCTACAGTAGTCAGTTCACTGCGATGGGTCACAGTATGGGAGGGTGACTCTTGTCCCTGGAGCAACGTGATTCCATCAAGTGTTAGGAGTTCAGAAGAGTCTGTCTATCAGAGACCGATAGAAGTTCAGTGTTGGTGTCAAGCACTGAGCCTGTTTGATGTCATTATGAAGCTCCTGGGTCACAGTTAAAACATCTCACACTGTGTCACCACAGTACAGGCAGTTTCTATTATCAGTAATGTGTCTTCTGGAGGTACTCAGGGATGCAGCCGTACCTCTCTGATTTTGATTCCTCCCTATCATGCCCCGGCGGTTGTTCGCAGCTTCAGACCCCACAGACGTCGTTAACTTCTGATTACTCTCACTGAGCCCCATCCAAAAGCAGGCGGGGGCAGAGGCCGGGTTGCTCCGGGGAGGCGGGGAGGGGAGCGGGGCGGTGCGGCCGGGCCGGCCCGCCCTGCCCTGCCGCCGGGCCAAACCCTTCCGCGGCCGCCTCAGCTCAGCCGGCCCGGCCGCACGGAGCGGTAGGAAGGGGCCGGGGGCCGCGGGCGGCGCGGGCAGCGGGGCTGGGGCAGCCGCGGCCGTGCGGGGTCGCTCCGGGCAGGGGTCGGTTCCCTGGCAGTCCTTCCCCGGGGTCTGGACTGGGCCCTCCAGGGCGCCCTGAGGCGAAAGTTCGGGTGTAGCGGCGCCTCCTGCCCGCCTGGGGAGGCCCCAGCCCGGGCCCGGGGGGACCCCAGGGCCAGAGCCCCGCGGGCCCAGGCAGGGCTGCCCCGGGAGGGCGATCAGGCTCTGCCGGGAGCACAGGTCATCAGGAAGGGGCAGGTCCACGGTCACACCGGGAAGTCTGCCCGAGGTTGGTTGTCAGGATCTGGCCCGGCGAGGGCAGCTGGGGTCAGACACAGCCCCGTGATCAGCAGGCAGGGCCACGTTTCCTGAAAGAGGGCGTTGTTGTTGGAGACTGGCACTCCTGCAGCACTGCTGGGCTGGTCCTGGGCTGAGCTTAAACAGGCTCATGGGGACGCCCAGGTTTGGTTGATTGGGATCGTCAGGGCCCTGACAGCAGCCTCTCCTTTCAGCCTACCCACTCTGTCCTCATGCCTTAGGGAGATATGGGCTCAGGAGGGACTTGCTGCAGAGTGATTTAATTGCAGCACAGTCTCGGGAGGCTATTCAAGGAAGTAGAGACACAAGACAGGGGATATGGCATGAGAGACTTGGGGATGGGAATAGTCAGGTTGCCTCTAAGGGGTCCCAGGGCTTGTGGGTAAAGGAGAAATGTTCAAACCACTACTGCAGCATCTCCAGAGGCTGGGTAGTACTGCGGGGGTTCACTCAGGAGCTGGGGGTTGAGCAAAGGTCAGGTATAGCTCCGTGATTACCTGGCAGATCTGCGGTCATGACGTAGGTTTGAGGTCGAGCAGACGCCTGGCCGGTTATGGGCCCGTATTCCATGCAGAGTCCCTGGCCCTGAGGGGTGTGCGGGCAGGTGGCAGCAGTGACCTGCTGTGGCATGGAGCCATCTGCTCTCTCAAAGGTACCGACTGGTGGGGCAAATGAGAAGCACCAAGGTAAAAGTGAACAAGGTAGTTACAGTCTACTATTGGAGGCAGCATCCTTATTCCCCAAACCATCTTTTTGGTCTAGGACAGGTGCCTGGCTGACTGCAGCTAACTGGGGGAATTCTGCATGGTTCCCTCTTGCTGGATCTCCTGTGACTTCTGGTCGGGTTGCAGCTGCTGCAGAGACAGAGAGGAGGCTTTCTCCTCCTGCGTAGGGAAAGCTTATTTCTTCCTAGGAACGTTGCTAGTACGTGCTGGGAGGAGGATTCCCCAAACAGGCAGTCAGGAACGGCAGCTTGGGATGTTGAATGGGGAGCTATAAATCAGCAAGCTGCTAATTAAGACCGCAGGAGGCTGGTGAGTACTAAAGACCTGTTTTACTCTTCTCAGATCTCTGGACCATTAACAAGACCCCTGGGACCTACTCCCAGGCACGTGGCTCTCTGGGGACCCTATTTTGGGCATGTTCTCAGAGCTGAAGTTCCCTGTACCCTGGGGCCACGTGGCAGCCAAGGCCTGGGGACCCTCGGAGGGACACCCTGTGCTGTGTTTGCATGGCTGGCTAGACAACGCCAACACCTTTGACAAGCTCATTCCACTGCTCCCCAGAGGTACGTCTGGCTCATCAGGATGGCTCTCACTGTGTGTCAGGGCTGCACATCTGATACTCTCTCCCTTTCAGGCTGCTATTATGTGGCAATGGATTTTTCTGGCCATGGTTTGTCGTCCCACCGACCTGCCGGCTGCCCCTACCATTTCCTGGATTATGTGACCGATGTGCGCCGCGTGGCAGAAGGTGGGTATTTGAAAGGACCCTTCAGGGGATGCTTGTGCAGGGGTCACTATGTTGCTCCTGCTCCTTACAACAAGCAGGCAGCATTTACTGCTAGGAAGGAATCAATTCCCCCTACTTATCCTCAGTTTGATGTTAACTAGTGCTTTGTGACTGAATAAGTGTCCTGCTTTCTCACTGTTTTGCTAGAGGAAGAGAGTAAGCCCTGAGAAGCAAGTGTTTCTATATTAAAAAAAAGCAGTAGTGGTAAAGTGGTGGATGCAACTAAATAGTTTTGCCAGACTGACTTTTTGTAAGCGGCCCCTGACCTCTAACCAGTGTTAGGTGTAAGCTGGAGACTCTTCTGGTTCTCTCTGATGGCAGCTTGCTGCTTGCTTTAGTATCATACAAAGAAATCTGAAAGCCAGATGTCTTGTGCTCCTAATAACTCCTGATGTAACAGTCCGTATGCTGATCTTGCAGGAGGTTGTGGCATGTTCAGTTTTGCATCCCTTATTCAGTACCCAAAGAGCCTCTAGAAGTTCTCTGATGTTCCAGAGAGTAAAATCTTTCAGTGAGGTATATCTCAGTTGAATAGAACTGAAAAGGCTGTATTTTCCTGTAAGCCTCTCAGAGTGCCCTAAAAATGGACTGAAGAGCCTGATGTGCTAAATGGCGTAGAGAACTTTCACATGGAATAATTGTACTTTCCTCAAAGCAGCAGATCTGGTTCTGTGTCCTCAGTTGTCTCCAGAACACCCTGTAGCAGGATGCTCTGTCAAGGTCTCTCTTCCAGCAGATGCTGCCTGGTTAGGCTCCTCTACTTCTTGCCAGTCTTGTGTCTGGCAGTGAATGGGAATTTGCTGGAGTTTGTTTGACATACAGAGAGCTTGAGAGCTGCACGGCTTAACTACCAACAAAATGAAGTGGTGAATGCTTTTTTTCTTTGAAACTAGCATACTTAGCCACCTAGTTTATATGGATTAAGAAGCAATTAAGTAGTGCAAAAGCCCTCCTGGGAGAAGGGGCCCATGTTGGTGGAGAAGCAGCAAGATGCTGCTGCTCTGGTTTCTAATGCAGCACTATCTGTTTTTGTCTGTTGCCACTTAGCCTTGCAGTGGAGACGGTTCACCCTGATGGGTCACAGTATGGGTAAGTGGCTCTTGTCCTTGTAAGCTGTGAGATTCATGGAAATAGGAGTAGATAATTAACTTACAAGACATGCTGCTAGGAGATGGGTTAGAATATTTATTATATTGTGTCAAGTACCAGGTTTCTGTTTGAATGATTCAAAAATCATTTCTTGTCTGAAATGCCTCTGCTTTCAAGACTCTGTAGTGCAAACAGTGGTAACTCTTGCTGTGGGCATTTCCCCACCCCCAGGAAAGAACAGTGATGGGCAGAGAGGGGTGGTCTACGTAGGAGAATTCGCAGCCTTCCTGCCTGGTCCCCACAAAGCCTGGGAACAGAGTTCTCATCTGGGTGGGCTATAAAGCTTGCTGAGGGGAACTGGACTCCAGGCTCCACCCCTTTGTGCTTGGAACATGATTTGTTTTTGCCACGATATGGGGTTTGCTCCCCAGGGCTGCTCTGGCCACAGCTCGCAGGACCTGCACACTATAGCCTCTTAACTAGTAACTCCTCCTTGGCCTTTGCTGCCTCAGAGGGAGGTTGGGATGGCACAGGATGGGGAATACAGCAAGCCAACAGCCCTGCTCTGTGCCTGCAGCCTGCCTGCTGGGAGAGCTCTACCCTGTACATTGGATTTGTCCTGTGGTACAGTGGGCATTTTTACTTCTGAGGCTGTTCCTGCTGTGGGGAAGGGAAATTTCTGTTACTAGGGGCTATTCTGAGCATAACTGAGCACCCTTCTCTCCTTCACAGGTGGGGCTGTGGCAGGAATGGTGAGTAAAGCATCATTTCTTCATGGGGCTTGTGATTTCTGCAGCTGCAACAACAAATGGAGAGGAATGAAGAGACAGACAGTGTGGGACCTGACCCCCTCTCCCATGTATCAGGATAAAGACATCACTCAGTGCTCAGCTTTTCTTTCTCATATTGTTTCATCTCTCCTCAGTTCTGTTTCCTTTATCCTGAGATGGTGGACAAGCTGATCCTGCTGGAAAGTCTTGGCTTTCTGCTAGCTCCAGAGGTTAGATTTCACGTGTCCTTCCCTTTACTCTTTTTAAATACAAAAATAGATGTTTTTTTCTTTGCCTCATTTGTTCAGAGAAAGCACTGATGTGACCAGTTCCTGGCAGGCCATACAAGTCCCAAGCTCTTCCTTGTGGCAGGCACTGATCTGCTCCTAGTTGCATGGACTGAGGTGGTCAACTTAGGGTGGCCCTTGGAGGACACTTGGCAGTGCCAAAATTGTCTGTGCCGTGCCCGTGTACAAAGGGAATTGGAACCTCTGTCCAGGCAGCTGCCAGCTGAGGTTTTCTTTTTGCCAATGGCTTGTTGGGTGACCTGGGTGCAAGACTGGTGGATTTCTTTTTCTGTTCCTGGCAGGACAAAAAGCTACATTCCCAACTTGCCATCATTGCTACCAGATGCTGGAGCTTTGTTTGGCAGAAGTGGGACAGAAGCCCTGGGTCAGAGATACCAAATTTTGGACAGTTGTCCTCAACTCAGAAGTGAGGTAGGAAGAGTTAGAAAAGGTTGTAAGGGTAAAAAGTAAGTAAGTTCATGACAGCGGTATTGATGTTCCCTTTTTTCCAGAAATGGGCATTTTTAATATATCTGTAACCAGTACCAGTTCTGAGGGATGTTGAAGGGCGAAATTCCCTCTTCCACCAGCTGACAGGGGGTAAAATGATTCAGAAGAGAGGGGTTACTCCTCTCCCTCCCTGTATTTCAGGACACTGAGGCATGGCTGAAATCTAAACGGAGGGTGATTGACATGTTACTGAATCTAGAGGCAAAGGAGCAAACTCCTAAAGCACGTAGCCCTGAAGCAGCATTGCAGAGGTGGGTCCCCATCTTTCCTCTTCATTTGCTGCCTGCCCTCACCTTGACAGTTATGGCTGCACGAACGAGAAAGGGAAATTGTCCTTGCACTTCCTCTTTCAAGTCCTCCTCTGGAATCTCAGCAAGACCTTTTGCTTCTGCTGCCAGAAGCTGCTGCTTCTTCCCGCTCCTTTCTGAAGCAGGCTGAGAGCTTGCTGTCACCTTGTCATGTCATTTTTGTTTTGCTTCCTCCCTTTTCCAGCAGCACTATCTCTCTGCCATGTCTCCTCCAGGCTCTTAGAAGCTAACAGCCATCTGACAGCAGAGGGTGGAGCAATCCTGCTGCAGCGAGGAGCAACTGAGACACCCGCTGGTAAGGGGCTGTGTGGTGCTGGGCCAGCGCTGGGTGTGGGAAGGGACCGGTGCCAATAGCCATTGTCTTCTGCAGGGGACAGGATGCCCTAGCTACAAGTTTACACAGCCTGAATGGGATCAATTAAGTCTAGAGGCAGAGCTCCCCATCCCAGCAACTGGAATGGGTGCTCA